>NC_133752.1:27837500-29273750 GCF_036562045.2 Rhinolophus sinicus
TTTTCCTTAGACACATCATTAAAGAGCATATAAAAATGAATTCTGAAATGAAAATATCCCATTTTAACTGAGTTCACTGAAATTATATATATGAAACAAATTTCAAAATCTTTCTTCCTTCACTATAGATAAACATCACCACACCACGGAAAAAAAGAGTAACTTAATGGGGAGAGAAGGGAAGCTACTGAAACACAGAGGGGCAATAAATGCAATGCCATGGATGCTATTCAAAGGTTAAGATTTGTGAAGCGGGAGGTTGTCTGGGCCCATGGAGAAGTTAGTCAGAATGCCGGCCCTGCCCATGACTCATTCTTAGAGACTCTATCCTTCAGAGACCAAGCTCAGTGGATAGGGGGCTACATAACGCAGATCCACAGGCCCACTCACCTCCACAGCAAGTCCAGCAGGAGTGATTTTAAAACACCAAATTTATGATTCTCAACCTCCAAGCAGATTCATTCTCCAGAATATAAAGTCACAACACAAATACACACACACACACACACACACACACACACACACACACACACAGAGAATGAAACTAGGAATGTCTGTGGTGGTAGTTAGCACAGAGCTGAGAGGAGAGCTGCGTCTCTGACAGCCTGAATCACATGAAAGGCAAGGCTATGGGGAAGAAGGAAGATATTAAGGGTCTTGCTCTGCACACAGAGGGAATGTGAGGGAGATGTCCAATCAGAATCTGAAACCAGAATCTACAACCAAAAAGAGAAAGAGAGAGTGCAAAAGAAATGGAGTCAGGTTTCCACTCAGCTTACATTCTGAAGAGTACTCTGTGAGATTTCCATGTATCCCTACCAAAAATCCCCCTTCCCCAACCTAGCTTGAGTATGTTTCTGCTCCTTCTAATCAAACAATTCCTAAGAAGGACACAAACCAGAAACATTCATACATTGAAATATTTCATAGGAAAAAATATGCTGTCAAAGAATATTTATGATTGGAAAATACTTATGACACAATTGAGAAAAAGTAGAGAACAGTCTCAAGTGTGTTTTAAACTCTCTCTCTCTCTCTCTCTCTCTCTCTCTCTCTCTCTCTCTCTCTCTCTCTCTCATTCATTTAGAGACTTAGAGCATAGTGCAGGAAATGGTAATTCAACCACCCTCACAGTTGACAGGCATGTTTCCACAGCGTTCACACCATTATAGGAAATTATGGCGTCTATTTTATTTCTATTTTTTACCTAAACATGTTAAAAAATCATTTAAATATTTTATGCATTCAAATGGAAACTGAGAGACTGAGCACGTGCAGACATTGGAAGACCAGATGCATATGTTCATGATTTAGTCACTCAGTTTATCACTCAACTGAACACCAACAGCCACTGTGCTGGTTTTGAACATTATACAGTCTTAAATTATACTTATTCTTTGTCATCTATATTTTACTGTATATCTATAATGGACCAGTAGTTAAATACAGGCAACATAAGAAACACTGATGTTGAAATGTAAGTTAATGAGAAACAAACTGACCAAAGAGTGAAAGAGAGAGAGATAATATTTCAAATTTGCATCAGATGATTTCCTCCAGATCCATATGTTAGATTCATCTGATCAAGATGGCTCTGGTGTTTCTAAACCAGAGAAAATTTTGTGAGGATTATATCAGGTTGACTTCCATTTATTAGGGATTAAGATTACCTATCAACGGCTGACGTCATCACCCAGCATCTGCCAACATGGAAGGTGGAAACGGCGGTGTCGCTGTGGCTAGCAATGGGGCTCTGGACTCTGAGGCGGCTGCAGCAACAGTCCGGAAGATTCTGCAGGATGAGTGTTACAGTGATTTTTTTAAATGAAGACTTTGATGTAAAAACTTATACGTCCCAATCTATTCATCAAGCTGTAATTGCTGAACAACTAGCAAAACTTGCCCAAGGAATCAGTCAGTTGGATAAAGAACTACACCTACAGGTTGTTGCAAGACAAGAAAATTTCTGGCACAAGAAACTGGGATTGAGTCTTTGGAAGGTGTCCTTCAGATGATGCAGACAAGAATTGGGGCTTTACAGGGAGCTGTTGATAGGATGAAAGCAAAAATTGTTGAGCCATATAATAAAATAGTAGCAGGTGTTGCACAACTAGCAAGACTTCAGGTGGCTTGTGATTTGCTTTGGAGAATTATTTGCATCTTTTACCTCAGTCAAAGACTCCAAGGACAGCTGCAGGGGGGAAGCAGAGAAATAACAAAAGCCGCTCAGAGTCTCAGTGATCTTGGCATTCTTTTTCACTGCTTTGGGGAAAAATGGAGTATGGAATTCATACAGGGGACTGGATCTCTCACAAGACATAATGGCAGCTCATCCCTCTGAAATTTTCTTGATTCTGGAAATTCACATTAATGCTTCCTCTTTCTCTTTATATTTATCAAGTTCACAAGATCCTGGTTTATAATCAGGAACACTTAACTCATTAATTTTCAGTGAGATATGTGCTATTTTTGGACTGAAAGCATATAATTTCCATGTCTTGGCCACTATAGGTGGAGCTGTGATGAACAATGGAGCATGTGTGTCTTTGCAGATGGATGTTTTCAGGTTTTTTGGGTGGGTACCTGGCGGGGGGGGGGGGTATTGCTGGGTCATGTGTTATTTCTATTCTTGATTTTTTGGGGAACCTCCACACTGCCTTCCATGGTGGCTGCAGTGGTCTGCATTCCCACCAGCGGTGTGTGAGGTTTCCTTTTTCTCCACAGCCTCTCCAACACTTGTTATTATTTGTCTTGAGATTATTAGGCTAAGCAAAATAGGTCAGACAGAAAAAGTTGAGAACTATATGATTTCACTGATATGTGGTACATAAAACTGAACAGAACAAAAGAGCAAGACAAACAAATGAAGAAATAAAAAATCATAGACACAGACAATGGTTTAGTGGTTAACAAAGGGTAAGGTGGTAGGTGAGGGTAAAAGGAATCAAATATATTGTGATGGAAGGAGAACTGGCTCTGGATGGTGAACACACAGTGTGATATACAGATTATGTATTACAGAAGTGTACACCTGAAACCTATGTAACTTCACAACAACTGTCACCCCAAAAAACCAATTAAAAAAAAAAGGTTACCTATCATCATATTTTTTCCTGAATAGTGCTTGGAAATATCCTGAAACTTTCTCCCTTATTTCATCATGTGGATTCCAGCATAAAAATTATTTTAAAAAATGAATTCATTGTAAAAGGCAACAATTGGAAACCTTAGGTAATGGAAATATGTTTTCTTTATTTTTGATACCATAAACATAGATACCAAACTATATTTTACTGTATATTTGGCCTCAAAACTATTATGTTATTTAAATGTTTGTCAGTAAAACATAGTTGTTCTTACACAATTGAAGTAAGTTAAAGAGCATGCTTCACTTGGCCACATTGCTTAAAATGAGCCTCATGTTCTTTGTCTGTTAAAAGAAAGAACATGTCTTTTGAGGAGACCACTTCATGGACGGTGTAGATGCTTGACCACTATACTGTACACCTGAAGCTGAAGCTGAATAATATTGTATGTCAACTATAATTTAATATATATATAGTCATGGGATATGGAATACAGCATAGGGAATAGAGTCAATGAAATTGTAACAGATATATACAATATCAGAGGGACAATAGATTGGGGGAGAGGGTTATCACTTTGTGAGGGGTGAAATGTCTAACTATTACATTGTTTTGTACACCTGAAACTAATAATAAATAAATAAATAAATAAATAAATAAATAAATAAATAAAAGGAAGGAAAGAAGGAATTAGGTGAAATGATATTTTAAGGCCCCATCTGCTCTAAAATTCCATGATTATGAGAAAAGAGGACCAGGTCCAGTGAATTCCTACTTGCTTACATCCATACATAATTATATTTATGCGTATATCTTCCCAAATGCTTTCTTTATGGTATAAATGTCTCTGAAGACCAGCATAGATCATTTTTAAACAGGCAATGAAGTGAAAAAAGAGCATGGAAAAATTAATCCATGCTATATCATGCACATTGCAATGTGATATAAATTGCACATTGCAATGTGATATAAATTAATATTATTTAATTTTTGAACAAACTTTTACATATGAACAGTTTAAAGTGTCAAAGAATGCTAAGAAAAAAAGAAGAAACAGCCTCTTGCTCCCCAGACAGAACTACCTTCCACTCTCATAGTTGATTGTCAGACAAATGCCTTCCTATCTCTAAATAATATTCTCTTGTAACTTTTTTCTCAGCTATAGGCATCATCTATCAATTTCCCACTTGGGAGCTTATGATCTAATTCTTTTATTTTTACTAACAATACCCCCACCTAACATGACACAGACACATACTAGCTGTGCTCCATCATCACAGTATTTTACACTATATAATTATGGCTGAAAAACTGTTGTGTTTACCCTGTGACACTGTAAAACTGTATCCACAGCTGAAGTATTTGTACACTACAATCTTATTGTGCACAATATTCTATCTTCCATGGAGATCATGATTGTCTTATTTTCAAATTTACCTAGCTTTTTTCAGTACTTCTTATTAATTAAAACTCGTATGAGAGTGGGGAAAATGGGTGAAGCGAGTTAAGAGGTACAAATTTCCAGTTTTAAAATAAATAACTAAAGGGTTGGCCAGTTAGCTCAGTTGGTTAGAGCGCGGTGCTCTTAACAGCAAGGTTGCCGGTTCGATCCCCACATGGGCCACTGTGAGCTGCGCCCTTCACAACTAGATTGAAACAGCTACTTGATTTGCAGCTGATGGGTCCTGGAAAAACACACTTAAATAAATAAAAAGTTTAAGTAAACAAATAAATACACATAAGTAAATATTAAACGATAAAAAATAAAACCCAAACTTTCTGTCAATCGTCAAGTTTTTTTACTGCATTATACAATTATCTTTTTAAAGAAATCTCTCCTTCACATCTCTGACCTGCTCCAATCTGGACCAAATGTTCCAGACACACAGTTCAACTATCACTTTTCACCTCTCTCTTGAATTGCATCCTGTTTCCTGTATCATATGCTAAATACAGATAGATGATGGAAAGATATACATAGAGATAGATACAAATATATAAATATCTTGTCATAACTCCTATGGATATAACATGACAACTAAAAAAGAGCTTATCTATAAAATGACTCATAATTTTGATAGTGGGTTCACTCTTGATCATTTTTAAAGTGTTAAAGGAAGAAACATACTTTCTTATTATATAAAAAGATGCATTTTTAATTTTGGAAAGTGGATTTTATTACAATTAATTTGAACTTCTAATTATAATATTATATAAAAAGAAGAATAATAACATCAATAACTTTTTCTTCAGGTTACATTTGGATGTTTAAAATTTGTAAACCTTAGATAACGTCTTATTTTATAACAAGCACAATTCCTACACAAGACGGCATTGTGCTTTCAGGAGTGAAACCTATAGTTATTTTTAAACTAAACCAGCACAAGGGGAAACTAGGGAAAATTGAAAATGGTAATGTCCAAATGCAAAATCTATTTTTTCTCTACTGTTCCTGCTGTGAATATCAAAAATGGATATACAGTACTCAGTGTTATAAATATGCATGCATAGCCTTTTAGGCTTTTCAAAACACCCTGACATGTATCATTTATCCTCATAATAACTCTGCAAAACAGGTCAAAAAGCTATAACTATCTCCATTTTATAGATGAGAAAACTGAACCATAGAAAGACTATCTGTGGTGCCACAGTGAGTCACTGTCAAAACTGGCATCAGTACTCATGGTTCTTGAGAGCTAAAACTCTGCTCCTATTATCACTATTATTATTACAATTATCATTTATGTATTTATCTACGTGTACATACATTTTTTTTCTTTGCTTTTTGTTCTCTCATTCAGCCCACTCACTCCCCCGACACACACACACCCACATACCTATAAGCACAGCCTCATAACCCACTCACTGTTGCTGGGGAAACAATTTTAATGGTATATCTTTCCATGCATTTCACCATGCTGATTTAAAAACTGATAAATCTGCGCACGCACACACTCACTCACCCAAACACACCTATACATATATAGGAGAATTTGACATTGTTAGGTTTACCAAATGAGATCATATTATAAATGTCTCTGTGAATTTTGCTTTCACAATTAACACAGCTTGGAAATTCCTCCTAAACAACTCATTTTCAATGGCTGTATGGTATTTCATGGAATTCATGGGCCGCTGTTTTTCAACCATTCCTCCATTTATGGGCATTCCCTTAATTTTCAGTTGTTTTTAATCACCTTGAACCCGTGATCCCCCATTTATTGGCTATTAATGTTCTCATTCATTAGTATTTTAAGGATATATTGAATTCAGAATCTAAATTAGTCTCGATAAATTATAATGTTCTTCTGTAGAGTTGTAGAGCAACTAAAGTGTGTTTACTTTGTACAAATGTCACATTTTCTATTCTACTATTATTTTCAGAATTTTTAAATATTGAGAAGAAAAGTAATCATTTGTAATGAAATATATAACTACCTGTTCCCTAATACTTAAGTACATTGATCTAGGTTCTGTGTGTCAGCTGCCACATACTAGCTGCTACAGACTGAATGTTGTGTCCTTCCAAAATTCATATGCTGAAATCTAGTCCCCAGTGTGATTGTATTAGGAGATGAGGCCTTTGGGATGTGTTTTATTAGTGTCCTTATAAAAGAGATTCCATACTCCCGAGCCCCTTGTACCATGTAAGGTTATAGTAAGAAAGTGGCTGTGCATGAACCAGGAAACTGGCCATCTTCAGACATCGAATCTGCCCATGCCCTGATCTTGGATTTCCTGGCCTCTAATGCTGTCAGAAATGAATTTCTGTTGTTTATAAGCTATGTAGCTTATGATATTTTGTTACAGCAGCCATAACAGACTAAGACACTAGCAATGTGACCTAAGACCAATTTCTTAAACTTTCTGTGCTTCAGATTGAGGATGATATTTCTTTCCTCATAGGGCAGAGAAAGTTAAATGTAACTTTAATCCACGTAGAGCACACAGAATATTGCCTAGTACATAAACCCTCAATAAGTAAGTGATATTGTTATCAATGTCATTGATGTCCTTACTATAACATTTTAAGTAGCTCAGTTTTCACATGCCTTTTTTAGCTAAATCAAATTCCAGCACAATTACTCACCATTGTTTAGAGTTACTAGAGATAGTCTTTCAAAGTCTCCTCTAATTTTATGTGCTGGGAAAGAACTTTCAACATTCAAAATAGCTTATAATTAAAAGTACATAAAATGGCTTCCCTTACAACTTCATGAAGAAAAGTGAAATTCCCAAAGAGGTTTTAACTTTTCAGCACTCCCACTAGAAAACAAGAAATAGTTATAAGTACTTCCTTGACAGGTTGGCTGTGGCTGCCAAAAGCCCAAGGAGCAGACATTTTGTTTATATGAGTTGCCATTTAGTAAATGGAAATTCAGCTGGAGGGCTGTTCTTTCCTTGAATTTTATATGTTTAAGGATAATAGTTGCTTTGAATATATGAAGCTGCCAATAGAATATGCAGTATTTCAATAAAATGGTTCAAACATTTGCATGACAAGTGTAATAAAAGAAATTCCAGTAAAGAAGGAAAAACGCTTTTTTGAGGTTGAATGTCTAGAATTTGCCAACTTTTAAAAATGTGTGGTGAACAAAAGACATATCAAATTCTATACCACTAATGAGAAGAAACCCAGGATTCAATAACTGAGTTGTATAAAATATTTCGTCCGTATGTAAAGTGCCAAAGTCATCCAAGATACATCTTTTAAGTCTCACACTAAGAACACACAAAAATTGGACAACTACATGTTTTGTTTTGTTTTTTCTCCTTGATGTTTGAATGTTTTTCCTGTGTGCCTTTCTCTGTGCTCAAAGAGTGTTAGCAAACTTGATAATGTGTTTCTGAGTTGAAAGCTTTTTAGACACAGAGAGGGGCAGGCACTAATCACCAATCAAGACGCTCAGGGACAGGCTCACTGCTTCTCACTTAGCACTCTGTCTGTCAACCAGAAAATAATTTGTTTGAGCCACTAAGGCTTACAGTTATTTATTCTTTATCCTTGATTTTTCAGGGAGGCCCCACCACCACCAGTAACCGTTACGAAAAGCAGATAGCACTGGAGGACAAAATTCTGATGCTGTGCTTACTTTTAGCAACTGTAGTAAAGCTTTTCCAGGGCTGGCCCTTGATCCACCAGCTCATGTAGGCTCAGCATTCCGCAGTGCAAGGCAGCTTTAATTTAATTCTCACATCATTCCCCACCCCCACCCCTGCCCAGCTTTCTCCTTAGGACAAGTCTCAGAGAAAAAAGAAAAAAAGAAAAAAAAGAAAAGAAAAGAAAAGAAAAGAAAAGAAAAGAAAAGAAAAGAAAAGAAAAGAAAAGAAAAGAAAAGAAAAGAAAAGAGAAAAGAGAAGTCATGGGCCTGGCATGTCATAATACAAAAATGCACTGCTAATTACCACAGCTATAATTCTTGATCCAACCAAAATGCAGGTACACAGTTACTTTTCTTGGGGGCAGTCTCTGCTTAACCCCTGCTTCGTTTCACTACCTCTTCAGCACGTTCCCTCTTCTTCAACAGCAGTTCTCTCCTGATGGTAATAACTGACTGGCTGCCCCAGGAAAAGAATCCCGTGGGAGGATCCAGGTGAGAAGCGCCTGAGCTGGTGCCCCAAACCGTTCTGGGATGGATCGTGACTTATCAGAAAAAAGAAAAAGAAACCCAACGTCTTTCTTTCTAGCTTTATAAAAGACCTAATGATGTTTAGAATTACAGCAGTGGACATAAGATGGTGGCAATTTAGTTCCCTTCCAGTCAAATAATGAGCTTCTCTGAAATCTGTAAGTACTTTAGGTCTTCTTTATGATGGAACTAAATTAACAACAACCCAAAAAAATGGAGACGTAACATTTGGCGCAGGAGCATTTGTATTGCATTTGGAAGAGTTATTCACATGTGTGTCCAATCTATTTACATATTTTTTATGAATTTATCATCGATTATAAAGAAATGCCACTACCAACATAACAAAGCATGGCATTTATGATTTGCTGAGTAAGGAACACCTACTAAGTGTAGTTTCTACAGCGATTTAGCAGAAAAGTATTTTAGGGAGTATTTTTATAGTTCAATTGGCTATGCCTGTTCTATCCAATTTATCCAAAGCTTTATATATACACAGCAGGTCCTTGAATAACATTGTTTTGTTGAACATCATTCTGTTATAACGTTGATGAGATGCTGTAGGAACTTGACTCTTGTTTATATCAATTAGCCTATGGTAAAATTGGTTTTCTTATATGTTGCTTAGCTTAAAGTCACAGAACCTAAAGACAATATTAAGTTAGGACTTTGTGTGTGTGTGTGTGTGTGTGTGTGTGTGTGTGTGTGTGTTACTGTGTATATATAAATAAATATATATATATATATATATATATATATATATATGTATATATGTATATATATGTGTGTGTGTGTGTGTATATATATATATATATTATTGTCACCAATTTAGCTGCTTCCACCTTGGCCCAAAGCACCACTATCTTAGACCTGACTTAATACTGTACCTGCTAATGGTTTCACAGCTTCTATCCTGGTCACTTTGTCTAGTCTCAACATAAGGCAAGCTACTTCCTTTGCAGAAACCAGTGAAAAATAAAAATGTAGAGCCCCTGTTCAAAAAGCTGAAAAAGAATACTATTGGAGATATAAAAACATAAATGTTTTTTCCTTTCTTCCATGGTCTCTTTCTATTTGTCATGATGTTTTTTATTTGCTATTTAATATCATGCAAATAATATTCTGGGGGAGCAGAGATACTTGCTGGGTGAATGCAGGCACTTGCAGTTCAAAGGGCCCAGAAAAGGAGACTTCATAAAACATACAAAAACATCCACAGGCAAGACTACAGAATGCAGACAGCTATATGCTGGGGATGGGGGGAGAGGGGGGGAGAGAGAGAGAGAGAGAGAGAGAGAGAGAGAGAGAGACAGAGAGACAGAGAGGAAGTGAACAGGAGGGGAGGGGAGGGAAGAAAAAGAGAGGAGAGGGGAGGGGAGGGGAGGGGAGGGGAGAGGAGAGAGGAGGGCCACAGAGATGGGAAGAGGGGAGAAAGGGAAAGGGAGATGTAGATTCATGATTCTATCTGGCATTCTGATTTCTGAATTAGATTTTGTTTGTGAGTTAAAGTAACCATTGTAGTTAATTTTACTTAAGGGTTAGAATCTGCCGAGTTCACATCCGAGAACTGGGACAGTGAGAGAAGTCAAAAATAATGTTCCAATTACATTTTATAAGTCATGCTAATTTATGGCTGATTACCTGTGATTATCTGATGCTTAAGAAGGGATGCAGCGTAATGGAAAAAGCAAGACTTCCACACTCAATAAATCAATGTCCAAATCCTTGCTCTACCTTACACAATTTAGACAAACTAATTAGCTACAAGTTTCACTTTTCTGTAAAACCGTGACTCTTGAAATCTGAAATAACTCCTGGTTAGTTATTCCTGCAGTACTTAAAATAGTGTCGGATATAAAATAGAGACTCCATAAATAAATATTTGTTAAATGAGTTTGAAAGAATGAACCTAATAGTTAGTGAAAGAATGAACCTAATAGTTAAAAGTGAAGAATGCTAAGTGAAAGAATGAACCTAATAGTTAAAAGAAGAAGAATGAATTGAATGAATGAATCTGCTTCCATATCTATTAAAATTGATGATCTCAACTGTTAGTTGTGGCCATATACAGGTATGGAATTAAGTAGGTAAGTAGTTGATTGACAATAGATTATAGAGAGATAATAGATAATAGATCGATCGATCAATCGATAGAATATAGATGAATGGATGGATGCAGATAAACTCCAAAGAAAACTAAAAGCAACTATGAATTTTAAATTTAAAAATGCCAAAATATCTTATATAAAAAACACTACTCAGAGATGTGTTAGAGCCATTGGACACCAAGGAGTCCCTAAAAATCCTTTTCTTAACATAAACTGAGAAAAGTCATACTTATGTAGTTTTAAAACGTTATAGACAGCTTCTTGTAGATTTTGAAATTCACTGAAATTTCACTGAAAAACAGTGAACATGATTAAAACCCTAGAACATAATTATTAAAGAGAGTGACTCCTATTTTGCCTAGAAAAAAAAAAAAGGCTACTCGGTAACATAATGTCTTCATGAAAGTGAAGGCTTTGGTAATAGGGTAGGTAATGATTTTTATAATATAACTTTATTATACAAAAAAAAAAGGCCAGTTGGAGTTTGCTGCTCTAAGTTCCTGCTAATCTCAATGCTGGTGAACTTCATTCTATCAAAAGTGTGCCTAGAGAATCACTAATCCTTTGAGCTTGAGGCTTCTACAATCTGCCCCTTTGCTTCCTTTCTCTTAAGATGACATCCTGATCTTGGCCCTGTAGTGAGGTGAGTAGGAAATAAACAAGGAAGACAAACCCAATCAGGAGGCTAAATGTCCTGCTACATGTTCTTTTGTATTTGAGCTCCACCTAATCAAGTGTGTGTGTGTGTGTGTGTGTGTGTGTGTGTGTGTCCATCCAACCACCAGCCCCATGGAGAAATGAAACCTCAAACACTGGCCATCAAAGAGAGAGAACAAAAAGAGAAGAGAGACAAAACTTTGTCCCAAATTATTCAATCCTATTTACATCTTTTAATTTCTCTTACAGAAACTCTCTATCATGAAGGTCACCCCTTGAGTCTTTAATTCATATCAGAGCTTGAGGGATGTTTTTGGGAGAAGAGAAGAGAAACACTGTTGGACATTGCCCAACGGTGTGGACAATGTTAGGCATAGTAACTTGCGCTGTGAAAGTCCCCAGGATGTCAGAGTAGCTTGCTAGAGATGGCGCCATGACCACTACATCCCTACCACCAGCCCAACCAGGGTATCAAAGGACAACTATTGTCTGTTTAAATGTGTCCCTTTTGGGGTGCCAGGTGTACCACGCATTCTCTCCTGGACAATGCTGGTCTGTGATTACATTTCCATCCAAGCAGTGGTCCCGACATGTAAAACTTTCCTGTTTATAGTGTTTGCTTTCCTTAGTACTTTGGGGGGAAAAAGTCATATAGGGAAAGCCCTGCATGTTTGCAATTAAATGGGTTTGGAAAAGATTTATGCAGAGGCAAATCTAAAATGATATTTCATGCGGTGTGATTGTACATCCACTCCAACAACTTCTATACATGTCCTCCCCACACCCTCCAAAAAGAAAAATACATTCTAAGAATGAAAAAACAAGATTTTTTTCATTAAGGCAATATTGTAGACAAAGTAGCCTTAACTTTGGGGAAAGGGAGTAAAGTGTGAGAAAATAAAGCAAAGGTGATGTCACAGGATTGTTCACTGAAGTTAAAATTTCTTTGCTTCCGTATTAGGCACAAAGAAATTTCAAATCAGGGTGGCCGGTTAGCTCAGTTGGTTAGAGCGTGGTGCTGGTAGCGCCAAGGTTGCCGGTTTGATCCCCGTATGGGCCAATGTGAGCTGCGCCCTCCTCAAGAAAAAAAAAAAAAATTCAGGTCAGAGGGAAAAACCAAGTAGCATGCTGCTTGCTTTATTTCTTTGTAAGTATGTAGTAGATAAGTGTTTGCTGGTTAATTTCTGGAAGTGAGTATTATGTTAGATAACCTACAAAATAGAGAGGACATGGCTCTTTTTCACAAAGAGCTTACAATCCAGTTCGAGCAAAAAGAACAAGAAGTGAGTCATAAACTTTTGAGAGCAAATGGAAGCTCAGTCCCTCAACTTATGGTGGAGGAAATTCCAGAGAGTTTGGGTTCTAGGATTACAGAGCTAGCGGAGAACATGGCTAGAACCCAGCCTTTTAAATCCAGAGGCCCTCTTCATTTAGTTTTATATCAAATGCCCTATACAATGCATTGCAGTAGTTAGTTTCATGGAGAAATAGGGCTGTTGTTGGGTCTAAAAGGATTTATTAGAGTCTCTTATCCTGAGGGTTGGGGATGAGGACCAAAAATGACTTCAGCAGATCTTTGAATGCCTTATAATTGCATGTAAAATTTTAAGTATAATTGTGTTGTCTGGGAAAAGGTTATAGCTTTTATCAAAGTCTCAAAGGAGTTCTTGAAGCAAAAAAGAAAAATAATAGGAGTTATTAGTCAGAGAAAAATAGACAGCCAGATGTGAGAGGGGAAGACAAGTCACTTGAAACTGGTAACAGCAATGAAAGCAAAAGAACCAGTAAGTGCTGGGGTGAAGAAGTTATGCTCATTAGAGGGGAGCCAGATTATAGAGGGTCTGCAAAGTCCAAAGGAGAAGGTTAGTATTAGTGAAGAAAGAAAATCCTTATCAATTTGATTCTTCTACTAGCATAATTTAGTACATATATGAAAACTTTGATAAGTAAAGGGAGGTGTTTTTAATGTATTAGTTATAAAAGGAACTTTAACGTACTCAGTTTTGACCCTGCAGCAACATGACTACTTACAGGTGTAAGAGAGTCATTTCTGAGTGTTATATTTTAATATTTTGAATTTCTGTATCGCCCATCTAACACTGAAACATGCCTGGTCCTGTCAATCAAATTAATAGAATGATTAGAGATATTTTGCAGAGTCACTTTATAAAGCATGGGCCTGCCTATGTACCCAGGTGGGAACTAGTCCTACTGAAGTAGCAGAGAGATGGTTTCTGCGCTGCAACCCATTCCAGAGCGCATGCTCCTAGGTGAGCATTTCAGTACCATTTACTAGCCACTCGTTCAAATGCTTAGTAATTATTTTCCCCACCAACAGCTAATTTTTCATTGAGAAATGAGCTTACTGGTTTGATTTGGAGAGCTTTCCTCCCACTGACCCCAGCCCTGCCTTTGGCCAAGTTCTGGTTAACATGGGGTTTTTCATACCACTTCCAGAAGGACGTGCCCTGACTACTGTGTTTGCTGACAAATGTCAATCACAGTGTCTCCGAGCTGGTCAGCCATCAGCTGAATCACACTTTCCCAGGACCGCCTTAGCATAGCATCTTTGTTCTGTTTTCAGATAAACAGATCCAATTCCTCAACAAACAGACTGCTACAGTCCTTTTGATAACAGTGTAATAATTCAAAACAAATGATTCTCGGCTTTGATGATAGCACTTTTATGGGTCATGAAGAAATCCTCCCACCAACATCTGTTTGATTTTATCTACTTGAACTTTATCCTCCAGTTGAAGATTTATAAGCTGAAATCATCCCAGCCTATTAAAGTCAAACTAATGTTTGAGCCCTAAGCAGAGAATGAAAGTGTTTCCTCGTCATCTACCTTTTGAAAAGCTATTGTGAGTAAAAAATATCAAAGGTTTGGACGGTTTTATATTTGGCTGAACCTGAATGAAAGCTTCAATGGCGGGGACTTTAGAAATCCAACTTGTGCATTTTAGGAAAAGTTAAGTTATTTATATAATCATTATTTTAAAAGACAACATGGAAAATACAGAGGTTGTTTACATTAAAGTCTGTTTTCTTAGTAAAATTCCTTATGGGTCAGGGAAATGCAATCCAGATTTTTCTCTTTTTTCCTCTCCCTTAATTTCCTTATAGACTACAAATTTTTAAATGACAGCTCAAATATACTTTAAACTTTGTTACCCCCAAACACAAAGGATGTGCAAAGGTTTTAATTTGATGAAAGGAATGGTTAAGAGTACAATAGGCCAGGAGTCAGAAATCCTGAGTTCAGATCACAAATCCTTCATTAGCTAACGAATTCAGTCAAGTAGACAGCTACGCTCATTAGCTGTGTGTGTGTGTGTGTGTGTGTGTGTGTGTGTGTGTGTGTGTGTGTATGTTTATTAGGGGAGAGGAGCATGCAAACACGGAGGCACTTCACATTATAAAGCTTATAACTTTCTTTCTCTGCCATTTACTCCTTACCAGTAAAGGAAAAGATCACAGCTCTTCCTTAGTTTTATCTATTTTTAACTTTACTCAACTCCCATTTCTTTGCTTTCCTTCCATACTTTTGCATCTATTTATCTTGTCTCTGCTCTCCTCTCCTCACTGTTCTCTCTCATTTTTACACTCTACCTGAACCCCCCTCTCCATTCAATAGTCAGGGGTTGGTATGATGAGTGAGTGCTGAACAGGTTTTCCAAATTAATTCATATATTTAATTTTAAATTAGACATATTTTGGATAAAATGAGAGAAACAACTCTGAAAGGAACTTTAAAAAATATCAACTCTTTCTCCATTTTACAGCTAAGGATACCCAACTAACTTATCCAAAAATATAGACAGATCTCTTATTAATTCATTTTATTTATATGAATATATTTATCAAGTAACTGTTAGGCACCCAGCATGTTACACAGTACTGAACGTATACTGATAAAGAAACACAGATACTGTTTCCGAGCTTATAAAACATATAGTCTATAGGTGGGGGAGGGAGGTGGAAAGTGACTGATCTTACTATAATAATTAACTTAACCGCACCAACATATGTAAGACTGCTACCAAGAGAAGTGCTACAAAGATGGCGATCAAAGTCTGTACGTGGGAGATTTGACTTGATGATTTCCCTAAGGAACTGATGCAAGCTGAGATCTGAAAAATGAGTTGGAATTAGTTACCAGGCAAAGAAGAGACAGAAGAGTGTCCCAGGCAGGGGGAAAGCAAGTGCAAAGGCCCTGTGGCAGGCATATATGAGTGACTAAAAGACAGGTAGTTTCATCTGGCTATAACAGAGAAGGAAAATAGGATAGATAATATGAGGCTGGAGGCGGTGAGTAGCAGATAGGCCATATGGTGCCTTATAGTTCTGATTAAGGTCCCTCCCCACCCCCATTTATCTGAAAGTAACTAAAGAGTTTTAACCAGGGAGGTGATCTGATTAGATTTCCAGGCTGAATAGGTAATTCTGCTATAGTGTGCATTAGTCACAGACCAATTAAAAGTCATGAGTCCAGGCAAGAGACAATGGCATCCTGGACTAGGGTGGAGGTAGCAGTGATGGAGATAAACTGGCAGATTTGAGATATTACACAGGCAAAATCCACAGGATAAGTGATGGATTGAATAGGGAGGTTAAGGAGATGGAGGTGTAATACATGCCTTCTAGGTTTCTGAGCTGCAGAACTGCGTGGATGCTTGTGCCACTGACGGAGATAGGAAACACTGAAAGATTACTGGTTCTGAGAGAAGATCATGAGTTCAGTCTCACACATGCTGATTTTGAGGTGTCTTTGAAACATCCAAGAGAGAATGTCAAGTCAGTACAAGAACCAGATCTGGACTCTAAGACTTCTAGTTCTTTCCAGGGAGCTCCTACAGCTATTATGCTATGTTCATTTGTAGAATAATGGTCCGTCTTCTGTGGTTTTGGTCTGTTCATAGGCTGCAACACTCAGGATAAATGATGGGTAATATGGATCAACTAATGATGAACTTTGGGTCTTAAATCACAGGTTTTGCTTATACCAAAAATTCTTGAAAAATGTTAGTAAGAAACAAAATGTTTAAGTGGGCGTTAGTTTTTGGAGATATTTTCAAGGATTTTCTGCAGAACTTGGAATTAACCAATGATAACTGCTAAAAACTTTGAATGATCTGGTTTCTATCTTTGAGTAATTAAATTATTTGTTTGATTACTCCTGGAAATGGGTCCTTTAGCAAATAAATTGCACATGTAGGCATCTATATTTTCTACATGCATAGTGCATCTTTCAAAATAACTAATACTCAAGTAATAAAATAGCATTCATAGATTTAAGAAATTTCTGTTATATTTAGAAAATCCCACATCTGACTCTAAACTGCCACATACCTTTACAAAATCACTTCATTCTTTTGATCCTAGTTTCCCTATACATCAAAATAAAGATTTTTTTTCCACCTATCTGGTGTAAACATAACTATTAAAGACATAGAGATCATGTCATTAGAGCTGTGTGCTCCTGAGATGCATTCGACACTTAACATCAGTGTCTGGCTCTAATCACCAGACACATCTCTTATCCCCTCTGTTAACCCCCTGCTATCTAGTATTTATTTGAAAAATATGAACATGTGTCACACTTAAAATTTAAATTCTCCTCCTTTGTTGAAGAGAGACCAATATATTTTGTCACAGATATAATTTTCGGGAGGTCAGATATATATATATATATATATTACACAGAGGGTGCCAAAAAATGTAGACACATTTTTAAAAAGGAAAAAATTATATTAAAATTGTAATCATATATACCAATAACAAAAGATGAATACAAGTCACGTTTGACTTCTGCAATTACAAGAGGTGCTCCAAGTGATTTCCATCAGAGTCCACACACTTCTGACTACGGCAAACTACTGCTTGAGCAATGTTGACCGAAGTGTCCACTTGTATACATTTTTTTGGCACCCCAGGTATATATATATATATATGACTGTCCTATTTCGTTTTGCTCTAAATAGCAACTGAGACTATTTACACATATTCAACGTATTTCGCCACCAGGAGGAGGAGATAACCCTGAAGATTTAGCATATGTTTATATCACTATTAGTGCACATAGTCTCTGAGGAAAACTCTTGGAAATAAGCTCATCTTTATACATTACACACGTGCTCATATAAATTTTCAGTTTGCAACAAATAAAAATTCTGGAGTCAAGCATCACAAAACAAAATTTACGATGACTGAAAAAAATATAAAAGAAATAAATAAATTACACAGCAGTCGTGTAGATCAGTGCCCCATCATACAACTAGAGCCAAAATCTTAAGGGTTCTTGTGCTGATTTATTATTTTTCTTCATTGTTACTTAAGAGCAATTTATTTAACCTCAATATGTTTCAGGTTGCCAAATTCTAAAATGTAAGCAATATTGTGGTCATCAGCCCAATCAACAATGATATGACATTTATTTTCAATTTCCCTTCTTCAAGAAGTTTTACGCAAAGACAGGAAGCTTTCTCAGCTTGGATTAGCACTGAACAAAACTGAAAAAGCAATCCCCTTCCTAAGGAAATGCCTTTTGTAAGCTTACTGTCTTTGGGATGCTGCAGAGGAAGGCTCCCAGCCCTCAAACTTTTTTACTTGTAAAACAAATTTTAGCCCCAACTTTTGAAGATTCAATTAGGTCTGACCCACTTGGGTTAGGCTTATCAGGGTTAGTGTGAGTGCTTGTCAATCAGCACTGCTACAAACCCTGCAATCACTGGCCCTGAACAATGACTTCACCAGGGCTACTGAACATTCTGGGTAGCGGGAAAAATCTCAAACTTTGAACTTGATGTCCAATCCCAATTTGAGAGTAAAGACATAATGTCAACTTGAAATCAAACATAAAATTTATCTAATGAACATTTAAAGTACGAAAGATTTAACTGACACTTTTCACTTCTTGCCTTCCTAATAATTTCTAGTCTGCATTAAACTAAAATTATTGTTCCTCTTATAAAAAGATTTAACACAGCATTCCTCTGAATATATTTGGGATGTGGCATTTACTGCAAATATACATAAACAACTCACGAATTAAACACTGTTCTTAACAGCTTTGAGGAAATTTTAAAAACAACTGAATTCAGAAGTCATAATAATTCTTCTATTTATTTATTCGCATGTGGTTTCACTTAAAAAGTTCACTATTGTTTAGTATTTGAATCCCTGATCTCTTAACAATTGAACTAAGCTACTTCATTAATACCCGAAGGAAGCTCTTAGCTGGTCTTAAAACTTCAAGGCTATATGAATTTTGTGTGTTTTTTCTGTTTTTTTAACTAATTTATTTTTCTTTTTCTTTTTTTTAATTTTTTAATTCAAATTTTTTTATTTGTTTACATTTAGGTACTTTTTTGTATTATGAAGGAATTTTAGCATTTATTTTTTAACATGTGATGATACAAGAAATTTTATGTAACAAATAATTACAAAACACAAGAACAGGTACAAGGAATTTTATATACTGGTAACAAATTTACGATATTTACGCATCATAGAAGGCCAAGAACTCTTCATCTTTGCAAGTTCGTCGTAAATTCAACAAAACCGATTATCGTATTCCAGGGTATTATTATTTTTTTTATTAGTTTCAGGTGCACAAGACAAAGCAAAACTTAGACGTTTATCATTTATATCCCTCACACTGTGTGAACCCCCCTCCCCCCATCCACTATCCCTCTGTACGTTCCCCAAATTAATTTTCAAACCCCCATGACCATCTTGTGGTTACCGACTAGAGAGGTTTTGACTAATTTATTTTTCAATTGCAGATAACAGACACCATTACATTAGTTTCGGGTGTTTGTAAAATATGTAAATTTTATATGAATTTTTATAAAACCTTCTAGTTATACTTTATATGAATTTTTATATGAATTTTTATATGAATTTTTATAAAACCTTCTAGTTATACTTTGTGTATCAATTATAATTTTTTATAATTATAGAGGATGGAAGAGATGAAATAAGAAATGTAAGTAAGAGAAGAAGGTATCTTTAGAATGAAATCAGGTGATGATATTAAAGGTTTGGATTTTTTAGGGCTCCCTTTGGCCCTTTTTATCACAGGTATTTTGATTTGAGGTCTTTCTTCTCAGAATAAATTCCCAAACCAATACCTTAGTACTAACCACAAAAGTAGACTTTATTTTTTATCTTTTCTTTAATCTTGTTTCAGCAAAGTAAGCATAAAAATCATCTGGTAATACATAGGCTCTTTACATGCAAGGGGAATGCTGGTGACTCATCAATTCCATTTTTTGCTAAATGTTCAGTCCAGTCCCAGTGATAGATTTGCACAAAACTATCAGCTCACCTGACATGACATATACAGCAATTAAAATGCTGTTTGGTGGACTAAGATTAAGGAGGCAACTCCCAGATTTCAAATAAAATTCTTTCCCATGCAAAATTCTCTTGACCATCTGGAATTTGAACTCATGACTTTGGCCATAAAAATAGTATTTTCTAACAAAGTGAGCAGCTCAAATCAAATAATTTAAATATCTACCCAGTATCAAGCAAGTATGTGAGGACGCATGTGTGTGTGTGTGTAAATATACAAGTCCTTAAAATTTTTATATTGAGAAGGATTGTTTGCCTACATTCTTTTACTTTTGAAGATTTTTAGTGCAGAAATCATTATTACAACAATAATAAGAAAAGAGGGGAGCAGAATTGCTGTACTGATATAATTACTCTTTCATTCATGCTCTCTCATGTTTTGTGGATTTGCTTTAAATCTGCTAGACTTGTGAGGCCTAATGTCTAAATGAGATACATAGAAAATAAAGACACATAGTCACATGTTACATAGTCCATCATCACTGCTTTCAAACCTTTGGAACCAAGGTAAAATAATTTTTTTCTTTTTTTATTCTTAAAGGTATAATTCATTTGAAAACCAAAGTCTAAAAGAGAAGTATCCATCATTTAGTATAGAGTGATATTATGAATATGTCTGAAGTTAAAAGAATATGTGAGTATTAATTGCAACCTCAATAAGCATAGAAATTGCAAGGCATGGTCTGAAACAGTATGAGGTCCTATGTATAATAAAAATACCATTAAGATGCTTTAGACCAAAATCTGAAATAGTATCTTTTCTCATCTGAACTAACAATATGGTTTCTGAAAGGTTGCCATGGATGAAAAAAATGCATAATGACAGCTATAAATAACACCAATGTTTGGAGCTAATATTCTATATGGAGCAGCATGAACTACAGATATCATTTAGAGGTTTATGAACCTTATTATTCTCCTCCAGCATGCTTCATTTGTCAACTGAGAGTAGCTAAAAGTTCCTGTGCATTTTTCTTATCTACATGCATATCCTTAAACATAGTTTAGTTAATATTAATGTATAGGCAGTATATATTACATATAATTAATTGTATTATCATTTTGTTCAAACATACCACTCATGAAGCAGCTTTATTCATTATACGAATTATTTTAATTTTTTCATTAGAATTTTCCAGAAGAATCTCTGAATTTCACAGACTATTAGATTCAAGAGTGTTAGATTTTTGCATATGTCTAGGATATTACTTTACCAAGGCAACACAGTAGAAAAATCACACTGGGCTTCAGGTCAAGAGACCAGCCGTTTAGTGCTTGCATAATCATTGAGTTTATGTAAAGCCCAATACATGACATCTGCACTATACTCAACATGAGTTCTGAACCAATTAAAAAAGGGCTGTAGACTTCAGGAAGATAGAGGGCAAAATATCGCTTTTAGTACTTCTAAAATTGATGTCAGCGAATGTGAGCCATAACTGCAGACAGATAGGCTTCATCAGCCTAAACTTCTGAGAAAGGCAGTTTACCCACCCACTGACAGCTGGACAAACTACAAGGCTCTCCAAGCCGAGGCTGCTCCTAAAAAACATATGGCATTGAGAAAGAAAACAAAATGTGTGCTTTGTGTAGACAGGAAGGTTCCAAAAGGAGAGAAAGGAAGAGGTTCTCCACTTCCCCACTCATTGAATCTGGGACTGGCTTTGGTCAATAGAATGCCATAATGATATGTGAATTCTGAACCTAGACCTCAAATTGTATTTCATTTCTGTTCTCACCGTCTTTCAGTGTTGTTACCATGTAATGAAACCCAGGCTAATGTTGCAGCAGCAGCCATCGTGTGCCCTGTGCCCTCCTCCAGGATTGTCCAGTCTATGCCCTAGGCCTGAAACAGTCCCCAAGATGGAATCTTGGTGCCAAGCATTTGCTTGGCTCCAGATTCTTCTTCCTTATTAGGAGAAACTTTCCCTGTTCTGAGTACACAGTGAACTTCCTTGCATTGCTTAAGCATGCATGCAATTTGGCACCGGGCCAACCCTACCAGTATATCTGCCTTCCACTCCCACCACAGTAAGGGAATGGGTACTTTGCCCACAGCAAGAGAGGAGTGGTGCAGTCCACCACCCAGCATCGGCAATGGGGAGGGACCCGCTAGCCAGGGGCAACAGGAACAAACTACAAACACTGATCCTGCTGTGTCTTTTCTCCTGTCTGTGAGTAAAGCTCGTTTCAAGCAGCACCTTTTGTGTTGAATCATTCTTGGCTACTCAGAACCTCTTAACAAGACACAGCAGGCCGAGGTCTGCAGGCTCCTCCTCCTGGAAGTTGGTACTGACAACCTATGCCATCCCTCACGCAGTGGGAATTCTCACCTGCAACTGGTAGCTGGGTCTTCCTGTAGGACAGCTAGTTTCCTTGAGGATGAGAGAACATGTGGAGAGAGAGAAGTCCAGCATACAGCCAGCACCAGAGTATAGTGACGCCAGTGTAGACCATTCATCCCTAGCCTACTCAGGGGTCTGACTGTAGCAACTTGAGGGACTCCAGCAAAACCAACAGAAGAACTGTCCATCTGAGCCCAGGACAATTTGTTGGCCTTAATTTTTTTAAGCAAATAAAATGGCTATTATTTTAAGTCACTAAGTTTTAGAATAGGTTACGAACTAAGATAACTGATACAGAAATGTGCCCTAGAAATGGGCATCAACTTTGGGAGTAGGTAGAGAGCAGAAGCTAGAAAAGCAAGAGGAAACTCTTCATGGAGGCTGGAAAAAGAGTGAAGAAATTGCTATTAGAAGACTGGAAAAATAGGTCACCTATTTTATACAGTGACAGAACTGGCATACATATTGGCTGCAATAACTTGGAAGATAAAAAATACACTTATTTTCTGGCTTCCAAGGTGGGATGATGCCCCTGAGAAAAAGATATGTCCATAATCTAACCCCAGAATCTACGAATGTGACTTTATTTGGAAAAAGAATCTTTACAGATGTGGTTAAGGATCTCAAGATGTTTATGGGGCAGGGGGGCAAGAACCTAATTCCAATGATAAGTGTCCTTATTAGAGGCAGAGGAGAAGGCCATGTGGAGACTGAGGCAAAATTTGGTGTTATGCAGCCACTAATCAAAGAAATCCTGATGCCACCAGAAGCTGGAAGAAGCAAGTATGGATCCACCCCTAGAGCCTTTGGAGAGAGAATGGCACTGTCAACACCTTCATTTCAGACTTCTGGCCTCCAGATCTCTGAAAGAAGAATATTCTGCTGTTTTAAACCACCAAGGAAACTAATACAGCCCCTCACACCCTCCAGTGAACAGGTAGAGTGAGGCTAGCAGTGATATACCAGAAGGAGGTAGCGCCAAGTGGAAGGAAACCCAGGAAAGGGAAATTGGTGCTCCCTAATAACAAGTCACAGAACACTTTAGTCATAGCTTCCACGCCTTTAAAATTATGGACTGGAATTTTGCTTCCCTGGTTGCTTATTGTCAGTTTTAAATTTTTATGGTCCTAGAATTTAAAGAGGATACCTGGTTGTGTCTGTGAATTCCTTCATGTAAATATACACATCTTTAAACAGTTCTTTCAAATATGTATATTTAGTAAGCTTTAATTACTCTCTACCTTACTATTTCTATTTCTTCTAAAAGTAAGCTCTTTGCTTTTAGATAAGAACATCAGAAATAAGTCAGACTGAGAAAGGCAAATACCATATGATCTCACTTACATGTAAAATCTAAAGAACAAAATAAACAAACAAAACAGAAAACAAAGTGCATTGGGATGGGAGCAGCTTTTTAATTAATCAGTGTAATTACTGTTCCAACTATTACATTTCAGAGTTTCCTTTTTGTGTGTTCCAAAATAATATTAGATGACAATGACCTTTTTATGAATGTAAGTTCATTGCCAAAGAGCATAACAACATACTTAAGGGTTATTTTGCACTTTGGCTTACCCACCTAAAATAAAATGGCAATTACATTTGAAGTAAATATAGCTATGATTTTAACACTTTTAGTGTTTACTATGTGTACAAATTTTAAGGGTTAATGTCTTCACAACAGCCTTACGAGGTAGGTACGTTTCCACTTGTACACATAGTAAACACTTACTAAAATAAGTAAGAACCTAGTTAACCTCTTTGTAAAATGAACTTAGTTAACCTCTCTGTACATTTTACAGAGAGGTTAAATAAGGTCCTGTGGTCCCACAAAGATATGGCAGAGCTGGAATCCAAGGCCAAGTGTCAGGCTCAAGATCCTATAATCTTCACGGCTACACTATACTGTTTCTCTATAAACAAATATACAGGAGTTAATAAAAGGACAAATGCATAAAAAGGTGAAGGAGATTGTTGAGAAATACTAGAACTTTCTATTTCCCTTTTCACTGTTCTGTTTCTCAAACCCCCTTTTTTTTCCTTTCCCAGACATTTTGGAGTGGGGAGAAGACCATTGGTGAGAACAAATAAATATATATAGGTATATATCTGAAGGTTTTGGTATATATGGCTACACTCATTAAAAGTTGACATTTCCAGACACAGACAATAGTTTAGTGGTTACCAGAGGGGAAGGGAGCAGGGGGGTGGAGGGGTGGTAGAGAGGTAAAAGGGGGTCAAATATATGGTGATGGAAAGAGAACTGACTCTGGGTGGTGAACACACAATGCAATCTACAGATAATGCATTATAGAAATGTACCCAGGAAACCTATATAATTTGACTAACCAATGTCAACCCAATAAATTTAATAAAATAAATAAATAAAAAGCTGATGTTTTCTTTTGAATTAATCTAAGTGCCAAAGAATGCTTTCTGTGACTGTGAGCTTTGAACAAACAACCTAAAACAAATTATTTTAATTTTTAAATAATTAAGAAATGTCTTGACCAAATTGTATATAACATGTAAATACATTTATAGTATTGCCATGGGGCTCCCGTGTAGGAAGGACACTCTGTCTATTAAGCTGGATTTAGTTTAACAATCAACTCCAGAGTCTGTATCCAGAACACTGTACTGGGCAGAGAGAGCACAGTGGCATGTCCTCTGCCCTCAATTTGCTCAATCTTGATTGTATAATACATGAGTGCCAGTCTTTGTAAACCCATAGAGACATTATCTAACTTCATTGCACCAGTTACATATTAATTGATGTTTAAAAATTAAACCATATTTTCTTATTAACTAAAATTCTAATTTCAAAAATTCTCATTTGTTTCTATTTCATCAATATTTGCAAAAGCTTGATAGATACCCCTATAGCCACCAATCTCTTTAATGCATAATTAATGGCCTGTAAAATATTTAAGATCACTAGGGAAACTGGCTATTTATAGGGGACAGGTACAGTTTTACAACACCCGTAATCATCCCCTTTAATTGATGAGCAGTGGGGTGCAGTGGGAATACCTCAGGGGACAGGAAATCTGCACTGTCACAGAACTCTGCACTCAGCTTTGCTGGACACCTAGTTTCCTCACCTAAAAAGGGTTTGACAATCTGATCTCTCTGTTGTGAAATTGGACATTCTGCCTTGAACCTTTGAATTTCAATGTATCATACTTTCTTAAAGCATGGTACATCTGTATTCGTGGTGACTTTCAGATTTTTCATACTTTATTTTCTGATCTTCACTGCGGTAAGTTTATATTTCTCTTGTTCCCTCCCCACTTCCACTCCCCACCTCCCACCTCATTTTAATGCTTTCTATTACACTATTTCTACTGCCAGAAATAGCCAGTAAATGATAGTTTTTCCTTTGAAATTCTGAGCCCCTGATATAAAATATTATAGGAACCACTTATACGTAGAATCCAGGGGTAGAATTTGAATGAAATATTCATGTTAAATCGTTATACGTAAATCAGGAAATCGTTATATGAAAAAATAATAAACAAATAATTAGGGAAACTACGAACAACCTTTTTTACACAGTATCTAATAACAAAATTCAGACAATTGACAACAGCATTTTATATAATCTCTAAAACCTAAATTTTAAAAAGTTTGCATTTTGATAGATAGCGAAACACATCTAGCATCCATATTGTTAGATCTGCTCTTGCCTGGAACATTCATTAGTTTCCAAAGTTCTCCTTGCTCCAACCTTTACCACTTGACAGTCAGTTCTCAACAAAGAAACCAGTTTCCTTTAAAATCATAAGTTAGGTCATGTCACTTCCCCAAACGGCTCCCCATTTGATTCAGAATAAAAGTCAAGGTCATGGCAAACCCTATACATTCTACAGGACAAGCTCCCAAGTTACCTGTGACCTCTATCATCCACTCTGCCTTGCCCACCCCATTCCCCTGGCATTAGCTTCCTTTCTGCTCCTCAGACAAAGCTGGGCACATGCCCTCCTTAGGGCATTTGCACTTCATGTTAGCTCAGTCTGGAACATTCTTTCTCCAGATAATCACACGGCTCACTCTCTTGCTGCCTTCAATTACTTCCCAAAGTCAAATCACATCATTTCAGCAAGATTTCACTCTGACACCTATTTGAAATTGCACCCTTATTCCTACCTAGCATTCCTGATCTCCCTAATCATGATCTATTTTTTCTTTGTCCCATGACACTTTTCATTCCCTAACATATCACATAATTTATTCATTTTTCATGGCTCTTGTTTATTTTCTGTCCTCACCTCCATCCTTCACTAGAATACAGGCAACACAAGATCAGGCATCTCTGTCTGTTTGATTTCCTGTTGGGTTATCCCTAAAACAGGGCAAAGCACATAATATGTGCTCAGTAAGTAACTGTTTAATGCATTAGTGTCACCTCTAAGTCCTCCTGCTGGCGGCTGCATTCTATCACTGCTCTGCCTTACTTTTTCAAACTGAATCTGCCGCCACTCATATCTCCCTGGAACCAACAGCCTGCCTTGACAGAAAGCTGCTTGCTCAAAAAGGCTTGATGTGAAAAGCCAGACTCTTCCACTCCCCAATCTTCATTCATATCACCTTTACCCAAGGTTGGATAAAGTATCACATATTGCCAAGTACAGAGGCATTCTGGAGAGAAATATAGCAGAATAAAGGTGGAATGTTTCAACAGTGTGTCTTATGGACCTATCTCCATAGTCCAAAGGAAAAGTAACAAAAAATTTAAATCATTCAAAAGAGGGCTCTAAGTAGACATGCCCCAGTCCCTATCCTTGCTCACCTGCCCTCAGGACCATCCTCCAGGGAGAGAGTGCCACTTCTAATTTTCATAGCCCAAATATTCCCTAACTTCCTGTTAGGCAACTCCCATCTTTCCGTAGCGATGCTCTTCCCACTACTAGACAGTCTATGGGACAAAATAATCCCTATAAGTATATTTTCCAAAGTCTAAGTTCAACTAACTTTGCCCTGGGGTAGGATTTATCATGAACATCCAGCACAGGGCTTAGCACACCCATGACAGTTTGCTCCAACATTTCCTTACCTGGGTGGGGCAAGGAGGTGACACTTGGAGGTAACACTAAATGAAGCACAGCAAGTGACTGTGCACCCATGTACAAACACCATCACAGACACACATCAGCCAAAAGAAAGATTCATACTCAGAAACAGTGATCTATGTTAAGGAAGACGTCCCTAAATGCAAAATACTTGATGTTCATTCACCTCAGAGATAATGGGCTACTACTCCCCTTGCTTGCCTCCAATTCCAGGCTGTGTTTGCCATATACATGAATAAGCAAACAGGGGCCCAACAATTACACAAAGATCCAACCAAAATTCAAAAAATCTCGGTAAGTACAAGGAAGGCAATATGAACATTTATAATTCCCTGAAAAAAATCAAGATCTACGGAGTCAGGTTTGGTAAAGAATTATGCTTGCAGACTATATACAGAATGTCTCCCATAAACCTGGGGTGGCTTGACAAATTTAACTTTAGCAATTTGAGAGAAAGCTTAATAGAGGAGGGAGGTATGCAAGAAATCAGAGAACCCTGAGTGGAGTGGGATGATGCAGACAACCAAATATAAAAGTGCCTGGCTGGCCGGAAGTAAGAGAGAACATAACCTTTGAGAACCCGACAGCCTAGTGAGTTTCAAATTCAAAAGCCAAGCAACATGAATGATTTCAAAACCAAACAACATTATTGAACCATCTGAGGTTGTCATCATTAATACTGACGGTCATACTCCAATGTGAATGACTAAAACCAGACATAGTATCCAGGGAAGTTTTCCATGATCATAATGTACATGCTTAAATAATTAGGAAATCAAATAAATAGGTACCTAAGCATGGAGAAAGATCTGTCGCTAGTTCATATGACTGACCATAGCAGTTGCAAAGACCTAAGAAGAAAAAATACAAAGCAGAAAAGTTTCTGCCTCCTAACAGCAACACTTATAAAATTACAAAGGGCAATGATACACACACACACGACACAAACACACACACGCACACACAAATAGTCTCGAACACATGTAAGGTCAGTTTTGGGCCTTGTATAGTAAAACACAACAAAATCATCAGATTCCAAAATTTCACAGCTTGGAGTCGACTCCTTCACCAGCCTGTGTTGCAGCTAAAGAATCCAGTCCAGTCAAATCTGTAAGGTAGGTTGCGGCTCTTCATACATCCTTAAGATTCTGGGCTCATGAATTATGTTTTGTAAATCAGTTAATTTACTAGCCAGAGATTAAGGTAAATTCTGCTAAGGACTAAAAGTTGACTTAGAGCATTAAGAAGGATTAATGTTTAGCTGTGGAGAAGCTAAAGCACTAGGATAGCATGTTTACGCAGTGCTGTAGATCACAATTAATCCAAAATTAGTATAAAAGATCAACAGCAACCCCTTTCGCATGCCAACTTGGCTTAGCCCTAAAACTCACGACTTACCATGGGGGCACTCAGTGAACAAAGTTCTTTTCTGCCTGTTCTAATAGGCCTAATGCTTTCAGAGCAAAACACGCATTTGAAATGTTTAGCTCATGGGCCCTTTGCTTTGAGAAAATAAATGTAGAAATCAGCCCTTTAGATGTCTAACTTTTATCAATGTAACAAGTCCATTAAAATTGCTGGACTGCTATCATCGAACAATGCCAAGCTTAATTTTCTGCCTGATATAAAAGTAATACTATTTTTAAAGCACTATTATTCTACTTTACATTAGCAAAGTATATCATAAAAGACATGACCTTCTTTTTTTATTAAATTTATTGGGGTGACATTGGTTAGTAAAATTGCATAGGTTTTCAAGTGTACATATAAACCATCACCTATATGTTGCATTGGGTGTTCACCACCCGGAGTCATTTCTCCTTCCATCACCATATACTTGACCCCCTTTTGTTTTATTTTTCAATTACAGTTGACATACAACATTATATTATTTTTCAGGTGTACAGTGTAGTGATTAGATATTTATATTACTTACAAAGTGATTCCCCCAATAATTCTAGTACCTATCTGGCACTATGCATAGTTATTACAATGTCACTGATTATATTCCCTATGTTGTACTTTACAAGTTTTTATTTTAGATAGATTATTATATATACTATTTCCTGAGTTTCTTAATTTTCACTTGGAAATCAAGTGAAAATCAGATTGGTTTCCCAAAAAGTATTTTAAATTGTGAAAATTCTGTCATTATTGTAAAATGTGTATCACTTTAGCTAGTTTCCAGAAACAATTTCCATCAATTTGAACTAAAGTATATGTGCCTCTATAATAAAATAAGGTATTTGCTTATTCCAAACAATTAAAAAAAAAAAAAAACTTCAAGAGCTTAGACTTAGAGTGGCAAGAGTTCCTTAACTGACCACCTTCCGTTATAAGTAAAATTAGAAAAATTAAACACTTACTCTGCCATTGCCACAGTTGCTTTTTAAAAAATGGTTTATGTGAATTACAGTATGAGGACACTTGCAGGCCACAATACTTTTGGTGTATCAGAGAATAAATAAATGAATAAATAAATGTGTGTGTGCATACATATACGTTAAATTCAAGCTTATGTTTTTTAACTGTAATTTCCGTAGAATTGCTTTACTTAGACAGCAGTCATAACTGTCAGACAATGTCTAATTAACATTGTCTAATTAACTCATTAATCCTCATTTTAAAAAAGCTATGAAGGAGTACTATTATCATTCCCATTTTACAACTAAGATAACTGAGGCACAAAGATGGCAGGTAAATTGCCCAAAATTATAATAGCAAGTAGTAGATCTGGGATTCAACCTAGATATTATAAAATCTATGCTCTTTACCATTATGCACAACTGCCTTTTTATGGTCAAAAGCTTACTTGAATTTTAAGATAAACTCACACAATTTGTTATAGAGTTCTGATTTGGTAGAGAGAAAATACACATTTTTAAAATAATATGTTTTTATATTTCATGTCATTTACCAATATAATTTCACAAGTACAATAGCCAATTAATTATTAGTTAGGTTTAATTTTCTTGATTAGAAAGAAAAAGAAGTTAAATTTGTAACTTGCATTTGATATAATTATAACTGTCATGGTCAATCCAGACATATAATAAAAACAGACATTAAAAATCTCTAAGACAGAAAAACTATAAAATTCAGGTCAATAATTTAGTAGAGGAATCTTTTCTTTCTGCTCTTTTATTTTTTTCTTTCCTTTCTTCTTTTTTTAAGCATGTTCTACTCCAAAGCTTGCTCTCCTGTCTCCTTTGAAACTGCCCATCCTCCTTCTCGATTATTCTTTTGAATTTCTAACTCCTATGTCTCTAATAGAGACTTCCCAACAGTACTAAAATACCTCAGATTTCTTGGTCCCTCACCTTATGCTTCCTATAGCTACTGTCTCATCCTCTCCTTTCATTCAAACTTCTTAAAGCACTTTTCATAGTTACTATTTCCAGCCTCACCTCTCATTCAATCTTCAGCATTCTGCTCCTTTCCCCACTCTTGATCTCCCAAAGTGACCAATGACCTATTATACTAAAGGCAATGGATTGGTGCTTTTTCAGTCATTATCTTATTTGATTTCTCTGTAGAGTAAAACTACTGAACCATCTTCTTTTTTTGCTAAAATTCCATGACATTACACTCTCCAGGCTACTCTATACCACTCTATTTTAGAAATTCAGCTTCCCTGCTAACTTACGAAGTATTGATCTCCCTCAGACTTTCATACTTAGACATCTTTCTTCACAACACATCCTTCCAAGTGATGGGCTGATTCCCAGAGTTTCATCTCTTGAGTTCCATCCCTATATCACCTACAAGGCATTTGAATGTGATGTCTCACAAGCATGCTCAACTCAAAATTGAACTCAACTCCCCCTCAAAACCCAAACCTCCTCTCTTTCCTTCCCTTTCTCCTCCTCCTCTGCCTTCCCTCTCCTCTTCCTCCACCTCTATGAGTGTTATAGGTTATCTAACCTATGTGATTTGAAACTTGTACAATTCCATCCAATTTCTAAACAAACAAAACAAAAACTTTTCTTACCACCTTTCTCTTTTGACTTAAGTTGAAATTCCCCTACATTGAATCAGATATAACTCACACTTTCAGATACAGACATATTTATTGAATTCCTATTGGGTAGAAAAGATTTGACTCATTATTTCCATAAGCTCAAAATCAAGTGGAATTCATTAAACAGCAATTCATTATATGGATTTATCAATCTAGTAACATGAATTAGTAAAAGTTTTATCTCCATTTTAAAGTTGATGAATCTGAATCCCAGAAAAGCACAAGTTTTTTCCCAAAATGAAGCAGATATAAATTTGCAGACCCAACCCAGAAAAGATTGTCTTTCTGATCTACTCTTCTTTCAACCCTTGGTCTCATATTTTTAAGAAAAAAGAATTAGTGTGAAATTGTGCTTCTGGTACCCATGAGAGAAGATGAGGTGCTGGACTTTCTCTATAAGTACAATAGCATTAATATATTGCAAGATTTATTAGGTTAATGTTTAGGAGAGATTGAAGACTTCAAGAGCTGGGGTCCAGGGCAGGTGATTTATAATAGAAAAGGCAAAAAGAACACTAGTCATTCCAAAGAGGACCAGACTTGAAGTCTCAGGGAAGTTCTCTGTGCAGCTTCGAGGCAATTAAAGCATACTGGAAATCTGAGAGTGAAAAGATGAGATGAAAAACAAATTTATAAGGAGCTTAAAGAGTACATCACAGCTCAAGAAAAACTGAGACTACTTCACCCTTCCAAGGGATAGACCCTAGGACATTACTTGAGGTGGCTTCATACCCCTAACATACATCACAGGAGCAATTCCAAATCACTGTCACAAGGAATGAATTTATTAAGCAATCTTCAGAAACATCTGTGTCCTGGAAAATCTCAAAATTCTATAGAAACAAATCTCTGAATAGTGTATATCTAATTCATTTCCTATTTTATCAATTTCCCTGAAGCAAAATTCTGTATATCAGGTGACCTGTAAATGATATGTGTGCTGTTGAAAAAGAAATCTATGGGTTTGCAAGTATTATAATCATCCTAAGCCATCTTTTTTTCATGAAGATCCTGTTTTCAGGTATTGGAAACGTATTTAATGTTCTCTAAATGAAATATTCATGAATCTTAAAACTGCCTCTTTACTGCCTGACATCCGTATCTTCTTGTTCAAAACTGACCTAATTTCCATACATGGTTTGCACTCTTTGCCACGTCAACCAAACAAAACTATTCAATAACCACTACCCATTTTTTTCCAACTCAGTGTATCTTTATAAACATTTTCTAAGTAATATACATAGATGAATATATGCTAATTTTTAAAAATCAGATCTTTTCAAAATAATTTTTCATGGCCTCTGTAACCCCAGTTATTCTGAAACTCTACACATTTTTTCACCATTTCTTCTTCCAAGATTCTTAGCACCTAGGCAAACATCTTTATTATAGTTGTAAATTTCTTCCTGAAAATTATGATTAAGAAACTTGAGCTCTAGGGAGAAATAGCTTAGGTTCAGATCCTGACCCCCACCGTGTTCTAGCTCTGTGAACTTAGCTCCTTAGACACCCTGTGTCTGAATGTCTGTCTCTCTAAAACAAGGATGATAAATAATACTACCAACCATAGGGCTGTTATGAGGATTAAACAAGACAAAGTGCACTTAGAAGATGGCTGCGCACAGTAAACACTGATTTAATGTGCTATTCAGCAGTAGTAGTCGCAGTTGTAGTAATTGTGATAGGAAGAGAAGACTTTGGAATGAGGTGACTCTTGGTTCCCAGGCTCTGCCTCTAATTAGCTTTATGACCTTAGATTACTCACTGTATCTAAATCTGGTTTTATGATCTTAAAATTGAGATAATAGTACCATAATGAAGTTATTTGAAAGATTAAATAAGCTCGTATGTGTATTAACACAGTGCTTGGCATACTATAAATAGTTTACAAATAATAATCATCATTATGATTTTCAGAGTATTCCCAAGTAAAGGTTAAGGGACCTCATTTTAATGAAAAATAACTCAATCCAACAAATATTTATTATGTGATTCTCTATTTTCCAAGAATGTGGTCTAATCCCAACACCTGTGATGTGTTCTGCCTTCTGCTCACCCCTGGACCCTTTGTACACACAATTTCATTTCCTGAAAGCTGCTTTCCTCTCCCCATTCTGCCCCTAGCCATCTAGTCCATTCACCCAGTTAACTCTTATTCATTTTTCAAGTATTAGCCTAAAAGTCACTTCTTAAAGTAACTTAGTAAGTTGGAAGAGGTCCTCAAGTTCCAAAAAGGAACACAGTCTGACTGAGACCCAGTCTAGGTTAGACACCTTTGCCATATGCCCCCCGCCATGGCACCCTATACTTCCATTCATCATTCATGCTATTTGTCATTACTTTCCAATCCACGCCTTCTCTGTTAAGCTAACAATTCAAGGACGATAGGGACTTCATCTGAATTGTGGACTGCTATAACCCCAGGTATAACAACAATGCACAGAACATGACTTCATACTTTTAAAGTGAATAAATAAGTAAAAGATAAGGGCTAAGATAAAAATTATTTGAGAAGGTAACAACAAATTACTAAGGAGGTTTGAAAGAAAGGAAAGATTCTATCTACACGGGGCTGTCATGGAGGGGAATATACAAGAGAAAGGGTATTTAAGAATGCTAAGTGGGATTTTGGCATGTGGATATTGAAGGAATGATCTAGGCAGAGGAAACGGCATTCTTGGAATCTCAGAGAGAGTCCCCAATAAATAGTACCTCTCTCCTCACCCAACTTGAGAAATAAAGCAAAGAATAAAATATGAACTTTACTATTGACTGATGCCACGGTAAAGATGTAGCTTAGTGCAAGAGCCAAAGATGCCTGCTCATGGAATCCCAGAGCTAGGCAGGCTGACCAGCCAGTGACAGCAACCTTAAACCTGTGCCCTGGCACAGCAAGGTCCCAAATTTAGCAGCTGGGTCTGAAGTTAGGAATGGCGGAGATATGCCAAGCATTTCCAATCATTTTCCCCAAATGTATCAGATATGTTACTCCATCTGCCCAGAAATAGACAAGTATGGGACAGAAAAAAGGCTAATATGCTGAGGGAAAAATCTCTGTTCATGAAAACCAACAGTAAAGGATGGAATTTTGCTCTAATAAGAATATTCAAAAGGTGTATTGGGAACTATCATGAAGTCCAAGTTTTTGGAGTAATGGACATTTGAATTGAATTGACGTAATAGAGGATAAGGTAGAAAGCTTCAGGGAGTACACCAATTGATAAAATGAAACATTTCTACATAATCTCTTAGGCAAGATGTAGTCATTTAGAAATTTCTAGAAAGAGTATTATGTGGTGCAAGCTTCTCAGAGTGACAGTGACAGCATATTGCAACACTGAGAAGCATGGAGTTAGATGGGAGCTAGACTGCCTGGGAGTCTCTCTCTCGCTCTCTCGCTCTCTCACTCTCTCCCTCTCTCCCTGTCTCCCTCTCTCGCTCCCTCTGCCAAAGACCAGTACATAAAGCACAAGCATTCAGTTAGGCAAATCTGCATTCAGTTCTCTTTTCTGTCACTTATTCATTCTGAAATCTTGGGTATGCTACTTAATCATTCAGAGACTCAGTTGGATCATCACTATACCTACATTGCTAGGTTGAGATTAAATGACATAATGTATGTACAATGCTTAGCAGTTAGCAGATGTTCAGTAAATGGTTACTATTATTTTTATTGTTATTGTTTAATCTTGTAAAATACATATCCCCTGAAAATATGCAGTAAATATTCTCATCCTGTATATAATTGCTTTAGGGCATAGAATAGCACCACACCATAGAACTGACGCAATGAAAAACAATCTGAGATTACAAAGAGGAAGATGAGTCAGTGTCTGTTCCTTCAACAGACTGCTGGCTCCTTAGTAGTGTTAATAGCTTCAGAATCTTGTATGTATTACTTTTTTATCTAGTTACTTTTAAAGTTATTGGTAAATATTTTTTTAAACTATAATACAGGTCATAGGTCTGAGAACTGATAGCTCCAGGACATTAACGTCTTAAAGAAATCAAATAATCCCACACACCCTACCCGTACATAAATTATTGCTTGTTAAATACAGTATTTTCTACTTTAAAAATATATGAAGATGAGCTAAAGTTTTAGCAAATCGTATTAAATGACACATCAGGATGCTTTACATTGAGTCTATATCATTTCATAATTTGGTATTAGAACAAGAAGCCATTGTGCAAGGGAAGAACATTAGTAAATTGATTCCTCTTTAGACAAAGCTGAAAAACATTGTTTTAGTTGCAGAGAGAAGCACAACAGATCCTGCTATAATTGTATACAGATGATGGGAATTTGTCTAATGTTTTATGGTGAATCATTGATGAGGCCAGCAGAAGGAAAATTTGTAGAAATAAAATCACCTTGACAGTAGAGTACCAGGGTCAAAAAGCAAAGTGAAGTCAATGTTCTAAGCTTTAATAAAAACAGTATGATCTGTCATCAACACAGCATTTTTACACTCTTGGACAATGCACTTTGAGATCGCCTGCTGGGTTTCATTTGATTTTTACCAAAACCAACAAAGGACAACTTATAGCTGGTGATTCATTGTGACAGGAGAAAGCCATAAAGATACGGATGTTTAGACCCTTGTAAATAAACAGTCTCCAGTGTGATTTTTCAATACAAAGCACGTTATCCAGACTCTCGAGGAACAACTACTAGGTTTTTGTAAATTATAAACCCATGTCTAAAGATTAAGAAAAAGCAATTATTTTGCATGTCATTGCCATGCATCTCAGGCTGTTCCCTAACTGGACTAAACATAGTTTTTAGATAAGAAATAAAAAGGCAAGCCCCCTGGTGAAACTGAATAGTGCCATGTAGTCTCCATAACAATACCGCCCGCGAGCAAAGCCAAACAAACAGAATAATTAATTATTAAATACAAAGATTAAAAGAGATTGTCACTGGGGTTCTACCTAGGAAACGGTGAAAACTCAGTAACAAAAGCTCCCATTCTTCATCTCTAGACAGTTTTCTTTCCTGGTCAAATGAGGTAAGATGCAAAATGAGAAAGGATGGATTTTTTTAAATAGTTTTTAATTATCAGCTTTGCTATAATTTTTCAAAAAGAAGTTCCAATTAAATCAAATTAATAAAAACAGGTAGCATATTATTTCTTGGCAACAATCACCTCATCAATGTTGTGTTATCTTAAAATGTTTACTGTCTTATTTTTGTACTTATGTACTAGATCTAAATATTATAACTGATTTATAAGATGTACAGTTTATAAAATGATACTTAATATCCACCACATATGCAGAATCTAAGATACCATGTAAGTTAAAATAAATGACTACAAAATATATTTATTGGGGAACTAATATTAATAGAACATCCCACCTGTGATAACTCTGCTTTTTAGTATGCATATAAAACTAAAATAATATGAATGACTATCCACTTCAGAAATTAGATCATTGTAGTTTCCCTCTGAAATTTACATTTTAATATCTGTGCCCTAAGTAAAATAATGAAAAGGAGAGACTTGATGAGGAAAAGAAAAAAAGAAAAAAAAATCAATAGTTTTAAACTGTTGGCCATGTCTATATTGTTTTATTTCCATGAATCTTTCATTCCATTATTTTTTGTTAGCAACTGAAGGCAGAAGTATTATTTCAGCAACCATGTTTGCTGTAGAAATAACTGGACACCATGTGCTAAAATAGAACATCTCAGTGTCGCTGGTATTAATAAGAGACCTGCAGCTTTTAAAAATGAGATGCTGGACTCCACAACCCCTCAATATGAATAATGTATTTACCCTCTGAGAAAGTGACTTTTTCCTGGTCGTGTTTCAAGTGCATCAACTTGAGTAATGTAACACAGATCACCTCCCCTCATTTTCAAAAAGATCCCAATGTACTATTTTGAATTATCTTAATTCTACCTTGGAGATGATTAAAGATATAATTATATTGTCTTAAGATTTTTTTTTTTTTTGCTTTTTGGTTTCACTTTTCAGAAAAAAAATGATAACATAATAAAATGAACAATTTCAAAAGCAAACTGATGTTACTTCATCTGGTTAGTACAGAAGGATTTTTTTTCCCCTAGCACATCAGAAAGTAATTTACTTAAAGGAGATATAGTTATGATAAAATTCAATTTAAACAATGTGGTTCAAAATTTGATAAGATTTAGAAGGCCTGGTTATTTATATTAAACCTTGAATTCTCAGTTCAGTTACCCTTTCACATCATCACATTATCTTATAATAGGACAATGTTATTTGTACAGTAATCACTAAAATATTTTGAAATGGTCATTTTTAAATGTTAGACTGCCTAAAGATTAAAAAAAAAAAAAAAAAAAAACGGTATCTTCTGGGTTCTTTGACTTTCTCATTTTTGACACTTCTCCTGATTTCCAAGACATCCCTTCTTTCCTTGCAGCATCTCTCAGATTCCTGGTTTCCTCACCACGCATTCCTACTGCTTCCGCACTCATTTGGTGAGATACTCATCAAATGATCTTTAGATTATAACATAAAGCCCTCGCAGTTGGACTTCTTACCTAAAGCCCTGTCCTGGTCCAGTCTACCCAAGCCAGAACAAATCTTCCTAAAACATCACTTTACTTGTCTCCTGTCTCCTCTCTAGGAGCCATCAATTAGCTATTTATGCTCAGAAAGAACACAAGCTCATCCCGTCATGTCCCGACCTCAGGAGAAGCACCATTAATACTGGCCAGCTACCTGCCTGGCAGTCTAATGCCCCCATTTCTCACCACGCTGGTCAACTTCTATGGCTTCATGGAAGAAGATTTATGCCTTCCTCTATCCCTCTAGCCATGCTCTTTCTCTTGCTGAAATACTTCCCCTCCTCTCTTCCTCACTTCATCTTTAAGGTCCACCTTCACCTTTGAAATCTTCTTGAAGGCCCCAACCAGTGTAGCTACATTATCCCTTTTGATTCCTTTCTGACTGAAGAGAATAAACATTACTATTATAGCCACCACCGTTTATGGAATTCTTTCTATGCACAAGGATTCATGCTAAGCATTTATATATTAAAATAACATATGTTATTTTACATAATGCTCGTGAAAGTCTTATGAAGGGTGAGTAACCTGCAACTCAGAGAGTTTCATCTTACCTCATGTTGTTGGACAAGAAGGCAAGAGAGCTGGGATTTGAAACCACAAGTTTCTGACTCTAAAACCATTTTTCCTAACAAATGTCAAATGTTGTTTTCACATATTTCTATCATATGCATCACAAGACTATCTTGCAGGCAAAGATTTTGGAGGTCTTCAACAAAAGCCCTATTGATTGCTAAAAGACTACCTATAATGTTATTCCAATAGATTAACAGCATATCCGAATCTTTTTGTTGCTTCATCCTCTTTCATATCATCCATTTATCTCTATTGCTAGCAGCTTCCTGGATTCATGTGATAAAAAATAAAAAGGATCCAAAATTTGAAATAAAATGTATTACTATGACTCTGAAGGAACAAGAGAAGTACAAAAGAAGAAGGAGAGGCCACGTGATATCAAAGAGCTATGACACAAACGTAAACCAGTTCTTTGGAGTTATGAGAACTATCGGGAGCAGACAGAAGAGTAACTGGAGCAATTGGAGTCATGTGAGTTTTAAGAAAGATTTCACTGCAGGAAAATTTGAGCAGAACATGCATATGTGCATTTATATTTCATGGGTGCTTTCTAAAAATCTAGGCCCGGTTAAATACAGAGTCAAGTCAGCTCACTGAGGTTGTAGATGGCACCATCCCTAGCCACCCAGATCACATATAATCACTGAGTACCTGGTGTTCACCAGGCTCAGTGCTAGGTGCCTGGTGAACAATGGTGACAGAGGCAGCCACAGACCCCACGCACATACAACTGCAATCTAGCTATTCAGCCTCCAAAATCAACTAAAGCCCTACCTTCTGCACAACGTCTTCCTTAGTAACCCTAGTTGGTAATAATTTCTTCTCACTCTGCAATCTTCTAAAATTCTCTTAAATCTTACAGCACTTAGCACTATATTTAAAAGCACAGGCTTTGGAGCCAGATTACGGGGTTTGAGCCCACTTGTTGCACTAACTCTGTGACTTTGGGCAAGTTACTTAATCTCTCTTTGGCCCTGGAGGGTAATAACAGTACCTACCTCATATGCTTGTTATGAGGATTAAATGAATGAAGCACTGTAAAGCACTGGGAGCTTTTCAGGCACATGGTAAGTACTCAATAACTGTTAGCTGTTATTATATAAGTATTACCACTTCCCACCAATCACCATCGTCACATGGCACCCTTCTTATATATTCTTGAGCATTAATTACTTTTACATATGTTCAGGGAAACTCCTTTAGGGATGACACAAGATCTTCCTTCTATTTTCAGATTGAGGTGAGACTTATTAATACAATTAATACTGTTAATTGATAGCCCCTGTATGCAGACACTTCATCTATATAGTCAAATGCATGATAAATCATGCCACTCATTTTGTTAGAACATAGCAAATGGATCTCATTTTTTCTGCCAAGAGAACTCTGATTTAAGTCTCAAGACTATTTCTTTCCTATCAAGCTCATAGTGTGGTGCCCTTTAACTCTTCAGGCAGTTTTGCCAATAAACTCTAAAAGATCATACCCTAAGGTGGACTCAATTTTGAGAAACAGGCAGGAAGGCAAAGAGCTTGATAAATACAATGCTACCAGTAAGAACTCAAGGAATATTCTCTATAAACATTAAGGCAAGATGTGAGAGAAAGGATCTCAGATAAATCATTTCAAATATAGAGTCAATTGCTTTGCTTTCAATCCCCTTGAAAGGAAAAACGATTATGCTTTTTAGCTGTCAGAACAAAACTCCAGGGTAATTCATAAGGCATTATATTAACACATATAAAACAAAATGAAAAACAGCTTCACAGTATGACCTTACACTTGAACAAAATCTGGAGCAAGTGTATTGTAGGCCAGATTAATACCCAGTTTACCAGGCAAATAAATTCCACAGTGACTCACCCTCCTGCTTCTTTATTCTGCCTATGAGGAAATCACAGCTCTAGTTTTAAATAGAGCGTGATATTTCAAAACAAAATAGAAGCGACAACTCAAAGCAGAGCCACAAATTTTTTTCTTTCTTTATTAAGTTCAGTGTTTTTATTTTTAAGGCTTTAGAAAGCAAATAAATTAAGAAAGATTCACAAACTGCAGACGAAGTTAGAACTGCATTTAGTAGAAAGGATAAAATTGTGTAGTGCCGTGTCTGTTACCTGTGTGTATTTTAAGTACAGTATATTGAACAATATCGTACACAAAAAGGAAGTGTATTTACTACAGAGGAGACAGTCGGCTGGGGCTCTTCAAAAGCAGATATTTCAAAGTTTACTTTCACATGGGTTTTCACTTTTTGACCTGCTCTTGACCTGGATAATTCTTGCAGACCAGTGAGTTTAACAAGGCCTGGGATCTATTAAAAGAGTGGTAGCCTGCCTTTTACTGAGTAGCAAGCTGATGGTTTAAAGTAAATGTTATGGTTTGTCACAGGAACCAATTTGGTTACCGTTTGTTCTTCCTGCCCCCGCCTGCTGATATTTTCTCAAGTGTTTTCCATTCTTTAAATTCTATAAAGAAATCTGCATGCTGTTATTTTAAACTCCAGCATCTCCCTTTTTTTAATGATTCATATATTGAAACTGAGCAGGACAACGAAAGTTTCCTTTGTGTACCCCTTGGTAGAACTTGAACTCATGGTGCAAGAACATGAGTGCATTATATGTGAACACTAAATAAGTCACTCTCAGATTTAATTAGGTTTTAAAATCCTGTTACTACAAGCATTGGCCTGTGTTTGACAGAAAAAAAAAAAAGTATGAGCTATACACTGATACAAACTAAAAGAAATCATTTTAAAATAGTTCCATTTACATATCATATTAATGAACTAGATGGGGGTTGGCAGGGGCCTCATAAGCTTCCTGCTATTAGGTTGGTGCAAAAGTAATTGTGGTTTAAAAGGTTAGAAATAATTGTAAAAACCGCAATTACTTTTGCACCAACCTAACAGATAGCTCTATAAGGCTAAACACAAAACTGATTTTTTAACTACCTTTTTTCTAATCTCAGTTAACTCTGTATCAAGTTGAGAGATGGAGTTAATAAAATATAAAGTTAGTGGTAAAAAGAAAATATAAACAAAAATCGGTCGGTTCAAATTTGCCAAAGAACATAAGTTGGTTTCTACATGAATGTAGAGAGAGATTAAACCAGGCGCTGGTTTAATGTACCTTTTTGCCCAGGTACAGCATTAGGACAAAGATTCTATGTATTGTGCAAATCCTCTGACTTATGTCTTTTGGGGTGTTTTCTTTTGATTCCTAGAAACAAAGATATATAATGTCGAATGCCAGTGCTTCCAAGTATTATTACCAATAAGTGTTACCGATACTTCTAAGTATTATAAACCTTTAAGTTTATCATTGTAAAACAGTTCCATTGTTGTGATGAATAAACCAAAAAAGAGGTGGGAGGAGACTTGAGCATGGGTTACATGTTACACTATTAATAGCCATCACATAAAATTACCAATACATATGTACATGTAGTTAATAACTATGGTATATTTTAGTCAAAATAAAATATTTAAATAGTGCTGAAAAAATGTTTGCAACTCTACGAGAATTTAAATAATAGCTAGCACTTAGTGATTCTAAGTGTTTTATATGTATTATTTAATTTACTTCTTACATCAACCCACTGTAGTAGATATTAGTATTATTAATCAGAGGAACATCCTGAGGGTCAGAGAAGTTAAGAAACATGACCAAGGTCACAGAGCTAATTAAGTGGCAGTCCATGATTCCAACTGCTATCTGTGTAAGTACAAAGCTTTATTCATTGTCCCCGACACAGCACCATTTCCTGAAAGCAAGAATGAGAGAGATGAGTGAAACAGACGATGCAGTTTAGAAATGGAATCTAAATTATTAAAATGGAAGAAGACAGACTGAGAGCTCCAAGAGGACAGAGTAGATAAACACAGTACCTGCATCCTTCCATAAGTACATTGAAATTACAACTAAATTATAGAAAAATCAACCTGGAGAACTATCTGAAGTCTAGCAAGACCTCTGACTAAAAATACAAAAAAGAAGCTAAGTTGAAACTGGTAGAAGGGGCAGAGACTCAGAATAGGCCCCAAAACTCCATGTGGAGGTTGAGAATCAGAGGGAAATCACAGTCACGAAGGTTCCCCTGGGAGAAGTGAGGGACCCCACCCTCCGAACCAGGCTCCTCACATCGGAGTACTGATGCAAGAAAAGGAGCGCACACAACATCTGACTGGGAAAAACATTGGAGATTCCAACCGTCTGGCTGGGAGAGAAGGCTGTGGAAAACTCAGACATCCTCTTAAACGTCTGGTACACAGACTGACTCACTCACAGGCACTTACCTTGGGTTATGGCAGAGAAATGGTGGCTCAGGAGGCATCGGAGACATACAGAGGGTTAGATTGAGGTGTGTGGCTTTGGGGTAAGGACTGCAAGACAGTTGGCATTTTTCCTGTCTGAGGTCTTCCTCTTGTGCAGTCAGCAGGTGGGTGCCATCTTTATTGTGTTGAGCCTGCCCCCACTATAGCTAAATCTGAATCTGATTGGTCTGGTGAGCTCCACTGCTCCCCCATAATGACTCACTGGGACCCTGCCTTACCCAAGTCCCCCAACACTGGAGGCACTTTCTCCAGCCCTGCCACCATTGCATTCTTTCTTGGAAAACTATCAGAATTTGGCAGGCCCCCAGTAGGCAGCAACTGGCCTCAGTGCAGTCTGAGACTTTTGCTGAGTAGCTCCAAGCTCAGCACTGGCACCAAACCAGAATTTACATTAACCTGGTAACTACAACTCTTCCCACTCTAATGACTCCCTGAGATCCTGCCTCACCCAACTTGCATACAAATTTGCATCCAACTTGCTCTATCAGTGGCTGAACCTTAAGGGAGCTGGCAGGTGACAGCAGGCCTCAGGGTGTCCTGACTCTTTGCAGAGCTACCCCAGGCCCAGTACATGAGGCAGACATTCTTGATTCATAGCATGGCCTCTCCCACGTGCCTTCAGGTTTAGCACACGCAGAAAACAACCACAGGTCACTCTGTAGCTCCTACCACATAGTCCCAGAACAGACACAGGCAGTAGGTGACTTTGGCCTGCACTGGAGTCCCTGCCAAGAGGCCCAAGAACCAACATACTTGGAGGTTGACTTCAGACCACAGCAGAACACTGTCCAATTAGGCCCACAAGGCACACACAAAGGGTGATCTCAACAGGCCCCAGAGTCCACTGGGGTCAATTCCACTCAGTGGGGTAAGGTCCCCACACAGCAGCCCAGAAGCTGTGGACATGGCCAAACCCCACAGCCAGTCAGCCTAAGGGTTATTCCCACCCACTGATGTGCCAATGTCCATCAAGACTCAACTATAACAGGAGGGCACTCACAACCCACACAAGGGACACTCCTGGAGCACCCAGAGCAGGTAACCAAGGAGACTATGCCACTGGGCCCCACAGGACACCTATTACATAGGGGCACTTGGCCAAGACTGGGAGACATAGCAGATATACCTAATACATAGAAATAAACAGAGAGGCAGCCAAAATGTGGAAACAAAGAAATATGTCCCAAAAGAAAGGAGGAAAATCCAGAAAAAGGACTAAAGGAAATGGAGGTAAGCAACCTACCAGAGACAGAGTTCCAAACAATGCTTATAAAGATGTGCAAGCAACTTAGTGAGAACTTCAACAAAGAGATAGCAAGAATAAAAAAGACATAGAAACCATAAAAAAGAACCAGTCAGAGGTGAAGAATACAATAATTGAAATGAAGAATGCACTAAAAGGAATCACTAGCAGATTAGATGAAGGAGAGGATCGAATCAAGGATTTAAAACACAAAGTAGCATAGAACACCCAATCAGAACAGCAAAAAGAAAAAGAATGCAAAAAACTGAGGAAAGTTTAAGGGGCATCTGGGGCAACATCAAGCATAACAACATTCACATCATAGGGTACCCAGAAGAAGAGAGAAAGCAAGGGCTTGAGAATCTATTTAAACAAATAATAACTGAAAACTTTCCTAAACTGGTGAAGGAAATAGACACAAAAGTTTAAGAAGCGCACAGAGTCCCAAACAGGATGAACCCAAGCAGGCCCACACTAGGACACAGTATAACTAAAACTGAAAAAGTTAAAGACAAAGAGAGAATCCTAAAAGCAGCAAGAGAAAGGCAACTAGTAACTTATAATGGAGCTCCCACGAGACTGTCAGCTGATTTTTCAACAGAAACTTTGCAAGCCAGAAAGGATTGGCACAAAATATTCAACATGATGAAAACCAAAGACATACAACCAAGATTTCTGTACCCAGCAAGGCTAGTATTTAAAATCGAAGGACAGATAAACAGCTTCCCAGACAAGAGAAAGCTAAAGGAGTTCATCACCACTAAACTAGTATTACAAGGAATGTTAGAGGGACTTCTTTAAGTGGAAAAGAAAATCAAAATTATGAATAATAAAATGACAATACCTACACATCTATAAACAATTGCTTTCAATCTCAATGGATTAAATGCTCTGATCAAAAGACATAGTGGCTGAAAAAATAAGAAAACAAAATTCTTGCATATGCTGCCTACAAGAGACCCACTTCAGACTAAAAGACATACACAGATGGAAAGTAGATAGATGGAAAAAGATACTTCATGAAAATGGAAACAAACAAACAAATGAAAAAGCTGGGTAACAATACTTAGACCAGACAAAATCGACTTTAAAACAAAGGCTGTAAGAAGAGACAATGAAGGACCCAGTAATCCCACTTCAGGGTATTTATTAAAAAAAAAACACACAAAATGCTACTTCAGGGGGATGTGTACATCCATATGTTCACTGAAGCATTGTTTACAATAGCCAACATATGGAGGCAGCCTTGGTGTCTGTTGATAGAAGAATGGATAAAGAGGTGGTGGTACATATATACAATGGAATGTTGCTCAGCCAAAGAAGGGAATGGGTTTTTGCCCTCTGAGGCAGCATAGATGGACCTGGAAGGTGTTGTTCTGAGTGAAGTATATCAGATCGAGAAAGACAGATGAAATGTGATTTCACTTATGTATGGAATCTAAGAACAAAATTAACAAACAAAACAGAAACAAAGGCATAGATACAGAGAACAGTTTGATGGTTGCCACATGGGAGGGTATTTGTGGTATTGGTGAAAAATGGGTAGGGATTAAGAAGTACACATTGGTTCTCACAAAGTACTTATGGTGATGTAGGGTATAGCATAAAGAATATTGTCAATAATATTGTAATAACTACGTATGATGTCAGATGGGTACTAGATTTGTTGGGGTGATAAATGGGAGGGGGTCAGGGGCAGGGTGAAAAAGGTGAAGGGATTAAGAAATACAAATTTGTAGTTACAAAATAGTGATAGGGATGTAAAGAAAAGCACAGGGAATAGTCAATGATATGGTAATAACTATGTATAGTGCTAGGTGGGTACTAAACTAGTCAGGGGGATCACTTCTTAAATTATATAAATGTCTAACCACTATGCTGTACACCTGAAGTTAATACAAAATAATATTGAAGGTCAACTGTAATTGTAAAGTTTAAAAAGGGGAAGAAAGATGAAGGGAAATAAGAGGTTCAAATTTCCAGGTATTAAACAAATAAGTCATGGGGATATAATGTACAGCATAGGGAATATAGTCAATAATATTGTGATAGCATAGTATGGTGTGAGACAGTTGCTGGACTTATGGTGATCACTTCTTCAGGTATATAAATGTAGATTAACTATGATATACTCTGAAACTTATATAACATTGTATGTTAGCTATATTTTTAATAAAAAATATTTAAAAGAAAAGAAAGAAATGAAACCTAAAACTAATGTAGGTACACTTGTTGCCACTTTTTGTAAATTATGCTTGTCAGGGAGCATTACAAAGATTTTTTATTAAGGACTTATATGGAAAATTTATTGTTTTATAAAAGATACAAATTTAAAATCTATTCAAAGGGTATTTTTCTAATTAGCACTAATGAAGTAAAAACACAGACCTTTTACTGTTATTTATAGTAGCAGAAAGAAAAGCACGTTGTTTGGGGAAGAGATATGATCGATCTGGAAATTGCACAAGCATGCAATGAATGTATACAATGTGCCAGATTCTGTGCTACCTTCTGATAATGCAAAACTGAATGACAAGGTCGCTACATGGAAAATAATATCACATAAGAAAATAAATATAAAATGAAGTGAGAGGGAATTAAAGGAAATGTAAAGAAAATACACAAAGTAAGGAATGCTCAACTCTCTTTAAAATGTCAGGGAAGTCTAAAACGAAGAGAGGAATGAAGGGTGCTATGTTGGATGAATGAACTGGTCAAGGGACAAAAAGAGATTATGAAGCCAGCAGAGAAATTAGCACATGCAAAGAGATGGAAGCAGGAAATAGCAAGACAGACCAGACTTCAGTGCAATTCTCCAAATTCTCTGCACATCATAAACACCCTGGGAATTTTTAGAAATTCTGAGGCCTTAACCAGACATACTAGTTAGAATCCATGAGAAAGCAGGAAGAGATGCAAACGTTCTTTTTGAAACCAGTAGAGCTAGAGATTGACTTGAAGAAAGGAATCAGGAGTCCTGCAGTAAAACAGAAAGGGAACAAAATGTTAACATGGTCTTTAGGAAAATTCTTGAATCACTCTATGTTTCTTTTTTAATGCAGATATACATTCTGTATGTTCTTTTGTGTGTATAATATAGTTCACAATAAAAAAAGGAAAAGAACTGAATTGCCTTATTTTATTAGCTGTCACAAAGGTGACACAATATCAGCTCTTTTTCATTGTATTCATTCATACTTTATTGAATGTTCATTGTGCCAGTTCCTTCCAGCAGGAGAAAATTCTATTTATATAAAAACAATTAAGACAATGATTTGTCAGGGCATCCTCCCAAAGAATACTCTGAAAAACTGTAAGGTTGTACCAAAAAATCCATCAATGGCCATGGAAAGTATATTGACATTATTTTTGTGACGATGTCATGAGCATATGCTAGCTACATTCAAAGCATCTACATAAGATTAAACCCAGGGCTATGTATACCTGAAATAAGTTACAGTAAAACATATTTGTTAGAAAGAAACAAACTGAAAAGATACCAAGCATTTTATTACATATTACAATTGTAATCATAGAATTAAGAAATAAAATTATAACAAAGAAATACAAACTAAGGTTGAGAAAACTGAGGACTAATAATAGTATGCTTCTAGCAGCACTGAGATGACAAGATAAATAATTCTTTAATAAACACTGAGCAGAAAGATTATAACTTCTATAGTAAACAGGGGTGCAAATGATGAATGATACATTCTCTGCAGACATAACAAGAGTGATGAGGTTTAAATACATAAGAAAAAGCAGCACATGAAGCATATTAATATATTTTTTCATCTGAAGAAATAAATTAATCGTGTCTAATAATTAAAGACCATATAGAATAATCAAGGAGTGCAAAATGAAGTTCTTCTGTCCTCTATCCACAGCTGGATTTTGTAAAACTATTATGTATTTAAAACAAAGAGTGGAGGATAAAACGACAACCAAGTCTGCTATTTGAATCTGAGGTGAAATTTTGTAATGATTGAAAAGAAAATTCCTACCTGATGATTTTCAATTAGCATGAATATGAGGCAAGTATGCGTATCTGTAGGCAGAGTTCAATTTGCAGTGAGGAGTACATAGTTGGAAAGGACTGAACCACCTCTGGTTTCCCATGCAATGCTCTAATGATGAATTCTAATATAAAGCAATAATGTTTAAGCTTATTTTGAAAATAAAATATTATTCATTGGAACATGTAAAACTGATCTCATATGGTATAACTAAGACTATTAGAGAGACCTGAAATAATAGGGAAAACTTGTTGCAAGACAAGATAATGTTTTAACCATTAGCACATGAATTGCTGACCAGATAAATACTAAATAATAAAATTATATATTAGACCAACATGGTTGAGCATCCATAAATTCTAATATTTTCTGTGATTTATTCTACTTATCCAAGAAAAACAGTATAAAATGATCATACTGAGAACTGTGAACAACCAATTCACTTTGGCATCTGTATGTTTATTAATAAAAAGAATGTCCGGTAATTTCAGTGCCTAATTTTTCAAGTAGCTCAAACACATTAGAAGTGACAATCGTCTTACATTCTTATGAGACTTTTGGGTTAGAATGAATAATGCCTATTTCATAAGTAGGTAATTGAGACACAGTTGTATTAAATATCCAGTTCCAAATCACATAATAAGAGAAAAATAATTTGTAAAGCCTACAAAAATGTAAAAATGAGAACTGTTAACAATACTATCATTAACATAGGTGCGGGTCTACATCTAGAAAGAGATTGGAATGAGTGAATATGGTCAGCCTGAGAATAAGAAAAAAGACAGAAGGTAAACCGAGTTACAAATATTATATACTGCGATGTCATCATCTATAAAATAAGTCTGAAAGCAAGGATCACTAAGATGCCCTTAAAGGAGAAAAGTCCTGAGCCCACACAGAAGAGTAATATCTTTATGAATGTATTTCAGAATAAGCTGTCTTGCGAGTATGCATGGAAAAACCCACATTAAAAAAGAAAAGATCCAAATTCAGATAGATCAGAGTATGAACTATTCAATGTCTTTGTATGTCATCACGTCATGCATTTAATTAAACACAAATAGAAACCATAAGTCCTACCCGATACCTATTACAATCATCAAAGCGGGACAATGTATCCATAAACCCTTGTTTTGTTCTCTCCTGCCCAATCACCAGTGTGCACTAATGTGTGTGCGTACGTGTACATGCATGGCCACACATGCACATACATGCACATACACAACCTTGCCTTCTTTCTTATTAAACAAGTAAAAAATAGCTTTGCCTATTGGTGCTATTTTCCAACACTGGATAGAGAAACATATCAAGTGTCTAATCTCTGTTCACTGATCTAATCTAAAACTGAAGATTCCAAGGAGTGACTTCCAAGATTCACATGTACTTCCCTGACCACAGCACTTAATGACTTTTTTAGAATACAAGGAGTCTGCCAAACATTTCCCCCAATCTGCTTGCTCCAGCCTTAACTGTTGTTCTTATCAATAGATGTGGACCAGATTTTGTTCCTCTTTTAGCTCAGATTAACTTAAATATAGTATGTGTTTGTGTGTGTGTGTGTGTATTTTATAATGCTGTTATTAAAAGACAGAATGTCTTCTGTCATATAAAAGCATGTTATTGTGGGTGTGTGTGTGTGGGTGTGTGCGCGCGCGTGTGCACGCACATTTCTGGGGAACGTGATTTGACTCACAGCGTAGCTCTGTAAATAATCTGTGCTATGTAAGTTAGGTGGAGAGCAGCTGATGTTTTAACAAAGGCAGTTAAATTCTAGTTAAAATTAAATAGGGGCACATTACTTCGTTTAAACACAACACCCCCAATTATAAATCCAGAAGAAAGATGTTATTTTTATGTACTGATTATTTAGGAAATTACCTAATTGAGTTATAATTATCATTATATTTTTAAATGTTGTTTTTACTATTATCCTTGAAATGCTTTGAAGTAGATTCATATTATATCGACCGATTTTTCTGATTAGAGAGTTAGCATACAAAGATGTTGGATAACTCATCCAGAATCACACGTCTGAGAACTAATTTAAATTACTGAAAATAACTCTAAAAGAATGAAAAGTTATATGAACATAATATCATTAACAGATTACAAAGATGGGAGCATAAATAAAACACTACCTTATCTACCCCAATATTTTATTTTTCAAAAAACTTTTGAAAGAAGTAACATGCTCAAGTTTACAGTAAGACATCATCTATATCCTGAAACCTATGCAACTTTACTAACAATTGTCACCCCAATAAACTTTAATTTAAAAAAACGTTTATAGTAAAAATAAACTATATATGTAAATACAGATTAGGATGTTTCTATGGAACTATAGGAGGATGGAGGAGGGAAAAGTTTTGTAGGATATACTACTGTTTAAGTCCCTCCTGAACCAACTTACCCTTGAGAAAAAATAAAACTAAAGACGTTTTCTAGGGTTTTTGCAACTCAGTGAGTTAAGTATCAATCTGGAAGGGCATTTTTGTATTCTCTAGGCAGGAGGTATTCAGGATAGTAGTTGTCTCAGAAAATGTTACAACAGATATTAAATTCATCAGGAATCATAATAAGATATTTCCTTTGGCTATTCTGACTCATCTGTGATTCTTATCCTGGAAAATTCAGTCTCTGCATGGTACTCACATAACATCATGAATATGGGCATTTTAGCACATAACAAATATCTTACTAATACAAATGTATATAAATATAGGTATTTAACAAATACAGAAGTCAGAAAGAGTAAATAAAGCAGTAACTTGCTTACACTGGTATCCTGACTTTCCCCCTGGTACCTTCCCTTGCTAATATATGTGCTCAAGTCTCCTATATCACACAGAGGATAAACATTCCCTTTAAATATGTTTTCCCTTTGTACTCTTATTCTAATTAATATCCTCGTTAGTATTAACAAACTTTATAACAATACAGTGGGTTTTTCACTCACCACTTCCTCTTTACTCTCCATAAAATTGGGTGCCCACATATAACATGCCAATGACTCTGCTGCTTCCCGTACTTCCAACATTCCAACAACCAACCATTCTTTTGACGTTTTGATTAGTTGAACATTCTTTATCCTTCCTTGTCTTCTTGAAACTCACTTCTTTGCTTTCATTGTTCTACTTACAACGTAACTTCCACCCTGTGGCTAATCTTTGTTGGTCCCCTCTGTTGACTCTGTTTACCTGACCTGCCTCCAGAATCTGACCATACCACTGAGGCATTAGTTCACAAACCACTGTGGATCCCAATAGTGGGGGAAGGTTTGTAAAAACAGAAACGCTGGTTCCCAGTCCCAAAGTTTCTGATTCATCAGGTCGAATGTGGGCCTGATCTTTCACATTTTTCTTTTTAATTAAAGTTTTTTGGGGTGAAAATTGTTAGTAAAGTTACCTAGGTTTCAGGTGTACAATTCTGTAACACATCATCTATGTCTCACATGGTTTGTTCACCACCCAGAGTCAGTTGTCTTTCCATCACCATATATTAGACCCTGTTTACACATTCCTAATAAATCCTCAGGTAATGCCAATGCTGGTCAGGAGACCACACTTTGAAAACCACTGCCCTAAGGCGTAGTTCTACCTTTATTTTCTCTTATAAACTCTTATTCTGAAATTTCTCCTACTCTGATGATTTTATCTCTTACCTATTGCAGATAACTCTTAAATTGCTACCGTGTTTCCCCGAAAATAAGACCTAGCTAGACAATCAGCTCTAATGCATCTTTTGGAGCAAAAATTAATATAACACCTGGTATATTATATTATATTATATTATATTATATTATATTATATTATATTATATTATATTATATAGACCCGGTCTTATATTACAGTAAAATAAGACCGGGTCTTATATTAATTTTTGTTCCAAAAGATGCATTAGAGCTGATAGTCCAGCGAGGTCTTATTTTCAGGGAAAAACAGTATCTCCAATACTAAGCCATCCAATAAAATTCATTCTCACATTCTAACTTCCATTTTCACCTGGCTGCCCCTCCATTACCTTGAATTTAATATGGACAGTCTAACTTACCATCTTTCTTCACAACCCAGTTACCCCTCTGTATTTTCTCTTCATTTCCCAGTCATCCATGTTCAATACTAGGATATCATTTTTCTTCCCCTGTCACCTATCAAGTTGTGTGTCTCTTTACTCCCCTTTTTCATTGTTACTATGCCATGTCTTTGCAAGTATTCATTACTTCACACCTGGGTCTTGGTAATCATTTATTTTATCCTCCTGCCCCAAACACTCTTCTTCCATACATATTACTGTCATATTAATCTCCCTGAAATACCACTTTGTAACCTTTGTTTCTCATTGTCAATGGCAGAGCTTTTCAATTGATGTGAGCTATGAATGGATTACAGGTGTGCTAGTGTATCAGTTTCCTGAGCCACCAGGTCATTCTGCCTGGACTGGGACAGCTGGACCTCAAACAGCCAGGGCCTAAGGCAGCCAGAGAGCCATCTCTGCCACTCGCCACTTTCACATCCAACACTTCCAGTGGTTTGAAGTCTTATCTTCTTCAACTCTAATATGCCTTTTAAATATTTTCATGTTCTACTATGCACCACGCTGTAAAAATTGTTGGCAACTATTGATCTATACAATAACGTCCAAATTCCTTGATCTAGTATTGATCAATTTCTATAATAAGCTACATGTCTCCAGCAAAACCAGTAATACCATGTGCAGTTCCTAACTGTGAAACTTTGCTAACTCTATTCCACAGGTTGGATATAACTCTATCTGTTCTCTGATTATAAAAATACATCATTTTCTTCAAGTTCCAGCTCAAGAGACTCTCTTTCAGTGATGTGCATTCAAAGTTGAGTGATTACTTACTGTCTCCAGGCTGCGTGCTAGTGGAGAATCAGAAAACAATAGCCCATAACCCCTATCTCACCTTCCTCTGTACTCTAGTGGCAATTATTAAGCACCTGGCTTAGCTATGTTGTAATGGTTGCCTTCTTGTCATCATATTGAAACATTTATTGAGCATCCATCAGAAGAAAAATATCTCCAATGAACAATTATTTTTGGCATTTCTATTATGTGTCTGGTATTGCACCACATGCTAAGAACAGAAATAATGAAAAAGGAAGCCTAGAATTTAGTGATTAAAGCCCAAAAATAAAAATGGAAACTTTCAAAACAAAGTAAAAAGCGCTACGATAGGGGACTCCAGGAAAAGAATAACTATCTGTGTATCTTCTCAGCAAAAGCAACATCTAAGCAATCAGAACAGTATTTGCCCAGGTTTGTACACTGGAAAACAGTATAACATTTGTGTTGATCCCCTAAGAAGCTGTGTGTAGCTTGAACAAAATAAGAGAGAAATTGAAAGAGAAAGTGTGTGTGTGTGTATGTGAGAGAGAGAGAGAGAGAGAGAGAGAGAGAGAGAGATTCAGTGGAGGGTGAGGGGGTAGTTGTCGGGAGGAAAGGAAGCCAGATATTGAAGGAATAGATGTCTTGCTAAAAATGTTGGGCTTTTCCTAAAGACCATGGAAAGTTACTAAAGAGTTTTAAGTAGGAGAATGACACTTAGATATGACTTTTGGAGAAAGTAACACTGTGTGCAGCATGGAAAATTGATTGGAAGGAGAAAAACTCATAAAGATAAATTACGTTATCACTAAAATCCAGGTGAGAGATGGTGATGGCTTGATCCCAGTGATGACAGTAAAGATGGAGAAAAGTAAAGATATCAGAAAGATATTACATAAAAGCCACAAGATATGGTATTTAGCATTTCTGTGTCAGGTATTGAATGCACACACACACACATACACATACACACACACACACACACACACACATTCGTATATACAAGTAGGATGAAGTAGAGGAAAAGTTAAGGCAATACACAAAGCACAGATACAGAATTGGCCTTCTTCCAAAAGATGGCTGGGGCTGTAAAGAAGAGGGTGGACCAGATAGCAATATAGATGGGGAAGCAAGAAATTCAAAGTGCCCTCTTCCCCATCACAATTGAAGGGATCATCTATAGAGAGTGAGTGCAGAGCAGGTATGCGCAGGAGATCTGAGGATAGTCTCAGAAAGATAGATGAGCTACTGTAGAGAATGAGAGAGCGAGAGAGAGAATTAGAAGGGTAAAAACAAGATTGCCAGGAAGCCGAGTATGGGGCTGAGCCTGACCCTGCAGAGGCTGTGTTCCCGCAGTGCTCAGCAGACCTGGTGGAAACAGCAGAAGAGAGCACCAGGCTGAGGGTTCCAGTTATGGTGAGGCATAAAACACTACCCTTGCTTAGAAACTTACCAGCTAGTTCAGAAAGCTGATTAGCCATTAAAGATAACTTTTACATCGAAGGGGAAAAAAGTGTACAACACTGTATAAAATGGGAAAAGATCCAGGAAAAAGGTATGAGAAAAGGTGATACAGGAAGATTTACATGATATTACATAAAGGGGAAAGTCAACTTAAAAATAAGAAAAAAAAACAAAAAACTCCTGGGTTTGGTAAATGTGACGTTACTGGTAGCTTTGGCAAGAGTAATTTCAGTGAGGGTGATATTGTTGGATGACAGGTAACATGGGGTTAGGGGGGCTGAAATAGCCTCTGAGAGTCAAGACCTTATGAAAGGCAGAATGACATATTAGATCAGAGCACAAACTCTGGAGCCTGGCTGCCTGAGTTCAAGTTCTAACTTTACCATTTTCAGCTGTTTGACCCTGGGCAAGTTACTTAACATCTCTGTGCCTTGGTTGTCTCACCTATGTATTATATTAGTACCTATCACATAGTGAAGCACCATAGAACCATGACAGCCAGGAAGCATAAATTTACCTCAATCCCTTCATACCGCCAGCATCCACAACAGAGCCATGGGCAAGAAAAGTCAGCAAACACTGCAGTGATGACTGTTAAATCACCCACCTTATTTCAGGAAAAAGAAGGAACAAATATGGCACTCTAGCAATATTATCTGTAAACTTTATGTTCTTTTTACTTGAACAATATTTTTATATTAGGTATATTTCCTATTTCACAAATATGTAGAATACTATTCTTCTCAGTTGACTAAAAAAATTGTTTAATTTGTTTATTTACTCTAGAAACCAGAGGCTTAGAATCCACTTCTGGAATCTTGATGTCATGTGTTAACTATCAAATCAGGAAAAGATGTCCATGATAATTTATTAAGACCATAATCCAAAAGTGAATCAAATTTAAATTATTTTCATTATTTTAATAATGATCACAGTATGGCTTCCAGAGCTTCTGCAACACAGAAGCACACAACAGGTTCAAGAAGGAAAGAAGAGGGGCTTTTCCTGTGTCTCTTCAAATCAAGGTAGAAAATTTTTCCTCAAAACCCTTGACACACTTTCCCTTACATCTCATCATCAAGAAAGGGACAGCATGATCACTCTTTGACCAGCCATTATGAAAAGGAAATGGGATTGTGGTGATAGTGTAGACCAACCACAATCTCCCACACAAGGCTGGGCACCTCTTCTCTAATTCTACTGTGACCTGGTGTCTGAACAAAAACCGAGGTATCTTTAGCGAGGAAGAAGCTGGGAAAACAATGGTGTTTGACACAAAATTGATCAGGGATATAAATATTTATGTGCCAGTCTCCAAGGTCAGTACTAGGGTTCAACAGCAAACAAACAAAACACCATCCTCATCCTGAATTTCCAAGATCAGAGTAATCTGAGATTTTCCATTCTAATAGGGATATCTGTGACACCAGATAATCATAGAAGTTAATTTAAGAGCTTTCACAAATTAAACACTATTTTAAAATTTTAAATAACATATGCCATTCACGTAATTATTTTTGCCTTAGCTGCTCATTAACTTATTAATTAAAATTATGATGTTTTCCTAAACGTTTCAATATAAGATCGAACAATAAAAAGAAAACAAAATTCTAAACTATTTGATATTGGATATGTAATCTATACAATGAAAACAAGTAATTTTCTTTATATTCACAAGGAAGTTTCAAGTAGTTTCATAATATTTTATTGCTCCTATAGGTGAATTTTATCTTTCTCCTCCTCAAGACTAAGCAATCCTCAAGGTCAAGGCTTATCTTTTACCTTTATCACTAGAATACAGCATAATGCTCACTCCATAAATGATTACTGAGTAAAGGAATAAATGAATTCATGTCGTTTCAAATTATCTTTCTATTCACGTTTTCCCTATCTTTTTTCCCTGATTCATTTGCAATATACATTTTTAAGTGATTTCATTTGATTTCACTATTAGTCCCTGGTTTCACATCATAGAATTAGTTTTATTTGGGAGTGATAGAGGTAGAATCAGAGGACACATACACACACATACATACATACACACAGAAAGAAGAAATGACTTGTCCCTTTTAAAAGGTGTCAGTGTTTGGTTTGTTTTTGTTTCATTTTGTTTTAAGCCAAGTAGTGAGTCATATTTTGATAAAATGAGATTTAGATAAAACCAAAATATTCGATATTTTGATAAAACAAAAATTGTCTCTCCTGTCCTCTTCTTATGCCTCTGCTACAGTGGCTACTAAATGTAAAACTTAAATGTGTAACAATTATGTCAGCTCCCTAAGTTGTATTCTTATGACAGAAAGCACACATTGTCTCAAACTGATGTTTCCATCTCAACTAACTAATTTGGCAGGAGTAACAGCTATAATTTGCCAACAAGTTGACGTAGCAAAGCGTGGTCTGGGCTGACAGCACAGGACCTTTCATCAGTTGAAATCTATGACACATGCGTATTACAGAGTGCAAGGTGTAGACCAGTGGGTGCCATAGTGAAAAAAAAAAAAAAAGCTGAGGAAGTCTTTCCTGCTTCTCAGCACTTGTTAGTTTAAGAAGTGCAATGATGCACCACCATCTACTTTTTAGTGGAAAGGTTATGAAGGTCAGCCCAGACTTGAAAATGAATTGTTTCCACCAAATGAGTCACTGTAAACAAGAACATTAATTTATTTAATCACATATGTCTCAATCTCATGCTGAAAAAGTACTACCAAAAAATCTTAAGATTGAATGTCTGTGTATATACTTCATCTACTCTGTCAGAGTTAGAAATGTATATGATTCCATGAAAACTCCACTTGACCAAGATATTTTTAAACATATTTTATTTAGAGCAAATCAATTTCCAAGAAAACCAGTAACTACAGGAGAAATAATGGCACATCTAGGCCTTCAAATTTAGATTAATCCCTTACTTTCTCTTCTTTATATGTGCATGTCACAAAATGCATAAAATTTAAAGAGGTCTAGAGACCTTTTGCTTCATGTAACTAATCTCAAGAAAACGTATTAGCCTTTTTGTTCTCCTGCATCAGTCTAAATATCTAAATTTCATTTTTACCATAATATCCCCCAGAAGGAGAATTCATTATGTGCCTATTATAGGCCTCATCACCTGTCCCCACTGCAAATATCCAACAGCACTTCCTACTTCTCTGTCTTTTGTAGGCCTGCTATTAACCTACCATTCTCTTATTTACCAAGCTCTCTATCTTCACCCACCAGATTTACATGCTATTCCCTCCTCTGTTTCTAGACCCTACCTATCCAAACTCTACCTGTTTTTCAAGGCTCATTTCAAAGCCTACTTAATCCACAACACCCTTCTAATTGAATAACAGATTTGTTACAGAATAATACTCAAATTATCTTCATTGCTTCTGATTGTTTTCTGGTTCAATTAAAATATCGCCTTAACCAAAATCCACACCTATATTCTAGAATAAGAAGGTGTCAACAAAATCAGACCTTGCAATATTGGGAAAAATCATGGTGCACATGGAAAACTCTGTCAATTGGATTTGGAGTAATTATGATATTGGAGTTAATATGAGTCACTTAAATGATCATTACCAAAGTCAACAACCAACTGACATATTTAAACAGTACCTGTTTACAGTTTCTACTTGTCTACTGTACAAGGGCAAAATGAGAAGTGTGGTTATTGGTGTGGTAATTGCACTTCCTTTTAGAGAATTAAACAACATTTACTGACTGATATGTATAAGGCAATATGAGGTATTTTACATGAGTGCTTTCATTTAATCTTCAAACCAAAGCAATAAGAAACACTGTTATCATCTTCATTTTACAGATGAGAAGATTCACTTCCAAGGCCACTCAGAAAGGAAGGAATAGAGCCAAGATTCAGGTCCATACTATCTCCCTGAGCCCTTAAGCACTGATTCTGCTCAGAGCTCCTAATTATCTTCATCCTTAATAATTTTTTAATTGATTGTTCATGATTCATCTTTTCTTTCTTTCTTTTTTTCATATTTTCAATTACAGTTGACATTCAATATTATTTTATATGAGTTTCAGGTGTACAGCCTAGTGATTAGACATTTGTATAACTTATGAAGTCATCCACCCCAATTAGCCTAGTACCCAGGTGGCAGTATATATAGTTATTACCATATTATTGACTATATTCTCTATGCTGTACTTTACATCCCCTTGACTATTTCATAGCTACTAATTTGTACTTTTTAGTCTCTTCACATTTTTCATCCATCCACCAAACTCCATCCCATCCGGCAACCACCACATTGTTCTCTGTATCTACAAGTCTGTTTCTGTTTTGTTTGTTTGTTTACTTTGTTTTTTAGATTCCACACATAAGTGAGATCATATGGTACTTGTCTTTCTCTGTTTGACTTATTTCACTTAAGATAATACCTTCCAGGTCCATCCATATTATTGCAAATTGTAAGATTTTGTGCTTTTTTATGGCCAAGTAATATTCTATTGTACATATGTACCATTTCTTCTTTTTCCAATTGTCCATTGAAGGACATTTAGGTTGCTTCCATACCTTGGCTATTGCTAAAATCAACATATTATAAAAGTGTATATATCTTTCCAAATTAGTATTTTGGATTTCCTCAAATACCCAAAATTGGAATTGTTGGATCATAAAATAGTTCTATTTTTCATTTTTTGAGGAAATTCCATACTGTCTTCCACAGTGGCTGCAGCAATTTGCAATTCCACCAATGCACAAGACTTCCTTTTTCTTCACATCCTGACAAACACTTGATGTTTGTTGATTTATTGATGATGGCCATTTTGATATGTGTGAGGTAATATCTCATGGTGTTTTACTTTACTTTCTCTGATGATTATTGACATGGAGCATCTTTTCATACGTCTATTGGCCATGTGTATGTCCTCATTGGAAAAGTATTTGTTCAGGTCCTTTACCTACTTTTTAACTGGATTTTTTCGGGGGGTTTTGGTGTGGAGTTGCAGGGTTCTTTATAAATTTTGAATATTAACCCCTTATTGAATGCATCATTAATATTATCTCCCACTCAGTAGGTTGTCCTTTTATTTTGTTGATGGTTTCATTTGCTGAGTAAAAACTTTTTAGTTTGATGTAGTCCCATTTGTTTATTTTTTCTTTTGTTTGCCTTACCTGAGACAATATAACAGAAAAAAATATTACTAAGAGCAATATCAGAGAATTTACTGCCTATGCTTTCTTCTAGGAGTTTTATGGTTTTGGGTCTTATATTTAAATCTTTAATCTATTTTGAGTTTATTCTGGTATATAGTGTAAGAAGATGGTCTAGTTTCATTTTTTTGCATGTATCTGTCCACTTTTCTCCATACTATTTATCAACGAGACTGTCTTTACCCCACTGTATGGTCTTGCCTCGTTTGTCATAGATTAATTGATCATATAGGCGTGGGTTTATTCTTGGGCTCTGTATCCTGTTCCATTGATCTATGTGTCTGTTTTTAGGCCAGTACCATGCTATTTTGATTACTAGAGCCTGTAGTGTAATTTAATACCATGTATTGTGATGCCTCCAACTTTGTTCTTCTTTCTCAAGATTGCTGTGGTTATTTGGGGTCTTTGTGGTTCCGCATAACTTTCAGGTTTATTTGTTCTAGTTCAGCAAAAAATGCCATTGGTATTTTATTAGGAATTGCATTGAATCTATAGATTGCTTTGAGTAGTATGGACATTTTAACGATGTTAATTCTTCCTAACTATGAATATGGTAGGTGCTTCCATTTGTTTTTACCTTCTTCAATTTCTTTAGTCAGTGTCTTTTAATTTTCTGAGTACAGACTTTTACCTCTTTGATTAAATTTATTCCTAGGTATATTTCTCTTTTGATGCAATTGTAAATGAGACTGTTTTCTTAATTTCTCTTTTTGGTAATTTGTTATTGTTGTATAAAAATGCAACATATTACTGAGTATTAATTTTGTATCCTGCTACTTTACTGAATTAATTTATCAGTGCTAATAGTTTTTCAATGGAATCATTAGGGTTTTCTATATATAGTATCAGTCATCTGCAAATAATGACAGTTTTACTTCTTCCTTTCCAAGTTGGATGCCTTTGATTTCTTTTTCTTGTCTGATTGCTGTGGCTTCTTAAGAGTTTCAACATTATGTTGAGTAAAAGTGGTGAAAGTGGGCATCTTTATCTTGTTTCTGATCTTAAGGATAATGCTTTTAGTTTTTCACTGTTGAGTATGTTGTTAGCTGCACGTTTGTCATATATGGCTTTTATTATGGTGAGGTATGTTCCCTCTATTACCACTTTGTTGAGAGTTTTTATCATAAATGGATGCTGGATTTTGTCAAATGCTTTTTCTGCGTCTATTGTAATAATCGTATAATTTTTATCCTTCATTTTATGTGCTGTTTTACATTAATTGATTTGTACATGTTGAAACAAACTTCCATACCAGGAATAAATCCGACTTGATTGTGGTGTATAATATTTTTAATGTTGCTGAATTTGGCTTGCTAATATTTTGATGCGTATTTTAGCATCTATGTTCATCAACGATATCAGCCTATAATTTCCTTTTATTGTAATGTCTTTTTCTGGCTTTGGTATGAGGATAATGGTGGCCTCATAAAATGAGGTTGGGAGACTTCCATGTTCTTAAAACTTTCAGAATAGCTTGAGAAGAATAATTCCTCTTTAAATGTTGGGTAAAATTTACCCATGAAAGCCATCCTGTTCAGGACTTTTGTTTTGGGGGAGTTTTTTTATTACTGATCTGATTTTATTAGTAATAATCAGTCTGTACAGATTTTCTGTTTCTTCTTGATTCAGTCTTCAAAAATTGTATGTTTCTAAGAATTTATTCATTTCTTCCCAATTGTCCAATTTGTTGGCATTTAATCGTTCACAGTATTTTCTTATAATCCTTTGTATTTCTGTGATGTCAGTTTTCATTCCTCTGTCATTCCTGATTTCATTTATTTGGGTCTTCTTTTTTTCTTAATGAGTCTGTTATAGGTTAATCAATTTTCTTTGTCTTTCAGAGAACGAGTTCTTGGGTTCATTGATATTTTGTATTTTCTAGACTTTATTTCATTTATTTCTGTTCTGATCTTTAACCAAAAAGGTTAAATGTGAGAACTTTTAAGTAAGTGGAGTCTGAATTCAATGCCTCAACCCACCACTCTCAAACAAGCACAAAAACCCATGTGATAGACCTTACACAGCTATCCTAACAGCTAGTTATTTTTGCTATCTTTCACATAAGAGGAAAATGCAAATCAAGATGTAATTTTGCCAAGGTATCCCAACCAGGTTTTCGACTTAGGTACTTTGTCTCCAAATCCATGATGGAGCTCTCCTCTGTTTCTGCCCAAATCGGGAGAGTCTAAAGATCCTTATATAAAGACATAAGGTTATTATCTAAAGATGCTTAATTACACATCCTATTTTCAAATGAAAATTAACAGAGCAAATACTTGACTAGTAAAGATTCCTGTAACTTCCATGTAATGGATAAATAATAGTTTAGACATTTAAACATGGACAGTAGAAAAGTGAGGCCAAAGACTTAAGAATTTGAAAATTCAGTCCATTTTAGAATAGATAATTGATCCATATTTTTAATGATTAAGTATATACTTAATCTAAAATACACACAATTATCATAAGCCAATTAATAGCATAAAAATGACAGCTATATGAAATAATCTTATAAGCATTAATAAGGGTAATTTTACCACAGAAATGAAAGAGAAGAAATGCCATCTTCAAACTTAAATATCCTGCCTTATAGGTCAGGCTTATACACAATATAGGAGAAAGGCTTTTGTTTCTCTATATGACAAGAGGCAAAAATGCTGACACATGAGCTGGAAATGGACATCACACAGACCTCAGAGTCAGTAGAGGGGATTTCTTACTTGTCCACCTGAAAGCAAGGTTGGGATCACTAATACTTTGCCAAAGTGTACTCTATTTCTTTTCCCTCAAAATTGCATCTATTGCTAGAAACTCTAAGATTTCCTGAAGTTTTAATAAGAAATACATATAATGGCAATAGTATTTGTACACTATACCTTCTATTTACATAAATACTTCTGACTTTTAATTTACCTCTCTCCCCATCAAAAATATATCTGTCTGATGTCTCACCTCATTTTAAAAACTTGCCCTTTGTTAAATATTATAATCTAATTCCTGATAATGCATGATATTATCCCTAGCTGATAACGTATTTGAGGTTAACAGTAGTTTTCAGTAAACGATGTCTAAACTTCAATAGTGCAGAAACTTTCTAAAGGTGTAAAAACTTCTTGGAGATGTTTTAGCTGGTTGGTCTTCCAGGCATTTCTATCATTCTATGTAGCCAATATATAGCCTTTCAAATATAGCAGTAATGCTTGCAATAATATTCCCAAGCATCAACTTAAAGATAAAAAATTAATGACATTTCATTTTTACTTTCATATTTATTAGCACTTTAAAGGTTTCTGGGTGGTGAACACACAGTGTGGTATATAGATGATGTATTACAGAATTGCATACTTGAAACCTATGTAACTTTACTAACAATTGTCACCCCAATAAACTTCAATTTAAAAAAAAAAGATTTCCAATTTTTTTCTTTATCTTGTTAACAAGTTCAACTCAGATTATAAATATAGGAAAAGCAGAATTTCTGGACAAATTTCTAACTAATAAGAAATAAATGATCAGGGCTAGGAATAGGATAAGGAATTAACATTTCCCAAGGGTCTATTTTGTGCTGGGCTTTAAGCATAGAAGATATGCATTATTTCAGTTTTTTATTGCAAGAAATAGGTTTTATCCCTTCATTTATTTGGTAAATGAGAGTTCAGATTCAAAAGATTTCTTACTCATGGATTCTCAGATAACAAGTTGAAAAACTGGATCTAAATTTAGATCTATTTAATTTCAAAACTGATGCCTTTGACAACTTTAGGAAAAACTGATTGTGTGCTTTTCTTTACTCATAAAATGAGTTTTCCATAAATGTTGAAATAGTCAGATATCTATCCTATAATTTGCAAACAGGTATTTTTCTTTTTTTGTTTTCCTTTCCTTTTATTTTAAGTTCAGATTTAAAAAAAAGAAAAAGTAGGTGGGAACCAGGAACAAAGATTCTAAAAGGCAATGTGACCCCAAGAGTGGCCCAAGTATGGAAAAAAAATGAAAAGATATTTAGAAAAATCAATCAAGTTTTGAAAGAGTTCTCAGATTTCAAGAGGACATATGTAAAAGCTGGAAGTAAGAACACAAAGGCAAAGATAAACAGGGGGAAAGGAGGAGCTTACATCTGTTGGAAGAGTGTAACAAGGTCTTAAACCTGAATGCACTGAAGCTTAGAAGGAATTCCAATCATTAACAGGATTTTTTAAACTGATAAAAGGGAATCCTCCCAAAAGGAAGTGAAATGACAACTGTTTATGAAAAGTATTTAATATTTACAGAAAATAGAGAGACAAAAGATTTACCCAATGCCATTTTGCCTCCATCTTATTCACTAAAGGAAAGATAGTCTGAAAAGGATTCCCTAGAAAAGGAGGTATGTTTAATAACCAGTGGTTCTTAGTCTTCCTCCTGTCCTGAGAAACGCCAATATCCACATGCATGTTAGATCTACCATAATCCTTCCTGTTCCATTGCATTCCTCATTAATGACTTTACCTGTAGATTATTCCAGTAAAACCCACTCTGGGGCCAATCCAGAACTGTTTCATCTCTGAAAGCAAAAACTCCAATAGCCTATTTTGACCATAGAGTTCCCTCTGCCATTTCCCTTTGTCTCTTGAACACTTGTACCTTGAACTTATCAGGATTTAAAAACTCTTAACTTTATACTTAATTTATGGCCTCTTTATACCAAGACTCTATAGTTCCTCACTTCAACAACTCTCACCTCAGATTCTGACCTCAGATGCATTCAACCTACACTTTCTTCATTTCTATAATCAAGTTATAGAGCACAGCTAGAAAAAAAATCAAAACCTTTAAATGGATACCACTACAACTCTGTGGTTCTAAATTTTAAAAAGGACTTTTAATATTTAACGGCAATCATTCTTTTCATGTCTCTGATCAGCTACCTCTCCTTTTTGCAGTTTTTTAAAAGTTCATGACTCTCTTTTAATCCCCTTTCATACCTTTACTCCAGTTGTATCCATGAGATGACATAACCCCCACTTCAAAAAGTACAAAGAAGCCATGAGAAATAAACTTCCTCAACTCAATGACTTCCTACCTACCTCAAGAGCCATCCTTGCATTATGCTCTTTCTTTTCTCCAACTCTAGGCTTCTCATGAGGTCTACATTTCATCTCTGCTGTGGCAAATAGCTGCAGTGATGGCATGGCCACTGACAGTTCCTAGTTCCCAGTGTCCACAGCCTTTCATAGTGATTCTGGACTTCGTTATGTGACATGTTGGGGCAAATGGGACAAGAGCAAACATGATGTAAACCGAGCTTTGAAAAGAGCTTGTGTATTACTGTTTGCCTTTTGTTGCTGCTCTTCGGAATCCTAGGATCATCACCATGTGAATAATCCCAGGCTAACCTATAAGAGTATGAAAGATACATGGTCTGTAAAGCAATCCTGAGAAAAAAGAACAGGGCTGGTGGTATCACACTCCCTGACTTCAAATTGTACTACAAAGGAATAGTAATCAAAACAACATGGTATTGACAGAAAAACAGATACACAGACCAATGGAACAGAATTAAGAACCCAAAAATAAACCCACATATGTATGGGCAAATAATCTTTGACAAAGGAGTCAAACACACAATGGAGAAAAGAAAGCCTCTTCAATAAATGGTGCTGGGAAAATTGGAAAGTTACATGCAAAAGAACGAACCTAGACTGCTATCTGTCACCATACACCACAATTAACTCAAAATGGATCAAAAACCTAAATATAAGAGCTAAAACAATAAATTGTATAAAACAAAGCATAGGTACTAAACTTATGGACCTTGGTTTTAGAAGGGGTTTTATATATTTGACCTCAAAGGAAAGGGAAGTGAAAGCAAAAAATAAATGAATGGGACTATATCAAACAAAAAACTTCTGCACAGCAAAATAAACTATCAACAAATAGACAACTGTTTGTTCAAATCTAACATTAAAATCTGGTTTTTGCAGCCACCACTCCAACGAAACTGCTTTTAAAGTTACCAATGAACTTGGTAACTCCAATGAATACTTTCAATGTTTATTTTACTTGACCCGTCTTTTTCACATATGGACATTTGCAATAGTGGAGCATCTATTACAATAGCTTCTCCCCATTGTTCTCCTGAAAACTTCTACTCATACTTTAGGACTCAATTCAAGTATCATTATGGACTCATTTTAGAAATTTCACGGACTCTTTTCTCTGGGTTACCAGAACACACAAGTGTCCTACTTGTCAAATGTGTTAATATACCTCTGTCTGCTTGTCAGCCTGAAATTACATTTTTGATCTCTGAAGCGCATCTAAGATGTAGAAGGGAGTCAATTAATGGCAGATTTTTTTTCAGCCTCATTTCTTTGACAATCAAAATTTAAAATCTCAACAGAAATGAGAAAAATACAATTTAACAGAAATAAATATAAAGGCTTCAATTTAATTTTAAAATATCAATTTCTAAGCACATTCTGCTAAAATTTTATTTTGGAGATAGTTTATGTGAACAAAGACTATGAAGATCATTTGACTTTAAGCTCAACTTTATCCAAAATTCTGACAATAGATTTCTTTTTGTAAGTAATGAAATCTTAGGCTAACATAATAAAAGCATAGTTCCCCCCTCCCCACCTTTCAGGAATGGTTATCAGATGCTGTAAAATCACATTTATTCACTTTCAAAAAACAATACCTTTGCAAAGAGATATCAACAGACAGGGGTTTGAATACAATGTAATACTTAAAAAAATGAAGCAAATGATATTCATCTTAGTAAAGAGAAGATTAAGTAGAGACATAATGAGAGTGTTTAAAATGTAAGGGGCTAGTGCATGGAGGCTGGATTACCTGTTGCTCGAAAGAGCTGAATTAGGACTCGTTAAGAAGACATAGAAAGAAAAATATTCTTCAATGGAAAGAAAAATTACTTACCAATTAAAAATAGTTCACGAATCAAATTGGCTGCCTCACAACGAAGGGAGCCCTCACTCATCAGATATGTGTCCAGGGGAAGCTAACCAGCCATCTGTCGGCCTCTGTGATCCCTTCCAGAAATGTTTTTTCATATTTGGAAGACTTTGCTGGCTTACAATTCTGTAGTTTAGTTGTATCATGCAATAATTTATTTACCATAGGGTTTTATTGTTAATATTGTTGTTTTTGTTCGTTTTCTATTCCTCCAACTTATTTTACCTCCTATGGAGCAGCACTAAATCTATTTGTATAGCACTTTACTGGAGCTACACTGCAATATCTCTTTGGAACACTATCCTCTGAAATGTTTTGAAGTTGTGCCAGCTGAGGCTATAGTCATCACTGTCACTTCCTTTTAGTGCTTTTATTCTATCTCTGCTCTTGGAATGATCCCAGCAGAGGCAAAGGCGACTTCTTTCACAAACAAAATCAACATCATGTTCTCTCTTGATCCAACACAACAAAACAAGAGGTAGCTATAACTCCAGAGCTACTGTTTCCAATACTAGTGTGCTGTCAGCAACATTTCCTTTTCAGTGACTCTGAAAAACCCTAGTTGTACCATAACTTTAGCAGGCTAATGGTTATGTTCTTTGAACAACAATCCCTCATTTTCTGCTGTGTCTTTCAGTGAAGAAGGGAGGCACGAAAAAATATATAGTTTTAACCCAGGTGGAGTCAAAGTTAAACTATAATCTCCAATGTTCCTTCTTCACATAGAAAAGAGTGATGATGAAATTTGGTTAAGGGTGAAAGCAGTCATTCGGCTAAGGATAAGCAAGCAACCAAATGGATTGATTTTTGTTTCACTTCCTTGCAATGACCCTACCACTCCCTATGGAAAGACTGATGTCAATGAAGTGAAAAAACACAGCATTATTCTTATAGATGTCTGAAAATAAAGGTGTGTGTGTGTGTGTGTGTGTGAGTGTGCGCGAGAGAGAGAGAGAGAGAGACAGAGACAGAGACAGAGACAGAGACAGAGAAACTGAAGCATGATAAATTAGAAGAAAATTTTCCATGCACAATGAATTGTAATAATGATATGCTAGTAAAGATATGTCATTTGTTCTCCTAGATTTCCTTTTGACCTTTTAGTAAACCTTAGACAATTTAGTTCTTGAGGTTCTACTATAAGTGTCCATAATATTATTTTAGGTCTCCTGCCAAGTGTGCTAAGTGTTTCATGGCTTCTTAAATATCAAATGTTGTACCATGACAACATAAAGCTACCAAGAAACATAAAAGTAAATATGGCAGAAGGTACTTTGACATTTCAGGTTGAAATGTGCAGGTTGTAATAACCTTGAGGTTAAAAACCATACCTATTCATCTTTAGATAATCCAGAGCCTAGACACAGAGTAGGTCCTCAATACTTTTTTCTACAATGTGTGTTTATTCAATTAAAAAAGTTTTGATCTGCACCACAAAAAGAAGAGGGAATTTCAAATTCCTTTAGATGGAATTCATAGTTCTCAGTGATTCTCAAGGTTTCTGCTTTTTTAAAACCTACAGTTCTGCCAAATGAGGCTATTGGTGATTCAGAGCACAGATAGAAGTCATCATATATGCCAGGAATAATATTTAAACCATATGCAGTTATCTAAAGGATTTTCAAATTGTGGGGCTGTAAAGTCTGGACTGTGCTCTTTAAGAACTGTGAGAGTCTGGGTATTAGAAAGCTATTTGGCATTATCATTAAGGATAAGGTGCAAGCCTTCTTTCTACAAATCACTCACAAGCAAGCAATTGGTACAGAACTTGTTGAAATTGTCTTTTAGAAACAATTAAGCAAAGAAGCACATTAATAGAGGCTTCCTTCCAACTGAAAGAAATCCCCTTCCCTGCTGTGGCTATTGATCCAAGGAACTTAGAAAATACGGAAACATTGATTTTAAGGCTCATTTCAGATTAAATGTTGTGGGACATTCTATCATGACACATAATCACACCTTGATGCCGCCCATACCTTTCCTAGTGTAACACCCTTCTTCTGAAATGGTATGCCCGAGATCACCCTCACTCCTACTCATGAAGTACCTACAATGTGTGAGGACCAGATACCGCTATCAGTTTGATCCTCATTCTTCCTTGTGTGCAATAAATATTTATGTACTGAGAGTCTGCCAGAGTAAGGCACTGTACTCAGTGTGGATGCAATAGTTGTGTCTGAAACAACAACAAAAAACAAGTTACTGCCCTTACAAAGCTAGCATTTCATCAGAATAGCTAAGCACTGAACCACATACTGGGCAATTAGTTATTTAATTTTAGGCAGATGGGTTCTACAAAGGAAAAATGAGAGCTGAAACCCAAAGTGCTCACCAAAGTAAGGGATTTTCTGATGAAATAATGTTTTGCCTGAGATGTGAAGTCTGACAGTAATTTGAAATTATTTTCTTCTCTTGGGTCTGAGATAAAAACAAATGACAACTTGTTCTGAGTCCTTTTTTAAGATTTGAATTTCAAAGTTAATGAAACTAACTATAATTCTTCTGAATACCTCTTTCTATGTTTATAACTGGGATTTTTCTCTCTTTTTCCAACATGGTAGGAAAACAGGAAAGTAGCAGAAGAAAGATGGGGAAAAATTATTTAAATTCTATTTCTTAAATCTATGAACTAATAACTGCATCTTAATATCGCTAAACATATAAAACAATAGTTTTAGCAAGCCAGCCAGAATATCGATTCAAAGGCTGGCAAATTTTCCGTGGCAGATGGTATATGTAATAACATGGTGGTGGTTCCAGTAAGAGCCTAAACTGTGACACAGAGAAGTTGAGGGCTGGGTGACCTGTGAATAGATTTTCAGAGAGAACATGAGCATATAGTTGCGGGTTTCAGGTGAGACAATCTCTGGGGATGACCATAAACAACCAGGTTCGGATTTAAGGGTGGGGCTTAAAGTCTTTGTAAGATAGGCAGGGAAAACAACAACACATCATAGATTCTAGCACAGTTTGTGCTTTAAAAGTCACAAAGAATTACACAAATGGGTATTTATCTATCATCATCTCACAGCATCAGATAAGCATCTCCAGACAAGTAAAAGGCTAACACAAGAACATTTGAGGGAACAGCCTTCTTTGGATCAAAGCCAGAGGCAGACCCCTGGGCTTTCTTATGTTGGAGGCCACTAGTTCTAGGAATTTCCAAAACTAGTGAAACTCTCCACACCTCCAGTTTGGTGCTATAAACTCTGCATTTCTACATTCATTCAGCAAATATGTACCGGGCACCTCTTCTGTTCCAGTCCCTGTTTTTAGGCACTCCGGATCCTGCAGTAAACAAAACAGCATCAGTATCTGCTTTTCTGAAGCTTATACTCAGGTAATTTTATGTAAGGAGGAAACATTAAATCTTTGGGGATAGTTTTCTCCTAAAACAATTTCTTTCCTCACACCAAAAACAGGCCACTCTATTAAAATAAATGATCCTTCCTACCTTGACCATCTAGCAGTACCGGGACAATAAGATCATGAAGAGCTAGACCTTAAGAAATTGGCACCTTACATGATGAAAAGTAAAGGGCGCTAAAAGGCTTGACAGAAATCGCGATTTCAGAACCACCTGGATCCTTTCACATGTTAATGAAGTTTTACACCATGCTCTTCCTCGACTCTCTCCATAATTTATTTATACTCAATCTTGAAACAAGAAAGTCATCGCAATGCTAACCATGCGCTTATGTTAAAAGGGGGTTATTATCGTAAAAAATTAAATTTTCAACCAGCCATAAAAAACAGTATGATTCTTTTCATGAAAGTATTTTTGGTGTAAATATTTTCTATTCTTCAGCGTGAACATGTTATAAGTAGTAATTTAAGATGGTATTTGCTTTTTTTTATTACAACTGCTTTAAACTTACTGATTTTTAAATGCTACTCTAACATTGAAGCTGTTTGGTTTATTTTTTTAATGGTCAGTTAATCTGAACTTTTACATTTTCCTTAGTTTGTTGTAAAAATTCACCTATGACATGAAAACATGGACTTTAGAGAAACCCTTTACTGTGGGGATTAAAGGTGAATTGATAGGAATTCAATTATGACTATAGGAAACTTATAAAAATATTTATCTATTTCCTGTTACATAAATACAGTACATAATATTGGGATATAAAAACACAGTGCTGAAATTAATTTTGAGTCTACTTATCTTTTTCTAGAGTTTAATGCAGAGGTATATAAAATTCCAAACATTTCTATTACAATTTTGTTTTATAATGGCAACATCTACAAAATGATATCACAAAATGGTAACATCATTAGTTCAAATAAATAATTTTACACATTCAGGAAAGCCAACAGAGCAATATATCAGGCATGTAACAGAAGCACTTTACTTTTTCCTTATATGAGGACAATTTGGTTTTATCCTAATTTAGTTCTTATGTTACCTAAGGGCAGTAGTGAAGTTCTGAAAAAGTGAAAGGAAATTTAAAAAACGATAGAGCAATTGGGTGGTATTCTGCTCTAAAAAGAACTTAAAAAAAAAAAAAATCCAGTTGATTATTTCAGTGGCTCCATTTAGATTTTAAAATACAGGAAAGAAAAGGGGAAAATTCCAAATGGAATAGATTACCAAAAATAGTAAAATTTTAAAAACATCTAATTGCTCAATTATTTTCAGTGAGTTTCTGTAGGCTCAAACTTTCTGTTTCAGATAAATTAAAGATTTAACCATCTAGAAATAGGACTTCTGATTAATCTGCAGCATTTTCAATGGGATATAAATCACACTGGTACTATATTGCTTTGAAATCTGTGAAATTATAAAGGAGATTTATTTTACGAATAAAACTTAATATGCATATGTAATATGTATTTTTCTTTATACATTTCTTCTACTAAAAAATATTAGTTTATAACATATTGGTTTCAAAATAATAATGACCCTAAAACTGCTTGACTTAATGACATTTCTTGTCTTGAGATCTCTTTGTGTTTAGGGTAAATTTCAGATACTATTTGAATAATAAAAATAATAATAAAGATTTTTAAACATGGGAATGTTAATATTATAACTATGCCCCGCAAATAAATATATGAATAAGATTAGCAGAGAAAATAATACAAATGTGAAACTTAGAAACTTCGTATTTTCCTGGTGTTGTGCTACTAATATATCAAACTATCATGTGTGGCAAGAATTCATACTTCCCCTAGATGCTTTTTCATTCCTCATTATGTTTGTTACTGACTGATGTATTATTATATCAGATTAGTACCAATTTTATCTGAAATATTTAATATATTATTATTATGTAATTAAAACTTGGATTTACTTATTGTTTTAATTTGTATCATGAATTTTTCTCATAAAATTCTAAATTATGTTAATATTTTATACAGAATTTAAGTTTATTGAGGAAGAAAAAGCTGATAAGTTACCAATTATGAGAAAATATATAAGGAAAAGTACAAAACTAAGATCAGAAAAGAGTGAACATAAAGGTCAAAATTTCCATATTTAGCAAATAAAATGCAGAGCACCCTGTTAAATTAGAATTTCAGATAAAAGTTCACCATTTGGATCATAAGTATGCCTCACATAATATTTGAGACACTCTTATGCTATATGATTATTCATATGGTGCTTATCTAAAATTTAAATTTAACTGGGTGTCTTGTACTTTTATCTGGCAAGCCTAATAAAAGTGAATTTATACATGTTAATATATCATTTATTACAATTTCATCTGATACTCATCAAAAGATTTTATGCAACAATGTCAAATTTCACACACTCGAGAGCTATGACTTTCTGCTAGTCTCCGGGAATATTGCCTCTTCTAAATTTAGTCAGTGTGTTTTTTCCCCTCTATGTAGGGACAGACCACTTAGAAAGTCCAGTCAGCAGCATCTATGCTTCCAGGATAGCAGCAAGGAGCAAGGGGGTATTTATTAGCTAGCATGTATCAAGGATTTATTATGCATGAGCCAAGCAGTGTGCTAAATGTTGTACATTCATTATCTCCTTTAATCATCATAATGACCCTCTGAGGTGAGTGTTGTTATTATCACAATCTCAAAGATGAGAAAACTGAGATGGGAAAGGTCAAGTAATTTGATCAAGGTTGCCCAGAGAGTCAGTGGGGAAGTTGGACCAGAACTCCGACCTCCTGACCATGTCAGTCCCCTCAGGGCTGTGCTGCATTTTCACTCCCAGTTAGGAAAGAGACTGCCATATGTGCTCCTGTCCTTCTGGAGACACCCTTATACCACCTGCACCACTTCCACTCCCTTAATGATGTGATATTTAAGGATGGCCAGATCTCCTGTTATCCCAGTTGGGTGCCCCCCAACTCTGCTAACAAAGGCCATAAGAAGTCATCCCAGGCTTCCTGAACACCGCTAAGATGGTGAACGTGGTATGTGGGCATGGAGAGAAGTGGACCAAAGGATTTCCCAATCAGGCCCAATTCAGATAGTTTCCTTCCAGCATTCTGCTCTCAATCAGTAGGCTCTTGTTTAAGAATATTTTATTTCTAATGATAGTATTGGCTCATTTTTGCACTTGATACTATTGAGTACTTTGTGTTTGGAATGACCTCCTTGTCCATTCGTTTATAAGGTTGAGTACAGTTTTTCCAAAGGTCTAAAGATCAGGCCTCGAAGGAAAACTCACAAAATCATTTTGTGTCCCTTGCTCAGTAATCTCCACAACTCATTTTGTGCAAGAAATTCATACCAGTGGACAAAAAACGGCCAATAGCCAGTGGCCAGAGTTGGCTCAAATGCCATAAGGTTGGAGCAAGGACATCCCAGGCTTCCAAAGTACTTCACACAAGGCTGCCAAAGGATTAGCTGAATATTCCTGTGCCAGGTTCACTTAACAAGAACATGGCAAGTTGTGGACACTAATTGGTTCTCACAAGTATTTTGGGTGATATAAAAATACAACTGTAGGAAACAGAATTTCCCCTTAGAATGTGACCTACTCCTTTAACTACAATACAATATACTTTACAGATTTTAATGCATGAAAAACATGTATTTTATTATTGGCATGAAATTTTAAAATGTATATTGCTCTCCCCTTTGTGCTACAAGGCTTCTGTACCTACAATTAAAATTAAATATAGAGTAATAACATAGTGTTATTTCTTCATTCCCTTTTTCCCCATCTTATAAATTCATGGCTTTGTTCCATGATCACCTGCTTGGACAATGGTTGGTTTTCATCTCAACATCTCTTCTACATACTATATGTATGTATATATGTATGTATGTATGTATGTATGTAGGTATGTGCATGGGTGTGCATAAGCATATACATACATATATACATGTGTATACATGTACATATGTCAAAGTGATTTAATTCCCATTTTCAATTTATGCTATAATTCTTGAATTGATTATATATCTATTCAAAATTATAAGATTTTCATAAAAATCTTATAATCTTATAATTTGCATCCCTGAAATTCAGAAAAATACATAATTGGACTGCTATATAATAGCTCTGAAAGGCACACAGACCCCATTATGTAGGATCTACGGGCGTCAAGTCACAGGTCTGAGAGCAGTTAGAGAATAAACAGAAGGGCAAAGAGAAATGAGAATCTAACATGGGAGAAGGGAGTGTATTCACCAGCCCCACTCTACATCCAATACCTTTTCTAAGCAATCTCACAACCAACTAATAATAAAAGGACCCAAAAGATCAGGATACTATACAACTAACTCTCAGATTGCACTTTCTGTCTGTCAGGCACTATGCTACACCGTGTACAAATACTAATATTTCATTCTCATTAACAACCTTGTGATAAATTGTAATTCCCCCATTTTTATCTACCTCAATCTTTCTTTCCATCAAATAGTGTCAGCTAATCTAAAATTTTTTAAAAGCCTCATTTTCCTTTAATTATTTCCAAAACAAATATTTCAGAAATGCTTCTTTCCCCCCCACACACACACCTTTGTGGGCCACTAAGATAACTACCCTGTACCCTTTTAAGTTCTTTCATCAAAGAAGTGTTTGGAGGGCAACTGAATTCACCAAATCTGCCTATGGGCTGTGGATTGTGGTCCTCGATGCTAATCTCACCTCCCAAATTGGAAGTCAGACCCTGACTGAGGGTCAGGAGAAAACTAGGGGATCCCCACAACAGCTGTGCAATCCACCTGTGTATACATAGTAGCATTTAGGGAGTCAAGAGTGGCAAGCATTCAGAATATGAAAATAATAAAATCCTTCAAAAACGGAAAATATTTGCTGAAAACCAAAAAGGAGTTAAATATTCTTTGTAAATAATGATAGTGCCAACCTAAGCACTAGTCTATTGGCATGTTTGATAATGTGACTTAATATTGACCAACATCAGTCATATAGAAAATAATGTTATATATATATTGTAAATACTGGGCATTTCATAATTAGTTTGATTTGTGTCATAATGTAGGAAACACCAAGAACTGAAACAAATTATAATATTTGACCCACTAATACCATGTGGTCAGAAGTAATAATTGTAACTGTCAATATGCCTTTTAGATTTACCTTCATGTGACCATTAACACTTTGTCTCAGTTTTCAAGCTTTGTTTGTTAACTACTAGTTCGACTTTGAGTCCTTTCAACACAAGTAATTGTTATGATTTGCAAGTGATGATAGAATAGGTCACTGATTTCCTCCTTTACCCAAAGCACCCTTACTAGATAAAGAAGATGAATTTTTAAAAACTCCCTGTTTTCACAGTACATGAATAAGAGGCTAGTAAATGTGTATATTAGATGACATTACATTACGTCATATATGCTAACTACAAGTTTTCTTTTCTTTGATACATGATTATGAAATTTTTATTTAGATCTTGCACACTACTCTGAATTACATTTTTCTGCGATTGTATTTCAAGGATTTCCCTTTAGAATATCACTAAATTCAAGAAGCACCTGGTTACAAATGAACAAGACAAACAAACAAAAACTCACAGACACAGACAACAGTTTAGTGGTTATCAGAGAGTAAGAGGGGAGGAGGGTGGTAGAACAGGGTAAAGGGGGTCAAATACATGGTAATGGAAAGAAAAGTGACTCTGAGTGGTGAACACCCAATGCAATATGTCGATAATGCAGTACAGAATTGTACACTTGAAACCTATATAATTTCACTAATCAATGTCACCCTAATAAATTAAATAAAAATGTTTTTAAAAACCTAGAAAGTGAAAGAAGGAGACGGCGAAGGCGAAGAAGAAGAAGAAGAAGAAGAAGAAGAAGAAGAAGAAGAAGAAGAAGAAGAAGAAGAAGAAGAAGGAGAAGAAGAAGAAGAAGAAGAAGTAGTAGTCATCGTCGTCATCGTCCCTGGTTATAGATGGCACTGAATTAAAAAGAAAAAAGATATGTTAATAGAAATGTAATGGCATAATTTGTGACTTGCAAGAATTTTCTAGGAATTATGTGATCAAATAAAATAATGAGAGTGACAAATAAACATGTTCTAGGCACTCTTCACAGCATAATACAGATAGTAAATTATTTAATCCTCACCACAACACAATGAGGTTGGTACTATTATTTTCACTATGTTACAAATGAAGAAATGAAGTCTAACAATAAGTAACCAGAAGAAGATTCAAATCCCTGGATCAATGCTTCTAATCTTTACACTATTGCCTCTTGTCCATGAATTCATGCAGTGACAGTAGTGTATGTCTAGGCATATGAAGCTCCTGGAAAATAGTAGATTAGCAAAGAAGGAGTTCCACTTAACACACAATGGGATTTATAGATGATGTAATACAGAATTGTACACCTGAAATCTATTAATTTTACTAACAATTGTCACCCCAATAAATGTAATTTAAAAAAAAGAAAAAAAATTATATAATTAATCTAGGAAATTTTTTTTTTTTTTTAAGACCAGATGTGAAATATAATGGGTTATGTAAATTCTTGGGTATGTGGGCAATAGAAACTTTTTAAGAATAGGGAGCTCTTCTAAGGGGAAGTCAATAAAAGTTATGCAGAATAGAAAAGTTAAATTGTTAAATCTAAGCATGGATGAAACTGAGGCACAAGGGTGTACGTCTTTGAGGTCAGGAGTAAGAATCTTGGATTTGCTCCAGGGATCATGGAAAGTTATGTGTTAAGTCAGGTCATGACAGTGAAAAAGAGCAACAGTGAGAGTTAACAGGAGTAGTCGGATTAAATAGCATGCTGGCAAATTTAACAGAATGCTGGAAAAATAATACCAACTATTCACTGGATATTTTCATTTTTAATTTTTTAAATAAATTTTAAATAACTTTGACATGCAGCATGGTATAAATTTAAAGTGTACAGCCTGTTACTATGATATACTTATATATTGTAATATGATTGCCATGGTAGTGACACATCACATTACATGATTATAGTATAATGTTATTGTCTATAGTTATTAAACTGTGCATTAGAGCTCTGTTTACTGGATTTCTTATCTTCCTTTCACTGGAGTAATTGATAGAAAAATTAGGGCCTTACACATAGGGTTAAAGAAAGAAGAATTAGAAGGGGCACACTTTATTTAACAATACAATATATTATTATTATTATTAAAATAATTTATTTGCCAATGTATGCAAGAAATAACTTACACAATTATTTCTTTATAAGTGCCAAAATCTTTTGAATTTTAAAAAATACAACTGTCCAACCAATGAGTACTAATGATCTATAACTTGTATCAGTATCACCTGAATGACTTGTTAAAACACAGATTGCTAGGTTTTAACCCCAAAGTTTTTGAGTAGGTAGGTCTGGGGCAGGGCCTGAGAATCTGCATATCTGAGAAGTTCCCAGGTGACGCTGCGGATTCTGGTCTGGTCTGGCGACCACACTTTAAGAACCACTGGTATAATAACAAGGGGTTAAGCATTTTTGGATGGTCCACTTAAAAAACTACATTGGTGCACTATGCTTATAAATAGGAATATAATACAAATGAGTAAAATAAAGATATAATCTTAATCTGACTCAATTATCAATTTTAAAGCACATAGGAGAGAAAAACACATTCAACGACACTGCAGGGATATAATCAGCAAATTTCAGACTATAGCAAAATAGTTTCTTGAACAATAAACTAGAGAGAGGAAAAAGAGAGAAAAATATGGAAGAGAAACCCTATTGGTTAAAAAAAGTCTTAAAGGAAATATTAACCAATTTTGATGGTTAATGGTAATGATATTGTGGTTATGTTTAAGAAACTGGTAAAATATTTACAAATAAAATATAATGATGTCTGGGATTTGCTTCAAAGTAATAAGTAGGTAAAACGGAGGGTAATAAATGACACAAGATTAATCATGAGTTGAAAATCCATTGGAGCTCAGGGATGGATACATGGCAATTCATTATACTATTCTGTCTACACATACATGTTTAAAATTTTCCACAATTAAAAATTTAATGATAAACAAACCCAAAAGTATATGAATGAATTTTTTCTTAAAAGTCACTTTTTAAGTTTTCAATTTTTCTTCTCTTTGCATTTTATGGCACCAAATTTTCCTGAGTTCAGCATGCTTCCCAAACTTCATCAGACAAAAGAATGGTGGGTAGAGTGACAATATAACATATAAATAGATTCCTAATAACACGTAAGGAGAAAACAAATACCAACCAAATAAAACTACTTAGGAGGAAAGCCACTAAAAAGTTGAGGGAATTCAAACATAAAACAAGAAAGTTGTAAAATGAACAGGGTCACATAATACGTTTCTTTAAAATGTACAGAAATTTAGGAAAGGAGGAAGTTGATCTCTGTCCCTTGATCTTCATTCCTATCATGCCATCAGAGTTTAATTGTTCCACGATATTCAGACATTCTATGGAAATAAAGTGCTTTGTGTACACCATAATCATGCCAGAAAACAGAAAGAGAATTAAGAGTTATCAGATCCATCTACAAATAACAGCATTCCAAAATACCATAGGCAGAGAGCCTTTGGGAAAACTTCCATTCTACAAACCCCATAAGTAACAGACTGTCCTGCTAATTAAATGAGAGAGATGCTGCATCTGGCCAGAGAAGAGGACACATGGCATGAACAGGCAGCAGAACTACCACAAAGCACTCAAGGTAAACAAACTGCTTCCTTCTTCCTAAGCATACCTAGCCTGCAGCTTACTTTGCCTAAACATACCTTTCCTATAACTTGGCGCTACTTTAATTGAGAAAAAAAATATGTATATTTTATTTTTAATAACAGCAACTGCCAAAATGTACTTACTTTATAGACTATTTTGTGCAGTAGCTTACTCTGGATGTTGAGGGGTCACAAAGATGACAGAGACCCAGTCTCTGTTATGTGTGAAAGGGTCCAGCATACACTGGGCTGACCTGGGCTGACAGAAGCTGACAAAAGTTTAAAAAAAAGACAAGCGTATATGTTAGACACACTTTTCTAAATTATTTTTTAGGATCAGGTATGTTTTACTCTTTCATTCTTCCTACCATAGACTTAAAGTGTTATCTCACGTAACCACTTTTTGATTTACTTTAGAGTATTCTGGCTGCAAATTGTCCCTGATTTTATAGAGTTGTCTCTGTTCTTACTATCAGGGGTAACTTATTTTCCTTTACGGCTACAAAGAAAGGGCCATATTTAAGTCACTTAAAACAAGATTTTGGTGCATGATAACTAACATATTTTTCATCTCACTCAAAATGTAAAAATTAATTATAAGCATTTTTATTCTAATATGTACCGTTAGGGATCAGCATATTATATAGTAACTCTAATCGCCAAACATTAGTAGATATGAATGATTTAGAATATGGAATTAATACTGAATTTTGCCCACTGAAGTTTCGCTCTTTGATCTAAATTTAGTTTAAAGACCACAAATTTGTCTCATCCTCTCAAACATGCCTAGCATTTGTACGTTCCCAAAGATAAGCACGACCTTCTTAGAGAACATGCAGCATCTCAACATGAATACCAAGCAGATAACAATCACAGGTATAACCTGAGATTTGAGATTAGTTTCAGAGCCTGTTTATCTCCAATGTCAAGAGTATCACATGTTGGTGTGGGAAGCAGCTCCAATGTGCTTTCTGCAGTGGAGGATATCTAAACATAGGTTCACTGCTAAGATATTCAAAGTGAGAGAAGCCCCAGTATTCCCATCCACTGATACCACTCTCCACATTATACCTTGGTCTGACCTGCAACAAGTAGGTTTAGGAAATTCTGAACTCAACACACACAAAAATGAAAATATTTCTTGACTACCAACCATGAGTCCAGCTATCCCTATCTTAACACACCTGTTTGGATCTCCGAGATCAAAAACAGACAGGGTGATATGGTCGGGCGTAGCTCTGTGTGCCTATGTCCCAGCACATCTGGGACATCCTGTAGAAAAGCACTGCAATTGTAAAAGCTACACGAGTATTGCTGGCAAAATACCTTCAGTACAAACTGTTGCTATTGGATTATGTTGAAATAAAATGAAATTGTTTGACAATTATAAGAGGGTATGAAACTGTCTGGGCGACTGTTTCAAAAGCATAAAATAGGTCAGGTATTGCTTCCACTCATTCAAAGGTATAATTTATTTCCGCACTGATGTTTGTGCTCAGATTGTCTCACTGCATGTTGTGGGCATTGTCCAGTATTCCATCAAAAGAACAGTGGCTAGTGCTATATTAAGTCATCTCTTTACTAGTGTTCCTCCTTTTGCTAGGCTGTCCTCCTTTTAAACATATCTCATTTTAGCAGAGTCAAATCTCATAAAAGTAAGAATATTTTTCTTGAAGACTTGATAAATCTGCTCAAAGCCTTTTACCAAAGTAGGAATTCTCCCTTTCTGAGAAATGGAAAGAATTAATGAATATATTCTTGTTATATTACGACATCTCATTTTTCCCTCTCAGAAATACTTGTCGGGTTTATGATTTCCCACCCATTGGCCAGGAATGGCGCTGCACTCCTTGCGATTGTGGGTGCTCAGACCGAGTTTAATTTCTCTCACAAGGAGAGTTGACAAAAGATCACAGCCACTAAGCCCTGGAATTACCCTAGATATTGCCCTCTGTGCTCTGCAAATGAAATCCTACAGCAGACCCTTTGGAAAAGAAGAACATGATGGTTAACACTCAGAAATCCATTTTGCACAGGGCAGCATTCGTACACACAGAAGTGCGGGATAACAGGCAGAGCTGCCAGTTCCTCGATGAGAAAAGTCAGATGCTTAGCACCACACACACACACACACACACACACACACACACACACACACACACACACGCATTGCCTCTGGGAGACGCAGGCACCCCTCCCCCTACAGCTATAGCCCCTGCTCCTTTCTCCCACTCATCTATCTCTCCCTCGTTCTCTTTCTCCCATGCCCTTGATTGACTACCAGGTCAGATAAGAAATTAAGACCAGTGAAATCAGAACCAGACCGCACCTGTCCCTTCTGCAGCCAGAAGAGAACTGAAATAAAGCACTTATGAAACTGCTGTGATCATAACCTTCAAAACACTGAGCTCCTCCCAGCTGTCGGCTTTCCCAACCAAAGGTTCCACAATAGCGACGCTGGCACCAAGCCTCAAATAATCTATTTGTAACAGAATGCTGTCATTTTGGGACAGGGCAAAGCTTGCAAACTGTAAAGATCCCTTTATAGCTACAAAGATTCTGAAAATAGATGTTGCTTTACTGATTTAGACTTGCTAATGGGAGGATCAGTTTGCTTCTATTTAAAATGATTCATTTGCTCTGAGAGAAAAATGATAGTAAGTAGTGATAAAAACTTGGAAATGTGAACAACACTTACAATGAGTCTTCATTCAAGACGTTGGCACTTTTTTTTTTATTTCTCATAACCTAACTATTGACATTTGTAAACAGCTACTGGGTCATCTGCAATAAAGTTGAGTTCTTTGCTAGAACTGTCAGTTACTCATTTCCAGCAGCAAAAGAATAGAGAACTATTCGTATGTGCAATGTCCCATCATATATGCCGGCATGTATACTGCTAGTTAAGTTTAGTGAGAAAAATTTCAGTGATATTTTGCAGTTCTTCCACAGGTAAAAAGATTGCATTTTTTAAACTAAGCTATCTAAATTATAACATAAGGTAACAAGCTACTAATTCATATAGAAAAAGATTTCTACTCTGAGAATTTCACTGATCATTTTAATGTCATAAAAAAGTTTCTAACTGAATTATTATACTAATATAAACTTTATTATTATTCTCAATAACTCAAGCAATGTCTAGCAACATTTAATAGAATGCAACTGAGATTTTGTATAATTAAATGTAAGGATCCCTGCAAGTAATACATATTTTTGTATTTATCATACTTGCCCATATTTTATTTTAGAAAAAATATTGCATATTGTCACACTGCCATAATAATTGCATATGGAAATTAGTCATTTGTTAAAATCATACAAGAAAATAGGTAAAAATACTCAAAAACTATTTTTGCCAGACATTAAATCCACTCACATTTGCATGTGACACTATAAATACACATATATACAAACGTGGAGCCAAGAAATAGGAAAAGTTTGTAAATATTTATCCACAAAGAATATACACTATGTTCATATACATACTACTTCTAATCTCCTTCTTCTAATGATTTATTTTATACTGTCTCAATAGACACACTTTTTCAACTGTGCTATTTTACTTTTGAAATAGTAGATTGTTTACACTAATGCTTCAAAGATATTTATGTAATTAGGGTTCTATTTCTACATTGGCCTTTAAATCCAAGTTCTTCTTCTTTTGGAATGTCATGTGCCCACGGATAAGCAGAACAGTGCCACACTGCGAGCTGATCCTTCCACGCGCGGCAGGGTGGGTTGCCGTTAAGCACACAGACTCACGAACCAAACTGTATGGTTTTGAATTTGGCATCATCACCTTCCAGCCGCTCCCTTCCTCAGTTTACCCATCTTGAAATGAAGAAGATACAGCACCTACTTCATAGAGTTATTATGAAGATAAGTTAATATCTGTAAAGTGGTTAGAATAGTGCTTGGCACATAGTAAATGCTATATAAATGCTTGCTTAAGACAAAATGAGCATTCTCAACTATCACTATGTATACTTTGTGATGTGAGTTCTGATATATATCTAATAAGAAGGCTTTCAAGTACATATCTGTGTGAGGCATTTATTTTCTGTTTCATTGTAATTGCAAATTGATATAACAATAATAATAATTTAAAATGACATCAACAACATATATTAAATGTTACTAGGGCTAGACACAATTCTAAGCATCCTCCTCCCCACCACTCTGAGAGAGTGTCATGCTTCCTAGTTTATAGATGAAGAAACTAAAATTTAGCAGAAATTCACAATTTACTCAGGTCCCAAAATTCTTGGTAGCAAACGAGGACTTGAGGAGAAACCTACCTGATTCCAAGATCAGTACCCAGAATAACTGAGCTATTCTTTCTCCTGCAATAAAAGCTTATTAAACACCTAGCCTTTCTTGGGCCATCATTTCTTTATACTTTGATGACTGAACTAGTTATCTCAAGCCCTTTTTGGGTACAGTCATTGGCTTACATTGGTTAAATATCATTACTAAAAAATAAAGTAGCAGGTGCCAGGCCCCCAGGGATGATTTCTAGACTTTTAGCCACACTTGAGCTTGTTTCAAGCTGGGATGGAAAGAATGCAGGACGGAGGATCACAAAATCAGGATTCCAAGCCCTGACTTTACCACTAACTATTTGTGTGACCTCATAAAAGAAACTGAATGAATCTGGCCATGAAAGTTTGTTGTTGTAGCACTTAGGTATTATTTATGAAATAAATTTAAAAAGAAATTTGTTGTTGAAGAAAAATATTTCATTGAACCTAAAAATATGAAACTAAAATTACTGTCTCATTTCTCCATATACTAAATTCATTTTAAAAATTAATTTTTAACACAAGCATAAACCTGATATCCTTTATAACACAATGAAATTCATAGCACTTGGCTTCTCATAATTTAAGAGGCCCCTGGTTAACATCCAAAACATAGTATTAAAAGACTATCTTTTCAGGTGGTCTGTTTTTCAAGGACAAAAAAAGTCTAGTATTTCTTACCATTACAAGAAGTTTGGTGGCATTCAACTAGGTGAAACTGACCAAAGGAATGTCTGTGTGAATGTGTGTGTGAGTGTGTGTGTGTGTGTGTGTGTGTGTGTGAGTGTTTGTACATACTGCTTTATCTCCATAGCAGTTTTTCAGGTCAACTTGCCCACGTGTTCCTCTGATGCTGAGGAAAAGAAATCAAACGCTGTTGGAAAAAGAAAGGCCAGGGTAGTACATGGTGAGTGGATTCTTGTGTTCTGCTTCTGTCAACAGTAACAGAACTATCAGCTGGACATTCCATAAAAGACTAAATGGGAGCTATAGGAGAGAAGGCAACAAAGTGGACTATGGGCAGAAAAGAAATTCCAGAGCTCCTCTGTTTGATTAGCACAAGTGGAGTGCAGCACATTTCTAAGGCCTGGGAAGAAATGAGACAAGGGGACCATATGCCAGTGTGGTGTATGTCCAAGAGTGTCTGTGTAGGTGCTCACCTGTCTGTAGATTGCTACTGGGGATTATGCCCCCAGTTTCATAACAACTTCAGCAAATGCTGAAATCATTTTTTTTATATTAAAGAATCAGATGACAAAGAGAATTCACCAAGAGTTTTGCAAGAATAAGGACTGGCCCAGAAAATATAATCAGCTGATAAAACTGTGAAGTCCAAGCAAATTATCTGAACATATCTATTAACAGCCACAAACAGGCCCTAGACTTGACTGGGTGTCAGGAAAAATAGCCTGGAATATCATCCCTGTCTTTACATATTAAATCTTTCATATCCAATAAACAAAATTTTTTATTTGATATGAAGTACCTAGAGCCATTGTTAATAATATGTTAAATATCCTCATCCACATTTTTTTTTTAATGTCATATATGCTTATCTAAATATTTACCATTCAGGAAATGAAATTTGCTGTTCCTCAAAGACCCTGGAAATATTTCTATAGTATAAAATACAAATTATTTCAAAATTTCAAAGTATCCTTTCAACACTTTGTCTTTGCAAAATCTTCAATTAGAAACTACAGTTTTAACTCAAAACCTACGAGTCATCCAATTGGCATCTCGTGGTGTTGGGCCTCCAAGACTTATAAGAAATATTTAGGTTTCAGTCAAAACACTTGGTATTCAACACTAAGTTCACACATTTGTAAATTGCTTTGTTGGCTTTGAAACTCTCAAAAAATATACTTGGCTATTCTGAATATCAGAGAGCTACCTAATTCCTAAATCTCTCTATTAAAAAGTGACTTTAAAATTGGTGTTTTTCTTTTCTCCCGAAATATCACAACAGAAATTTACTACAAAATATAGTAATAATGGGTTTATAAACCACTTCACTACAGAGCAGTCACCTCAAAAAAATTATGTTTAATAGACTGGACTATATAAACACCCTTTTTCCCATAGATGATTTTTATTATAAATAATATAGATAAAAATATAAGTTGCAATGCTTAATATAAGAAACTTTTAGTTTTTCATGAAATTCAGGAAATGCAAAGGTTAAAAAAAAAAAGAAATTACAATGTCTCTGATCTCACATTAAAAGTGTGCTGATATGACTGTAATAAAATCCACATAGTAATCGTATCCTATTCTTTCATTTATACATATGAAGACATAGAAATCCGCCATCCTTTATGTTAGAAAGGTACACTCTCTTTTTCTTGCTAAAATGCCTATTATCTGTAGGATTTGTAAACAAATAAGCGTGTATTTAAACATGTAATAGGTTGTATCCTGATAAATATATTCTTTATGACAATCAATATTGGAGCCCTAAAATTGATTATGTGAAAAAATAACCATTTCTTTCTTTGCAGCCTAAAGTACCTCCCATCCCCTGTGAGCCGCCTCACAGGTAAGTCAATAGGAGCTCCACATGGGACCTGAGAGGAGAATTTTGCCTGGTAAGTGTAATCCATTTATTGGTTTATGGACCAAAAAACCTCCCGGGAGTGTTACAAACTCATATGCTTTCCTAGAGTGATGGGTTTTGCGTTTGGATTTCTTATTTAATTGAAAGATGTGTAAAAACTTGTGTATAAATAGAGATCCCTATTGGTTACACATTTCAAGAGTATCTCAAGAGTATAAATTATTCCATCAAGGGGTTGGAATAAATTATACTCAATAATTGGAATCAATTTTCCCTAGAGTAAGCACAAAAAATTCCCATTAACATGGATAGAGGTTGCATATAAAGCATGAGATGAAAATATAATATCACCTACAAATTAGCTTCGTATTCCTGTATAGCCAAAGAAATAGCACAGTGCGATAATCCCACTCATATTGAACTATATCCTTTCTGGGTAAAGTCCCCACTGCATTTTGGATATGGCATAATGTCAGTGGATCAATAGCAAAAAAGAGAAAACGCAAGCCTACATACATAATCACTGTTTTTGAGCTCTGCTAAATGGCAGTAGCACTGTCTCACTCATACCTACCTTACAGTAAAGTAATTCTGTGAAGACTGAAGAGTTTATATGAAAAACACATCCCAGTCCTTTGAAGAAAAAGGTTAAGCTAGCCAATTTGAGCACCAGTAGTAGCAATTATCATGTACTGGGAACTTAATATATCCCAGCCACTGTGCTGGGCATTTTACTTACACCATTCTGTTTAAGAGAGAACATAGTGAAATGGCTAAGCATGCACACTCTGAGCCCAAACTCCACAGGGCTCAAATATCAGCGCTACTATTCCCTGCTAGCTGAATAATCTTGAGCAGCTTACTTAACCTCTCTATGACTCAGTTGCCCCACCTATAAAATGGTGATAATAATGATACCTACCCTCATAGGACTGTTGTGAAGATTAAATGTGTTAGTTCATATAAAGCACTTAGAACAATGTATGGCACATAACACATGTTCACTATTAACATTGTTGTAATTATTAATTAAAAGGGAAGCAGGGCATAGTTACTATATACATCCCATGTAATTAAAGTTGTGTTTGTGGCAAGAATCCCCACAAGAGTCGATTCTGCACAATGACCGTGTGAGCTAGCATAGGTCAAGCTGGAAGCCAAAGGTGAGCAACTGTGGGATATACAAGTCCAAAAGTCTTCATAGGACTCCCAGAAAGGCCCAGCAGATTGGAGCTGATGGCAAGTTATCTGGACTGTGTTCCTTTACCAAGTAATGGAAGAGAGTAAGAAAGAGGAAAACAATAGCCATCCTTTAGCTTCAGTTGTAGAATGCATTACTCTTCATCAATACCTAGTTTCTCTCTCAGCAGGAGTATTTTAATCCCCCATCATATTGAAGTCAACTTTGACCACCTGACTTGCTTTGGCCAATGAAATGTGAACAGAAGCAATATAGTGTCACTTCTGAGTAGGAGTTTTAATAGCCTGTGTGTAACACCAAGTTATTTATTCCCTCTTTCATGGTTCCGGCCAATGTTCTAAGCTGGTGTGTTGGAGGGGGAAAGTGAAGCTATGGGGCATGACATTAGGTGGCCTGTGATGTACCTATAATGTGTGCAAGAGATGCAACTTTTTGTTGTAAGCTATTTGTTACTTCAACAAAAGTAACAAATTTGTTACTTCAACAAAACCTAGCCTATCATGACTGACACAAAGCTAAGACAGTGTCCCAAATGAGGGAAGAAACACATGCTAAGGTGATGAGAGCCAATATGCATTAAAGAGAATTATCTGCTGCAGGGAAGTGACCTGGTCATTAGTACCAGCCTTAGGAGTGGGCAGATCAACACCATGCATGACAAGAAGAATAATTTCAAAGGGTGGTCACAAACCTCAACAATCAGAGAATAATTAGGCGATCATGAAGACCCCACATTCACATGGCGAGTCAGAGAAGACAGATCCTGAGGCAGAGAGACTGGACATCCATTCAGAGGAAATTATGTACCTCTCATTGCCTCTTCCAATTGGAAGGAATTTGATGGGCAGGCATTCCACAGACTCCTCTAGTGGAAGCTCAATCTATTTTTAGTCCTACTTCTAATGTAATTCAAGCCCTTTACTTTGCACCATCTTCCCTATCCCTGACTAGCCAAACTAGAATGGCTTGAGAAGTGAAGAAGTTACATATGAAAATAAACATGTAAAAAGATATCAAGAAAATAAATAGCTGACAAATATGAATCAAGGACCCGCAGGGTACAAGGCACTGTGGGAGATTACCACAGATACACAAGGAACTGCGAAGATTCATCCCCTCCAAAGAACACTAATAATAACTGAGTGCTTCCTATGTGCTAAGCATTTTGCTAGGTACTTTACATGATTCATTACCAAAATCCTCAGAACAACAGTGGAAGGTTCTACTATTATCGCCATTTTAGAGATGAGAAAGTTGGGCTTGACACTGGGTAGGATTATTTGCCTGAAGTCCTACAACAAGAAGTCAAGGCAGGATTTTAATTCTGAAAGTTTGACTCCAGAAGCTGAGGTCATAACCACTACCTGGTATCCCCACAAAGAACTTTTATTTTGGTTGGGGAACAAAAGCATCGAAAAAGATCAGGAAACAGGAAAGATTTAGAGAAAATCATTTTGTCTCATATTTCATGAATCTTATCTCCAACCTGGGGTTCCACCAATAGAAGTTGAATCAAATGAAATAATTAAATGTAGAACTAGCTCATCAAATATAGAGGAAACTCTATAAATCATAAAAGGCATTCCTAATTTATAATCCATGACGCCCTACTATTCTAATCACTATGAGCCATTAAATATAATAATTATGGAAGTACTAAGCATAAAATCTCTCCACTAAAACAGTGCTAAGATTACCCAAACAGTCCAATAACCATAGGAAACATTCTATGTTGAAAACAGTATGGCACTTCTCAGAGCTATAACATGATTCAAAACATTTCCAAAATTTTTATGGCACAGTTAACCATAAAATCCGTCTTAAATTTGAAGTAAAAAAAAAAAACCCCGATATGAATCCGATGTTTTTCTTTGTATTTTGCAAATTTTATTGCATCAGTCAAAAAATGTGACTGGGGTAGTAAAATGTAACTGTTGCTCAGTGTAATGGTATGTGTTTGAAATACAACCCATTTGCTCTTCATTCATTTTGCCTTAGAAGTTGGCAACATTACAAATTTTTTTCTGTAAAATATTCTTTGTTGTGCTGTTATCATATTCATATAATTTCTTTATTTTATCTTTCTTGATAAAATATTTTCCACCCATGTCTGCTTTTTATCACTTTACAACTTACTGCCACATGCCCTTTTCTCTTGGCAAGGTTTATGAAGAGTCTTGGCTAAGAAAATGCTAGAACTGGCTTATCAACGGGCAATTGTCACCTAGGACTGGAGTGACCACAAGGCATTATCTGAGGGTCACAGTGGGCTGTTCTCTCTCTGCTTCTAGTATCACATTTTGTGATCACATTAAGAAAACAAACCAGATATGCTTTCATAATATATAACATAAGAATTAACTATTTCATTAGTGTTCTCTATCTGCCCCCATGTGTACATTTTCTATAAATCACAAACACGTAGGGCATTCTTTGGTTCTCTCTGTGCCAACACACTGGTGTGCAGGGAGGACACCATGGCAGCTGAGCAAATGGAGTATTTAAATACCCCACTCATCCCTGGTTTTGGCTTCCTTACATTCATCTAGCTGTTTATGGACACCCAAAATCTCCAAAAGCTGTTTTCCTTGGCTGTGAATTGGACTCTATAAAGCGTGTCTTAGTAAGAGTATTGTATTCCTGTCCTTTAAAACGCAGCCAGGTACTTTTCAGCTTTGGCAGCTTTTCTGATGCCTGCACCGGCAGGGCTTTATTCCTTTACAATTACTGACAACACAGCTCCTATCACTCTGCTTAACAAAGTCATCTTTGCACTTTGTAAAAAGACTTTAAAGAACGACCACTATCCTCTCCAAAATAGCTTATATTTGTTTAGCATTGGAACACAGTTAATTATGTCTCCTATTAATAAGGGAAATACCAAGACATGAGTCAGGTCATGTATTTGGAAAAACAAAAGGCCTTCTTAGACTTTCATAAAAATGAATTACTCTGATGAGCTTATAGTAGGCACTACCCTAGGCAGTTTGTGGAACACAAAAACAAAGAAATTATATGATCCTTGTTATTTAAAGAGCATTGCTAGAAAACTCCAAACACATTCCTGTAAAATAATTGGAGAACATTTACAAGGCAGTTAATGAAAATGAGCAGCACATTATCAAGCGAATATATAATCGTAAAAGAAGAAACTCATCTCAGTTTAGAGAAAAGGTATATATGGCTTTTAAACTGAAAGAATACTCAACAGAGGAAAAATTTGGTAAACATCTAATCACAATGAAAGCAACTCTGTGGATCAGAAGATACAAATAGGAACTCGGGTCTTATTTTTGTTTCTAAATAGATTTCTTAGACCAGCGTAGTCCCCTAATATTAATATTCAGAACAAATATATGACTGTTCATATAAATTAGGAGTCTTAAAAGAAGAGACCTTAAATTTAAAGAGTCGTTAAAGAGGGGATCCAGGATTAGGACAGAATATAAGAAGTCATCTTAGTGTATAAAATTCAAGCTGGAATTCTCCTTCATACTGATCAGTCAATGCATAAGGAGAAATACATTGTTCTCGTTTAGTATTCATCATTGTGGACTCATTAATGAGCATTAGTGACCAGGATTTTCCTTGGTTTCATGCATGAATGAAATATCACTATAATAAAGTTTATGTACTGGATGGAGGGAACATTCCACTTGAAACACTTCAAGAAAAATATTTTTTACTGGTGTGGCATATTTAGAGACCTGTGACCATGGTGAATAACGGTTGCTGACCTGCTTTGACAAAAAATACCAGAAGTCAAATATAAGTTGCTACTTCTGAGATGCAGTTAAAAGTTTCCTATTGGACATAAATTTTATCTAGGTATATATAGCATTAGATAAGGACATCCTTTGTAATTAGAGATTGTATATTGTCTTCTGAAAGTGATCATAGAATTGGTTAAAATAAAAATTTTCTGGTTAAACAAAATTTTACTTTTACCTATTTTCGTTGACATCAGTAGTCACTAATATATTAGTCTTAGCGTATAATAATCATAACAACCATTCAACACTTATTTTGAGCCAGGCTTACATTCTGTCTTAGACTGCCTTCAGAAGGCAAAGCCTGAGGCAAAATGTCATGGATTGCTGTTTTACTAAGGAGTGCAATGCATTACCAGGCTGGCTACCTCTGAGCGTACCTGAATGTTTAATTTCACTGTGTCATCCTCCCACAAGCTTTGTAACTGCACCTCAGGCTATCTTTCCAGAAGGAGAAAAGAAAAAGATTTTATCCTAGACCCCATTTTTCAATTGTCAAAGATGGCCACAGAGATCATTTCCTCTGCATTGGGCAGAACATGTGTGGGCCGTGAGCAGGGTCCCGCACTGCACCCACCTCTTCAGCATCACGAGGAAAGACCCAGGGCAGACCAGGACAGCACCTGGTGCAGCCACAGGGTGAGGTGCTGTCAGGGTGTGCCTATATGAGGTTGATTCCCTTCCAACTGCTGCACCTGCACAGGACTGATCACAAGGGAATGGGACAAAGGTGAGCCAAGGGTAGGGATCTGGAGTGGTACTTTGAGGTGTCTGATCACACTCACTACTTCATTTAATCCTCCCAGCAATAATATGGAGTAAGTGCACTTATATCCCACATTATACATGAAGAAATAGAGGTTCCGTGAGTCTAAGAATTTTGCCTGAAAGCACTTAGCTATTAGCAACCTGTAATTAAGAAAGTTTAAGCCCATTCTATTATCATCAATCAGTCAATTCAGCCAGGACAGTATCTTGTGTTTTCCACAAAGCATAAAAAATATACACATATGATCTCATTTAGTGAAAAAAGAAATTCTTAACCTGATCTTCCCAATTATCATACACCGAAGAGTAAGTATGACATTGAGCAGACACCCACCTCCTGGTTCCCCAATCTCACCCCAATTCTAGTAATTTAGGACAAATATAAACTCCTAAAGAGATATGTGTCTGTAACAATTATGAGACACAAAGACCTCCACCACGGATGATACTCTGTGTTCTGGTGTCTAAGCATAGAAGTACTAAGCTAAGTCCAGCTGGGCAGCCACAGACAAGCACCCTGGGCTATATAGGTCCAGTGCTAAAATCAGGATTGAAATTAGAGTAAATTTCTCTGTTTCCACTTTTCAAAATCTAAAAGAGCAGTACTACACAAAGCAGAGAAAAGCACTAACCAGAGGCTGAGCAGACATACAGGCAAAGTTTGCTGAGCTAGAGCAGTACAGCAAAAACAAAACAAAATATTTTTCTATCAAATAAGGGTCTTAAATGGCAAGGGTGGCTTGGTGTGGCACAGAGATAGGAGGTCTGGAGGACAGAAAAAGAAGAATTACAAGTTGAGGGGATATGGACTCGACACAAAGCATCTTCAATCTACCCAATAAAGAGCCTAGGTCATATGGGGCAAGTTAAGCTGTGAGTTCTTGGAGAGCAGGAGCCATGTGTCTTTTCATCCCCATAGCCCCCTTTCCCAGCTGAGTGCTGGGTACCTTGTGGTACTCATTCATTTATTCTTTCAGTCAGTAATATTTATTGAGAATCTCATATATGCCAGGCACTATTCTATGGGCTGAAGTACAGCATTGAACAAAGCTGACAAATTTCTTGCCTTCGTGGAGCTTACATTTAAATGAGGTCAGATGTTCAAACCACTAATATATAAGCTAATTTCTTACAGGGTGATAAGTGCTACTAAAAAATAAAGTAAATATTTGGTCGGCTAAACTGAACTTAAAGAGTTAAGGTAGAAGAGAGTGTAGAATTGTTATGTAGAGGAGATAGAAAGAAAAGCTTTAAAATAATGACTAGTGTAAACGTTTTAAGAGATGAACAAAAAAAAGAAAGAAGTTGCTCAACTTCTCTGAACTATTGTTTCATTATCTGTAAGTGAGGATAAAATGCACTTCACTAGATCATCGAGGATGAAAATGCAAAAATCCTCATCAAATATTAGCTATTGTTATGACCTTAATATTTGGTATCCATCTTTCACTCTTAAAACATGAATCTATCACTTTTGAAATTTATGAGCTGCTATAACACACACACACACACACATACACACACACACACAAACACACACACACTATATTTTCAGAGGAATATTCCTTCATTTTACAAACAAATTCTCTTTCATCATTGATCTACTTAATTAAAAAAGAGAGAGAATGTGAATATATGTCTGCAAGTGAATATACCTAACCAGAAGCCAAACAAAGCTTTGTTGATTAAGAAAGTTATTTCAGTGTTTTTGTTTTTGTGTTTCAGTACAGTCAACCCATCCAGCATAAGTATTTTAATTATTTGAAAGATGAAACTTGGGCCGGCCCAGTGGCTCAGGCAGTTAGAGCTCCATGCTCCTAATGCGGAAGACTGCCGGTTCAATTCCCACATGGGTCAGTGGGTTCTCAACCACAAGGTTGCCAGTTCAACTCCTCAAGTCCCTCAAGGGATGGTGGGCTGCGCCCCCTGCAACTAGTAATGGCAACTGGACCTGGAGCTGAGCTGCGCCCTCCACAACTAAGACTGAAAGGACAACAACTTGACTTGGGGGCGGAAAAAAAGGCCTGGAAGTACACACTGTTCCCCAATAAAGTCCTGTTCCCCTTCCCCCCCAAAAAACAACAACACATTAATATCTTTAAAAAAAAAAAAAGATGAAACTCAATGTCATATAAGCAACAAGGCCTTTGAGATCCAAGAACATGATGGAAATTTTCAATTGTCTTGCAACTCTAGTTGTATCTGTGTGGGGTTTTTTTTAATGAGGCAAGATAAAACAAGAGATAAACAACATTCATAAATAGCAAATATTTTTATTTTATTATTTGTAAAAGGTTTATACATTTTCTAAGAGAAAAGAATGTATTAAAAGTCCAAAGACTGGTTTCACAGACATTTAACAGCATCAGTTTAAAAAACGAGAAATTTTGAGTCAAAATTTGCAATTTGTAAAGCAGTATTTTGCTTTATGTGGTGCATTTAATAGGTAAATCACTATACTAACACTCAAAATGCAGCAACTTCTGCTGTCAATACAACTTCTCCTATTTTATAGCTGAAGTTTCCTGGGGAAAGTGAAATACATTCTAGGTGTGATTTAGCAATGTGAAAACTTGCTAATAATGGCTGTTCTTAATCTGAGGTCCTTGTTCCCACTTAAAGTGCTTTTTATTATGAGAAGTGATTAAGTACAGAGCACTCATTACATTCACAACACAGTAGTTATTATTTGAACTCAAGTCACCAAAACTGAAATATATATGTTGAAGGATGGCACAAATGCAATCATCCAAGTTTACAACTTGAAATGCCATACATATTTGCCATGGTACACACTTAGTAATTCAACAAATTATTACCTTCTCTTTTATTTTCCAGGCCCAGCTCAAACATGAAAAGGAAATTTGACCTACATTTAATGACCAAATCTGTTAACGATTTTGTTATGGTACTTGCATCCTAGTTCGACCCAAATGTAATACTTGACCAGCACCAGATGCCACAGCCTTAGTTTCATTAGCATGAAAAGGCACGCATCACAGTTGTTAACAGAAGCTGTTTAAATAACTATATTTGTATAGTTTAAAAAAAAAAATTCTCTTACTCCACAAAGGATTTGAGGCAGAGCTAATATAAATCATATCAACCGAAAAATTCAACCTATGTGAAAAGTGCTCCATTCCCTGATATGATCAGTATGGGACGATTTATGTTTGCCAACGGCATTTGCTAAGAAAAACTACAATTAGATGTCATTATTCAATTCTCTTTTTACTCATTTCTTGTTTGATTTTCCCACTTGCTCTCAGAAGAGCTTATACACCTAATTTGACATTGAATTTTATTTGAAGCACTTTCATACACATATGTCAAAGTTGTCTATGGATTATAGAAAAGAGTTAACAATAGATCACTACTACCAATACCACCACTACTCCACCCCACTCTAAGAACTTGGAAACAAGTTTACATTCTGGAAGAGAGTACATAATAAATATGAAATGGAATGGAGAGGAGATGGCCAAAAGGACTTGACTGCAACTTCGTTGAAATTGGTTGCCAGAGGGTAAGGGGGGTGGGGGTGGGGGGTGGGAGATGAGGGTAAGGGGGATCGAATATATGGTGATGGAAGGAGAACTGACTCTGGGTGATGAACACACAATGGGATTTATAGATGATGTAATACAGAATTGTGCACCTGAAATCTATGTAATTTTACTAACAATTGTCACCCCAATAAATTTAATAAAATAAAATAAAAAATAAAAATAAAAAAATCTAAGTGGAGAAAAAATATCAGTCAAATAAGAGTTAGGTTACTCACTGACGCTTAGGATAAAAAGCCTAGGCACAGGTGTAGAGATGTCTATTGTGGGATTATAAAACTAACCTACTCCCATGCTTTCTGTTCCTCAAATAACATGACCAGAGGGAGACAAGGTCATGAGTAGGTACTCAGCAAAATCAGTTCTCCTGAGCTTTATTTGTTGTAAAAAAACACACTGGTATTCTGCTTTTGCAAATTAGTCTTTTGTGAGCTTTGTTAGCATGAATCAGAATTGCTGAACTTGACCTGCTCTAGGCCAACCAAGTTTCTGAGTCAGCCAGGCAGGGAACAGACCGAGAGCACACCTTTTATGTTGGCTCCTGGGAAACAGTCAATTGTTCTTTCTTGGGGAAAGTCTAATGTCACTCCTTGATTTTTCATTCCAACTTCTACAATGCTTTAATGAAGAAGTAAGAGCCTCAAAAAGGCAATTTCTTATACGCCCTACTTCTAACCCCAGATTACTTTCTGTAAAATAGACTATTTCACAAACTGAGGCTCCTAACATTCTAAAAGAGGTGGCCTGGCAAAGACAATTGTTGAAATGATGACTAGAGTCTGGCCACTAGACCCAGAGTCCTCCAGTGTGGCACTGTGGCTATGCATCAGGGGAGAAATGGCATTTTATATTTATCGAAAATCAAACTCCCCCAAAAGTCTGCTTTCTCTACATTGTGACATTGTGTGCAACTGTAAGGACATAATAGCAACAACAGTGACCGTAGTAAATAATACCTATGGGTCTCTGATATGTGCCAATGAATCACCTTGGTAAGCTTCATATAGGTTTAATATATATTTAACATATACATGTATTTATAGTCATTTAATCCTTTCAATAATACTGTGATATAGGTATTATCATCTTTCCCATTTTGTAAGTAAAAAAATTAAAATTTGACTGCTTACAAATTTACTCAATATTATACCACTAATAAATGGTGAAGCTAGAATTTCAGTCCAAGTTTTTCCAACTCCATAAACCACGCACTTGAGCACTAACACATACCTTGCCACCAAGAACATCTAAATCATTCCTAAACCTATGAATAATTCTTCTTCCTGGAAGATTCTTACCACAATTTTTGCAACCATTGTATAAATAGTATTTCTGCGGGTTTATCTTGAAATTTCCTTCTTCAAACACATCTATTTTTAAAGTTTTGGAAATGTATCTACCTGCACATGAGAATAATATTTACTCTTATCCCCCTTTGTTTTTCAGACTTAAGAACTTCACCTGTTTAGCTGTGCTGCAGGCAGCCTCCTCTGAACTATTCCTGAATCCTTGCTGGCTTTCTTAGTCTATTCTTATAGGTACAATAGTGACAAGAACAAATAGCACTGCATGTGCAGACAAATCTGATTTTGAACAATATGTCTCCTCTAATATACAAAATGTAAGAATGAGAAAACTTACAGGTGTATGAACACTTTCCTTAAATGTTTATAAGGTCATCAACATAGAAGAGAGATTAGGCTTGCTTTGTAGATCACCACAGAGTAGAACAATAACTACTAGCAAGAAAAAGAAATAATTCCCCTCAAAATAAGGAAATCTTTTGTAATAAAATGTTCTGAGAGTCCCATGGATTTGGCAACAAGGAATTGAGTGCCGAAGGTCTCCAAGCAGAATTGTAAGACCTCTTTCTATAAATACTAAAATTATCAAGGCACAGTGTCTTCAAGGCCTGTTCAACTCCAGTATTCCACGATTCTTCTTGATGACACTCAGCTTTTTTAAAATTTAAAAACCTAATGATTGATGCCTTTAAATATTTTTAGAATAATTGCTGTACCTTATTGAAAAAACACAAACTAGTAACTGCCCACAACTTACAGCTAACTTTAGTAATGCAGAACAATTATTCTTCTGGTTGAGCCTATATTGACTAGCTTTGTGGATAAGAACCATGTTTCCTTTCATCCAATCTGTTAATTATTTATTGGTTTACTGTGCTATTGCTTTATATTAGTATTATATATAGTATCTTGGGATACTAAAAAAGTATGGTTCTTGTCTTAAGGATCTCAAGTAACCGGATAAGGAAGACATATAAATAATTATACCAAAGGTGACAGATGCAAGAATAAAGGTCTGCATAAATTTCTATGAGAGCCCAGAAGATGGAACTATGCCTTCAGATCTACTTAACATGGTGCTATCTTATATGTAAGACGATTTATTAACAGGAAAATTAAGCCAATTATTATCTCTTTTTTTGACACCCTGCCTCCACTTTGTTCTTCTAAAACACCTATTTCTTTATTATAGGTCTTTACTTCATTATATAATCTTATGTTGCCCCATATAATAACAACTATATTATGAAGATGATTTTTACATATTTTTTTAAATTTCTTCTTTCCCGTTAAGCAATTAATTTTCAGACTTATTTTTATTTTGAATTTAGAAATATTTCCAATTTTATTTTATAATATAAATATAAGCTCTCTACTCCTGGGGATTGAAGTTCTATTTTTAAATGTATTGTTATGTGTGACAATAACAGTGACTCTCTGATAAGACTGTACAAGCTTTGAGTTAAAATTACTTTGGATTTCTACACTTTAGTGAGGTTTTCTCTCCACATTTTTGTTGATCAGATCTTTTATTCTCTCCTTCTTCTCTTTTCTATGTGGGTATAAGATGACAAGTCAGGGTTAGTGGCATAATCCACAATCATGGGGCATGAACTAACTGGCCCTCAACCACACGACCAACATGCTCTAACCTACAAAGCTGACCAAACTCAAGAGTGGCTCAGAACAGATTTTATTATAATAAAATTTCCTGTTTCACACCAAATAACAAATTTCTTTGGGAAACTTGGGTTAATGCCATGTTTATCAAACATAACTGACCAGACGTATCACCTGATGGGCTTTGATTGCCAGATCTCGCCCTTAAACTGTCAGATTAAGTGGACAAAGGGTGGGATCTGAGAATTTTTTCTTTTAACAAAAATCCAAAATGTTTCTAACAACCAGGCAAATTTAAGACAGCTTTAACATTATCACCATAAGTCATTGTCATCTACTACATACTTAATTAACTTGCATATTTTATGATATAATTCACTAATGATTTAATCCAATCCATGCCTCTTTCTGACAGCAAAAACTTAGTGTACTAAAGACATTCCAAAATAAATGATGTGTACCTTTCTATATGTTCCCTTTTAAGAAAAATCGTTATTGGATAACATAAACAAGGAAGAGTTATTTACACCAGTATATACAAATCTGAAGAAAGGAATGGAAACATTATACAAAAAAATGAAAAGAAATAACAAATATGCATTAACCACAGCTTTAAACCGAACACTAATTAGATATACTCAAAGAGTTATACTTGCCTTCCCTGACCAGCACTCACGGTTTGTTGTTTGTAGCTACAGCAATTCAGACCCTTGTAGCTGCTGAGCACATAAACATTTAAACAAACTTTTCCAGTACATTTCCATGTATCTAGAGTGCCTGATTCTCAAATCAGGATTCCTCAATTTGTTTCTAAATCAAAACATCCAGGCCTTTCGTTCTCTTATTTTTGGATACCTAACCCCAACCTATACCAAACATATTAAGATGATGCTTAAATCACATAAATATATAAATTATAATTTGTATATTATATATTTGTATATTAGAAATTATAAAATACAATTTCTATAAATATTTGTAAAGATTATTTTAATCTGCCTTTTAGCATTGCTTGGCCACAAAAAGATAATAATAATAATTTAACACAGCTGACTATAATATCTCAGCAATTAGCATACATATTTCAGGATTCCTCCAAAGGGGGGAAAACATCACCTACAAATTGTTTCAAATGTCAGAACTTTTATAAATGATAAAATTAAAAATTAATGAAGGACAAAGATTTTATTGAATATTAATCTCAATTTTGCAATTTCTTCTATTTAGGAATAATTAAAGGTGTGTTTTTTTTAAGATATCAAACAATTAATAGGTGTCTGAAAAGACTGGGGGCCCCGTATACTGTCCCTATATGGTCTCATAGCCCTGCCCCATTCACAGTTTGAAATAAATCAATTCATCTTAATATTCTCCCTTTCATTGTTCCAGGCCCATTTCAGAGATTCTTTACCTTTGGAATAAACAAAATAATGCTCCTGGGGTGATCAGATTTGATCATCTAAGAACAGGTCTGAGAGAGAATTTTGAGAGTATCATTTGTGTCCAAAAGTGGTTAATAAATTTTCATAGTTTTATTTGGGGGTCTGTTGCTCTTTTCTGAACCTTACAAAATCATTCTAGATAGCTAGGTCTCCCTGCTGTTGCCATCAGTCATGATGTGTCAGTTGTATTACAAAGGTATAATACTTGGATGATAACAAGGGCAAACCAGTATGAATATAGAGTCATATAAATTAACTTGCTAACTCTCTTTCTTAAACGATAGGTACATATACTTTTGAACCTATTAGGACTCTGCTCCTTTGTGCTTATGGGCACAATTAACTTTTGAAAATATTGGATATTTCTCATTCAAATCTAAGAGCAAAAATTCATTGTCAATATGAACTAAGTCAATTATGGTCTTGGGGGAGTAGAAATAAACTGACCCTTAAATCTTAAAGTGGATAAGGAATTTTATTTTTCTCATTTTAAGTTTGACAATAACAGATCTAGAAATAACATAGCATGCCAGCAAAAGTCTCCTTTCTCAATGTCTGTGTCTGAGTTGGCAACATAAATGCTGACAATCTCACATGTAATCCTGCTCTGCTAAGATCTGCAGACTTAACTGTGTTTAGGTAGTTCAGATAAGCTTTAAATAAGCATCTGAATTTCTAGGTGCTTATGGAAAATGAACCAAATTCCTATCCTTTTGAGATTTGTTTATGTCTGATGCTAATGCATTCATGCAGAAATAATAGGAGGTCTTGCTTTATATGCCTAAGCTTACCATTAATATTAAACAATGAATTTAATGTTGTCGCTACATGGTACTTCATTCTAGTGAGAAGGAATCTTTTATTTTATTTCCATCCAATTTGTGTTCTCTTAAAACAACTGCTGTCTTTCTCTGGGGAGTTGGGGCATTTCATGGAAGAGTGTAATCATGATTCCAAAGGATTGCATGATATAAAAACCATAAGATTGTCCAGAGTGCAGGGATGCGATAATGTAACCCCAGAGAAGGATGCTGGTGACAGGCTTTGTTTTCCTGGTCTTGTTAAAATCCAGTACTGCTAACATTTGTTTATATATTGGATTCTTGTTGATAATGATTATATGTTGCCACTGTCCTTTACCAAATTAAATTTGCAAGTTGAAAAATTGAATACTACTAAGAACATTTATTTCCTCTTAATTGGAAATAAAGTCAGATCAACTGAAACCTACCTGGTGAGCATACTTGTATGTGGTTTGTGGGCCCAAAGGATGTTTCTGAGTCCCTGGAAAAACTTACAAAAATATAGTCCTCTTCCTAAAAATCAAAATAATAAGGATGCTGATACAGTTAAGCTTAGCAACAGTATGTAATAGTTTAAAACACATTTATTTTAGAACCATATTTTTTAACCATAAATACAAATTTACCACTAAAAACAAATAAACAAACTGAAAACAAAGCAGAACATTGAATAATATATTTTAACTTTCTATTCTCTCCCAGGCACTGCAATATGCTTCTACCCGCACTGCTTCATTCCATTCTCACAACACCTCTTTAAAGCAGCTTGTATGGCCCCTCCCTTTTTCATAGGCAAGGAAATTCAGGTATAGAATGGTTAGGTAACCTGCCCAAGGTCACACAAGTATTGAACAACTGACCGATTTGAATCTGGTCGCTCTAATTGAAAAGACGTTGCTCATTTACTATTCATGATCTCAGCATAAGATAGTAGGGTACATAAACTTGTTCATCATGAACGCACTTCTCAACTTCTGCAGCTCCACCTGGTGTCAAAGTTCACAAAGTTTTTTCTCCTAACAGTCAGCAAGCTTAGCTCCCTTAACCCCTTTACTTCTCAATGTCCTCATCTATAAAATGGGGACATGCATACACACTCAGTGGGCTGTTGCATGGATTACATAAGATCACATATGTAGAGTGCCTAACAGACTAACACTTTACAGACTCAGTTTTCCTATTGCCCCCTTGTAATTAATTCTACCTGCCATCCATCAAACAAGGGAAAGCTCCAATTGGTCTTTCTAATTGTACTTTTTTTGGTGCCTGCCTCCTCAATATCCTCTTGAAGAGAAGTGAGGGAAGATGAGTTCCTTTCTGCTGCAAAGTGACGTCACAAAAATATATAAAATTTCCTTTCCTTTCACCAAACTGAAAACTTTTCAAATATGCTATTAATTTACCATTTAATTATCACTCTTCTGATAAATAATTTAGTTACATAAAAGAATGAATGCCTAACACACAGTCTATTTATAATACTGGGTGCTTTTAATACCTCAGTTCTTTCCAAAAATATGTATTCAAAAATATCCGGTTTTGAAATATTTCAACTATGAACTTTATAAAAAATTTTAACCAGAGATATCAAGTGTTTTCATCACAGAATCGAAAAGCCACAATTTAATACGTACACTAAATTAATAGTTTACTACATTTTATTTTTAAAGGACTTTGTTTAATACATGAATGTAAGTTTACTGCTTAATCAACCAGCCAACCACAGGTTACAAGGTGCGCTAGAACACGAATTTAGAGAAGATATCAGAGCTTTGCGCTTTTCAACATCCTCAAGTAATAACGAAGCAACCACATCAATTAAGTCTTGCCTAGAACTTGGTAATTTACAAAAAAAAAAAAGAAAAGAAAGTATTTGTATATGCATTTGGCCACCACTAACCATCCTCAGGATAGATATTATCCCCTTTTATCGATTAAGAAACTGAGGCCCACAGAGTGTAGGTGGCAGCTCAAGGTTACACAACTAACAGGTAATAGAAATGGGAATTAAATCAGGTATTCTGATTCTAAATCCCTTTCTATTTCCAGCACATATACTGAAGGTAAAATAAGAAGCCTTCAGACAATCTAAGTGAAACATCAATATTATCATTGATATACAAGTATAATAGTAATAAATTAATAAGATTTTTAATAAATTAACAACTATTGAATAATTGTTTGAAATTTTAATTGTTATCAAATTATTGGGTTTTATTTTAATTAAATTATTAGAATAAGTTATTAAATAGGTTAATAATAAAAACCTTGATGACATAAAATATACAGAAAATTAATGAGACCTCCTGTCTTCTGTTTTTAATTCTTTCTTTCTCACAATTTTACCTTAGGAAGTCCAGAAGTTTTTATTCCCTGTTTAAAGTTTCTACTGAAGTTTTAAATTGAATAATTGTTAATTTCAACCAACTTTAGCCATGTGCATCAAGAACTTCCCCTAGATTCTCAATCCTGTTGTTACCCCCACACCATTATGGCTCTGCAACCTGACACTCTAATAACTCTAACCACTATGTTACACCTCCCAGTCCCTCCCTCACCCTTTTTTTATTCACACTTCTTTGTTAACTTCATCAAAGCCCTGCCCTCTCCATGCTCCCCTGAGACTGTCCACCTTCTCTTGGTTTCTCTCTCTCTGCTGCCTAACCTCAATCCCCACTGTCCGTAATCAATTATATATTTTCTTCCCTTCAGAGCACTCCATTGCTTGCATCCATAAACTTCTTTCTAATCAATGATATTTTCTGTGCAGAGAAATGAGTGCCTCTGAGGAAATCACATCAGAGTGATTTGTTGCCACTCATTTTATTCATAATGTCTCACCTTAGCAAAGCCTCAACCAGCTACCTCAAAACTAGCTACCAATAATTTTACTTGACTGTGATCACCCATCTTCATCTCATTTCCTTCAGGCACAGCAGATAAGAAGTGCCACTAAATTTCTTGAATCATACCTGCTCCCAGTCTCCTGGGATATTACTCAATAAATATTTTTTCCTCCATTGCCCTTGTCCAGGAACACACCCCAACTTGGTTGGATTGAGAAGAGTCTCCAGCCCAACCATTATCTCTAAATGGTCCATCATTTGGAAAGCACTAGGGTCACTTCCCTGCCTAAAACCCATGTGGCTCCCATGACCCTTAATGAATAGAGGCTGGTCCTCCGCAACTTCTCTAAGCTCATCTCTTGAACATATATTTAACAGGAGGAGTTTGGGGGAGGAGTCCCTCTCTAAGAAAATGAATACAAAAGTAGTAGATACAAAAGTAAACATTTATTTTAAATGAAAAAAGTCACAGCAAATGTTGAAACCTGAAAAATATAGGTCCTTTCCTTTCAGACCACCTCACGCAATCAAGTGGGTTTTTTTTAAAAGAAAGAAATCATTCCAGATTGCAATCCAGTCTCTGCTTTCCACCTAAAACTTCCACCACTCGCAGCAACCCTCAGAACTCATCAGGAACTGGCTGTTCAAGGGAGAGAACCCAAAGGCTGAATCTCAGTAACTTTCTAGCAAACTCTGCTCTACTTGTGCTTGAACTTCCAATAAGCCAAACTATACTCCAAACACACTCCGTGCAGTTTGCTGCCTCTCTGCCTGTGCTCAGACATTAAATGCACTTGTCCATTCCATGCCCCATCCTGTATTGCCCTGACCTCCTCTCAGCTCTATCCATCCATCTTGCTTAAATAATTTCTAGTTATTTTTCAACATCCAGCTCAAGTGTTACCTGAATTACCCACATTGGGTGACTCCTTTCAGGGCTCTCTTAATTCCAAGTGCAGCTCTCCCCGAACATTTGCACAGCCCAGGGAAACAAATGGGCTTCCACTTATAATGTGCCTAAATATTTAGAAGTTATAAATCAAGCTGACAAACTGTAAAATAAAATACATTCTCTTCTCCTGACTGAGAAGTATATCTTTCAGATGGTTGGGTTCAAGGTTGGATTCTTGAACTCATTGTAGTTCTAAACTAGAACTTGCTGCACTAAGAGAGCTGGCCCCAAATCCGGGACCACATCATCTTCTCTTCTTAAGCAAGTCCTTCCCCAAACTTTCTTCCACACTGCAATAGCTTCACATGTGCACATGTGGATGCCCCAGCCCTGTCCAAGCTCCATCTATTATCCCTGCAAATAGCTACCCCAAGGCCATCCTTCAGGCTAAGTGTGTGCCCACCAGTGGTACAATCCAGGGGATGGATTCAGGGAGAGGACAGTGCAGAGAACTCCAGGTTCAGTGCATGGTCTAGAAAAAGAGGCAAACTCTATGATCCCTTTGCCTCTCCATACGCCCCACCTGTGGGAAGAGGCAAAGCAAAAAAGAGACCCTAGTGAGGCTTTCTAATGCACACCGGTGAGGCCAAGAGTCCCTCTTGCCTGGCTCTCAGGGTGATGCTGTTTACGTGAATGATAGGTATGTCTCCCCATAGACTGTGAGCTCTTTATGAGCAAAGACTGTTTCTGAATCCATTGTTGCCTGCAAACTATAATTGTCTGAAAATAAATGAATGAATGAATGAATGAATGAATGAATGAATGAATGAAGAAAGGAGGGAAAGAAGAACATGAATCTGGGCCTAGAAAGCCTATAAAATTATGATTTGGGGAATGCTTGTGTTCCACACAACTATCCCACCAGGCTCCCTATTGAACTGTAGATTCTGTCCACAGAGAAGGAGCCTTTCCCACCAAGAGGCAAGGCTTTTTTAAATGCAGGTCACTAGGATGCTAATTAAAAATACAGTGATTTAAAATATCTACATAGTGGCCAAGAATATGCTTTTTTTTCACAAGTTCACCAATGACTCTTACATATACTGACCAGGGGTTTAAAAATACAAATACTGGTTGAGGTAACACTAGAACCATCTTCAAAATGAAGTGCAGTTGTCTCTTAGAAATAAATACAATTTCCTGGTAGCATACTTTTCCCTGATTCAGTGGTGAGAGAGTGTATTGGTCTGATAATAGACTCAGAAGGGACAAAATGAAGGGAGGATGAAAAAGGTAAAAAGAGGAGACAATAAACTACACTACTTAAAAAAAAAAATAATGAATGCATAGTACCTACCACACTAAATGGCACAATGTAACTTAATACATGGTCAGTTAAAATAGGAAAATCACTTTCAAAATTTCAGCTCTTGTCACAGTTGGCCCTGTTTCTCTGCAGCTGGGCAAAGACAATTAGAAACCATGCAGTGAGGTATTTCTGTCACACACAGCTGCAATTTCTGCTCTCACACTTCCAAAAAGTTGAGGAGATTTTTAAAAAACATGCTATTGTTATGAAAGAATTTTGTTCCCAGAGAATTCATTAATCAAAGTGTCATGGAAGGGACCTTACTATCAATTTGTGGATGGGATGAATTTGGTGCAATGTCTGTGATGTTTCCTTCATTAAGTTACAGAGAAGAGAGTTGCAACAACTGTGTGAGACAGTAGAAAGAAAAGGGACATGGGATCAAAATCTTTCCTTTGAATATAATATTAGAATGTTAGAAAAGTGACTTAACATAGCTTTGTTTTAATTTTCTTAACTCTAAAATGTAGTTAATAATATATATTTCTGTTTCACAGGGCTGTTCTTTGTGGTTTAAATATAGTGGTTGATGTAAGGCACATTTACAGCACCTTACTCTGTGGATGTTTGATAAACATAAGCCCCTTCAATTTATTTATCTAAGGTAAATTAGTTGTGTGTATAATACAACACACAAGACAAAGATACAGTAAAATCAACCATTGCCAAGTTGACTTTCTAGTCAACAATCAATTAACTTTTGATATTCCTCACACAACATATACTTGTTTAATCGTGACGTATTTCTTATTAAGTCTTAATTTGATAGCCTGTAAAACCCTAAATTTCTCATATAAAATTAAATACATTTATCAGTGGTTCATATTCAGATTGCTTCAATTAACTGACATAAATTATCACATTTACTTGTACTAACAAAAGCAATAAATAAATGCCTGTTTAAATTGGACTTAATTTGGGTTCTAAATTTGATTTGCTTTTGATTTAACTTTGATTTGTTCACAATTTTAGCATGTTTACTGGGTTCCTATTAAATGTAGAATGATTCTATTTCTTTGTATTTAGATTTTGCATGAAGCATAGTAAGCCCAGTAATTTGAATACAAATTCAGTAACTGAGGATTTTCTGGTCAAGATGGCAGAGTAAGTAAATGCAGTGCCCACCACCTCTCAGGACCACATTGATAACAACTAAAGGACAGAACAACCATTATTGAGAATCACCTGAAGTCTAGCTGAACCAAAGCCCTACAACCATGATATACAAAAGAAGCCAACTGGAGACTGATAGGAGGGTCAGAGACTCAGAACAGGCTGGTCCCACACCTACATGTGACCATTAAAAATCAGGAAGGATATCTCAGCTGCCCCAGCTGGAGGAACAAGGGGTCCCAACCCATCTCCAGCCGAGGGTTTCAGTGCCAGGGAGAGAAGTCTCCAGAACTTCTGGCTGTGAAAACCAGAAGTTGTGGTTGAGTGAGCCAGAGGGTGGCTGCACTCCCAGACATCCTCTTTAAAGAAAACGCACATGAACTTACTCACTAAGGTACTCACTCTCTTTGAGCACCAGTGCTGGGGCAGCAGCTTGAAAGGCAACAGGGACATGCCCAGAGGTACAGATTTGTCTGGCCTCAGGATGAGAGCTGGAGGGGCAGAGTTCTCCCGGAGAGAGGAGCTGGTGGAAGCCATTGTTTCTTTGTTGAGCCCTTTCCCTCCATGCATATACACACAGGCAGAGGCACTTTTGTCTGCCCCGCCCTAGTGATTCCCTGAGGCTAAGCCCCACCCAACATTCAGGCACACCCAAGCTGCTCCCAGTGGCTTTTCCCTCTGAATGGTCTTCCTTAGCTCAATATGCAGACTTTCCTAAAATCTCTCAAAGGTTCACAAAACCAAAACAAGCAGCATCTGGCTTCTGCATGTCCCATACCTCTGGCTGAGCAGGCCTAAGCCAGCAATAGCAAAAGCCAGCCTTGGTTTACGGCTTGGCCTCTCAAGGCACCTCCAAGCAGAGTGCAGTCAGTGGCCATCTCTGGATTGCTTTGTGGCTCATGCCAGGTGGCCCTGGGCTGGGCACAGACTGTGGGTAAACTTGGCCTGCAGCAGGTACCCTCCCAGGAGGCCCTAGCGCTGACAGACCCAGTGACTAGCTTTGGACTGGGCCAGAGAATCATCCAGCCACCTCCAACGATGACACACCCAAAGGACAGACTGAGAAGGCACCAGAGCCCCACTAAAGTAAACACTCCTCTGTAGGGTCAGCCTCTACACAGCAGCTCCTCCACTGTAGTCACAGCCAGTCCTCACAACCAATCAGCCTGAGTGTCAATCATTCCCACTGCAAAGAGCAATCAAGTCTCAATTACAACAGGGGGGCACACACAAACCACACAGGGAACAAACCTGGAGCATCCAACTCTACTGACCAGGGAGACTGCACCACTGGGTCCCACAAGACACCAATTACATAAGGCCACACTACTAAGACCAGTAGATATAGCAGCCCTACCTAATACATAGAAACAAACACAGGGAGGCAGACAAAATCAGGAGACAAAGAACAATGTTCCACGTAAAAGAACAGAACAAAGTTCCAGAAAAGGAACTAAGTAAAATGGAGACAAAGCAATCTACCAGACACAGAGTTACAAACACAGGTTATAAGGATGCTCAGTGATCTCAGGGAAAACTTCAACAAACAGATAAGAAACATAAAAATGGAGAGAGAAAAACATAAAAAATAGAAATAAAGACTACAATAACTGAAATGAAGAATACGTTAGAGGGATTCAGTAGATTAAATGAAGGATCAAATCAGCAATTTAGAAAATAAGGTAGCAAAAAATACCCAATCAGAACAGCAAAAAGAAAAAAAAATTCAAAAAAATGAGGAGAGTTTAAGGGGCCTGTGGGACAACATGAAATGTACCAACATTCACGTCATAGGAGTACCAGATGGAGGATAGAGCAAGGACTTGAAAACCTATTTGAAGAAATAATGAATAAAAACTTTCCCAACCTGGCAAAGGAAATAGATATACAAGTCCAGAAAGTGCAGAGAATCCCAAACAAGAGGAGTCCAAAAAGGCCCACACCAAGATACATCATAATTAAAACGGCAAAGGTTAAAGAATCTTCAAAGAAAGAATCTTCAAAGCAGCAAGAGAAAAGCAGTTAGTTACCTAGAAGAGAGCTCCCATAAGACTACCAGCTGATTTCTCAACAGAAAGTTTACAGGCCAAAAGGAAGTGGCAGGAAATATTTAAAGTGATGAAAGCAAGGACCTACAACCAAGATTACTCTATACAGCAAAGATATCATTTAGAAGCGAAGAATAGATAAAGAGCTTCCCAGACAAGGAAAAGCTAAAGAAGTTCCTCACCACCAAACCAGTGTGACTGGGAATATAAGAGGAACTTCTTTAAGACAAAAATAAATAAATAATAAGTAAATAAATAAATAATAAAATGGCAATAACTACATATCTCTCAATAATTATTTTCAATGTAAATGGATTAAATGCTCCAATCAAAAAGCAGGTGTCTGAAAGGAAAAGAAAACAAGAGTCTTACATATATTGCCTGCAAGAGACTAACTTCAGATCAAAAGACACACACACAGACTGAAAGTAAAAGGATGGGAAATAGACATTCGTGAAAATGGAGAAGAAAAAAAAGTTTGGGTAGCCATACTTATACCAGACAAAATAGACTCTAAAGCAAAGTCTATAACAAGAAACAAAGAAGAACCCAGTAATCCCACTTTAGGGTATTTATCTGAAGAAACCCAAAATGCTACTTCAAAGAGATATGTGCATCCATATGTTCATTACAGCATTGTTTACAATAGCCAAGATGTGGAGGCAGCATTGGTATCCATGGATGGATGAATGGATAAAGAGTAAGCAGTACATATATACAATGGAATATTGCTCAGCCATGGAAGGGAATGGGTTTTTGCCATCTGTGGCAGAATGGACGGACCTACAGGGTGTTGTGCTGAGTTGAGTATATCAGACTGTGAAAGACAGATGTAATGTGATTTTGCTTATATGTGGAATCTAAAGAACAAAATAAACAAACAAACAAAACAGAAACAAACTCATAGATACAGAGAGCATTTTGATGGTTGCCAGATGGGAGGGGTTTGGGAATGGGTGAAAAGGGGAAGGGATTATGAAGTACAAATTGGTTGTTACAAAGTAGTCATGGTGATGTAGGGTATAGCATAAGGAATCTAGTCAATAATATTGTAATAACTATGTATGGTGTCAGATGGATACTAGATTTATTGGAGTGATAGATGGGAGGGGGTTGGAGGCAGGGTGAAAATAGTGAAGTTATTTGAAATACAAATTGGCAGTTACAAAATAATCACAGGGATGTAAAGTAGAGCATAAAGAATATAACCAATAATATGGTAATAACTACGTATAGTGCCACATGGGTACTAGTCAAGGGGATCACTTCTTAAATTTTATGACTGTCTAGCCACTATGCTATATACTTGAAATTAATATAAAATAATATTCAATGTCAACTATAATTGAAAAATGTGAAGGGGAATAACAGATTCAAATTTTCAGGTATAAAATAAATAAGTCATGGGGATGTAATGTACAACATAGGGAATATAGTCAATACTATTGTGATAGCATAATATGGTGTCAGATGTTTGCTGGACTTATCATGGTGATCACTTCTTTAATTATATAAATATTGAATAACTATTTTGTACACCTAAAACTAATATAATATTGTATGTTCGCTATATATAAATAAAAATACTTTTAAAAATCAGTAACTGAGTTGACCTATGTTCTTTTAAAATAATTCTCAAACCTCCACCAAAATCTTAATGTGCAAAAACCATTAAGTAGCCTATATACACATATGTAGAGAGTTTGAGAAAGTATGTTGAAAAAAAATCCAGAACTGCAATATATAACATAAAAACGAAGAAATAGAGAGTAAAATCATAGAATACCACCACACTGAAATAACAGAAGCAACAAAAAGTCAAAGAAACAATGGAGACACTATCTTACCCAAAAAACAGAGATAGAATTATAAGAAATTCTCATATATCAATAATCACCCTAAATGTAAATTGACTGAACTCACCAATAAAAAGACACACAGTAGCAGACTGGATCAAAAAACTAAACCCAACTGTATGCTGCCTCCAAGAAATACATCTCAGCCACAAATACAGACTCAAAGTAAAAGGGTAGAAACTGACACTCCAAGTAAATGGTATCCAGAGAAAAGCAGGTGTATCCATACTGATATCAGATGAAACAGACTTCAGGATAAAAAAGGTAACAAGACAAAAAGATGGACATTTCATAATGAAAAAGGGTACTTAACAACAAGAAAACATAACAGTAATCAATATTTATTCCCCCAATCAGGGTGCACCAAAATATACAAAGCAACTACTAACAGAACTAAAGGGAGAAATTGACCAAAACACAATTATAGTAGGGGACGTAAATACATCATTGACAGCTATGGATAGATTATCCAAACAGAAAATAAGTAACAAAAGAGTGGCCCTAAATGACACATTAGCTGAAATGGACATAATTAACATTTATTGAGCACTTCATCCTAGAATATCAGACTATACATTCTTTTCTAGTGTACATGGAACATTCACAGGGATAGATCATATATTGGGACATAAAACTAGCCTCAGCAAATTTAAGAAGATTGAAATCATACCAAGCATATTCTCAGATCACAAGGCTTTAAAATTAGATATCAACTGCAAAAAAGAAAGCAGGAAAAACCACAAATATGTGGAGATTAAACAACATACTTTTAAAGAACACGTGGGTCAAAGAAGAAATAAGAGGAGATATCAAAAGATACATAGAAATAAATGAGAATGAAAATTTTGGGGATGCAACGAAAGCAATTTTAAGAAGGAAATTTATATCATTACAGGCCTATATCAAGAAAGAAGAAAAATCCCAGATAAATAACTTCATGTTACACCTTAACTAGAAAAAGAAGAACAAATGAAATCCAAAGTCAGCAGAAGGAAGGAAATAACAAAAATCAGAGCAGAACTAAATGAAACAGAGAACAAAAATAGAAAAAAGTAATACCACAAAGAGCTGGTTCTTTGAAAAGATTAATAAAATTGACAAACCCTTGGCTAGACTCACCATGCTAAAAAGAAAAAAGACACAAATAAAATCAGAAATAAAAGAGGGGAACTTATCACGGATGCCCCAGAAATACAAAGGATCATTCAAGAGGACTATGAAGGATTATATGCCACCAAATTCAATAAGCTAGAAGAAATGGACATGTTGTTAGAAACATAGCCTTCCTAGGCTGAATCACAAAGAATTGGAAAATCTAAATAGACCAATCAACAGTAAGGAAATTGAATCAGTCATCTGAAACCTTCCCAAAAGCAAAAGTCTGGGACCAGATGGCTTCACTAGTGAATTCTACCAAACAGTCGAAGAGGACCTAACACCTGGCCTACTCAAACTCTTCCAAAAAATTGAAGAGACAATACTCCCTAACTCATTTTATGAGGCCAACATTACTCTGATATAAAAACCTAGTAAGGATAACACACAAAAAAGAAAATTACAGACCAATATCTCTGATGAATACAGATGCAAAAATCCTAAACAAAATTCTAGTAAATCGAATGCAACAATGCATTAAAAAGATTATACATCATGACCAAGTGGAGTTCATCCCAAGGGCACAAGGATGGTTCAACATCTACAAATCCATCAATGTGTATTGTGTACATAAAAAAATAAAGGAAGAAAATCGTATGATTATATCAATAGATTCAGACAAAACATTTGACAAGATACAACATCCATTTATGATTAAAACACTTAATAAAATGGGTATAGAAACAACACAATAAGGGCCATATATGACAAACCCTCAGCTAATATCATAATTAATGGTGAAAAACTGAAGCCCTTTGCTTTATGTTCAGGAACAAGACAGTGCTGTCCCCTATCACCTCTGCTTTTCAACACAGTATTGGAAGTCCTAGCAGAGCAATCAGGCAAGAGAAAGAAATAAAGCCATTCAAATTGGGAATGAAGGAGTTAAATTGTCACTTTTTGCAGATGACATGATGCTGTATATAGAAAACTCTAAAGACTCCACCAAAAAGTTATTAGAAACAATAAACAAATACAGTGAAGTTGCCAGCTACAAAATCAATATACAAAAGTCTATTGCATTCCTATATACTAACAATGAAATCACAGAAAAAGAAATAAAAAACAATTCCTTTTGCAACTGAAACAAAAAGAATAAAATACTTAGAAATAAACTTAACCAATGATGTGAAAGACCTATAGGCTGAAAACTATAACACATTTTTAAAACAAATTGAAGAAGCCATAAAGAAATGGAAAGACATTCCATGTTGACAGATTGGAAGAATCAATATAGTTAAAATGGCCATATTACCCAAAGCAATACACAGATTTAATGCAATCCCCATCAAAATCCCAATGGCATTTTTAAAAGAAATAGAACAAAAAATCATCTGATATTTATGGGACCAAAAAAGACCCCAAAGAGTGAAAGCAATCTTAAGACAAAAGAACAATGCTGGCGGTATCACACTCCTGACTTCAGCTTGTACTACAGGGCAACAATAATCAAAACAGTATGGTGTTGGCAGAAAAACAGACACACAGACAAATGGAATAGAATTGAGAACCCAGAAATAAACTCACATAAATATGGACAGATAATTTTCAAAAAGGAGCCAAAAACATACAATGGAGAAAAGAAAGCCTCTTTAATAAATGGTGCTGGCAGAATTGGAAAGCAACGTACAAAAGAATGAAACTACACTGCTATCTGTCACCATGCACCAAAATTAACTCAAAATGGATCAAAGATCTAAACATAAGACCTGAAACAATAAACTGCATAGAAGTAAACACAGGTACTAAACTTATGGACCTTGGGTTCAAAGAGCATTTTATGAATTTGAACTCAAAGGCAGGGAAATAAAAGCTAAAATAAATCAATGGGACTATATCAAACTAAAAAGCTTCTGCACTGCAAAACAAACCATCAACAAAATAAAGAGGCAACCAACCAAATGAGAGAAAATTTTTGCAAACAATGCCTCCAATAAGGGGCTAATATCTAAAATATATAAGGAACTCATACAACTCAACAACAACAACAAAAAAAAAACAACCCAATTGAAAAATGGGCAAAGGACCTGAAGAGACATTGCTCCAAACAGGGCATACAAATGGCCACTAGACATGAAAAAATGTTCAACATCACTAATCATCAGAGAAATGCAAATAAAAACCACAATGGGATATCACCTCACACCAGTCAGAATGGCTATCATCAACAAGACAAATAGTAACAAGTGTTGGAGAGGCTGTGGAGAAAAAGAAACCCTCATACACTGTTGGTGGGAATGTAGATTGGTGCAGCGCTATGGAAGGCAGTGTGGAGGTTGGTTCCTCAAAAACTTAAGAATAGAATTACCATATGACCCAGCAATCCCTCTCCTGGGTATCTACTCAAAAAAATCTGAAAACATTTATCTGTAAAGATATATGTTTTCCAATGTTTACTGCAGCTTTATTTACGATGGCCACGACATGGAAACAACCAAAGTGTCCTTCAATAGATGATTGGAGAAAGAAATTGTGGTATGTATACACAATGGAATACTATTCTGCCATAAGAAAATATGAAATAGTACCATTTGCAACGACATGGATGGATCTTGAGATTATTATGCTGAGCAAAATAAGTCAGACAGAAAAAGTCGAGAACCATGTGATTTCATTGAGTTGTGGTATATAAAACTGAAAACAACAAAAGAACAAGGCAAACAAATGAGGAAACAAAAACTCATAGACAAAGACAATATTTTAGTGGTGACCAGAGGGTATGAGGGGAGGGGAGGTGGTAGATGAGGGTAAAAGGGATCAAATATATGGTGACTCTGGGTGGTGAACATACAATGTGATATATATAGATGATGTATTACAGAAGTGTACACCTGAAATCTATGTAACTTTATTAACATCTGTCATCCCAATAAACTTACAAAAAAAATTAATAAAGGCCAAAAAAATAGTAATTCTCATAGCAAAAACTAAAATGTTATACATGGGAAACTTCTAACAAAGGTACTTTCAAAAACTGCCTGAAAATTTGTGACAGTTGTCCTCACACACAAAAACAATTTTTATAATGCCAATGTCACCATTAATTACAATGGGTATTAGTGGCCTAATGAATTTTGCATTAGAGCCCTTGACTTACTTTTCAAATTCTTAATTATGTCTTTATTAACATTCCATATAATGTCTTCTCATTTTTTTTAGAATCTATACCTGGAAATGCCTTCTTTTGTGTGTGTCATAAAACACATCTAAACCTAGTATTTTAATAATTAACATATCTAATTCAGCAAAAATAATAATAATAATAGTAAAGCAATGAGAATTTCTGTCCACATTTCAAAAAACACTAACATACACATAGTAACAAGTCTTTCCGAACTGGGCACACAGCCTTTGATTTATGCCTCAAACAATTGGCCTTCTGCCCCACTTCTTAGATCCCTGGATGGTTAAATCTTTACTTCAGTTAGAAAAGTCTATTTTGTAGGCTTTCACCCCCAGAATGGTCAGGCTGCTGATGATATTTCTCAGAAAAGTTGTATTAGGTTGATGCAAAAGTAATTGCGGTTTAAAAGGTTAAAAATCATTGCAAAAGCCGCAATTATTTAGCACCAATCTAATATCAAATTGCTGGAGACCATTAAATTAAATAATGTTTAAGTACCTTCAAATTATTTAGACAATTATTATAAATATGAGATATTGTCAATTCTTATCTTCTTAAGGCATCCCTTTATGGGAAAAAATAGGAGGAGAAATATTTTCTACTACATATTTTTTACAAACTATACTACAATCTCCTCAAAGATTAAAGAGTCATTGCAGCTGGGAATGTTCCATCACTCCCTCCACTTTTAATAACATAAATGTGTCAAGAGAAAAGATTGAGGCAGCTCCTTTGGCATGCGTAACTCTGTGTCAAAGAGCTACAGCTTGTGCTCTTTCAATTAAAAGTTTATTTTTGTGTGTGTGTTGTTAAAATATCCAAATGTGTGTCTGTGTGTACATATATATTTCTGTAAGCAACAAAGGGTGTAGTATTTCTGCAAAATGAATCAAGAAATCTTGACTACAGAGTTCTAAGAAACGTTGGGTTGAATTATCCTGGTCCATTAGTAACCATGCTGTGTAGTAAAAGCAGCATGCTTATCCCATTTTCCCCGAAAATCAGACCTGGCTGGACAATCATCTCTAATGCATCTTTTGGAGCAAGAATTAATATGGCCTGATATTATATTATATCATATCATATCATATAATATCATATCATATCATATCATATATTATATTATAGACACAGTCTTACATTATAGTAAAATAAGACGGGGTCTCATATTAATTTTTGCTCTAAAAGATGCTTCGAGCTGATGGTCCGGCCAGGTCTTATTTTCGGGGAAACACGATATTTTAGGACCTTTACTGCACTACTTCCTTACCTCACACTTCCATTCTTTCATCCATAAAATGAGCAGATTGAACTGCAGTATATTTAAAACACTAACATCCAATGATTGATTATTTCTGGAAAACAAAATAATAAACTTATATCTGGGTTTTACTAGCTATACTGATTAGCCCTATTTGCTTGAAACCCCAGCTTATAACACATAGCCTCTGGTTTCAAGTTTTCACAAGATGTATCATGTATTTAATTTCAGCCATACAATTTAAACTTGCAAATTAATCTAGCATTTCTCTGAACAGGTGAGAAACCAAAATTATATTCAAATAATGTAGAAATTAACTATTTTTTTCTGGATTGTTGTACTATGCTTGTGGAACAAAAACTTAAAGAACTTTTGTAGCACATAAAAATAATTTATAAAGAGAAGATAAAAATCACATTTAAAGAATTCTTAACTTTTATTTTACCAAGTATATATTATTGCTATAGAATTCTCATTTATATAGTACTGATTTTTAAAATACTGCATATTTTAAAGTATTGAATTATAAGTTACTTATAAAGTTTAAGCCCAATTCTCCCATTATTCTATTGGCAAATACAGTCAAATGCAGGTAATTTTGATCAGCAAATATGTCACGATGCAGGTATTTTTGCCTCTACACAGTTCTTTAAACAAAACCACAAGTTGCAAGAATTGAGTTGAGTAATAATTGAATGTGTTCACTCCCATTTAATACAAATGATCCTTAAACATAGACATGAAAATAACCAATTCAAAAAGAAGTTGACTATCCAAGATAAAATGATATTATTGTGATATGAAGCTATAGTTATAGAATTTTTTCACTCACACTTTCATTTAATGTTCTTCAATATAATATTGTATTAATTACATAGATGAAAACAAATAGACTTCATATGTTGTGTTATGTTTAGAATAGCATTTTTTTTAGTTCTAAAATAAAATGACAAGGCTATTGTTTTTATTTTGTTCCCATCCATTTTTTTCTTTTCTTTTTAAAGATTGGGTAATGTGAACCTCACCACAGCCTTTCATTTAAAGTTTTGAAAAACTCTGGATTCTTTCTTTATCAGCAAATAAAGATAAGAGTAGCATGCTAAAAATGCCAATTTTGCTTCTTGTCTTGAAAGGTGATAATGTGCTTTCCAAAGCAAATTTTCTTTTCTAAATCCCAAGACTCTGTAATATCACCTTAATAATCTTTTCATCTTAAATAGCACGATTCTTTGAAAATATTAATTACTGAACCATTCATGATATCATTTTGAAATTATGTTATACCACTTGTAACACTTTAGCAAATTCAAAATGTTATACAAAGAGAAATCAATATTATTAGAGGGCTATTGACCAAGAAAGACTTTTCAGAAACACTGTTCAGAAATGCTATTCTAAGCATAAGTGCATACATGCTTGAATACTAATTAGGTACCGAAAACAACAAGCTTTGTTTGGGTGGAGAAATAACTCACTAGTCAAAGGTCCTATGAGTGGAAAAATTTTAAGATACTGGAATCGTGATATTTAAAAATAAATGCAGCTATCTATAATAAGTTCTTCATTCTAATCAGTTTTTAGTACACTTAATTGATGCATTCTTGTAGCAGGTACCTATGTAATGGAAAGAGATCATTAAAAATGAGTAACATGCTTATTTTAAAACCAAACCATTTCTATTGATGTAATAGGAACAATAAAACTTAAATCATAAAAGCACTGCATTGTAAATAATATAAGGTTTTTGACTGCATTTATGCTTCAGAACTCTAACCACATTGTCTCACTTATTTGTAATCCATCAACCCAGGTGACAAATAGTCTTCTATATTTACCCCCTCAGAATATACAAGACGCATACTGTATTAGCAGCTGAAACTACAAACGCTACTGTCAATCAAACAATCTGGCAGAGTACCATATTTCTTGTCACCAAGAGGCTTAAAGCAAAGAATCTGTGCCTAATTCTTTTAAACCTTACAGGTCAAAAGGTTTTAAAATTATTTTTGACACCATTTCTTTGCTTTGTCAACAGGCCTGAGTACTTTTTAGCTTGTAAAGGATATCAAAAACGACTCCTTCTAAACTCGCAAATTTATGGGTTTTAAGACATCACTTTTCACAGTAACATAATTCTGCAGGAAGATTAGATGATTGCTATGCCTCAGAAAGATGTTGTTATGATTTTGTAAACTGTGTCCTAAATGCTTGGCTGCACAGTACCTAGAACTGGGCCAAATGGCCAGTGGGCCCTCAGATGGGTTTTGGCTGCGATAATGGTATGGCCCTCGGATAGGTAGTCCTTACTCAGTTAAGTGAGTCACAGCTTCTAGAGTCATTATCAGTTTGCCATGGCCTATACTGAATCAGAAGGGAAACATTTTAGCATTTTTTTAAATTAATTCCTTAAAGCCCAAATCACATTAATTTATGCACTTTCTGATGAAACATAGACTCATCCTCTCCTTGCATAAGGAGCATTTGAATTCACATTTTTCACCCTTGAGCTTTTTCTCTTCCCTTACTTGTTTGGTATTCAGGCCATTACAGTGCACCTTCTGGTCTTTTCCAAAGGCTTTCCCATCTTTCTCCACATTTCAAATATCTCCTCCTTTCCATCCTATGGACCTGATTGTATCAGTGGGCTCTCTCCCAGCCAGGTACACTTCTGTCTGTTTGATTTTTGACACCCTAATGAGCTTATTTTTCCACTCAACAGTCTCTTTTGCTTGGATTAGCTCAGAGAGAAATCTTATCATTCTGTTAGCACCACTCCTAGGAAGGAAATCTATTCCTTGCCTTCTTTGTCTAATCTTTTTACTCTAATATCAATAAGCCATCTTCATGACCATATGCCTTACACCTGATGCACTCTCTATGGAAACTTACTGGCTCCACTCACTTTTTAAAAGACTATCTCTTCATGATGCTCTTCCTGACATTTTGAAAGACAATGACAAGATCCTACTGGCCTCACCCTGACTAAACATGAAATAGTTTTCACAGTCTCTCAGTTACCACTCAAGAGTGATACACAATGCTATTATGTAGGGTTTTATTTCATTTATTTTTTGTTGTTGTGTCTGCATGTCCTTATACTGTAAATTCCCAGTCTATGGGATGTGATTGGTGAGCAACTGTAGAATTCTAGAAATTACACATGATGCAGCAATGCATTCCATACAAAAACTGCACAATTAACATTTGTATGATGATATTGCTGAGTACTACAACTCTAAGATTTCTTCAAATTCCACCTGACTTGAGGAGGATTATTCCTCCTTTTTCCATTTATTAGAAGGCCCATCTAGTCAATAAAGAAAGAGTAATTCAGAAAAGAGTGATTGTAATATTCACTCATGTACATAAACATGAGGAAGAGAAGTTAAAATATATATAATCACACAATAATTAAAATATACATATACATACACATAAAATATACACAAATATACATATACATACACATATCATTATACAATAAATATGAACCGAAAAAATTACACAATTAACTTCCATCTCCAGAGAGGAGGAAACATAGATGTCTTCAAATTCTCTCCCCTGGCCCAAACGCGCAACACTTCACTTAGAAAAATAATTACTATTATAGCAACGGTTGCTTCACTATAACAGTTTTATTTAAAAAAAAAAAAAAGCCAACCTCAATAAAAACTGAATCTATTGTGTAAAGATTTCCCAAATCTAGTATTTCTCTACACATAGGTAACAGTGGTATACACTAAGCCATAGCTTAGGCTTGTAGTTGATGTGAATGTGTTTATAAAGCAAAGGATTCTGTGTTTTTTAAAATGCACCATATTATATCCAAATGTCATTTTGCAAGCTATACATTTATAAATTTGGGCTATAATTACTATTATAATTAAATAATAAGTAATAAACATATTGTCCTAAAATGTTTTTCAATTAGAATAACTCCCCAATGTGTATTTGATTTTTTTCCATCTAAAAAGAATGTTACAATTACCGATACATAACTGCGATGCTATAGGGTGAGGTGGTAGATCTTAGGTGAGTTTTACATTCTGTTTCTACAACTTTATTTCTACAGCCTAAAACCTTAAATGATTTTTGTTTCCTAGACAATTGTCTCCCTATTTCCTTTCCTAAATTGTTTTTGTTGTTTTTTAAGGGAGAAAAAAGCACTCTATCACTAAAAAACTTAAAGCTCCCTTTCTAAATCTCTGGTAAAAATCCATGACTTTCACATTTGGAAATACAGTTGACCCTTGAACAAGATGGGTTTGAGCTGTGCAGCTCCACTTGTACACATATTTTTTTCAAGAAATATGTACACAGTTGGCCCTCCATATCCCAGTGTTTCATATCCACAATTCAACAGTATTTTCGATCAACAGTTGGAAATCCACGGATGCAGAGAGCCAACTGTATGTACTGTTCTACACCATTTTATATAAGGGACTGGAGCACAAGAAGGGGGCTGAAACCCTTTCCCATTAGATACCAAGGGGCAACTGTAGTTAAGTTTCTGAGGAGTCGAAGGTTGCATGGGGATTTTTGACTGAGGGTGGTCAGGACCCCCAACCCCCTTCATTGTTCAAAATTCAACTGTACAATAGGCCCTTCTATCACATTACCTGGAACTAAACAAAGCAGGGACTTTAACACAAAAGGTCTGTAGACACATTACTCATAGAAACAGGCCATTGTCTTACAAAAATTAATCTGCTTTTAAGAAATTTCCTGAATAAAAATGTTTCACATGTAATGTACAGACTGTTTAGTGATACACGTGCGTGTACTAAAAAGAATTGTTTTAATCTAAATTTAGAGCAATTCTGTAAATGGCTATGTTGAGGTTTCCTTGCCTTGAGGGGTGTTTCATATCTGTGGGACTCCATGCCCAGAGATACTTTGATAGTTTTAATGTGAACATTTATAAGCCCATGCCTTGTACTAAATTACACACTAAAGAGAAGAGTGTTATGATGAGGTTCTGGTGTATCATTTGCTCTTTTACATGAATATATCAAATCAAACCCCTATCAAACCAGTAGAACCTCATTGCTGGGTAAGGATTGAGTTGTGTTTGAACCCTGGTAAGGTAGTTTTCTCCTCTTCTTCACACCAGTCATCTTTCAACTCTCCTGCTTTAAAAAGAGGCCCAAAAACAAACAAACAAAACCCGTGACCAGAATACTGAAAAACGAGGGGAACAAACAGTTCATGACAGAGTTGGCTTTAAAGACATTATTTATATTACAGATTTAGGATTTCCTTTTTAAAGATTATAATATAGTATTTGTATCTTTCACAATAATGTAACTAAGATTATTGCCCAATTGAAAAAAAAATTCCCACTGTGCCTTGGGCATAGAGAGAATTCAATAAGTATGGAGTTTTTTCAAGGAAAATCAGTACATAATTGTGAAATAGTAAGTTAATAAATAAAATACAATGATAATTTATAGTGATAAAATTAGCCAGAAATACATATGAACTAGCATAAAGACAGTTCTCATGAAAAGGCATTTGTCATTTTCTCTACACAGCAACTGCATGATTTATTTTATTGTTTCTGTACATTTATGTGATGAACTCTCATTACAGAGTCTGAGAAGTTTGATATTGCACTTATAAAATACCCAAAAGAGAAACTTGTTAAAGTAATGTGTTCCCTTAATGGTTATATCTACTCCTCCAACTTTATTTTATTTCACTGTCATCCAGTTATAGACTGATCTAAGGTTAAACAAAAATGTTTCTTCTGAGAGCCAGAAATGGCAACTCTGACTGTTATGGAGTATCTAGGTGTAGTTGCCTCAATGCATACTTTGCTGAATAGGCCATCCCTTAGCCTGTGGCTGATGAAATGGCATTGTACAATGAGATTCAGTTCCCTTTTCATAGATTACACTCTGTTGATTCTGTTTTGCTTTTGGTCAAATGCCAAAACAATACATCTAGGAACAAGAAAGCAATGCCGCTAATTAAAACAACATATGCAATCCTAACATATGCAAAAGGAAATAAATATTTAAATAAACATGGATTTGATAAAGACTGCCATGATTAAAATTATACAAAACAAAATGAAGGCCTAAGAATAATGAATCCCCCCAAAAAAACCTCCCAGCTTAACTGGGCTGAAAACTATTTGAATCATAGAATATTTAAAGATAGATAGGATAGTAAATGTGAAATAACAAAGTAGATAAAATTTAGAAAAGGAATTCATATTATGAAATAATTTTTGTCTCTGAATAGGGCTCATTCACTGACCTATTCTTTAAAATATCTTTCTTATAAAATTTAAAGATTTTGTTTTAATTACACTAAATTATGTTTTAATTAATTAATTTTACATTTATGAAGTGCCATATTAATTTATTCCACAAATATTTATTGAGCACCTACAAAGTACAGGACACTGTGCTAGGTAATGAAGTTGAAAGGATGAATAACGCAGACATTTCCCTTCCCTTAATAGACTTAATAGGTCAGTGAAGGCTGGTGGTACAATATGTGAAACAAAAAGAAAACAAACAAATGAAGAAGACCAATTACCAAATATGATTGAAGAAATTTAACTGTGCTTAAGATAGATAACATCTGAAGAAACCCGCTTCATATACAGTGATCAGGGAAATCTCTCTGAAGAGGTGACATCAAGGCTGAGTCCTAAAAGATGAAGAGGATACAGTCACACAAAGGATGGACAGAGAGACAGAAGGATTAATAGATGCAGAGATTTTAAAAAAGAAGAACTCAGAGTGGTTTAGGAGCTCAAAAAACTTCAGTGGGGATAAACCTGAGAAAAACAACCTGATGTGGGACTGGGGAAGGAAAATAAGTTTGATTTATAGACTTTGGAAGGCGAGGGAACCAGGGTTAGTAGAAGGAGAGTAGGTGGTTTTAAGATATATTTTGAAGATAAAATTAATAGGACAGGACTGTACTATTAAAACTAGAGAACTTGGAGAATGAGACCCAGGAAGTATGAATGCATTGGACAGTCATGCGCATAATGGCCATGCTGGCACAAAATCGCTAGTATCCAAAATCAGAGACCTACATGCCTTGTGTTACACTAATTTTTATAGTTTCTCACATCATGTTCCATACTTACAATCTGGTTATTGCACTATCATCCTGAGAATTAAGTCAAGGTACATGTATGAGTATGAACGTATATATGTAAATGAATTGAGTATAAAAAAATTCTAATCTTGCTTTCCCAACTTGCAAGATGGCAGGTGAAAAAGCTGAGAAGCCGGACACTAAGGAGAAGAAACCTGAAGTCAAGAAGGCTGATACTGGTGGCAAGATTAAGAAGGCTAACCTCAAGGCCAAAATGCCTAAGAAGGGGAAGCCCCATTGTAGCCGAAACCCTGTCCTGGTCAGAGGAATCGGCAGATATTCTCTATCAGCTATGTATTCCCAAAAGGCCATGTGCAAGAGGAAGTATTCAGCAGCTAAATCCAGGATTGAAAAGAAAAAGAAGGAGAAGGTTCTTGCTACTGTCACAAAACCAGTTGGTGGCGACAAGAATAGTGGCACCTCAGTGGTTAAAATTTGCAAAATGCCTAGATACTATCCACTGAAGATGTGCCTCCAAAGCTGTTGAGCGATGGCAAGAAACCCTTCAGTAAGCATGTGAGAAAACTTTGGGCCAGCATCACTCCTGGGACCATTCTGATCATCCTCACTGGGCACCATAGAGACAAGAGGGTGGTTTTCCTGAAGCAGCTGAGCAGTGGCTTGCTACTTGTGACTGGAACTCTGTCCCTCAATTGAGTTCCTCTGCATAGAACACACCAGAAATTTGTCATCGCCACCTCCACCAAAATTGGTATCAGTGGTGTGAAAATCCCCAAACACCTCACTGATGCTTACTTCAAGAAGAAGAAGCTGCGTAAGCCCAGACACTGGGAGGGGGAGAGCTTCAATACCGAGAAAGAGAAATACCAGATTACAGAGCAGCACAAAATTGATCAGAAAGCTGTGGACTCGCAAATTCTGCCAAAAATCAAAGCTGTTCCTCAGCCCCAGGGCTACCTCTGCTCTGTGTTTGCTCTCACACATGGGGTTTATCCTCACAAACTGGTGTTCTAAATTAATTACAAAGAACCTAATTAAATGCCTGAACTGTTAAAAAAATTCTAAGCTCAATAAATCATAGACCTTTTCTTATCTAAGCACTCAATGATAGCTGAATTTTTGTAACAGTGCTTTAGTCACAGATAATGTTTGACACTACAATTGTATACCTCTTGTTTCTCAGCAAGGACTTGATGGTGAGACTGCTAGCTGTCCACCAAAAATCCATTTTCCCCTCATCTTGGACACATAACTGTCCAGTTAGATTACATTTCCAAGGCTCCCTTGCAGCTAAGAATAGCCATATGCTAAGTTCTCACCAACAAAACTGAAGAGCAGTGATCTGGGCCACTTCTGGAACTGGCCCTTAAGGCACTGAGGTTGCCCCTATATTTTCTTTTTCCTCTTGCCATCATCCTAAACAGACACATGGTGGTGGCCCATTGAAGGCCATACAGATGACAACAGTACTCTTTGAGCTGTCAGAAAAATGACACTGAGAGAACCTAAGTCTTCAAATGAACACAAGGAGCAGAACTTCCCTGCCATGTTGGAACTCTTATGTAAAAAATAAACAAAATTCCTTGTTATTAGCCACTATATTATAGGATCTCTATATTTCATCATCCTAGCTTTATCCCAAATCCTAAATACTCGTAAAGCTCTACATGTCAATACAATTATATTTCCCATGTTAGAAGCAATCTTGAACCTTACTAGGGGGGAATATAAAGAGTCTTAATTGAGTAGTGAACTGGCTTTCAATCTAAGTGATATTTGCAGATGCCTTATTGGAAGTGGAGGTAATTCTGATACAAGTATTCTATTCCCTGCTCCACCCCTCTCCCCACCATGCACATGTAGAAAGATCAGTATCCATTGTTCTATGAGGCTTTCGTAGGCAAAGAAGGTAGTTATCAAATGGTATTCTATTAGCCCCCACCACCTCACATGTTTCCATCACTCGTGAATCTGAAGGCGCAACTGAGGAATCTACTTATAGATATACATCATTGTGTGGGAGGGATATGGGGGACATCGGATGTAAGTTATTGTGAGGAAGGTGTAGACTAGCTTCAGCTCAGTGCCAGAACCATGACTCAGGAGCATCCAGGTAGGATCAGTATAGAAAATAACTGTTACCTAGCCACAAGGTGCTGAAGGCACCCAAATCACCAATGCTATTAGTATGAATGGACTTCAGTCTCCACAGGGCTGACAAAAGCTCTACTATCAAAAATATGTTATGAAGAGTAACAATTCAGAACCATAGATCATAGGTACTAATTCCTGGTTCAATCAGTTGTGGTCAGAATAGAAGGGTCATGTGTCCATTTTTACATCAGATGACAACTCTGGTTGTATTTCTCAGAATGGTGATTTGGAGGTTAACAAGCAGTTAGTAATTCGTGAACTATCCCATGGTAGTAGCAGTAGTAGTACAGTAGTCACAATCATAATAGTAATAATAATGACAAACATTTATTGAACACTTACCTAGTTCCAGGTACTGTGCCACATGCTTAATATACACCATCTAATTTAATCATTACATAACTTTGTTATCCCCATTTCACAGCTTAAGACATTAATTAGGAGAACTAGTACTCAAACAGACAGTATAACTTGAAAGCCTCACTTTTAACAATGATAATAAACTGTGACACTTATCCAACCAGAGCCCAGTCATACTGATATTTGTGTTTCCACATCTAGCATATAATTACCTGCATGCAGTAACAAATACACAAATTAACTTCGTTAGTTAAAATAATACAGTCAGAGTTTCCACAGTTCATTCTCACTATTGTGGCAACTGAAAACAATTTGCAAGGTGTAAGTGTCAACATGGTAAAACTTTAGTACAGCATGCCAGAGATATTTGTAGATTAGCATCTTGTTTGCTAATTGTGTCAGTGCTCAACTTAAGTTGTAAAATATGAAAGTAAAGAGCATGAAAGCCTTGCAGATGCTGTTAAAGCAAATATCTCCACTCTTCTTCACACATTTCAGTTTCAGCTCATAGAAATAAGGCTTCAACCCTCTCTCCACATGGATAATCACTGAAGAGGGCATTTGCAGTCTCTCTCTCTCTCTCTCTCTCTCTCTCTCTCTCTCTCTCTCTCTCTCTGTCTCTCTCTCTCTCCTATTCACTCATATATTCCAAAGGATGAATTGCTATTCCGATTGACAAGCCTTCTATTACTGGGTTCATTGACTAATGGGCAGGGTTACTGTGCAGGAACCCAGCTAGCACGGCTTCTTCTTTAACTCCCTGCACTCAGAAGAGGATCTTTTCTCTCCTCTCCCTTCCTGAACTCAGGCATGAAGCCACCTTGTCCCTCATATCTCTCTGGGGTGAGACGACCTGCTTTTGTGGGCATACCTTTGACTCTGCTCGGCTTAAACTGAACATGTGATTTTTGCCTTCAATCCTCTTCATGCAGCTGATTCAATACAGGGTTTCAGAGTCTGTCTTAGAGACTGCAACAGCTCTAGAGACAAACTTGAATGTGTGGGTCCCAAGGTCAAGGCAGGAAATCCCAAATCCAGCATTTCAAGAGAGTCCTGTATTGAGAGGTAGAGAGTACCTGAACAGGTACTTAAAAGTAGTGCTTTCTTACATTTGATTCTTTATATATGGGCCCCATCAGTCAGACTCTTTGAACAGAGATGAGCAAGTACCACCTCAAACCTATAACGACCTCTATAATCATTAAGGAGTAAGATTTATAAAGTTTTTCAAGGTGAAAACTTCTGTAATCCATTGCTATATTAATTTAGGCCATTGTATCATCCCCAGAATAAATCCACATCATGCTATTTACTATGATTGAAATTTCAATCACAAATAAGATATGTAGTTTAGATAAACTAATATTGAAAATTGTGTCACAAACTAAAACGTAGAATTAAACAAAATCAGTTTTATTCATAGGTCAAATGTGTAAAACTAAGAGATTGAAAAAGAGATAGGTGGAGATTTAATTTTCATTCGCTCTAATCCTTAGCAAGCTACTCTGAATCCCAACATTGCTATATACAACAATACAGCAGAAAAAAGTAGTGTCATGGTATGTTTTCTGTTGTTTCCAGAAAACACATATAAATTAAAAATGATAATTCCAAAACAATACTAACTTCCATATCATATGATCTCTATTAAAGATATCTTATGGAAAATTTGGATATTCAGTTTCAAACTTTGAAATGTATTTCACATACAAAAATTGTTTGATTAATATTTGTTGAATATTGAAGAAATGAACACCTGGTGGTTTTATTCTTACACCTAATGATACATTAAATATTGCTGTATACAGATATATAGTAGTATTTTTTTTTATTTTTTTTTTGCTAAATTTTACCATTGTCTACTTACACTATTACAGTGGTACCTCGGTTTTCTAATGTAATTTATTCCAGAAGACTGAGTTCTGAAATGTTCGAAAACTGAAGCACAGTTTCCCATAGAAAGTAATGGAAAATGAATTAATCCATTCCAGACTTTTAAAATCAACCCCTAAAACAGCAATTTAGCGTGAATTTTACTATCTAATGATATCACAGAGCCATAAAATGATACACAATGAAAGCAATAAACACAATATATTGTACTCTAAAAGCAATAATAAATAAATACAATGTAAAAACAGTACTGCAGATAATAAAAATGAAAATGTAATTTTTTCTCACCTGCAGTGATGATAGTCATGGTTTGGATGGGAGTCCCCTTCAATAATCACAATACTTTCCAGTCACAATAGGTGACTGTTCTTCAGGTGTTCTGTGGTCCTCTTCCGGAATCACAATAGGTGAGTGTGGTTCAGGTGATCTGTAGCCCTCTTCCATAATCACTGTAGGTGACTCCTCTCCTGCCATTCCTTCCCTTGATTTTTTTACACCACTGACACCAAGTTTAGACTCACTGGATCTTTTCCTCACTAAAATTTTTTCAATTGACATTTGCTTCTCGGATGTTTTAAAATTTGTCTAAAGTGAGACATAGCATTATCATGGAAAGTGTCAGTGGCATGACTTACAGCAGCTTTATCAGGCTGATATTTTTCAACAAAAAATTTGCACTTCAACCCATTTTGCACACATTTCTTTGATCAGTGCAGTAGAAACACTTTGTCTTCCCTCCTCCTCCGAAGACAACTCTTCAGTGGCCGCCTATTGCTGCTCCATCAGAAGATGTTGAAGTTCTTCTGTGGTGAGTTCAGTCTGGTGGTCCTCCACTAACTCCTCCACATCATCACTACTCACTTCCCAGCCCATGGATGTTCCCAGAGACGCAATATCCTCAACGATAGGAGCATCCTCTTCAACATCCTCAAATACACATTCAGGGGAAGCATCGGGCCACAATTTCTTCCATGCTGACTTCATTGTTCTGTGAGACACATTCCTCCATGCTTTGTCTATGAGATGTAAGCAATGTAGGATATCGAAAATGACTCTTCCAGAACTCTCTGAGGGTTAGCTCTGTGTCCAAAGTCACGTCAAAGCACCTTTGGAACAGTGCTTTGGTGTAAAGCTTCTTAAATTAGATATGACCTGCTGGTCCATGGGCTGGATGAGAGGAGTTGTGGTGGGGGGCAAAACTTTACATTGATAAAACTGAACTCTTCCATCAACTCATCCTCCAAGCCTGGGGAGTGAGCTGGAGCATCCTCCATAACAAGGAGGCACTTCATTGGAAGATTTTTGTCTTGGAGGTATTTTTTTTTACACTTGGCCCGAACACTTCGTGAACCCACTCAATAAAAAATTGCCTGGTTACCCAAGCTTTGCTGCTTGCCCTCCACATTACTTTTTATGACATTGTTTTTCTTAAACACCTTGGGGTTCTCAGAATGGTAGACTAGCAAAGGTTTCAACTTAAAATCCCCACTTGCATTCCCCCAAAATAAAAGGGTTAGCCTGTCTTTCATGGGCTTGTGTCCTGGCAATGATTTCTCCTCCTTCATTATGTAGGTCCTCTTTGGCATTTTCTTCCAAAAGAGACCTGTCTCATAACAGTTGAAAACTTGTTGGGGAAGGAAACCCTCTGCCTCTACATAATCTTTAAATTCCAAAACAAATTGCTTGGCATCTTCTTTGTTGGCCCTGGCAGCTTCACCATGTCTCACCACATTGTGTATGCCACTTCTCTCTTAAGCTTTTCAAACCACCCTCTACTTGCCTTGAAAATATCACTCTCAGCACTTGTTCCAGGGGTGTTTTTGATGAGGTCAGCACGCAAATGTAAAGTTTTTTCACAAATTATGCTCTCAAAAATGCTGTCACCGGCCAACTGTTTTTCATTTATCCATATGAAAAGTAATTTTACCACTTCTTCAATTGTCTGTGTTCTTTGTCTTATAAGTGTTTTCACGCCTCTTGCAACATTGGCTCCTTTAATGGCTTCTTTATTTTTTAAGATGGTACAAATTGTAGATTTGGCAATATCAAACTGTGTTGCCAGATCACATACATGGACACCACTTTAATATTTGAAAATAATTTCCTTCTTCACTGCTGTTGTTATTCTGTTAATGATTCTCTTGACTTTGCAGCTTTTAACCATTTCTCACCACAAGGGATGATTGGCAGAGGGCTCCTGAGATGGCATGAACACAGATTGACTACACACAGTCACAAAAACAAATTGGTTGCAAGAGGGCTACTTAGATTAGATGAACACAGATTGATGCACTGGGTTCCACACAGTCACAAAAACAAATTGGTTGTAAGAGTGCTCCTGAGATGAGATGAGCACAGATTGATTGCACACAGTCACCAAATAAGCCCAAATATTACCTCCGTATTGCACAGGTGCTCAGGACTCAACAGCCGACAGCTAGGCCTCAGGATCTTGCACTCAGCAGAAGCTGCGTGACATGTTTGACTTTCGAGGCATGTTCAAAAACTTAAGCATTTACTTCTGGATTTACGGCGTTCGAAAACCAAAATGTTTGTCAATGGAGATGTTCAAAAACCGAGGTACTACTGCACTTACATTTCCAACAACACTATATGTAAGTCAAGCATGGTAAGACTAAAAGTTTTTTAAAGCAACACAAAATTTAATTATATACAAATTTTAAACTCTTATATGCCAAAAGTTGCAATAAGAAAGTTAAAAGATAACCAAGGAACTAAATGAAGATATTCACAATATTTACAGCAAAGAGTTAATATTTTACATTTCAGACAAACAATTCAAGCAAAATACAAGAGTAGGCGGGAATGTGTAATTAATAGAATATACCAATAAACATATGAAAGTAGTCAACTTCACTAATATTTTTAAAATACTAATTAAAACCATAATTCATTTTATACCTTTCAGAATGGAAAAAAATTTAACAAGCCGATACAACTCATTACTGAAGAGTGTAGAAAACGTAACTCTTATATAATGTGTACTTTTCCTGAAAATATAAATTGGTGCTCTTTGATTGCAAAGTAATGAAAGATTTAAAATATGCAATATTCTACAACCCAGTAATCTCACTTTGGAAAACCCTTACTAAAATAATAACATGGAATAGACACTTAAAGAGAGAGACAGAGAAGCATTGATTTTAATAGTAAAACAAGTTGGGGAGGGGGAACAACTTCAATTTCCAGTATGAGGAGGGGTTAAATACATGACAGTACAATATAATGGAATATTATTTGGAAGTCACAAATGTAACTCTTAAGATTACTAAGCAGATATGATGGTGAACAGTTAAGTGCAATTAATAGGAAGCAGGAGGTCTTCACCAAATAATATTCTAATTCAATTTTTTTTCAAACACATGATGTGGCCCAAACCAAATAAAATTCATCTGCGAATAAAATTTTCTGCCCCAGATCTCCAGATTTTGATACCTGAAATAGAATTAAATAAACTGACAGCAAAGATAGCCAAAGATACAGGTTTAAAGGGAAAAAAATAAGTTGCTGGACCAGTGCTTAGCATTATCACCTGTTTGGTAGATATGTACACACAGGTATGTCTATAAACACATAGGAAAAGGTTGAAAAACATAGGCTAACAGTGAGTCACTTCTGTGTGTAGGATTAGTGAAGGAAAAGAAGAGGGTAGGAGTGGCTTTCACTTGTAAATTTATATTCTTTCTTAAATTTCATAACCCTGGGTAGTTTTTACTTTTGTGGTTTTCAGTATTTTCCATATAAATTTTTAAACAAAATTAGAATAAATCCATAGAAATTCACAAATAAAATTTCAGGAAAAATAATAAAATTTGTTTATTTCTATTTGGTTAAATCATACCTTTTATGACTAGTCAGTCATCAACCAACTCTTTTTTTTTTCCAAAGAGAAAATGTGGTAATTAAAACATAAAATTAGCATGTATATTTAAACACTGAATTTGCACCAAGTAAAGATTTCAGATTCAGGAAGCCAAAGAAGGAGGGACAGTTAATAGAAAAGTTTTGACAAGATTTTCCAATATTTAAGAAAGTTTAACTCAATTTAGTCATCAAAGCTGGCACCTTTTCAGTTAGGTTCACAGAACAGTATAGTGTCAAAGAAATCTTTGACTATAGCAATGAAAGACACAAATAAGTTCTACATCTGTCTGTGCAATTTTAACTTGGTGGTAAATCATCTTACTTGAGCATTTGGGGGTTAAAGAAACAACAACATTGGCAAGGCATTTCAAATTTGAAAGCAGTTGATTTTTTTTATCATATTATGATTTTTTTTTTTAGCATACTTGAGGCATGTTTACAATTTGGTCATAATTCTTACTGTGTGTGCCACGTGTGGATTTTATTTGGTACATCACACTATTCCATCACCCTTTATAGTCAGTTTGAGGAAAGCATTCCTGTAAGTATAGAAAGATTTCCTGAGGAGATAAAAGGCAGGATTCATTTTGTCCTTCCAAAAATACTAGAATCTTAGGCCCGAGCCATGTTGTTTGATTACGTTCAGTCCTATCAAGCAGGGGACTGAGTATACCATCTATGGTCACCTAAACTGTCTCCTAGGTTCAAAAGTAGAACCAGTATCTCTCATGTGAAAACTTAGGGCACATAAGGAGATGGTCTAAAGCAGGAGTGTCCAAACTTTTTGCAATGTTTTTCACCAAGGGCCATATGCGGTAAAATACACAAACAGCCGCGCCACTCACTCGAGGTGAAGTACGTATTGCCTCACCTGGTTTAAGTAAACTAAATATATTTTTGGAGTTTGCTGCGCACCAATTAACAATGGATCATGGGCCGCAGTTGGCATGCGGGCCGCAGTTTGGACACCCCTGCTGTAGAACTTACTTAGAAAGTTACAAAAGAAAAAAAAAAAGGCTATGTTTTAAGAAGAGACACCCCACAGCAATATAACTTGGGTTTTTAGTGCCTCCTTTGTACCAACAGAAGCTAAATCTGTTTGATGCATTCTCTATGGATGTTAAAAGAGTCTAATAATGCTCAATAGTATTCATTCACTAATACCACCCTAATAAACATAGCAGGCATTTATTTAATTAGGAAACCTAGTCATAGGTAACATAGTAACAAATCAATTGTTTACATCTTCTTTTACATTATATTTTAAATTGTGGTAAACCACATATAACATAAAATTTAACATCTTAACCATTTTTAAATGCACAGTTCAGTGGCATTAAGTATATTCACATGGTTTGGCAACCATCACCATCATCCCTCTCCAAAACTTTGTTCAGTCTTCCCAAATTGAAGCTGTACTTAAACAACTCTTCATTCTCCCCTCCCTGCAGCACCTGGCAACTGTCATCCTACTGTCTCTTTCTATGAATTTGATTACTTTAGATACCTCATACTATAAGTGGAATTATAGGTATGTGTCCTTTTGTAACTGACTTATTTCACTTAGCATGGTGTCCTCAAGGTTTACCCATGTTGTAACATATGTCAGAATTTCCTTCCTCTTTAAGGCTGAATGAGCCAATTTATGTATTTATCATATTTTGTTTATCCTTCAACAGATGGACATATGAATTGCTTACATCTTTTGGCTATTGGGAATAATGCTGCTATGAGTGTGGATGTACAGATATCTCCTCAAGACTCTGCTTTCAACTCTTTTGGGTAGATAGCTGGAAGTAGATTTTCTGGATCATGTGGTAATATTAATTTTCTGAGGAACTCTCATACTGTTTTCCACAGGGTTTATACCATTATACATTCCCACCAGTAGTGCACAGGATTCCAATTGCTCCATATCCTCACCAACATGTTATTTTCTGTTATTGTGATAGTATCCATCCTAATGGGTGTGAGGTGGTAGTAACAAATCAATTTTTATAGCATAAAAGATATTTGCAAATTAATAGTGTTTGCCATTACCTAATAGAATTTGTGTTTTACAAAGATTAGATATTTTAGGCTTTAACCTAATGTTCTAAAATTGTTAGGAAAAAAAATATGTTTGGAGGAAAATGCCAAGGACAAATAAAAGAAAAATGGAAAGGATGATGAAAAAATAAACTTAGAAATCTTTAGATTGAGAATAATGAAAAGCTTAGTCAAAATTCTAAATCTCCAATTTGTCTTTTGATGGGCAAAAGATGAAAATTTAGTAACTTTATATCAGGTATTTTGAGTTTCTTTTTTTGTATTTTTATTTTACAATGACTTGAGTACTGTTAATTATAATAATTTGAACGTTGCTGCTATTTTGAGGATTATTTTAAATATTTTAGCAGATGGTTATTTTCCTTTAAACATGTATTGTCAAAAGTGTTTCATACTTGAGAGTGATCGTATTACATTCTAGAACAAGCTTTCACCGCCTCCCAAAAGTAATAGTAAATAATTGAATAATGCTAGTCAGTAGAAAAAGGATTCCCTTAAGAGAATTTGTCTTTCAGTTCGTTTTTCAGGAATGTACTCATTCCACTAAGAATAGGATACCTGCACTGACAGCCACTCAGAGAAGTAATAACTTGCCAAATCCTACTTATCATCATGTATCCTTTTCTCAATTAATTCAAGATTTCCAGTTTGTTTACTTTCATCTCCAAAATAGCAACAACTTCCTTTAATATTTCAGACAGTTTGGCATTTAAGTAACTGATTGATGAATGTTCAATTGTACTCAGAAGGCGACAGCAGTTCTCATCATCCGTAATTCATTAGCATATGATGGAAATGCCATGCCAATCAAATTAAAGTTGCATATAAGAGCTTCTTGTTATTGATTGAAATTTTTTTCTCAGCAACTGTTCTAAGTGCATTTGATCAAAATAGTTTCTCTGCCTGTACCCAGGTTTTTTTGTGTGTTTTTTTTTCCTTTTTCCCTTTTCTAACATGTCACATTCTTATCTGTACCTAAGCAGCAACAGGCATCATCTCTCCACCAATCTTGCCTTCAGCTGTGTGTTTTTGCTTCCCCCCTTCATCTCTTTGCATTATTCATTGCTGGGCTACAGCAAAATATCGGGATGTGTAGCACATGGCAACAGAAAGAAAAGACATTCACAGAATTTATGTTGTGTATATTTAAATGCTTTCTGCTTTAAGGAACTGCAATACCAAAATTAAAGGTATTGCATATATACTAACCACTACATACCATTTGGCATGATACCACTACATGAAGCATAATCACCAAAAATCCATGTCCATGTTTTCAGAAAGGCATAAAAATATGATTTATATACATTTTTTGTTGTGCTTTTTTAAACAAGGGTTAAGTAACAAAATAAAACATGTCACATTTTGTTTATCCTTTTAGGCCTAACAGCCGAATATGTCTTTAGTCTGCAAACATTTAAAATTTTTAGCTTCAACATTTCACCGCAGAAGACATCTGAAGGTTATCCTCTTCCCTCCACTCTAATAAATTCTATAACTCAGAGCTTGATCAAAGCCCTTCTTTCTTAACTCTAACAATGTAAAGAAAGAAAATTTTAAATTGAAGTAATTTAGAATTCCTCAGTAGTTAAAATGTTTTTTCATAGACACAATCAAACCTTCTTTAAAGTTGCAATTAATTCTTAGTTAGGGGAAAAATTCCATATGGAATAAAATTCTCTTTGGAAATCATGTGTTTGCATTCTTGCTGTATGATTATCCTTACCACACCAGAAACTTCTTAATTAATTGCACTCTTCATGGCTACACTAAAACAGATGTAAATAAATGCTTTTTATAACCATTAACTTTCACAACAGGCTTCTTCACAAAAACTATAGGGGTGAATTGTTGAGAGGCAGTTGAGGGTATGGGCCCTCTGAAGGAAGGCTAACGCACGGTGGCTCTTCCTCATTTGCATAGGCAGTTTGTTCTAAATCCAACAAATGGACAGAAAGACACTTCCTAATGCAAAGGCTCAAGAGTTGCCTGTGTTTAAAAACAAATTAGATTACTGTGTTGAGTTCTGAATGGTGATTATATAATTAGTGCTGTGAGTTAGGGGAAACCCACCCCTGCACTAGCTTGATTATTTTCTTTTTTTTTTAAGTTGGCAAGAAAGCAAGACTACTGAGAGTTTAAACCCATGAAAAAATGTTAACAGTAAGAGAAACTAGTAAGAACTAATAAAAGCAAAATACAGGACAAGATCTTGTACCAAGTACAAGAGAAGCCAACCTGGCTTCATGCCAATCCTTACTGATCTGAGGGATGGAATTTGTTAAGGAGGGAGGGAGCATGTCATGACTTCTAGGAACTCCAGTATGGTGGAAGGAAGGAAATGAGCCCATCTGCATACACTGTAATAGCAGAGTATTAATTTCAAGTAGTCTTGTTAACATGCTTTTTGAGGCTGCTTGGGGAAAAAAATGTAAAAATGTTACAACTACAGAAATGTGAATCCATCGTGCCCAACATTCTACAATAGACATGTTATGGCTCTTTGCATTAGGTTTCTCATCATAAATTTACTTTTTTCCCCAGCTTTAATTAAGGTACAATCAACAAATAAAATTGTGAGATATTTAAAGTGAGACACATACATACACACACACACACACACACACACACACACACACACACGGTGCCAAAAAAATGTATACACATTTTTCAGAAAGGAAAAAACTATTAAAATTGTAATACTCAATATGTACCGATAACAAAAGATGAATACAAGTCATGTTTGACTTCTGCAATTACAAGAGGTGCTCAAAGTAGTTACCATCAGCATCCAGACACTTCGGATTACGGAGAACTACTGCTTGAGCAATGTTGACCAAAATGTCCACTTGTATACATTTTTTTGGCACCCCAGGTATATATATACATATAAGTATGTGTGTGTATATATATATATTTATATATAAATATATATATATACACATATATATAATATTATGTATATTACGTTATATATATTACACTTTATATATATGTACACACTTTATATATAATTACACTTTAAATATTAACACATCAATCGCCTCACAAATTCACCCTTTTTTTTTCCTTTGGTGAGAAAAATTTAAGTTCTACTCTCAGAGAAAATTTCAATTACACAATACAGTGTTATCAACTATAGTCACCATATTATACATTTGATTCTCAAACTTTTAGTTACGAAGTTACTTTTAAGTTAGCAGGTTACCCTACAATTTGAGTGAATCTGAGAAATCGCCCACTCTCTCTTAGATAAGCCAGAGAAAATCTCAAAAAGCAAAAAGGAAATCTGCAAGTGACCAGATGCAAATCAAACTTGAAGTAGGTGCTTTTTTTGATAAATTCAAGTAACTTTTATTCCAGAGATAAGATTTTCTCATGGGAAAAGGAAGACTATCAAGGTATAACCAACATAGACCAATGAGAGCCACCAAATGAAGTTTAATCAGTGAGAAGTTAGGCCCTGTACCATTAAAAAATCCATCCATGATTTCTCTTACAGGCTTTATTCAGTGTGTGCTTTTTCAGAAGAGAGTGCCCCATCATGATCTCACATGAGCTATCTGATTATGGTTTTGGAGGCCTATTCATCTCTGTTATCAAAAAATAATACTAGCTACCAATTATTAAGTGCCACATATTAGGTACTTTATACAACCATCCCTAATTCCCAAACCAATTCTATAATCTGGTTATTATCTCTATGTTTTACAAATGAAACCCATGGCTCAGAGAGGTTAAGTAACATGTTCAAAGTCACAAAGCTGTTTAGAGCAGAGCTAGAATCCAAATTCAGAGAAGCCTGACCAAAAAGGCTAAGCTCTTTTTATGACCCACTGCTTCAATGACACACCTCCTTTCCACTCTCTAGATTACAAGAGCAAACCCAGGATGTCACTGGGGGACCATATCCTCTGAACATCTCTTTTCACATTTCCATTTTGCAAAGGTCTCTTGTTTTTCCTTAAGTAAAGTTGAAAGATAACCTTTTTTTTTTTACAGCCATCCATAAAATAAGATTAATCCACCTTCACAGAATTTATAATTCTGATTTAAGGAATGGGACCAAAATCCAAATACAGATGTGTAAATGATTATTTTTACACCTTTTACATATGAGATCTCTACTGATCACACAGAATGAAGATTCCATCTGTCTCTGTGACTTAAGTCATCCCATCTTTTATGTAGGTCTTCCTAGTTTACAACCATAATTCCGGGTTTTAAGGCATATTGCTACACACACACACACACACACACACACACACACACACACACTTCCTAAGTTTATCTATCTCTTGGTCCTTTTACTTCCAAATGCATGACACTGGAGGATTTAGAATATTAGCAGTGTTCAATAACTGTTTATTATCATTAATTAGCTGAATGCCTCAAGAAAGCCTAATGAAAAGGAAAAAAGGAGTTTGGTTTAAGAACTTATGATTAGGCCTCCCTGCTGACATCCTCTTTTTGATTACAGAACTTGGCTTTTAGACTCAACTGAGAAACTGCGTTCTCAAAACTAGGTTTCCTGTATCCAAACTGATCTGTGTAAAAGAGAAAGGCTGTTAGAAGAAATTAGTATAAATGAAAATTAAACTGAAATTCCCCACATTGTATCAAATTCAAACCATGTGATTTAATCTTTAAATTGTCTTCCTTGGAGGTTTTCTCCTTCCTTCATTGTTTTGGCAGTGATTTCTCCCCAGACCTTTTAGTTCATCATCTCCAACTTACTCAGGAAGGTGAGGGCTGTTAAGAGCTGTTCTGGTGTCCTGGGACTTGTATTTAAAAGATTCCCTTTCACTATTTGATAGCCTCAGAGCTGGGACGGCTGTTACACACCACTCATCACCAACAGTGTCAGAAGTTGTATCAGCATCTTCAAAAAGAAAGTCAGTCATTTTCAGTTAAAAATAGTCGTATTCTAAGCTTACCTATTTTCCCTGCGCAACTTTTTTAAGTTGAAGTAAAAATATTTTTTTGAACCTGTGTTTGACATGCTCAGTAATTCCTATGAAGTGTAAAATTCCCTTGTTTTGTTTCAAGAAGCTAGCAGCTCCTTAGCGGTGGTCAAAACCAGGAAAGTCTTCAGATTTGGCTTGGCTAGCATCCCAAAATGTTATTCTAACCCCCAATAGATCTTTCACCAGGAGAATATGCATCAAGCCACATTTACCTTAGTGCAGTAGCTATTTGGTTTGCTTAGAAATCACAGTGTTTCCATTTATGCAATAAAGTACAGCAGAAGAAAAACACTGACACTTAGAACAATTGCAGTTAATGTAAGGAGATGTTACAGTTACAGTCAATGCAAGGAGATGTTATACGATGCTGAGGCCTCTTCTTGATCTAATAGTGTCAAGGGGGGCTTGGGTAGGGAGAGTAGAGATACTTCTCATTTGTTATTTAGGCTATAAAAATTATATATAGGTCCTCTGAGAATTGACTGATTTCCAAAGATCTAAAGAACAGAGGAAGAAGTGTTGATGGCCTTTTGTTTATAGAAGCAAACTTGCAGTACTGAGTAACTGTCTGGGGGGTAGAACAAAGTATGGTTTTAATTCTGCCCTGGATCAAACTCAATAAAGTGGTGGAGCTCACTGCCAACAAATAGTCTTCTGCTCAGATAGTCCATGAGTCTGGACCAGAGAGTGCTTTGACTCTTGATTTCTAAACAAGCTGGTCAAGATGAATGTCATGCAGGGTCTCAGCTCCCTCTCCCGGCACAAGAACGCAGAAAATGGTGAGGCCAAAAAGAACACCAATGGAGCCATAGATAGGGGAGTCTTACCACTATAGTCTCGCTGGCGGCTGGGTTAGAGACACAGGAAGCAAGAGTCACACAAACCACAATCTGCCATCCACTTCTCTGCCAACCAACCAACAGCCACTTGGCTAGCTGCAATTCACCATCTGCTTTTCTGCCAACTGACCAACAACCCCACTTGCTAGCTGCAATCTGTGCTTGCTAGCTTCGCCATGGCACTTATATTAGTGGCTAATGGCTAACGGGTAACAGCTAATGGCCAACCAGCCACAGCGGATGGCCATCTGATTACAGCTGATGGCCATCTACTACCCAAGCCAGCACCTTTCCACGTAAGGCCGAGAGCCTGGAAATTGCTCTCTGGGACCCTGTCCCCACAATGAAATATATCAAACATCTTATATAAATTAAAACTTCATCACGATCTATCTGGAAGAAATAATCTGGAATATCTTTTCCTAATTTTTCTTTCCCATTTTCTTGATCTTACATGTCTTATTTCAGAGAAATGTGTGCAATGATTCTGCAATTTTGCACATTGAAACTAGAAGTGCTCTCATCTTTATGCTATGTATGTATTTTATTAATGCAAAATAAAGTTCAATTTTGGAAACTTTAGATTGATTTATAAGAAATAGAGTATTATTTGGAAACCATTTATAAATTCTATTTATAATGACCCAATTTAACTAACAGACCTCAGCAAACAAATCATACTCATCATCAACCGATTACGAGTGAACATTTTGAGTGGATTGGATCAAATTGTTAATGAGCATTACAGTGGAGGCTTATTTCACTGGATTTTCACTTCTTGAGACATGGAATCATGTACTGAATACATCAAGTGCAAATGACTTCATCTTACCCTCCAATGATCAACACTAGAAAGTGACTGTGTATTTAACACAATCAGCAGGCATGGCAGTTTTGGAGCCCAGAATAGAAGAGCTACTGGCCAGCTTTGAAGGGCATCCATATGAAAAAGATTCCAGATCTTTTCATCCATGTGAAAAGAAGGCATCAGGAGACAAAACACCTAATCATATTTCAGGTCCCAGTTATCTGGTCAGCAAGCAGCCCTCTCACATTGTCCCTCCCAGGAGGAGCTGGCTCTGGTGTTGTCTGCTATTGTTCCAGAGCTTTATTAAGGTTTACAAAATTGTAGGCCAGGCAAAATGTGACACTGACAGGCAGTTTCTGTCCTCCTGACATTTATAATTCAAGAAGCCTAAGAAGAAATGTCAGAACTCTCCCTGTCATGCAGGGACTCTGGTCCCACTCCCCACACAAGAACACAGGATATGGTGAGGTCAAAAAGGAACACCCATGGAGCCATAGGTAGGGGAGCCATACACTATATTCTGACTGGCAGCTGGGTTGGAGATACAGGAAGCAGGAGCCACACAATCCCCAACCCACTCCGCTTCTCTGCCAACCAACCCACCAACGTAGCCACAGCAGTTATATCAGTGGCCAATGGCTAACCGGTAACAGCTGATGGCCAACTAGTCACAGCTGATGGCCATCTACTACCCGAGCCAGCACCTTTCCACGTGAGGCTGAGAGCCTGGAAACTGCTCTCTGTGACTCTGTCCCCACACTCCCTAAACCACCAAATAAAGAGGAATGAGACAACTGGTTGTGAAGCAAGCCCAGTGAAATGCAGTCCTGCAGTCATACAGTGCAATCTGCTCAAGTTCTTCAACAACATGAACCCAAGTTCAAAGTAAAACACGATTACTATTAAAGAATGATAGTATGTGAAAATGAGAAAGGAAACCCTTGCACTTGACTTACTTAGCATTCACTTGACGTTAACTACTACATTGAAGCATGCTTGTTAAAGTTAAATTGTGGGGACAGAGCCCCAGAAAGTAGTTTACAGGCTCTCGGCCTCACGTGGAAGGGTGCTGGCTCGGGTAGTGGATGGTTGTCAGCTGTGGCTTATTGGCCGTCGGCTGTGGCCAGTTGGCCAATTGGCCGCTAGTATAACTGCTACGGCTACGGAGGAGAGCCGAGGATTGTCGAGGATTGCCGAGGAGAGCCGAGGAGAATGGAAGAGAGTAGAGGAACAGAGTCGAGGAGAGTGGAGGAGAGTCGAAGGTCGGTTGGCGGAAAGGCGGACGGCAGGTCGCACGTCCGGTGGGCCCAGCCTCCAGTGAGACCATAGTGGTATGACTCCCCTACCTATGGCTCCGTGGGTGTTCCTTTTTGGCCTCACTATATCCTGCGTTCTTATGTGGGGAGCGGGACCAGAGACCCCGCAGGCCACCCCGCAGGACAAATGGCGCAGCGAGCAGGGTCTCCCGCACGACATAAATGAAATGAAATGATGAAAGTTGTAAGGGGCTTAGTGCCTGGCACATAGTAATCACTCAATAAATGCTGGCTGTTAGTCATATCTGTAAGATAGTCAGATGGAACATAGTAATACAAAGCATTTTAAACACAGGTAGGATATACACATTTTTTTAGCACATGTAAAATTAAATTATAGCACAACTGGACCAAATTGAGAACCTCCTGGAGATATATGAAGTCTCGAAAACACCTTTACAGCATAACAGGGACTCATTAGGACTTTATACAAAAGGATTAGGCACATTTGTTCATTTTTTTCCAGATGATTGCCCTATGGGGACCTAGAGTGAGATGTGAGGATTATAGGCTTGGGCTGTTCCTCCTCAAATTTGGGTGTTTTTTAATGTAACTCATCAGGGATTTTAAACTCCACTATTCCAGACTATTTCCTTAGCTAAAATAAGACGGCCCCCTACCTTCACTGAGAGATCTCAGAATCCCTGAAGTCTGGCAGCCTCCACTAAGCCAGCTGCTGTTTGCAGGATTCTGATGATCTGGGACTTCCCAGGTGTCAGAAGCAAACAATAGATCACAGCTGGCATTAATTGGCAGCACCCTGGTTGGCAGTCTCAGCAGAGAGAGGCCAAACACTGAACAGGCCACAGAGAGAGGACTCCCCTCACTCAGCTAATATTAATTGAAATGTCTTCGTGGAATGCTGTTTTGCACATTGCAATGAAAACAGTTTGTTTTTAGGCTTTAAACATCCCTCTGCTGTGTTTGCAATCTGAACACTACAGCATGTGTTAAAACATAAGATCCAGGGAGGCAAACTGACTATAAACAGAGTAGTTTAGGCGCTGGGGGTGGGGAACTAGGTCTTTCTTTTGCAATTTTCAAGCTCAGTGAAGTGCACAGGAGTGGTAACTCAGGATGAGCAGGGGAAAAGAAAGGAATATTTAAACTTCAGGGGATTTTTCACTGTATATGTTGCTGGTGAAAATGTTCGAAAAGAAAAATGATTTAAATACATGGGTTTTCCCTCTGATGCTGACCTCTTAAAATCCTAGGCCACCATGTTAAATATTATCCTGGTTTTCTAGGGCAATAATCTCAATCCATCTAGTTAAAAGATACCTAGGAATGTGGTTTGCAGCCAATAATATAGATTAGTATGCTAATGTTGTTGTAAGGGCAGCATTGTTAAATAAGCCGGAGATATCCCTGGAATCAGACTGAGCACACTAGGCCAGCCCATGTGTATCACTCGGGATTACACATGCACTGTTAAGAATACAGAACAATTGCTTCACATTTCTCTGTGCTGGTGTCATCTGCCTTTCGTATCTGGGAACAACACCCATATCTCGTCATCAGCTACTGACATTTGTCATAAACTCCAATTGACCTTTTGCCAGGAGAGCTTCAGGGTGATTTTCTTTTTATCTTTTCACAGTCTTCAGCATGTAATGATTCATTCCGGAAGTATTTGGGGCCCAGCATGTGCTAGATATTATAGGAGACGAACAAGAAGCAGGCAAATCAGTCCTTCCTTGAACCTGAAGTTATTTTCATAACACAAGTGGACAATCTGGAAGAAAATGATAACTTGCTGGTACGAACTGAATCTGTCAGGGCCAAAGTGGTAAAAAATAAGGCAAAGATATCTGTGCAATCAGTTTAGTCATCAAGGGCTTTATGTGGAACATAAATTTGGAAATGTATTTTGAAGCAAAAGGATTTAGAGGAGAAAAAGTATTTCAGATCTTTTAAAAAGCAGAAGAAAAAAAAACAGATAAATAAGAAAGCCATAAGAAGAGAAATAAATTGTACTGCCAGCTCTTTTATACAACAGAGAAGGAGGAAAGTTGTGGTTATACGGATTTATCCTCCAGGTATTAGGATATCCCAGATTTTATAGATAGAAACATTAACACAAAACAATTAAGTCCAAAAATTATGACTCCAGCCAGTCTTGATAAGTCAAAACAATGGAACTGAACAAAGGCAATAAAAGCTCTCCCTGCAGTAATATTCACTCAAGTCCTGGTCTTAATTGAAGTGTTTGCTGTATAAGAAACACTTCTCCAATTCTTCTTTGGCACTTTTAAACTATTGTTTCTCAACGAGTACAAACATCTCTTTAGTCCACCTTAGCTACCCAGGTATCTCCCTTCATTTCCTCTATCCTGTTTTTCTCCCACGTTCCCCTGCCCACTCATAGTCTAAGGATGGAGTGGAGTCTACTTTCAGAACTTGGTTTGTTTGTTTGTTTGTTTATCTCAAAGTAATCCTACTTCTAATTGGCCATGTGAACATATGCCTGCTAATACCTTGGACCCAGTTTGCACAACTCTAATACCTAAGACCCTATGTGCTTTGAGGAAAAAATTTTCTCTAACGAAAAACATTTTGCTCAATGTCCATGGATAGACTGTCATGCAAAAACTGAAAACCATTACCTTAAAAAAGATAACCAAATGCCTTCGTTGCCGTACACTTAATATGATGTAGGAATGCAATATATATCTTAAGTTGAAAAAAAGTCTCATTTAAATTAAAGTTCCAAGGAAGAATTGAAACTTTGTCCACTCTTAATCCCCAAAAAAAACTGTTATTTAGGGCAACTTTTTTTCACTCTGCTGTGATAATCCTTCCCACCTACTGAGTATCACTCAAAGAGATGAGGGAATTCAAGATGAGTTTATTATATTTTCTAACCTTCATAACTGTCAGCTAAACAAACACAACAGTGGGTGCTTAAAAGTTAAGCATGTTAATACAAATCATAGTAATAAATTTCAATGCAATCTTTGGGGAATTCATTCACTCCTATAAATGGTTGATTCCTTTCATCACAGTTACAGTATCCAGTGGTAGAAATAAATTCACACATCACTTTCCATTAATGTGCTTAAAGCCTACCAACCCAGTTGTTTACAAATGGGATTCAAAAGGAAAGGATTCATTCAACATATTTGGGAAATGCTTTGAGATCTTTTGAAGAAAGGAAAGACAGGCAAAGACTCTACATTTTCGTAGGTGACTTGTTCTTCTGAATTTAAACACTGCAATGGAAGATTGCAAGCCTTAATTTTCTTTCCCTCCATCTAGACCCCTGACAAGCTACCTACATGAATTCAGGCAAGTTCTTAAACATTTTGAGCTCATTACTTCTGACGTAATAAACAAAAAGGTGTGAGAGCCAGCGTAAAAATTGGAGCTCCAAGTCAAGATATTTTGTTTAGGAATGGATCAGAGATTAAGACAAGCTCTTACCAGACAAAGATAATTCAGAAAAGAAATCATATAATTATAGAATTTTAAAGCCAGAAACGACCTCAGAGTTTATTGAGTCCAACCAGTTCGTTAAACAAATGACGGACTTGAAATTCAGAAAGAATAAATAAGATGCCCAAGGCCATACAGTCAAACCATGCAGCCATGATGGGAACCCAGAAACTGATGCAACATGTACACACACTCATGCATGTACATACATGCACCCACATAAATTAAAATGTTTACAAGAAAGATTTCTTCATATATAATGTTTGTGCAACAAGAAAGTTACTGGCAAAACAATACATTATAGAAATTTTTTTTTCTCTCTCGATTGATCTTGAAGAGATGTTTTATTGCAAAAGTGATTCCAGTCCCAAGGCAAACAAAACAAGTCTTGTTCCTAGTGGTGTGTAGGGCTCCTGCCTCCATGCTGGCTATGCAGAAACAGAAGAAAAGAGTAAAGAATGAAGCCCAAAAAAAAAGGAAATTGTCACTACTATTAAGGTAACTCAGTCCAGAGGCAAAATCATATAAATAAGACTGTATTGTGTTATAGATGAAATGCAATTTATTAATTTTATCTTGGAATAATTAAAATATATATAATTATTATAAAATAAAGCACACCTGTACTTATTACAATTATTCAGTGTGTGGCTGCTGTAATTTATATTCTCAAACTCTCCTTCACAATTATTATTATTCATATTTTGAGCACTTAGTGAAGAAAAAATTCTGAGCCAGCCTGAAGTTCTATATTTATTTGAAATTACTGACACTTTTCTATCAGTCCACCATGTTTGCAAATGTCTCCTGTCATGAAATAAGCCATCTCTTTATCCTTTTTGCCTCTATCACCTCCTCTATCTTTCCCTAACCAGTCCTTTAAAGAAGTAATATAGACTGGCAGTCTCTAAATCTTCTTGTTTACTCTTCCACATACTACAGTGTCACTTTCAGGTCTTCAGTAGGTCTCTATTGAATCTGTTTCACAGTGACCCACCGATCACCAGATCCAAAGACCTCTTTGAATTCTCATCTGCCTGGGTATTGTTTAATATCCAACCACCTCCTTCTGGGAACTCAGTCTTTCATGGCTCCCTTGATGCCACTTTCTCCCAATCTTTATGGACATTACCCCAATCTCATGCTGGGTCCTTCCCCTCCACTACTGGCGCCACCAGTCAAGAACAATTTCATGCACTCTCCAGTTTTCATTTCCACCAGTGCTTCTCAATTGGTCATGCTTTTGCTACCAGGAGACAGTAAGCAACATCTAAAGGCATTTTTTGTTGTCACAACTGCAAGGGATGATGACTATTGGCACCTTGTAAGTAGAGGACAGGAATGTCTCTAAAAATCCTATAGCACATATCCTGCAGTACACAGGACAGCCTTCCACAACAAAAAATGAGCCAGTCCAAACGTCAATAGTGAGAGGATGAGAAATCTTGATCTACACCAACCTGTTTCTAGACTAATGGTTCTTATGTAATTTTTCAGAGTCTACCGCCCTCGACCAAATTCCAGACCTATTTTTATGTATCTCCCCATATGTGTCCAATGATCATCATTATTTGCCTCCAAACCTTCTCTTTTTATGGTCTCTGTCCCAGGTAAAGGCCTCTTTAACTCCAGGCTCAAGTTAGAAACCTTGGAATCATTTTTCATTCCCTCTCCATCGCCCACACAACTTATGTGTTGTTATTCTATTTGATTTGATTTGATTATTCTATTTATAGGAAAAGAAGGTTTGGAGGCAAATAATTATGATCATTAGACACATACGGGGAGATATATAAAAATAAGTCTGGAATTTAGTTGAGGGATATAGACTGTGGATAAACATATAAGAATAATTAGTCTATAAACAGGTCAGTGTAGATCAAGATTTCTCATCCTCTCATTATTAATGTTTTGGGCAGGCTCATTTTTAATTAAATCTAACAAACTTATGGGTAATCTGGTTGACTTCAGCCTCTCCCCATTCCACACCATTCTTTATAGTGCATCATTCTACAACCAAAGTGTATTTTGTCCCTCTTTTACTTAAAAATTGTCAGTGTCTCTCATTGCCTGGAGGAGCAATTCTTAACCTGGATTTCAGGCTTGTGGGGAGGAAATGGAATGGGACTCCAGAGGATTTCCATACACCACCTAAAATTATATCTAATGTTAAACATGCAGTGCATTTTCTGAAAAGCACACTAACAGCTTTCATTAGATTTCCTATAGCCATGATTCTCAAACATCAGAATCTCATTGGGGAGCTTGTTGAAACAGATTGGTAGGCCCCATCATAGTTTTGAATTGAGTAGGTCTGGATTTAGGCCTAGCAAGTTTCTTGCTGATACCAATGCTGCTAATCCAAGGACCACACTTTGAGAAACAGTTTTACTTTGAAAGCATATGCAGATTTTATAAAAATACAAAGGCCCGAGTCTCATTCTCACAGGTTCTATTGGGTATGGCCTGGGCTTCTGGATTCTTTTTAATCTCCCTAGGTGATTCTAAGAGGCAATAAAGTTTGCAAACCACTGCTCTAAAGGATCTATGATCCAAAATAGGTAAAGAGCCTAGAAGATAGAGCAAAACTTGCTGGCATAGAACCTCCTCATCTGGCCTCCACCTGCCTTTCGGGCCCCTACACCATCCTGCTTCTCAGTGGTCTTTCCCTCTCTCACTCCTTCCATCACTTCACGTTTAACCCTCCAATGAGCTGAACACACTAATGAGAATGCCCTACACACACTGTGAACCTTCCTGCCACTGTCCATTTGTTCATATACTTCTACCAGGAATGCTCTTCCCCAAACATGCCTTCTGGAAAATTCTATTCATCCTTCAAAATTAGCTGAAATGTCACCTGTTCTGACTTTCTCAGTTCCAGTCCAAGCCCAAATACCACAAAGGCAGAATTATCACTCCCCATAGCACTCTATTAATACCTCTCTTTTCACACAACATAAAAATCCATTGTTTGCACTCCTGTATCTCGTTAGGCTCTGAGATCCTGCAGGGCTAGTAAGATCTGGTACTTCATGCAGCCCCAACACAAACCAGGCCGTCAATATGATGTACTAGTTCTTTCATTCGTTCATTTTAGTAGACAAAGGGAAGTCACCTTTGCCTAAGCTCTTCCTATTTATCTTCCTAAACTTTTTCTATTATAAGATAGCTCTATAAATTAAATGACAAAATTGTAGACAATGAAAGTTCTTTGAATGACCAGGAGTCTTCTGAATGGTTATGAAAGCCTGAAAGGGCATGAAGCCTACAAGACAAACCTTAACAGCTTTATTTACTTAATTGTCATAACTGAATATTTAATTTAACATATTCAAAGTTCTCACTGGCAAACCTGCAGACAACTACTTAAAAAGTGTATGTGATGGGAGAAATGACTATCAAAATGTCACTTTAGGAAAGCACTGATCTGTTTCTCTGCGTCTAATTGCTGCCCTGTGTAATTCGATGGGAATTCTCAGAGTGAATTACATAGGACGTGAATCAGGCCCAGATGTGTGCCCCCAGTCTCCTCAGCTTGGTTTCCAATAAACTTTTTTTTATGATTTCTCTTCCCTGCCCTTCATAATAGTCACAGATAAATAAGTTACATTCTACACTTTAATCCCTCAAAAAAACATTGTACAGGATAAATCAAGTCTCTATTGTTTTGTAGTTTAAAAGAGGATGAATTAGGAATAACATTGATCATAATTTCAAAATTCTAAAATAAAGCTTTCGAAACCTGCTAATTGCTGTAATTTGGGTATGTGAATCAGCCAAGAAGCATTTTTAAAGGGTAACAAAGGACTAAGTGACTTTGATGGAATATGTTAGTTTCTGTAGTCACTTTGGGATAATCACAGCTGAAAGCAGCAAAATTACATAGACTTTTAAAGCGTTGAGCTACTGCTCTTTTCATTACAAATGTGCTATGAAGGGTTTGTTATTTTCTTGATTCTATAACTGTATATTATATTGTACAATATGAGTTTTTGAAAACAAACTCACTAGAAATATTACAGAAGACTTAAAAATATGTAATCCAGTCATCCATCTATTTTTCACTATTAGCTTTTCTATTTTTACAAACAAAATATGTACAGTTACTACTCAGAAATTCCACAAAAACACCAACACTACACATTCTGCCTTTTCATTTCCTGAGTTTCTTAACTGAATTGTAGCAATTAAGCAATTGTCATTCAACAGAGTTGAATTTGTTTTCGAGCTTACATGTATTTTTTCTAAGTGTAAATGTCTAGGAATCCATTTTTCACTTCCCTTTTATACTTCTTCACCTCTTTAAGTAAAATTATTTTTAGCTATTTAATTACCTGTTAAGGATAAATGAGACATAAAGAATTAAATTTAAAGTTTTCATGGAAATTTTGTTTGTGTGTGTGTGTGTGTGTGTATGTGTGTGTGTGTGTGTGTGTGTGTGTGTGTGTGTGTTTCCTGCCGTCTTGGAAAACTTAGTGAATTCTTAAGCATTGTTAATTTGGGTCAGTAGTATCATCATTTTATAAGACTACCACAATTTGATCACAGATAACTGGTAGCATAATTTTGATACTGGTACCTCCAACCCAAAACTTCATACAATGTCCTTTTATTTGAGAACAAGAATGAATTTGCAGTGAGAATGAGTCTTCTCTTCCTGACAGCTTTCCTGAATTGCAATAGCTCCTTGGATAAATCTAAGACTGGTTGTTAAAGCATCATCAATCAGACTTTAAAATAAGCACCAGAATTTACTATGTTCCTTCTTCTACATTTCCTCAACTCCTCCTTACAACCCCAAGGTACAAAAGAAATAAATTTACTTCTTTAACAAATTAAATTACTTCACTAGGAACTTGCTGTGACACTGTCCTTAGGCACCTTGTCTACCAATACACTACAGATAGGTGAAAAGTTTTCAAATGAGGTTCTTCTCAGGTATTTACATTAAATAAATTTCCTTGGATAAGGTCCAAAATGGACTCATTTTACTCTGAATTCCTAGCAAGAGTAATTTAGTTAATTTTGCAGTGAGGACACCATGTACCAAGCAAAGTTCTCAGTCTGTTAGTGGGTGGTCAGTTGATATGTTCTTTCAAGATAAAAATAAATTTTCATCAGGGAGAGTGTTTTGATTATGTTGCTTATCTAATGATAGCTCTATAGATAAGAATCCTCCTCTGAGGTATCATTTGAATACTAAATAAACCCACCCAGGAACAATTTAGTAGCTATAACTATAATTAGTGAGCCACATTTAAATTCCAGAATTACATAGACCTACTCCCAAAACTGTAGGTGAAATATCATGCTAACATCTTCTTGGCTTTGGGAACATTACTAAAATGAACACTACTTTTAGTGAATGAGGTATTTTTAGTCAAAAATTATCAATTTCATAGCACAGAATAGTTCGAAGTGAAAAATCTTTGATGAACTATAAAATAATATTTTTATTCATTTTTATGGCCCTCATTTGTTCTTGTAAATTATTTTAATAACCAGTGAAATATTGCCTCATATGAAATTTATTATTGTCAGAATATAGAATTTTCAAAATACGAAAGGAAAAATATTTCTGATTAAGGCAGCCCTTCAATTGCTTTCTCCCAATAAAAAATTTAGACTATGAGAGATCATGATATTTTAAATGTTGGGAGAGTTCCAGAGTTGTACAAAATTATGGGGGTTGCTTATATTTGTTCAGAGAAGACTAGCTCTAATTTAATAGAAATTTAGTCCCAGATGTTAATATTTTTATATACAACTTCTTGGCAAAGGGGGAATATATTGCACAATGGGATATCTAGGGTCTTTTCTATTAGATCTGATAGAGATTTTCTGTGGACCATGTGTTAATTACAAATTTATAATTCTTTAGGAGGCTAGACATGATGGCAACAGTTAATAATGACACATACTCAACAGTATAGATAACATCCACCAATTAGCTAATAATGTCCATCTAGTTCAGCAAACTTCCTATGTGAACATTTTCTATATTGATGATTATGAAACCCTTAAAATTGTTTTGTTGAACCTGAAGATGCAATAAATTTTGCTTTGTTTAATATTTTATTTCTAAATCTTGATAGCTGGTGTTCTGTATAGTACTAAATGCAATAGTAACAGAGGGATAGTATTCTAATATATTAACTAAGGTGCTTTCTCCTTAGTGACTCTTTCTTAATCTATGTCCCTTCCCTATTCAAAGACTTTGAGATATCCATTGCCTTAGGGCAGGGTTGTTACTTTGGAAAAGAGAACAAAAGAGTTAAATCCTTAGCTTTAGAGTTTCAAAGACTGAGATTCATGCATAGGACAAAAAGATCTGGAATGATAAGTACTTTTGGTCAGAACCAGTTTTTCCTACCCACCCACCCCCAGACTAGATGAAGTTTGCCACTGGGAGGGAGAGAAAAGAATCATGCCAGCGGAAACAATGGTGTTTAAGCAGCTCTGGGTGTGTGAACAAGAGGGGGGTTGATAATGCTGGAGCCTCCAGATAGCTGTAGTAGATCTGAGAAGGAAAGGGTTCTGTGAGCGAGATCAAAGATCCAGATAGCCTAACCAAAGATCCAGAAAGCTGGTCTCAGCTTTGCACAGAGGACACCAGAGTAAATATGATTGCACAGACGTTCTGGACAAAGGTGTCCAGGATAGCTTCAGTAACTTTCCCATGGTCCCATGCAGAAAAGCTCAAGAGAACAGAGAAATCTGACCTACTCAAGAAGAGGGGTTCAAAAGTAGGTGAGATCACACAGAGAATGAAGGGCATTCTGGTTTGAAACAAGATCTAAGTAGATCAACAATCAGAAACCTGATAAAACATGGGTGTCTCAGGTGGATGCCAGCAGGAAGAGATGACAACCACCATGTGTTGGCACCATGTAAGCCCCCCAAGAGGTAGGTTCAATGTAGGGATGCAGATGGAGATCCTGGATGTGCTGAACTCTCTTGTGGAACAATCTGGCAGCAATGGCTTCAGATAAGACACTGTGACCTTTAATTTTATACTAAAGATGAAGAAAGAACATTTATATCAAGGTTTCAATTTACTTATTTTTTATTCCAAAATCTGAGCCAATATACTTTACTAGAATAATAATGAGTCACTTCCATATTATTCAATAAATAGTATGGTGACAACTGCCTCATCATGTTGAAAAGAAAATGAGTCCTTATGTCAAAATAAATTCCAGATGGATCAAAGATTTTGAATTACAAAATGAAACCATTAAGAGAAAACATGGGGAAATATTTCTTTAATTTTGTAATGTGAAAGGCCTTCCTAAATATGACACAAAACTGAGACACTGTTAAGGAAAATTCCAAAAAATATAAACAAAGTTAAAAGATCAATGGCAAAAAGGAAGAAAAAAATGTGGCATCATATTTTGATAGTCAAAGAGCTAATGTTCTAATTTACGTAATGTTTGTACTAATTAGCAAGAAAAGACCAAAAAACAAAAATAGAAAAATGAGCAAGTAATATAATTAGGCAATTCACAGATATAGAAACAAAATGGGCAATAATTTGCAAAAAAATTATCAGTCTGACTCAAAGAAATGCAAATCACATATAAGTTTTCATCTGTCAGACTGACAAATTTTTTTAAAGTTCAATAATACTCAGTGATAATCGAATTATGCAGAGACAGGATATGAGGAATTCTGACATTTTTGTTGGGAGTTTTAATTGATGTAAATGTTTTTTACTACAATTTAGTAATAATGATCAAAATCAACAATGCATAAACATTCTTTGACTTGGCAATCCCACTATTAGGAATTGACTCTACTGACAACATTCCTGCTGATGAGAATGTTTTTTACAGAATTATGTACAGCAAGAATAACCAGAAAAATAATCCAAAGGCTTATTAATATAAATATGGTAAAATATATTGTGATATCCTCATAAAACAGGATATTACACAGCCTTTCTTTAAAACAGTACATTTTTATGAACTCAAGAAGAACTTAGAGAACTTAGAGAACTCAGAAGTTCTCTAAGCCATTTGATTAAGCAAAAAAGCAAGGTATATGTTAGTTTTTATTATACAATCCCATTTGTGAAGACTGAAAAATATATATATGTACAATACATGCTCATGTATAATATCTGTGCTGATAGATACAATTACATTTTTCTATAAAAAAATATATCAGAAGCTGAATGGTTACCTTTGAAAAGATTACTAGGGACAGAGTGATAGCCTGGAAAAGGGAGGGTGAATTTTAGTTCTCTTAACTTTCTGTACTCTTTGTGCATATATTACTTTTATTTTCATTTTTAAAAATAACCTTTTATTTGAAAAATCAAAAACATTGGAGATGTTTAGTTTTTCTTGGTTTAATTTGAAAAATCACCCTTCAGTAAGTAAAATGTGCCTCTAGAGACGCAGACAGCTACAGCTGCCAGCAAGGAGAGAATTTTGTTAGGCTTAGCATATTTATGAATCACTGGTTTTGTTATTGAAAATACCTGATTTTATTTTCATATCCCAAATGAGTTCTGTGAACACTAACTTAAAGTAATTCAAAACCTAAGTAAGAGTCAGTGGTCTGCAGGTATTTACCATTTATGATTAGACCCTAATTAAGTCAATCAGTAAAAAGGTGTCAGAATACATTTCTAAGTCTTCTTTCCTAGTGTTTTTGGCAAAAGGAGCATGGAGAATCAAGACAATGGAAGACATGTCACCTGCTTTCAGGCTGGCATCTCTATTTTCCCTGTTCTCTTCCATCGCCATCTTCTGGCTAAGTCCCACCAGTCCTCCAGTGACAGCTTCAATACCACCTGCCCACAGAGGCATTCCCTCACCAGTTATCTAAAGATGCTTTCCATCCATGCCCTCCTTCTTATTCTCTACCTTGGTTGCCTAATGATTTCTTCCTTGGCTCTTATGACGAGTTGCAATTATTTTTATTTGTCTGTGAAATTGGTTTTTTGTCTGTCTTCCTCATTGGAATGTATGTTCCGTGAGAGCAGGGACAAGGCTCACTTGTCTTATGCCCATTTAGTATAATCCTAGCACATAAATAATAATCAATAAATGCTTGTTGTAGAAAAAAACTGATAGTTGTTTTCTGTGTGTGTGTGTGTGTGTGTGTGTGTGTGTGTGAGAGAGAGAGAGAGAGATATTATAATATTAACAAAGCTAGGTATACTAAGTGCATGCACTGTGTGTAATATTTTATCTATATACATATATTATATTAATGCCAAACTCAAAACAACTATAAGAAGTAAATCCTATTATTATTCCTATTTACAGATAAGGAAACTGAGATATAAAAAGATAAATTAACTTGACCAAAGTCACAATCAGCTAATAAGAAATAATACTGGTAATAATAATAATTGTATATATATGTATATATACACACACATACATGTATATATAATCAGCTGTATGTATTTTGTGTGTGTGTGTATATATATATATATATATATATATATATATATAATTTACATTTGTATGTAAAATACATAATAGAGATTTAGTGTTTTTTTAATTTTTAGCTATAGAATAAATGGGAACTCTACCCCCAATGAACCATTGAAAGGGCCATCAAATTAAAATACTTAATTCTATTTCTCTTTGACATGGAAGGACGAAGCACATTTCTCATGAATAACGACAGAGGACTTCCTTCTGCTTCCATACTTTGGAAAAGTACATCAATTCCTTCCAGAAATTCTGCAGGTAGCTTCACAGCACCCACTATGTGCACACTTTTGTATAACTACAGAGGACTCCAGTGAATCCAAAAGCAGCCAGCGACCCTCTCTATTGTATGCCAAATATAATTATCACTTCACTATTTATATCTGGCATGTGACTATGTGGTGTCATCATTATCATCAGCAGGAGCAACAAAAATAATTCTGAAGCATAGTGCCTGGCGTTTTGAAATACCACATGAAAAGTGATTCCCTTTACTTTATGGATTCTGCAATAAAAGAAGATACTTATGGATAATGCAAACATGTGGGACATTTTCTATGAAGCTCAATCAGAATGAATTGAAACAAAAGGATAAATGCAAAAGAAAGACTACTTTACCGTGACAAAAATATCCTAATTCATTGCTGAATTCTTGTTTCCTGTCTTTCTTTTGTTTTCAATACACATTGGTCAAGGCTCTGTGAATTGATATGCAGCCTAAAACAGACATACTAATTATAACAGTGCACATGTATTTCTTTCTCTTATGCAGCAGCTTTATTCATATCTGTCAGGAAAATCATGCTAGCAACCCCCATTTTTGGAAACACTAGTTACTAACAGGATTCTCTGAAATTAGTTCTCTATTAAGTGTGTTTATGGATTTGAAACACCCAAAGAAACAAACTTTAAGCAGAGCAAGTAAACTACTGTTGAAATCTGAGTATAACATCATTACCAAACAATCAAAATCACTTTAGACCAATGGTTCTCAATTGGGATAATTTTTCTCTGAAGGGACATTCAGCAATATCTGAAGACATTTTTTATTATCACGAATTGAGAAGTAGGGGGATGCTACTGGCGTCTCTTAAGAAGAGGTTAGGGAGATGTCAAGTAGATGGCTGAAAATACATATGCTAAGCTCAGGGTAGACATCAGGACTAGAGATATAAATTTAGGAGTTTATAATTAAATTTATGGGACAGAAAGAAATTACCTCAGAAGTGAGTACTTATAAAGAAGAAAAAAAGTTACATAAACTCTGTGGTAGATTGTATTTTTGAAAGATGGTCATAATAGGTCTCATCCCACTTGCTCATGTACAATGTGAGTCTTTGAGAAGTGGACTCTATGTCCCTCCTCTTGAATCTAGGTGGGCTTGTGAGTCACAACAAAACTAATGTAGTGCAAGTGACACCACATGACTTCCAAGATTAGGTCAGAGAAGGAAATGTGGCTTCTTTGGAACACTTGCACTGAGAGCCATGGGCAAAGATGCAAGAAGTTCAACTACCTTGCAGATGCCATCCTGTGAGAAAGCCAAGTCATATGGAGAGGCCATGTGTAGGCTCTCCAATTTAACAATCCCAGTTTTCACTGGCTGATGATGTGTGGAAATCTGAGCACTGCAGCCAAGGGGCAAGAGTGAAACTGGGTCCAGTGTGATGACCCTTACATCCTGCATCCAGTTCTCAGCACCCTACATAGTGACCAGCCTCTGCATCTGGGAAGAAACCAAGGGAAAACTTATTTTCCCTCTAATTATTTAGCTACTAATTAGGAAAAAATACTTTTAAAAGTGACTAGTGTTATCATCCATAATCCTACTATTGCTTCCCTTTGCTTCAGTGATGGTAGGAACTCAGTGTTAGAACTGTGGGTGTACCTGGCACTGCCCACAGTGTTCTCCATGCTCAAAAAAAAAAAAAAAAAAAAAAAAATATATATATATATATATATATATATATATATATATATATATATATATATATTTACCCTGACACACCTATGAGGAAAATACATTCATTGTCAATTCTCTGTTTTTCTGTCACCTTCCTATTTCCCTCATTACTCGCCACTTTATAAAGTCTCAGAAGCAAAGGCATGAGTATCTGCTTACATACATTTCTATATCACCTAAGCTATTGTAGACTATTAGAACATGCTTTGGATACTCAGCAAATCTTTATATCTTTAAAACTGCTTCAGATTTTTTTTATGTTTATAATTACCATAAGCACATTCATCTACAATGCTACTAGAATGGGATGAAAAATAAATTTCATGGACCAGGAAGAAGGGACTCATTTGTCCCATGTTTGTTCTGAATATACAACATTAAATTATGAGCGTCCAGCCAAAAAATTCCAAGGAGCACCACGAGTAACATGTTTGCTGTCAGACCCTTGGGAGCGAGCATCATAGAGTTTCATATTATTATATATATTACTCTGTTTGCTAAGTCTTTTATTTGGAATAACCAGTATGAATTATTTCTCTAAAAAAGAAGGCAAACAATTTTAATAGAGACTGTAACATTGTGTCATTTATAAAATTACTGACATCCAATAATGTGACTACAACGATGTGTTTATGAGTGTACATCAGCATACAGGAAAAAAATTAATAGTACTCAAAGGGAATATGTTTCTCTGGATGTGGCTAAACACACATGTTAACTTGACCAAAAAATAATAATACAAGTTTAAAGTTTCTTCAGAGCACTATTTATAGGTTGGTGCAAAAGTAATTGCGGTTTTTGCAATTATTTTTAACTTTATAAACCGCAATTACTTTTGCCCCAAACTAATACTAATACAAAAACATTTAATGTTACATAGTCTTAACAGAAATACAATTTGACTTTATTGTCCTATTTCTTTATGTGTAATGTATTGTTCTATTTCTTTATATATAACATCAGAATATCAGTTCTTTGGTCTTCCAAGACAATTTAGTGCATAAAAGAAATTTGGAGAATTTAAATAGAAATAGATTTTATCTTGAATTATCAAAATACCTACTTTCATTTCTCCATGATCCAATTCATATCAATGAATAAAATCTTAATTTATTGGTAATGTATCACAACATTGGGTTTATTTTTAAAACCATGGTCTCAGCTACAAATGGTTTTCAGAATCTAGAAATTTTTATTTTTTTAAATATATTGTTTAATTTATTATTTTTGTAAAATATCTTACATTTATATAGTTAAAAGTTTCAGAGTTTTAAAACAACTTACATATATTGTATCTTGTTTGATAGTGGAAAACGCATTCACATTCGGTAAAACAGGTATTATCTTCACTTTTCAGGTGATGAAACTGAGATAGAAGTAAAGGATCTTTCCCACAAATACGTAACCAGCTTTGGGAGATAAATGGCCACAGGACCCAGATACCTGAAAACCAGTCATTAATCTTTGTATTGACTAATGTAAGTTGTCACTCTGTGTCACTCTGCTGGGTCAGAGGTTAATTCTTCACTTTAACCAGTTTAGTAATTTTCAGTCATGGTGTAATAAGTGTAAATAATTTTAAATTATCAAAAATTCAATCTACATCCTCCTGAGAGCTTGAGAAGAAACTCATAACTAGAGAGCAGTTTCCCACATAGGAGATACTGCCACAAACTGAGACCAAAATAAACAGAAAGAGAAAATGTGCCTCCTTTTATTTTTACAGGGTCTTCAAGTCTTTTTTTATGGAATCTTGTGCTCAATAAAAATTTTATTTAACATCTAGAATGACTACACTGAAAACTTTTTCACATTTTTCAAAGGATGGAGCTCTTAGAGGAAAGCAAATTATTCATATAGCCTTGTGATTCGGCCCCATATGATAGAGTCATCAGCACACTGGAAATAGTGTCTGGGTCACACAGATGATCCAGCTGAACAGTTAATGAGTGGTTATCATTGGCTCAGTGTCAACCGAGGGGGAAATGAATAGAAAATCCCAAATGTAAATTTGTTTAACATTTGCCATCAGTGACCTACAGAAATAGAGAGCTTATTTAAGTTTGCAGCTAGATAAGAGAAAATGTCCTTTCTAGCAGTAAAAAATCTTAAAAATGAAGAGAAGGAATACAACAGAATCAGAATTTCACATATCTTTCATTAATTAGAAGGAAAGAATAGGGAAATGATCAAGACCAATAGAACCAAGAGCAGTGTAGTATCTTTGAGAAAATGAGATTATAATACAGAATGAAAAATTACTGGCAATTGTTTGACCTTTTGATGTCTGCTTCTGTAAGCCAAGTTCACAGTGGACATACACACACACACACACACACACACACACACACACAAGGTATACCAAAAAGAAATAGAATTCAGATGGAAAAACGGTGGTGGCTATCTAGTATTTAATATAGAAGCTTTCCTTTCCTTTAGTGAGACTCAGAAACTTCTAGTGAAAAAAGTAATTTTCCTTAAGTGTTGTTCCTATCGTGTGTGTGTGTACCTATATGTTTTATGAAGTCATACACCCCCTGGGTGAAATAAAAGTATGGGAGGCAGGGGAGGACATTGCTATTTTTTCTTTTTAAAAAGACGGTTTTAAAACATTAAGTGAGTAAACCAAAATTATACAAGGAATAAAGTATGGAACAATGTGTTTAAAATAAAATTAAAAATTTGTTTAATGCTATGTTTATGCTACTCTGCTAGACAATTCTACCTTCTCTATTCAGTCATATTCAAAGACAGATCATTGAAAGTAATGTAAAATGTTTGAAAATGACCAACCTGAAGCCATACAATAGATGGAGAAAACTAATCATATCATTCAGAAAACTTTTCTGTCTAAATTTGCAAATGCTAAAAGGAAGAGTAGTTTACTGTCTACTGACCTAACTTCTTTTTCCCAGAATTTCCACAAAGATTTTAGATAAAACATTTTTATGAATTGTATGTAGTATAAACTGAGCCCATGACAATGCCCTGCAGTTCAGACAGAAAGGGCAAACAATAACTTCTGCTATTTTTAAAAAGTCAATTTTTGCTTATGGGTGCGATTTTGCTATTTGAAGAGGGAGGGCAAAAGGACAATAATCTCCATCTCTATTTGTCATGAACTAGGAGACATATAACTTTTCTGTAAAACAATATTCTCTTTGCCCCCTCATTCAACACCAAGACAAACCCTGTAAAATGTGCCAGAGTTTTAAGAAAACAAAGAATAATTGATTAAGTCATTGTATTTAATAACTTGGTAGGAAAAGTTTATGTTTTTACACTGTTTCCATGGGTCAGTCTACCTAAAAATGTACCCATTTAGTTTGGAAGTACAATATGTAATCTGTGATGAAATACTTCTCTGTCTTTTGACCTTTCAAATATGCTCATTTTAAAACAGACCTTCTGTAATGCTTTGTGCGTGTGTGCACACGCATGTGTAAAGACAAATATGTATATGAAAGACAGGGATGTCCCTTCACTAGAATTCTGTTTTTTGTAGCGTGATTAGCCATTCTCTGACTCCAAATCTTTGGTTGGGAGTCCAGAATTTAAACTTAAAGAGGTCTGCTTTAAGTAGGAATTTAACTTGAGTTTCAATATTTTTCTATGCAGTTCCATAAAAGAAATTAAATGGTTTAGGACAGCTGCAATTCATGAAAATCTTATTAATTTTCACTCATTATTTCATGACAAATTGTGAAGGAAGGCAGCAATGAAAATGTGGAAATACTGGGATTAGTCAGAAATTTCCTGGATTTTTTTATTGAAGGATTTGCAAAAGATATGTGTTTTGAAATATTTTTAAGAAAGCATGAAATATGTCACGTCACATTAATTTATAGATATTGTCACACATGTTAAAAATATGGCCCATTCATTCTTGCCAAAAACAACTCTTTCCAAAATCAGCTTTGAATGTGAAATGTATTGCATCTCTTCCTGTATTTAGTTGATAACTCTGCCATCCTTGATTTTTTTCAAGTGCTTTTTTAATCAATTTCTAGCTCTACAAATAGCAACAATTTATGGTTAAAAATTAGGTCAAATTAAGCAAATAAAAGTGTACTTCTTTTTATTTCTCTCACTCAGATTTCAAAATGAGTCTGCTTTACACTCTACCATAGTTTCCTAGTGCTGCCATAACAAAATGCTAAAAACTGATGGCTTAAACAACAGAAAAGTGTAGTCTCACAGTTCTAGAGGCTGGAAGTCTGGGATCAAGGTGTCAGCAGGGTTGGGTCCTTCTGAAGACAGTAAGAGAAGAATCTGTTCCAGGGCTCTCTCCTTGGCTTGTAGATGGCTGGCTCCTCTCTGTGCTTCTTTACATGGCCTTCTTCCTATATGTGGGTTTGTCTCCAAATTTCCCTTTTTTACAAGAATACCACTCATACTGGATTAGAGCCTACCCTAAGGACCTCGTTTTAACTGGATTACCTCTGTAAAGACCCTATTTCCATATAAGTTCATATTGAGGGACTGGGAGTTAAGACTTCAACATAAGGATTTGGGGGAGGGGCACACAACTCAAAGCATAACAACACTGCAAAGTTTCTCTTTATGTAGAAAATTATTCATGTAAAAAAAATATGATCTGAGCTTTTTCCGCCATCTTGGAGCCTGTGGAAGCCTGCTGGGAACAGAATTTCTAAAACAACAAATATGTCTGGAAGGTTGTAGTCCAAGGCCATTTGTGTTGGCTATAAGTGGGATCTCCAGAACCAGAGAGAGCACACAGCTCTTCTTAAAATTGAAGGTGTTTATCTTGAGATGAAACTGAATTCTATCTAGGCAACAGCTGTGCTTATGTGTACAAGGCAAAGAACAACACAGTGACGCCTGGTTGCAAACCTAACAAAGCCAGAGTCATCTGGGGAAAGGGAATCATACTCATAGAAACAGTGGCATGGTTTGTACCAAATTCCAAAGCAACTTTCCCACTAAGGCCATAGGACCCAGAATCCATGCAATGCTTACAATCCATGTAAAGCGGATTTGTTCTCTTATAAAATGAAAAATTACCTAAGAGGAAAAAAAAAAATCAGATCATGTCTCTGTGGGTGTGACCAGCTTGGGTCTGTGCATAGGCAAGCCTACCATCCAAACAGATTCATTCAAGTTTGTCCTAGAAATTAAAAATAAATACATAAATAACCTATATCAATTAAAACTTTTTTAGTTCCAAGTGACAGAAAGCCTAATCCAATTTGACTTAAACAAAAAGGAAATATATTGGTTCCTGTGACTGGAAAGTCTAGGGGTAGTACTGGGTAGGGTGTACCTGGATTCAGGTCTCAAGCAATGTCAAGATAAAATTTTTTACATGTTTTCTACATTATTCAGCTCTGCCTTTATCATGTTTGCTCCATCATCTCAGTTTAAGTCCAGCAGAAGGAAACTTTCCAACAATCATCTACAAAATTCTCTTTGTGTCTTACTGTCTCACATTGAGTTCTATGCTCATGCTAATCATGGTAGCCAGGGAAAGGGTCAGATCCAAATCAAGTCTGAACTCACAAACCACATATCTATTATATAATCAGTGGGGGAGTCATTTCTAACTGATTGGATGAACAATGGGAGAGAAATTGATCACTAAATAAACATCAAAAGGTGTTACCAGAAGTGGGGTAGATGGATACGGGCTGCCAAAATCAACAAATATCCATTACAGAGGCCCAAGTGACAAACCCAGAAGTCAGTGGGTCAACTCGGAGATAATATTCCCTTACTTATACAAGACCTCCATCGATTCAATAAATATTAGCAATGGGTTTTAAGAATCCATCGGAATTCTCATATAATGCTGAACTTATCTGTAAAATGAATATCAGCTAAACCTCTGATTTTGTGTGCAAAAACCCATGTCAACTGCACATCTGCAGAAGATGTCAAATAACTAAGAATAATAGCTTCGGTTTATTGAATTTGAATAACCAATGTGGCTCAAAAGTGCAGAAAAGGATAGCCAAAAGAGAATAAGCTTAAGTGAAACTAGGAAAGATATTTCCTTCTAAGTGTCCTTTTTCTGCCTCTTGAGCAATAAAGAATATCCAATACTACATCTACTGAGTAGCAACAAAGATTTTATTTTCCAATAGACTAAGAAAAAGAAAACTTTTAAAAATTTTATTTGAAGGCCTAACTTACTGAATTTACCTCTTCTGAATTCAATAAGACAGTATCACAATTAGTGGAAATAATATTTCTGGGTCCACAAGCATCTAGATGACGTAAATAAACTGTGACAAATTATTAGTTGCAGATCTTTCATTTCATTTTAGGACCTAGGATCTAGAACATAATCAAGAGAATATATGTGTGAAGCAGGTTTTTGGTTAGAGATGAAATATTTGTGTTCTAGCTGATTTTGTGATATTGTTCCTTAGTATTATATAGTTTTTCACTTTAAGATCAACCTGGTAGATCCTCTAGACTGTCTAGACTACCTTTGAATTTGTCTTAGTTTTTTTTTTTTTTTTTTTTTTTTTGCCAAAAGTGGGAAGAAAGATGTGAGCCTAAGAAGTATAACCAACTTTATTATTTTTAAGTAATAAGTATGGTCTGCATTACATATAAATATACACCACCGAAAATTAAGGTTGCGTTCTTTTTCTCCTTTTCTCTACTGGGAAAGGGTCTAGCTCCCTCCCCTTCTTCTATTTATCTATCAAAGGTGTTTGGGGAAAAGGAGAAAAAATCAGACCAGGCAAAAGAGCATTTTGGACCCTACTTAATATGAAAAGAGTTTCAATTATCAACTTCCCTACAATTCACACCAAAGGACCAGCTGAAAGTTGTTAGAAAGTGTCAGCAATTTTAAATGTGTTACTAGTTATTTCTGTACCTCATCAACAACTCAGCACTTTTATTCTTGGTAATCATGACTCACCCTTTTCATTCATTTATCATTTCAATTAACTTTTTCTATGATCGGTATTTGCAACAACGCTTCATGAGAAAAGTGACTCAAAAAAGGCACTACATCATTCAGAGACCCACCCTCCAGCCACTTCTCTCCGTAACCATATCCTGCCTATTCTTGCTCTTTTCTTTGATTTCAGTGGGACGACTGAAGAGTGAGCACAGTGTTGCTGAAAATCTAAGTCTGGCTCTGACAAGCCATTTTATAATGTATGTCATAAGAAATATATTTTGAGTACTTATACTCTGAAACCTTTTGAACACTACACAAATGTCAGCAATAGATATGAATTACCATATGTATGTAGAGGTTTTAATCCTAACGTTTTTAATATCCATGAGGTTAGAAATTCTCATTGTGCTTCTAAAAGCCTAAATCTAAACATATCTGAACTATTGATTGCATTCAATAAATACTTGCTAAAGGTACAAATAAATAAAAGAATGGATATTGCCTAACATACAAATAAAATATAATAAGGAAATATTCCACTATCTATAACATTGAATAATTTCTATTGGGGATGAATTACATTGCTAGAAGGCCATTGCTCAACTAAACACTTTGATGAATGTCTAAGTTTGGGAGTATAAGTCAGAAAACATGCAATTTTTTTCAAAGTATTGGGGTATCCCTGGTAGTGCTCAATAAACAGAGAGAGAGAGAGAGAAACCCTGGATGGCAGCAGAGCCCTGAAGGGACTTAAGAGAACAAGAATCATTAATACAGAGTTTTATAATTGTTTGCTCTAAAATATGCCATATAGTAAACCCTTCTACCTTACTACAAAATATTCAGTAAGTCTTACGTTTTTTCCTAGTGTGAGGATATCCTTTGGGGAAACTTAAGAAGTCTGCAGTTTCCTGCTTTACTAGACACATTGGTAGGCAAATATAGTAGCTCACAAGAAAACAGGATTATGAAATTGTAAATTCTTGAGTGGGAATATTTCTGAAATCTTGTGAAAAGTTGTCTGATGGCTTACAGAAGTCATCAGTGAGATTGAGGGTGCAACTCAATTCTCTCTAGATCAGATGGTGCAGGGAGACCAAGATATCATCGAGACTCCATACTGCCTACCCAGGGTTAAAGAATGAAATGGCAGCCTAGAAGAGGTGCCAATTGGCAGCCTGGAAGAGGTGCCAATTGGGCAGCCAGAAGACGGGAGTAAGAAGTACCAGTGATAGCGGTCCAAGACAACCGTTAAATGGAACATTAATTTTCTTTATCAAACAGGCATTATGACACCAAGTCAGGGCTGGCTTCATGGGCATACAATCAATGCAGTCAGGCAAGGCTCTACACTCAGAAAAGTTTTGCACTTGGAATTTAATCCTCTGCAGTCTCTGTCTTGAAATGATGATTTAAGGAAAACAGGTTTAGAGAAGTTAATTGGTTAAGCTCATCCACCCAGTGAGATCATCTTAATTTGCTTTTGGTAAGTGAAATCTGATGGAAAAAATGGAACATGGACAGGGACTTGGAGCCACACTGAAGTAGCCAACCTTCTACTACCTCCCCACCCACCTTCCCACCAACTCAGAATGGGTTCTTAGCCACCTACGCTCTACCCAGCCTCCTTATCCATGCTACTCCCTGTGATTATTAATAACCCAGCCTGGAAGGAGGGAAGCCTCAGAATCTTCAGCTTCTGGAGGGCCTGGGTACAGGTACAGAAAGGGTTGGTATTAGGGACACACTCCATGACATACAAATCGGGCCAAGGCAGTGACTCTCCCTACCCTGGGTTGGCAGAAGCACAGAGAATGTGTGGACCATTTGGCAGGGGCCTTTCACCCACAGCCAAATCAGGTACTAAGCACATCCCACAGTAGAGGTTGCAGTCCATAAGGGGTTGTCTGTCCAGTATGGTCTGTGGGAAGGAGGGGTTAACTTCCCTGCTCCATCTGGAGCCCCTTGTTTTTGTTTTGCACTGGGTCACACAAATCATATAATCATCCATGCATCAGATAAACAGGGAGATTTAACTACAGTTGAAAACTGAATTCCCAACTCAATTATCATCTAGCTTCGCATTAAAATAGGTAGAAAAGGACAAAAATAATTTTAGAATTAGACTTGCAATTAAAGAGAGTACCTAGAATTCCATTATTTCACAACAGCCATATTTCCATGGTAATGTTTATCTTCATAGTTTATGTGTGTGTGTCAATTTATTTTTACTCATATTCAAAATTCTTCAGAAATATCATTAGTCACAGTCAAGAAAAAGTTGCTCTAGACCTAGCAGTGCCACTAACTTGCTATGTGAGGTAGAACAGGCCTATCACTCCTCTGGCTTTCAGATTCTTTGACTATAAAATGAAATACATGGATTATGATCTCTGAGTGACATTGCAAAGTCTATAGTTTTGATTCCTGCATGTTCACTCCTTAGAAAAGTCATCTGCTCATATAACTTCAATAACCACCCATATGTACTGGTCCCCAAAATTGTAGTAATTATTGCAATTGTTGGTACTTACGAGGAAAAGTACTTTACATTAATTATCTCCTTCAGTCCTCAAGTTTTTTATAAGAAAAAATTGACTACTGTTCAACTCATTTCTGGATCAATAAATATTTATATTTTTAATTTTTTAAAATCAATTTTGGTAAGTTAGACTTGTCTAGGAAACAGGCAATTTTGCTAAATTTTCTAATGTTTTACCATAAAATTGTTTGCAATATCCTCTTATATGTTTATGTTTGCAGCACCTGTAGTGGTATCCCTTTTCATTTCTGTTGTTTACTATTTATGTATTCTCTTTTATTCATTATTTAAGATGAAAGTTTGTCTGTTTTATTATACTGACTATTTTATGATTGTTTTGTATTTCTATATTTTCTTAACCACACCAGAGCACTACCTTTTTATCGCCAGAAGTAGCAGACCCAAAGGGTGGTCTCAACAGGCACAAGAACCCACTGGGGTAAATCCCCCTTTGAAAATTCAGCCCCCACACACAGCAGCTCATACACTTTGGGCATAGCCAATCCACACAGCCAGAAAGCCTGGGAGTCAATCCCACCCACCGACATGTCAAAGGCAAGTAAGGCTCAACTACAATAGGAGAATACACACAATACACACAAGGGACACCCCTGGAACACACACACAGGTGATGGGGGAGACTGTGCCACTGGACCACACAGAACACATACTTCATAAGGCCACCCAGCAAAGATGGAGAGACATAGGATAGAGAGACATAGGATATCTACCTAACACATAAGAACAAAAACAGAGAGGCAGCCAAAATGAAGGAACGTGTCCCAAATGAAAGAACAGAAGAAACTTCCAGAAACAGAACTAAATGACATGGAGGCAACCAACCTACCAGTGACAGAGTTTAAAACACTGGTTATAAGAATGCTTAAGGAACTTAGTAAGAATTTTGACAAAGAGCTAGTAAGCATAAAGAAGGACACAGAACCATCAAAAACAACCAGTCAGAAATAAAGAATATAATAACTGAAATGAAACACCCTACAAGGAATCAGCAGCAGATTAGATGAAGCAAAGAATCAAATCAGTGATTGAGAAGACAAGGTAGCAACAGACATACGAAAAAATGCTCATCACTAATCATTAGAGAAATGCAAATAAAAACCACAAAGAGATAACACCTCACTCCGGTCAGAATGGCTATCATCAATAAATCAACAAAGTGCTGGCGAGAATATGGAGAAAAGGGAACCCTCATGCACTGTTGGTAGGATTGCAGATTGGCACAGCCACTATGGAAAACAGCATGGAAATATCTCAAAAACTGAAAATGGAGCTATCCTTGACCCAGCAATTCCACTCTTGGGTATCTATCCAGATACCCCAAAACACTAATTCAAGAAAATATATGCACCCTATGTTTATTGCCGTACTATTCAAAATATCCAAGACATGCAAACAACCAAAATGTCCATTGATAGATGACTAGATAAAAAAAAAAAAAACCTGTGGTACATTTATACGAGTATCACTTAACCATAAAGAAGAATGAAATCTTACAATTTGCAACGACATGGGTGGACCTAGAGAATATTATAGCCATGTTTCTCTGAAAATAAGACCTAGCCAGACAATCAGCTCTAATACGTCTTTTGGAACAAAAATTAATATAATACCTGGTAGTATAGTATAGTATAGTATAGTATAGTATAGTATAGTACAGTATAGTATAGTATAGTATAGTATAGTATGACCTGGTCTTACATTATGTTAAAATAAGACCAGGTCTTATATTAATTCTTGCTCCAAAAGATACATTAGAGTTGATCGTCTGGCTAGGTATTGTTTTTTGGGAAAATACAGTACTAAGTGAAATAAGACAGATGGAGAAAGACAAATACCATAGGATCTCACTTACATGTGGAATCTAATAGTACAGAATAAATAAGCAAACTAAACAGAAATAGACTCAGAGATTTAGAGAAAAAGCTGATGGTTGCTAGATGGGAGGGAGATGGGAATGGGGGAGAAAGTAAAGGGATTAGAAAGCACAAATTAGTAGTCACAATATTGCCACAGGGATATGAAAGACAGTTGGGGGAACATAATAATGTTGAAAAGATTTTGTAGGGTGTCAGATGGGCACTTGTCTTATTAGGGATACAATTTCATGGACTGTGTAGATGCCTGACCATTGAGCTGTACACCTGAAGCTGAATAATACTGAATGTCAGCTATAATTAAATATCACAGGATGTGGAGTACAGCACAAGGAATAGAGTCAGTGGAATTGTAACAGCTATATACAACGTCAGAGTGTTAGTAGATTGGGGGAGGGAGGTTATCACTTGCAAATGTCTAATTATTACATTGTTTTGTACACCTGAAACTAATTTTTTAAAAATCAGAACAAAACAAAAAAAAAATCAAACATAGTTTAAGGGAGTTTGGGACAAAGCATGACAACATTCTCATCATAAGAGTGCCAAAAGGAGAAGAGAGGGAGCAAAAGATTGAGAACGCATCTGAAAAAATAATGACTGAAAACTTCCTTAACCTGGCAAAGGAAATAGATATACAAGCCCAGGAAGACTAGAGTCCCAATCTAGATGAACCCAAAGAGGCCCACACCAAGACACATCATAATTAACATGACAAAGGTTAAAGACAAAGAGAGAATCCTAAAACAGGAGAAAGACAACTAGTTACTTACAAGAGAGCTCCCATAAGATTACCAGCTGATTTCTGCAGGCCAGAAGGGTGTGGCAGGAAATATTCAAAGTGATGAAAAAAAGGGCCTACAACCAAGATTACTCTAACCAGCAAGGCTATAAGTTAAAATTAAAGGAGATGTAAAGCTTCCCAGACAAGAAAAAGCTAAAGGAATTCATTACCACCAAGCCCGTATTACAAGAAATGTTAAAAAAGACTTCTTCAAGAAGAAGAAGGGGGTAAACAAACAGACAAGCAAAAGAAGATCAAAAATATAAATAATAAAATGGCAATAACTATAGATCTATCAGTAATCACTTTAAATGTGAATGGATTAATGCTCCAATCAAAAGAAATAGGGTAGCTGAATGGATAAGAAAACAAGACTCAAGCATATGCTGTCTACAAAAAACCCACTTCAGATCGAAAGACACACATAGACTGAAAGCAAAGAGATGGAAAAAGATATTTCACACCAATAGAAATGAAAAAAAGCTGGGGTAGCAATATTTAAATCAGACAAAATAGACTTGAAAATGAAGACTATAATAAGAGACAAAGAAGGACATTACATAATGATAAAGGGATCAATCAAACAAGAGAACATAACCTTAGTAAATATCTATGCATCTGAAATATGAACACCTAAACATATAAAGCAAATGTTGATCAACATAAAGGCAGAAATCAACAATGGCACAATCATACTAGGGGACTTTAAAACCCCACTGACACCAACAGATAGATCTTCCAAACAGAAAATCAACAAAGGAAACAATGGCCTTAAAAGACACACTAGACCAGATGGATTTAATTCATATTTTTGGAGCATTTCACCCCAAAGCAGCAGAATACATTCTTTTCAAGTGAAAATGGAACATTTTCCAAGATGGATCACATGTTAGGCCACAAACAAGTGTCAATAAATTTAAGAAGATTGAAATCATATCAAGTATCTTTTGTGACCACAATGGTATGAAACTGGAATTCAATTACAAGAAAAAAACTGAAAAACACACAAACACTTGAATGCTAAATAACATGCTATTAAATAATTAAATAATGAAATCAAGGAGAAAAATCAAATGATACCTTGAGAAAAATGAAAATGAAAATACAAAATCTGTGGGAAACAGCAAAAGCAGTCCTAAAAGGGAAATTCATAGCAATGCAGGCCTCACAAAACAAGAAAAATGTCAAATAAACAGTCTCACCTTACACCTATGGGACCTGGAAAAAAAAAACAGCAAACAAAGCCCAAAGAGAGTACAAGAAAGAAAATAATAAAGATCAGAGTGGAAATAAATAAAATAGAGGCTAAAAAGCAATACACAAAATCAATGAAACCAAGAGCTGTTTTTTTGAAGAGATAAACAAAATTGACAAATATTTAACCAGATTCATCAAGAAAAAAGAGAGAGGACCCAAAAAAATAAAATCAGAAATGAAAGACAAATGATAACAAATACCACAGAAATAAAAAAAAAAAAAGAAAGAAAGAAAGAAAATACTATAAACAACTATACATGAAAAAATTGGACAATATGGAAGAAATTGATAAATTCCTAGAAGCATACAATCTTCCAAGACTGAATTAAGTAGAAAAAGAAAATCTGAACTGACCAATTACTACCAATGAAATTCAGTCAGTAATCAACAAGCTTCCAACATACAAAACTCCTGGACCAGATGGCTTCACAGGTGAATTTTACCATTTCAAAAAAGAATTAACACCTATTCTTCTCAAACTATTCCAAAAAATTCAGGAGGAGGAAAGGCTCCAAAATTCATTTATGAGGCCACCATTATCCTGATTCCAAAACCAGACAAAGACATTACAAATAAGGAAAACTATAGGCCAGTATCCCTAATGAACATGCACGCAAAAATTCTCAACAAAATATTAGCAAACCAAATTCAGCAATATATTAAAATGATCATACACCATGAACAAGTGAGTTTCATCCCAAGTATGCAAGGTTATTTCAATATCTGCAAATCAATTAACATGACATACCACATAAAATGAAAAATAAAAATCATATGGTCATATCAATAGATGCAGAAAAAGTGTTTGACAAAATCCAGCATCCATTTATGATAAAAACTCTCAGCAAAGTGGGAATAGAGGGAACATATCTCAACACAATAAAGGTAATACATGACAAACTCACAGCTAATATCATACTCAATGGGGAACAGCTAAAAGCATTCTCTTTAAGATCAGGAAACAAACAAGAATGTTTCACCACTTTTATTCAACATAGTACTGGAAGTCCTAACCACAACAATCAGACAAGTAAAAGAAAAAAAAAAAAAAAGACATCCAAATTGGAAAGTAAAATTGTCAATATTTGCAGCTGACATATATAGACAGAACCCAAATGATTCCACCAAAAACTATTAGAACTGATCAATGAATTTAGTAAAGTAGCAAGATATAAAATGAATGTTCAGAAATTGGTTGCATTTTTATACACTAATAATGAACTATCAGAAAGAGAAATTAAGACAATAATCCTATTTACAATTACAGCAAAAAGAAATAACTAAAAAATAAAATGCCTAGGAATAAATTTAACCAAGAAAATAAAAGACCTATACTCAGAAAATTATAAGACATGGAACTGAGAAATTAAAGAAGTTACAAATAAATGGAAATATATACTATGCTCATGGATAGGAAAAATTAATATAGTTAAAATGTCAATACTACCCAAAGATACTTATAGATTCAATGCAACCTCTATCAAAATACCAATGGCATTTATCACAGAACTAGAACAAATAATCCTAAAATTTACATGGAACCATAAAAGACCCCAAATAGTCATGGCAATCCTGAGAAAGAAGAAGAAAGCTGGAGGTATCACGCTACCTGATATCAAGTTATACTCCAAGGCCATAGAAAACAAAACACCATGTTATTGGCATAAAAATTGACACATGTATGAATGGAAAAGAATAGAGAGCCCAGAAATAAATCAATGCCTCTTTGGTCAATTAATCTATGACAAAGAAAGCAAGAATATACATTGGAGTAAAGACAGTCTATTCAATTAATGGTGCTGGGAAAACTGGACAGATACATGCAAAAAATGAAACTGGATCACCTTCTTATGCCATATACAAGAATAAATTCAAAATGGATTAAAGACTTAGATGTAAGCCCCAAAACCATAAAACATAAAACATCTACAAGAAAATACAGAAAATAAACCCTCAGACATTAATTTTAGTAATATTTTTACTGATATATCTCCTCGGGCAAGGGAAACAAAAGAAAAATAAACAAACGGGACTATATCAAACTAAAAAGTTTTTGCACAGCAAAGGAAATCATCAACAAAATGGAAAGACAGCGTACTGAACGGGAAAAGATATTTACCAATAATACATCTGATAAGAAGTCAATATCGAAAATGTATTTAAAAAACTCATACAACTCAACACTAAAAAAACAAACAATCCACTTAAAAAATAGGCAGAGGACTTGAATAAACATTTCTCCAAAAAGGTCATAAAGATGGCCAATAAACATATGAAAAGATGCTCAATGTCACTAATTATCAGAGAAATGCAAATAAAAACCTCATTGAGATGTCACCTCACACCTGTCTGAATGGCCATCATCAATAAATCAACAACAAAAAGAAGTGCTGGCAAGGATGTGGAGAAAAGGAAACCCTTGTGCATTTTTGGTGGGACAATGCAACCACTACAGAAAACAGTATGGCAGTTCCTCAAAAAATTAAAAATAGAATTACCTTATGATCACTCCTGGGTATTTATCCAAAGAAATCCAAAACACTAGTTTGAAAAGATGTATGCACCCCTGTGGTTACGTCAGTGCTATTTAAAATAGCATATATAGAAACAACCGAAATGCCCATCGAAAGATAGTTGGATAAAGAAACAGTGGTACATATATACAATGGAATATTACTCTGCCATAAAAAAGAATGAAATCTATACCTGGGAATAGAATTATTGGGCTATAGATGTAAATATAATCATATTTGAAATGATGGCTTTCAGACTGTCTATTCTAGTTTATCTTTAGCAGGGATGAGAGTCTCATACTCCTGACCATACTTCATATCATCCAGGTTTCCAAGTTAGTAGACATAAAATGATATTATTTTGTTGTTTCAATTTGCATTTTTTTCTGATTATAATTTACTCAAACATCTCTTAATATTATTGGGCATGAGGGTTTTCTACTTTCTTCATTGACTATTCATATTTTTTTATTTTTCTGCTATCTTTTTCTTGTTAATTTATAAGCACTCCTTGCATATTCTGCATATTTACCCTTTTCAATGATAATAATATCTAGAACATATGGATTTTCTAATTTTGTCAGCTCTTAACTTACCCATGGCATCCTTCATTAATCAAAAATCATCCCAAAAACTAAAATGTAAATGTATCTGCAAAAAATACATGGAACCTTTTTTAAAAGTGTTTTGGAGGAAGATGGTAGAGTAGATATTAGGTTGGTGCAAAAATAATTGTGGTTTAAAAGATTAAAAATTACGAGAACCACAATTACTTTTGCATCAACCTAATAAATACTGTGCTGGCCTCCTCTCACAACCACCTTGAAATTACAACTAAACTACAAAACAAACACCTTTGAGAGTTGTCTGAAATCTAGCTGAATAGAAGTCCTATAACTAAAAATATACAGAAGAAGCCAGGTGGACACTGAGAAGAGGGCAGAAATACAGAAAGAATTGTTCCACAACCATGTGTGGCTATTAAAAACTAGAAGGGATATCTCAGCTGTGGAGGTCCACCCTAAGAAGAAAGGGGTCCAGCCCCACACCAGTCTCCCCAGCCCAGTGTCCCAGTGCCAGGGAGAGAAATCCCCATAACTTCTGGTTGTGAAAACCAATGGAAATTGTGGCTAAGTGAGATGGAGGGCAGCTGCAGTCCCAGGCAATCCTCTTTAAGGGCCCATTCATGGACTTACTTGCTGACAGACTCACTCATTCTGAGCTCCAGTGCTGGGGGAGCAGCTGAAAAGATGCCAGGGACATAAAGGGAAGAATTAAATTGTCTGGCTTCAGGGCAAGGGCTGGAGGGGTACCTTTTTCCCCACACACAGAAGCGCTAGAAAAAAACATTGTTCCTTTGTTGAGCCTTCCCCCCACCCATTGTGCAGACACAGGCAAATGCCCTATCTGAGTCTCCATCAATCTGTTAAATACCTTTAGTTGCACCCTGTTGATTCCCTGAGACCCACCCCACCCAACTTGAAGGCCTACCCAAGCCACTTCAAATGGCTTTTTGATACAAATAGCCTGTCTTTATTCATACTGGGGACTTTCCTAAAATCACTCAGAGGTTCACAAACCCCAAATAAGCAGTATCTGGTCTCTGTGTGCCCCATACCTCTTGCTAAGCAGCCCCAAGCCTCGCACTAGCTGCAGCTGGCCTCATTTCACACTTTAGCCTCTCCCAGGTACCTCCAAGCCCAGCACTAATGGCAACCATCTGCAGATCAATTTGTAGCTCATAGCAATCGGCCCCAGGCAGGGCACAGGCTGCAGCTGAACTTGGCCTGCAGGGAGTCCCCTCAAAGGAGGCCCCAGGGCTGTCAGGCCCAGTGGTCAGCTTCGGAATGAGCCAAAGTATCACCCAGCTCCCTCCAAGAATGATACATCTAAAGGGCAGACTTGGAAGGCATCAGAACCATGCTAAAGTGAATCCTGCTTTTTAGGGTCAGCCCCTGAACAATGTTCCTCCACTGTATGTAATGGCCAGTCCTCACAAATAATCAGCCTGAGGGTTAATCCCTCTCAGTGACATGCAAACATCAACCAAGGCTCAACTACAACAGGAGGGCACACACAACCTACACAAGTGATAGACCTGGGGCATCCAGCTCACGTGACCATGGAGACTGCACCACTGGACACAACAGGCCACCTACTACATTAAGGCCACTCTACTAAGACCAGGAGACATAATAGCCCGACCTAATACATAGAAACAAACACAGGGAGGCAGCCATAATGGGGAGACAAAGGAATACATCCCAAAAGAAAGAACAGAACAGACCTCCAGAGAAAGAACTAAACAAACAACTGAAATGAAGAATACATTAGAGGGGCAGCCAGATGGCTCAGTTTGTTAGAGCGTGAGCTTTGAACAACAGAGTTGCCAGTTCGATTCCCACATGGACAGTGAGCTGCACCCCCCCACAACTAGATTAAAGACAACAAACTGCTGCTAAGCTCCGGAGGGGCGGCCAGATGACTCAGTTGGTTAGAGCATGAGCTCTCAATAAAAAGGCTGCCAATTCAATTCTCACATGGGATGGTAGGCTGCTCTCCTGAACTAAAGGTTGAAAGCAGTGACTGGACTTGAAGCTGAGCTGCACCCTCTGCAACTGGATTGAGGAATGGTGGCTTAGAGTTGATGGGCCTGGGAGAGGCTTACTGTTCCCCAATATTCCCCAATAATTTTTTTTAAATGATTATCTCATTAAAAAAAGAATACATTAGAGGGAATCAATAACAGATTAGATAAAGCAGAGGATCAAGCCAGCAATTTGGAAGATAAGGTAGCTGAAAACACCCAATCAGAACAGCAAAAATAAAAAAGAAATTGAAAATTGAGGATAGTTTAAGGGGCCTCTGGGACAACTTATAGCATACAAATATTCACATGATAGGGGCTCCAAAAGGAGAAGAAAGACAGCAAGGATTGAAAACCTATTTGAAGAAATAACTACTGAAAACTTTCCTAACCTGGTGAAAGAAATAGATAAGCCCAGAAAGCACAGAGAGTTCCCAACAAGATGAATCCAAAAAGGCCCACACCAAGACACATCATAATTAAAATGCCAAAGGTTAAAGACAAAGAAAATTTTTAAAGCAACAAAAGAAAAGTGGTTACTCACCTACAAGGGAGCTCTCATAAAACTTTCAGCTGATTTCTCAACAGAAACTTTGCATACCAGAAGGGATTAGCAGTAAATATTCAATGTGATGAAAAGCAAGGACCTACAACCAAGATTATTCTACACAGCAAAGCTATCATTTCAAATTGAAGGATAGACAAGAAAAAGCTCAAAGAGTTCATCACCACCAAACCAGTATTATAAGAAATGTCAAAGGATTTCTTTAACAGGAAGGAAAAATATCAACAATATGAATAATAAAATGGCAATAACTACTTATCTATCAACGTTACTTTAAATGTAAATGGATTAAATGCTCCAATCAAAACACAGAGAGCGACTGAAAGGATAAGAAAACAAGACCGTTATATATCTTACCTACAAGAGACTCACTTCAGATCAAAATACACAAACAGACTGAAAGTAAAAGGATGAAAAATCTATTTCATAAAAATGGAAATGAAACAGGAAAAAAAAAAGGTGATGTAGCAATACTTATACCAGACAAAACAGACTTTAAAACAAAGGCTATATAACAAGAGACAATGAAAGACCCAGTAATCCCACTATGGACAGCAATATGGAGGTTCCTCAAAAAATTAAAAACAAAACTACCATATGACCCACAAATTCCACTTCTGGGTATTTATCTGAAGCAACCCAAATCACTAATTCAAAAAGACATATGCACTCTTATGTTCATTGCAGCATTATTTACAATAGCCAAGATATGGAAGCAACCTAAGTGTCCATCGATAGATGAATGGATAAAGAAGTGGTACATACCGTGTTTCCCCGAAAATAAGACCTAGCCGGACAATCAGCTCTAATGCATCTTTTGAAGCAAAAATTAATATAAGACCTGGTATTATATTATATTATTATATTATATTATATTATATTATATTATATTATATTATATTATATTATATCAAATTACATTATATTATATTATTATTATATAAGACCCAGTCTTATATTATAATAAAATAAGACTGGGTCTTATATTAATTTTTGCTCCAAAAGACGCATTAGAGCTGATTGTCCAGCTAGGTCTTATTTTCAGGGAAACATGGTATATACAATGGAATATTACTCTGCCATAAAAAATAATGAAACTTTGCCATCTGCAACAGCATCGATAGATCTAGGGGGAATTATGCTAAGTGAAATAAGTGAGGCAGAGAAAGATAAATGCCATATGATTTCACTTATATGTGGAATCTAAAGAACAAAATTAATAAACACACAAAACAGAAACTCATATATACAGGGAAGATTTTGATGGTTGTTAGATGGGAAGGAGGTTGTGGGGGTAGGTGGGTGAAAAGGGTGAAGGGATTAAAATGTACAAATTGGTGGTTACAAAATAGTCATGGGGATGTAAAATACAGGAAATATAGTCAATAATATTGTAATAACTATGTATGGTGTCACATGGGTATTAGATTTATCAGGGTGATCACCTCATAAATTCTATAAATATCTACTCACTATGTTGTATACCTAAAACTACTATAATATTGTATGTCACCTATAACTGAAAAATAAAAAGTTACTAAAAAAAGGAAAAAATGAAGGGAACCAATTTATAATTGTACCATAAAAAGGCCAAATTTTATATTAGAAGTCTAAAGACAAAATGTGGGTGAGTAACAGCATCAAAGTACCAGTTGAAGCAGAAGAGTATGGTTCCAGGACCACCTTGGGTGCTTCTTAACTATGATTCCTACACAGGCCCTATCTGAGACCAACTAAACCAGAGTCTGTGGTGGTTGGCCAAGGAGCTATATTTTTTCAAGCTATTCAAGAAATTCCTATGCACACCAAAAATCAAGAAGCACTGATACAATTGTGCTAATCCCTACTGTGTTTGAGTTTCCCTGTCAGGGTTCAGCAGCAAATGCCATAATAATTTAATCCTCTAAAAATATTTATATTTGACCTTTTTTTAAAATTGAATCTTAAAGGTTATACTTTCCTTCTTCAATCCTAACACTTTCTTTTTCAAGATTGTATTTTTATTCGCACTGTTTAAGTTGTTGCAAGTTAGAAGGAATAAGAAGCTAATTCTTTCCTCAGTGGCTGTAAATGGCTTCATTTTGCAAAGTATCTTTTTGCTTTTCAAGGAAAGATAAAAACATATTTTAGAAAGATTAAAAACTGTATTCCAAGAATGAAGACTGGCAGACACTACCAAATAGTATATTTTTAAGCATTAGCTACATTTATAGTTTTGAAGTTCTAAGTCTTTCTACGTCCACATTCTCTCAGCATCCACCTTTCAGTGAAATCTAGTAAATTGAAGTTTATTAAATTTGTGCTATACTGAAAAGCAGCTGACAGCTGAAGGTTAAGTAGATATAGGAAACATCAAGAAAGGAAAGTTTGACAAGAAGTTCCTAAATAAAATCCTCCTCGAATTTCACAGACAGCTCTAAATGCCAAACAAAATAGATAATGTAGTAAAGATCTACAGGGAATATTCTCTTGGAAAAGCTATCATTTCCAGTCAGTAATATCCACCTTTTCCTAAAATAACATTTGTTACATAAAGTAAATATGTAGGTATTTACAAAAAAAGTCTGACATGTAGGTGTATATCAGATATAGATATACAGATATATTCCTATTGAAACATGATTTCCAAACATTTATAAATCTATTCATGTTGAAAGGGAGGGAAATTCAAAAGTTTGATAATTTCAATAAAATGTATAGACTATATTGGTTCATTAAATTGTTTCACCAAAATATTTCTTATTGTTGCATTATAAATTTTAATCACAATAATTTATCTAGAATATATTACGTATTCAAGGTATATCTTCATTATCCAATCTAGAGTTTTAAAATCAAGACCCACTGAAAGAAATATTCTTTAACTGTTATCATTAGGACATACTACAGAAAGTATTTCTATAGAACAGAACAATAGAGGAAACTACATTCTAATATTTTAATTTAAAGCTATATCATTCATTTTAAATAACTGGCATAAGTACATTTACATATTGTTTTATTTGTCAAGGAATGTGTTTTAATTGATGGATAGATTTTTTTAATATCCTAAGGTTATACTAGACTCTGATCTTCCTAGGCAAAAGTTATGTTGGGTTTTTTTAATACTACTTATAGCCAATTTAAAGCTGAGACACTTAAAGCAATCAAAACAAAAAATTTTAGTCCTAAAGTTTAGATCACAACCATAAAGAATTTTCCTCTCAAGCTGACTATCTATAGATCATCACTTCGTAAATAAAAGAAAATATAGCAGATTTAGTCATTTTTGCAGAATCATTTCCCTAACATGAGTGATTGTTTCACATTCAGTGAGTCTCCTTGTCAATTCATTCAACGGGCACAATCAAACAATAGTTAAAGACCCTAAAAGTTGTAAAATTAGCAATAACAGTTTATGCTTAATGTTCCTTACTGCATGTCAGGCATAGTCCTAATTAATCCCCTATTCTGCACATAGCTGCCGGAGTGATTCTAACATGGCCCCAGTGGGATCATGCCTCTGCTCTGCTCAGAGCCATACAAGCACTGCCCACCTCACTCAGCCTAACAGCCCGTGTCCTCACTCTGGCCTACAAGGCCCTACACCATGTGTACACAGGTTTTTGCCCTTGCCTCATTTCCTACTACTTTAATTTGGGGCACAGTGTCCTCGACCATTTTTCCAACACGCCAGTTACAATCTGCCTTAGGGGTTTTATAGTCGCTGTCCCTTTGGACTAGAAACATTCATACCCAGATATCTGCATGGGTCATCCCCTCACTTCCTTCAGATCATTTTTCCTAAGTCACCTTCTTAGAAACACCTTCCCTGTCTGCCTTATCTAAGTTTGCATAACTCTCCTGCCTGCTTCATTTTTCTCTTTAGTACTTTTTTTGCTAGCATACTTTATGTTTTTCTTGTTTATTTTCTGTCTCCCCACTAGAATGTAAGTTCCATGAGGGCAGATGTTTTGTCTGTCTTCTTCACTGCCGTGGCCCCAGTGCCATCTACAAGGCATATAATAGGCACTCAATAAATGTTAATTGAACTAATGAAAGAAAAAATTAAACTTCATCACTTATTTCTGAAGCACATAGAGGACAACAGGCTTGTGCAATCATGGAGAAATTTAAAGTATGGAAATATTAAACATTAATAATAACAGGTTTGGCAGAAATGTCCTGCTTTAGTTATTACTCCCTACCAAAGTGAGAAGTGGGAGGGAAAAACTGTCTCTTTTCTGTCCCCTAGGTTCCTGATCCATTTTAGGTACTTAATAAATAGTATTTGTATCCTGTTGGTCCAGTTATTTAAATCTTCTGGCTTTGTGGCAGAGCTAAGTTTCTGCTATGTATTAACCCGTAATATTTTAGCCTCCAATAATTCTCAAAACTTGATTTGTATTCTCTGGTTTGACGAAATCTAGACTGGAGTATTTCTTGGCATAAATAATATGAAGTTGGAAAGCACAAGAACTGTAATTGTGAGCATAAATCAGCACACAGAGCAGCCTCATTCTTGAGGCATCTAAGTCATGGCAGTGGCCCAGAATAACAATTCTCCTCAAGAACATTATGAATGCAGAATGCTGGCTGTGGCAATGGCCCTCCATGAGTTCTTGGGCCTCGGTGTCCACCATCAAACCCCACCTATCACCCGGTTGCCGTTCTGCCTCGTGCATGCCCACACTGGCTTGCTCACCTTCATAGCCACCTGTTCAGGCTCAGCTGCGTCCTGTGACTCGTGACTGCCACGACTCGAGACTTCTAGTCGCTAGCTTGCCAATGATGATGGAAAGTTTGGGGCTACCAAGCAGTGGACTCTTAATAAGTACACATTAAATACTCTTTAAAGAGTGTCCAGGACAGTGTGCTGCCAATCTTCTCACCAGGCTAGTTGAGCATGGCACAGTGGAAAGTTCACAGGCTTTGGGATTGGACAGACCTGGGTTCAAATTCCAACTCTGAGATTTTAAAAAGAGTTCACACTTACTAAAAACTTACTACACACAGGTACTAAGGCAAGCGCTTCACATATATAAATTATTTGACATTCATAATGATATGACATGAGTATTATTCCCATTTTTGCAGATGAGGAAATTGAGGCCTATTAATGTATCCCAAGCCACACAGCTAATAAATGGCAAAGCAGGGATTTGACCCCTACTTTTTCAAATCCATATTCTTAACCATTATTTTATACTAACTTTGTGAGTTTGAGAAGTGAAATTAACTCTATTAGCTCTTGAGGATTTAAATGAGGAAGACATAAATAACCAAGAACATAGTGGCTACTCAATAAATGTGAAAAACTTATCTTTTAAAATTGATGATATTTGAAGAATTATGTTTAACTATTCTGTGTGTTCATAGATTATTTTACATTTTTAAGGAGGAATAATTATTTCTGGAGATATACCCAAAAATATTTATAGGTGGAATAGTATTATGTCTGAATTTGCTTTAAAATAATCCAGTGGGATAGAGTAGGGATACAGATGAAACAAGATTATCATGATAATTAGTGAAGTTGTGTGATGAGTATACTGGGAAGTATAATACTATTCATTCTACTTTTGTTGTATTTAGACATAAATGTTTTTAACATATCCCTTAAAATAATGTAGTGTGTGTGTGTGTGTGTGTGTGTGTGTGTAAAAAGAGAAACGTTTTTCTAGAGTCTCCATAAATGGGAAATAAACCATTGTGTTTCTTATGAATGAAACTGATCTTTAGATATATGGTCTCTTAAATGAAACGTTGTTGCAATATAAGACAATGATTTATCTGGAGCCACATTTAAAAAGTAAAACTCAAGCAATACCATTAGCTATGCTGAAATTGCCTTTAAAACCACAACTGTGTCCTCCAGAGTGCATCCCTGGATTTATATGGTGACTAAATGAAGAAAATCAGTGTTTTCTGCTTCGCACACAAGGCATTGAAATCTGATCAACTGCAATAACATAAGATTAGAGTTTTCTGGCCAATAATTTGTTTTAAAGGGATAAAATACTTAGGATTTTTTCCCTTCAAAACATCTTTGAGGATACTGAATTGGAAAAATATCAAGTACTAGATGAGTAATGCCAATAAAAGAGTAAGTTTAATCCATGCTCTTCATATTTTCTCATAAAAACCTAAAAGCACACAATATGAGCTCTGTATTGTTGGATTTTTCCTTTTTCCTTAAGGAATTAAGTAATATTCGAGACCTAAAATTTGCAGGAAGGCTCACTTGGTGAATTCACTAATGATGCGACCTATGTCTCAATTCTAATATGAAAATATAATCAGTAATTTGGTGATGGCATGATAAAACACCTGTTTTGAGGAAATGAAAAAAGATTGTAAAGTTATATATGGTAAAATGGATACCAGGTAGGAATTTAAGATCTGTCAGCCCACCAAACTTTTTATCTGTCGGGAAAATATTTACTGTCTTTGTTATATTCACCAGCAAGGACGAGCTCTTCAAGGAGATGCTATTAGTGGTCAAGTTTTCAATATTCTAAATTTCTCACTTGTTCAAAAATCGATTTGCTGTTTTACCAAAAATGACTCATTCAATCACAGCAAAAAAGAGAAAATTGAATTGCACTCAATTAAGTAAATATTCAGAACTCTTTGAATAGCTACCCATAGAGTCACAATATCAACTTTAGAGGCAAGAATCCAGTCTGTTCCCTTCAATGTTTTTGGTGAGTCACAGTCAGAGAGGGCAATTTTCATTCTCTTCAGTTAAAATCATTTAAAAGAGATGAAACACATTCTTAAAAAAAATTTAGATCTCAGAAAAAATCATTATGAGGTTACAATTAGAAGTAACATGTGAGAGAAAAATAATATATAGTCTTGAGTAGCTATATTACTTATTCTTTACTCTCCCACCATTGGCCAAATAACCATTAGCCAAATCAGAAAAAGGAAACTACAGTACAACAGAAAAGTGCTAACTTACCAATAGAAACTCCAATTTTCAACCCCAGTTTGTCTCACACCTGTGTAAGTCAGTTAGCCACTCTGAGCCTTGGTTTCCTCTTCTACAAAATGGGATAATGATACTTCAAAGTTGGGACTATTAAGAGTAAATCAAACATACCATTAAAGATCTAAATAAAAGAAAATATATAATTATTATTCATATATAATTTTAATGGAAAACAGTATCAAAATGTGAGCTAAAGAGATGCATGCTTTATTTTGCAATGGGATTATGTGCTGTTCTAAATGGGGGCATAGAAGAAATGTTCTGAGGAAAAACATGATATTCCAAAGGACCTTTAACACATGAATTAAAAGTTACTTCATTACTTTAGGCAAAAATTGTTTTAATATTTGAACAACTTAGTGCTATAGATTTGCCTCTTTGCATTTCTACCAAATCAAACTTTGATTTTCATTTGGGGGTTTTCAAGCACTGATCGTCTTTCATTAGCTCAATAAACCAAACAGCAGTCAAATCTCCATGCTTTAAGAGTTATATAGATTCACTTTCAAAAACTACTGTCACCCCAATAAACTTTAATTTAAAAAAAGAAAAATAAATACACACAAAGAAAGCTTATTTTCTAACACAGGTTTTCATTTTAGTAATAATTTTCACCAAGCCAAAATTAAAGTCAATTCCATGTTTTCTTCTCTATCACAATTTTTTCCTGTTGTCAGTGTCAGATAAAAAACATAATAATTGGAACTAGAAAGGAAAAAGAAACAGAGAAAGACAGAGAAAAACAATTATACTGTAAGAGTGAAACATAAAAAGAATGTAAATGATAGCTTAGAAATAGAATAAGCAAAAATAAGTAATTTTTAATATGACTAATTTTTATTATTGAGCAAAAGTCCTGTGTTGCTAGAATTTAAATACTGATTCTGTCAGTTTCATTAGTATAATGCAAAAATCTAATAAAAGTAAACTATAAACATTCATACAAATAGCTCACTATAAATGAGAAATTTGAGACTTTAACTTGTTAATATTTTAATTGCTTTTTACTTTTTAATTCTACAGCATATCTAATATTTCTCTAGGCCAGTGTCTTTGAAAACACAATTTAATAAGCACCCAGCTGCTTTAAATGTGCAATAATATATTTCCACAATGTATTTAAATCACTTTTCTATCTGCCCATTTTGGTGACAGAATAAGACAATGAATCCTGATAGTCTAGATGAAAATTGAAGAACAGCATATTATTGATGTCTTCATTCAATACAACCCCCATAAACACACACACACACACACACACACACAAAAGGTGCTTCAAGAAATGTGTTTGGCAAAGTTGATATTGTTCTTGTAGATCACAATGCTTCAGAAGCATGACTTCTCTGAGGAAACACTAGCTCTTGTAACAGAAATATCTTTAAATCTTTTAGATAGTCAGTCCACAGGGAAAGGTTTAAGAAAGGATCAAAGCTTGTCCTTTCAGCTTGAATTATTCCATTACAGCTGAATGTGACATAATTACAAAAGATGTTGGATGTGGAATCTCATCAGGATTATCTGACACTCATCTTTGTTGAAAAAGTCTCCCCAGCTGTTGCTCTGATCGCCCAAATGTCACAGGAGTACAGAGTACAAAAGTACTTGTAAGTGACCACTGCTTGGGGTGAGCTTAGCTTCCTTAGGCCATTTTGTGACTTTCCACAAATATCAAGAGTACGGAAAAACAGAAAACATTGTTCCAAATATAGCTCCATTTTCATCTGCAAAGCAGCTTAGAAAACATAAAAAAGCAGCAGCACCAGCAAGGGGTTTATCTTCTGGCACATTTGTGTTTGATGCAGCCAAATTCATTTAGGCATACACATTTCAATCAGAAATGATCGTTCGCAGTCCCATGCATGCTTGCGTATGTTCTTATTTGCTTATACAATCTTATCTTAATTTATCACTCCCCTGTCTTGATGCCTGTTAATGGCTTTGCTGGTAGAAATTCTTGTTATTGGGGATGACTCAAAAGAGCGTTATGACCCCGAAAATGAAATAAGCTGAATAAATATTTAATTTCCTACTATGTTTTACTGGTCATCAGTAAATCACATTTAGCATTTTAAAAGGTATGTTTTTTTGCAAGCATTTGCCAAAGTTTCTTTTTTAAATATCACCATGGAAGTTCAGTTGTAAAATATAACATCAAACATAAAATGTTGAATAATTACTCATTCCAAAGGATTTGGGAGAAGCCAAAAAAAAAAAAAAATACTTTTCTTTCCTTCCTTGTCATGGATTACATTTTCTTCATACATTATTAATGAAGTTAAACTACTAGTAACATGCCAAATGTGCTGCACAGGAGATTTGTGCCTAATCCAGCACAAAACAGGCCCAGTCACATAATGATAGAAAAAAGAACAAATGTCAACAGTTTCACACTGGGACTAGATTAAGTAGACCGTACTTACTGATTTCTTACACAGGGATTATCTCACTTTTAGTGCTATGAGAAGGAAGGCCACACTTCTCTTATATTAACACAGAATTGCACCTGAGGAAAAAAAATTGGAGAGAAGATGCTTCGTCCCCACTCCCACTCAGCCCCACGGCCATGGAAACTTGATTTATTAAATATCACATACTTAAGTCATTATTTGGATAATGGGCTACATAAAAATGTCTAATAGTGATATACAAGTATTAATATCTTAGAGATCAAATATAATATTGCCTCTCATTGAACTCTGATTAGATTGTGCTTAAAATAACTAGTGTTTATTGTTTACCCTTCTACTTGCTAGGTTCAAAAAGCTCCACGGCTTAGATCATGGCTGGATTCCTTACAGGCAATATTAATGTTGAAAGAGTTTAAGGATTTTTCCCCCTTTAATCTCTGGAGGCTAAGGCTTGCAGCCCTTACGTAAGCAAGCTCCCATTGACTTCAGTGAGAGTTTAGCAGTTGCATAAATATCACAGAGGCTGGCACCCATGCTCCATTATTAGTCTTGCTCAAAGAGTACGTATTTGCTGAAATTGTGGTTTTCAGATCTTTGATTATCCATGTAGATAGGAGTATGTCCAGTATTCATGTTGAGAGTGTGTACTGTTAAATTAGGCTGTATAAAAAAATAAATTTATACATTTACACTTCAGTATACAAACATTACTGTGACCTCAAAAATTACAATTGCCGTCCAGTCCAACAATTGACCCCTTTATATAAATGACAACAAAATCTTCTAATGTTTCTGTATTAAATAACTTCCCAAATGTACTTTTTAAATATCTTGATCCTTAGAAAATGTTTTAAGAAACTTTATCTGAAGAAGAAATTTATCTTAGGAATTTTATTTCAAGATGTTTCTTCATTGGACTCATAAACTATTTGTTATTGGGCTCATAAACTACCTTTGTTCTTATTTCAGCTCTTTAGTACAGTGACTAAGAAACCAATCATTTGGTTAGTGGGCAAAACATTTAATCATTTGGAGATATTTGCTTATATTGTACCAAACAATGGTTTGTCATCTTGTTTATATGCAATTCTGAAATAACTGTTTTGAAAATTCTGGCAATTAAAAAAAAAAAAGAACAAGTGAAAGAAACTTGAGAAATAGAAAATGAGTGGGTTAGACCACAGTGGCTTGACTCACCAAAATGGCAAACAAAATTTATTATCGATTCCTAACAGTGGACACCCAGAAAGAGAAGAATGGCTTTTTCACCATTAAGGAAACCTCAGAGAGAAATATTTTTCCAAGTAAACAGTCTTTTCCACAAATTCTTTCTCCACTGGTTTTGATTAAAATTTTTTCTAACATGAATTTTCTTTGGCAATTCATAACCCTACCTACACCTCTGAGCAAGTATTCATTTAAAGAAAAAGTTGCACAAATCTTACTGAAAATACAAATAACAAACCTCTGGTACACCTTGAAGCCTATATTACATAGGGGTAAATACAGGCTTATCTGTTTAGAATCATAATCATATTCCCATAGGATAAGATAATTTTAAAGCATAATCATAATTTATCTCATTTATATCTAATAAACAATCAAGTGGGCATTGTTGATTCTACAAATGAGATTCTGTGTCATTTTCTGTATCGTGCAGCAAGAAAATAAAAAAACAGGGCACATAAATCCAAGTTCGGACTAAAAATCTAATACATTTTTCCTTCACATCAAGGCAAGCCTTCTGTTAATGTTTATCCTCAGTTGTTATATGTTACCCCGAGAAAATAAAGTAAAAATTTTCAACCACTGGAAAGAACTTGAAATATATTTGCATCCACTTCCATTAATATTTGTTTCAGTGTTTCCAAAGGTGTACAACAAAGACCACTGCTGTACTTGAGATGACTTTAGATAGTATCCAGCCAATATTTTTATTTTAATAGTTTAATGTTTATTTTTCAAAACAACTTCTAATTATGGGAAGAGATTCTAGTTTTTATACTTGTAATTTAAAGATTCCATTCTAAGGATGTCAATTTAATTAAAAAGTGATGATATCTAAAAAAAATGAATTGTCATAAATAGCACAAAACTATGTCAAATTGTAAAGATAAAATGGGAGTGACTGAGTTTATTGATGCTGATTACTGATTTATTGATGCTGATTACTGATTTATTGATGCTTCTTGATCAACTGATTAGTGATGTTTTCCTGTGATTTGAGAATACAAGGACGAACAAGGCATACATGGCAACTTCAGAAATGTACAGTCTTATGATAATTTTCACATACATTATGAGAAATTAATAGTACTATTAGAAAAGAAGAAAGATCTAAAATCAAGGCCCTAAGATTCCATCTAAGGAAACTAGAAAAAGAAGAGCAAAATAATTCCGAAGTAAGCAGAAGAAAACAAATAATAAAAATTAGAACAGAAACCAATACATCAATAAAATTTAAAACAGGAAAATAATAGAGAAAAATCAATAAAACCAAAAGATAGTCCTTTGAAAAGATCCACAAAAATTGATAAACCTCTAGGCAGTCTGACTAAGAAAAAAATAGAGAAGATACAAATTACTAATATCAGAAATGGCAGAGAGGTCATATTGCTTATCCCATGGATATTAAAAGGATAATAAAGAATATTAAGAACAACTCTCTGCCCACAAATATGATAACTTAGATGAAATGGACCAATTCTTCGAATAACGCAATCTGCCAAAACTCATACAAGGAGAAACAGATAATCTGAATAGGCCTATATTTGTTAAAGAAGTTTAAGCAATAATTAATAACCTTCCAAAACAGAGAGCACCAAGCTGAGATGGTTTCACTGGTGAAGTCTACCAAGTATTTAAGGAAGAAATGATACCAATTCTGTATAATCTCTTCCACAAAATAGAAGCAGAGAGGATACTTGCAAATACATTCTGAGGTCAGCATTACTCTATTACCAAAACCAGACAAAAACATTACAAGAAAGGTAAACTACAGACCAATATCTCTCAGGAACATAAATCTAAAATTCTCAACAAAATATTAATAAATTGAATTCAACAATGTATAAAAAGAATTATGCACCATAACCAAGTGTAATTTATCCCAGATATACAAAGCTGGTTCAAAATTTAAAAATCAATTAATGTAATTCATCACATCAACAGACTAAGAAAAAAATCATACAATCAGATTAATAAATGCAATTAAAGCATTTGATTAAACCAAACACCCATTCATGATAAAAGTGCTCAACAAAAATAAGAGTAAAGGGGCGTTTCCTCAACTTGATGAATAAAAACCCTACAGCTGACATCTTACCCAATGGTGAGCAACTATGCTTACTCCTAGGATCAGGAATGTTAAAAAAAGGATGTCACCTTTTACTGGTTTTATTTGACATTGTACTGGAAGTTTTAGCTAATGTAATAGAACAAGAAAAGGAGATAAAAGATATGCAGTTTGAGAAGAAATAAATTAATAGTGTTCACGAGTATTTCTGGTTCTGCTCTCTTTTCTGCACATTCAAGAGTTTTATATTTCTAGATCAACTTAAAGGTAGCTTGCTTTGGCCAAGGAAATATGTGGAAAGTGATGTGTCTCAATTCCAGACATAAGTGATTAACCAATGGTGTATGATTCCCAGTGACTTATTCTCCTACTGTAGCAACTGTAAAAGCGTTTGTTGAGATGGAGATGCAACAAGAAGCTTGTAAAGTTGAAATGCCACATGGGACAACATTTTGGTGGGTTTTTTGTTTTTGTTACCACAGCATTACATACCTTCACCTGATTAATACATGCATGATACATATAACTAACCTAACACAGTAGCTTTAACCACTTTGATAACTTATGTAGTAATACTAGAGAAAGGAGAAATGTCTTCTGACTGAGGATGGGAAAACGTCCTTGAAAGGTGGCATTTATGAAGTATGGGTCAGTACTTTAAAGCTCAGAGTATGGGAGGAGGCAGTCAGGTAGAAGGAATCATGTAAATAAATTCCTGGAAAGCAAGATAAAGAGCATGAGTTGGGAGAGGTGTACAGGAACATGGGAATGGAGGCTTGTAGTAGAAGTTCATGTTAGAAAGATAAGTCATGGCTGGATTGTAGAAAGCCATAAATGCAAGCCCAGGACGGACTTTTTATTTGATTCTGTCAATAATAGAGAGAGCGCCTAAAAGCTTTTCAGCTAGGAAATGTCATGATCAGAGCCGAACTCTACATAGATCAGGATCATAGAGGCACACTGAAGGTATAGGAAGTAGTTGGAGGTTTTCAGTTCCTCCCCATATGTCCCTGGAACCTTTCAAGCTGCTGCCTCAGCACCACATCTGAGAGTGAGTGAGTCCATCAGCGAATAAGCCCGTGCACAGGCCCTTTAAGAGGAACACCTGAGTCTCCTATCACTCTCTGTCTCACTCAGCCACAATCACCTCTGATTCTCACAGCCAGAAGTTGTGGGGTCTTTTCTTCCTGACACTGGAACCCTGGGCTGGGGAGCCTGGTGTGGGGTTGCAACCCCTCGCTCCTTGAGTGGACCTCCACAGACAAGATATCCCCCCTGAGTTTTAACCACCACACATGGGTATGGGACCAGTTATTTCAAGATCTTTGCCAGTCTCCACATGGCTTCTTCTGTATATACTTATTTATAAGACTTCTGTTCAGCTAGACTTCAGGCGATTCTCAATGATGGTTTTCTGTAGTTTAGTCGTAATTTTGAGGTAGTCGTGAGAGGAAGCCAACATAGCGTTTACCTACTCTACCATCTTGACTGGCAACTAATTTCTAATCATTTCATTTTAGGTACACAGCCAGGGGTATTTGAGAGCTGAAGGGGCTACCCAGTGCTTCTCAAATCATGCCAGATGGATACCCTATTCAAAAGTCCAGTCTAGATTGGGGTTTTGAATACCTGGTACCGGCAGCATATTATTAGTGTAAACTCATAGCTACCAAACAAGGTAAATCTAAGCCAAGATAAATTAGAGAGAGTTCAACAATAAAATTATCCATGGAAAACAAGGATAAAAAATGTCTTTAAAAAAGAAAACAGAGGGAAACAAGAGAGAAGAGGGAAATATTTTATTTAAGTTCCATGTCTTTAGAGGAAAAACAGGTTTTTAGATGGGATTAGAACTATATAGAGAATTGTCCTTCGATAAGTCTGCCCCAGATACACTTCACAGACATCTATACACTTGTACTCTGTCCCTGAATAAACTGCCTCTGCTGCCCCTGTAGACTGTTGCTTTGGAAATTCTCATCCTAACCTTCTTGTTGAACATAGTCTTTTTGTATAAGTTAAACATCCATGGGAAACAATAACAACCATAGTATCTAGTTACTGCACCCAGAAAATGCCAGCCTGATATTTGTTTTCAACAGTCATAGTGGAGCCCTGAATGTCAATTGTCATTATGTGACTGGCACTTGTACAGTTAGCATAGTTTCAGTGATGCTTACAGAGTGACTATGTTCTAATAGCTTACTGTGTCATTTTGTCTGACTATATCAAATAATATCATTATGAATTAGTCCTCTTTCCTACCACTGACTACAAGTTGGGAAACAGAGCCAAATATGTGTAGCTTTATGATGTGCTCTCTGATAATTTTTGAAATTCTCTTTTGAATCTCCTATCTACAAAGCTGAATGGTGTGTTAACCATATATCAAATTTCCCTTGGAAATGAGTTTTCCTTTGAGTGTTTCCATCAGTGTTGGATCTGATGACCTTAGCTGACTATATCATTGTACTAATGAGGTCAAAGTTGGTCTTCAATTCAATTCCCATGTAGTCCAATTAACTTTGATCTGTTTTATTACTAAGGTCCCAAACTAACTATATTGCCTGAGTAGAAAATAAGTGTAGTTCATGAAAAGGAGGACCAAGAATAATAAATAGATAATCAGCCATCAATCATTCTACTGAAAAGCAACTTCCACATTTTATATGGAGATTTATGTATGGAACAAAATGAATATGTGCCATTATTTGGGTTCATCTGTATGTGTGTGCTCTATTCAATATTTTATCATTGGTAAAGACTGAAGATGGACTCTGAGTCTGCAAGAGTAGTCTCCATGTGCAAAGGGTTAATGCTAAATGTGATTGACCAGTCCTTTTCACAAATGGACATGAATAAAAGCAAAGCTCAAAACATAAATATTAACAAAATATATATATAAAGACATATATACCTTGGTACATTACATTCCTTTATTATTCATAGGTGGGCTTTACATCTTTTCTATTACACAAAGCAAAATTTTAATTATAACCTCTCTACATGCCTTCCATAACGTTTTTGTTGTTTTCAACTGGTGAATGCTTAGGAAATATAAATTCCTTTCATTCTTAGCCTAAGTAAAGCGTAATTAAATGAGGAAAATAAGGTGTCCAATTATATTGGTTAAGTAAGGGTGACTTAAGTAAGTAACAGGTTTTTTTCCTAAAAGTGATAGTTACTTACTGATGACTCATAATTAAGTTTTATGGTATACATATTAACATTTTTCATTTTATTAACTATGCACTTATTTTGTTTTAAATAGAAAGATGCAAACTGAAACACAAAATTATTGATTGCTCAGATATTATTGTTAAGATAAAGTTAAAAACACACGTATTAAGACAAAAGATACAGAAATATTGCAAAAATCTTGAAATCAGTATGTGAATGATTAAAGTTTGGGAAATGGGTATACGTTCTCAAAACAAAAGACTTAAAATAAAAGCTCTGCTATTGGAAAATATATACTTAAAAGTTGCATTGTTCTTTTAAAAAAAGGAAAGGGTGATCCCAGGAACATCAATTAATACAATTAATTTTCACTTACCGTGTTTCCCCAAAAATAAGACCTGGCCAGACAATCAGCTCTAATGCATCTTTTGGAGTAAAAACTAATATAAGACTCAGTCTTATTTTACTATAATATAATACAAAGTCTTAATATAATATAATAATACAATATAATATAATATAATATAATATAATATAATATAATATAATATAATTCCGGGTCTTATATTAATTTGTGCTCTAAAAGATGCATTAGAGCTGATTGTTTGGCTAGGTCTTATTTTCGGGTAAACACGGTATTATTTTACATGCAAAGCATCTTCTAGCACATCTTTTTACCTGTATGTTACCAAATCAATTCACCTCAGAATGAGTATAAAACTCAACGAATCAATGGCTTAAGAGGAAAGAACTTTGACCATATTCTCTTTCCAAGCAACAATGATTATGAAATCACCCTGGTGATGATTTTTAAATGCCAAAGGTCCACACACAGGTATAGGTAAGAAACCCTCCACCTGGTAGAGTCTGCCTCATTGAACCCCAGGTGGCTAGACTAAAGTAGCACCCCAGCTTCCTGCCACAAAAGAAGCTGTAATAAGTGGCCCAAAATATGATGTAACTACTTCATATCATGCTATTATTAGCTTAACATTTCTTCACATCATGCTATTAGGTTAACATTTCAGGCAGAAGGGAGATGACAAATGCCCTGATACCGATAAAGTCTAGCCTGTTCAAGAAATTCAAGGGGACAGAGTGATGGAAAGCAGTGAGGGAAAGGGGTACCAGGATGGTGCTCCACAGGTAGGCAGATGGGGTTCTGCAGGCCTTGAAGGCCACTGTAATGCATTTGGATTTTAATCTAAGTACAATAGGAAATCACAGAAGTGTTTTATGTGGCGGAATGAAATGATCCTGGTTTCATATTTCATGATGCTGTGAGGAGAATCAGTGAGGGAGGGGGAAAGCAAGAGCAGCTTGCTTCAGAAGGGATTGGTCAGAGGCTGTTAAATTAGTTCAATAGTAAATGGTAGTAGCCTGGACTAGAGCGGTATCAGTGGAGATGGAGAGAAGTGGATGGCAAGTAGGAGAAGACAGGAACAAAGTGTGACTTCTAGACTTCTGGTGGATTTTATGGAAGTGATGAAGAGCTGGAAGGAATACAGGTTCTGCTGCACGGGAGTCAAAAATTCAGTTTGGAATGTGTTAAGTTTAAGATACAACGAGACATGCAAATGGAGATGTCAGGTAAGCAGGTAGTTGGATATAAAAGTCTGGAGCTAGGAGGACAGGTCGGTGCTGAAGACATCAATTTGGGATTCATCAGCATTCTTACAGTATATCAAACTATGAGATTGAATGGCTAACCTAGGGAGAGTGTTTAGACAGATAAGAGGATCCAGAGCAAAGCAATATACACAGAGCAGATCGAGGAGTAAGAGGCAGCAATAAGGCAGCATGACCAGGGAGGCCTGGTGAACACCAGGAAAGCACGGGAAAGGAGTCGGAAAGGAGTGTCAACAAGGAGTAAAAGGTCAAAAGTGCCAGGTGCAACTGACAGGAGGAGTAAGATGAAGGAGAAATGTTGCTAGCACAGTCATTGGACCCTCAGCAAGAGCAATTTCAGCAGAATGGCAATTGGTAAAGCCAGATTATAGCTGGTCGAAAATAAAAGGAAGATGAGGAAATGGATACAGTGGGTATAAACAGTTTTGTGGGGTTTTTTGTTTTGTTTGGTTTGGTTTGGATTTTTTGTTTGTTTGTTTTTTGTTTGTTTGTTTATGCACTGGAACTGAGAGGGAAAGTGTGGAGTCAAGATTTTTCTTTGTTTGCTGTTTTCGTTTTCAGATGAATTTGTTATATGGATTGGGGGTGTTGGTGCTGCCCCAATATTCCCAATGCATTCATTTCTGCTTTCCGTATCTGGTCCATACTCATAAGTATCCAGTTCATCACAAGCAGACAGCCCTTCCAAGAAGAAACACCAGATTAATTAGTAAACATCTACCTAATCTCCCCACTTACAAGTATCATTTCCAGATAGATTATTTGATTAATTGAAAGGAATTTCAATCCAGTTTATTTGACAAAATATGTTAATGCTAATTGAAAAACAGTTTACTTATATTAAAAATTTTTTCTCACCTAAATAAAGTGTCTTTACACCATATTTTAGGTTAGAAATAGACCAAGAAGTTGAGAAATTATTAATAAAGTTTTCATTTTTTGTCAGATGCTCTATATTGCTTTTCTAGGGCTATTGTAACAAAGTATTACAAACTGGGCAGATTTAGAAATCTAATGTTTCACAGTTTTGGAGGCTAGAAGTCTGGGGGGGGATCAAGGTGCCAGCAGGGCTGGTTCTTTCTGCGGGCTGTGAGGAAGAATCTGCTCCATGCCTCTCTTCTAGCTTATGGTGGTTTGTTGGCAATTTCTGGTGTTCCTTGGCTTGTAGACATATTACCTGACCTCTGCCTTCATGTTCACATGATGTTCTCTCTGTGTATGTGTCTGTGTCCAAATTTCCCACTTTTATAAGGACACCAGTCATATTGGATTAGGGCCCACTATGATGACATCATTTCAACTTGATTACCATTAAAAATACCCTACTTCCAAATAAGGTCACTTTCTAGAGTACTAGGGGTTAAGACGTCAATGTATCTTTTTAGGACACATTTTAACCCACAGAATGCACTAAATCAAAAAGTTTTTTGTTTTGTTTTTGTTTTTTTGCTTGTTTTTTTTACTAAAAGGGGTAAAATCAATTTTCCTGAGAGATACATTTTGATTTCTGTTATTTATATTTTGATCCTGCAGTTCTTAGGCAGGCAGATCTGTATATGTTCAAGACCTGCAGGATATACACCATGGGAAAGAAAACCTCACACATATCCTAGATTAGTTGTGTGGCTTGAAATTCAGAACAACTAATCATAATCTCCAGTTTGCAAATTATAACTTATAATAATGGCTTTCTTACAACATGAAGAGTTTTTGAATATACTGGTATTTTATTTTCATGGAATTTTGTGAGGAATTTTGGTTTGAATTTTTCAGAGACAGATATAACAAGGATGAACATTTTTCTTATGCTAAAATCCTGATAAGGAATTCTTTATTAGATAGAGAAGTTATCTTTTATTCAGTCAAATACCTTGATAATTTTTTTGTTAAAAAAAAGGGTGAAGTCCCAAACAAAGACCACATTGCTGTGAAGCAAGAAATAAAGGAGAGGGTGGTTTGGGCCTGACAGCCTGAAGAGAGGAGAAAATGGAGACACCAAGCGTTTTGATGTAAACTTAGGCTCTGTGCCAAAAACTGGTCCTGTGAGGAGTCCCAGAGGCAAGAATTTTGAGGTCTAATATTTATTGTTAATGATTTTCCAGGCTGCATGCTACCTCCCTTCATAACTTCAGCCCTTCACAAAAATCTATGTATACAAACTTGGGTCAGTGGAACTTATGAAGAGTACAAGAATTGAGGTATACACCATGAGACAACAAAGTGAAGAAAAGTGACAGTAGCATTGAAGATAAGATACAGATTTGGAGAAGTCTATAGAAAAGGATGCTTAACCACAAGTTACCAATCACAGCATAAACTTGCCCAGAAAGCCTTGAACACAGTTTTGGGAGAGATGATGTGATTCCCTCCATTCTTGAGATAGTGTCCATGCCAATTTTGTTTAAATCTGAAAGGAAGCTGGAGGATGCTGGGGACGTCTAAGCAATTGACACCTGACTTAACCTAAGTGTAACAGTGTCCAGTTTCTCACACCTAATGGGACCTAAATCCATCTTTGTTGTTTGGAGTTATTATTATTATTATTATTATTATTATTATTATTATTTCAACAGTCCTGCAGAAATACAGAATGAAAAGAAAAAAAACCTCACAAGTACTTTTTGTGAAAAAATTAAGGGATTTTAGTTGATGAAAAGATCGATATTAGTCAACAATGTTCCCCAAGAAAATAATGAAATCTTGAGCTGCATTAATAGAATTAGAATTTCCAAAAGCAAGGAAATGATGTCTTCATTAAATCTTCCTGAGTCTGATGACATTCCTGTTCAGTTCTGAACACTTAAGAGAGACATTAGCAAATAGGAAGTGAATACAGATGGTGGCAGTGAGGACAGTGATGAACCTAAGAGCTATGTCAAATATAAAATAAGTGAAGAAATTTCATGTTAACCTAAAAATAATAGGAAGACATCTTGGAGGAGACATAACATTTGTTCAAATATTTGTAGAGTTGACATATAGAAGAATGTAGTAGGCAGAGTAACAGCCCCCCCGAAAGTCTACAGTCTAATCCCTAAAACCTATAAATATGTTACCTTACATGGCAAAAAGGACTTTGCAGATGTCATAGAGGATCTTGAAATGGGGAGATTACCCTATATTATCTAGGTGGGTCCAATGTAATCACAATGATTTTTAAAAGATGGACAAGGGGGACAGGAGATCAGAATCCGAGAAGAACTTGCAATGAGAAATAAAAGCAGAGGTCAGAGTGACATGGGGTCATTAGCCAAGGCCTGTGGGTGTCCTCTAGAGCCAGAAAAGGCAAGAAAATTCTGTCCCAGAGCCTCCAGAATAAACACAGCTCTGCTGCCCCATTTTAAATTTCTTGACCTCAAGAACTATAAAATAATAAATTTATTTTGGTTTAAATCATTAAATTTGTGGTAATTTATTTTTACAGCAGCAATTGGAAACTAGTACAAATAGTAAAAAATCTAAATAGTGTTAAATATTTAGAAAGAGAGTTAGTAGATGGGAGTTAATGGCATCAAATTTCAGTTTAGTGCAAAATCCCAATCCAACTGAACTGGAGGTAGGATGAATTGACCTATGAAGGCTCACATGTGAAACTCAGCTGCCGACTCTGGGGGCAGGAGGACATGCCTGCTCCTGCCACAGTCTTCTTTTATATTCCTGCCCAAAGATACATAATGTTAAAGATGAAAGAAAAAGTTTAAAAGTATAGGAATGAGAAAGTAAGAAGAAAAAAAAAGAGTGAATGAGAAATATGAACATATTTTTGGAATACTGAAAGCAAATGGAAGAGTGGCCATTGGTATATTAATTGATCCATGTGACTATAGGGTATTGGGAGGCTTTTTACAGAGCTGATAAATAAATCTCTGTTTGGGGGAGAAACTCTAAATAGATACATAGAAAACTAAACAGAAGACTTTTTTTTAAATTAGTTGCAGGTATACAAAACAATGTAATAGTTAGATATTTATACCCCTCACAAAGTGGTAACCCCCCAATCTACTACCCCTCTGACATCATATATAGCTGTTACAGTTCCACTGACTCTATTCCTTATGCTGTACTCCACATCCTGTGACCACATACATATATATATATATATATATATATATATATATATATATATATATGTGTGTGTCTGTGTGTACATATATGTATATATATATATGTATGTATATCTATATATATACATATACATATATAAAATTATAGTCGACATTCATTATTATTCAGCTTCAGCTTCAGGTGTACACTGCAGTGTTCAGGCACCTACACCATCCATGAAGTGGTCTCCCTAATAAGACAAGTGTCCATCAAATACCCTACGAAATCTTTACAACATTATTCATTATATTCCCAAACTGTCTTAAGAGAAGACATTTTTAATTCCAGGAAATATTAACTCCAGGGGAACACTATTGTTCGTTAAAAGACACACAATCAGTGTACACAATTAGTTCACTTCAATGAACATTAACTGCAAAGTCATAATAATGACAACAATAAATAGTGATTTAACCAAAACTCTGATGGATTGGGAAGGAAACTGTGGGGGTAGTTGGAAAAGTTAAGTCCTCACCTACAGTGAGTGTAAGTCAGTAAATGATATCTAAGAGATAGACCACAAGAGACCACCTCAGACCAAGAGACACACACAGACTGAAAGTAAAGGGATGGAAAAATATATTTCATGCAAATGGAAACATTAAAAAAAACTGGGGTAGCAATACTTATATCAGACAAAATAAACTTTAAAACAAAGACTATAATAAGAGACAAAGAAGGACATGACATAATAACACAGGGATCAATCCAACAAGAGGATGTAACCCTAGTAAACATTTATGCACCCAATATAAGAGCACCTAAATATACTACAAGTATATATATATATATATATATATATATATATATATATATATATATATATATATATATATATATATATATATATATATATATATATATATATATATATATATATATATATATATATATACATATATATCTGCCAAAGTCAGAGATCAACAGTAACAGACAGAAAATCAACATGGAAACAGTAGCTTTAATTGGCATACTAGACCAGATGGATTTAATTGATATTTTTAGAGCATTTCACCACAAAGCAGCATAATATACATTTTTTTCAAGTGCACATGGAACATTTTCCAAGATAGACCACATGTTAGGCCACAAAACAAGTCTCAATAAATTTAAGAAGACTGAAATCATATCAAGTGTCTTCTCTGATCACAATGGTATGAAAATAGAAATCAATTACAAAAAAACACAAAAACTGAGAAACACATAAATAGAGGAAGGCTAAATAACATGCTACTAAATAACAAATGTGTCAACAATGAGATCAAAGGAGAAATCCAAAGATAACGAGATAAATGAAAATGAAAACACAATGATGCAAAATCTATGGGACACTGTGAAAACAGTGGAAAATTCACTAAGGGGGAAATTCATAGTAATGCATGCTTACCTAAAGAAACAAGAAAAATCTCAAATAAACAGTCTAACTTTACACCTAAGGAATCTGAAAAAAGAACAGCAAACAAAACCCAAAGTGAGTACAAGGAAGGAAATAAAAGAGATGAGAGCAAAAATAAATGAAATAGAGGCTAAAACAAACAATTCAAAAGACCAATGAAATCAAGAACTGGTGTTTTAAAAAGATAAACAAAATTGTTTTTCAGACTCATCAAGAAAAAAAGAGAGGACTCAAATAAATAAAATCAGAAATGAAAGAGGAGAAGTGACAATGGACACCACAGAAATACAAAATATTTTAAGAAAATACCATGAGCAACTGAATACCAACAAATTGGACAAGCTGGAAAAAATGGATAAATTCCTAGAAGCACACAATCTTCCAAGGCTGAATCAAGAAGAAACAGAAAATCTGAACAAACTAATTACTACTTATGAAATTGAATCAATCATCAACAAGTTCCCGATAAACCCAAAAGGCTTGGACCAAACGGCTTCACAGGTGAATTTTACTGAATTCAAAAAAGAATTAACACCTATTCTTCTAGAACTAATTCAAAAATTTCAAGAGTGGGGAAGGCCCCCAAGCTCATTTTACGAGGCCACAATTACTCTGATTCCAAAACCAGACAAAGACATTACAAATGAGGAAAACTATATGCTGATATCCCCCATGAACACAGATGCAAAAACCTTCTACAAAATACTGCCAAACCAAATCCAGCCATACATTAAAATTATTACACACCACAATCCAGTAGTATGCAAGGTTGATTCAATAGCTGCAAATCAATTAACATGATACACCACATAAACAAAATGAAAAATAAAAATCATATGGTCATATCAATAGAAAAAGTGACAAAATCCAGCATCCACTTATGATAAAATCTCTCAGCAAAGTGGGAATAGAGGGAACCTATCTCAATGTAATAAAGGCCACATATGACAAAACCACAGCTAATATCATACTCAGTGGGGAACAGCTAAAATCTTCTCCTTAAGATCAGGAACAAGAAAAGAATGCCCCCTTTTACGACTTTTATTCGACATAGTACTGGAAGTCCTAACCACAGCAATCAGAGAAGAAAAAAAAAAGACATCCAAATGGGAAAAGAAGAAGTAAAACTATCATTATTTGCAGACGATGTGATACTATATAGCGAACCCAAAAGATTCCACCAAAAAACTGTTAGAACTTATAAATGAATTTAGTAAAGTAGCAAGATACAAAGTTAATATTCAGAATTGGTTGCATTTCTATACACCAAATTGTCAGAAAGAGAAATTAAAAAAACAATCCCATTTACATTTTTATCAAAAAAAAAGAAATATATATATATATAGAATAAATTTAACCAAAGAAGTAAAACACCTGTCTTTAGAAAGTTATAAGACATTGAAGAGATAAATTAAAGAAGATACAAATAAATGGAAACATATACCATGCTCATGGATAGGAAGAATTAATATAGGTAAAATGTCCACACTACCCAAAACAACCTATAGATTCATGCAATCCTTTTCAAAATACCAATGGAATTTTTCACAGAACTAGAATAAATAATCCTGAAATTTATATGGAACCATAAAAGACCCCAAATAGCCACAGCAATCCTGAGAAAGAAGAACAAGACTGGAGGTCATGCTACCTGAAATCAAATTATACTACAAGGCCATAGGAATCAAAACAGCATGGTTCTGACATAAAAACAGACACATAGATCAATGGAACAGAATAGAGAGCCCAGAAATAAATCAATGCCTACATGGTCATTTAATCTATGATAAAGGAAGCAAGAATATACATTAAGGTAAAGACAGTCTGTTCGATAAATGGTGCTGAGAAAATTGGACAGATACATGCAAAAAAAACATGAAACTGGACCACTTCTTATGCCATATACAAGAAAAAACTTAAAATAGATTAAAGACTTAAAAGTAAGAGCTGAAAGCACAAAACTCCTAGAAGAAAATATAGTAAATGCTCAGACATTAACTTTAGTAATATTTTTACTGATAGATCTCCTTGGGCAAGAGAAACAAAAGAAAGAATAAACAAATGGGGTTACATCAAACTAAAAAAATTTTGCACAGCAAAGAAAACCATCAACAAAATGAAAAGACAACCTACAAAATGGGAGAAGATATTTGCCGATGATACATCTGATAAGGGGTTAATGTCCAAAATTTATAAAAAACTCATACAACTAAACACCAAAAAAAAAAAAAAAAAAAAAAAAAACAACCAACAAACAATCCACTTAAAAAATTGGGCAGAAGACCTGAACAGATATTTCTCCAAAGAGGACATACAGATGGCCAATATACATACTAGAAGAAGCTCAACATCACTAGTCATCAAAGAAATGTAAATAAAAACCACAATGAGATATCACCTCATACCTGTCACAATGGCTATCACCAATAAATCAACAAACAACAAGTGTGGGTTAGGGTATGGAGAAAAGGAAACACTTGTGCACTGTTGGTGGGACTGCAAATTTGGTGCATCCACTGTGGAAACCAGTATGGAGGTTCCTCAAAAAGTTAAAAATAGAACTACTTTATGACCCAGCAATTCTACTCCTGGGTATTTATCCATAGAAATTCAAAACACTAATTTGAAAAAATATATGCACCCCTATGTTTACTGCAGTGTTATTTACAATAGCCAAATATGGAAACAACTGAAATGCCCATCAATAGATGAGTGGAGAAATTGTGGTATATTTTACACAATGGAGTATTGCTCTGCCACAAAAAAGAATGAAATCTTACCATTGGTAACAACATGGATGGACCTAGAAGATATAATGCTAAGTAAAATAAGTCACACTGAGAAGACAAATACCATATGATTTCATGTACATGTGGAATCTGAAGAACAGAATAAGCAAACAAACAAAACAGAAATAGACTCATAGATACAGAGAACAAACTCATGGTTGCTGAATAGGAGAGGGATTAGGGGGATGAGTGAGAAAGGTGAAGGGATTAGGCAGTATAAATGTGTAGTTACAAAAGTCTTGGGGATGTGAAATACAGTATGAGGAACATAGTTAATAATGTTGCATGATTAACTATGTTAACTATTAATTATTGACTATGCATGATGTTAAATGGGTACTAGATTTATTGGGCTGATCACTGCATAAATTATATAAATACCTAACCACTATACTATAGACCTGAAACTAATATAAAATAATGAATATCAACTATAACTATAACAACTATATATATATATATATATATATATATATATACATATATACACACATATATATATGTATGTGTGCATATATGTATATATATATATATGCTGTACTCCACATCCCGTGACTATGTATATATAGTCACGGGATGTGGAGTACAGCATAAGGAATATAGTCAATGGTATTGTAATAGCTATGTATGGTGTCAGATGGGTAGTAGGTTTCTTGGGGTTATGACTTTGTGAAGTGTGTAAATGTCTAATTATTATTTTGCTTTGTACACCTGAAACTAATAAAAAATATTTTTTAAAAGGAGGGCAAGTGATTTACATGAGCATTCCATATAACTATCACAAAAGCTCCCATGGGATTGGAATTGTTATGCTCATTTTGTGGCCATGGAAGCTAAGGTTAAAGAGAGATTTGCCCAGGGTCACATAGTGAGGAAGATACAGACCTGGGACACTAACCTGGGTCTGTCTGACTTCCAAGCCTGTTCTTGTCCCACTATGCTGTGCACCTCACTTACTGACTTGTTCTTGAACATGCTAAGTGACCCTTGGGGGGACCAGAAGGGCCAAGTCCAAATGAAATAGAGACAGAATTATCAAGTAATACAAGATCACAAGATCCGGAGCATCAGAGTTGAAGTGTGTTTCTAAGGAAACAGACAAAAGTCCTTAGGACAAAAGTGGCACAGGCCTGGGCAGCCAGAGGTTCAGATCCTATCAGGATGCACAGTTATGCCTGGATTGCCTTTGAAAATGGTACAAGAAATAAACTGGAGTAAGGATTAAAGTCCTAGCTAGACCCACATATATCAGAGAACAGCAAGTCAGAACTCAAAGCCAGAATCGGAGTCTCCAGTCCTAGGATGACTGACTTTCCATTAGGGAGAGAAACATGAGTTTCCTAAGACCTACCTAACAACAAAACTCAAGGAATTAGTTTTCTAGGAGCCTCTCTTAAAGAAGAGGCTTGAGAAACTTAGGGAAGCAGCGGACTTCAGAGTCCATGCTAAGCAAATGGTAGCTCTCCATCCAAGAAAGCCCACCCATTTCATCGCTACAGATTTCCCTCTGAGGTGGAAGGCATCCATCTGTCTTTCTCCAAGCCACTAAGAAAACAGCCATTTATGTACTCTACCATGTAAGTCTACAGGCTACCGCTGGTCTGTTTCCTACCAGAAGAACTGACATTGGGGGAATCCCAACTGGAAAGGAGGGGATATAATATGACATTTTCAAAAAGGTAAGAAGATGGAAGCAAGGTACTGAAACACAAGCAAAGGAAAAGAAACAGAGGAGTAAAGAAAGAAAAGATGGCACTGCCGAATGAGCAGGAAAAGAAACATGAGAAGGAAATTCACCAATAGGCTGGCTGTGGAGGAGGATTTTACATTTACAAGTCTTTTGACTCACGGGTTCTTTATTTTGATTCTTGTGTTTCCTCTTTATTGTGTGTTGAAGTTTATATAAGAATTCCTTATTTTACACTGATGTAACATTAGGAATGTCCTGCTTACCTAATAAGTCTACTAAAGATTTATACCAACACAACTTTATTACTTTTATTTTCGTTTAAAATGTAATATGATTAAGGTTGGGTGTTTCCTTCTTTCAGATGTTCTGTGTTTTATATGCTGTAACGTTCTAAGGAAATACTGGTTTGGGATGAAATACTAAACTGATTTTTGAAAGACAGATTCATAGAGGTTGAGATACATGGGATCAATATCTACATTTGATCATTGACCACTTTCTCTGTAAATCAGCTTTGGAAGAAAATTTACCATTGCCCAAGTCAAGAGATTTGAATACTACTTCTAATTTTGTAGTTTTTATAGGCAAAATGGTGTAAAATAGAAAGTATCTTCGGGTATAGAAAAGAGAACCAGATTTTCCCAGCTTTCAAGTTATGTACAAATTGAACTTTGTAATGCATTTGGAATAAAGGGATCTTTTTGTTATCAAACCACACCTTTTCTGGACCATCAGTAATATAGAGAGTTGCAAAACTCCTATGTAAGTTCAATTCAAGGATAGATATTTAAAACAAAAGCACATCTCTATGTTGCTTTCCATTATGGTTAAATCATCCATTTCTTATCCTAAATCCCTTATTTAGATCTCTCTGACTGATTGCTATTCTATTTTAGTTTTCTAAAAGCAGTTGAAATTAGGAGTTTCATATTCTAGTCTGGACTCTGCCACACTTCTAAAGGTCAGGAAACCCTGCTTCACTCATCCTTGTATTTCTCAATCTTGGCAAAGCACCTGGAACCAAGTAGCCTTTCAATATGTGGTTTCTGTGAATTGAACTAACATATATTCCCCAAAAATGTAGTATAATACCAAAGACTGAAACATAGTCATTTTGCTGATGTGGTTATTAAAAAAAAAAAAGGAAAACATTTCAGCATTGACAAGCACACCAGCCAGAGTGAAATTACTACAGATAAAGAAGAGAAGAAAATTTAACCTCTTCAGCCATTCATGCCTTGATCCTGTGAGAGAATTTTTTCAAATTAAAGAAAATGGAGAAAATTAATTCAATTAAAGAAAGCCAAAAATTAAAAATATATTTTATCTCATATATAAGTGAATTTAATATTAATAATTTACAAACTAAAATTTAAGAGGAAACTTTAAATAAAAAAAACAAGAACAGGTTAAATATTCAAACTAGTCTCTAAAATAAGTTATCCCAAGGAATAAACAACTAAGTGGAAGTAGCAGATGATTAAAAAGTAGCAGAAGGAAGCACACACTAATTAGAATTGCTTAATTAACAATACTTTATTACCTCCTTCCTATCATACCAGGCTATATTGACCTAAAAGACAATTGTGTCAGATATGAGATATTTAATCCTGACTCATAAAAACTGTTAACCCAGAATATATATCTATACTAGTTTTCAAAAACTCTGCAAATAATTAAAATAACTTTATTATAACTGAATATTCATTATAAATTTTAAAACTGCCACCTAGTTTACCCACATAGGATTTACTATTTTGACATTTCAAATTACAAAAGTGTACTAACCTTCGTTAAATTGGAAATTACACATGCAGTAGAAAGACCACCCATGCCAGCACTGGGAATTGATGTCTTTCTGATCTGTTTTACATGTGTTTGATGAAGGATGCACTTCAGCTGTTGTGCTGATTTCATTCTTGGATGACTTCCCCTTGGTCAGCCTAGGGACTGCTTCCCACTGGTTATTCATGTGCTTTATTGATTGACACCCTGAACCAAGTTATTAGATCCTTTTCAAACACATGGCTTTCCAGTGGGGGGAAAAAATAACTTTTACAGAATACAAGTAATGTGTTTCAAAGATAATAGATATGCCTCACAGAGAACAAAACAAGCTTACCAATGAAGACATCCATACGTTTGCCAGCATACTTACTACAGAAGACATCCACACACAAATCAGGAATGCAAGTTAGGCTTCAGTATCAGGTATAACTTCGCTTTGATAATTACATATAATAACAACAAAACTTCATAATATTCGCCCAACTCAGCCTAACATAATTATACATGTTCCCTTTCTGTATAACTGTTTGTCTCTCTAGTCCGAGAAATGTTTTTAAATGCCTCTGTAATTATTCTCATGACAAAGGAGCTACATTTTCCCCCAATATTTGTTATCTTCTTCATGGACATAGAAAGACTATATTTCACAGCCTCCCTTGTTGCTAGATATATTTTCATCCAATGTAAGGGCCACACAGCCTTTGGGGGACCTTCCTTAAAAGACAGGTAATGCACACTCTTTAGCTTTTTTGTTGTCCCTTCCTCCATCCTGCTAGCTAGAATATGGACATACTGGCTGGAGCTGGAGTGGCTAACTTGAGCCATGAGATGACCTTGGTAATGAAGCTACATACAGAGAAGCAACGAGATAGAACTGGGTTCCTGAGCACTTTGTGAAACAGACTTACCACATCAGCATTAAACTACTTATCTACAAACCTTTTCTTATCTGAGAAAAAAATTTCAATTTTATTTAAGACACCATATTTTCAGTCTCTGTTACTCTAATTAAAATTTAATCCTAAATAATAATGTCCAATGGCAATAGAGAATTGGGGAAATAAATGACTTAACCATAGAACTTTAAAGACTCTTTCTTTGAGAATATGTATATGTCTGCAAATCTCTGCATTTAGGGAATAATAATGTAAGAGTAGCAAATATAATAACTACCATTTTTGAGGGAGAAGAAACTGATGTATATAGCAAAGCTGAAAGTCAGAAGCATTAGATAATATGCAGAAGGTCACGTGGCCAGTAAGTGATAGAGCCAGGATAAAGAAGACTAAACCCAAGGAAATAAAAGCACCAGGTCAGATGGTCCACAGAACCACATCTGCTATAATCCTCATTTCAGCAAGTAAATCACTTCTGTGAAGAGAGAATGCCGTACAATATACCTCAGACATACCCCTGCTCCGGTGATGGGTACAATAGTGAGCACAGTGTCATTCCTTTCCTCTGAGGTCCAAACAATGCTGTCCATAGGTGAGACCCTGCCTATCGTGCAGCAGGGTCTCCATCTCAGAAAGGCATTCATAAAATATCATTGCTCTCTGCCTGAAACTAGCAGTTCGTAATAATTTATCTCTGCCACAGAACAAAAATTAAACTACAATCTTCAAAATGTTTTGCATTTTGCAATTTGCAAAGGGAATTCTTACATAAATAACTATTTTCATCCACAATCACTTTTTAATACAGGCAAAATAGGTATTTTCCCCATTGTAAAAATGCAATAAATCTAAAGTTATGGTCACAAATTTGATACCATACCTAGGAACAGATTTTTCAAAAACAAAAACTAATCTTTATGGTTAATCAAGAGATTGTGGAAGTTTCTTGTCTTTTTCAGGTTAATAAGATGGTGATAATGCACCTCAATTTTCAAATAGCTTTAAATCAGTCCTAGGGATCAGCATTTTTATACTCAGTTGCCTTGGTTATGTAATATAATTATAAAAACATCATTTAATCAATGAATATCCAAATTTGAAAAGTGAAACATAAATTCTAGAGCTGGAAAAATTGTTGGACATCCCCTCATTCAACTCCCTCAGTGATGGGAAAAGTTATCCTGCAATGTTAGGTTTGCTTGACATCATACAACGGGTGACAATCAGGATAAGAATTGGAACACAGATCCCTTGAGACTAAGTCTTGTGTTCTTTGTACCACAACTTGCTACTTTCTAACACAAATTTGGAGAGTAGTTAATGGAGCAGATATTATTCTTATATCAGGAACATTCTTCAGATATCTTTCTTTTTAAGTTATGTTTTCTTTCAATAAAGAATGCTATTATTACATTCAGGATGTGAGTCAATTTATAAAAGTTAATGTTGTATACAACTTTTGCTTTTATAGGCTGGTAAGACTCAATAGAATAGCTTCTGGGAAGTGGAATTCCTTTGGAGCCAGCCAGGAATTAACTGCACAATTAACCACTAAATTTGTGACAGACAATTAAAAAAAAAAAGAATAAAATGCTTAGATTTGCAAAGTCACTATTAAGTTCACTTCAACTGTCCACACTAAATATATGGTTCTGACGTTTAATAAATGACACTATTTTACCTAGTATTTGTAATTGCCTATGTACAAATAATTCACACATTTTGCCTGTCACGTGTTCTCTCCCCTAACCCTGAGTGCATGCATTCTTGCATGTTATTGTAGGATTCCCAAGAAAGAAAGCAGTTTAGCGGTTACGTGAGATATTTGAATGAAGATGGGGAATAAGGGTTAGGAACTTGCAGTCCCACGCCCCACCCTGCTGCTACCTCTGCCACTGGTAAAATACAAAGTTTTTAAAATGGATCTGTATACTTATTTCAAATATCTTTTCACACTATCATTATTTTATTCTTAACCCCCCATCTCAATCCTGCACACTGGCAATTAATTTGAAACATATTCAAATTGATGATGTGTAATAAAAAAGACACAGGCCGTTCTTTCGCCAGAGAAGATAAGACTGATAGTTGGTTAACGACTTAGAAATATCAAAAAATATTAATCAAAAAAATACTAAGTCATTTTTTTTGTATCAGCATTTAAATAATACGAAAGTATATGGGTTTGTGGGTTTGGGGTTTTAGGGGGGAAAGTGCCATGGGGATTGGCTTATTTTACTAATAACTGGTATTCTAAAAATAAATAAATAAATACAATCACTTTCTTACCAAGTGACTTGGTCATATCTTATTTTGTGCAAGAGATGCCTCCTCTTTTGTTTTACAGAAATTCTAGTATCATGTCAGAAAGAATAAAGTCACTTTATGAATATCTACAACTTGAGGTCATCCTAGTTAGAATTCTATACACATGCATTTGTCCAAATGACTAGCGGTCATCCTGAAGTTTCTTGAACAAGGCCTAGGCTACATATAGAGCAATAGGGAGTAGCCAGTCACTCATGTACTTACAGTCACAATCCCTTGAAAACATAGCTGAAAAGTGGAGTTTCACACATAGGCATGTTTAATTAAACTTCTTAGTCTAAGTTCTCTAAAATGTCATTTTAGTAAAAACTTTGAACCACATTACTTTTGAATTCATGGGGACTAGACATTTATGTTGATAATTGGGTCCCTTTGTTGTTTTTCATCACATGTCTACTATTATCAAGCACTTGAGTGCAAGTTGCTTGAGAAACAAAAATAAGCAGATATAGCCTTCCTCACATGAAGTATAAATTCCAGTGGGGGATTATAATCATAGGCCGATAAGCAAATGTATAAACAAAATGATTGAAGATTTATGAAGTGTAATATAAAAATCAATGGCTTTAAACAGGAGAGTGACATGATCCTATTTGCTTTCTTAGAAATCATTCTGCTTCTTGAAGAATGGAATAGAAGTGAGCAAAAATGAATATGAGGATATGAGTTCAATAATCCAGGCAAAGAATTAGAAAAACGTGGTCCAAGGTGATCTCATAAATGAAGAAGATGAGCTGATAAATTTACGGTATATTTTAGATGAGGAGACAGAACCTTCTGATTTATTGAATGTGAATGATAAAGCAATACCGTATCAAGAATGGAACCCAAGATTCTAGCTTGTGATTCTATTAGTACTAGTAACATGCACTGAAAAAGCAACCGAGAAAGAAGTACAGAGTACTGGGGAAGTGTAGCAAATTTCATTCCAGATAAATTAATTAGAAATTTCCTATACAACATCATAATGCAGGTAGTGACTATATAAATATAAGCGTTTGGACTTCAGAAGCAAATCCTGGATTAGAGATAGAATATAGAAAGTCATCAGCATATAATGATAATAAAGCTATAAGAGCAGATGAAATTGATTAAGGCAAAATATGAAAGTGAAAAAAGAATTCATGCTAAGACAAAATACCACTGGTTAAAGAATGTACCAAGGAAAAAGGAAATCTGCAAGAGACTGAGAAGCTACAGCTGGGTGATCCAGAAAGACTACCAGATTTCTAGATTAAGAATCTAGAGGATAATGGTACTATTACTGAGATGCAAAAGACTGAAGAGGATTATTAAATGGGTGGGGGATTGAAAATCAATAATTGCGGTAGCCATGCAATGTTTAAAATACCTGTGATTCTACTAAATAGAGATATCAAGAAAGTAGCGTGAATATTTGAGTCTATAGCTCAGAGAAGTCTGGAGAGAAGATACAAATGTGAAAATTCCAGCATATATGGTATTTAAAGTCCTGAAGTTGAGTGACATCACCTTGGGATAAAATATATTATGAAAAGGAATGTAGGCAAAATCAAGCCCTGTAGCTCCAACATTTAGAGGTTAGTTGAAAGAGAGCAAATATAGACTGAATTCCTAATGAGACAAGAAGCGAGAAGATACCATGGAAGCTAACGTAGAAAAATGTTTCCCAAAGAGGGAAATGATCGACTGCTGAATGCTGCTGGGAACTAAGTAAGATGAGAATAGAAACATATACACTGAATTGAGCATGAGCAATCTCAGTGAAGTAGTAGCATGCCAGATTTGAGTGGTTTGAAAACTGAGTAGAAAGTGAGAAAGGGTGACAGCTTATGTAGACTACTACTTCTGTAAGTAATATAGCCAGGAAGTTTGGCAGAGAAGTGAAGCAGTAGATTGAGGGTCAGGGGAGATGTGGGATTAGTGGGGATTTTTTCCTCTAAGAGGAGGGATATGCAAGCGTATTTTTATATTGATGAGAATAATCTAGTAGAAAGAAAGATATTCACAATGTGAAAAATAAAGGAAGGACTGGAGTGTTTAAAAAGACAATAGCGCATGGGCTTCTAAGCAAATTTGGAGGGACTGGCCTTTGGTGAAAGAAGTGACTCGTCTTCCATATTTTCTCTAAGAAAGAAAGAGATGAAGGTTATTTATGGATTTAGCAGTGAGAGTTCCCTGATGACTATAGTTGTTCTCAGTGACTTATGGGATGGGGCCTTCTACTGAGAACTGGGTAGGGAAGAGGAGGAAGGGTAATGAGAGCTCTGAGGAGCAAGTAAACAGGTACAATAGTCATCTTACTGAGTAGAAGGTAAACTTAGTAGTGTAACTAGGATAACGATTTTTGAAATATATTAATGTGCCTTTCTCTTGTACATTTCCATGGATATGACCATCTCTCTACTTAGCGGCATCCCTCTACAGGAAAGTTAGAGAGGAGGTGTCAGAGGGGGCATAGGAAGGTGGAGATATAGACAATTATAGCAGGAATAGAAAGAAAGCACCAATGTTCAGCTGAATCCCTAGCAATGCCATAAATTTGAAAAACAGGCTTCATCAAGAGAAAAATAATTTTCTAAATTTCTTAAACTCTCAACAATGTATCAAAGCCAGTCTAGCTGACTTGACCTTCAAGTTTCTTATCAGTAGAGAAAACTCAAGAGAGGACACAATAAAAATACCCACCACATGGGAAGAGGAGAAGCCCGCCCACCCTAAAAGAACGTGGAAAGAAGAGAAAAAGGTAGAGCAAGGTCTTTATCTTTCCTCCCCCTCAGCATTGGATGTCAATAGTGGTGGGGTAGGAGCATTCTGATAGGTAGAGAGACACTGAAGAACACTAGAGCTAGCAGCCTTCTTCTCCAGGCAGAGCCTGGAAGTGACAAACCACTAGCAGAAGACCTTCATCTGTCTTAGCACCATGTCCATTGTGCATGGAACTGATAGCACACATATAGCTATTGATTTCTTAAAGCTTATTTGGGATATGTGTGGATATAAAGGGGCTGAAAAGGCTGGGTGACCAGAGGAGACCTGACACCAAAAAAAATAGACCCCAAAGCATGAGATCTGTGCAACCAGATCTACACAGATCTAAGACTACAGATTTCAGAAACATATGCACACACAAGACCTTCAAAAGAGCACAGGGGACCAGACATACCTTAGTGAGTTCCAGTGCAAAGGGCAAAGGTCAATACAGATAAAATACCCCTTGTCCCCAGCAATGGAAGAAGTCTAGAGTTTATTGAGTCTGGGGTCTCCTTGCCTTCTGTCATAAAATCGAGTAAGCTGTTCATATATCTAGGTATCATCATGAACAGGAGCTGGAAAGAGTCAAGAGATTTCGAAGAAAAGGCATCCAAAGGTTGCCCAAAGTGTTAAGATCTAAAATTGAGATTCCATTAATTAAATTTATATCTAAGTTTCTCCTACCCTTCTATCTTATCTCCCCAATTTTTGCCTCTGCTACAAAGTAGGGGAGATATGGAAGGGGAGATCACATCAGTTATAGAAAATAAATAAGCCACATTTTTCTTCAAATCAGAGCTACAGTGTGTAAAATTTTGCCCCAACAATAGGAGGGAAAAGACAAAGAATTTCTAGGTAGGTTTTGAGTCCATGTGAAGTTTGAGATCAAGAATTTAAAATTGTATGTCAGTTTCACTGTGTGACTGTCTTTCCCCAAACAGTGTTTAAGGAAAGGAGATGGTTGGGTTCAATCAGGGTTGAGCTGTTGCCAGTCAAATGTGAAGGAGGAAAAGAGAGGCAAGGGAGTTTAGGGCATTAGCAAGGGAGTGATAATAATGATGGACCATGACATTATGCTGGACAAGAAGGGAAATGAAGACACAGGCAGGGGGTGGACTGATGGATAAGGTATGTAGGATCGATAGACTGGAGGTCTCAATGACGTTGAAGAATTGTTGCTGTGGGTATACTACAGCAACTGAGCTGGAAAAATAAGAGATGGGTGTCACAGAATGGGATACTTAAAGATTTCAAAGGTAGTGGTGGTATTGTTCACAATATTTTATGTGTGTACAACTTGCCAAATACATTCACATACATAATTGTATTTATTTAACTATCCTTGTCTACAGAAAAAGGGGAATTTAATAAAGTAACTAAAAATTCAGGAAATTATTTTAAACATTTAAGAGAAAAATCCAAGTACACTATGAAAGTTTAGAGGCAACCATATATAATAAATACAAACACTTAAATACTAATGACAAATCCATCATTTCTTTTCACTAATACAGGACTCTTAGGAAACTAAACTACAATTTTATTAAATTGCTTTGTTGATTAATTAGCTGATTAATTAATAGAAGTTATTCAACTAGATTGTTTACATTTTTTAAAACTTTTTTTGCATTTCTGTATCTGCAATTTAGATATCTTCCTTGCAACTAACATCAAATTTAAAGTTTTTCATCCAAATGACTAGATTTAAGGAAAATGAGGTTGAATTATTGCAAGTTCCTTCTGTGTAAGCACAACATTCTAATTTCCCCATCTTGCCACTTACCAGCAAAAGTCGATTTATCACAGAAATAGAGAATTAGCCACCCCTGCAGTTTGTCTTTCTTCTTTTTTGTATTCAGTTAAGTTTCCAACAGTTTTTTCCATATCTCCACAAATGCAAACATTTCACATTATTAAAAATGATACATTCTTATATTATTCCTATACTTGGAATCTAAGACATGCAAAAGCTGACCAACAGAATAATTTGTATACTTAATTGTAAAAAGTGAAAATACCGTTTGATAGTTAATTAAATCAACGCTTAAAATGCTCAAAATTGATATAAGACATGTACTCGTTTAACACAAGTTAAAAATACTGTTTTAGCTTGAAATATGCCATAAAATGAAAAAAAGCACCATTTTTTTAACTAACAGTATTGAAATCAAGAGTCACCCACTGAGGACAAAGGCTTGATCTGGTTTTCTCAATTCTGCTAAGCCAGCAGAGTACTCAAAAATGATTTGAATTTGAATACCTTTAGTCTGGGCAGGCCACTCTGAAGTTCTCACTGTATTCTCTACATTTTGTGTAACTTTGTTTCCTGTCCATAAATGATTTTTAATTGGTGACCTCTGATCTATATCACTGTCTTTTTTTATTTTAATAGATTCAGCTTAAATTGTATTGTTCTCTTTTTTATTTTTAAAAGATTAAGCAACGTTAGTTGTTTGTTTGTTTGTTTGTTTGTTTTTTCAATTCAAGCTGCCTTTTTTCATTTTTAAAGTGTCTACAATTCTTCAGTTTCTGCCAGCAACTGTTTGGTCTGAATTTTTTTTAAGTAAAAATTATTTGAAAAGACAAGATAATTCTTGAGTGTTTTCCAGTTTCAACCATAAAGAATTTAACCTATTTTTGCTAACATTTGAAAATATACGTATTATTTTCTTGGATTCAATTTCCTTGAGGCGTCATTCAAACTTCACATGAGGTTCAGAGTGTAGTAATTAGCAGTAGGCTGCTTACATTTGCCGATATATTTGTACAAACATATGTTGGCACTCGGTTCTCTATCAGCCACACATCAAAGAAGGGTGCTGAGGTGGAATTATTCCACCTCAGGGCTGGATTAGTGTCTCTGCCTGAAATAGGCCTCATTTAAGGGTATGGTTTGGGGGAAATTAAAGAACCTGCATGGCCTGGGTAGTGCAGTGAATCCATTAACAAAAAGCCATGCTGAATATTTCTGCAATTCTTTTTCCGGCCCTGCTCCTATGATCCTGGGGCAAGTTGTAACCTCTTTTATCTTCTGTTTGCCTGTCTGCAAATTCTCTCCCAAGCACCTCACAGGAGGATGGGCATGTCAAGAATCCTCATGTTAGGAAAGTTGGTGCTTTTTTCTGCTCTGCTCACTTCCTTTTTCAGGTGTGCACAAGCCTTCCCATTGCCTTGCTCTGCAACCACCACACTGTTTTGTAAAGATTAAAGCCCTAGTACGACCAAACCAAGAAGCAAATATCTCTCTAATCACATCTCTAAAAAAAGGCTGGCTTTCTTTTTATTACTGTGTATTTTAACAGCACTATTGCCACAATCAGCCCATGTATTTCACAAGAAAACTAAATAATTTTAATAGTATTAGTACTGACAATGTACAAAGTTCTATTCATGTTTCCTCTCATTTAATCCTCCACCACAAACTTTTAGGGTAGATTCTATTATCCCCATTTTGCATATGAGGCAACAGGATTAGACATTAAATAACTTGCCCAAGGTCATACCACTAAGGCACAAAGCCAAAACTTTTACTCTACTCTGACTTAAAACCAGATAACTATTCTACCAGAGCTGAATATTGAGGTAAAATCAGCATAAACTGATGAAGAAGGGACTGTCAATCAGTAATGTGCTGGAGACAGCTTATACCAGCTTGGGAAACACAACTGTTAAATTTTCAGAAATTTTATGATAGTCATTAAAAAATTTAAATTACATAAATGTATAACTAAATAAATGATGTTAAGAACAAAGGTAAGAAATAAAACTATTTATGTGGCAAATGGATCAACACAATTTCAAAAAGACCTTCTATGGGAAGGGTAAATCACATTCTCAAGAGATATCATGCTCATAAAGAAACTGGGAATTCAAATTTTAAAAGCTTACTGATTTCGTCATCTATTGCTGCCTCACAAACTACCTCAAAACTTAGTGGATTAAACAATAAAACTATCTTATTATATCTCATAATTTTTTGAGTTAGGAATCTGACAGGGTTAGACTAGACAATTTGTTCTGCATGTTGTCAGCTGAAGGGGCAAATGGACTGTTCAAGATAGTCCAAGATGGCTTCACTCACATGTCTATTACCTTGGCAAAGAGGGCTAGAAAGCTGAGCATAGAGGAGATTGTTGACTAGAACACTTACACATGCTTCTCCATTACATTTATCTCAAGATAGTTGAATTTCTTACATAAAATTCAAAGCTCCCAGAAAAAGTGTTCCAAGAAACAGGAAGTAGACGATTTAAGGCCTGGGCCCTGAAACTGGTACAGCACTACTTCTGCCATATTATAACCACAGTCTGCCAAACTTGAAGGAGAGAGAACATAGATCTTACCACGTACTAGAGGAGGGCCAAACAATAGTTATCACTTTTAATCTATCATCACACACAAATTGTTGTTTCTTTTATCAATGTCATATTATTAAAGTGATTATATAGAAATATTGCTGAAATATTAACAGATGAGATGATGTGATGTTGAGATGTAAGGAGAAGTGGATCAAGGTATAGATAAAATAAGATTTGCCGCAAGGAACACTGTTAAAGCTAGATGATGGCTAAATCGGTGTTCACTACCCTATTTACATATGTTTGAACTTTTTTGTTTCAATGTTGACAAAACAAAAAGCAATAACCCATTTGCATTCACCAAACACAGGGAAAGACAGAGGGAGTGCAAAAACCCACTTCTTTAGAAACTGGTTTAACCAAGGCTCCTTGGAGAAATGGATGATTCTAGGACTGGAGCAAAAAGTATACAAGAGGAGAATGAACAAATTGCCCAAATAATTTATATAGATACTCCACCTTCAAGGAGGTGGAGCATTACTTCCCATTCCTGCATCACCATACCATGACATAGATTAAGCTATATAATTCACACTGAAACTTTGTAATTTCTCTTAGCTTGTGGTGATAAATGCCTCTAGAGGACTGTGTATAGTGACTTCTTCCTAAAGAGTACAGTATGGAAAAGAGAAAATAAAATGAGTAATTTTACAGTAAAGAAACCTGACACTCTACCTCAACCAAGTGATCAAGATTAATATCAACATTGATAAGTCATGTTGATAGTATCCATCCTTGATATGATGTGATGAAAATGGCACTTTTCCTCTGTGATCATCATCCCAGGGACCCACAGTCCCAATCCAATCATAAGAGAAAGATCAGACAAATCCCAACTGAGGGACATTCCACAAAATATCTGACCAGTATTCCAGTATGCCTCACAATTGTCCAGGTCATCAAAAACAAAGAAAGTCTGAAAAACTGTTACAGCCAAAAGGAGTCTAAGGAGACATGATGACTAAATGAAGTGGATGGGATCCTGGAAAAGGGACAATTAGGTAAAAACTGAGAAATTATGAGTAAAGTGGGCTGTAGTTAATACCTATGTATAAATATTGGTTCATTAATTAAAGCAAATATACCATAGGAATGTAAGATGTTAACCATGGTAAAAATAGGGTGTGGGCTATATGGGAGCTTTCTGTACTTCCCTTGCAATTTTTCTGTAAATCTAAAACTACCTTAAAATGGTTTGTTCTAAAACATTATAAAGTGGTTCTGCAGCCTTTATTGAAATCTGAGGTCAAGAGCTTTGAAATAGTTTCTCTAGACCACATGGAAAGACTTGAAACCTGCACTTCAGCCCACCCTAGCCTACTGCCAAATCTTCTTGTTACATGAAAGAAGGTAACATCAAGAAAGAAAGAGCCAGCTTCTTTCCCTATCTAATATGCTCCCTTATGTGCGGGCATTTCTGCCCTACAGCACAAAAAAATAAAGAACCAAGATCTAATGCTGCCTGAAAGATACCAGAAATGCTGAGGATAGTGTCAATTACAAATCAGAGGACATTCAGGAGGCCTAAAGAAATTCATCCATCTTCCAAAAATGTTAAATGGGCAAGGAGTTCCATAGACTCCATGAAAATCTGGATAAATATCTTTTTTGGCATCCTGGAAAGAAATAATTCTTTTGCAAATATAATGATTCATTTTAAAGAGGTCTTAACAATGCCATATTCTCTTAAAAAGTCCACATTGGTGTTTGCTCAAGTCTAGAGGAAAAGCTCAGGGAGATGACCCTCTTGACCCTCATATTCTGAACATTTAAGTGTGCCATGACTACAAGGTCAGCCCTTATTATTCTTGCAACCCAAAAAGGAAAGGCACTGGAAAATCAGGGCAGTCCCCTTCCTCATCATACCTTTGATGAACAGCTGTAGGCATCACTGCTGACGATCTAATCAAAATACACCTGCCCCTGGTGCTGAAATTATTTGGAGCTACCATTGACAGGAGTTCCAACTGCTACTGGAGTCATTCCTTCAGTGGTTCAGGAACAATGAATACCCAAATCTAGTCCCAGGCTCATATCTTCAGGATCACACCTCTCTAGGTGCCATACACACTTGCGTGTAATACTTGTATGTAACAGTTGTGGTATCCCCTTGAGAGGACTGCTCCAAAAACATTCATCTGCTGCAAAGGGAACCTGAAGCTCATCTACTGGTCCACTGGGCTTGGAGCTTGCACACCCACTAGACTTGGAGCTTACAGAGTTTTCAAATTCTATTTGCATCACACCATGACATAGATTTAGTTGTATAACTCACCCAGAAACCCTTGTGACTTCTCTTAGTTTGTAGTGATAAATTTCCTGAGGCAGAATTAACAGAAAACCCCCTTTAGGTCAAATATATGAAAATTAAGTTAACTCCTTATAGAATCAACCAGCCATTATTAGTAACAATGGAGGAATGTAGTGACAAATACTTCAAATGTCCTATACACAAGATTATATAAATTTTATAAAATAAGCATAATATTGTTTTAATATTACTTAAATAATATTAAAATAAATTTTTATTACCTAAGTACATACTCAATGAATTGTGCAGAAACATAGACCAGATGCATCTTGGGTTGATTGAAAGATGATATCTCAAATTATTAGTACCATATTTGGTTTTCATTGCTTATGTTGAAGCCATACTCTCCTTTGGAAGGACAAGTCCAGAGAAATTCTGACTCATAAAAAATGGCCAGGCAGTCATGGGAGGTGTGACCCACCATTCTTGAAAAACAAATCACTCAAAGACAAGCACACGCATATATTTCAAACATAACTTTAGCATCTAAATTCAATTTGCTGTAGTTTAATTGAGTTGCATCAGCCAGCTTTATATTTAAGATCTGCAGGCTTTAACAATTTTAAAGAGTAGTCCAATGACCAAAGAAAGTCTCATTACAAAGTGGCATTTAATTAGCAGTCCCCCAGGCAACTCAAGAATATTGTACCAAAAAAAACAAAAACTGCACACATAAAATGAAAGCTAAAGAATGGTCTTTCAAAGGCATGATGCAACAGAAACCAGGAAAATAACTGGCAGACATAGGTATATAACTACAGATAATCTCCATTTACCATTTTGATGGAATCTTAATTATACTTTACTAAAGAAGGAAGAAATTGAGTATAAAATATAGAGACATATGTAACTGACATTTTAAAAGTATTTGTTTCAGGACACAGTAAATTGGCATCTAGCTACCAATTAATTGAATCAGTAAAAGAAATTTTACTAATCCAAATAAATGACTTTTCTTAAATGTGAACTTTTACATGAGTGATAATTACTTTTTAAGAGATCTTCCAAAAATGTTTATAGTATTTAAGAAAAAAAAAAAATCCCTTTAGAAATCTTTCAGCCCTACCAAGAAAGTTAGTGCTTGAATATTTCTATTTCCTGTCTATAGCAACAACTTCAGTTATTTGAGGCAGGTGGTTTTGTTGGTGGAGAATCACAATAATTATCAAACTTTTTCTTTGCTTTTGAGCATTTCATTTAGATAGTTCACACTCCAAAGGCAGGCAAGAAAAGATAGAGAACACAGAATTTATAATAATATTTTTTGACTCTTAAAATATTCATGCAAAGTAAAATGGTTTGAGGAGACCCAAGATGGCAAAGTAGATAAACACTGTACCTGCTTCCTTCCATGAACACAAAATTGCAACTAAATTATAGAACAATTAACCTGGAGACCATCTAAAATGTAGCTGAACAGAAGTTTTATAACTAAGGATATAAAGAAGCCATGCCGAGTTTGGCAGTAGACACAGAGAAGTAGGACGGGCCCCACACCTGTATGTGATAGATGAGAATCAGGAGGGATATCTCAGCCATGGAGGTTCCCCCCAGAGGAGTTAGGGACGCTGGCCCCACACTGACCTCACCAGCCTGGAGTACTGGTGCCAAGAAGAGGAGCCCCACAACATTTGACTGTGAAAAACAGTGGGGATTCTGACAATCCAGGTAGGACGTAAAGCTGTAGGAAACACAGGCGTCCTCTTAAACAGCCCACGCACAGACTCATTCTCTCACAGGCACTCACCTTGGGCTCCAGCGGCGGGATGGTGACTTGGGGGATGTCAGAGGCACACGGAGGGCAGACTGAGGTGTGTGGCTTTGGAGCAAGAGCTGGAGGACAGTTGCCATTTTCCCTGTGTGGAGTCCTGTTCCCATGCAGCTGGCAGGTCGGCACCATCTTTCCTGTGTTGAGCCCACCCCACACAGCCAAATCTGAATCTGATTGGCTTAGTGATCTCCACTGCTCTACTCTGCTATTCTCTGGGACCCCACCCTACCCAACTCCCTCAATGCCGGAGGCACTTTCTCACAAGCAGCCAGCCCCACTTGCGTTGCATTCTTCTTGGAAAACTATCAGAGCCCGTGGGCCCCGGGTGAGTAGCAACTGGCCTGGGTATGCTCTGAGACTTCTGCTGAGTAGCTCTAGGCTCAGCACTGGCACCAAACCAGAATTTACATTACCCTGGTGACCACAACTCTTCCCACTCTAATGACTCCCTGAGACTCTCCCTCACCCAACTTGCATACCAAACAAGGTTCTTTCAGTGGCTGAACCTTAATGGAGCCAGCAGGTGGCAGCTGGTCTTGGGGTGTCCTGACTTTTTGCAGAGTTACCCCAGGCTTGGTACTGGTGGCAGACATCCTCAGTTCACAGTGTGTCCTCTCCCACACACCTCCAGGCTTAGCAAAGGCAGTGAACAATGGTGGATCATTTTGTAGCTCCTACCAGGTAGTCCCCAGCCAATCACAGACAGTGAAATGTACTGGAGGCCCTCTCAAGAGGCCCCAGAACCAACATACATGGAGGTTGGCTTCAGACCACAGTAGAGCACTACCCAATTAGCCCCACAAGCAGTACACACAAAGGGTGGTCTCAACAGGCACCAGAGTTCGATGGAGCAAATTTCACTCAGTGGGGTAAGTCCCCCACACACCCTGTAAGATGTAGATGTGGCCAAACCCCACAGCCAGTCAGTCTGAGGCTCAATCCCACCTGCTGATGTGCCAATATCAGTCAAGACTCAACTATAACAGGAGGGCACACAAAACCTACATTTGGGACACTCCTGGAGTGCCTGGAGCAGGTGACCAGGGAAATTGTGCCAGTGGTCCCCACAGGATACTTACAAAGTAAAAAAGAAAAAAGAAAAAAGCTCTTAGTCTGTCTCTGTTATATAGTTCTATTGTAAGCTGCCTGATGTTTAAAACTATGTTTGAAATATTTTAAATAATTTATTTAATTGTTGGCTTCTATTTTTATAAATGCTATGCAAAGTTGCATTTTAAACATATCTAATTATACTTTTTAATGCAAAATTCAACTATTCTGTCATTTTCTCAGATTTCTGTGCATTTCATAACTATCTTTTTCTGTTATAATTGGAGTTAAAAACTAGAAAAATGAAATGATAGTTTCATTTTCAAAAAGTGGTAACCTTAAGCAGAGCTCGTTTTATCTTTAGGTATTAAGACTGCTGAATATGTGCTGTGACATAGCAAAAAAACTTTTGTAATCCTTTGCTCCATAAAGAGTTAAAATAAGAAAATCCTTAATGCCAGTCACTTGAACATGACATCACTGGGGATGCAGAAAACAAGGGAAGGTAGGAAAGTTTATGAAGGGACACACCAAAAAAATGTTTGGAATAGGGAAGGAGAGTGGAAGTGAGAACAAATCTTTTCTACTTCATTATTTCCTTACAGGTCCAGACCTATCCTTTAAAAATGTTCAGCCCTTTTTGCCAAGAAATGTGAATTCCTATTTTGCCATTTTCATTTCACATTCTTAAACATTTAATTCTTCCCTATTTTGACAACAAATTAGTTCTCATTTTGCCATCACATAGCCCTATGCCACTTGAGTCTCAGATGTACCTATGAAATGCTGAACAAAAATATAAACCATACCACATTTGGAAGTTTTCTCCCAGACCCTAACCTGCCTTCAACCCATGACATTTACTGGACTTGTAGAAAGTAGTGGAATCATGTAGTCAAAACTGACAGTAAAGTATCTGAGAATCATGCCAAAGATCTGAATCATGGGAATTATGCATTATTGTTTTTACACGTAAATCAAAAATCATGTTCAATTTAAAAATTGCTCTGGGTTGCCAACACATGTGCCAAGTTTTAGTTGAGGGCAATTTGGAACGGTTAGATTATAAAACGATCAAATAGCAACTTTGTAAATGGACTCACTGATAGATTTTTTTTTCTTTCTTTTTTTTTTTTTTTTTTTTTTGCTCATGAAATTGTCCCACACCAAAGCAGCTGAACTGAAGAAATGCTCACAAGAGAGCTCAAGTAGGTAGACTAGGATACCTCCTTCTTTCATGTGTGCTCCATCACCAAGTCAGAAGCTGCCCTGAAGCACTGCAGGCTAAAGCCAGCAAGCTGCAGACTGAAAGGGAAGAACAGAAAACAACTTAAATAAGTCTGGGCTCCCAGGGTCTTTGTAATTGATGAGATGGGTCTGAGGAAGAGGAAATGTCACTGGGCTGGGCTCAAATGACCTGGGTTCTAGGCATGATTAGCCACTAGTTCTCTGTGGATTCTTGACCGGTGTCAGTTGGATTTCCATGTTCTCCCACCATACTTTTCAATACCCCATTGGCAGCTAGACATTCCCAGCCTAATGATTTGTTTTTATGTGTCATACCCATGTTCTGAGGTTGTAACAGACCTTTGTGCATAAAAATTATCTTGCCAGCCTGTATCACTCATATTTAAAACTCTAGTTCAGGTAACTACATATCTAACCTTTCAATTACTTCAGAAATTTTCATCAATAACGGCTGTAACATTTACACAGCAAAATTTTACTTAATAAATATTTTCCAACAAATCTAACCTCCTGAAAATCTTTCATGAAAGGTCACTAATAGAACATCAACCTTTTTTAAATTGTGGAGTGATTAGCATTGCATTTTGAATATAATCCAAACATGATTGTTGAAAAACACCTTCATTCTTCTTAGCCTTTAGTACTAATTTTCCCATGTAATTTGTTCTTTTAGAACGCTGGGTGATTATATTTAAACAGTTGTACTGACAATTTTTAATAGTTGCTTAATTGAGTACGACATATTTCCTTGGGAAAAATCTTCAGCCCATACCAAGATCTTGTTTTAAACCTTGGTATTTTAAGGATTCTTTTGAGGTGTTTGAAGTATTCTTAATAGTTACTCAATTGCTATAAACTATTCTTCTAATCTCTATAATCAAATCTTTGCTTTCATGACTTGCTATTAAGCCTCTGTTTTAGGATTGTAAAACCAGATATTCATCTTCTGTGACTTGTTACCATCAAGTTGAAGGTGGCGAGACTTTCACACATACTTAGAGTGGATGTGTTTCTTAAGCACACGGTCAAGAATGAAATGTGTGGTAGGGTTCCTGTAATGTTATTGAGAAAGCATTTCTGGAGAGCTGAACACATGGCAGAAAAGCTGATGAACACAATGGACAAATGCAGGCCGTTAAGCTTGCAGACATCCTGAGCAATAAAGTGTATGATACATACCATCGAAGAGTCATGGGCAATCTGATTATATCCAATACCAGGAGGATCTGTCTTTGAATACTATGACTCCCACAGGAGCCACACGTAAAGAGAAACCTGAAGAAATAAAATACAATATTCAGAGGATAAAAATAAGGATAACAGTTGCACAACAATGTGATTGTACTTAATGCCACTGAACTGTAGTCTTTAAAACTGGTGGAATGAAAAATATTATATTATGTGTGTTTGACCCCAATAAAATAATAATAATAATATTAAATATATGTGTACTTCCTGTGCCAAGTGCTTCCTGTGCATCACCCATTTAGTCTTCAAAGCAACTCTTTGAGGAGATACTACTATTGTCCTTTGTTAAAGGAAATCCAAGGACCATAAAGATAAAGTAACTTCTCACAGAACTGGGAAAGGATAAAGGCATGCTGAACCCAAATATTCTGATGTTTGATTCTATGATTTGTAACTATATACGATGACTAACCTCCAGAGATGTTAATGAAAATAGTTATAGTTTTAGGGTAAAAGGGTCCAGGCTGAAAAGTAAAACCATCTCAAAATTTTAGCCAAAACAAAAGACTCATAGCTGAGCTACACCAGTATATGGGTGGGAGTGGAGAGTCAATTCATGATTGTTTATTTCTTCATCTAAGCAATAAATAACTGGATGTCTGCTATGTGTCAGGTCAGGCACCTTATATGAACATTATGTGAATAAGGTAGACAATGACCTTGCTTTCTTAGAACTTATATTCTAATAGGCCAGAGAAATAGTAAAATCAGTAAATAAATTAATTTTTTAAACTAATTTTGACTTTCATCAAGTGCTATGAGGAAGTAAAACACTCATGGCAAGAAAGTGACAAATGTTAGAGAGAGGGACTGATTTGAAAGCTTCCCAGTCTTGGCACTTTGGGGGGGTCCCCAATCTTCACACTCTTGACCTCTCAGGCTGGATAAATCTCTTTTGTGTGGGGGGCTGTTGTGTGCATTTTAGGATATTTTGCAGCATCCTAGCCTTCAGCTGTTAGATGCCAGTAGCATAATCCTCCCCCCAAGTTCTGACAAAATTGTCTCCAGACATTGTTCAATGTCCCTTTGGAGACAAAATCACCCCCAGTTGAAAACCACAGACTTAAAGGATGATAGCCATCTTCTCTGAAAGTGTGCTATCTGACTTGAGGCTAAATGATGTGGTAGAGGGACAGCAATGAGAACTGAGGACACAGCATCTGGAATCAAGGCAAGGAGATGGATAAGGGGAAATACCCTAAGGTGGAAAGAAGGCTGGGGTGGCTGAAGCTTAGTGAGGTGTGGCCAGAGTGGCAGGAGGGGATAGCACAGAGGCAGCTAAGGGTCAGATCACGGAAGTCCTACAGGCAATTGAGTCCTTTTAAGTGTTTTAGTTTATCAGTAAAAATTGGGAACAAGGAGAATTGTTTTTAACTCTAAAATAGATAATTAAAAAAGTATTATTCTATTCTCTTTTAAATTCTTAAAAGAGTTTAGCATTAAACACAACTGACACTTATCTGAGATGAAACTATTGATCTCTTTAGGTTCTTCATGGTCAGTTATTTATTCATTCACTATGCAAATATTTGTTAAATGCCTAGTATATCCCAGACACTGTTTTAGGCATGTGGAATTCATCACTAAATATCCTGCCCTCATGGATCTCATATTCTGATTGAAGGAGACAGATAAACAATAGATACAATGTAAATCAGTTATATAATGTGGGAGAAGATGCTAAGACTATGCACCAAGAAAGAGAGAGAGAGGAGGAGGAAGAGGAGAAGGTGGAGAAGGAGGAGGGGGAAGAAAGGAAGGAAGGAAGGAAAGAAGGGAGGAAGGAAGGAAGGAAGGAAGGAAGGAAGGAAGGAAGGAAGGAAGGAAAGAAAGAAGGAAGGAAGGAAAAAAGATAGAAATTATGGTGGGGACATATATAAGTCTGGAAGAATAAAAATATAACAAATCTATCACGTTCCTAGGCAAACAGTTAATACATTTCCAGAGATTTCCATTTACTCTTTCATTGTCATTGAACTTTCTGCAAAATCAAATACTTTTGTCTTCCACCCTTATGAATGAATTTTTATAAACTGATTGGAAGACACCTGAAAATTAGAACAAGCCCCAACCCTGCACCTGTGGAGAAGCTTAGGAAGGAGAATCCAATTATTTGGTAATCAACAATGAATAGATAAAGCCATTTGAGTCATTTTTGTTTGGGGACCCAAATATATAAATATGTCATCACTAACATTGAATTCAAATCAGGATTAATGAGAAACATCCAAAAATCTGTCAACCAATCACACTGTAATATGTGTAACAGCATCCCAAGCCAAGTCTAATTTTGCTTTTTGCTTTATTACTAAAAAATTAAACCAAGTTAAAGCTAAAAAAAAAAAAAAAACAGTGAAAATTTTGAGTGTGGATCATCGTAAATACACACTTCCTACAACTGACTTTTATCAAATGATATTTCAAATAGTAAAATGAGAACAAGTTAAAATTGCCTCGGTCAAGACAAGACTGAGATAAATATATTAGTTTCCTATGGCTGTTGTAAGAAATTACCACAAACTTGGTGGCTTAAGACTACAAAAATACATTCTCTTACAGTTTTGGGAACCAAAGTCTGAAATCAGCAGGACCATACACTCTGTGGAGGCTCTAAGGGAGAATCTGTTTCATGCCTCTTCCCACTTCGGGAGGTCACCAGTATTCCCATGGAGTGCTGCATCATTCCTATCTCTACCTCAGCCTTCGCATCAACTTCTCTTCTGTTGCCTAACCTCCTTCTGCCTCTCTCATAAAGACAATTGTGATGGCTTTTAGAGCCCTCTCAAATAATCTAGGATAATCTTCTAACTTAGGGTCCTTAACTAATCACATCTGCAAAGACCCTTTTTCCAAAATAGAAACATTTACAGGTTCTAGGAATTAGGACATGAATATCCTTTGGGGGAGCCATTTTTCAGTTTACCACAGTGAACAATGTTCTCTTACAGAGAAGGAAGTAGGGAACCAAATTCAAGTATTTGGGAGAAATCCCTGTTGTCATATAAGCATTACAGTTCAAGTGATGCTCTGTATTTCATTTTTTATCCCACTAAAATAAATTGGAAGTGCTCAATGAATGTAAACAACAACATATCAAACACTTACTAACATTAATAAGTTTAATTATCATTGACTTGAAAAAAAGTTACCATAGTTTCCAGATATGGTCTTTTAATTTAAAGGAAAATATTATTACAACAAAGTTAATTATTTTATTACTATAAGGATATGCTTTACATTCCAGTGCTCATAGAATTAGACATCAATTTCAACCTGTCAATACAAACCAATATTAAAAGACCTGTTTTAGAAATCTATTTTTTTGCATTAGTACTTTATGTTTGCTAAGAAAGATTACTCCTAGCCCACACTCAAATACTAAAAATCATATGACATAAAGTTCTGTTCCTCTTAGGATTGAAAAAGTTACAAGAGATCTCTCCTCTAACAACAAGAAAAAAATAAACAGATAACCTACAAAATTATAATTCTTTTTGAACCCAGCAGAGAGCTAAAGTCACACAGTCACAAGACAATCAGGTGAACTAAATTTAAAGAGTGATATGTTCCTTCTGAAGAAAAATGGGATACATAAACTATTTTATCTTTGGCAGAATATAGGAAGAAGAATGAATCTGCGATTGTAAAAGTGGATAAAAAGAAAACTGAAATGCTTAATGGCCACATGTTTGCTAAAGGGATCATTTAGATTGTCTGGGAGCTCCAGACCAGAGGAGAGTACACATTCATTCTCCAGAACTTTTCCATGAGCTTCAACTCGTTGCTTACAAGAAAGATTGGGGTATAACAGACTTGAGGGAGCCCTCCTTGGTGAAAGCACAAGGATGAAACCCTATCTGTATCTCACATTCAAAGGAAACAAAAGCCTAAACCTCTGGGAGAGGATCAGGAAAGCTATCTCCCTAGGCAAAGAACCAATAATAAAATATTGCAGGTCTACTTGCTCACACTTGCTCAACTGTTAGCTTTACTCAAAACTAAAATGAGACAAGTGTCCAGGAAGGGTGAAAAAAAAGAAGAAATGGAGAAAGCTGGAGATGAAATGCAGGCCCAGAAGTAGAGGTGGAAGAGCAGTAAGAAAGCTTTTTTCTTACTAGAGTTGACAGTTTCTCCAGACCTAATGATATTGTGGCCTTTGTTTGGATTTGAGCTTCAAATAAAGTGCAAGATAAGCAGCAAGAGATGATCAATATACAACTTTATTCCACGTCCCACGGGAGGTAGAAATACATCACAATTAAGAGCATCCTATGTGGCGTTAGATAGATCTGACTTTAAATCCTGGCTCTGCTACTGACAAGTTGTGGCACTTTCTTAAGTTACTAAACATTTCTATGTCTCCGTTTCTTCATTTCTGTAAAGGAACAATAACAATATTTAACTGATAATGTTTTATGATGATTAAACAAGAGTTTGTCTGTGAAGCAACAACTGTAACTATAACTGATATATTAAACAAATTATAGTGGCAGTGCCTGCGTCGTTTGTTGTAGTAGCAGTAGTTGTAGTAGTAGTGGTAGTAGTAGTAGTAGTAAGTAATAATACCATCTCCCCGAAAATAAGACCTAGCCGGACAATCAGCTCTAATGCGTCTTTTACCTGGCATTATATTATTATATTATATTATATTATATTATATTATATTATATTATATTATATTATTATATTTTATATTATATAGACCCGGTCTTGTATTATAGCAAAATAAGACCAGGTCTTTTATTAATTTTTGCTCCAAAAGACGCATTAGAGCCAATTGTCCTGCTTGGTCTTATTTTCAGGGAACCACGGTGGTAGTAATGGTAGTAGTAGTAGTAGTAAGTGGTCATAGTAGCAGCAGCTCAATTATTTCTCTGGTTAAAGTTAAGGGAGTGGGAATTGGTAGGGAAAAGATTGGAAGATCACGCCACAGCTCTTGTCCATTCTAAGTCTTTCTCATTTTTATGGTTCTCCATTATGATTAAATTCATCCAGGGGCATGCAGAATGTGAAACAAAGTGTTCCAGAAAAGAAGGGAAAGAAGGAAAGAAAGGAAGGGAGGGAGGGAGGGAGGGAGGGAGGGAGGGAGGGAGGGAAGAAGAAAGAAAGAAAGAAAGAAAGAAAGAAAGAAAGAAAGAAAGAAAGAAAGAAAGAAAGAAAGAAAGAAAGAGAGAAGAAAGAGAGGAAGGAAGGAAGGAAGGAAGGAAGGAAGGAAGGAAGGAAGGAAGGAAGGAAGGAAGGAAGGAAGGAAGGGAGAAGAAAGAGAGAGTGGAAGGAAGGAAGGAAGCTAAATGAAATTTTATTTCTTGAAAATATTTTTTTAGCATAGGGTAAGACAATTAAGTTCGGGATCTCATCCCAGAAAAAGTGCTACATACCTCATTTACCTTCGATGTACTCCCCTTGGGAAGCTATGCACTGACATCAGCACTTAGTCTACCCTTCAAAGAAATTTTGGAAGTTTTTTTCTGGAATGACCATCAGAGCTGTCCTTATATTACCCTTGATGTCCTGAATGTCATCAAAATGTCTTTCTTTCAATATTTCCTTTGTCTTCGGGTAAAGAAAGAATTCATTGGGGACCAGATCAGGTGAGTAGGGAGAGTGCTCCAATACAGTTATTTGTTTACTGACTAAAAACTCCCTCACTGACAGTGCCCTGTGAGGTGGTGCATTGTGATGCAAGAGCTATGAATTGTTGGTGAAAAGTTCAGGTCGTCCAACTTTTTACGCAGCCTTTTCAGCACTTCCAAATAGTAAACTTGTTTGACCAGTTGGTACAAATTCATAATGAATAATCCCTCTGATATCAAAAAAGTTTAGCAACATTGCTGCAACAAATTCACAAACTTAATTGCAGACATTCGTAGAGCATAAGTATTATGATCAACCAAATATTTTCTCATAGAACATGGAATCGTGTAACTGTGCTAGTGTTCACAACCAAGTAATTAATATATTGACCCTCATTTAAATGAACCAGCTGGGAGAAGGCTCTGAACATGCAACCTTTAAATATTCAGTTAGTACGAGGAGATCGACGCTGCCCCTTTGAGGAAGGGGTAACAGACACCTTGCAGAGGTCATAAAATTCAGAGGTCATCTAGGATAGAGAAATTCCCCAACATGGGAATTTTATTTCAGCCTTCAGTCTGTAAATCCCAAAGCAAATTTCATGTACTGTAACTGCATATTTTAATATATGCCATGATAAGGTAATGAGATCAGGAAATATGACTTGTGATTGCCAGATGACCTGTGTGAGTTAAATTCCCAGATGTGTGAGTTTTGAGAGAGCCACTGAGTGAGAAAAAGAGGAGGAAACTTTAGAAATATATAATAAGAAAAGATGAGAACTTATGAGAGTAGAGACAGGATGATTTGTGGATTAATGTGGATGAGAAAAGCAAGAGGTTTAAAATATGGGAAAGAGGAAGGAGGAGGAGTACAGAGATGATAAGGCCCTTTGTGTTCAAGAAAAGGAGAGATGCACGCTGGAAGATTTCTTCAAGTAGATAAATCATGGGAATTTTACTAAGAGTCTGAGGTGCCACAAGAAAAATCTTTTTATTCTCCATCAAAGCCCAAGGTCCAGAAAGAATCTTGCTTTCTCATTTACCAAGGTACTAACAGAGACGGCTCTAATGTGAATTGAGAGATGTTAGGAAAAGAATCAAAAACCTGTAGGGTCAGAGATTAATGGGAAACACAGAGAAAAGAGCTGTTTAGAATCTGAGTAATCAATTAAACTGCACTAAACTAATTTGATAATGTTATTATTGACTTGTGACATAACTACACCAATATACAGTCCATTCTTCTTATTCACCATAGCTGTGTTCTAGAAAGTCACTGCAAACTGAATTAGCAAATGCTAAACCACTGCTCCTAGAGGAAATAGAGGTTTAGGTCCCTGCGAGCCTCTGGCCACAACGTTTTCATCAATTAATCAATACATAAACCCTGTTTTATGTGTGTTTCTGTTTAAAGACACCTTATTTATATGTATTTTTGATTTGTTAATGTTGCACTCATAATGAACAGCATTACAACTTGAGTGACGCTTACATAACACATGTGTTTTCTCTGTAAGCACAGTCTCGTGCACTTAGCAACACCAGACAGCACCTCAGCACTAAGCATAGGGGGCATTTTAAACAGCGAAATCACCAACAAAAAGCACAAAAATGTGAACAGCATGGCTCTAAATAGAGTGCAAAAGAGATATTTGTTTATAGTCTGAGAACTCAAACAGGAAAGCCGAGGGTCGCCTTCTTCAGCCTTAACTGGGAAAATGCATGTAGGGCCAATCAGATCCTTTGTTACTCTCTATGTGTCTGTGAATGACCATGAAAGTGCCACAAGTATTGATGTGGGAGTTACAAATAAATATTAGCTAGTAGGCAAATTCATGTGTGCGGAATCCTTGAATAATGAGGTTCAACCCAGGTTCTGCCTAAGTCTGTGACCTTTTCTGAGCAGAGAAATACCATGTTTCCCCCAAAATAAGACCTAACCGGAAAATTAGCCCTAGCATGATTTTTCCAGATGACATCTCCTGAACATAAGCCCTAATGTGTCTTTTGGAGCAAAAATGAATATGACCTGTTCTCGTTTTTGGGAAACACACTAGAAGGAGAAAGGCCACAGGCCCAAGAACACAATCTTTGCAGAAGGAATTCCAGTTCCTTGGGCTAAGGTGGCAGAAATTTAACTCATAAAAACTTTCAGGGAACCTTCCATTTGAGAGTTAACTTAGAGACTCTGACTATTCCTTTCATACACAGCAGTCAAACCTGACTGGGCTTTCCAAAAGATACAAAAGCTAGTGAGAAGGCCAAATTAATTTAGGAATAATTTTAATGCCAAATGAAATATGACATGAAGATCCCAAGGCCAATAGGGAGCTCTACCAAAGGCTAATTTTCTTGCATTCTGTTGAAAGAAGTTGGAAAAAGATCAATGAAGGAAGACGCATCTGGTGTGGAACTTGATAAGTTGGAGGAAGGTTGCTTCACACTGAGGAAAGAATGTGAAGCAAAGCATGAGAGCAGGAAAGCACTCCATGAGAGGCATTCTATTTTAGCTGAGAGATGTCAGGGTGAAACCAGAATGTACGTTGGGGCAATATTTATGGCCTGGCCTATGATATCAGGCTGAGTGGTTGGCACTTAATTAAATAGAGAAATTGGCAATCCTCAGATGATCTGAGCATAAGAAACACCTGCCAGCAAAGTAGGAGAGAAGACTAGAGTTACAGAGGCCATCATAACAGTCTAGGCAAGAAGTATTGAGTTTCTAAACCAGGGTGCTAGCTGTGGAAGAAAAAAAAAACAGTGAAATTTTGGTGTGGATATATAGATGTTAGAACTGATTTAATTGGCAGAAGTGGGGCGGTTGTGAGAGAGGCAGGAATGAAAGAAGGCTCTCAAGGAAGGTGGGAGGGTTTTATTTTGGGTGATTGGAAGAGTGGTGGTGCCATTAAAAAGTATTTGTTATATAATAAGACCTAGCCGGACCATCAGCTCTAATGCATCTTTTGGAGCAAAAATTAATATAAGACCCAGTGTTATGTTATGTTATGTTATATTATACTATACTATATTATATAAGACCCGATCTTATATTATATAAGACCGGGTGTTATATTATATTATATAAGAACCGGTCTTACATTATATTAAAATAAGACCAGGTCTTATATTAAAGTTTGCTCCAAAAGATGCATTCGAGCTGATGGTCCAGCTAGGTCTTATTTTTGGGGAAACACAGTGTGTGTGTGTGTGTGTGTGTGTGTGTGTGTGTGTGTGTGTATGAAACTTGAGGGAGAAGCTGGTGGAAAGAAATAAAGAGAGATGATGAGTTAGGTTTTAGATAAGATGAATTTTTAAATGCTCCCAATCTATCCAAATACTGACTGGAGAGAGAAGAAAGGGGTCTGTAATTGGAGACGAAGAAGAGACCATATAAATTTAGAAGTGATCTGCATGGAGGTGGGAGGAGACGGCATAGAGAAAGAAGAGAAAAATATTCTGAGTAGGACTTGGGTTTATCTACATTTAGGAGAAGGAAAATGAATGAACAAAGAAGATAGGAAAGGATTGTCCAATACAAAGGATTTCCCATTAGACTGAAGTTTTCTATTATTACAATGTACACTCATATATAAGCATTTCAGCTATTGCTCTACACAAACTAAACTAAAAACTCATTTCCTTTGCTGCTATAGAACAGAATATTAAGACATTATTATGATCCCTCAATTCAGTTTCATGACATACCAAATACATGGCTGGAATACATTCTACTAGAAAATTTTAAATTGTTCTGCCACATATCATCTTTACCTATAAGTTTAGTAGAATATTTTCTTTTAAATATCACTTAAGACCATTCAATTATGAGAGTAGAAAGAGAGGGCCCTTTCGTAATAGTATTGTTGAATATTGGAATGAAAATCCTTGAGCTCCTTGTCTTATGAAATAAGTCTTTTTGTGTGCATAAAATATAGTTCAACATTAAGCATTTTCTACAAAATGGGGGACAAATCCGAGAGTAATCTTCATACAAAGTTATTTTAGGTACCTAATGCCTGTAAAATTATAGTTGTGCCATGTCCTAAAGTTGAGAGTCTTTCAACATTTTCATCATAAACCCCGTTTTTCAGGGGCTTATAATTCAACTACAGAAATTTGCTTCAGGATGAAACTTGGAATACCCAATTTCAATCTGATCTAGTTATAACCAGTTGAAATAAAGACAAAAACAGTTTGCATTTTATCTTTCTCATTTGACTATCTGTAGTTTTTTAAGTTTAAAGAAACACTTTCAGGGTTTTCCACCAATTTCTCATTTTTCAAAAATCTTTATCTTTGGAATTTTTGAAATATAGCAAAAAGGATAAAAAGAAAATGTAATGAGTGATTAGTATCTCAGGAGAAGGATAAAGAGGTGCTGAATCTTTCACAACCAACCCATCTTCCTAAATCCAGGTAAGGTCAGTAGATACTGAAACTCATTACAACATAATGACATTTATTTTTAGTGAAGAGCTCTTATTGAATGATAATGGAATACCTAATTGAGACTGATAGCACAGAAAGACTTGGGAAAACTTAACCATAAAGAGTTCACTATACAATGAGGTAATACTGTAATTTTTTAAATATGTGGGGGGAAAAAACTACTCTGAAACAATGGCAATAGCTTATATGTCAAATATATGTTTGTTTCCTTACATACATAAGAAACTACCTTTCCCTAACGCGAAGATGTATCAGATTAGTAGATATGAAGATATTTAAATATAAAGATTTATAAAGTGTTGTTATAATATCAAGTCATGGAGAGCATACGCAAAATATTATATTTTAACAACCTAAGAGTTAATATACTTTCTTAGTAGCTAAATTACTCTTTGACAAGATGAAGAACAACAAATGTTGTCATTGTTTGCTTTTGTTATTCCTATTAATGCAGCCATATTCCTTCAGAGTAATCTTTCTTTGTGTACACGTTCCTCAGTGTCTCCCATCTTTTGCACACTCCACCTTCACAGATCATACAGCACCACCTAAAGTGTACATAAAGAGGTCTTCTCATATCTAGCAAATAGCAGGGACTCAAAACTGCTCCATTACCTTTGTACTTCCTTCCTCTTTCCCATTATCAAGAACATCCATGCCCTTGAACAGGTCTTCAAACTCTACGTGCACTGTGCACTTTTGACTGTCTTTCATAATGTATCTGGGCCAGATCTAATAGGTTTAAGGTTGAGATACAAGAAAGAAAATCAGGCTTGAGAGCTAAGGTGTTCAAATGAAAGATAATAAATTTTGTTGAAAGGTAACAAGATGAAAACCATTCCAGATTTTAATCTCCATCCTACTACCAGCCAGCTGTTCTTAACCTGTCTGAGCCTGAATTTTCTTATATGCAAAATAAAAACAGTGGATCAGAAGATATTTAAGATCCTTTCTAGCTCTAAAATTCTGGAATTCTTGTGGAAATGAGTCCTTAGTCTGGTTAGGTACATATTTCTATGACATAGCTCAATTAAACTCACACAATAATAGTTTTCTTCCCCAAAAGCATTTTACTGTCCTGACTAAACAGGGTAGTATTTGTATAAAATCAGACTTGCTAATGACTGTTATGTTGTATTAATTCATGCACAAGACGTTAGAGGACTCCCTAACCAACAATAAGCAGCTGACCATTTGACCATTGCCTGGGTTCACAGCCAAACCCATAGGAGAAAATAAGGACAGAGATTCTTGCTGAAATCCCTCGTTCTTCATTCTTGTAAATTTGAAACTAACCCATTGGAAAATCCAGTGGGTTTTGTGGGTTAGCTGAGCATGTGAAATGCAAGCTTGTTAAGAACTTAAACCAATATTCATAATTTGATGTCAGCCAGATTCCTTTTCTTTCCCCTCCCCCAGTGAAGTATGATCAAAGAAGGGTTGTGAAGATGAGAGAAGGGAAAAAAGAATCTATGTAAGTTTGAATTGATCTTCAGCTCATTGTGAAATGTACCAGGAATTTTAAAGTGCCAGAATCTGAGGGTGCTATCTGAGAAAACTTGGCCACCCAATTTGCTTATCCCAGAAGCTACACAACTAGAGTATGGGGAAAGTTTAAGACACAATTAAAACAGATCCAGACGTTCCCCACCTTGTCAGACAATGCCACTGTCACAATTTCTGTCTTTTCTCTATAAATTAGAACGGCTATCAGTCTATCTCAAAACCATGGCCCTGCTCCTCTCTGTCAAATTACTGAGGGATATTGGGGATGCCTCTTCACACCAGGAAGAAAGGATATGCCTTAAAAGTATGGAATAATTCAAGTAGGCGAACAAAAACAAAGATACCACAGCAACGTGTAAAAATCAGGCATTTTAAGAAAATAGAGGGTATCAGATCCCCGAAGGAACCTCTGACTCTCCCCCCAGTCAAGGCCCATTTTGGAGACTCTGCAAGGTGAGTAAAGATCCCAGGCAACCATGTGTCTCTAGGGTGCATGGCAATTCCTTCTTTATTAAACGCTTTGAGGTCAGGAAGTATCATTTCAATTTTGCATCACAACACAGTACTGAATACATTATCAGTATTGAAAATCGAGGAACTTTAATGCAAAGAATTGGTTACACAGGTGATGGTATTGCTGAGAAACCAAACTGGAGAAAGTGAAGCAACCCAGAAATTAACAAAAGTAGGAGGCCGCTCCCTATGCTGGAGGAACAAAAGATGGAGGCAGTATCATCAGAACCCAGAGAATGCTGTCACCCGACAGAAGCTGGAATCACTGCAACCTGTCCAGCAGGAGCTGCAGTCGTACAGCCACAGGCTGTGCAAGGGTTGTGCAGCCACTATACAGATAGAACAGAGGAATACCCCGGTTACTCCCTTCTTCTGCCCTTCACTTTCCCACCACTTCTTCCTAAGGCCCAAACCCAGAGGAAGATAGTCATGTATGAGCCTGAGAAAAGCAGCCTGCTGGGATCTGCCTCCCTGAGGCATAAAGCAGAGCTGAGGAAGGGTGAGGAATGAATCCAGGAGTGGAGAACCAGGATGAGTACTTTCACGCACGCTTAACATGCATACAGAAGGAGCACAAGCTGTGGGCCAGGCCATGCTCCCTGGTGGAGATCACTAATGCTCAGGCCAAGGGAAGTCCAGAGGTGGTGGAAGGGACAGGCATCCAAGCACAGAACTGCCACCCAGAGAAGTGGTGAGACACATCAGAACTCAGAGGAGGGTGTTGCAGTCTGAGAAAGGTATTTTTCATATAGTAACTGTGCTCATAGAATGCCCTCAGGAAAAATGTTAAAAAACGGTGTCTCTCAAGTGGGAAACACAGGCTCTGTATTCTTATCGCAGAATCTTTTCTCTTAAAAACTCATAAAAAGGTCCTAAAGAACTTATTGTTGCCCTTTTAATTTCTTGTCCCCCATGGCCAAATGATTTCTGAAATTGTTGAGGGATTTTGACTGTCTCTGGAAAATGATGGCTAGAGTAACCCAACCAAAATGCATGAATATTGCAGTAAGTAGGCCATTAGGCAGGAAAGACACACAGCTAAGTGCCTTTGTAGACTACCAGTCAAGCAGGGGCTGAGGAAATGAGAACAAAGTCAGCCTTTGCAAATGTAAAGAGATTTTCCAGTAAAGCGACAATAATTAAATTACAAAAATGCTTCTGATACTGCTTGCTACCCATGAAATCTTTTTTGGCAAAAAGACAGACAGAATAAGTACAGCAGGCTAAGTGATTACTGATAGGTTTGAATTAGGGCCAGATTAAAGGTACTATACTGCCTTGTCGTGCAGGGTGCTTGAGGCAGCAGGCAAATGATCAAGCCTGAACCCTTCCACTAGCATATAATCTGAGGCCACCACGTTCCGTCAAGGCACATTAACAAGTTTTAAGTCAGTAGTAGGCTGATCATAAACGGTTTTCTCTCCTGATTTATTTATCATTAGTACAAAATATTAACATGAGTCGGATTGATTTCTATGGCAAGAAGCAAATGCTACTGCAATCCCACTAGATGACGTAAGTACAGAATGATCCCGTTTAAAGAGCAAATCATACTCACCCTAAAGAGCCACAGCAGCATTTCCACCCTTCCTTGCCCCATGGTGCTCCTAGTTTCTTAGCCAAAGTCTTAACAGCCCATGAAGGCTGATAAACACCTTCCGTTTAATAGCAGACTAAGAATGCAATCGTCATTAAGAGATTTTTAAGTCTGGGTGTGGCTCCATTTATATTCAATTGCTTTTTTAAAAAAATTACGCTTTGCATTTTACTGGGAACCATCCAGATTTTTATTTAAAACAGAAATGCTGGGGGGGGGGGAACTTAAAAAAAAAAAATACTACACAGTTTCTGTTCTGGACCATTAATTTTTCAGTCAGATCTAACTATCATTTAATTGGTTCCTGATGCTAAAACTTGGATTCCACTTTAAACGCTTGAAACTAGAGCATATAGAATAATTTGTTATGCTGAGCTATTCATCCCAAATGTCCAGGGAAAATAAACCAATCTCAAAATAAAACTGGGCTACTTTCTGTGATGACACAAAATTAATAACATAGTCAAAGAAATAAACCTTGAATCTACGTTTGCCAAAAAAAAAAAAAAAATCATTAGGGTTTCCATGATGAAGTAATATTTAATTCACATGTTTAATGTAAAAGGAGGTCTATTAACTAAAAAAACAAAAATTCTGTGAACATAACCTTTACAATTTCTACCTAATTTAACAAGACTAAAAATCATAATTCAGATAAATCTGTTTTTCTTGGGTATGTAAATGAATTTTCAGTACTACTTATTTCTTCTATTTATAGAGCAATTAAAATTAATTCTGGTAATATTTTAATTTTATGATTAATTTCTAGAAGGAAATTTAAACTTTCCAAAGATTTCAACGCAGTCTACATTGTTACTTTGAATCTAAACTTCAAATCTAAAAAAGAAAATGCTTTATAAACACAACATTTTTGTTTTGTTTTGTTTTTGTAAGAGTAGGAAAAAAATTATTGGATAACTTAGGAATTTAACCAGAAAAGTAGCTTGGGAGATCTGCACTGCAAATAGGTTTCTGTTCACACCAAACAGTCAATTTGTAATCTGGCTCAACTAACCAGCTCAGGAAAACAACCTCTGAACAGGAATTCCACACATGCAGATAAGCACTAGTGAAAATCCTTGTGAAATAACAGCTAGTTCAGCAGGAACCAGTGAGATTTAGTAACCAGTTCTCTGGAGAGATGCCAAATTAGTTAGATAATTGCTCTAGCCTAGATGTAGCTCTAAAGGTGCTAAAATCCAAAATTCTTTGAAGTTTTTTTAAGGACAGCTTGTAGGTCCTCAGCTATTGAGCAAGTAACAATGTTTCTGTAGCTTCAATAAATGCAAAGTATTTCAAAAGTGAAGGGCTCTCTTTACCACTGAAATAAAGTTTAAAGACAATATAGCTGAGCTATTGTCCAGTGATTGAAACTGCAAAAGAAAAATGAGGAACATAACGCACGATTTATTTAATTAAGGAAGGTTGGGCAAATAGTTTCATAGTCTTCCAAAACTGTTTTAGAAATAAACTAAGATTCATCCTTATTGCTATTGTAACTGTAACCCCAAATCAGTACTTTCATCCAGATGTAAAATACTAGCTGTGTATATATTTTTACAATTTTTTTTTTACTAGTTAGCTACTGATTAGTTGTTTTTAGTTGTTTTCTATTCGAGTTTTGAGTAGCAGCATCAGAAACATTTTTGTAATTAAGTGATTGTCGCTTTACTGGAAAATCTTACATTTCCAAAGTCTGATTTTGTTCTCATTCTCCTCACTCCCTGCTTAACTTGTAATATATGAAGGCACTTTGGCTGTGTGTATTCCAGTCTAATGGACTCCCACCAACATTTCAGAATATTTGTGTCAATTTAACTCTCTCTCCTGGCTCTTTCTAGCAACAGCTTCCATTGGTTCATTTGCTTCAGGATATAGTCTGATTTAGTGCCAGGAATTCATCATCTTTCCTCCCCCAAAAACCTCTTCCATCTCTGGTGCCACCTAGATCAATGAACAGCACCAGGTGACAAGAAAGAAAACTGGCCAGACTCAGAGGCTCCCATTCCTCCCTCAACCTCCACATCTAATCATCCACTAAGCCCTGCCCAATGGACCCCCAAATTATGCCTCCATTTCATCTCCTCATTTTCATCCTTTAACAATTGCCTGCAATGAGGCCCTTCTAATTTTTTGCTTGGACTATTGCAATACTTTATTTTGTCTCTGTACATTCCTGTTCTTCCGTTTCCGCTTCTGTTTTAACCAGGCAGGTCACTGCACTTTGCAAAATCTGTTTTAACCAGGCAGGTCGCTGCACTTTGCAAAATCATCAGTGGCTTCAATGCCTACAGTCTACAAACTAAACTCCTCTCAAAACCTTCTGGGCTCCATCTCTGACCAGTCCCCATGTTTATGCCAATTTGCATGTCCCCAGACTTCTCATTTTCTTTTTATCTTTGAGTCTGCATGAAATATCTTTCCCATCCCAGCCTGTATGACTGTGTAGAGAATTCCTGACAGACTCAGGTTCTCCTTCCTTGTGTAGGGAACCTCCCATTTCCACCCTGGCAATAGGGCCTTCCTTCCTGGGCTCTGTTGCACCCACTTTTAGGACACTTCACCCCACTGCCAGGGAATTAGCAATTTACAGATAATCCTGAGTTCCCCTGAGGCCTGGGATATTTTCTTATCAATTCTTGTATTCCTAATCCAAGTTCCAAGAATCTGAAGCGGGGAGGGCAGTTGAAGAAAGAAAGGAGGAAAAGAGAAAGGGAAGGAAAAAGGAGAGAAGGAAGAAAGGAACAAAAAAAAAGAAGGGGGAGAAAACCGCTTAGATACCTGTGGTAGAATCAATGCTTTTAGCCAACTGAGATAACTAGTGAAACATACAAAGAAAGGAGCACATCTTTCGCCTGCACTTAAAATCTTGTGTGTGAGGTCTGAAAAAGATCTGAAAAGACAGTGCTGCCCTAATATAACTGAGTCATATGTTGGGATTGGTTTCTGAAACCAATAGTATCTGAAAGTAAAGAAAATAGTGAATGTCAGAATGGTGTGTGGGGTGGATTTTTCTCCAAAATACACCCTAGAGGTTGAAAAGGGAGAGGAGAGAATCAAGATTGACAAGACATGAGGGGAGCCAAAAACAAAATCACTTCCCCCCACCCCCTTCAAGAGGCATCAGAGAAAGGAAAGGGGGATTGTACATTAATGGAAAAAAATCAACTACTCTGATTACATGTTACATATTTTTTACTGATTCAAAAGAACGGGGAGGGGGCCGAAGGGTTTGTTTTTACTAATGATTAATCTCTTTCTCTCCGTGTTTTTCAACCTGGTGACATTGTTGAACTTGGGGGAGGGTAGAGAAGAATTAAAGTAGTAAAAAGTACGTTTTCTCTGTTTCTACTAGAACAGTATCCTTAACAAAGTTTCCCTTGATTGTTCACTTTTATGTACCCTCCGAAATCCCTGCCTGAGAGGGTTTTTCTTTTATGACTTAGCACCTAAACATTCTTTGTCTACTTATTGTGAAGAGTCATCAAATAAAGGAAGTTACAGAACAACATTATTCTCCCAAAAGCAATTTATAATAGATAAGGCATCCTAAGTTTTGTCTGGTTAGAAAAAAGTAATGTTTCTGAGATGATCACTTGTTAAAACATTTGAGAAAGATATGAATGTCTTACTCTAAAGGAGTCTGTTCTTCCTATATGGTGGCAAAAAAAAAAAAAAAAAGCCTAAAGACACAGCAGGAATAAATAATTCTCAGTGATTTATTTACAGAGCCCTGAAGTGTATGGTTCTGAACAAGATATTTCCCAGAGCTGCAGCAGCAACCTGACATAGCACCAGACCCGTTTCAAGCTCCCAGCTACTTTTCCACAGACATTTACCTCTGTTTTCCATGCTATATTTTCTGCTCCAAGGTCAGTAACTTTTTTCTCTCTCCCATATGTCTATCCTATCAAGCTAAACCTCTGAGGTCTCAGTTTCAGTGATGTGGGTGAGACTGACTCAGTGCCATTTAATCACCAGTCAACCCAAACACTAGTCTGTATTTTATCACTAATTACTGCCTGCACCAAATAAGCGATTTAACTTTCCTTCCTTCCTTCATTCATTCATTCAACATATACATAATGGAAACTGCTGTACGCCTGGTATGTCACTGACTCCCAGGGTGGGGGCAAAAGCTAACAACTGCTGCTCTTCGGTGTGAACCCATAATGACAACTGGGTAACAAGTGCTATAAAAGACGAAACAGAAAGTAAGGATGCAGAGAGGAAGGGGCAACCACCACTAATGTCTTTCTCCAAAGCCAATGGAAGTTTGCCTTCAAAGGAGAGTGACTCTACTTAACTCCAGAAACAACTATAACATTCTTATGTGCCATTGGATTCACCTTTATACCTCTTGAGACATAGGTCTGTAAGATCACCTTCTATAGACAAAACTAAGAAGTAATGGGGAGAAATTATGTAGATACCTGTTTGGGGGGACAGGAGGGAGGGAATAGCCTATGGAAGAGTGTAAACATGTATAAATTATTCAGAGATTTGCTTACAGTGTCTGTGGAAATGGGATCCAGATTCATTTATGTGGCTGAGAATTAATAAAAGGCTTTCACCGGAGGCCTGCCAGAGCAAATTCATGGAGACTTGTCCAAACTTACAGAGATACAGGACTGCATGGTTTCCAAGGCACTGTCGTCTTCATCCTCTCCATGCATCAAAGGGATGATCACAGAGCAGGGATATGGAGGCACTGGGGGAAATGTTAAAATCCCAATCTGACCAGAGAAGCTGAGGATCAGAGAGCCATGCAAATAAACAGCACATCCAGAGTGGACTTCGCTGGTCTACAAGTCCTGACTAAGGCTTTCCCATCAAGACACTGCCACTTACACTTCACTGTGTGAAGACACAGAGCAGAGAGTGTAAACTCTCAATACAAAAACAAGTTTTCAGGTCAGACCAATCAAATAGAGATGTTTAGATCAAATAGAATACATAGATGTGATGCAAATGCATTTGATTTCTAATGCCCCCATTGCCCCACTAAATAACTAGAGTATGTTCTTTGCCATGCTAGGCCTCATGCAGAGAAAGAGTAAACTGAAAAATGTGAGTAGGAGCACAGCCTCTTCTTTAAAGACATTAGAGATTTGGGAGGTTAGTTACTTTTTTATGGACATGTAAAAAGTATTAATTATTCCAAGGCATGAAGACAGGATATCTTTTCATTTATTTGTCTTCCTTAATTTCCTTATTCAATGTCTTATAATTGTCAATATACAGATCTTTCACTTAAATTTATTCCTAAGTGTTTCATTATTTTGATGCTATTGTAAATTGATATTTTTTTATTTTTTCAATTACCGCTGACATTCAATATTATTTCATATTAGTTTCATGGTGTACAGCATAGTGCTTAGACATTTATATAATTTATGAAATGATCCCCCAATTAGTCTAGCACCCATCTGACACTATACATAGTTATTACAATATTGTTGACTATATTCCCTATGCTGTACTTTTATATCCCCATGACTATTTTTAACTACCAATTTGTACTTCTTAATCCCTTCACATTTTTTACCCATGTAAAAAATGGGTAAAAACCCCCCTCTCATCTGGCGACCATCAATTTGTTCTCTGTATCTATGAGTGTGTTTCTGTTTTGTTGTTTTGTTTATTTTCTTCTTTAGATTCCACATGTAAGTGAGATCATATGGTATTTGTCTTTTGCTGTTTTACTGATTTCAGTTAGCATAATACCTTCCAGGTCCATCCATGCTGTTGCAAATGGTATTTTTTTTTTTTTTTTTATGGCTGAGTAACAGTCTATTGTGTACCTATATGTACCACATCTTTTTTATCCAGTCATTTGTTGATGGGCACTTAGGTTGCTTCCATATCTTCGCTATTGTAAATAGTGCTGCAGTGAACATAGGGGTACATATGTTGTCTTTTCAAAGTTAGTGTTTGGGGTTTCTTCAGATAAATACCCAAAAGTGAAATTGCTGGGTCATATGGTAGTTCTATTTTTAATTTGTTGAAGAAACTCTATATTGTTTTCCATAGTAGCTGCACCAATTTGCAATCCCACCAACAAAACACAAGGGTTCCCTTTTCTCTATGCCTTCACCAACACTTGCTGTTTTTTGATTTATTGATGGTAGGCATTGTGACAGGTATGAGGTGATGTCTCATTGTGGTTTTAGTTTGCATTTCTCTGATAATTAATGATATTGAGCATCTTTTCATATGTTTATTGGCCATCTGTATGTCCTCTTTGGAGAAATGTCTATTCAGGTCTTCTGCCCAGTTTTTAATTGGGTTGTTTGTTTATTTTGGTGTTGAGTTGTGTGAGTTCTTTATAAATTTTGGATATTAACCCCTTTTCAGATGTATCATTGGCAAATACCTTCTCCTATTCGGTAGGCTGTCTTTTCGTTTTGTTGATGGTTTCCTTTGCTATGCAAAAACTTTTTAGTTTGATGTAGTTCCATTTGTTTATTTTTTCATTCGTTTTCCTTGCCCACAGAGATATGTCAGGATAAATATTATTAAGAGCAATGTCAGAGAGTTTACTGCGTATATTTTCTTCTAGGAGTTTTATGGCTTTGGGGCTTACATTTAATTATTCAATCCATTTCGAATTTATTATTGTATGTGTGTAATAAGATGGTTCAGTTTAACTTTTTTACATTTATCTGTCCAGTTTTCCCAGTACCATTTATTGAATAGACTGTCTTTACCCCTTTGTATATTCTTGCTTCCTTTGTCATGGATTAAATGACCATATAGGCATGGGTTTATTTCTGGGTTCTCTAATTCTGTTCCATTGATCTATGTCTGTTTTTATGCTAATACCATGCTGTTTTGATTCCTGTAGAGTTGTAGTATGGTTTGATATCAGGTAGCATGATACCTCCAACTTTGTTCTTCTTTCTCAAGATTGCCATGGCTATTCAGGGTCTTTTATGGCTCCATATAAATTTTAAGATTATTTGTTCTAGTTCTGTGAAAAATGCCATTAGAATTTTGATAGGGATTACATTGAGTCTATAGATAGCTGTAGGTAGTATGGACATTTTAACTTTATTTCTTCTTTCTGTCCATGAACACAGTATATGCTTCCATTTATTTGTATCTTCTTCAATTTATTTCTTTGGTGTCTTATAATTTTTTGAGTACAGGTCTTTTATGGAGGTCAATACTTTCTACAGCTGACTAAAGGAGGCTCAGGGATCATGGAGAAGGAAACATCAGTCTTGTAATTAGTTGTGAAATCCACTAAATGCCAAAGATTTTTACTTTGTGAATCCATTCATTCCCTGCAGAAACTTGGGAGGGTTTATCCCTGATTAGCAGAAGGAAAATATGGGTGTAGACTAGGATTCAGCTGGACCCACAACTGAACAGGAAGAGATCTCTCTCCCCAAAAGAGGTCTCCAGTGGTTGATGCGGAAGTAAGTTCAGCTGTACGAAAGTTATCGAATCTGGTACTGCACCACAAGACTTGGGGACAGCACCAATGGAAGGACTCTGCTCCTATATTCGTGGTATATTGGTTTAGCTTTGGTATACCTAAAATAATAGTTTCTTAAATAAGATGGGAGTTTATTTCTCTCTCAAGTGTCAGTTCAAGCAGTCCAGTGGGAATGGCAGTTCCACAGTTTCAGGAACCCAGGCTCCTTCTAGCTTGTTGCTCAATCATGGCTGCTCTAGCTCCCGAGCTTCCACCATACTGCAGCCAGCAGAGAGAAGAAGAGAAGGGAAAAGCACATCCTCTCCCTTTAAGGACACAATCTAGAAGTTTCACGCCGCACTATTGTACTCTTATTAATATCTTATTGGCTAGAAGGCCATCACGTGAACACGCCCAGTTACACACGAGGCCCAGCTAAAAATTCTGCTATAGAAACAAGGAAGAGCAGATATCAGAGGACAACCAGCTGTTTCTGCCACGGACCCAAACTTGAAGGGTCTTTTAGAACAAGGTTTCCCCTTCTTCCCTCAATTCAACCAGCACTTTGCTGTGTGAGGCTCTTGTCCCACCTGAACTGCAACCCCATTTCTAAAGCACTAAGTAACTAGCCATTCCTAATATTGGGAGCCACAAGCTCAAAAATTGCTGACAAAGACTCTGCTCCAGAGTGATTAGCCTGATGAATATGCTACTGATAATTTTTTAGCACTTGCTTTAAGACAAGTGTAAGAATTATTATAATTTGTAACTAAAAGAAATATTACCTATTTAATAGGAAAATATCAATCCATGAGAAATAAGTGGTCGCTGTCCCCTATTAGAGAAATCATGTACTTTTTGGCATTTTAAGAATATTGTATCATTTTAATATACTTGAGATTTTTTTTAAATGATGGAAGTGTTACTGTTTATTTTAATGATAGTTTTAAAGTGGTAATTAAGAGCACATTTCCCAGTTCTCTCTCCATTTACCTACCTTAAGCAGTCACTACATTACTAAAGGGAGAGTACATTAAATCTGAGGTTAAAATGAATCATACCCAGTTCCAATCAAAATTGTGTTGAATGTATGCATGGAATTTATTTGGACTAATGTTACTCACAGCAAAGATACCAAAAAATACATTCCATGTGGCAGGAGACTTGAGGTTCTCACCACTGTCAAGAACATGTATACATACCATCCAGTAGTTATGTCACATTGTAAGGGCACTTTCAAACATCTTGTATATGGCAACATTAAATATGGGTCTGGAAACCAGTTAGAAAAATCCCTAAACTGAGTTTATTTGAGGGCTTAACAATATAAATTGCAGAAAAGAGAATCTCCTACAGAAACGCCTCTACAGTGTAACACCACAAACAGCCATCCAGAAACATATTTCATCAGCTGAGTAAGATCCCCTTGGCAGGCCATCTCCCAAGGGTAAGCCACAACATCTGTAACTTCTCCAACTCTGGGAGAAAGATGACATTCTCTGAATCCTCGAGGAACCGTATTTTCCCCTTAGAACAAAAGGCATCATCCTAGAACACAGGCCTTGTGAGCTTTATTACTACTGCCAAACCCCACCATCTCCCCTCCCCCAAATGCATACACTGTCTGACACATGCACACGCACACACACACACAGAAATCACTATAAAGAATATAATTTCTAACAAAAATAATCACATTACTCATTGATACTTTCAGAGTCAAATAAGGCTATGTGACCTCTGGGATAGTTAGACTTTCACTTTTTGCCATTTCATTGGAAAACCAAAAAAGTCATCTGTGGCAGAGCCTGGAAGCTGCTTATCCTTGATGCCCTTCTTTGAGGGCACATTGCCCTCAAAATAAAAGAGGATGTTTACCAACCTCCTCTCAGCTAGGTGTGACCATGTACCACAGTCCTGCCGGATGAGAGGGTAAGTGGGTAACTTCTGGCAGCCCTGTTGAAAGGATCTAACTCAGATGGGAGAGCCCTTTGTCCTTCTGCCTTCCTTCCTCCTGATTTGCAACATGGATACGATGACTGGAGCTCTCACAAACAGATGGCCCAAGTGGCCATCTTGGACCATGAGGTAACTTTCAGAATGTAAGCCATGCCCAGGATGATATCGTAGTTAAGGTAGGCTAAGCTGCTATAGCAAAGAATATCCAGACTCTATCTTGGAAAACAGATTGTTTTTCTCTCGTGTTCTGGGTCAAAGTGAGGGTTCCAGACAATAGGCAGTTTTGCTCCAGTCATTCAAGGACTCTGGCTCACACTGTCATCTTTGGTATGTGGCTTCCAAAGCCATGCTAGCTGTCACCATCCAGCCAAAGACAAAATGGAGAAGTAGAAGGGCAAGAAGTCAAAGGAAATAGAATAGAAGGCCAGGATCAGAGATCTCCTCTTAGGCAAATGAGGAGGAAGCTGCCAATATCATTTCTCCACACATTCCATTAGCAAGAGCTTCATCACATGGCCCCATCCATCTACAAGGGGGATTGGAAAATTCAGCACCTAATGGTACAGCCACATTTCAGCTACAATTCTATTACTATGAAAGAAGAGGAGAAACAGATTTTGAAAAACAGATGCCAGTCTCTGGACAGATGGTAAGGCAGGATGATACTGTGTTTCCCCGAAAATAAGACCTAGCCGGACCATCAGCTCTAATGCACTTTTTGGAGCGAAAATTGATATAAGGCCTGGTCTTATTTTAATATAAGACCGGGTCTTATATTAATTTTTGCTCCAAAAGACGCTTTAGAGCTGATGGTCCAGCTCGGTCTTATTTTCGGGGAAACACGGTAGCAGTCTGTGCCCTAATGGCAACTTGGGTCTGTGCTCTATACTGACTACATCTACATTTCTTTTATTTGAGAGAAAACTCAATTTTTATGTTGGTAAACCACTTTTATTTTGGAGGGTTTTTTTCCTTTCTTTTTTTCTTTCTTTCTTTGCAGTCAAACATGATCCTAAATGGTACACATTATTAGATTTTTTCCTTTAAACATAGGAACATTTTGGTTTTTGAGTACAAAATACATATGGGTCAATTAAACAATTATGATATTTACACTATAAAAGATTACTCTTACGAGGCCTTGGAAATTATGGCTGCAATTTTGAGTTAGCTTTTGAAATGGAACTTTTTCTTATCTTTCCTCACATTATTTGTCTTTTTACTGTGAAATACCATGTGACTGCTCTGTGGCCTAAATATTAATAATATTGTTTTTTAAAAAAACTGAGATTTATTTAAAGAGAGAAACAAATTTTAGACTTAGAAATTATCTGGTAGTGGACACCTCTTTAATCCATATAAGTTAATATATCATATACTCAATTCTCCATTTTTGAATTATGATTTTCAAAATAGGAAGAATCACTTACCTAATTTATAAAATTGTCTATGCATTTTAAAAAAAAACAACATAGGGGCCAGCCTGGTGGCTCAGGTGGTTAGAGCTCCATGCTCCTAACTCCGAAGGCTGCTGGTTCGATTCCCACATGGGCCAGTGGGCTCTCAACCACAAGGTTGTCGGTTCAATTCCCCACAAGGGATGGTGGGCTCCACCCCCTGCAACTAAGATTCAACACAGCACCTTGAACTGACCTGCCTCCCAAATGGCTCAGTTGGTTGGAGCGCAGGCTCTCAACTACAAGGCTGCCAGTTCAATTCCTCAACTCCCGCAAGGGATGGTGGGCAGCGCCCCCTGCAACTATGATTGAACATGGCACCTTGAGCTGAGCTGCCGCTGAGCTCCCGGATGGCTCAGTTGGTTGGAGTGCGTCCACTCAACCACAAGGTTGCCGGTTCAACTCCCGCAAGGGATGGTGGGCTGTGCCCCCTGCAACTAGAAAACGACAACTGGACCTGGAGCTGAGCTGCACCCTCCACAACTAAGACTGAAAGGACAACAACTCGAAACTGAACGGCACCCTCCACAACTAAGATTGAAAGGACAACAACTTGACTTGGAAAAAAGGCCTGGAAGCACACACTGTTCCCCAATAAAGTCCTGTTCGCCTTTCCCAATAAAATCTTTAAAAAAAAACCAACATAGAAAGCAAGATACAGATTTCCCATGTAGAAACATTTAGTAAGTAATTTCAAGTGATATGTTTCATTTAATAATGCATAACTTTTTTCTTGAGATTGTTAAAAATAGCATTCAAATTTAATAGACTCTTGTGCTACTTTGAAATTATTTTTTGTTGAGTTTTGCTTTTTTGTTTCTTTTCTTTTTGCAATTTCCTAGTCTTTCATATATTTTGTGTAAGGTATCTGAATGCATTCTAGCCATGTTTTGTAGAGCGCACATGTACACATAAAACTTGCTTTGGGAGGATCATTCATAAATAAAAACTCATTAAATCTGATTCTCCTCAATGCTTCAGTTAACATGTAATCCTTATAAGTGATATCATCACAGCAACATCAAACTGAAATGCTTTGGAAATCTGCTTGTTAACTTCAATGAGATATTTAAGTATGGGAACCAAAAGACATGGGTTCCAACCTTATGGACAAAAACTCGGCAATCTGATCTTGAGCAAGTCCCTTACTTGCTTTTGATTTCATTGTTCTGATTTACACGTTGCCTACGGCATGGTTTAAATCCCTCGTGAAGATTCTCATGATCCGTACGCAACGTGTTAAAGCAAATGTTCAAGTCAAACAACTTCTATAATTTTTTTCTTCTCTACCAATTATTTTCCCAGTTCTAAAGTTCCCCTGACCCTATGACCGCAAGGCCAAGCTTTGTACGGCTATACATATAGAGCAAATGGCATAACCTCTTAATAAAAATCCTTAGGAACATGGGAGTAGTCCATCTCAGAAATGGATAGAGTTGTGCAAGTCATGAGGCTATGTTCTCCACCCAACATGACAACTTTTAGTAACACTGATAGTTATCTTTTACTAGGAGTTTATTATTTGCCAGGCACTGTGCCAAGTGAATTACATGCAATATCTCAGTTAATCCTCCTGACAACCCCGTGAGGGCAGTGGTATCATCCCCATTGCACAGATGAGGAATTGGAGGCTTAGAGCGATTAAATAACTTGCCTGAGCCGCGCTGAGTGTAGACTAGAACCCAGAGCTGCCTGGCTCCTGAGCATAGGCTCTCCAACACTATGACATGACTGCAGAATGTCAGGTCAGCCTGGCAAACTGCTCTCTTGCCCCCACTCATGACATTTCAGTCATCCATATTTAATTATACCATGAAGTCTCCATTTAAACATTCTTTGTGTCCCTCCCTACTCCATGCCATTACTTCTCCTAATAATAGAGATGAACATTAATTGAGCACTTGCCACAGAGCTTTGCTCTTTAAATAGATTGTCTCATTTCACAACAATCCTCTGAGATAGATATACCATTGTTCCCTCCAGGGAAGGACACAGAGGTACAGAAAAGGTAAGTACATTGTCCAAGCTACCCAGCTAATAATTGAAAAATTAGTGCATGAACCTAATTCTAAATCCAAAGTAAATAAAAAATGTATAAATTCTGGTAACATTCTAAATTAACACATATTGATCCTTTGCAATGTGCTAGGCCCTGTGCTAATGTTTCACATAAACCATCACATTTAATCTTATAAGCAAGGTATCATTGTTATTAATGTCATTTTTCAGATAACAAAACCCACACAGTGTCTCAGCAGACCACTAGTTAGAACTATTAGTTTTATTCTCTCAACAATTTACTTACTCTGACTCTGCCTCAGTTTGCCCATGTGTGAAATGAGTGTGTTACGAGGATTAAATGTGTTAATATATGTAAAGCATTTGAAACAGTCTATCGCACAGTAAGAATATGACTGTTAAGGCAAAATAAATAAAAACTCAGACTTTGCCTTTTACTACCAAAGTTGCTTTATCTCTTTGTGCCACAATTTAGTCATTTGCAAAATAGATATAATAACCATGCCTACCCTGCAGTGTTATTTTGAGAAGGAAAAGAGTAAATATGTATAGAGAGTAAATGAGTAGATATGTATTAGAACAGTACACTGCACGTAAGTGTTCAATAAATGTAAGTTTTTGTTGTTGGTATTATTAGAATTACAGCATTATTATCATTTTGATCCTTTTCTCAGTCACACACAAAAATATTTCTCTGTCTCAGGGGCAATCAAGCCAGCCCTGCCTTTTTCTTCAAAGGAACAGAAGTGATGCCTAAGGTGGTCAGCAATTCAGGTCATTTCAGGTTAGCGATACATATACGTTACAGAAGGCCTTTTTCCTCAGAACTCACCCCCAGGAGGGCAAGAACGATTCTCAGTATCTGGGCATGCATGGTACTGCGTCATGCAAATCAGTATGTAATTATACTCTTTCTTGAAATGATTTCTAAGAATGTGCCTGACTGCAAGGCTCTCAGGGCAGGGCTTTGACATCTACTGTTTTGGTGGCTCCCACAGCGTAAGCTCTAGTCCAAAGAATGGACTGATTGCTTGTTTGACTGACTGACATAACAACTGGCCCTCGCGTCCAAGCTGCTTAGCTGGGAGTGCAGGCAGTCCTGCTCCCCAAGGCAGCATTGCAGGACAGCTACACACTGCCAGGGCCTAAGTACCTGGATTAGAAGCCTGCCTCCTCTGTTTTCTGATTATGTGAACTTAGGTAACTTAACCTCTTTCTTTTTACCGTAAAAAAATCTCTAAAATGGGAACCATAATAATCTCTACTCTGAGGATTAATTGAATTCATCATGTAAATCCTTAGATAACTGTCAGTACACAATAAGTGCTCAATGAATGTCAACACTATTGACCGACTCGTACAACTACTGTTTCCCTGAAAATAAGACCGGGTCTTACATTAATTTTTGCTTCGAAAGACACATTAGGGCTTATGTTCACGGGATGTCAACCTGAAAAATCATGCTAGGGCTTATTTTCCAGTTGGTCTTATTTTCGGGGAAACACGGTAACAACGTAGTCTGGGCTGTCCATTCACTTCACAGTCATGTGGTGTGTCCCTGCTTGAAAGTAGAACAGAGGGAGTTTCCCTTCTTTTGTGGGTGTAGGCTGTCAGTCCAGCAGGGAGAAAGCTTCCCACAGCAGCTGTGCCCTGCCTATCACTCCAGCAGTTAATGTGTGCCAAGTGTACATACCTCCATGAATCATTTTGGCTGTTAAGAAGCATTCACCAACATGACCTTCTCTTTTCTTCTTGAGCCATGTTAATAAGGCTATATCACTTGCCACTCACACTTATATACACATGCAAAATAAATTAATCTTGCAATAGTTATATCATGTAGACTTGTCCTTGGGCACTAAGAATAATATCTGCTTCTTCTTTGCTTTATTCTGTCACTAAACATTGACTGAGTGTCCCACAACCTAGACATAGGGCTAGGTACTGCAATTATAACAGTGAAAATCCAATTTTAGACCAAAGTTTATAATCTGGGAGTTAGAGGAGGTGAAATAGAAAGAGAAGTAAATGGGCAAATGTATACCCGTGTGGTAACTAAGCATAGGTGAGGTATGAGGGGTGGGTTTTTAAAACTGAGGCACCAAGCCAAAAATCAGAGATTCAAAAAAGGCTTCCCAAGAGAAAGAGGCATCTAAGCTAAGACCTTAAGCAAAGTACGTTCTCATAATTATCCATTATGTGCATGGAGAAACTGAGGCATGATGACGCCCATTTGAAGCTGTAAAAATGCATGAGAGTCTTCGGAAAAAGACATTGTTCTAAAGACTTGGAGTTATTTACTTCCACCATCACACCATGCTCCCTCCCTCCGAAAGATCTAAACATTTTAAGTTTATGAGTCTGACAACTTCAATGGCATTCCTTACCCAGGCTATAAAATTCTAGCCCTGCCACCACAGAGCTGTTTTTTCTGAATTTCACAAACTTAGAGATAACACTGACTCTAGTTTTCTGGCCAGCAACAGTAATGGAGCCCAGGACCTCGGTTTGTATTTGAAGACAAACTTTACAACTGCAAAAATGCTTTTGCCTGTGAAATCCAGGCCAGGAGCAGAGAGTAGCAGAAAAGAGCTTTCTCTGAGATTTGCTGCTTTGGGAAAGCTAGAACTTTCTAACCATTTTGTAAATCTTGGTTTTCCCTTCAAAGTTGTTTGGGGAGGTTTTTGCATCAATGCAGGAAAATATCATGTCATAGCAATACCTTTATAATAATAGAAATGCTCTATCTTTTCAAAAATAAATACTTTGTATGAAAAAGTTAAGTAGCTATGATGTAATTATATCTCATTTGATATTGACTATTCAGCAAAAATAAAGAGGTTGGATCAACATGTCAGTTTTGCACAAAGGCATCAGCACATAACCTATCTCATAAAAGAGCTTATAAGTAAGATTTTTTTCCTATATTTCACATGTATGCATATGTCCATCCTCTTGGCTCTGATAATATCACACAAGCATTCATTAACCAAGGAACTTTATATGCCATGGTAAAACTAGTTCAACCAAAATATTCAATGATGTCCTTTGCCAAGCATGTGAAGGCTATTGCTCTTACAGCCAAATCTGGCCTACTTCCATTCTTACAATCATGTAATTTGACAAATGAGACCTCCCCACTCCCACCCCAATTCACTCAGTCAGATTGATTCTGCGATATCAGTCTAAGTTCGTAACAAAACTGAGAAATTGTTATTAAAAGAAAGAAAGATGTTATTTTGGCATAATTATAATCAGTAACTTGAGGCGTGCCAAAGTTAAGTCAATAAAGGTTATTTATAAAGCATGAGTTACCACAGTACTGTTAGGAATAAATAGAACCCAGGACTTCAATTTCTAACTTCAGCTAACTCTTTCTCACCCGAAAGAAAGAAGTACCTCTGAAGTTCTAGAAAACGAATAGTGTCAGCAAGGCTATATTTTGCATTCATTATTGAAAGAATAGTTTAGAAATGAAACGTGATAATAATCAGATGTTCACTCCTACAAGAAAGAATGGATTCATATCAACTTTTGCTGGCGTCATCTGACTGTAAATGCTCTATGCCTGTAGAGCTGAATATAGGCCAAAGAAGGATATAGGCCAAAGTGCATGGGAAGTTCAGAGAGAGAGCCTGAGGGTAGAAAGCATGTTCACTCAGGGCAATTCTCTTTATTGAGTACTTTACAGTTTACTAAATTGGTTTTAATTTGACCAAAACTCATCAAGTGCCTTCTGTGTGCTGGCATTGAACTAAGAGCTCTGGTGTCAGTGACCAGCAAGGAAATCCAAGTCCCATCCCTGCTTGTCTCATTTAATCCTTGAAATGACTCACAAGAGGTGGATGTTATCCCTATCTTATGTTTAAGAAAAGTGAAGTTAAGCAGAATTAACCGATTTTCCGAAGATCCCGGAGTAGTCAGACTGAGACAGTAGTAAGAATCTGAACACTGTTTGGTTCCCAGACCAGCACCCTGTAAAATAAATCACTCCACCTCCAGGGGGTGCCCTTGAGCCCTCTTGTGGTCATTCTTAGAGCTTTTTCTGCTTAAACCACCTACTGTCTGGAGGACAGCTCCAGCAGTCAGCCCACTGACTGACCTTTGAACAAGAGGTTGGAGAAAGGAAGAAGACTCAGAAACTGGAGATGAGGGTGGGGTGGAAGGAGTGATGTAAAAAAGGGGGTTAAGATTCCAATCTCATAAAGTAGCTGCTAATTGTAACATTAATGTGTTAACACACATTTTAAATAAGGTTGGCTTCCACCAAATTTTATAGTTGCTCAAAAAAAGTTTAGCTGGTTACATGAAGGATGTAAAACTTACTCCTAGATTCAAAATCATTTCATATTCTGCCAAAACCATGCAATCTTTAGGCTGTGGTTCTCAACACCAATGAACATTAAATTTACCTGCAGAGCTTTTAAACATTATCAAGTCCCTGATCTTCCACAGACTAAATCAGAAACTCTAGGGATGGAACCTCAGCTTGAGTTTTGCTTCAAAGCTCTCCAGGTGATTCTTTGAGTTTTGCTTCAAAGCTCTCCAGGTATCAGAGGTTGATAATCTCAGTCTTTCAGTGGATCAAAGTGTGGTCCTGGAGACCAGCAGCAGTAGCAGCAGCAACATTATCTGGGAACCTGTTAGAGATGCAAATTCTCAGACCCCACCCCACATCTACTAAAGCAAAACTGTGGGGGTGAGGCCCAGCAAGCTGTGTTTTTAAGATCCTACGTGATTCTGGCACATGCTCAAGTTTGAGAACCAATGCCTTAGAATATTTGTTAGGCAAAGAGCTATGATCTATCGAATTAAACATCCAAAACAGCTCCTAAGTCATTTCCTAACATTGGAAAGGATAAGCCATTTGAAAAACATACTTTGCATTTGGAAAAATAAGGACTACAGCAAATAAATTTAAATTAAATGACGTAAAAAAAAAACTCATTTAATTCATTTTTTTCTGAACTTTTCCCCTATTTTTCATTGATTTCTTTTTCCTTCTGTTTCTAGTGATCAAATGCTGACCTTTTTCAGCGTGCTGGCCTAATGGAAATGAGTTCCCTTTCTCTTTAATTGCATGAGACACATGTGAGCACAGAAATATGAGTTACAGATTTACATGTATTAATCTTTGTGAGAGCAGCCTTCTCCAAGTATCATGCAAGCCTCACGTGACAGTCTTGGGTGCCACAGGCAGGCACAAGTTGTTTACATTAGCAAATACATTTCAACAAAAACACATGTTGGCAGTTAGCACTCTCTCAGCTCCTCACACAAACCATTCTGTGGGGAGTTAGGCTCTGCTAGAAGACTTTGAATTTAAAAGTCCCTGTTTTATGTTTGGTTCCTAACAACCATCTAAAGATCTCGAGACATTTTGGATATGTTAGAATTTCAATTCTCTGTACATGCAAGGAGTTAATGTGACTGATCCAAAACCATAGAGTGAAGTAAGACATGTAGCGCGCCCCAGGCCGTACTCTGAGAGAACATCTTAACATGAATGCTTTGTGGAGAGAAGGTGTGGGGGGATCTTACCAGTCGGAAGCCAACAAAAGCAGAAATGGGGACATCAACAGTCCAGATAAGTGCAATTCTGAAGAGCTGAGGGATGTCATTGAAGTGACTGACATCGGCTGAGGACAAGCAAGCCATTTCCAGGGGCAAGACTAATACTCAGCTTGTGGGCCCAACCTGTGTATACAAAGTGTAAATACTTCTATACTGATTGGTAACTAGGTGATGCTCTGAACCCCTACAGTGTCATCTCACTGCCCTGGCCACCCGATGGCCCCCCTCCACACACCCCCCACACTCCTGCTCTCCCCACCCCTGTCCTACAGCTGCAGAGCCAACACAAAGCAGAGCAGGGAACTCCCTGGCCCCACCGAAACACTGTAGCCAGTCTCTTCCGATGACTGGTGCCCATGCGATAGAGTTTGTAGACTGTTTTTAGATCACTCCTATATCCACCTAGGCTTTAAAATGACTCAAAAATAAATGAAACAAATTTCAGGTGAGGTAATAAATTACTAAAATATTTAACTTCTTAGCTTCACACTGTTTATTTTAGTTCTCAAATGAAATGTCCTTAAGCATACATACATTTTTAAATGTGGGAGTAAATCCAGCAGACAAGGCCCCATTCCTAACCAGAGCCTTTGCATCGGCGGTGTCTATAGTGGTCATTGTGGTGGTCATACACCAGTGTCACAGTCATACTGTCATTCTGCCCACCTTACTTCTCTCATTTTACACATCTCCTAACCAGATAGCGCCATGGGCCACCAAACTGCTGATTGTTCTTGCCTCAGAGCAAGCCTTGAAAGGAACACACAGTGGCTAGGGGGGAGAAACATACATAAAAATCACAAACTTTAGAGTTTGAATGTAAAAGCTTTTTTTTTTTCCACTTTCATTTCAAAATATTTGTTTCTGCTACATTGAAAGGAAGGGTCTCCCAGTGCAAATGTCATGATGGGCTATTGGTGAGCAGTGCTGCAGATTCATAAGCCGGGACTGTTCTCTTGATTGACCATCCTCACCCTTCTCTTTCAAGCTTTTTGGCTAATCGAGAGAGAGAGGAAGGCATGAGATCTGGAAGCACATGGAACCATGTAGTCCAGCAGAGTATACACTCCTGCTTGATGGGAACTGACTGTCTGAAGCCGGCTCAGTCACAGTCATACGGCCTCCAACAAAATTGTTCAAGCCCCCACCTCCCAAACCTGGTCATTCAGCTTTGCCTGTTGTCTGATCCACACCCATCAATCCTCTCCAGCTGTCTGTTTTCATTCTCTGCCAGCTTTCTTACCTGGAGGTTTTACTTCCTGGTCCACCCGTGACCCCAGCGTCCCACATCGTGCCCTGCAACCTCAGGACAGTCACTCTCACACACCAAGCCCCAGCTCCTGGAAGCCCTGCCTGAGCAGACCCCAGACAACTGCTTGCCTGATAGAGGAGGGAAGGGCGGGGTTCTGGCCTCAGCACTGGGACTTTTCACAAGGGGTTGCTGGCCTCAGGGTCATTCACTCCCTCCACCTGTACTGCCAATTAGTCACCTCTAAGCACCAGCTCTTACAAGTTACCTTCTCAGAGCTCTGGAATCCATGCCTTACCAGGGCTGAAATTATTAACTGCATTAGTGGTGAGTTATAATAAACATAAAAGAAAAAGATGTTTTTAGATCTATGCAGAAAAAAATTGATTCAAATAAATGTGAGTATCTGTAGTTTTCAGCATGGAAAGAGTCCACTTTATATACACTTTTCTAACGTAGCTGCTAATAAAGAATTTCGATTTAAAATAAGCCCCCAAAATATGTGTCCTATGAAAAGTTCTGTTTCCCTTTTTCATTTTTAAGAAACTCTAGAAAATACTAATTTAGTGCCCAAGACTTTGCTTTAGCCTTGAGTCCTCTCATCCAAATTCCAATGAGGTCTACTATGTAAAGAGGATTAACTATAGCATTTAATTTAAGCACTCTAAGGATTATATTATCCATAAATGTCAGTAAATAAGTATTATCTTTATCCTTTGGTATACAAGATGTAACACTCTTGTACAAAACTTGTTTTTCAATAACGGTTGGCGAGTTTGGTGTGGGTGGGGCTTTTTAAGATATTAGTGTATGACCAGCAATACAGGTCAAAGATCTATCTGGCACTTGAATTCCTTTATTTTCTCCCGTTTACTGTAGGCTTATGTGAGTTCTGGTCCTTAGTTAATCAGGCCCATAGCAACATCACTAATTTTTCCCAGAACCAGACATCTTTGTCTTCCATCATACGTATTCAGATTTTAGTATTTCAAGTACCTTCTTTATATAAATCCCTGCTGTTGAGAAACACTAAATTAGATTTTCCTTAACAGCAGGAACATTCAGTCTTAAAAGCTTTGCTTATCAATTTGTTCTTTACCACAAATATTTTCTTTTTTCTTCCTCCAACTTTTATTATCACATTCCCTGTTATTATGACTCTGCTAACAGATCTGGTTATAAATTCATCAAAACTAATGCTCTCGAGAAATTACCTATAAAATTCATTATCTCAGACCACTATCCTAAATCTCACCTCTACTAAAATTACAAAGATAATAAAGAAAGCATTAGATTTCCAACATGACCCAAAAGTCTCATTTTCTTTATTTGTCAATTATTTCATTTTTCAGTTACAATACAGTGTAAACATCAGGATTTCACTTCTCTTGTAAAATGCTTGCAGAGCCTCCAGTGACCTCAAGGAGAAATATATTTACAAAATAAGATAAAGTGTTGGAGATTTTGCAAAGCAAAGAATTGCAATACCTGAAAGCAATAGAATAGTCCTCATTTTTCACATTTCTCCACCACAGCAAGCTACTCTTTTCTGGGAACAGCATGTTTCACACCTAACCATGGTGTTTGCTCCTCAAGAACATTTGTATAGAGCTAAGAAATTCCAGCATGGTATGGTAACATCTTAATGCGTAGGAACGTCTTAGGTTTTATGGAGGGGAAGTTAGAAATGTGGACATTCCTTCTCCAACTGAGATCAGTTTCTTGTGTAAGTAACAAAAAATGACATAGATCTTTCTGACACACTTTCTTGTTTCCCCACAATTTAGGTTTACCTTCGGCGTGTAAGAACAGCCACAAAGTTTTACTCTTTTTTTAATCCAAAACAATGCTGTTTACTCAATATAATTTCAATGTATGGCAATCATTTTATATTTCACTACACAAAATATGCTGCAGATATTTATGTCAAGATAACTTACAAAATATTATGATTTATATTTTTTATATTCTTTCCTTCCAATCATCCCCATCTTTGTTCATAAGACTTAGAATGAAAGTATTAATAGCAACAAAATGCAAGAAGATATCAGAGGAAAAGAAGATTATGTCCTGTTATTAGTTATTACCCAGAATCTGCACCAGTGGTTTTCTATCCAGGCTACATATCAGAATCAGAATTTGTAAAAATACTGATGTTCAGGTCACATCTCAGAGCAAATAAATCAGGACTTCTGGAGTGGGGTCTGGACATCATCATTTCATAAAAGCTTCTTGGGTGATTTTAATGGCCAGCCAGGATTGAGAAACACTGTTTTCATACCATCAACTTAGATTTTCCTTATTATAAGTTTATTTATGCCTTTAGTTAGCCTAAAGTTACTTTTTGAGCTATTAAGGTACACCAAGTATCCTTACAAAAAATGTCATTTTAATTCATTCATTCAATAAATATTTGCTGAGCACCTGCTATGTCCCAGGTACTGTACATTCAGAGAGAAGATAAAAAGTACTGAGCAAGAGCCCTAGTCCCTTCCTTTAGGGAGGTTATGGAACAAAAAGCAAACATTAAATAGGTAAACAAAGACTATATAGAAGCTCAAATATTATAAATTATGATAAGTGCCATGAAGTAAGAGCCTGTCTGAGGGCACTATGTATAAGCTGAGACTTGAAGGATAAATGAGAGTTCACCAGATAGAGCTGAAGAAAGCGTTCCAGGCAAAGGGAACAGCACATGTGAACTGCTGAGACAGAGTCAGGCTTGTTCAAGGAACTGAAAATAAGATGCCTGTATGTGGGGCAATATGGGGGGACAGAACAGCTAGGCTGAGAGGCAAGAGTCACATCCTTAGGGCCTTAAGGTTGTGTTAAGAAACATATATTATATTTTAAGTACAATAGGAAGCCATTCAGGTATTTAGAAGTGGGGAGAAAAGAAGAGGGAAGAGTGACAGGATCCAAGATGTCCCAGTTAACAAGGAAATGAGTGTCCTTAACCCGCCAGACAACATTTTGAGAGTAGAATGCTCACAAACTAGTGAATCTCTAGTTGGTGGGATAATTTAATAAAGTGCTTATGAAAATAAAACACTTATTTGCAAATCCCACCACCCCACACGCACAAAACACTGTCAGCTGTACTGTTTCTTTTAATAACAGATTTTTAATGTAGGTTTGCCATTCTGAAAAATTAATAAATGGTGTTTGTAACCATTCTCTTTTATTGCCAATTCTGTGGCTGCTTTTTGTTACTATAAAACCTGAGTTTCTTCTGAAGAGAATGAAACACTTCATCCATTTGCCCAGGAAAGGCAGTATCATTTTAAGCAAAAGCTGTTAATTTTATTTCCATTGATGAACTTAACCAGTTGATAAATCTTCAAAGACAAGCTTATATGTACATACAAATTCAACGGATTTCTTACATGCTAGTAGGATTGGTCCTATGGAGAATCCCCACAAGATAAATATACTCTGGGAGAAAAATGGCTTTTTTCTAGATGATAGATTTAATGGTTTTAATGACTTCTTCCAAGCCTGGCATAAACACAGTGCCCAAGAAGAAATCATCAGGCCTGTGCTTAGATTATCATTGTATGACTTAGATGAATCTCCTATTTGTTCATTAAAAAACAAATATGTGTTATCCTTTGCATTAATTTCCCAGGGTTGTCATAAAAATTAAAAAAAATACTACAAACCTGGCAGCTTAAAGCAACAGGAATGTGTTCTCTCACCATATCAGCAGACTCTAGGGGAGACTCCTTCTTTGCCTCTTCCAGCCTCCAGTGGCTCCTGGCTTTCCATGCCTTATGGCAGTGTTACTCCCGTCTCTGCTTCTGTATTTTTTTTTTTTAATTTTATTGGGGAATAATGGGGAACACACTGTTCTGCTTCTGTCTTTATCTGGCCTTCTTCCCTTTGTCTCTCTGTGTCTCAGATCCCTCTCTCTTTTCTCTTATAAACATCACTGGGCTCAACCTAAATCCAAAATGATCTTATCATAGGATCCTTAATTATATCTACAAAAACCCTATTTTCAAATAACATCACATTCACGGGTACTGGAGATAGAACTTGGCTATATCTTTTGAGGGAATACGATTCACCTCATTATGCCCTTGTAAGATTTATAGTTAATATTATGATTGGCTGCAAATGAGAGAAATCTCAAAATAACAGTGATTTTAACAAGAAAAGTTTATTTTTCTCTCAAGGTAAAGCTGCAGTACAGAGGACAATGTTGATATAGCTCCCCATGTTGTCAAGGACCCAAACTGCTTCTATCTTGTTTGTAAGAGGATGGCCTCTATCCCTAAATTTACTTCATGGACCAAGATAACTGCTCTATCCTCAGCCATCACTTCTGCATCCCAGCCACCTGGAAGGTAAAAAGATAAGGAGAAATATACATTCTCTTAACAAAACTTCCTGGAACTTTTTCACATTACTACCAGTTACATCTGATTGGCTAGAATTTAGTCATATGGCAAACCTAGCTGTAAGAGAAGCTGGGGATTATAGTTTTTATTCTGAGCAGCCATTTGCTGAGCTAAAATTCAAAAATTCTATTACTGAAGAGTGGAAAATAATATTAAAATATATCTAAACATCTCTGCCCCAATAGCAAAATAATCTCTCAGGATTGTTTTGAAGAACTGAAAATCCTAAATCGTTGTGTTCTGCAAAGAATCAATGCCTGCATAGAACCTGACTAATCTCTAAAATAAACACACTGTTTATAAGTTCCCCCCCCCCGCCCCCGTCTTTTTTTTTCTTTAGTATTATCTATTTGTTGATTTGGTCTCCATATGAACCAGTTAAAAATTATTACATTTATTTACTATTACAACAGTTTTACTAATTCCCTTGATTACTAATCTATTATCAAGGTAATCTCCCATTATATCTAATTGGGGTTACTATAAAAAGTGACATGAATGAAGGGTGCTACACCAGCAAAGGAGCATTATTGAGTAACAGGGGACTACATCCAGAAGTAGGAAAGAGTAGACTTGGGAAAGAAAAAGAGAAAAAAAAAAAAAACAGAAGAAACAGCAGCTTCCACTTCAGCAGAAAATGAGTAGTCCCTTTCACCTCTGACTATGGTAAAAGAACATCTACTCAACAACAACAAAAACTTAAGGCCAGTATAGGTCCTGATCGGAGGTCATCTCATCTGAGCTGATGGGAGAAAGAAATGCTTCAGGAATTCCTGTAATGATAATATTCAGAGTCAATTACAGACCACATCATTGACTAGAGGAGTTAGCTTAGTGTAATACAGAGGAGGTGAGGAGGAAACTCAGCCCTAGGAAATAAAGCTTTTAGGAAACAAGTCCCAATAAGCCAGATGAAGTAGTAGATTGCCCCTAACTCCCTACTACTGAGCAGAAAGCTAAGACAAAGAAATCCAGAAATGAAAAAGGACCTGGGCAGTAGAGAGATACTGTCAAATGGCTTTTCCAAGGATAGCTTCAGAAAACCCTTGTCAGATACTGCCAACCACAACCACAGAATACAGTATCCTCTAGAACTTTGCCCTAAGGAGCAAGCAAACAGGATATTTGCCAAATAGTAAGTGGGGAAAACACGTCTTAATAACTTGATAAGTGAAGTTCCAGCACAACCTGCTGGTAACATCCATTTACCAACAGTGAGGACAAGTCCCATCAAGGTAAAAATTGACCACTACTTTCTAAAATAAGTGTATATTTGTACTTTCAATACTATGTTCATTTCTTTGCTGACCCGTGTCTGAGAGCTCTCGTGTAAATCCTTAAAACAAGATTGTGTTTGTGATAAAACCTACAGCTAACTCATTTTAGGTCTTTAGTTTTTCTGTTCCTAGTCCTACGTCTCCTACCCTTACCAATGAAACCATTGTTTATTACACCTTTGAATCTAATTAGGCAGACAATCCTGCTATTCTGAATCATAATTAAAATGAGGAAATCCAACAGGAACAATGACTTTTGCCAGCTCTGTTCTGGAGAAAGCTGCCCCTCCAGGCTTTGCCCTGCAGCCAGACATTTCAGTTCCTCCCCGTGCCCCCTGGCTGCTTTGGAGCCGCTGCCCCAGTGCTGGAGCTCAGAGAGAGCGTCTGTCAGTGTTCAGTCCTTTCTATGGCACTGTGGCTGACTGCACTGCTGTTGGCAAGCAAGATCCTTTGAAAAGTCGTGTCCTCTTATCCTCTGCATGTTGAGAGAAAGTATAAATACAACCGAGGGACAAGTTTTAGAAGAAATTGTGAAACACGTTAGGCAGAGCCTTGGCCCTGTAGCTGCTTTTCGAAATGCAGTGTTTGTCAAACAGTTACCCAAAACTGGATGTGGCAAAATTCCCTGCTCAGCTCTACATGTCCTTGTCAATGGCAAGCCTTATAAGGTAACACCTACAATTGAAGACCGCAGCATTTTTAGGCACATAGAAAGGCTGAAACAGGCATGCATCATGAATTTTTCTTTTTTGAGTCAAATTGAGTCAGTTTTCTAATTGAAGTCAAGTTTTTATTTCCCAGAAATAAATATTTAAATAGAAATTACTTGCAAACTGAAACATGAATTGTGAAGTTTAGTGTAAAAAACACTCACTTGAAGACCTAGTGAAAGACGTGTGCCTTCTGTTTGATTAGACCCAATCAATATTAATACCAATTACCTGTAACATGGTTCATTATAGGTTGTCCAGCACTTTAATTTTAGCAAAACATATCTAATGTATGATTTTTTTTAAATTGTACCCCCAAAAAAATTTTAATTGAAAGTGACATTAATATAGAGCCATTTCTTAAAAATAAGAATATGCAGCTTTGACCCAAAACCTAAAACTCAAGTGGAAGTCAAAAAATGATTAAAGTTTTTATTATAGAAATTTGGAATCTTTTCTAATATTTTTCAGATGCCCACATACATGGTTATTATTTTAAATGAAATGAATGAAATGGAAGTTTTAGGTAATCATCTAATTAGATGATTTTCTAGGTAGGAGGACTTCTCTAGTCATACATGTCCTGAGGGAAGGCTGGATACCAGGGTACAGCTCTGCCTTCAGGTCATTTGTCACTTAGTCAAGGGAAATCACATGCCTGGCAGAGAGCCTAGAGGTCATGTAATCCTTTCTCTTTGTCCTGGAGGGGCCCTTTGATGAGCCCCTCTCCTGCCTCAAGTTCTTATTTGACGGGGTATTTAATGATTCCAGCTTCCTATGGAAACAAGGAAATGATGTAGAAATGGATAGACTGGCAAAGAGAGTTCCAAAGGAAAAAATGTAAAAGTTTTTACATTATATTAAAGACCAGGATGAGTTTTTAAGAGAAACCACAAATCCAGATTTTTATGTGAGATCTCTAATTTTTAAATAACTCACTAAAAAATACTGTGACATCCAAACACATCTTTCCATTTAAACTTCTATAAAAATATTGAGCCTTTAAATGGGTCCTGGAGAAACACACTGTCCCCCAATATTCCCCAATTAATATATATATTGAGCATTTAAAAACAATTGAAAATGAGTCTTTGTTAATAAGTTTATGGTAATGTGCCAATTAACCAAAGTAGATAGTTATAGTTAAATATTTGGTTTGCTGAAGGTTCTACAGGATATCAGTAATCAAAGAATGCATTTAAACACAAAAATATACTATGCCCATTGAGTCTTTGATGGTACTCAAAATATTCCTTAATCTTTCGGTCCATCATGAATATTATTTTTAAGAATAGCTGCTCTAACATAATAATCTGGGTACACGAAATAAATATACGACAGAGATAATAGATAAGAGCTGATTTACTTCTTTGCTTCATAAAAGTTGCTTATAACCTCTATAAAAACATTTTGAAAATGTGGTGTTTTTTTTTAGACTGTAGGCTATAATATAAATGACTTCTTAAAGTAAATTTCTATTTGCTTAAATTGGTTTCTAGATGTTACACCTGGAAAAACTATATTCATCTAGTTGTTTCCTTTAATTATTTTAGTAGCCTGAATTAAACCAGCTAGATAGCCATTCACCTTATAATTTGAAACTGGTGGGTGCTTTGAACTGTTGCTTCTATTGGGTACATGATCACATCTGTAATTTTAACAAATAATCCATTTTTAATCTTTTAGCATTAAATTGTATTACCTTATTTTTTCATGTAAAATTCACTTGATTGGAAATGGCAAATTTTTTAGCTGAAAGTATTATTTGTAAGGTATAAACTCAAGGTATATTACACAGATCCAAGAAGTGTGTAAAGGTTATGTCTTTGGTTCTCTTGCACCTTTTCTTTCTTGGCAATCACATCTAAAGAAACACTTCAGCAAATGGGCTTGAGCTTCTTTCCAGTTGAGTGGGAGGAAAAAAATGCACAAGACTGAGGAAGTGGTTTTTTCTTGTATCTGGCTGAGGAAATTTATCACCTTTGCAGGGTCAGAGAAAGGACTGTTCCTTTCGTATGAATAAATGTGGGGCAAGAAAGACATTCGAGTCATCAGATTGTTTAAATTTTGGAATTAAAAAAAGGAAATTTCTATTTTAATATTGTAATGCAGGGACTCAGCTCCTGCTCCCCGCACAAGAATGCAGGATATGGTGTCACGCAGGGTGTCAGGCAGCGTCTCTGGTCCCGCTCCCCACATAATAACGTAGGACATGGTGAGGCCAAAAAGGAACAACAATGGAGCCACAGATAGGGGCTTCATACCACTATATTCTTGATGGCTGCTGGTCAAGACACACACAAACATCCTCCAGTACCCCAACGAGGGGTCTTCCTGCACACCATTCTCTCGGGCAGCCAGGCGAGGCACAGGAAGTAGGATCAACACGATCCGCAATCCACAGTCCACTTGCTAACCGCACTTGCTAGCTGAAATCCACGCCTGCTAGCATAGCCACGGCAGTTATATTAGTGGCTAATGGCTAACTGGTTACAGCTGATGGCCATCTATATCTAAGCTAGCACCTTTCCACGTAAGGTGGACAGCCTGGAAACTGCTCTCTGGGACTCCGTTCCTACAAATATCAAAAAGTACCTTTACTAGTTAATACCTAAAATATTCTCAATTAAATGTACCTTTTAAAATAACAGTATAATGTTACTAAAAGATGCAATCATATTTAAACTTGCCAAAATAAATTTTGTATGCTCTTTTGTATTTTCATATTTCTTTACTGTAAGGCTGGAAAAATTTAAATATAGATTTTCTTTTAAAATCTATAGACGTGTTTTTCAATTAATTGAGTTATTTTGCTTATGAAAATGTATTAAGTATACATTTTTGCATTTTAAAAGCAGTTTTATTTATATAAAATTGTATTTGTAAAGGCTCTGATCATTAAAAATGTGAAAATTCAAAAAAATAAAAAAATAAAATCCAAATCTCTTATTGATAAACCTATGAAGGGAGGTCTTCTGAATTCAGGCAATGGTGGAAAAATTCATGTGTTTTCAAAATGGTAGACAATGAAAGTTATCTTCATTCTCATAATTTGAAAGGCAGAGTCATAGTCCCCAAGACACTAAGAAAGAAAAAGTAGCTTAAGTATTATTCCAACCATTACCAAAAGTGGTAGAAATTGTTGTGCAATAGAAGAGAAAGTTCATCTATTGTTGGTTCAAACACCCATCAGCTGACCAGATAGTTACATGATAAATGACTTTTTTTACCTTCCGGAGTGTCCTTTTTTTTCACATCTGTTATAATCCCCTATGAATGCTATAGAGTTCCTATAAAAATCAATATATAAGGAAACAGATGTGAGGGCACTTTGTGCAGTACAAAGTAATACATCGATGCAAGATGTTCTTATTTCTACAGCATGAACACTTTCCTTTAGGAGAAGTTTGCTCATTCTGACTCACCACAGGACCAGAGTAATTGTCAGAGTATTGAGAGGATTTTGTTTTATGTTCATTGTTATATAGTTTGTGTTCACATTTCATATTTTAGGTCTTTATCTTGATTCTGCGATTTGTTTGCTGAATTTTCATTTTGCTTGCTCAGGAATAAAAATCTTCTGTTTATGATCCTTCCACTGCACAATTTTCCTCATTCCACAGCATGGAGTTGTTAGTGTATCCTTAAAGGCTTTTTTCAGGGGAGCACATATGTGTGAAGAAGGAGTGACTTCAGATGTTCTTTCGTTGCTGATTGACTTAAAAAGTTTTAGAATGACAATAGAACAAGTTGGTCAATGGTTGAATAGGTGAGAGCAGGGAGCATGGGTCCCCAGAACTGCCCTCTGCCTTCAAACACTGGGAACACTGAGACACCTACTTAGACACAGATTTGTTTTCCTCAAACAAGACTCCATTCATCTTGGCTTAACTTTTCCCTGGCAATAACAATCATGTTGGTGTTTTTGAGGGAACTCAATGTGAGCACTAAACCAATAGGGAGTAAGACAAAGGAGTCAGCTAATGAACAAAAATATCAACTTCTTTATGGATACAGACTAGGTTAGAGGACTTAGCTTATGTGAAAATCAAAATGGGCTTATTCACTCCCAACCTTCAGCCTAGTCCTCAGAACAGTCCACCTGAGGGTATGTTTGAGACCATGAGGCAGACACACTTACTCTGGTTCCGGTCTCCACTTTTCTGAGGGGAGAGAGCAAAAGAAAGACACAAAATCCCCTCATGCTCAGGATTTTTAATAGAAGAGCTCCCCACAATCACGGAAAGCAGAATAATGGCTGTCACTAGACAAACATCAGCAGGAGGAGTAAGGACTTGGTCAAAAGGTTGGGAGTATATAGGGGTGATCCCTCCTCCTAGAAACCAGGAATCAGAGAAGGTGTTTCTCTCTCGCAAATAATAATAGTTAACAATTTTTGAGTTTTCACAATGTGTCAGGCTCTGCTCTGAAAGCTTTACCCAGATTAACTCATTTAATCCTCACAAGAAGCGAGGGAAAAAAAGGTACTTTTCCTATGAGAAAAGTACCATTATTATCTCCATTTTACAGAGGAGGAAACTGAGGCACAGAAAGGTTAAATAATTCAATGAGAGAAAAGAAGATCGTGTCTAAGAAGAAGGCTTACCAGGAGACAAAACAACATTTATATCATTTATATAAATTCATGAGAAAGTCCAGCCGATGAAAGAGTTTCTTTTCTTCCACATTTAGGGTTTCCTCTCCCAATACATCTGAAGCTGTAGGAAAATACCTACACGCAATGCTGCTTGTGAACTGGGCTCACCATGATGGGATACGACAAGAAGGACGGGAGGCATGCTCCTCTCTTTCCAAAAAGTCTCCCTATACGCTGGTGTGGAACCTTCATGAAATCTCCACAGACCTCTTTCCTCAGGCTAATGCATTCAAGATCGATTGTAAAAGATAAGTGTTATTAAAACAAGATAACAATGAGTTATAATTAGCCTTTATCTCCTTGCAACATACTAATTTGCAGGTGGGAGTTAGCCCTAAAAAAAGAGCCCTGAGGATTCAGACAGAGGTTGGACAAGGTTGAGAAGGAGGGGAAGAGAGTTTTCAGGGTGAGTGACTTGGTGAGAAGGGCTCGCAGGTATCCAGGAAGTAGTGTGAAGGCACCAAGGACTAAAAGAGTGTAGCACAAAACAGGGAACGGTCTGTCCCTCTCTCACTCCTTCACTTTATTGGGTTCCCGAGTCTTTCTTTGGGGGATTTTCTTTTAAAAAATCCCTGTCATTTGCCAAAAGGTCATTACGGCCTGTCTATATTGCAGCAAAACCACTCATCTGAAGCTCTTCAACTGTGCACTCCCACTGACAGACACGCACTCTTCCTTAGAGTGAGTGAAATCAGAAGTGATGGAAAGGATATCAATTCTATGATGTTATATATGTAACAAGAGTTCTATAATATCAGTTCTTCCCCCATGGATTAGTTTCCTGTAGCTGCTATAACAAATTATCACAGACTGCTTGGCTTAAAACAGAAATTTATTCTTTTACAGATTTGTAGGCCAGAAGTTAGAAATCAGGGTGTTGGCAGGGCTACTTCCAGAGGCTCTTGGGGAGAATCCTTCCCTGCCTCTTCCAGCTTCTGGTGGTTGTCTGCATTCCTTGGCTTCCTTGGCTTCTGGCCACACCACTCCATCCTCTGCCTCCCTGTTCACATTGTCTTCTTTTCTATGTCCTCTCTTCTTCGGTCAGTCTCAAACCTCCCACTGCCTTTCTTTTATAAAGACACTAGCCATTGGATTTTGGGCTTACTCAGATAATTCACAATGATCTCATCAGCTCAAGATCTTTAACTTGATTGCATCTGCAAAGACCCTTTTTCCAAATAAATTGACATTCATAGGTTCCAGGGATTAGGATGTGAATATATGTTTTGGGGGACCACCATTCAAGCTACTGTATTCCATCCGAAGGACAAGTGAAAAAAATGGTGAAACAAAGGATAAGTACACTGTTTTAAAACCCCAAGTTCCGTCACCTTATCAAGAAAAATGCTAAAATGAGAGGTTTTATCATGAAGCTCTGAAGAGCATACCAGAAAGAAAGCAACCAGGTATCTGCCCCAACAATGTTGGTAAGCACAAATGTGATCTTGAATGATACATTTATCCTTTCAGGGCCTCCATTCTCTTATCTATAAGTGAGGGTTGCTCAGATGTTCTTTGACTACTGTTCCAACCTCAGCATCTTATGATTCTACAGAAAATTCCAGGCATGTTTTAAAGCCCAGTATGCACACAGTTAGAAAACAGACAAAAGTAATGTTATCACAGCTAGTCTTTCACTCAGCAAACACAACAAATGTCTTCTTTTTGCCAGGAAAAGGAAGAGGCTTCAGTACGTCAATAAATAAGCCATTGCATTAACTAAAATAATTCCCAGAATCTTTCAGTGATGCTAAATCAACAAGCCCCCCACAAAACTAAACTGTCTTATACAAAGTCTATCCTATTGAAATAAATAAAAAGGAGGAAGGAAAGAAGAAAGGAACCTAACATAACTAATTTGAAGCAGAGCTGCCTGCCGTGTTTCTCCAAAAATAAGACTTAGCCGGGCCATCAGTTCCCCGGCGTCTTTTGGAGAAAAAATTAATATAAGACCCAGTCTTATTTTAACATAAAATAAGAACAGGTCTTAATATAATATAATATGACATAATATAATATAATATAATATAATAATATAATATAATATCGGGTCTTATATTAATTTTTGCTCCAAAAGACACATTAGAGCTGATGGTTAGGCTAGGTCTTATTTTCTGGGAAACACAGTAGTTGCCTCTAAGCACACCTGATTTTGTAGTGTGCTGGGAAGACATTGTGCTGGGAAAGAAAGTGTATGGGTTCTGAAATTGATCCCAACTCTATGAGATCTTGAACAAGTCACTTAACCATCCAGAACTGGTTTGCTCATGTGGAAATGGAGAAACCATAAGAATACATATTCCCCAGGAAAATGATGAGGACCCAATCAGAGATGGTATGACAGGCATTTAGCAGCAGCTGCCTGGCATGTGTTGTTTCCTTCTGTTTGTCCTGCCCAGGAGAAAGTAAACAGATCAGAACTTAAACAAAGTTGTAAAGTGTTTGAAGTTCACTTTTCACCTGCTTTCCTGTATTTTCCCCCCCTCTTGATGGTAACCCTTCCAGGCAAGGAACTTGTCATTTACCTTGTTAATTGATTAAACTAAAATTATTCATACCAAAATGTTACATGCAGTAAACTTGCAATTATGTTGTCTCTAACTGTAGAATGCTTGTCAAAGAATGTTTGGATATGAGGCAAAAATATGACAGGAGATTAGGTGTGGAGCAGAGAAGCTGATTTGAAGTCCCTTAAAATGAAACTAGGCCTCCTCAGCTGACTCAGAAGAAGAATCTCATTAGACATTTTAGAAACACACGCAAGGACTGAAGACAATAGCACCTGGACTCCCTGTTTCTTATCAAAGCCAGGATGAAAGCTGGAATGTCACTCTTATCTGCTGCTACAGGTGATTTAAATAAAATAACGACAGTGCATATTCTTAAAAATGAGAAGTCTACTCCCATGTAGCTTCCCCAAATTTACTTATTGTGGCCACTTCCTATGCCCCCAAAATATCAAGATGTATAACGAATGCTTTCTGAAAAAGCTTGTGTTTTGTGAATATTTGATGGTTTTTTTTCATCTCAAGCCCTCCCCATAGCTGTTATCCAAAAAAAATACTATCATGGCTCCTAACTACGTGTATAATTATGAAGTTTCCCAAAAGTGCATGTTCTAGAATCATCCTCCTCATTAACAGAGGCCGTTAGAAGTGTGAGCATTTGGACTTAAGTCAGACAAGTCTGGGTTGCATCCCAGCTTGTGACTATTTGTTCACTCTGTTTTTGTGATCACTTGGGAAAGTTACTGTCCCTCTTTAAATCTTAGTTGTCTCACCTGCCAAATGTGGACAATAACTGTAGCAATGTATACTCATTACATGTGGCTATGCTCATCATCCAAAACACATACATTGAAAATGAAGCCTTATTACTTCAGTCTTGAGTGGGAGAAGCATTGGTCTGAATTAATGGAATATTTCACTGCAAAATAATTGTAAAGAAAAGTACAGAAAAGAATCCTTTATTATTGTCTGGTAAAGAACTTGATTGTCCCAGTTATCGATAAATAAGATGTTCTTGTGGGCCCATATGACAGAGACTCATGATGGGCAATTTGATTTGAGTGAAGCATACAAAAAGGAACCAGGCTTCTCACAGGTCAGTCTAATAAAGTTATTACTATCAAAATTGCCAGATAGGCCATTTTTAGTTATTATTTTCATCACGAGGCAATTGATTAGAAATTTCAACTAACTCAAGTGAACACTCAGAGCTGTCAATTGGATTCATTTATTTGTCTCTATCTGCTTATCTACGTATTTATTTCTTCCCTATTGCAAAAATTAAGCTGGAATAGCACAACTAGCTGAGTTAGGCAGCACTTAGGAGGCTGACCCAGGTTACTATAAGTAGACTTGAAAGAAAATAAAACTGCCTTTCTTTTAGAATACTCTTTAATTTAAATTTTCACTAATGGGCCTTGTCATTCCTCTACCTGGTAGTTTTTTGTTGTTGTTTTTTTATATAAGATAACCTGCTTAATAAGCTGTACACAAATCACTTAAGACTTTTCATTATGACAAAGTACAACAAATCAGATTTCTAGTTCCTTTCATATAAATAAATTTTAAAAAACAAGTAACAAAAGAGAAACTAAATATAATCCAGAACAGTTAATGTTCATATGAAATATTATATTTATAGGGAGAAATAAAATTATTCATAAATTCTAAATCTGTTATATTTTCAATACACTTTCAATACAACAGCATAATTAGCCAACCCTTTTGATATAGAGTATTGGAATGAATGAAAAGGGATTATTTTTACCTTCTCAGGACCAAAACAATCTAGTGATTAAAACTGGCATATGATATGCCATCTAAAAATATTTCAGCATATCATTTTATACTACTAAGGCCATGTCACTTATTTCTTTTAGTTGACCTGAGACGAGGAGGTTTTCATTAATTCTCACCAACATTATTCCAAAAAAGAATCAGCTTCAGATAACGTCATATTTTTTTAAATTATGTGTAACTGTGCCAAGGTCTTCTTGGGGAAGAAAAATAAAAAGTTCCTTCATAACTCTTGCTAAGAATCTTACCATAAGGACTTTACTCTTTCTTAAATTAAGAATCAATTCCTTATTAAATATATTCTAACTAGCTATTACTATTTTAGGAAATGAAGAAATTAGGGGTAGTAGAGGCAGGGAGAGTCTAAACTGGATTGCTGTTCCTTTACAATTCATCAGCACTTCAGACAAAGCTTCATAAAAATATAAAGCATTACCTTTACATTTTAAGCATTATCTTATACTGAATAAAGTGTGCAGTTATATTTTGTGCTAGATTTTAAACAAGGACTTCATGAGCTCACTAGGGAATGAGACAACATCTTTGATAAATAAATTGGAAGTGTTTAAAGAATTTATATTTGAGTTCTCTAAATGAGTCGGAGAGTTTTCCCATTTTGATTATTATTTATTCTATTCTTTGTTTTGTTGTCAAAATTATAAGCAGATAGGATTTACAGGAAATGTTGACATATAATGTATGTGTATATGTATATAAATATTTATACACACATCTATACAGGGAGGCCTTTTTAAAATCATAATGCTTTACATGGACCTCCTATTGGGAATATTTAAACATATATTCATTTCTCTATACATAGAATAAAAAGTATACACAGAGAGAATATATTCATAATTACGTGACTATTTTAAACTAGTTTTTAATTAAAAAGGGCTAAAAATTAATTGAAACAAAACACTGTCATAAAGTTTAATCATTTTACTTCTAAGTAACATAGATCTGATTTCACTCTTAAATGTTTTATGACAAATTGTATTTTTTACAGGTATGAAGTCAAATATAAAGAAAAAAATTTCAGTAAGAATAAAAACCTCCAAAAACTCCATTGTTCAAAATAATGAAAATCACAAGTCAGTGACTTCCATAACAATGAGATATTTTCAGCTCAACAGAAATGTTTATCAACTCAAACCTAACAGTAATAAAAAATATGTAGCTATTATATCACAATCCCCTTGGTTATCAGTTGTTTTGAAGGTCTAGATTTACAGCAATTTCACAGAATTTTGTCCAGATTAGTAATTCTTATTTTTTTTTTTTTGCTCTCACAAAATGATACTACACTTCTGCCCATGAGAAAATCTAATTTTTCAATTGCCACTGTATTTCCCAGAACCACTTCAAAGTTGTTAAAGATTTCAGAAATTAAGTCTGATATCATAGTATTTTTCCCCAGACATCTGATAATGGTTGGTTGTTTAATGTCTCCCTGAAAATGGAAAAATAATGTATTTTATTTTTTTCTTGCAAGGTTATTATACTTTCTTCAAGTTAGTGGTGAGGTAATTATGTTTGCCCTGCAAAAAGACTTAAAAATGTGATGGTGACACTACCAGTTTGGATTGGTTACTAGATTCAAAATTTTGATAGTTTCATTCTAAAAATACAACATACAGAAACCAACTGTAAAAATTGTACTCAGTAAAACAACCTTTCTACAAAAGGGTCCCATCCTTGATTTTCTTTGATCACTAATGAGATAGAACATTTCTTCATGCTTGGTAAACGTTTGATTCTCCTTTCATGAATTATCTTTGGGCATTATTTTTTTAGGGTTCTTGTTTTTCTTGTCAATTTATACAAACATTTTACATATCAATATTATTAGTCCTTTAGCTCCATTTTGGCGGCAAATATTTTTCTAGAGTTCTTTTGCCTTTTAATTCTCTCCATCTTGTGTTTAACTCGCAAAGTTCAATTTAAAATTTAGTAAGTAAACACTTTCTAGCTATGGTAGAACTGTTAATTACAGAATTGTTTTCAATGTTAATTTTTGGAAAATATGTTTAGATCATCTTTTTGATCTGAAAATTAAAAGGTGGTAAATATGCAGAAAATGTATGTGAGAGTCACGTCGGGGGCTTTAGATGTGCTTCATATCAAATTGGATGCAATTATGAATCATGATATGGTAAGACATCAGTGCACGTTAATGTCTTTGAAGCAGTGGAGCAGATTCCAGGCTATCTGGATACTCTCATATTACTTCTCTCTTTTTTTAAGCTCTATAGAGGTTCCCTTTGTGGCAGACCTTTTTAGAGATTTATTTATATAACATCTAAACCCATGATTGCACCTAAAAGGCTTAATATATGAACACATGTCTTTTAAATTTTTTATTTAAATTAAAAAACAATTCACTCATTTCTCCCACCCATCCCCCAACCATTTCCTGCTTCAGACAACCACCGATTTGTTCTCTGTACCTATGAGCTTGGTTTCTTTTGGGCGGTGGGGATTGTTTTTTTAGATTCCACATATAAGAAAGACGTCATATGGTATTCATTCTATTTTAGAGATAATTAATTTTTTTTTTAATTTCACAAATGTTAACTTTTGTCTTTTTCTCCATACTCTTCAAATACACATATCGTGTCCCTGTCTTTCGCTATCTATAGTCCATAGTCAGGCTGGCATAGGCCAATGACCATTTATAAATCTAATACAGAAGAAGTAGGTTCCTAGGGGGTAGCGAGGACTCCTGTACATGGTCATGGAGGGGAACCTTGAAGGCTTCCAACCCAGCATCTGGCTCAAGCTGCCTGACCTAGCAGACTCCTCAATCTACACGTGCTGTGTGACCACCAAATATCTTCTTTTGAGGAACTCTCATAAGTGTTTTTCCCTTTGGGAGGATTGCTGGTTAGGTAGTAAAGTTTAGTGAGAGTAGCCTTGAATCCGGTTCAAATTCTTATCTTTGCCTCCCTTCCAACTCTCGGAATGCTCTGAGGTTGGGATGAGCTCACTGACTAATTTCTAGCTCTTCAGTGAAATAATCCTCAAAAGGGAAGGGGAATAACGTACTTTTCCAGTGTTTTCAAACTTCCAAACAATATGTTTAAAGGAAAACACTAAGATAGCAACATTTAAACTAAATCATGGCGTTCCTTACAACACCAAAGATTGTTACAAATAGTTGGGGAGTGCTAAGTTAACTTCACCTGTAATTAGGTGTAAATTTTCCATTTAAAAACGTAATACTATTTAAATTCAATCTGGGAAACAAAAGACTCAAAACACAGTCTCCTCAAGCCAATCTGCAAACCATTCTGCTCTGTATTATTCTCTCATCTTCTCCCAACCCTGTACCCTACCACATCGATTTAACCAACTTCCTTTCCTTTCCTTTTTCTGTGATCATTTGCATATAATTAAAAGATTCAGTTAGTCTTTCTTTTTAACTCAACTTATGCCCATTAAAGATCTAAATATATATTATATCCATCACCCAGATCTCAGTTTAACAAATTACCACAAAATAAATCTACCAAATTAACTGAATCATCTTATTGAATGACTATCCTAGACCCAGCCTCTGCTTTTTTTCTCAGTTTAACTGTCATTCCTTTTTCTTTCTTGATTTTTTTTTCAGTCTATTCAACTTATCCTTATGGATTTGAAGAGGGTGGAGAAGGAAAGGATGTATGACTGTGTACCTTCGAAAATATAAGAGAACAATAAATAAATATTTCAAGACGAAAAGCACTATTTGTATTGACTTTTGAAGATCCAACTTTATTTTTGTAAATCAGCAACCAGTAGAATGACAATGCTTTGGGGAAAGATGCATGAGTTGTCAACTGTTACAAAAAGAATAAAGAACTGTGAGAATGCAGCTTTAACCCGTACAATTTGCAGCTGCTCCTGTAGGATAAGATGGTGGTACAAAATGCTGTCAGTGAATCGCTAAGAGAAAAGAGGAGCTACTTCAGGGGAGAATAAAGAGAGCAAATAGCAACAACAACAAAAAATAGTAAGAATCCTATTGCTTTTGATTCATATATTATATCAGGAAAACGAACTTCTCAAAAAAATGTGGAATATGTGAATTTGAAAGAAGAAAGGACATTTATACTTAGATAAGAACAGTGCACGGAAGATCATACTTCTTGCACATTTTCTTTCAGGAAATTTAAACATTTTTCAGTGAATCAGTGATTTCAGTTTCTTGAAGTCAGGTTTGGGAAACAAACTAAATGCACCTGTGAGAAAACACATACATAATCAAAAGGCAGCTGTTATAACCTCCAGAGTGACATGAACAAAATGATCAACATCCTCCCAAGAGACAGAATAAATATCAAAAGTGCTAATAAGGGAGGTTGTCCCCCCATGAAATAAGGTGTGGTATGTGTACAATTTCCAGATGAGAACAAAATCATGGCACTTAAACAGTAGTAGCACTGTTAGTTACAAGTGATATTTGAAAAATATGACAACCATCTTAATCTGCTCAAAAGCACTCATGGTAAGGGTGAAATTTTATCAATATTGGTTAACTTATGGTGTATTAGAAAACTAGCAAGGAGATAAACTGATGGGTTAAAAGATAAACTACCCGTAGGCAGACAAAGAGAACAGATAGAGTTACAATCAAATATGTACTTTACTCAGACAGAAAGATACTAAGTAGCCCCAAGAAGTGACATGTCTGCTAGAAAAGCCTTGAACATAGAACTTTCTAACTTGTTTTTTTAATTTAATTCTTCCAACTCATGCTGCTTATATTTAGGAATTACTCTTTAAAGTCTCTATGACATAGTTTCCATCTGTTAAATGAGTCCTTTAATATTTTCATATGATTTTTGAGGGTAAAAGACATGAAATATTTGGAAGACTCTGGAAGAAATGACCTCTATTAATTGGAGCTATTTGACGTGACATCATTTTCTTTAGTAATCGGATTTCAGTCAACAGACAGTTATACAATGTATCTATGACGTTATGAAGCATCTTAATGGATTGATTACCAAGGGACCTTAGGGGGTTCTTTGCTGCAAAGGGTAACTGGCTATCTTTCTGGGAGTAATTTAAATGTAGGTTGAGGGAGAAGGCACTCTCTATATCCATTCCAGTTCTTACGTCTATGGACCCTAATTTCTCTTTCCCATTTAGACCTGACTCTGAGACCCCAGGGTAGAGATGGAAAATAAGACTCTGTGTGCTCTCAAACTTTATTTTCAAAAATACCATAGCATTTAGAGGAAATGGCCTGTATTCCTATGACAGCATAGGTTGAGATCTCCCTTGAAATGAACCCACCTACCATTTTTCTTTATATGAATCCACTCCTCATGTTACTTTCCTCAACACACAGCACAAAAGAATAGCTTTTTTGTCAGAAAATAAGAAACTGCATTGATTTCATTTTTCCTTCTCCTGCACTTCATAAAAATAGGAAGCCATACATACACATACAAGCACTTACCTATCCCCTCTATAAAGAGGCCAAAATGGAACCAATTTTGGATCCTTTTCAACAATGAGACAAACTTGAATTCAGACTAACATTTGGGATCAGTAACTGGCTTGCTATGATGAGGTGGGCTTCCAAGAAAGCTGGTTGGCGTTCTCTCCTGGCTAACATTCTCCCATCAACAAGTAGTATATGGTCCAGCATGTTCCCCACACACTGTGTTTTTGGGATCATTATCTTTCCCCTTCATTTGTCTCCTGACATCCCTCTGCCCAAGATTTCTTCTTCAGCACACAGGTCATCTCACTTATAATTTCAAATGACTTTACTATAGTAATAGAGATGTTAGGGTGTAAACTAGACAGAGGTAAGTAATGATAGGTAAAAATCTCATTTATCCTGTTAACTTGGCATGGTTTAGCACAATAACCAGATTCCTAACAGGTTTTTCTAGATTTCACTCCCCACTCAACTTGCATGTTCCTGCCATATGGCTGTTCTTATTAGTCCTTACTTATATCTCTCTTGATTCTAGGACAAAACAGTTTAGATATTTTATTCTCCCTTGGAAACTTTGGGAGCAAATTCTTATAAACTAGATTCCTGAGATGTTATATTAGGGTCAGGCTAATCTAACACTCTACATGTTAATTTTCCTCCTGCTCAGAAATATCCCTAAATTTATCTTACTCTTTCCTGGAATGACTGGCCCAGGGCAAATACTAGAGATTGGTTATTCTGCTCTCTTTAATTCAATCATTTCTTCTTTCTTTTCTCTAGCACTTAAAATATTTGCTTTTCTTGTCTTGGCATTTTCCTTTTATTTTTTGAAATCTTTTACGTGGAGGTTTGATATTACTGTCTCCCAGAGTATCAGAATCCCTCCAGTGATGTTCACCACCAGTTCAGCATACTAGTTAACATTTAGAACTTCGGAGTTACACAAACCTAGATCCAAATTCCTACTGTGCCACCGACTGCCTATATGATCTGAAGTAACTTCCTACTCATTTTGCACTCTGGTGGTTAGAGGCTTGTGCTCTTACCAGTTGGGTGACCTTGGGCCAGTGACATAATCACACCAAACCTCACTGTCCTCAGCTGTAAAATAACAGTACCTACCTTATCATGCTGGCATAAGGAATAAATAGATGATCAATACAAAAGTGTTCAGCACTATAGCAAAATAAACTAAGCACTCTATAAATATTAGTAATTACTAGTTCAAATTACCAGATCCATTTTGTATATACCAGGTTTCCTGACTTCACTTTATTCTCAACGTAATTGCTATTATTTCTTAAAGCCAGACTTCATTATACCTCATTAGCCAGAGGCTTTCTCTCATGGGCCATATGAAGGTTAGAACAGAAAGCTGGGGAAGCCAGAAGTAGCGCCAAACTTTTTACACAGTCAAAGCCATTTAAACGTGTCTGAATTTGAGTTATGGTGAGTCCTCACTTGTCCTATCTCTTCTGTATGCTACGGCTTACTAACAGGGCAGCTGTCACCTAAATGCATCAAAACCTAAATGTTGAGATTATTATAATAAGTATGAGAGCTACAACCATAGAACATCACTGAACCACATGGGGAAGACCATGAGGGGGAATGAACATACACACCAAGTGTTTTGGGATCCCACCATGGGGAAATCAGTGCTCCAATTAAAGAGAAAGCTAGGGTGGAAATCTGACCACTGCATCAATAACTTCACTGAACTCCAGCTTATTTCAGCTGAAGTAGCTGACAACCTCCAATGTCCTCTTCCTCCTTCATTGCCCCAAAGTCCATTCCTCCAGACACTGAGAGTCTTTTCAACAGATTATCTTCCCAGAGAGAGGTTGTTCCTGTTGCTACAAACTCTTGTTAGAAATTCCAAGAAAGTTTACAGGGTACATTTTTAAGATGATGTTGAGTAAGTCAGAAGTATTCCAAGTATCAATTATTATCCAAAAAGAGTTTAGCTTTTAGATTTTGTTGTTTGTGGTGGTGGTGATGGTGGGACCCAACCCACTTCCCCCAAAAGTAAAAAGAATACATACAGTAATACAAAGTATTATTACTTGCAACAACTAAAACGGAAGTTCTGAAGGAAGTGAAAACTGGGAGCTTTGTATATCAAACTAAAATTTTTTGTTATTGGAAAACTGAGATTTGCTGGCAGAAAGGCCATTTTAAAATCAGCATAGTGAGGGATATAAATGTCTATTATATTGTTTTGTACACCTGAAACGGATTTTTTTTTTTTTTAAAGAAAAGAGAAAAAAATCAGCATAGTACTCGTACTTGCCTGTAATATGAATGTAGACTGAAACAGTGATGTCAGGTCTGGAGGATTTGCAAACCCTCGCAGACTGTCCAAAAAAAAAAAGAAAACAATATTATATTCCTCAACTTACAGGAATGCTTAACTCAAGGGTTATCCAGTTCACAGTGTTTTTATGGCTTTACTTTCTGAAGTTGCTATTAGAAGTTAAAAGAAATTTTGTATAGCTACTTTTAATAGAAACTCACATTGGTTAAAGTGCATAAAATACGTAAAGCAGCTTGTGTCTTTTTCATTCCCACTATGGTAAACGAAGTAAAACTGCTAAAAGTTATAGACTTTGGGAGTCCTCCTTTCACTGATGAGCCCAAGGTATTTCTCCTCTTTAAAAGTTTTGACATATTTTTTTCCAGTCTAATTCTCCGTGTACTAAAACTAGGTTGTTATAAACAAAACTCAGAAACATAATTTACATTCTAGTGAAATTACACTGAAATTATTGTGCCTTTACCTGTTGTCCCACCGTGCAGGTTCCTGTGGGCCTCCTGCTTGGAATGACTCCTTTGTATGATAGCCAGAGCTGATAGAGGAATCCTGAACTTGGGGATTCCCATTTCTGATGCAATCTACATATCAATCTACTGCCTTAGTTCCTCTTTATTTTCAGTTTGGTAAAGAATGTAGGTGAAGATGTTGTGGACACATTTGCACACATATTCCAACTGCTTTGAAAAAGAAATGGGCAAGGGAGAATTTTATCCAGGTTAAAATCAGCAGGCATTTCAGATTTCAAGAGACAACTGAAAAGGGAACATCTGTAAGATCCCCTGCGTTTAAGGGCAGTGTGTGTAAGTCTTCACATCTCTGAGTGTGTGTACATAGTGGAGAGGGTGGGCCTTGCATCCTCAAATCTAAAAAGATTGAGAGATTTCGGAAGGCCCAGATGTGCCAAAGGTCAGAGGGATCAACATACAGACCCTACCATGGGAAAGGGAGAGAGGGGGAAGATTCCAATAGAAAAACCACTGCAAAAGGGAAGCCAATGAGACGTAAGGAAGTTTCTGAATAATTAAAAAGTTAAGAATAAGCAAACTCAGTTGTCATGGGGGAAGGAGGTGGGGTGGGAGATAAAAAAAAAAGCAGTTGATGTGGTAATTAAGAATTTGGTGAGAGCCTAGGCAGGTCACCTCCTTCCTCAGATCAGAGCCCCATCAGAAATTCTTTCAAGTGTCCTTCTGCGTCGCCAAAGATGACAACAGCAAATCAATAAGTGCTTGAAATGAAAGGGGATGTTGGCGAGCCCCCAGGCTGCAGATTTCCCGCCGCCAGCCTTTTCTGAACTCCTAGCGTGCCTTTGCACTGCCTCTCTTAAGAAGAGCTCCCTTTTTTTTTCCTATTCTCAGGACGAAGGTAAGTGCTCAGTTAGCATATCTATTAAATGTCGGCTCCTGTACCAGCTCTCGATTCGCCGGGAAAGCGCGCGGTCGCCGCTCGCCCAGCCAGCGCGCAAGGCAATAGGAGAGGGGAAGGCTGGCCAGGCCGCCACCATCACACACCTCCCCTCTGGCCCAGCTGCTCCAGGATTTAACGCTTCTGGGTTAGAGCTAGAAGGTCTCGGTCAGAGCAAAGGGCCTGAGCTACCGCGGCCACTGGAGCGCTCCTTCCACTTCGTTTATTTACAAACAAGCACAAAATCATTAACAATAGAAAAGGACCAGTGCTCCAAAATTCAAGCTCAGAATCACCGAAACTCCGTTCTGAGTTCCAGACATGGGGCTGTTGTTACCCTTCCAATACTTATACCTCCCTAAAATGTCTTGATTTAGCAATCTTTCCAGAGCCCAACATCCCCGGGACGTTTTAATTAGGTAATTCATTAGTAAGTCAATACAGACATTTATATATTCTTTTAGCTCAAGTGGTTAAGTACTAATTTCGAAATGATTATAAGATACTGGAATAGGCAACGCATGGTAATTTTAATTTATATGCAAATCAATTGGTTCATCTTAAATGCCTTTAAAAAAACAATTATTGTATTGTAGCATCGGAGGTGCGAATCAAACCGACTGAAGAGACAATTTGGAAACAAGATCTGGACTGGGGAAAAAATTTAGACCAGTCAACAAATCAATAATGTTTGAGGCAGTTAAACATCTCTAGTCATTGGTATTTACATACTCGCTTGTTGTCAGATAAGAAGCTCGGGAAATTGCCTGCCAGGGTTGAGATCATAATCCAGAGTGAAGAAAGTAAATGGTAGCACGCAGCCCGCGGTGCGGTCTCTAAAATAATACTGTACCTTTCCCAAATCTTGACTCTTGGGTGAGAGAGTGAGCCGGCCGAGGTCACCCCATATTTGTCCTCGGTCTTGCCCCGCTTTGATCAGGAAATTTTATGTCCTCCCCGAGTTTCACAATTTCATTCTTGTTCTAATTGTCTAACAGAAGCAAGTTCTGTCACTTGCTTCAAAATATTGGAGGGAGGAGTATAATTCAGAATCTCACTAAACATTCTCAAACACTATTCAGCCAGTACCCCTCTTTCTGGGCTGTTTTTTTAGGGGGGGGCTATGTTTAATTCCCTGTGTCCCCCACACAATAAATCAGATAGCTGAAAAGATAGAAGGAAAGGTTAGGGGAAATGGTCCAGAGCACTGGTTTACTGAAAGGTTATTATCTTTAGACATAGTTCAAAATTTTGAAAAAGTCAAAAAGATGTATACATTCGGGGAAATTTTTTAAAGATATTCTAGAACACTGAGTCTCATCAAGGATTACCAGGAGATCCGACCGGAGTTGTTTATATCGAACTGTAACATCCTTGAAATTCACAGATACATAAGGTCAGCGTTTCCCAACCAAGGAGACCTCGCCCTTAAGGAGCTGGTTGGTACCTTTGATGCTGCAATCTTGTTTACATCAGCAAGGCAGGCAAGTGCTTGCTTTGCTTGGACGCTCCTTTCACCCCCTTCTAATTTGGAGTAATCGGAATCTAAATACAATCGCCACGGCCCACTTTTCCATTTCTGCTCTGACAGGGAAAAACCTGAAATCCACGTCTTACATCAGCTCGGTGGTTTGTAGCCCCCCAGCACCCTGCCTCCGCTGCATGCCTAATGTATTCCCCGGTGGTTCTGGGCATTAATTAGTTGTTTAATAGGAGTATGACTAAAAATGTAAAAGAAGGATTAGGAGCGTGAAACGTATGTCCAGCTCCTTCCACACACTCGAGGAGGGAATGAGAATCATTCTGTATCTTCTATTTCTCCAGGAGCCATTTGCATTTCCCACCAGCTGCTCACTTCAGCTGCACTGGCGCTGGGCGATGCGAGGACCCAAAAGCTCAGCGCTCTGTCTGCGATGGACGGACTGGGGTTAACCAGCCCCTGGCGGGCGCGACTCCAGACAGAAGGGGGGCGAGGGGACGTGAGCTTTCCGGAGCCCCTTCCTCCCAGCCCTGGTGTGCAAACCTCTGAATCCAGAGAGGGAGGGGGTTTCACGCGCAGATCTGCGCGTCTCCCCAGCGCAGCCCTGTTCTCTCTTCCTTGTCTCTCCTGATCTCTGAATCTTCCTGTCTCTGATTTTCTCACTTTTCCCACTTCTCCGTAAGATTTCCCATCCTCGCCACCAGATGAAGGAGAGTCAGTTCTGCTGTGAGCGTATCTTAATCTCTACAAAATGAAAAGAAAAAAAGCGGGGGAGGACATTAGCTGGGGGTGGAGGAGAGAAATCCTTGATAGGGAGAGGTGAAAATGTCTCTCTCAGACTACGTTTGCGGGTACGTTGTGACTTTAGATTTCATTTGTAAGACTTGTTGATTAAATTTGATTTTTCTTGCCTCAGCAAGATTTCGGAAACAATAAATAAAAATTCCCAGAGACCGAGGAGAAATAAAAATAAAAACAGCACATGGGCATTTTTCTTCTCATTTCTCTTCCCTTAAATAAAACTGCCTCGAATTTTCACCCAGTAAAGAGATAAAGTTTGAGTTTTCACTGATGTTATGTGGAGGTTAGAAATGGCTTTAAAATGTAGATCTTTCCTCAGTTTTCTTCGTGGCTGAAGAAGCTAACCCTTTCCACAAAATGAGTCCATCTGTCGACTGTTAGCTATTTCAAAGTGAAGGGATTTAGCACTCAAAACAAATTAAGCAAGTTTGTTTGCCTGTTTTTACTGGTAACTCAAATGAATTCAAAACACGGAGTAATTCAAGAAAACGCATAACATGTTCCAGACAGCCCCCAAATGCAGAGAAAGCCCCGCACCTATGTGGTGACCTGGGTTATTTTAAACGCCAGGCCTTTCTAATGTACATATTTCACACACGTTCTCCCAATAAGTCATTATATTTTCCTAAAATTGAGAGAATTGGTATGTTGGTTTAGGAAGAGCAATACAAATTGTAGACGGAACTTTAGAAGATCAGAAGGGAGGGCTCTTTAATAGAGAACCTGGCTGAGTTTTTGCTCCTATGCAGGAATTAATATTGGTGGGAAAACCCAGCCAAGAGCTATGGCTGTTTTCTGATACTTTCCAAAAGTATACATTAACAGGACGCCCTTGAGATTGAGAGAACTTTGTCCAATATGCCTGGCAGAAGCCTTCGCACCTGGTCTTCCAGGCAAATCATATTTATAGTCCTTCCACCCAAAGGCAGGACACAGTATCCTGCCCGCTACCAAAACACACGCCCTTGCTCCAGTCTAGAAGTTGGGGTTTAGAAGTAGAGCCTACTTTTTGGGTAAAATTGACCCCTCTAACTTCACATGTTCTTCGATTTTTAGGAGCAAATGTGGTTTTGAGGGGAGCTTCCCTTCCCACCCCCACCACCATCCCGTGCAATTTAATACCATGCTCGCCAGGAACCTTAACCTCGTCATTATAAAAAATGAGATATCCATGACCCGGGGTGAACTTGTTGAGTGTAGGTACAGCAGAGGAAATTCTAGACTCTAGGAGCGCCCGAGCCTTGTCCAGCGCAATCCTTCGTGTACACTGGTCAGTGCCTGGCGGTGCCCACCTGCGCGCCGATACCGCATATGGCGCGCTGGGTCCCCTCGTCTTGACCTCCGGCGCCTGTGTCCCGGCCCTCCGAGCTGGGCCAAGCTTCCCCGCCTTCCTCGGTCGACTAGTCTCGCTCGCTCGCTCGCTCGCTCCCGCTGTCCCTGTTCACCCATTTTTCCAGATTTCTCCTCAGTCATCCTATCTCACCCCCACCCCACCTACCTTAACTCCAGCCTTCTGTCTGTCCTCACTCCCTCCGTCCCCCGCAATTCCTCGTTTCTTTGACCTCTTCCCTCAACCATGCAGGCCTAAAAGGTCACACACAGGCACACTCAAACTCACACCCCAACACCTCGTCTCAAACAATCCCAAACGCAAGGTCCTTTGTTCCATTTCTTGGGCCACTTTCTCTGTCCCTTCCTCCCTATCCGACCCGGTTTGCCCCCCAGGAGCACCTTTCAGTCTCCCGGACGTCCCGACCCTCCCCTCTGATTTCTTGGAGCTCGGGGTCTGGCGCAGATCGCTTTCTCTCCTCCCCTCCCATCCTCCCTTCTTGTCCTCCTTTCCACAGTGGGAGCGCGTGCGTCTGCTGCTCGTCTGCTCCTGTCTAAGCGCCCTGCCCGGCTCCCTCTCTTTCCTTCGCTCTCCGGGCTCTTTCTCCGGTTCCCGACTCCTCAGCCAGCCCGTATTTACCTCCCTCCTCTGCCTCGCTTCTCGGCGCCCCTGCTCTCTCCCCCCCGCGCTCGCCCAAGAGCTGAGCTGGCTCCTACTCGCCAGCGGTACAGCCGGGCTCGGCCGCCCGCCCGCCACTGTGCAGTGGAGTTTGGTGGAATCTCTGCTGACGTCACGTCACTCCCTACACGGAGTCGGAGCGGAGGGAAGAGAGAGGGATGAGAGCGAGGGAGGGGAGAGAGAGTGAGAGACCGAGCGAGAAAGCTGGAGAGAAGCAGAAAGAAACTGCCAGTGACGGCTAGATTCCGGAGGCCTCCGCGCCCCCGTGGACACCCTCGGAACTTGGCACCCTCGGGAGCCCTGCAGTCCTCTCAGCCCGGTTTTCGGGCGCTAGCGGTGCAGCCCGCGCCTGGCTCGCTGGAAATCTCCCCGGGAAGCGGTGGGACGCGGAGACAGCAGCTCTCTCCCGGTAGCCGGTAAGTAGAGGCCGTCTGTCCCGCAGGGATGTGAGATAATGCGAGTTTGGAAATTTGTTCCACTTTGGAGAATCTTCACTGTAGGTGATTTGTAGTTCTTGGGGCTGCCTTCCCACCTCCACCCCCACCCCCAGGTAACGCAGTTGGCAAACAGCCCTAGCAAAGCCCTGTGCCTTTAGTCCCCAGTCACAGACACCAACAATCTATGGGGCGCTGAAGTGGAGTGGGAAGCAAGACCATAGCTGGCATTTAAAACGAGGTATCTTCCCTTAAATCTCGGTGCCAACACGGCAGGGACAAATCTTCAGGCAGAGGATTAGCATTCTCAAGATAAAGGGCCGGGTACAAAGTTTCAGCTACTGGAAGATTAGACCCCATCCCATTGTTACCAATTGGAAAAAAAGATTCCATCTTAACTGGCAGTTAGTGACCTCTCAGGCCCAAACGAATTACCTGGGAGCCAGGACTGGATACCAAGCTCACACAATTACTTCGGATTATAAATCCTTTAAATTGATCACCAGTCAACTCCAGTCTTGCACTTCAGGAGATAACGTTTAAATGGGTGCAGGGGAGAGGGCTATTTTCCAACTGTCGAGTAAAAAAAAAAAATGATTCTAAATCTGAGAAATATATGCCACTTTTCATTCCAATTTAATAGCTTTACTTCCCTAATCAATTTAGAAATCAAACCATCATAAGGTAGTCTGATTTTTGCTCTTTTTTGTGCATTATGTCTTACGAAACTAAATAGAAAAATCTTTTACTATTGTGAATTAAATAACAGGAATTCATACATTCTAAAATATTTTTATGAAAAATTAACCTAATTTAGAGAGATTTCCTTGAATTCTTTTTAGGCCATTAATAAGAATTAAAAATGGTTTTAATATCATTTTGGAGAAAATTCATCTAAATTTCAAATACCAATTATGTCAAGAAAACAAAGCAGTTAAGCAATATACATGGAGAATTTTTGTTGCTGTAACATAAACTAATCATTCAAGGTTTCAATAATCAAGCTTTCCCTAAAAATTAAATAGCTACCTCATTTATGGACTGTCTTACATTTTACCTAAGCAGAACTACACTTTAAATTATTCAGGTGCATTGTTCCTCAAGTTGAGCATGTTTGTCTTCAAGTGTTCCTAAAGCATCGATATTAATTGGTTTAAAAGAAGGCTTAAACTGGTAAAATACAGAAATGTGTTATGCAGTATTTTAATTTCCTTAAATGATTACTCACTGCAAATTAATTTACTAGCTAATCTCACCAATTTAGTTCATTTAAAACATATGTTCTTTTGCTGTTTATTTTTAAATTTTCCATTGAAGATTTTGTTATAGATTATCAAAGTGAAAAGAAAGGGAAGGAATGTGAAAGGATTTGGAATTATTAGTACTATATTTTTTCCTGCAATTTTTTCTTATGACAATCATAGGAAATTATTTTTCAGCAAATTGTTTTATTTCTTGGAGCTTGCCTGCCAGCCTTGGCCACTGTGGTTCAGTGTGCTCCATTAGCTATGTAGTGCTTTTAGCATGCTCACAATAGAAAACTCAAGTTGGCTAGAGCAAAATTGCCTGGCATATACCTGGACATGAACTTTTGGAGTGAGAACTTTCCATCAGGGAAAATTGTGCATCTTAATTTGTGAGATTAGCCATCGAAGCCAGTCCCTAAATCCCACCGCCAAATTTGTCATGTAAGACTTGTCTTGACAGGGCACGTTTAAGGATCAGCAGTCAGGAATTGGAATTTTTTTAAATTTTAAATTATCTTCCCCATTTATTTAGACTCAATTCATCTAGTAGGCCTGGTCATTATATGAAGGAAAAAAATGCACATCTCAGGGCTCATTTTGACTGCAAAATAAATCCCCAAGTCACAAGGACACTAAGAGTGAGCTAAGGAACATGCTTTGACCTTCTTTTCAATCCTTTGGAGCAGAGTTTTTGAAGACTTGTTTTGTACTACTTTGTTTGGTCTTCAGAACTGAAGCTTGCTTGGGACTGGGGAAGAATGTGTAATAATTGACTGACTTTACACCGAGTGACCCGATCTTTTTCTTTTGTGTTCCATTCTTTTAAAAAATAAAAACTATTTGCAGTACCATCTGCAATGCTCCGGCTACCGGCTAATAATGCAACCAGTTCAGACGTTTAAAAAAAAAAAAAGATTATCGAAATGATGATGACATGCAAATTTCCCCTGAAATTATCATAAGTAAACATTTGAAGTCTGGACTAATAAAATCCCATCTGTGTTACTTCATATCGAGTTAGTAGAGAGCTGTGATAATGAATTTTGTAATATCTCACGAACAGACATCTCAATCAGGGACTAATCCTGTGATTTTACTGCAGAATCACTAAATCTGGAGCCGCCAAACTGCTACTTCTGGGCCCCCGGGCCCGCGAGGATCGCAGAACCCCCGCCTGCGTCCTTATTAGCGGGTGGGAGAACCGTTTGGCCGGGCAGCCCCTCCTCTAGTCAGCGACCTTGGCCCGAGGCCCCGGGTCTTGCTCCTTCCAGGAGAGGCCGAGGAGAGGGAAATGTAACTCAAGCCAGTGGCAGATTCGCAGCTACCTGCCCGCCTCTGCCCCTCCTCCAACTGGCAACGCCCGCTCCCACCCTCAGCCCTAGACCCAAGTGCAGTGAGCCCTCCCGCCGCCGGCGTACCCTGGTTAGGGTGGAGTGAGGCCGACGCCGAGACCCAACGGTCCTGGGGAGCCCGGGGCCTTCTTTCATTTCTTCGGTCTTTAAAGCAGCGCCGCTCTTCTACCCACCGGGACAGAGTCCCTCACCACCCACCTTTCCTGCGCCTGTGGCGGAAAAGGGGGCGCGCATTAAATGCTTGGCTCGCTGCGTTGTGGTTGGAAATTTGAAAAAGGTTTAGTTTGCAGAGAAGGAGAAGGGGGAGAACTGGGGGAGCCGATCTCTCAGAGTTATTTCTCCGTCCTTGGCCGGCAGTACACCCTCTGGGGACTTTCGCCCCGCTCTCCCCAGTCTCACGCAGGCCACACCGTTTCCCTCCCCTGCGATCTTAAATCATACTTTAGGGTAAATAAATGGCTGGGGTGAGTATCTCCAGGGAGAAGTGTGGCTAAATATGGAAAAGTGGCTCCTGATGGACGAGAGGCCCAAAGCTGGCTAGTTTCTGGAGACCCCTCGGAGAGCTTTAGAGTCCTGCTCGTTTTCGAATTACAGAAAATCGAGGGCAACTGCTGTCTAGGACAGGAACAAGTTGATTCTGAAATTCTGGAAATGTTTACTGAGTTCCAAACTAACCAACGAGCACTGTGCTGAAAGGTGGCCTTCCCACACAACTCCCCAATAGAAAAGGCCTCCTCACCCGCTCCCACCACCGCCCCCCAAGTTTGCATTTGTTAAGGTTGCCCTGCTGTTCAGACGGACTCTTAACCACCGACACACACCGTATGTGTAGTTCCACAGCCTAGGTCTCCAGAACGTTGTAACTGTGTAGGCCAAAAGCCTCTGGGCCTGCCATTCGCTAAGATTCAAGAGGGAGATGCCCCCTGGGGCTAGAATGGGGGGGTGAAGCTGGATAGCAAGTGGCTGTCAGGTCCGAGAACCTAGCACAGTAGACGCATATAGCGAGTATTGAAATTGCCTTCTCTGTCTCACTCCCGCCCCAGCCTCTTTGAGCCCTGCGTGCCCGCAGACCGCCCCTTCTCACAGCCCTCCTTCTCTTCTGTTTTGCAGATAACGGGGAATGGAGACCAACTGCCGCAAACTAGTGTCTGCGTGTGTGCAATTAGGTAAGACTCGCTTCTCCTGCCTGGTCCCCCGACGGGAAACCGCGCCACTCGAGGGCGGCGAGAGAGCACCGGCCCTGCTGTGAGGCCGCGGCGTGGGGCGCTTCCCGGAGGAGCCGGCCAGGGCAGGAAGGAAATCAGAACCGGGATGCTGGCGGCCTCATCTTTGGGGGGCTGTGGATAGGGAGGGAGCCGCTCGCCGCATCCCGAAGCCCCATGTCTCCTCCCCTGGGCAGGAGCAGCTGGCAGCCAGGGAGGAGCAGAGAGAGGACGCTCCCTGCTCTGGGTGGCCAGAGGGTAGGCAAGACAGGAGTGCCCTCCTCTTTTCCTTCTAACTGGGTCTCTGCTCTTTGTCCCTCTTTTTCCTCCGTCCTGCCTCCTCCCACACCCTCCACCCCCGCTGCTTTCCGCGGCGACCGGGGGCTTCTCTCTCCCTGCACGTGGGGCTGGCGCGCGCTGCCCAGGCGTGCAGCCGGCGGCCGTTGAATGCCTCTTCTCCAAAGACTCCGAAATCAAAAAGGTCGAGTTCACGGACTCTCCCGAGAGCCGGAAAGAGGCGGCCAGCAGCAAGCTCTTCCCGCGGCAGCATCCCAGCGCCAATGGTAAGGCCGAGAGCGAAGCGCAGGCCGCGCGCTGGGCGCTCGCCTTGGGGCCTCTGGGTGAGGCGCACGCGGGCGTGCCCGCCAGACAGGCGCTCTCGCTCTTTGAACTTAGACACTTGGCCTCTGGGTGGGACGGAAAGCAGCCGTTCCAGGGAAGTTAATTCCTTCCCCAAATCATACTGGACTCCTGAGACCCAACACCTCTCCCTCTCTCTCGAGCTTTCCGAGTGGCCTAATCCATACACATGCCAACCCACCTCAGTGCCTCTAGCTGGCGTGGTAAAGTGGTCCAACAGCGACCTCTGTCGCTCACCACGTCCCACTGCGTGCAGCACCAAGGGCCCACCGGGTCCCGGCGGCTCTCAGACGCGTCCCGCCCAGGTTTCTGGGTGTGGAGTTTACCGCACCGGAGGATTGTGTTGGCGGAGATTCGCTTGGCTGGGGAGGTGCAGGAGCTGACAACAGCCCGCAGAGCCAGAGGGCAGCGACTGTGCTCAGCAGCCAAGAGTGGAATGGAGTGTGTACCCCTGTCGACGCGAACCTACCTGTTGTGCTGGTTTTAGGGCCTCGGGTTTTGGTGGTGTCGTTGTTTGATTGGCTGGTTTCACTCTGGACGAGTCAAGGGACATTGCTTTTCAAAGCCTGCAGGCTTGTGTGAAAGTTAAAATGTCTCCAACCCATTGCACAGGCCTTTGCTGAATTGAAACTTGCCCTTCAGTAGGGGTGTGTGTGTGTGTAGGGCTGAGAGGACAAGCTTTCCCTTGGAATACATGAAAAACTCAAGTTTACTGTTCCTCTATTCTCCGGGTTTTCCAGGCTCCTTAATAAATAAGTGCCTAGCCTTAGGAGGTTGTTGACCTTTGATAGTGTGAGGAGATAAAGCGCCCTCCACCCCCGCACCTGCCCCCCAGCTCTCGGCCCCTAACCCTCTCTTTCCGGATTAAAGAGTAAGGATACAAATATAATGGGTGCCGGAGGTGGGGGGGAGGCAAATTGGGACCCTCGCCAAATAAACAAACCATATTAGTAAGAAGAAAACAAAGGCCTTGCATTTAGGTTTCCCAGTGAATCTGAGAGAAAAACATCATTTGTTGAAATAAAACGTATAAAGTGGTCCGGAGTAGACTGGCCTCGACACTGCACAATATCGCGACTCCTCCTGCTGGGCCAGTTAAATGCTCACTTGTCCGGGATTAACCCCATGGGGTTAAATGGGGCCATGCAGAGATAACGTCGGGTGATTTCTGTCATTAAGATTGTGTTAAATTCTTCTTCTGTTTGATAATCGGTCGTAAAAATAAATTATTAGACCGGACTATGTTTGGGATATGGTTAAAAATCAAAAGTAGCGATGACTCCCGGGGAAAATGCTTTGTGCGGGTTCAGCCCTGGCTCCAGCCAGACTAAAGGAGCTCCCCAATCTGACTTCGCACGGGGCGGACTGGCCGCCGCCCAGGCGAGGCTGACATGTCTCGCTGCACTAGGAGCTGGAGAGACGCAAAATGTCTCTTCCTTCCCCCACCCCCACCCAGGGTTCTTTGACCCCAGGAATGGTTACTGAGGGCAGGTGGCCTCCATGCGAGTTGGGAGGCTGGGCCCCTTCGAGAAGCCTGGGTGAAATGAGGGCCTCCTGGGTGGGGAAGAAGCTGGCGAGCTGGGGAGTCCTGCCGGCTCCTATCACAGTCCTGGCAGGTGCCCCTGGACGTTCGATTTTGATAATTAGCAAGTAAACAAAGAACAAGAAATAGCCATTACTTTCAGCCCGGATTATTTTAGTGCATGTGAAGGGCTCTTCCCCTACACTGCCAGTTCTCTCTTTTCTTCCTTTTGGACCAAAGAAGAAAATTGCTGCCCAAACATGTTTAATGCCATTAATTAAGACGAGGTATGTGATAGGAAGAAATGTTGAAAATCTTGACTTTATTGGCTTTTAGGGATCTGGTAGACCAAAAAATGTCACACAAAATGAATAGGCAAAGCTATAATACCCCTGAAGGAAAGTTGCCAGCATTCTCTTTACTGGATATAAGTAAATTTAACTTAGGCAATAAGAAACTTCTGGCCACAGCCTGCTTAAAAGAAAGATTTTTTTCCTCCTTTTTCATAGTTTTTATTTCCTTTTAAAAAGAAAAAAAATGTTCACAATGACATGCGATTTCCAAAAAGGGTCAGGATATTCTATTATTGGCATTGCCTTCTCACCCACCAAAACCCCATGTCCTCATTGAAGACAGAAAATGTTCTCCGAGTAGGCAAGGTAGATTTCTGGGAGGCCTGGGCCCTGAGTCCCTTCTTATAGAGTCCCCGATCCCTTGATACCCATTGGGCTGACCCACAGCCTGGCTAGAACCCCGAAATGGGAGGGGACATGAGGTCAGCTGGAGACCCTAAGGTCAGGGCTTTGAGAGAGGGTGGAGAGAGGAATGGCTAGGCATAATAAGTGGAGCGATGAAGAGTTGGCAAGTTAAGCAGTACCTTTGATAATTAGCAAGTAAATTAGAAGTAAAATTAGAATTAAGGGGCAGAGGCCCCTGAGAACGTCTCCCTACGTCAGCGGTCCTTGGCCTTTACTTGTTTGGGGTGTCCCTAAAGGAACCTCCTTATGGAACTCAAAAAGTGATCTTGACCTTCAGGAAGGCAATGACCTGATCCTCCCCTGTCAGTAACCCTTACAGTTTCCAGCGGTGGCTCTGGATTCCGGGCTGAAATCAGTCCGAGCTGCGGCCCCTTGGTCCTGGCGCCTGGCTTCGCGACCAAACCTAGGGCGAGTACCTTTGCCCGGCCTCCCCCAGCGATGCCATGAATTTTTAAACAGCTTTGGCAAAGTGGCTGGGCTCTCCACCCGGGTCTCTAGTGAGCGAAGACGTTCTTCCCTTGGGAGAGGGACTCCAAGGCCCCGTGCGGCTCCCAAGCCACCACACACACTCTCTCCCGGGGCAGCATCTCGGTTCCGGTCTTCTTCAGAGGACCCGGGATAACCCCGCCGCCCAAGCCCCCACAGACCCCCCATTCATTCAGTCAGCAAATGTTTGCCGAGCACATACTACGTGGGTCTCTAAGTACCCCCTGAAAGCAAACAATCCTAGTTCCCTCCTCTGTTAAGAAGCGACTTTAATGCTAACAAAGACACCGGCGACAGCAGCCCAGACCTTCCGCAGCAAAACGCAAAATGGTGGTGCACAGGGCGGTTCTCGTGGCCTCAGCGCTGTGAGAGAGGGGTGTTTAGAAGGGTACAGGGCTCGCAGTGCGGCGCGGGGGCAGGGATGGGGCCTGTCAAGTCGCGTGGGGTCTGAGCAAGAAGCAACCAGACAGAGGAGCTGGGCAAGGAGAGAAGGTTTTCTTTCTTTTTTTTTTTTTTTTTTTTTTTCCGACTTCCCCGCCAAATCAATTGACTGGCAGAAGCTGCCCCTCCGTTTTGTGTTTTTGTTCCCCATCCGGAGTAATTGGAACAGTTGTCCCAAGGTAGTCAATCCCTACGGATCCCCGCCCGCAGAAGCAGGCTTTACAGGTTACGACTGGGTTTGCGCTCAAAGTTTGGTCAGGCTGGTGCGGCTGTTACTCCGCTGTTAATATATGCAGCAGTTGTGAGAACGGCTCCGGGGAAAAGGAAATGTATAACGAAAGCTTATTCGTGAGCAGGAATATACTAATGGAACAATCTGATGTCTTCTTAATCCTATGTAAAAAGCTTTGTGGTCTTCCTAATATTGACTGAATGGGTAATTAATGGCTCTTCATCTAGGCGAATACCCTGTAATCCAAAGATAGGCAATAGACAACAAGCCCAAGGTAGAAGACAAAAGGCCCAACTGCGGCCGCCACCCGCCGCCAGCCCCCACTACTAGGGTCTCCAAATGGGAAAGTTTTCTCTCAGGAGCAAAAGGCCGGAGGAATGGGAGAATATACGTCCTTTTCCTGGGCTAGACTTCACCAAAGAACCTGGCGGCCCACCTCAGTCCTCCACTACTCGGTCTATCCTCCACCACTCCTGCTCTCTGCGTTTCTTTTTTCTCCCCTCTAGGAAGTCGCCTTCATTATGGCCCTGAAATGAAGTCCCCCCCCAAAAAAAAAAAAAGAAAAAAAAAACCCTATTTTTCATTTGGAAAGTGATTGATAACAAGGACCAACACACAAGGTCCTCAAAAGTCCCAGGCAAATGATCGAGCTCCTTTCTGATCCAGGTGGAGACTCCTTTCTCTTACAATCCAAGGCAGAGAGTCTTTGAGGACTGAGGTAGTGGGGAGGAGAGAGAATAAATTAGTAGAAGCAAGAGCACGCAAAATTGTGTATATGTGTTAAAGAGTGATTAGGAGTGATGGAGTCAACTTCATTGTGAGGATATGACATGAAGAGTGCCCAAGATTCTCTCAGCGTGTTTTTTAACAGGCTGACATTTTAATTTAAACCTTTAGAAGTAATATATTACTTGGGTTACTACAATGAGCTGGGTTCCTTTTTTCGTCAGCTGACAGCTTTTAAAATATTATTTCGCTAGGGAAATAAAAGCTTCATCTCAGATTATAGGTGGGTATTTTTGGATTTATGTGATTTATGGTCACCATGACAACTAATGCTGAATGTTAGCTACCAGCATGTCTGGGAGAGGGAAGACTGAAAGAAGGGAGAGCAAGAGAAATAGAAAAGGGAGACAGACATGAGATGGAGACGGAGACATAACGAAAAGAGAAAGAGAGAGGAACGCTTTAATTCAATTGTTGTTTTGTTTATTAAGTGACTTTAGTTAGTCCCTTGCCACTTCTCTATCTCTGGACCTGGATATTGATATATTGATGTTTGTCTTTCTCTCTCTCGCTCGCTCGCTCGCTCTCTCCTCTCTCTCTCTCTCCTCCTACCCCAAGCAAACATTTATACTATTGTCTTTATTTTACTTTTCCATGCCTAGTTGCGTTGCGATGAAATGAGCGCCTAATAAACCTGTAGCGGTAGCACGCTAACGTGAAGAGGCATGGTGGCACGTGGATTCAGTGATTTCGGCAGCCCCCTGCTCCCGCACCCCCTCTAATCCCTCGCTCTTCTCTTCACCAGCCAGCGTGGGGGTACATAACCCCGCCACCAGAACTCCCTCATCTAGTCACGCCATACCTCACGTGGTGGAATGTGTGAGGACAGAAATATGGGGACCATGTACACGGACCCAGAGAGGGTGGGTGTTGCTCAGTACATCTACAGAGTTCTGATTCAGAAAGAATCCACCCTTTTTTACAAACTAGCACTTTTTTATTCCATTTAGGGACTGAAGGGCGGAAAATCAGCCACAGTAAAGCCTTTAATTTCTGTGTTATGGCGGGGGTGGGGGGTAGAAAGGGGGCCCGTTCCAGCTTGATTTGTGAGCGTAAAAAAGCCAGGCAGAGGAAAGAGGAGAGAAAGGGCCACTTCTTGGGCGGGGTGCAAGGTCTCCATCTGACCTCTGCGCCTTACACCACCACCTGCACACACGCCTGTCACGTGGCTCCGAGCGGAATGGCTGGGGAGGGGAGTCGTCCTTGAGTTAGCCTGGACCACAGTAAGATTCCTACCCTCTATGGCCTGATAGCATAGGGAAACATCTTAATTGAGCCATCTTCCAGGTGAGCTCTGAGGAGCTGTTTTTTTCTAAAAGTCGTGGGTCGCTTGACTAGGTCCCAGTCCATACCCAGACCTCAGCAACTGAGAGTTCGGTGGCACAGCAGAACCAATCTCATCGCGGAGGCCAGAGGGGCTTTGCGCAACTAACACTAAAGAGTGTGAAATTAAATAAGACCTTAAGACTGGTACTCGATGGCCAGTATCAGCTCACGCCTGGCCTGACCCCAATTTACACATTTCCCTCTTCAAGGGGTCTTTCTTTGAAAGAATTAGCAAGACAACCCAATTGAGACGACACCTGATGTCTTGAGACAGGAAAACCCAAACCCTCACTGGGCTTCCTGTCCTTGCCCAGCGAGACCGTGCAGCATGCGCGGCTTCCCTGAACGGACCACGCTGAGTTTTTCTAGACTGAAAATTTCTAGAACCAGTCAAAGAAACGGGAAGGGGGGGTGACAGTAGTGCTGAACCAAAAACATAAGATCTCTTTCCTTCCAACTTCTTCCTATGCTGCCTGTACCTGTGTACCCACAAGATTTTTATAAATTAAACATCCAAAATTAACCACCACCATCACAATTTTAATTGAAAAGTGTTTCCTGGTTCCCTACTAGACGTTTGCTTTTCCCATTTAGACTTTTCATGTTGATACCATGGAGTGAACCTTGTTGGACCTGGGAAGTGTGTTACCCAAACTAAGAGTTTGTGATTAGTTGATTAGGAGAGAGTTGAAATTCCGGCTGGAAAAATGCAAATAAACTGTTGTTTAGAGAGCTGGAGTTGGAAGAGGACCATATATATGTGTAATAAATAATATATATATGGTGTGTGTTTTCACTCTAACCAGAGTGTTCCAGATAATTGTCTTTAGTATCCTCCACTTCACTTTGCAATAGATCGACAAAATTTAAGATTCCTTGTATTTTTAGGCTTTTAGGCTACCTGAAGATCACCAGCACTTCCAGAATCTCCCACACTTTGGCACTATGAGAAGCTGTCACTTCCCCTTGGGTTTGTCACCCAATTTGAAGGCTGGTTTAGGTCCTTCACAGTGTGTATTTGTCTTGATGAAAGTTCTATTAGTCAAGCAGAGCCACCTGCGCTTGCATTAAAATTCGGCGGGTTAAATGAGAGGTGGACTTAGAATCGGTACGGCTCCATGAAGCTTCTCAGCTCTCCCAAGCAACTAATGGGTTTTGGAAAAAACCAGGAGCTTCCACCAAAAACTTGCATGCTCTATGATAGAGAATTTTTCATTTTTTGATGTAATGGAGTTTCTAGTTGAAATGAGGCTTTAGGGGCATGGTACTGTGGGGATCGCAGCTATACTGAGATTTAAAAAAAGAAACTAGAATATGATTAGTAAACACATTGGGCAGAAAAGAGCTGGATTCATATTGACTTATAGGTCATCAGCTGGCAGTACAATGGCAGGAAATATTTACTTTACCCATATACTTTATGATCTTGGGGGAATTAGAGGAAATTCAATAAGAAAACGGCTAGAAACATCTAAAACCCTTATTTAAAAGACTTAAGCAAATTAGAGTCTTATCAGATTAAAAACCACTACAAATGTAAGAGCATTGTCTTCGGTGAAACGCTGTGGGGTCTGAGGAGATTCTCCTCCAAATCTCAGGGATAAAATGCGTCATTTAAGCACCAGATAATGAACAGAATGTAAATTAATTTAACCTTCTTTACCAACAGACTGCTGGTGTAATACGTATAATTTAGTGATAAGATTGCAGGACCTAATGTAGCTGAATGTATGAGCCTCAGCTAATGCAGACCTGTCACAGGGGGATGTGTTCTCCTCTGAGCAGGTTTGTGTATACCTGGAATGGGGGTGACCTAGAATTAAAGTTAAAATTAGAAATGATGATTTAAAATTTGCTATGAAGAAAGTTCCCCCTTAAAGTGGGATGGTCCTTGTGAGGAGATACTGAAGAACAATTCTCATTTGGTTCCTTGGACTGCTCTCAAGAATGTTTAAAATGGGGGAGGAGTTGCAGATAGGGTTTGGATGTGGGGAGAAGGGCAAAGCGAGACGCACAGGATACAAACATTTTTGGAGTCTGTTTCATCCACTCTGTCCCAGACTGAGTCAGTTTCCCAATCTTGTGAACAAGGACAAGAAGGGAGTTTTCTGAAGATACTCATACTGGTGTTGCAAATCATTGACTGTAGTGTCAAACAAGTACACAGTCAGGGATGATAACACTAACTCCACAATAACGCAATCGCCAATGCAGAACCCAGGGAAGATTAGTTTGTGCTCTCCAGCTGACCTAAGCCAAAGGACAAAAGGACTCTCAAAAATTATTTTAAATGATACGTTTGGATTTCTTTCTTTACTTTCTTTGGAAATTAAACTTTTTTTGGAAATAGTGCTGTAAAGAGTTGGATGTCCCCAAAGGTGATTTTCCCTTTGTTTTATATAAATGAATAAGGCTTTGCTTTTCCTAGCTGAGTGTTTTCCAAGCTTTTGCCCATCACTTACACACTACCGCCTCTGCCTGCTTGGACTTTAACAATTCAAGACAGCCTTGAGCCTCCTAGGAAAAGAAAATGACTTAAAAATTACCCTTGAAATTGGTTATTTGGCAACATTCTTAATTGTATGGAAACTCATTAAAGCATATTTCATATATAATTAGCTCAAGGCTGTTGATTCTACAAGCTTTATGGATTTCAATCTGATTGATAATAAAGTAAACAAGAGAGTCGAATTTAAAGCTCGGCTCTCTCTCGGGTTAGGACGAGCTTAATACAGTGTACAAGGAATTTGAAAGATCTAGGATATGTGTCTTAATCAACGTTAAGTAGAATGGATAAGCTTTCAGCATTTTGAAAATGCTGGGTTAGGGTTTCTATTCTATTGTATGTTTTCTGTCTGGGGACTAATAAGCATTACAGAGAACGTGATCTGAGGTGACTTTTTATTCTTGTATAAATCCAGAGTGAACCACCAAACAGTTGTTCGCTTAAAGTCAGGGTAATTTTCTTTTGACGGGTCCATTTGCTTCTCGATTTCTAATTTATTAGCCTGACTTCTCAGGGCTCTGTCTTTTTCTTTTTTTGCAATTAAAATACAGCTTTTTCAGATTAGCGCCCCATTCACCTGACAGACTGTTTGGAAATTTTAAGATCGGAGAGGTGATTTGTTGGTGTTTTTAAATATTTCTGGGTTTAAGTAGCCTGTCTCCTTTTCATATAGGGGAAGAAAAACACGTCTGGATTGGAAATGGATATAGTGAGGTACAAAAAGAAGGAGTGGAGGGTGTTTTGTTGATCTATGTACCTTCTAGCCCTCGACCTTTCTGTCCTTTACTCCCGAGCCTTTTACTCCCAGTCTCATCCTTCCACCTCCCCGCCCTAACAAAAAGCCGATCGTCTTTTGCCCGGCTGGAGCCGGCGGGTGTAGACTCGGTGGGCGCAACAAGGTATTTGCCCGGCCCCGCACAGCTGATAGGTGCAGGCAGCACTGTCCCTCCACCGAGGTTCAAGGCCTCCTGATTGGTGCGAAACCACGTCACTCCAGCCCCGCTAAGCGACTGGGAGGAGGCGGGAGGGTGGGGGAAGGCAGTGGCCGAGTGACGTCTTGGCACCAGGAAGCCCGCCTCTGGTTTTAAGATGTTAGGCCAACAGGGAAGCGCGGAGCCGCAGAGCTGGTCCGTCGCTGGCCCGAGTGCCGGGAGCTGAGCTGCGGCGTGGCCCGGCTCGAGCTCGACAACCCGTCGGGGTGTGCGTGTGTGCGTCGCGGAGGGTGCGACCCCGGGCCCTCGCCGCCGCCGCCACTGCCGCCGCCGCCGCCGCCGCGGGGATCCAATATCAGCTACCTGTCCCTGTCACTCTTGACACTTCGCTGTCAGGGCTGCGCGCCGGGGGCGGGCAGAGCGCGCTCCGCGTTAGCTTTCCTTATTGGAGGGGTACTTGGGGGAGGGAGGAAAGGAAGAAAGGGGTCTTTGCCCACTCTGGTTTCGCTTTGGAGCTTGCAAGCCTGCTCCGCAAAGACGCTCCGAGCAGTGCCCTCCTGCCCACAGCCGAATGGCTCCGTTTGCCCACTGACTTTCGGCCGCCGACCCTTTCGCTTGAGCCTTCCGAAGAAAACGGGGCGGGCTCGGCTGGAGGACTCGGCGAGGGTTGTGTTCCCTGGCTCTGCCCGCGGCGGCCACCGCGGGAAACCTCTGCGCTTGGAGCGCAACGCGGCGGCGGCCCAGGATTCGTAGGGCGGCGTGCTCCTTCGTCCATGAACTGCTTGAAAGGCCCGCTGCACTTAGAGCACGGAGCAGCAGGGACCAAGCTGTTGGCCGCCTCCTCGTCCTCCTCCTGTCACCATCCCCAGCCGCTGGCTATGGCTTCGGTCCTAGCTCCTGGTCAGACCCGCGCCCTGGACTCCTCCAAACACAGGCTGGAGGTGCACACCATCTCTGACACCTCCAGCCCCGAGGCCGCAGGTAAGGCGCCGCACCGCCCCGCGGTACCCCCGCCCAGCCGCCCCGCGTCGCTCGACCCTTCTCGCCCGAAAGGAAGTTGGCCCCTGCTGGGGGAGGTGTGGTGGGAGTGGTCGTTCAGCTTGCTCCCTGCATAACTTCCGTCCCTTTTGCTCTACCTCCACCACCGGCCGGGGTGGCGCGAACGGCGCGGGCCATTCTGCGGCCCTCCGTATTCCAATCCTAGCCTCCGTTCTGTTTCTTGAGGCACAAAACTCCAAGCATCTCCACCCGAGAACGTTCAGAGGCCGCTCCCCATCTCCCACCCCGGCCCTGTTCTCCTTTAGGCTTTCAGCTCCCGAGAAGCTCCGCTTGTTAGAAAAGTATTTCTGAAACCATGTCTCAGAAGAAGAGGTGGTCGTTCTAAAGGGCGGAGGAACTTGGGTGCCTGACCAAATCCCAAAATCTACTTTCCTAGCATTCCGAAACCACGTCGAAAGCTGAGCTTTCTTCGAGGAGGGTCTGTACAACACGCGCGGGTGGCTGTCCCAGGAGATTTGGTGTGTCTGCGCAGAGGCGTATGAATGTGCTTGAAAGCACGGGCTATAAAAATGAATGTGCCGTCGCAGGGAGATAAACATGTAAATAAAACGTGCGGCGCCAGGGGAGGGGAGGAGATGGGGCGCGCACACCCACACTCACGTCTGTACCCACCCCCCCAGACGCAGCGCTCCCTGCCGCGCGAGTGGCGGCTCATACACTCCTCCTCGCCGGCCACCCAGCTCTTCCCGGACGGTGTCGCCCGGTCCAGTTGGAGTTCCTGGGTTGCCAGTGGGCATGCTGACAGGAACCTTTGTGTGTTTCGTTGTCAGAGAAAGATAAGAGTCAGCAGGGAAAGAATGAGGACGTGGGCGCCGACGACCCGTCCAAGAAGAAGCGGCAGCGGCGGCAGAGGACTCACTTCACCAGCCAGCAGCTGCAGGAACTAGAGGCCACTTTCCAGAGGAACCGCTATCCGGACATGTCCACACGCGAAGAAATCGCCGTGTGGACCAACCTTACGGAAGCCCGAGTCCGGGTAGGAGCCCGCGCGGAGCCTGAGAGGGCGAGGCGGGAGGGGTTTGTAGAGATGCAGGCAGTGTAGACAGGGTGGGACTGTGGAAGGGAGCGCCGCCCCGGAGGGCACGAGTGGGGTGGTTTTGCAAAGGCAGAAGGCCTCATGGCGGCCCCAATTGCGAGATTACAGGTCCCCCTTCCGAGACCGGCCGTGGCCCGGCGCAGGGACCCTGAGCGGCACCGGCTCGCCGCCCCGCCATCCAGCGCCCTCCCAAACTGGGCCTCGTGGCATTTCCCTGCACAAGGCATTGTGTTCCCAACATGCAAGTCTCCAGGGGAGTGCTAATAAAATCCCTCCCAGGCCAGGAGCCGTGAACAGGCTCCAACCTGTGCGCCTATAATAAGGAAAACCCGCCAGAGACACGCAAGGAGTGGCCCTCGCTGGGAAACTTTCGCGCCCGGCCTGGCCTTTTCTCTACTCCCCTTGCTTTCCTTATAAGGTCTTTGCGGTTTTTCCGCCATTCAGGTCTTTCTCACACCCTATCTCCTGGTTTTGTGATCTTCGGAAGTCATTTTAATACACAATTACTATCCGGCTAGTCCTCTTAGAAAAAGAAAAAGAAAGACTTTTCGGTTTGGTTTATTTATCTTTTCTCAGATTGTTACACCCTTCCTCCCAGTTATAATAGTTTTATTAAAGAAAGGGCTTACCTTTGTAGCAAATCTGTACTTTATGGATTGGCAAAAATGAACTTAAATCAATTACCCAGTAGCAACATCCTGGTTTATGCTGGTCGGTGGAAAATTCCAAAATTGTTGGAATTCTGGAAGCAGAAAACACACATAGCAGGATCCAGAGACTTTGTTGTAGAAACAAAAAATGTTCTGGATAGAAAAATAGAGTTCCCAGTCAGAGATGAAAAGCAGAAAGAAGCAAGCATTATGTAACAATAATGATGAAAAGAATAAGACCAAAATGCACTTCCCAGAGCAGAGGGAACGAAGGCACTCTCTGGGTGGCATCTGTGTAAGGTATGAGGCAATAGTAGTGGTAGAAGAGCCGGGATGAAGTTGGAAATGGTTTTAGTTTAACCGCGTAGAGCTAGTGCTCCAGGCCGGCCGGTGTGGTTTTGCTCCAAGGTCAGTCTTTCATTAGCTCTCCTGCGCAACAGGGGAACGGGCCTCGCACGTACTCTTCTCCCTGGGCAAAGTTTAGACGGCCTAGGGTAGAAATGGCAAGTAATTAAAATAAAAACACAATCTGTGGGTTTTGCGGAATCTTTCGGAAAAGCCCTCCCCCACCCCTCTGGTTTCTCTCAGTCCCTCCCTAGTCCTCTGCCGCCGCCACGCTAGGCTCCCGCTCCCTCCCGCTACCTCCTTCCAGACCCGCTGCAGGTCGAGCCAAGTGGGAGTGAGGCTTGCTTTTTATAGCAGTCGGATGCAGAGAGGAAGGGGGCTAAAAAGGAAATCGAGAATGAAAGAGAAAAGGAAAAAAAAAAAAAATGCGGATTAGGCGGCTGGGCCCGGCTGAGCTGTGTAATGTAAAACATCACTGGTGTCAACTCCGAAATCTCGGGCCAGTCTTCACTCCAATACACAAAAGCCGCCGTCTGGGGCGACGGGCGGACCCAATGTGGATTGAGAGCAGGGTTGCGGCGGGGCCACCCTGCATGGGTAGGAGCTGGCCGGGGTGGATGGCTGCCAGCAAAGCCAAGCCACCGGACTGGGCCCAGCGGGAGCAGCGCGGGGTGCTGGGGCCTGGCCTGCGGATGGGCGGAGGGTGAGACGGAGGGGAGTGAAAGGAGGAGGAGGCTGCAGAACAACCTTTTCTGGGTTCCCGGAGATTTACGCACGAAGCTCGCGGAGTTTAAAGAGCTGTCGGGGAGGTGGCCTTTTGCTTTTTACTTGGTTATTTTTCTAGGCGAGGAACGGGGTCGCGCGCATCGCCCGTCGCTCGTTGAGGGGAGGGCGCACATTCCCTGGAGTGGGAGGTGGCAGTGGAGATCCGAGAGGGGAGGGAGGAGCTGTATGGGGGAGAAAGCCGGCTCTGGTGCCCTCTCAGCCCCTGGCCCTCTACATTTAGTCTGTGGCTTTGGAATGGAAGCAAGTTTGCAAGGTGGTTGGGAAGAGTTGGGCAGAAAGCCCTCTGACCCGCGTTTATTTTGCAGTAAGTGTTTTTAGACCCCGAAGAAGGCTTGGTGAAGAAGCCACCGCAGGCCGCCAGGCATTTGGCTGGGGGTTTTGGCGCAGCTCAGAACCCAGGCTCGCAGGCCTGGGCAGGGCTTGGGCTGGTGACTGCGTACGGGCTCTGGAAGCTTGGGGCACGGGCCGGGCCCGGGGTGGGGAAAACGGTGGCGGCCAGGGTGTGTGTGTGTCAGAGAGAAGGCAGCCTCTGGTGCTCTCCGGAATCCACGTTTTACTTATCCGATCTATGGCGTCTGTTTGCTCCTGCCCTCCACCCCCCAGGTTTGGTTCAAGAATCGTCGGGCCAAGTGGAGAAAGCGGGAGCGCAACCAGCAGGCCGAGCTGTGCAAGAACGGCTTTGGGCCGCAGTTCAACGGCCTCATGCAGCCCTACGACGACATGTACCCGGGCTATTCGTACAACAACTGGGCCGCGAAGGGCCTCACGTCGGCCTCTCTGTCCACCAAGAGCTTCCCTTTCTTCAACTCTATGAACGTCAACCCCCTGTCGTCGCAGAGCATGTTCTCCCCGCCCAACTCCATCTCGTCCATGAGCATGTCGTCCAGCATGGTGCCCTCAGCAGTGACCGGTGTCCCGGGCTCCAGCCTCAACAGCCTGAATAACTTGAACAACCTGAGCAGCCCGTCCCTGAATTCCGCGGTGCCGACGCCCGCCTGTCCTTACGCGCCGCCGACTCCTCCGTACGTTTATAGGGACACATGTAACTCGAGCCTGGCCAGCCTGAGACTGAAAGCAAAGCAGCACTCCAGCTTCGGCTACGCCAGCGTGCAGAATCCCGCGTCCAACCTGAGTGCTTGCCAGTACGCGGTGGACCGGCCGGTGTGAGCCGCGCCTAGAGCGCGGGGATCCTAGGACCGTGCGGGACCGGGCAACTCTGCCCTTGAAAGACTGGGAATTACGATGGAAGGTCGTGGGCACTAAAGAAAGGGAGAGAAAGAGAAGATAGAGAGAGAAAAGGAAACCACTGAATTAAAGAGGGAGCCCCCTTGATTTCAAAGGAATTTCCTCAATGTCTGACATCTTTCACTAAAAGAATTTCCAACAGTTGCAAGGACACACACAGATGTTTGACTGAATATGACATTTTAACATTACTATAAGCTTGTTATTTTTTAAGTTTAGCATTGTTAACATTAAAATGACTGAAAGGATGTATATATATATCGAAATGTCAAATTAATTTTATAAAAAGCAGTTGTTAGTAATATCACAACAGTGTTTTTAAAGGTTAGGCTTTAAAATAAAGCATGTTATACAGAAGCGATTAGGATTTTTCGCTTGCGAGCAAAGGAATGTATATACTAAATACCACACTGTATGTTTCTAACATATTATTATTATTAAAAAAATGTGTGAATATCAGTTTTAGAATAGTTTTTTCTGGTGGATGCAATGATGTTTCTGAAACTGCTATGTACAACCTACCCTGTGTATAACATTTCGTACAATATTATTGTTTTACTTTTCAGCAAATATGAAAAAAATGTGTTTTATTTCATGGGAGTAAACTATACTGTATACAAATTGGTCTGGATTCTTTCTGCCCTCCTTTGCCGCCTGGACAGGGTTTCTCAGTCACTGCCTCCTAAATAAACCAATCCCTCTGCCTGCCTCCTTAAAGATACAAGGCAGCAGTACTTATTTAAATTTGGTAGAAATAACTTATAGTCATGTATCAGAAACAAACAAAAAAGTCACTCCCAGCAAAAATGGGCTGCAAAGTCTGATCTTGTCTCCCAGATTTTTCTTTGGCTTGAACCCAGAGGATTCCATTATTGTTAGCAAATAATGTAAGAGAGAAAGAAAAAAAAGAGAAAGAACTTTAGAAAGTATGCCAGCTTGGAATGAATCTTTTACTTCTGGGGGAGGGGGCAGGGAACCTGCACCTCCAGTAAATTGTTCTGGAGAAGTATGTGTGTATGTATGCATGTACAGTTTATATACATTCCTCTTGAAGAGGAATATATCTATAATAAGTTTACAAGGAAACACCTCCAGTTCAAAATATTTAGGCCTCCACGTTTATCTTTCAGACTTAAGTAGAGAGATTCTTCATGTTATATTGCATTACTATTTCCAAATCCTTTTGAGACATTAAAAGAAACAAAGACAGTTTCTAATAACTACAGCCCTTTAGTTTCTCAAAGAGCCCAGGGGTTGAGAGGTTAGAGTGGAGTTTCCTGAGTCTTGTCGAGCAATATGTAGTTGAGGCAAAGGTCATGCTCCCAGTGTTTTGTTTTAAATAATATTGACCCATTAATTCTAAACCTGCTTGTTCCTGAAATTATACAGGATTATAGTTTGCAAACTGCGGGACAATGAAGCAAATCAAGATGAATTACAGCCCTGGCCCTCCCTCCCATCCTCTGACATCTAAACCGGGAATGAGGTCGTTGTGAGTGTTTAAAAGAACTTTAAACACCCGCTGATCCTTTGTCGATGGTTTTTCACCTGTATTTTTTTTAATGTGGAATTTGATTTCGTAACAAATAGCAAATACAACTTAGTCCCAAAGAATTCACCACCTCGGCGCTAGAGGGGTTGGGGGGGGCGGGGGACAAGAGTTCTGAGGTCTTTTGCTATTCTGGTCATTGCCTGTCCCTACCCCCCCATCCCGGGGAGCGAGGACAAACATCACCCTGCGGAACTTGGAGCGAAAAGTAGCCCCCGATTTTCTGGAGCCGAGAAAACCTGTGTTTTTGCGCTTAGGTTTCTTTTATCAGATTGAAACTTTACCTATAAGCTTTTGGAACTCAGACACTGAGTCTTTGTTCTGCATGGAACTGCCGCTGCCATTTAAAGAGACAGCAAATAATGTCCCTGATTTAAGATCAGTATTCAATGTACATTAACTTTCTTCCTTTCTTTTTTAAGCTCTGCCTCCGACCTGCGGAGGGATCACGCGGCAGTAGGGGGCAGATAGAAGCCCTTTGGGCGAGGGTCACCTCTATCCTTGTTGTTCACTTGAAAGCACTGGAGAGGAAAACGGTCCCCTCGGGCGGACTTTGGCTTCTGGAGCCGCGGGGCCCAGTTGTCTCGGCTGCCCCAAACCTCCGCCCGGTATGGGGGGAGGGGTGACGGGGGAGGGGCAGCGGGGAGTGGGAGAGGGGATTTGGGGATGGGGGCTGGAAGTGCTAACGAGACCCGCTGGAAGGATTTGAGTCTCCGGGTAGTCCTAGAGTAACTTGGGAGCTCTGGGTACAGGAAATGGATCTCGGCCTAGTTTGCTTGCTGAAGTAGAACTCTATTTCGAGGGAATCAATCTGCAAGAAACAAAAATGGAAGTCGAGGTTTGGGAAGAGTTGTCACTTTCGCAACTTGAGTGGTGCGGGCTGGGGGCGGAGATTCGGGATTGTTGAGAGGCCCTTTCTCCTACCTCAGCTCCTTTCCCTGGACTTCTAGAAGGAAGAATTACCCTACTCACCCTACTTCCTCCCCACACCATCCCCGCTCGCCTGCCGGCCCCTTTCCGCACCTCCTTTTCCCTTCAAGAGTGAAAAGCCTTGTTCCCAAGCCAGTGGAGTCAGTCCCCTCGCCCCTCCCGCTCCCAGGACTTACCCCCTCCAGCCATCGCTACTGCCACCAACTCAGTTCCACTCAATCGATTTTTGCTGCATGTCAACACTTATTACCGGTGTGTGTGTGAGGGTAATTTTTCTCCTTCTCTGGGTCTCTTAATGATTTCTGAGCTAGTTGTGTATTAAAGTGCTTAAAGGAACCTTTAGGTAATCTATAGCATGAACACCAACCTCCTCCGCTTGGGATCGAAGATGGAGAGCCTGAGGTCGGCTGGGAGCCCAGGCCCCGCTGGCCTCCGCCCTCCGTCGCCACCTCAGAGCGCCCAGAGGCTGGGGCTTGGGCAGGAACCCGTGAGACGAGTCGCGGTCGAGGGGCTTTCCTCCCCACCACCACCTGTGACTCACCCTTTCTCCGGCCAGTCCTCGGTTTTTAACCTTTTAAAAATTTCTAAAGCCCAAAGTCTTCCTTCCCCTAATACCGAATTCAAATTAGTGGAGACCTGGAGAAAGGTGTATAGAGCCTACGTTTGCCTCAATTTCCTCTCAGTTCCTAAATCTGAGTTTTACTGTGCATAACTTGGTTAGAAATTTAATTAAAAAAACAAACAAAACAAAACTCTTGGGCAGCCTGTGCTGTGCCGGCGGCTTGATTAGGAGGCAAATCCTCCCCTTGGCCTCCTGGTCCTACTTTTTTCCCACCCCCACCCTTTTCCTGCGAGGTGCTGAAACGCGGGAGTCCTTAAAGGAGTGTAACCAAAAAAAAAAAAAAAAAAATTAATGGGAAAAAAATAAAGAGCATCTTAAAAGTCCCAATATTCCTCGAAAGCCTCATAAATTAACCCTGTGAAGAGCGGCGAGCTCTTTTAAGGAGAGTCCATAAAAACCTGGCGCGATCTTGAAGGAGGACGGGAGGACGACCCTCCCCCGCCACTCCCCCAACCACCATCGAGAATGTGTCCAAACAAAGGTCTGTTCTGCAATCCACATCCTAATCCACCGGCGCTCTCGCCGCCGTCGCTGGGCTCGTCGCCCACAGTCAACGCGGACTACTCAGGGAGTCCGCGGCTCCCTTATTTATTTATTTATCTATTTATTTATTTAATTTTATTTTTGAGAGAGACAGAGACAGAGAGAAACAGAGAGAGACAGAGAGAGAAGCGGGTGTAATCAGATCAGAGGCCTTTATATAGAGTCCCTATTGATTGACTTCTAAAACCTGGCAGGCTGCAGTTGATCTAAGCGCACCGGGAAGAAGAAAAGTGGCAGACTGAGGGAGGACAGGTCTCTAAGTAAAAAGAAAAAATTTCTTGTAGCAGATTTTCAGAAAGATTTTTTAAAAAACTATCCTTCCTTCCCAGTCTCCCTAATCTGGCGATTGCATTTTAACTGAACTTGAGAAAATGATAATTGAGGGCGAGATTTAAAATAAACAATCGGTTAAGTAGAAACCCGATTGTAAACACATAATTTGCCTTTTCAGGTTTTAGCAGAGTAAACCAGGAAAATTTTACCTAATCTTAAAAGTGTATTTATCACCCGTGCCCCGCCCCACCCCCGCACCCCCAAGAATAGAGGCCTTCTTATTGTTGTCTTTCTAGCTGAAAAGATAGAAACTAGAATTTACTATGTTTGGGATGCATAACTTCATTCACTGCTGTGCTGAGTATTTTATGTTGATGTTACTTTTAGATTTTGTTTGCGGAGTAGAGAAGGCCTGCAATAAATAAAATATCCCATTGAAGATACATTTAATTCTTAGTTACTTTTAAAAATGTCATTGCTACTCCTGTTGTAACAACAATGCATTAACAGTTCAGTGCCAGTTTTGGAAAACAGGAGATAATTTGAGGCTTAAGCTGCTCAGCCAAAGAATGGCTAAAAGAATCATCTAAATTCTTTTAAAACATTTAAACAATTTAAATGAATATATGGTAAAGGTGTTTACTTTTGGGGGGTTGGATGGGAGGGGTTGCATTTTTTTCTCTTTCAGAAGGGCTAAGAGAAGTTCAGCCTCACTGGGCCCTCCCTGAGCAGGGTGTGTGTCTACACTCCCTGACTTTGATGGATCTTTCCAGACCTACTTCTCCTACTATTCTTCCTGCAAAAATGTTGGTGTCCTTACCCCTTGCTCTGTTTTTCTCCCCCTATCTTCTCCCGGCCCGGTTTTCTTTATCCACACCAAAGTTGTCCCCGCCCCGCCCCCTCTCCCCCATCGACTTGGAAAACGGACCACGGTTACTGGAACCTGAGGCACCCAGACTATGGCTTGGGGCGGTTCCTTAGAGCCCCTAGACACCCTCTACCAGTTTCTTCCATCCACACGTAGCAAAGCCTTTCTGCCTCCGCGGACAGTTTGCTGTATCGCGGGACTCCCTCGAACGCTGCCCTGGGCACGACCTTTATCCTCGTCGCTCTAGGAAGACGAGACCTAGAACCATCTCTGCTGTCCCTGAGAAAGCGGTGGGGCAGTACACAGAATGTGGCTTGGAACCCAGACTAGTGGTAACTCAGTTCTTGGGCGCTTTACCCCGTTCTGTTAGTGTCGGCAGCCCCAACTTTCCTTCTGGGGGGGGTATGGAGGGGTTGCTGCACCCAATTGAAGCTCGATGGCATCTTCTCGGTCCTCCCAGATGGATTGGCAGGGCCTTCTCCGGTGTCACTTCACGGTCTTCCTGCGTTCGGTGGACCGTGAGTTTCTCTGGCTGATTCACCTTGCTGCGTACGGGCCAGGGGATGTAGGGCTGCTGAGCACAGAGGTGGAGACCCTGCAGGTATTCTCCAGTGCCGAGGAAGGGGCTTTGCGTGCCAGAACCCAAGGTCACTTTGTTAGAAAATAATATAATATCAAACAAACAAAAAAATAAAGCCCTGCTGCGTGCGCTGGGACTCGGGCCATGTTCACTCACAGGGATCTACTGACCTCAGTGCCAGCCCCCGCTTAAAATCTGTGAAATCGCAGGAGCCCGTCTTATCTGATGAGGCAGAATCTTGTTCGTCTGTTTCTCTGACCGCGAAAAAAAATCCCGCCTGCAAATGCTGGGCTGCAGCTCCTGGCCAGCCCTTCCCAGCCAGGAACCTCCTTTCTTGGTGCAGACCGCCAGCCTGTCAATAGCCCAGCGCCGGGGGATGGCAGTCTGGACAGCTGGCCAGGCCCTTTGGAACCCATGGATTCCGCGGGGCTACCCGGCCCAGCTCTTAGAAGGATCCAACGTGTCGCCGATCCACCTGAACGTGCCCCCAGGGCGCCTTCGCCTTGGGCCTCGCTGGCCGCCTGAACCGTGGCTGAGGCATAGCCATGTCCTGCCGCGGTCTGTTGACCAGAACAGCTGCTTTATCTTAATGTTCATCTTTTGGCCGGTGACTTGAGAGAAGGGTGATGGCAAGCTCTGCTTCCTCGCACTGTCCTGACCGTATTTTCCGAGGCACCTGGACGAGCGACGGCCCAGAGGGCCACCCACGCACCTCCGGAGACCCCTCTCAGGTCCCGGCACTGGGGTGGGCACGTCCCTCGGGACAACAAAACCGGAACCTAATCCGCAGCTGCCGCCACGCTCCCACCTCCCGTCCGCGTCCCAGCCCGAAGCTCCCGGCGAGCAAAAGGAAGCTTCGTCGCCGGAGCAGCCCGGAAGGCCCTCGGTCCGGCTAGGACGAAGCACCGCCCCCGCGCGCCCTCCTGCCACCCCCGCACGCGCCGCTCCGGGCCTGGGCGGTGTCTTCGTGGGCGGTCGGGCCCAGCGGGGCGCGGCCTCCTGGCTGAGCCTGCGGGGACGCGTGCTGGGCCCCGGCTGCTGTCCCTCCAGCTAGGGAGGCGCCGGCGGAGGAGTCCTTCCTCACCTTCTCTCGACCTTCTGCGCCTTCACTCCCGAGTGGCCATATACCTGGAATGGGTTATCCCTGCCTGCTTCCCGCGAGCTGCCTCTCGAAGCCCTAAGGTTGAACATTAACCAGCCGAAGCTATAGAGTGGGGTAAAACGTTACATATAAAAATGAATCATCTATCTGCTCCTGGGAGAGGAGGCCCTACAGCGAGCTCTGCACCCATGTCCCTGGCCCAGTGCATCAACCCTTCTGGTGGCCACTTCCAGACATCATTCGGCCGCCAGAGGCTGAAATCGAGTGGGGGAGGGATGGATGGGGTCATCGAACCAGGCTTTCTCCTTGAGTAGCCTGATGTTAAGGCCTCTAACACGAGCGAACTTCCCTTCCTTTCACTCTTAAGGTACACATGAAGGTCTGGAACAGCTTTCGTCTCTTAGAAAGGTTAGTGGCAGCAGCTGCAGTTCTAGGAGACGATGCCCACAGGGTCGAGAACCCAGGCTCAGCAGTCGACTCCCGGGATCAGCCGCCAGCCGCGGCGCTCGGGCTGGACCCTGGGAGGCAGGGCTGGGGGCGGGGGAGCTAGGGAGTGGAGCTCCTGGAGGGGAGGCACGCGGTGGGCGGCGCGACACGCGCACTGGCTGGCGGGGGAGGGGGGATGGAGGGGGCTGAGACCATGCGCAAGCCCTGACTTGGGTCGCACCCGGCACCCCACCCCGCCTGGGCCCTGCTTCTTTCCGACCCTGACCTATTTGTTTCTTTAAACATAAGTACAGAAAGTAACAGTGATACTTTAGCCCTTTCTTATATGCTAGACCCATGTACCCAGTCAAATATACAGAACTTACAAAAAGATAGCAGAGCTGGAGAAAGATTTCAAGACCGTGCACCCCTGAGTTCTAGTGTCGTCACCTGGAAACAGCAACTCGTGGTGCTCAGCAAATCCTTGAAAAGAAAAGTGATTCCGTTTCTGTAGCTCTGCCTTTCTCCCTCCGTCTATCCACCCCCTCCACTCTTCCCCACTCAAGAAAAGAGATAAAGTGGATGCAAGCCAGAGAAAGATGTGATGTTACATAAGAAATTTCCAAGCAACGTCCAGCACAATTCTTGTCCCTCATAAGAAGATTGGTTTATTTCTAAGCAAAATAGCTGCTTTGCTTAAAATGCAGTGCCTGGCCCATAATAACCTCTTAATAAACAATTTCTTGAACACATAACACCTCCACCCGACACCCCTTGGATCGTACCTGTGACCTGTTCACTGAAGCAGCATAATTTTTACTGAGAGCATTCACCCACATCTTTCGACTTGGGGGTGTAAGTGGCTGTGATGTGTGGTATGAACTCTGTGTCATTCAATTAACTCGCACTGTCATGTCTTAGCTTCTTCAAAACCCCACTGCTTCTCCTTCACAGCCTATATAGTGGAGGGTGGCCTCAGAAACATGCTGGGAACCAGTTTTTTCAGAGACTTAGCAGGCATCAAGCACGTGGTGAGAACCGTCTATATTTTAGTTGGACATTAATAGTCTCCGGGAGAAATGACTTTGAGTTTAGTATGTGGTGACACCATGTTCATCCCTTTGTATAGTGCCACTGCTCTAACTTCAGTGCACACAATATTCGACGTCATTCCCACAGAGCAATAAGCCCAAGTTGATTATCACCCAACTTTTTTACCTCACTTCCCGGAGAAAAAGAGAATTGACTCAAATGTTCTACCAATTATCTCCTGAGAGAAATAAACACATCAAAGCAAATAAATAAAAAGCTATGAAATCACACTCAGTTGCCCTGCAGTGACTTAGAGACACAAAGAAACATAGGTGGGAAAAAGATATTTACTTTTAAAGGTGACGGTGGTTGGGGAAAGGGGTATTATAAAGGATATTGCAGTGCTCACTCAAACTGTCTTCTCCCCACCAAATTACCATGTTATCTGATACCCTCAATCTGTTTGTGTCCTGGGTAACAGACAGTTTGACCAAGAGGTCATCCACCAGAGGGCTTGGATGACTACAAACAAGCTTGACAAGAAAGGAATCTGGGTGGGATGCCACCATGGAGGTGGAGAGAGGATGAGACCATAGTGACCGGAGCATCTTGGCAACCCCAAGTCTGTGCTGGACCTCGCAGTCACAAGCAAAGCCTTTTCAGAGAAAAGGAGTGGGAAGAGCTGTCAACATAACTTCATGAATGGGAGACATTACATCTCTCTCCACATCCCTTTCCCTTCCCATTATTTCTTGACTTCTTCATTTCCTCCTTTTCTTTTTGCCCTTCTGCCACCTCAGTAGGCTCTCCCCAGAATTCTGCCTGCCCCTGGATTATCCCCTGCTTGTTTTCTTTTTGAATTAAGGCTTCAGGTTGTTTTTAGTGTTTACTCTTCCAGATATGAAAAGTTGTTTTATCCAATCAAGGCTCTACCTGTAAACTATTTGTATTCATAAATATTGAGTGCTTGTATGAATAATAAAGGTGTTAGGGCCAATATGTAAAGCATGCAAAATTGGAAACTTTCTTTTCATAGGAAGAGAGGGACTGTGCACATTCTTTAATAAAGTCCTACCGCACACTGGACATCCTGGAAGTGTCAGTGAGTACACGCTTTTCACCCCAGGCAGTATTACCCTCAGCATTATGACCACGAAAGTGGTAAATCTCAGTTTAATTTACTACTCTCAACTTGGAAGTTCCTCCCCCACATGAAACTACCACCTTGGATGGGTCAATATTTTGCGTTCCAAGAGAAAACAGATACAGTGCTATGTAGCGATTACATGCTAATGTGAGTTTCTTTCCGCATCTTTCTATAATAAAGGTACTTTATTTTTTCTTGTGCTTTATCTGATTTTTATTGGCTCGACAGAGTTTTATGGTGATGTTTTTCCTTTTATGGTTGGAAAACACCTTCACTGCCATCCTGCAACTCTTTCATGTTAGAACATTATAGAAAGTCATCTTCTTCCACAGAAGAGCTTCCCCATTTCCACCTTGCTTTGATTCTTTTTTCTTTCTAATGTCTTTCAACATCTCTCTTTAGAGGTAATTTTTTAAAAAATTTTTATTGGGGAATAGTGTGCTTTTATAGGACCCATCAGCTCCAAGTCAAATCGTTGTTTTCAATCTAGTTGTGGAGGGTGCAGCTCACTGAACCATTTAGGAATCGAACTGACGATGTTGGTGTTAAGAGCACTGCGCTCTAACCAACTGAGCCAATTGGACACCTCTAGAGGTAATTCTTAATCTCACAACTCTCTCCTTTTTCACTTTTTACATTTCATTTCTGAGCACTCATTGTTCTCACATCTGAAAACTATCATTGTCCATATTACTCCTTTGTCAACTACCATGTGGAATGTTTTAATATGAGTTAAGAATTGGGGGTTATTTTCTTTTAAGCTTTTTGTGGGAGCCTGGCACAATACCTGGTAAATAGTTAATGTGCAATAAATGACTACCAATCAAACAATATAATTTAAACTTTTGCTCACAAAAATCGAAGTTCAAAGACATGAAAATTGATCGAATTGACATGGATTAAATGTCAGATTAATTCTAATTAATTTCTATTATTTTTCGCAGCAAATTAGACATGTAAAAGAATTCTGTAGCAGAAATTTTGTCTTAGTCTTTTTATCACTACCATCATCTTTACTGCATTAGAGCATTTTTAGGGTGATGAATCATATCATTCATCATTTTTAGGAGGATGATCAGGGTTCTTGAGATATTGGACAAATTTATATATAGCTTGGGGAATGTGTGTGGTAAGGAAGACAGAGAAGAGATGTGCGTGTGTGTGTGTGTGTGTGAGCATGTGTGTGTGTGTGAGCGTGTGTGTGTGTGTGTGTGTGTGTGTGTGGTGGGCGGGACATATATGTGACAGAAGTTTCCAGCTTACAGTTGTCAGAACCAAAGATCATTTCACTTGCTAAAGATTATGATCTGCAATCCTCACAATTATTTTACACTTGAAAAAAATTTTACTATTCACAATAAACAGTGAAAGAAATATAGTGCATCAAAATATACTATGGACGGGTGGCCGATTAGCTCAGTTGGTTAGAGCGTGGTGCTCTTAACAAGGTTGCTGGTTCGGCCCCACATACGCCACTATGAGCTGTGCCCTCCACAAGTAGATTGAAACAACTACTTTACTTGGAGCTGATGGGTCCTGGAAAAACAGTTAAAGTAAATTAAAAAGTTTAAAAGAAGAAAAAAGATTAATAAAATATATATATGTGTGTGTGTGTATATATATATATATATATATATATATATATATATATATATATATATATATATATATATATAATGGACAAAGTTGTGTTTTTCATTTTTATAGTTAGAGAAAAAAGAGCTTGAGGAGTTAAAAATGATAGTCAACTCAAAAACAACAACAAAAACGTATTAACACAATCAGACTTTGATTAAAGTCATAGACCAAACAAATCATAGTTATTTTTATTTCTGCTAATTGTTGACCAATAAGCCTCAAATATTTTTTATTAATTTCTAGGTGGCAAAATATTCCTCAGGTCACTTAACCCATCCTCTCCCACTTTCCATCTGCTACCACAAACAATAAGCACTATATATAAATAAATAAATATTATCAGAAACAATGGGAAGAGTGGCATTGCCTTTAATAAGACCACTACAAAGCATTTAATAATTTTTATATATCAGAAAAAAATGTTTTGCCTTATTATGCTAAAAAATGAGCAAGTACGTATGTGAACAAACAAGTAAATGTATAGACTGGAGTGGTGGGGAGTTACAATGAAGTAGGTTTTGCAATGCTGTAGGGATTTCAAAAAACCTGATCTCTACTGGAGAGTCTCTGGTACTGGCCTTGATGTTTGTTAGAATCCAGGGAGGGTTAGATTGCTAGAGATTCAAAACAATCAAGGGGAGAATTGGGAACCTATAAAATGTGATAGACAAATTATCTTTGATCAGCTTAGGGACCATAATTGTCATTTAAAAAAATTATCTACACACCCATAAAACTATGAGCCAATAGTATTTTCACTACACTCTTAATGTACTTTTACCATTATATTTTGACTTTTTTTATGTATAAACTTTTAAAAATATAGTTATAGAATGATGAAGAAGAAGAGTACTTTCTATGAGTCAGGCACTGTACTAAGTGCTTTTCACATATTATCTCAATCAGTTTTCACAACAATCCTATAAAGTAGATACTATTCTTTTCTTATTTGACTGATGAGAAAACTGGTGCTCAGAAGTAACTGGCCTTAGACTGCCTGGTTAATGAGTAGCAGAGTCAGGCCTAGCCTAGGACTGAAATCATGCACAATCTGGCAAGAGGTTTGTTCTCCCAACCACTAAACAAACTGCCACTGTGAAAGAATTGCTAGTCTTCTGTATCGTTTTCTGTTGATATCATGACAACATGCCCTTCATCACATAAAAGGAAAATAAATTAAAAGCGGTGAAAGGGGTGGATGGGTGGCTCAGTTAGTTGGAGTTCATCCTCTCAACCACAAGGTTGCTGGTTCGACTCCTGTACTCCCACAAGGGATGGTGGGCTGAGCCCCCCGCAACTAACAATGGCAACTGAACCTGGAGCTGAGCTGCACCCTCCACAACTAAGATTGAAAGGACAACAACTGGACTCGAAAAAGTCCTGGAAGTTCACACTGTTCCCCAATAAAGTCCTGTTCCCCTTCCCCAAAAAAACCTTTAAAAAAAGTGGTATGAAAATAATATTGACTAGTTAGTTTACGAGATGAATAGTGTTTGGGAAAATGATGATTATAGTGATTGAGCCAAAAGTAAAGTACTCTTTCACATGTGTTTCAAGGCATATTTTTTAGACTAAAACAGTAGACAGAACTTCTTAAGGTATTTTTAAATGTGACAATTTTAGAAATGATAGGAAAAGGAGCAAATTCTTACTGATATTAAAGAAAAGATACACACACACACAATTATCAGTTGGTATATGATCAGGTGATTTTTCCTTGGTCTTGTATGTTATGACCTGCTTTCTCTTTTATTGACTCTTCCACCCCCCATTGTCCCTTTTTGAGGCTTAGAAGTATTCTTAAAATTATATTTTTAAAATAAGAATTAGATTTAATTAAATATGAGATAAAAATATATTTTTTGGTTGCTTATTTTCTATAAATGTCTTTCTCTGCCTCAGTGTTTATCTCATATTTCTTCTGTCTCAAATTTTGTTTTTGTTTTTTATTTTACATAGCACCACCAAATCCTATCCTTTCTCTACTTCAAATCCGTGCTTCAGATTCACTTCCTGGAACCTGGGGTAAAAAATGTCATTTGAACTCTAGATCTCAGCTTAGATAGCCCTATTCTAGAAAAGGAACCCCTCACATCTTGGCATTGGATTGGTGAAAGTGCCGCCTGCTGTGTGCTTCCATAGCCATATCAAAGCACGTAACACACTTTCACGAACTTAACACTTTTGAAGATTATAGGCCAGTTATTTTGTAGAATGTCAATTTATTTGTGTGTGTGTATGTGTGTGTGTGATGTTTTCATGTGATTAGATTCAGATTATGTATCTTCTATGATATTCAAGAACATCACGGACATGACACTGTGTTCTCAGACACACAATGTCCAGTTATATAATATTTGGAGATGTTACATTAATTATTTGATTAAGGTGGTTTCTGCTGGCTTCTCTGTTGAACTATTACACTTTTCCGCATTGTAATTAGTATTTCACGAGCAGCTTTATGGTGAGGAACTGAACCATCCTGCCAAAAGCCATGTGAGTGAGCTTGGAAGTGGATTCTTTAGCTCTTCAAATGATTGCAGCCCTGGCTGACAGCTTGACTGCAACCTAAACTGCTCCCAGATTCCTGACCCTTAAATCTGTATGAGAAAACAAATGTCAATTGTTTTAAGATGCTAAGTTTTGGGGGTAATTTGTTATATTGCAATAGATAACTAATGCACTATATATGTATTTCCTACCTTTCACAAGATTTTGTCACTTTTCATCTGCTACAGTCTCTCCCTTTCTTCTTTTCACTTTGGGGTTTATTCTGTCCCCCTTTTTACTTCCATATTAATAACATTTTTTGGTAAAATACAGATAAACAAATGTATTTAATTCACTTTTTTTTTTTTAACCACAAGTCCAAGGAAGTCAATCTTAAGCACAGATTTGAAGTAGGGAAAGACTAGAACTTAGTGGTGCTGTGTTAAAAAAATTTGAGACAGATGAAATATGAGATAAACACTAAGAGGCAGAGAAAGACATTTACAGAAAATAAGCAACTGAAAAAGATATTTTTATTTCATATTTAATAAATCTAATTATGATTTTAAAAGTATAATTTTAAAAATACCTTTTTTGGTCTCCACAGCACCACTCTACTTCTGGAAACAAAACTGTGCTCCTTTCAGAGGAATTGCTCTTCTCTTTATTTAAACTATATTGTTCTAGTGGAGGCTGCCAATTACAGAAATGGCCTCTTTGTTTACAAGAAGAGGCATAAGACCTGTGCTGGCTTTTCAGTCGCTTCCTGAGAATTTTCAAATGGGAATTAAAGTAGTCCTTTTCATGGTGAAGAGATGAGATGTCAAAAGTTGGTTCTTCTGGGAAAAAGGTTGCATTCTCTAGTAAGACAGAAAGCTGACTCAGAAAGAAGCACTGATGAGAGTGAATGGAAAGAGAATCCTGGCAGCGTCCCTATTCCTGTGATTGTGTTAAACCCATACCCTTCCTGATATTTTGCTACTCAGGTCGGTATAGTTCCTATTTTCCTCAAGGTAGTCTTTAGATTGGATTTCTGTTACTTGCAACCAAAGGAGTTCTTGCTTCAAAAGTGTCCGTATGGCAGGTCTAAGATGGTGGCACAGGAGGATGCTGAGTTCACCCTCTCCCAAGAACATATCAAACGTACAGGTATGTTTAGAGCAATTCCTCCTGAGAGACAACTGAGAGCCAATTTAATAGCTTCTGCACAAAAAACAAGAGAGATACCTCATAGAGAAGGTTGGGGAAGCATGAGAGCTCTCTGGGAACTGAAGGAACTATTCAGGACCAAAGGAACTGGTGAACACCATTGTCTATGTTTTCCCTGAACTTGGATTACGGACAGGAGCTCTGTCTAGGTTCTCTGGCCAACCTACAGGGCTGCTGTAACATGTCCCCAGTCATTCCTCCCAGAATTAGATCCAGCAGGAGGACAAAGGATCCATAGTGCATGTACATGGGGCTCCTCCACCCAGAGATTGATCCAGTGGGTAGGCAGGGCACTGCTGCATGCATGCACTGGGCTGCATAAGCATGTGGGGCTCCCCTGCCTGGACAAAGTGCGGAACTAGCAAAATGCTGTGATTCCATATGCAGGCCTGCCTAGTCAGGTGAGATTGTGGAGCTGGTAGGTCACTGCCATGTTTGCACACCAGGCAGCTCCACCCACACTGGGCAACCCCTCCTGAAGCAGAAGGGCAAGGAAGGATGCACATGCCAGGCTGCCCTACCTGAAACCCATTCCTGGCCAGGCAGCACACCAGGCACTGCAGGCAACTGCCCCAATTACAAAACCATCAGCACATAGTCTATACAGAAGCCACTTTTGCAAGATTTGGAGAGATAGCTATGTCATCTAACTTGTAGGAAAAAACACAGAAAGTCAAACAAAATGGGGAGACAAAAGAATATGCCCTAAATGAAGGAACACAAATGGAGAAAAACCCTACTGAAACGGAGACAAAGTAATTTGCCTGATAAAAATTTAAAGCAATGGTCTTAAGGATACTTAGTAAACTAGAGAATAGAATAGAGGAAGCCAGAGAGCACTTGAACAAAGAGTTATAAACTGTAATAAAGAACCAATCAGAAATGAAGAATACAACTATTGAAATGAAGAATACATGAGAAGGAATTGACAGCAGATTAGTTAATACCGAAGAACAGATTCATGACCTGGAAGACAAAATAGTGGCAATCAGCCAATCAGAAAGCAGTTATCAAAAATGTTCCAACAAGCAAGAGCCCAGCACCAGAGAACTTCACAGGTGAATTCCATGAAACATTTAAAGAAGAATTATTACCTATCCTTCTTAAACTATTTCCAAAAAATTGAAGAGGAGGGAACAGCTCCAAACTCATACTACAATGCCAGCATTACCCTGATACCAAACCAGACAAACACACACACACACACACACACACACACACACACACACACAGAGAGAGAGAGAGAGAGAGAGAGAGAGAGAGAGAGAGAGAGGATTACTGGCCAATATCCCTGATGAACATAGATGCAATAATTCTCAATAAAATACTAGCAAACAGAACTCAACAATATAAGACATTGAAGAAAGAAATTGAAGAGGACACAAATAAATGGAAAGTTATACTTGGCTCATGGTTTGGAAGGATTAATATCATTAAAATGACCCTACTACCCAAAGCAATCTACAGATTCAACGCAATCCCTATCAAAATACCAATGGAATTCTCAGAACTAGAACAAAGAATGCTCAAATTTATATGGAATCACAAAAGAACATGAATAGCCAAACCAATTTTGAGAAAGAAGAACAAAGCTGGAAGTATCATGCTTTTACAAAAATGGATACATAGATCAATGGAGCAAAATAAAGAGTCTAGAAATAAACCCTTGTGTATATGGTCAACTTAGCTGTGATAAAGTAGGCAAGAATATACAATAGAGAAATGACAATGTATTCAACACCTGGTGTTGGGGAAACTGGACAGATACATGCAAAAAAAATTAATAATAATTGAACCTGGGCCACTCTCCTACACCATATGCAAAAATAAGCTCAAAATGGATTAAAGACTTAAATGTAAGACCTGATATCATAAAACTCCTAGAAGAGAACATAGGTAGTAAACTACTTAACATCAGTCTTAGTTATATCTTTTTGGGTAGGTCCCATTGAGCAAGGGAAACAAAAACAAAAATAAACAAATAGGACTTCATCAAACTAAAAAGCTTCTGTACATCAAAGGAAACTGTCAACAAAACAGAAAGACAACTTTGTGAATAGGAGAATATATTTTCAAATGATATATTCAATAAAAGGTTGATATCCAAAATGTGTAAGGAACTCATACAACTCAATAACAACAACAACAACAACAACAACAAAAAAAACACACCGAAATCCAATAAAAAATGGGTAGAGGACATGAATAGATATTTCTCCAAAGAAGATATACAGATGGCCAACAGACATATGAAAAGATGCTCAACAGCACTAATCATCAGAGAAATGCAAATCAAAACCACAATGTGATACCACCTTACACCAGTCAGAATGGCTATTATCAAAAAGTCAGCAACTAACATGTGTTGATGAGGATGTGGAGAAAAGGGAACTCTAGTACACTGTTGGTGGAACTGCCAATTGGTATAGCCACTATGGAAAAAAGTATGGAGATTTGTCATACTAAAAATAGATCTACCATATGACCCAGCAATTCCATTCTAGGTATTTATCTGAAGAAAACAAAAAACACCAATTTGGAAAGATATATGCACCTCTATGTTGATTGCAGCATTATTTACAATAGACAAAATATGGAAGCACGCTAGGTGTCCATCATTGGATAAATGGATAAAGAAGGTGTGGTACGTACATACAATGGAATATTACTCAGCAATAAAAAAGAAGGAAATCTTGCCATTTGCTGCAACATGGATGGACCTAAAGGGTATTACACTAAGTGAAATAAGTCATACAGAGAAAGACGAACACTGTATGATTTTACTATATATCTTTTAAAAAAAGGAACAAACAGAACAAAACAAAACAAAAAACCAGACTCATAGAAATAAAGGTCAAACTAATGGTTGCCAGAGGTGAGGGTTTTAGGGGGATGGGTGAAAAAGTCAATATTGTCAATATTGTGATAAGTTGTCACCGTGACAGATGATTACTAGAGTTAGTGTGGTGATCACATTTAAGGTATATAAATGTCTAATCATTATATTGTACATCTGAAACTAATATAATATGGTATACCAATTATATTTAAATTTTTAAAAGCCCCCTCCCCTACCCCCATAAATAGTCTTCTCCCCTGGGGAAAGTAAACGAAAGTGTAATGAAACCATGATCTGAGATAATTTTTTGGGATCCTGGAGTCTTCAGTATAAGTCAAAAAATACCTTCTAGTGGCCCTCTGCTAACACTTCCTGAGATGAATTGAGGGGGTAAAGGAGAGTTGTGTACACAAATACATATACACACACACACACACACACACACACACACACACACACGCACACCTCTGTTAAGCTTTTTTCTTTTTGCCAACACAATATTTATTGAAGATCTATTATATTTCAGGCACTTTCACAATCATCTGTCCTGCATTAGTCCAAGAAACTTGACTTTCAGACTGTTCCTAGTTATAGATGAGATAATACCTACAAGATGTTAAATAAGTCATTTAACAAAATAGGAAAGTTATGAGCAAAGACTCTCCTTCTGTGCACCTTTCTATACCTTCTCCAGGTTTAACCACCATTTGGATGTCTCGTTTGCTTTCATAATAAAAGTTTATCCCAAGAAACTTGAAATAAGATTTCAAATGCAAATGCTATTTTAGTATTACTACTTGAATGACTTGTTTCTAAAAATATTTTGAGAAAGATTATAAAACATGAACAAAAAATCCAAATCAAACTATAATTAAATAGCGTAACTTGCCTTGAAATCCTAGCTTTATTCACATGTTTGTGTCCTCCAAAGAAGCAGACTGAAACAAGTCAGCCCAAATCTATATAAACAGACTTAAGTTCGGGGGAGCTGCAGTGTTAAAGGCATTAATTCCACCTTTGATTGTTACTTTGAAACTTGGACAAGTAGTATTTGTCCAGTAATTTCTCATGTGTTTTTTTCTCCCTTGGTCTTCCTCAGGGAAAATGGTTACAACAGCTTAGAGATCCCTTCTGAAGAAATTTCCACACTGGCAAAGGCACCAACTTTTAACTTTCACAGTGGGTGGTCTGACACAGAAATTCCCCTGTGGCTGAGAATCTGGAGCCTGGCTGGGCCTCCCTTTAGCTGCAGTATTTAAACATTTTTATATGTAATTTAAGATGTGAACTGTTAGAATTAAAAATAGGTAATTAGGGTTTTTTCCATTAGAAAATTGTAAGGAATTTCCAGCATATTCTGTAGAGTTAAGACTATAAGTCTATGTCAAAAAATTAACTTTCTTCTTGTTCACTTAAAAAAATGTAATATCTTGATTTCTTACTTTGCTCTTCCATTTTTATCCTATCTTCTACACTCTTCCAAAGTTTTTCCTTAAATGTTACATTTTAAATATATATTTAAAATGTAAGTCATAGTATGTTTTTGTTTTCCAGATCATTTATTTAATAAAAAGTTATTGAATACTATTGCAAGACTCTGTGCTAGGAACAATAGAGAATAACAATAATTTCCTAAAATAAGTTTTATATACTCAATACCTCATTTTAATTATGACAACATATCAATGAAATAGGCACTGCTTTCACATTTTACAGATGAGGAAACTGAGGTGCCAAGAGATTAATTAATTTGCCCAAGACCATCTAACTAGAAAATGGTAAAACCAAAATTTAAATCTGGGATTGTTTGACATCCAAAGGGTTTTCTCTTAAACACATGATGCTGTGTTCCTACTTACCATCCCAAAACCAAGGCACAATACTTACCCAACTCATTTCATGATGTTTCCAATTCAGAAACAACTACCTGTAAGTAAAGGAGATGTGTTAACTACTACACATGGAATGATACGACCGATGTTCTCAGGAAGCTTAAAATACACAAGAAAAGATAAATCATGTAGGCATATAACTTAAACCTAAGTTAGAATGCAGTGATTACCTTAGGAGTGGTAAAAGTGTCTTGGACTTTCAGAAAAGAGAGAATACTTCTGATGGGAGGATCAAGATGCCATGTTTGAGATTCCTTTTGATTTTGGCTTTGAAAGATGGACAGAGTTTAATAGAAGTGGAGGGAGAACATTTCAGGCAGAGAAAAATATACAATAAAGACTTAATGGCAGATGTGGAGTGAGTTTGGTGAACTGAGAATAATCCAGTGTGGAGAAGCAGTGGAAGATAAGGCTAGAAAGCTAAATTATGGCTAGAATGTGACAGCCATTGAATCAGACTGAGAAGTTTGGAGTTCATTGCATAAACACTGAGAGGATAAAAATAAGATTTTGAGCAGTGTAATGAATGAATAGATGCTATGCTTTAGCAAGTTAATGTGGCAAGGATATGCAACCAACTGCAACAATAAGTAAAATAAAAGGTTTAAACTGGGTATAGTAGAGAGAAAAGAGGAGACAGAGGTGAGAATGATAGCAAAAAGACTATATTGGGTAAGAGGATTTAGGGAAAGAAAATATTCAGATAAACTTCAAGTTTTTGAGTTTATGTGACTGACTGATGAGGCTATTAACAGAAATAGGGGAAAACTATTCATTTGAAGACTTTCTTCGGTTGATGAACAAGAAAAGGAATCATGGCAAAGCAGGTAGTAAGAAATATAATTTTGGAATTCCAACATCAGGAAGTCCAGATTTTCCTGGTAGAGAATTCACCAATTGACGTGTTCAACCAAGACCGATCTTATTATGGTTTGTAAGGCAGCCAAAATCTTGCCCCCAATTTTTCATTTATTTATCAACTGTAACCAATAATCCACACTGTCAGATGTCCTAATATGGATCCAGGCATTGACAACAAAAGGTCCATAAATGTTATTAGATTGTTCAATGTCTTCCTAATTAAAATGTATCAAATTTTGATTAGAGGGAGATTGAAAAAGATTCCCATCTTGGAACACTGAGGGAAGACTTCAGTAGGGTGCCAATACAAGCAAGAGGAATTGGGTACCAAGAAACCTGGGGGAGGGGCATTCATAATTTGTCGATAAATTATTAACCTATTCACCAATTTAAAAATATTTAAGATCTGGTGAGCATAGTGCATCTTGCTAAGTCCAATGGGAGAAAACAACAACAATGACAAAAACATTGTTTCTATTCTTAAGGAATTTAGTAGGCAAAAGATAAGGAATTTATCCTACTTCATAATTTTGCCAAAGACTGGTATTTTATGTACAGGCCTAACAATTATGTTATATATTTCAGGTTTCCAAATTAGAATATTTTAAATATTGTAATATTCATTACTCACTTATAGAGGATTTTGTCTGTTTAATCAATCTTTCAAGACACATTAAAGTTCCTGATGTAGTGATAACTGCTTAGCATACTATATAGCATACTGTATTATTATAGTATATATGAGAGAAGGGGACTCCTATTTATATTTGACAGAAAATGGACTTAATGTGTGTGCCATTTATATAATGGTGCAGGTGAGGATATATGTATTGTTTTTCCCAACTTTAGAAGTATAAATAGACTTAGAGACACAAATGTTTAGCAACTTTTATCAATGAATTGAATTCTTAAAATCTATAGCTTAGTATAATTATCAATAATTCAAAGGTGGGGAGTGTTGTTAATATGAAAGAATTAAAATTGCAAAATATCTGAATGGATTGAAATACAGATTTGAAACTACAATTGAAATTTAATGATAAATATGGAGAATTTTTAGGATTTTAAAAAATTAGTAAATACCAAAAGGGATAAAGCTGGCTTAATAAACTTCCTAAAATGATATTATCAGCGATTTTAGTGGATGTAGTAGCCAGCCTTCATGATGCCCCAATAATTCCAAGTTCCTATAATCTTCATCTTCTTGCTTTCTCCTCCCACAGTGACTAAGGTTGACCTATGTAGCTAATCGGATATTGTGGAAATGATCATGTATGACTTCCAAGACTAGGGCATAAATGATACAGCAGTTTCTGCCTTGCTTCCTTTTGGATCACTCTCTCTGGAGGACATTCAGACAGCCCTAGGAAGAGGTCCATGTGGTAAGGACCTGTAGCTGCCAGCCAACAGCCAACATGAGCTATCCAGCCATGTGAAGGAGCATCTCCAACCTACAGCTCAAAACTTTCAGATGACGACAACCACAGTCACTGTCTTGAATCCAGCCTCCTGAATGATCCTGAACCAGACCACTTAGCTAAGCTGCTCCCAAATTCCTGACTTACAGAAACTGAAATAGTTAATGTTTATTGTTGTTTTGAGAAACTACCTGTTGCAGTAATTTGCTACACATTAAGAGGTAATATATCTAGAAGTGGGTTGCTGCCATAACAAATCCTAAAAATGTGGGAGAGGGACTGGAATTAGTCAGTGGCAGAAACTAAAGTACATTGAAAAGAGTGTTAGTGGAAGTTGAAAACATCTTGAAAACACTGTTATTGTAAGCCTGATGGCATGTGAGGAGGCCGTTGATGACGAAAATATTACTGGAAATGGGAGGAAAAGAGGATGGTTTGAATATAGTGGTAGAAAGTTGAGCAATACTTCACCTGCAGTGATGTGGAAACTAGAAAATGTATTTAATAAAATGGATGATCTAGTTAAGAGATTTTCAGCCAGAGTGTTGAAGGTATTGCTTAGTTTCTTCTTGCTGTTTATAGCAAAATGTGAAAGGGAGGAAGATAAGCTAAAGGACAAATTGTTAAACCAAAAGAAGCCAAGACTTGTGAGTCTTGAAAGTTGCCAGCCTCTCAAGATGGGAAATTACGCTAAAAGAAATAGCTTCTGTGCAAAGATCAAATCCAGGCACTGCCAGGTAATCATAGTATAAAAATGAAGTTCAGGGCATGCTTGTAACTCTTTTGCTAAAACCTTAGAAAGATCTAATATTGTGACTCAGAGAGTCATTCAATCAGACACTAGAGCTTCGAGGAATCTTGAGGTAGTATCCCTCAGTAATCTCAGCAGAAACCCTAAGTAGCGAAGGGCTTATCTCAAACAGATTTGTAGGTGTGGCTTTTTCATAATGTAGTAAACCCCAGTAAGATTCACAGGAGACCCACAACATTTTTAAGAGTATTTAATTATTAGAAACATCAGCGAGTTGGACTGAAAGGAAGAGAGATAGAACAAAAAAAAAGTGGTCTTTGGACCTGAACCCTTCTACAGGTAGGAACCAGACTGAGAAAACTACACAGGTGTATACCTAGGCTACTTTACAGGGAAAAATACGAGTTGACTCAGAAGGCAGAACCAAGAGCCTAAACGTAAGAGTCAAGAGTCACAGAAAATCACTCCCAGGAAGCAATAGGAATAAGTTCTAGTGAAAGCCTATCCAATATTTGTCATATTGTTATGAGGATACTCAAGCAGCCCTCAGCACAGGTCAATGTGGTAAGGAACTGAGCCAGCATGAACCTGATGGCCATATAAGTGATCTATCTTAGAAGCAGATCTTCCTGCTTAGCCTGGCTTTTAGAGGATTGTAGCCCTAGCTAAGATTTTAACTGTAACTTCAGTAGAGACACTGAACCAAAACCACCTAACTAAGCCGCTCCTAAATTCTTGAACCACAGAAATTGTGTAACAGAATAAATGTTTGCTGTTTTCAGCTACTAAGTTTGGGGGGAAATTTTTATGCAGCAGCAGATAACTAATACAATGAATTACAACTGCAATATGAGACAATAGGATGAAATGACTACTAAAAAATGTTATGGGCTTTTTGACTGCATCATTTCAATAAAGATTCTATATTAACTACAGTAATAGTCCATTTGTAGATTTATATAAATTTAAGATATTGTATATAGTTTGAGTCATGTACTTTGAAAGGTATTAGCAAAGACATTGAGAGCACTAAAGGACTATAAGGATAGTGAAGACTTAACAAAATATAACATGAAGAGTGCATGAGAACTGGTGATATTTAACCTTGACTACTCCAGACTTAGGGGTGACATGGCATCTATACGAAGAAGTAGCACAAGAAAAATGTAATAGAATATCCTGTATATCTTGTGTTCCTTCAAAGGGGAGAAAAAGAAAAAAGTTAATAAAAGTTACTAGAATAATTTATAAGATTTAATGTCAACTTGTATATCACAAAGAACAAAGAAGGTAAGCATAAATCATTTTCTCCATTTTGTTACTTATTGTTTGAGGTTCATCTAGAGGTTCCATTATGTGCCATACATGTAAGTTTTAACCTTGAAAACAGCTAACTAAGCAAAGTCATATAATTGGTGAAGACAGAGTTGGAAAAAGAACTGACTTATTAACTCTTAAATCTCAAAGTAATACAATATTTGGGTCTCTTAGAGATTTATTATTTTTTCTTAAATAATAAAAATAAAACTAGAAGATGAGTTGATGTCCTCATCCTTAAAAACAACTTAGGAATTATTATTAGGTTTTTGCAATCATAAAAACAGTAATATACCTGCAACACTTTATTTATTAGATAATTTTGTCTAATGCAATATTTCTTTAAACAGAAATGTACAAAACAAAGCCATAGTCTTTTACCAATTGTCTCTGAAGTTATAAAAGAATCTTTTCTTCACTTTACTATCTATAAATTAATATTTATGTAGAGCATATATAAATGTTATGCAAACATTGATTTCTTATCTATTGTACTTTGAAGATGAAGATCCTGATACGTGTGAAATATTTTTCAGAAGTATTTTCATTTTTCAAATTAAGACTAATCATATTTTTACTAGAATAACCTATATTAAAAATGTCAACTGTAAGTCTGCAGTAAACATTTTTTTGATGTTACACAGGCTCCGTTTTCTGAGCTCTTCCCTAAGAATGTAAAAGCCCATCCATTCTTAAATTGCTTTCTTAGAAAAACCTTATGTTCAAGAACTTTTCTTATCATTGCTCCTCTAGGCTAAGGCTCCCAAGTTATTTTTCACCATCATTATTTTTATTTAATATTACCAGTAGAGATTAAGTAGAAAAATATATAAGGCAAAGTATTTATGAATACATCAACATTCAAACAAGGATACTTGCCTTTCAAAATCTTAGTTAACATGCCAAGATTTTCAGATTGTAGTTCAAAGTTCTTAAATTCTTTGCTTTATAACTGAGGAAGAATGTCTGCTTTTTCATGTCTTACAAAATATGTTCCTAGACAATGCCACCACTCCCTGGGATCCACCAGGACTAACATTTGTAAACTGCAAATACACAAAAAGCCAAAGAGCGAGGCTTTCCAAATAGATATAAATTGGTTTTCCTTGTGGAGTGAGGTGATCTTAATTATCACTAAGGAGAATGGAGAACACTCGTTTTCAACATACATTGGAATTCAATTCAGTTTCTTTAAAAACTGAATTGGTCTGTGTTTAGAATCTGGAAAATTTCTAAGATGGTGTATTTCTGGCCATAACAGGAGTACCCACTTCTCATATTCGATGGCTATTTATGTGTTACGATGTTAAATATTTAAAATACAAAAAAAATAATGTATTTAGTTTCCTTCTTAGAAAGGATGAGGGCTTTTTAATTTTACAGCCACTGTTAAACTAACCGTGTTTGAAGATTTAGTTTTCCTATTATAGCATAAACTAATTAAAACATTGCCAGAATGTCTTTTAATATGGAGTACAATTTTTTTATTGCTATGTACTTATTTCCTGTAATGGGAGCTAACCTCATATAATTTTAAAAGAAAATAAAAATTTAAATGTAGAATGAATGAATTTCTATTTTCTCAACTGTCTCTATAAGTTACATACCAATAGCAAAATATCTAATTGTTATTGGTATGTAGAATATTTATGAAAGTTTAATATTCTTTTTCTTGAAGTCATAGTTTAAAGTGAGTTTTCACAGTGTTTTTGACTTCAAAGAAAATTAATCCATACACAACTTGTGTAATGTTTAGCCCTAATATATTTCAATTATGGTTTTTCCTTTGTGGCTCTCATATTTACAATTTAATTCATAGAATAACATTTGAAATGGTACTAACCATGCAACAAAGGATATGCAGCTTCATATTTTAGAATACAATTTCATAGAACTTGGATATATTATTATATTTTATAAAAGCCTGTGGTTAATTCAGTACATTATAACACTATAGTAATATATACTATTTTAGATGGTGTAGTAGGAAAGAAGAGAGATTCAGTGTGGAATACACTGATCATTACCAGGGATTCAGAGGTCACCTATCCTCTTTCTTCATTCTGAAGTGAAAACAAGATCAAAACTATCACTTTAATGGCACAAATACTCAGATTGCATTCCTTTGAAAAGTGTTTAAGGGAAAATAATTTGGAGAATTCAGTTTGGAGAACTGGCCCATCAACATACAAATAAATAGTAGTAAATACTTGACTTAGAGCTACCAGAATTGATAATTTATATTCTAAGCATGTCTCATATATTGGAAGACTAAAACTTTTCTTTAAACTCTGAGCTCCTATGATGGTTTCCTATTGATTAAAAAAGAGTAGAAATGTTCCTCTTTTCAGTAAAGAATTTGAGAAAGCTTTTTACATACATAATATTTTAAAATATAATTGTAATTAAATTATTAGGGAAAATTTTATTTAAAAAAGATCACTAAATTGTGAGCTAAAATGGATCTTATTTATCTTTACATCCTTAGATCCTAACAGTATTTAGCATCAGGTAGAAATCCACTAAATATGCATTGAATGAATTATATCATAAATAAAATTAAGCTATCATTTAAAATGTAGCATCTTTGGTATTATTAAATTTGGGATTAACTCAATGATAATAACTCAAAGTTTATTTTGTTTTCAAGGGCCAAATCTATATCATTAAACATTAACATTTAACAAGTGAACAAAACTTAATACAATTAGGCATACTTGTATAAATACTATTTATTAAGTTCATATTGATTTATGCTTAAAAATATTTTTCTGGCTAAGATGCTAACTATTAAATATATCAAATAGGATGTAAATCTAAATGAATTGTTGAGGTTACATCACCAACAGCTGAAAATCAGAAATGTATAGCAGAAATGTGAATAGGCCTGAACATCTGTCACTTATGTTACTGACTAGAATAAGTATCTTCATTCAATTGAATCTGGAGTTTATTTGCATTTATATCAGACACTGGGAATCTAGCTATTGTTACTGTGATTGTTGTTGAACTTTTAATGGATTAGATGCTGTGTAAATTTTAGTAGGCAGTGATTTCTTGTCTGAAAGTACAAATGTGTGAAAATTAAAATAAAATGGAAATGCTGGTAGATGTTCAGTTTGAATATTACTACCTTGGACTTATTCTATCCTGTGTTTTCAAGCTCTTTTCTCCTCAGACCCTTTAAAGAAAACCTCTAAACAAATCTTGAAATGACAGTACATCTTCACTGAGATCTTTCCCATGAATTCTGCATATCTTTATTCTCAAATTATGTTAATGTCCAGATCCGCAGACTTCTAAATGCATAGAGCTAAATACAGTAATACTAATGTACTAAAAAGAATTGCTCCCTCTAGTGAATTCACAAAATTACTTCACTTCTTGGCACTGCTGCACTAAGTAATTTGATAAATGATATAAATGATGATGACTATTAGGTTGATGATAGTGGTCTGGCCTACTTTTGTGATATTACATTTTAATATTTTCTGTGCTTAAATATAAGGAAGTTTCATGATTGATTAGAACTGCTAGTGGGATATTTTAGAACACTACATTTTAAAACCCTGCATTGAAAAAATAATTTATTTCTAAAACTCTTCAGATTACTTTTGAAACCCATTTGGCACCATGCTATTTTGAGGGCTATGGCTACGTTGACTTCAGCAAAGTAAAGTGGGAGGATTAAAGCAATTGTCCTGATAATTAAAAGTGTTATGCTGGGAATAGTTTATCTGTAAATCTAATTTTAGATATAATGGCTGTCTTTGCTCTGATTACCATATATCTCAGAAGAATTAGACATTATCAACCTTATTCCACTTTCCTAGTCAGAAATGCTGTGCAACTAGTGGTAGGTATAAAAATATTTCAAATTCTTTCTCAATTTTATTTAAATTTCTATTACCATATCTGAATACTGGGGATGCCAAAAAAAATGTACACACATGACTTGTTTTCACCTTTTGTTATTGGTATATACTGAGTATTACAATTTTAATACAGTTTTTTTCCTTTCTTAAAATACATATACTTTTTTTTTTTGGCATCCTCTTTATAATATAAAATATTGGGGCTGCTGAGAAAGGAAGAGCATTATTTAATTCTCAATTTGTTAATGCAGACCTGGTCTTAAAATAATTCATTTTAAATCTTAGGGAGGAGAAATTAAAACTGAGAGTTGTACAGGTGATTATATTTATACAACAGATGAATTTAAGTATGGCAATAATAACAGGGCAAAACCAAAACGAAATCAATGAGGAGACTCACTCCTCCTTCAAAGCAGGATTCCATTTTCTGTGAAATTTAAAGTATCTGAATAATTATTTCTGTACTCAGTCACTTTGCCTGAATAGGCAAAGCCTTTCTACAATGTAATCTTAGTTAACATAGCAGATGGCATGGGTTACCAATTCCATCAAGTTATTGTTTTTCTGTATCAATAATAATAGAGTAACTCCATCTTCCAAGTGCTCAGCAAATATTAATTCATTACTGTGGCACTCCTATGAGGAAGTAGGAAATTTTAATAAATAAAATATAATAAAATATAGTCTAGATTAATTTATTTGAAAGCACCTGTGAAAGACAAGCAGAGAAACTCAAAAAAATTAAATGACTATATTAATTATGCGAAAGAAGGTAATATTGTTTTATGATTCACTCTCGCTTCAAGTAATTTCAGGAGGAACTCATGGGAGTAAGGGGCCTGTCAAGGCTTAAATTTTTTCCTTTCCACTCTCCTTTCTCAAGTGAAAGAACAATTAGGAGTATTCCTATGGAGACGTGACTAAGTCCAGGCAAGGGACAAGCTGGCTGGCACGTCCCCCCCTGCCAGCCTCCCCGGGTGCCTGGGTCCCGCCCGCACCTGGGCGCCACAGCCGCCCCACTCCGCCCTTCTCCTTCCACGTGTCGGGGATCCCGGGCCGGAGCCCAGGTAGGTCCTGTTCGGGGTTCCGGTCACCCCTGTCCCCAGGCTTTCTCCTTCCCCTCCAAGATGGAGTACGCCATTTACTGAAAAGCCTGAAGCTCGGTCCTAGTCCTCCGGGCCTCTCTGAGCGCCTGGCCGGCTCCTGGCTCTGAGGCGGAGCGCCCTCTGACCAGGAGGAGGACCGGCAGGAACACTTAGTTGTCCGCACCCTGCGCGGAGGCGGGCGGGGAGATGCTGGGCGGTGGGGGTGATCCGGCCGCGCGGAGGGGCGACCCCAGGGGACCGCTGGAAGCTGCGGGAACGCCATCCTCTGAGGCTCCTGAGAACAGGGGAGGGTGTTTAAACACCGGAAAGACGCACGAAGTTTGCAGCCCCACCGTTCCACACCTTCCCAAATGGTGGCGCCAGATTTAAAGTGGAGGGAGGCGAGGATATGTGAAACTCCGTGCTTGGTTTCTCTTGTGCAGTGACTTGTATCTTATTCTGAGTCTCCAGTTTGTGTCACAGCTCTCGGCGACTTTCCCCAACTCCCTTGCACTTTCCTTTGTGGGAACTTTAAAAAAACTGCCTGTCCCTGGATGTTCATAGAGCTGTCTGGTTGTTCCTGTAGAAGTTGTGTGCTGTGAGCATTGTTTGCTCCATAGCAGTAGAGCTGTCACTGTAGGAGAACTTTACATCCCAGCAGTACCCGATGAGTTTTATCCACAGGGAACATCAGTGTGTTTGTAACAATAATCGATGAGGAAGAACGTTTTATTTGTGTATTCATCTTTAATTTCATAAATGGTTAGAAAACGAGGGTTTGGGAGAGTGTACTAGAGTTCAGAGGAAGGAGAAACACAGGGGCATAAAACAAGAAAATATTTACTTGATATATTCCCAGGCTTTCTCTTGCACTGCTGGAAAAAGAGACCCCTTTTGAAAAGATGAAATGAAATTCAGATAAACTTATTTTCTCATGTGGAGGAGATATTTCTGTTTTTCTCAGAGTATTTCCACTTTGGTCACTGCTTATTCAGAGAGATAGAAAAGCCTAAGTGAAAGCCGTACTTCCGTTCATCAAACCTGTCTGTCTTCATTTAGGTTTTTGTCAGTAAGTTTATTCTTTACAATAAAATACTCATTTCCTCTCCGTGATTCAGATAATAGCTCATTCAGTTGATAGTCTATGTCTACAAAGAATTCGAGGTGGTTTTTAAAACTAACATATAAAAAAATACAAATAAAATATAAGTGTTAAGAACGCTCAAGGTGTGAATTTATGCATAATTGCTAACTTTGATTAGCAAATTTGGCTCTGAGCTTTCTCAGGTTCCTTGGATGAAATGGACTCTCTGCTCAGAGCAAATACAGTCATGAGCTGCTCAACGACAGGGATATGTTCTGAAAAACGCATCGTTAGGCAATTTCATCATTGTGCAAACATCATAGAGTGCACTTACACAACCTAAATGGTACAGCCTAATAGACACCTGGGCTGTATGGTATAGCCTATTTCTCCTAGGCTATGAACCTGTATACCATGTCACTGTACTGAATACTGTAGGCAATTGTAACACAATGGTAAGTATTTGTGTATGAAAACATAGAAAAGGTACAGTAAACAATATAATATAAAAGATGAAAAATGGTCCACCTGTATAGGGCACTTATACCATGAATGGAGCTTGCAGGACTGGAAATGCTCCAGGTGGGTCAGTGAGTGAGTGGTGAGTGACTGAAGGCCTAGGACATTACGATACTACTGCTGTAAAATTTACCCTTAGGCTACACTCAATTTATAAAACAATATGAGATCAAATCCAGCACGAGAGAAAATGATACAGTCAAGAAAAGTGGTAAACATGAGATGTATGAGGTTGCTGCTGGCGTAACATTACATTGCTGTTTTACAGCAAGCTTTTTTTGTTTAATGAGTAGAAAGAGCACAGTTTAAAATAACAATAAAAAGTATAGTAAATGAATGGTGGTTACCAGAGGGGGAAAATGGTGGGGGGAGCGTGAAATGGGTAAAGGGGGTCAAATATATGGTAATGGAAGGAAACTAGACTTTGGGTGGTGAGCACAAACTAGAGTACACCAATTATAATCTTGTATACCTGAAAATTATATAACGTTATTGACCACTGTGTCTCCAATCAATATGTTTTTAAAAATTAAGAAAAAAATATAGTAGACTAAATAACTAAACAGTAACAGAGTCACTTATTATTATCAAGTATTACATACTGTACATAATTGTATGTGCTATACTTTTATGTGACTGACAGCACAGTAAGTTTGTTTACACCAGCATCACCACAAACACACAAGTATCGCGTTGCACTATGACTTTAAAACAGGTGTGACATCATTAGGCGATAGGAAAATTTCAGCTCCATTATAATCTTATGGGACCGCCATCATATATGCAGTCCATTATTGACCAAAAGGTCATTATGGGGAGCACGACTGTAGTAAAATAAATACATACATAATAGAAGGCGTTCTGATTTCTGTAAGGACACTTTATAAAATCCTTAACCTGCCACTAGAGGCTGCTCTTAATTCTTAATATGTGAGGACTAATCTAGAAGAGAGCTTTTTTTCCTACAGTCAGAAAGGAACTGGAAATTACTTTGGAAATTGCATTGCTTTGCTAGTCGCATTTTAAGGTTTTTTTCCCTCCCCAAACAGTCCTTTCCTTTAATTATTATTACTATTAATAATAATTATTATTATCAGTTCATATCAGTTCTGGTTGATATTTTGTTGATGGTATTTCAATAGAAGATGAAGGCACACTTATTTTTGGTTAATGCTTTTGTATTTCACTATTATATGTAGGTGTGAGGTACTTTTAGTTGCTGTTACTGAATTTCCTTTTTTGCAATTAAAGAGAAAACCTACTTTTATTACTTATTATGGCACAATTCATGACCAAAATGCATTGTCTATCACTTTTTTTATTAATCATTATAGTGAATTAAATGGTTGTTCTCTTTTACCCACTATCTTTTTAATAAAATAAGGGATATTCCAAAAGGACTTTTCAAATAGGCAAGATATAATTAGATCTCAAATAAGCAAATACTGAATGAGTACAGGGTGAAGACTTATGAAAGGTTCTAACAGCCCATAGAGGCTTTATCCCTTATGAAAAGCATATTGCATTCAAAATATTTTAATTTCTGACAAGTGATACCAACCCTTAAGTGTTGGATGGCAAAGTATTAATCTGTAACATGAGACTTAAGGTAAACATTCAGCGGTCCACTGCCCTTTTTGATTTTCAGGTCTCATTTTAATTTACAAAGGGGACAAACTCTAGCATTTATTGAGCTCCTGCTGTGCGCCAATTACTGTGCTAGTTGTTTTATTATATGTATAATTATCTCATTTTATCCTTACAACAGTCTCATGAAGCAGATAGCACCTTTTTTAAATGAGGAAATAGGCTTAGTGAAGTTACAAGTAACTTGTTCAGGATCCAACAGCTATCAAAGGGTGAAGGTGAGATCAGACCTGGTCAGGTTGATGCCCTCCTCTTTCTAATTCATCACACTCAAAGAATTTAGCAACAACAAGGGTACAAGTAAGGAGTCATTCATACATTTGATAGTCATTGAATTTTATTTTCATCAGCTAAGTTCCATACTTATTCACATTTCCTTAGTTTTTATCTAAAGTCTTTTATCTGTCCCGGGATCCCATCCATGTTACTACATGACATTTAGTCATCATTTGTCCTTAGGCTCCTCTTGATTATAACAATTTCTCAGACTTTCATTGTTTTTGATGACTTCGACAATTTTGAGCACTGGTCAGGTATTTTGTAAAATGCCCCTCAATTGCAATTTGTCTGATGTTTTTCTCATGCTTACCTTGGGGTTATGGGTTTGGGGAGGATGACTACAGAGGTGAAGTGCCATCTCATCATGTATGTACCCATGATAGCGAGGGTACGTACCATCAGCATGATTTATCACTGACGTTGACCAGGAACACCTGGTTGAGTTAGTGTTTGTCAGGTTCTCCACTATAGAGTTGCCTTTTATTTTTTTTTAAAACCCTTTCCATGAGACATTCTCTGGAACAAAGTCATTATGCAGCCTGCACTTGAGATGGGGGAGCCGTGCTCCACCTCCTTGAGAGTGGAGTATCTACATCAATTATGTGGACTTCTGCACAGGAGATTTGTGTACTCGACCCCATTTATTAATTTATTTAACCATTCTTTTAGATCAGTGTGACTTCTGGATGTTTGTTTTATAATTTGGGCTATAATTCAATACTACTCTATTTATCAAATGAGTCCAGTTTTGGCCACTAGAAGCTCTTTCAGTTGGCTCCTGTGGCCCTCTGACATATATCCATGATTGTGAGGTTCTTGTTTTGCTTTGTTTTTGAGCACTTCCTTATTTTTTGGAACTGTAAGATATTCCATGCTCATCTTGTATATTTCCAGTCCCAGTCCTAAGGAGCCGTTTTCCCAAGGAGTCCTGATTTCTTCAATTGGAGAATAGCATTAGAAACTAAGAAATGGGTGCTAAATGTGCTCAATACTACTGTGGTGTCATTGCTTCTAGCTTTTGTCAGATGACAGAGCAAGGAAATATGTGTGTATACACTGACTTCTCTATATACGTGTATCTATAAATATCTCCATATGTAACCATGTGTGACTATATTAAACTAAACATGAGCTCATACTAATGCCTCAAATTCTAATCCATTACTATATGGATTATTCTAGCCTCCTTCCCTTGCTAACTTCTCACTCCAATAGGGCAAAACCTGACTCCCAATATCTGCTACCCATTTGCTTAATTGTTCAATTCTACTATATGTGTATAGCAGTATTAGAATTGTTAACCAGAACTTCTTGGCAAAAAACTTTATCAATTAAAGTACAGTGGTTTATGTATCATTTCTTCTGCCCGTAGTCTTATAGACTCCACTAGTTTTCTCAGTTACAGGGGTCAGCATCTTTCTCTCCACCCCATTCAGTGAGATGGTAAATAAGTTTGTAATAAGTTAGGTTGTTTTGGTCATACTCTTTATTCTGAGTCCCCTGACTCCTAAATTAATTTTTTCTAATTTTTACATATTAATGTTTATTCTTTGTGCTGAAAAATTCAATGTTTTTGACAAATGAAAGAGATTGGACTTTAGATATAGAGTTTGGAGTCATACCTATGCACATGACTGTTAAAGCCACGCAGGCATGGAGACCTAGGGATAGCACATGGAATGAAAAACAGGAGGAAGGAGCACAGAATCCTGGGAAACAATATTTAAAGGTGAAGCGGAGGAAGAGAAACCAGAAAAAGAAAATAAGAAAGAGTGGTCAGAGGTGTATGAGAGACAGATCTAAAGAGGCCAGGGGAGGAAAACGTCAAGAAGAAGGGTGGTAAAGGTTGTGTTCCCCCCAAGTTCATACATTGAAATCCTAACCCTCCATACTTCAGAAAGTGACTTTATTTGGAGATAGAGTCTTTACAGAGCTAATCAAGTTACAGTGAGATCATTAGGATAGACCCTGATCTAATATGACTGGTGTTCTTATAAAAGGGGGAAATTTAGAAATAAACACATACAGGATAGACACAGGAACATGAGGATAGCTGTCTAAACCAGACAATTAGAACAGATCCTTCTTCCATAGCCCTCTGAAGTAAACAACTCTGCAGACACTGTGATTCAGGCGTTTAGCCTTCAGAACTGTGAGACAATGAATTTCTGTTGTGTAAGCCACCCAGTTTGTAATACTTTGTTATGGCAGTGTTAGCAAACTTTTACAGAAGGAGTGGTCCATTATCTTGATTAATGATTGTTCAGTGAAGAGAAGAAATGAAAAATTGCCCACTGACTTAGTGATTAATAGGTCAGTGATATTTTAGCAAGAACCACTTCAGATGCAGAAATCACATTGTGCTGGATTGAGGAGTAAATAGTAGGTGACCAAGCTGAGACTAATCATAGATTTTTGCTTTAAATAAACTTGGTGATGCGGGGAAGAAAGGTGATTTGTTGAGGCTCTCATCACTTGAGACTTCCTGCATAATTGTACTTGATTCTGTTTCGACTTCTATTCATCTTACATTAAAAAAAATCAAATTAGTATTTTTAAGTCTTTATTTTCAGTATATTGTTTATTTATTCAAAAATTTTTAGTGGTTGTGTTAGGACTTTGTTAAATTTGATGAGTGAAGCACAGGGTCCTGGATAGGGAGTTACGATTCAACAACAGACCACAGGAAAAATTGAAATAAAGAAGTTAGTTACTCAGAGGTCCTGGCAGAGGACATGGCACACCAGGAGGGGCAACAAAGGGAGGTCAAGGTAGAGTGAAGACAGACAGAGAGGCAAGATATGGGGAATGTGCTTTCGTTAGGTCCATAGTTAGGGTGCTTTGGGTTTCCCGGGCTAGGGCAGAATTGGTCAATTAAAACTAAAAGAGCAGGGTTTTGGTAAGCTCCACAGGGGTCTTATTTAAAGAGCACCCACGGGGAGAATCCTGGGAGGCAGGGGAGACTGTTGATCACAAGGGCTGTTGGAAAGTCATGTTGGGAACTTATATTTATCTGTGACTATAGGCTGTTATCTAGGGCATGCACTCGCATGAGGGGGCTAGTGTCAGATTAAAGCTCCCACAGGCAACATACCAGTGAGTAGCTTAGCTAAATATTCTTGTCAGTTTCCTTAATTGCCTATAGGATGAAAGCCTCAGGTTAACTTTCAATAATTTACATATTCTGGACCCTACTGGATCAATTCAGGTTTGCTTTTCACCATTGTGATCCTATATTCTGATTCTAATCCCTCACTCTTTCCTACATATAGCCAGTTTATTAAAAACTCTAGCCTTTTCCCTCTTTTGTTGTATCCATATAGCTGTATGTTACTAATTCTTCAAGGTAAAGTTTAAGTCCTCATTCTGTTAGGACTTGGCCAACTTTTCAAATTACTGTTTAAGGCCAATTTCTGTTATTAAGATGTCAGTAGAAAGCTAACAACTTATTTTTATTTACCATTATATATTTAAAGATGTATTTTCAGAGACAAATAGTTGAAAATTGGGAATATTTCCAAATAATGCTAGTCAAATCCTGCCTTTATCTAAAAACCCCATATGATACATCAGTTAACTGATGTCGTTGGGCAAATATAGCTTTTCGCAGCCCTGGGGAGGACTCCATATTGGTGCTGAGTTTCAGTACATCAGTAATCTGTATGCTTCCTTACTACAATCTGAATTCTCAGCCACCTGAGAGATAAAGAGTTATCACCAATGAAGACGAGGTTGGAGGACATAGTTTTGGTGTGCAATGATAATAATGAACCCAAAGAATTAGGTAGGCTTACCACTGTGTCACAGGCCCCTAACAACTTCATGCCCTCTTTCCTTCCCCATGGGAAACTATATGGCTATGTTTGCTATATTGCTGAAAGCAGATCAGAATGTATGCTTTCTGAATAGGTAGAGTCCTGGAAGAGGAAAGAAAGGGGGGATTGACTCATGTATGCCAAATTTTTATGCCTAAATATGATGGGAGAAGTGAGTAAGTGGCAAAAAAAAGGCCAGTACTTTTACTCTGTTAGAAGGTACTTCCACACTGAAGGACACAATGAGATTTGGAAATAAGTTCACGCCTAAGAGTTGAGGAGAAAAAGAAGGAAGGATTCCTGCCAGACAAGTTTCCAAGGGATTCATAACACTTGCATCTATATTCTGGAAAACTTCAAGGAGGAATCTTTCTCTTGTTCCATCTCTGAAATAAACCAAAGATCACCCTAATTCTTTTTTAGGGGTTTTTAAAAATTTCATTAAATTTATTGGGGTGACATTGGTTAATAAAATGATGTAGGTTTCAAGTTTACAATTCTTTAATACATCATCTGTATATTGCATTTTGTGTTCACCTTTCAAAGTCTATTCTTTATATAAAAACCCTAAAGACTACAAAAAAACTATTAGAAAAAATAAGCAAATACAGTGAAATTGCAGGATACAAAATCAACGTACTAAAGTCCATTCCTCCTATATACTAACAATGAAATTTCAGAAAAAGAAATACAAAATAAGTTCCTTTTGCAATTGCAACAAAAAGAATAAAATATCTAGGAATAAACCTGACAAAGGATGTAAAGGACCTATGCACTGAAAACTACAAGACATTATTAAGAGAAACTGAAGAAGAAAGAAATGGAAGAATACTCTGTGTTCATAAACTGGAAGAATTAACACCTTAATTCTTGAGTTTACTTTGTAGGTACTACACCCTTGAGTTAATATTCATAATTTCCTGTTATTGACAGTGTATGGTTTGAAAAAGATTGGGACCTGACAAAATAAGGCAAGACAAAAACTATGACCATACCATGTGAAATTAGTATTTACATCACAACATGTATACTTAAATCTTTTTCCTTATTGCCTAAAAATAAAGAAACCTTTCCCCTGCTACCATCGTGAAATATGAAACTAAAAATATCCATCTGAGAAAACATATGCATGGCAATCAGAACCAAGATTTAGGGTAGATTCTGGGGCATAGTTACATGAAACATGAATTTGGTGAATGAGATTAAAAGATCAGATCTTAGTAGACCACTGAGATTATTCTCAGCTTTATAAATCAAGGCCAACCCCTCTAAATGTTGTGGATCCCATGTTGCTCTATTCTCTTATTTTATGAGTTCACATTTGACTTCAAAAGTTTAAGCTAAACTTTGAGACTTCATGTAGAGTCATTGACTGATACTAGCTGTATCCAGAGTGTAGTCTATCACTTCATATATTTTTATTAAATTTATTGGGGTGACATTGGTTAGTAAACTTATATGATTTCAAGTGTACAATTCCATAATACATCATCTATATATTGCACAGTGTGTTTATCATTCAAAATCAATTTTCCTTCCATCACCATATATTTGACCCCCTTTACCAACTTCTACCAACCCCCTTATCCTCTGGTAACCACTAAACTGTTGTTGGTGTCTATGAGTTTTTGTTTGTTTGTCTTGTTTGTTTGTTGCTTTCAGTTTTATATGCCACATATGAGTGAAAGCATATGGTTCTCGACTTTCTCTGACTTATTTCGCTTAGCATGATAATCTCAAGATCTATCCATGTTGTCACAAATGGCAGTATACCATCTTTTCTTATGGCTGAATAATATTCTATTGTATATATGTACCACATCTTCTTCTTCCAATCATCTATTGAAGGACACTTTGGTTTTTTCCATGTCTTGGCCACCATGAATAAGGCTGCAATGAACATAGGGGTACATATATCTTTACAGATAAATATATTCAGATTTTTTGGGGTAAATACACAGAAGAGGGATTGCTGGGTCATGTGGTAATTCTAGTCTTAATTTTTTGAGGAACGTCCATACTGTTTGTTGTAGTGGCTCTACCAGTTTACATTGCCACTAGCAGTGTATGAGGGATCCTTTTTCTCCACAACCTCTCCAACAGTTGTTATTACTTGTCTTGTTGATAATAGGCATGCTAACAGGTTTGGGGTGGTATCTCATTGTGGTTTTGATTTGCATTTCCCTAATAGCTAGTGAATTTGAGCATCTTTTTATATATCTGTTTGCCATTTGTATGTTTTCTTGAGAGAAGTGTCTGTTCAGGTCCTCTGCCCATTTTTCAATTGCATTGTTTGTTTTTTGTTGTTGAGTTGTATGAGTTCTTTATATATTTTGGATATTAGCCCCTTATTGAAGGCGTTGTTTCAAATTTTTTCTCCCGTTCAGCTGGTTGCCTCTTTGTTTTGTTGAGGGTTTCTTTTGCTGTGCAGAAACTTTTTAGTTTGATAATAGTCCCATTAATTTATTTTTGCTTTTACTTCCCTTACCTTTGAGGTCAAGTCAAAAAATCTTCTGTGAACCCAAGGTCCATAAGTTTAGTACCTATCTTGTCTTCTATGCAATTTATTGTTTTAGGTCTTATATTTAGGTCCATTTTGATCCATTTTGAGTTAATTTTGGTGTATGGTACAGATAGCAGTCTAGTTTTTTCCTTTTGCATGTGGCTTTCCAATTTTCCCAGCACTGTTTATTGAAGAGGCTTTCTTTTTCCATTGTATGTTTTTGGCTCCTTTGTCAAAAACTATCTGCCCATATATGTGTGGGTTTACTTCTGGGTTCTCAACTCTATTCCATTGGTCTGTGTTTCTGTTTTTCTGCCAATACCATGCTGTTTGGATTATTGTCCTTTGTAGTATCACTTTATACAGAGGGTGCCAAAAAAATGTACACACAATTTAAGAAAGGAAAAAAACTGTATTAAAATTGTAATACTCAAAATATTCTAATAACAAAAGATGAATATAAGTCACACTTGACTTCTGCAATTACAAGAGGTGCTCAAAGTGGTTACCATCAGCATAATGTTAATACAACTTTTTCCTTTCTTAAAATGTTTATGCATATTTTGGTACCCTCTGTATTTAAAAGGAAAAAAAAACACAGCCCTTTACTTACCCCAAATTATGTATCTGATAGTTTACCAGACATTTTGTCTAAATATTTATAGCTTCCTTTTTGATAAACTTTAAATTTGAAGTTTTCTGAAAAATCAGAGCATGGATTCTTTTTATTATCATGCTGTGGGTACATTTTTTAGGAACAGCATACATTTATTTGAGGTCTTATTGATCCTTAGACCTAGATCTTTAATTCCTTGGATGGGAATTACCCCCTAAGAGGGTAATCATTGTTATAATGTTGACATTGATCCTTCCAATTATAGTACATCTTCAATTTATTTTGAAGTGTTAATTACAAAGATATATTAATTAAAGTTATAGATTTTATAAAAATTTATTGGGTTGTTTTATTTCTTTCCCCTAAGGGATGATAGCTGAGAAGGAACCTTAGTAATATTTTTTAAAAACTTTTACAGGCTAAAACAACTGGAGCCATGCTCTACATCCTAATTTTGGGACTTAATAATCAGCCTATGCATTAGAATAGATGGATGCAGTATTATTTATCTGGGAAAATCTTGCCTTCACACAGTGGTTCTACTTTTTGAGTACATTTTCATTCAGACAGTTGCTTCCCAACTTTCATAGGATCATGTCAACATACCCTTCAGTTCATCTGACCATTAAAAGTAGCAAGGGAGAAAATCTGTATTCAAATTCACTGCTATTTTGATAAAACTTATCAAAACTCAGTTAAAAGTAGTATTTTTTGATATTATCTAAAGAATATAGTCCATTTCATTTGTCTAAATATTCTAAAATTAGTTAAGCCAGATATCAATTAGCTATATACTTGGACACTATTATCTTAGCTTTCTGTAGAATTGCCTTAACTGAGAATTGACTTTTGCATTTAGTAAGGTGACCTCAACAAGCACAGTTTTAGTGGAATAGTGGAGATGAAATCCCAGTTAGAATGGGCTCAAGGAAAAAATTTTTGATAAGCTTAGACAACTCTTTGTTTTGTTTTGTTTTTGTCTTTTATTCTCTGATGAAAGAAACTGCCAGATTCTAGCACAGACCTTGAACATAACAAATGCTTTATAATATTGGTTGAACAAATAAATGAATATCTCTAGGTACACACATATAAGGATTTATCAAAAATGGAGCCCTAATAGTGGAATTGTGGGGTCTGATGGCATGGCCATTTTAAAAAGATTTTTATTAAAAATATAGCTAAAATACAATGTGATGAAAGGACTTTAAAATATGGTATATCAATATAGTGGAATATTATTGAAAAAGAATGAAGTTCTGATACATACAACATAGATGAATCTTCAAAATCATTCACTCTCAAGTATAAATGGGTGAATTTTATGGTATGTGAATCACATCTCAATAAAGATGTTCTTAAAAATCAACCAGAAGTTGAAGAAAGAGAGAGAATGTCCCCAAAAAGACAAACTCAAAATAAAGAGATATCAATTTTACCCATCAGATAACCAAAATTAAAGAGATTGGTAAAATTCACTAGTCCCCTCACCACTGCTGGTAGTGAGTGGTATGGATTGAAACAGTCTTTTGGCTGAGAATTTGGCAATATACTTTGCAATTTAAAATATGCTTTTCCTTTGACCCAGCAATACAATTTCTAGAGATTTATCCTGTAGATCTTGCACAAAGACGTTTACACAGTATACAAGGATGAAAGGATTTTCACTGCATAGATCCTGGAAGTAAAAAACTTAGTGACAGTCACCAAACTTTTAAAATAAATTATGTTGTCCCCATACAGTGGAATAAGATACCAGCCTTCATACCCATATTTTCTACCTTTTCTGCTATTATACGTGAGCTCGTAGCTAAGGCCAATGCACTAGGTACCAACCTTACTCAACAAAGCATTGCACTAGTAAGTCTACATTCTCTTTCTTACATCTCAGTGCTGATTTGATCCTCCGTTTCAGCTAATCTGCTGGTGATTCCTTCTAGTGTATTCTTCATATCAATTTTCATATTCTTCACTTCTTACTGGTTCTTTTTTAATGGTTTCTACGTCTTTTATTATGCCTTCTATCTCTCTGTTGAAGTTCTCACTAAGTTCCTTGAGCATCCTTATAACCGTTGTTTTGAACTCTGTCTCTGGTAGGTTTTTTGCTTCCATTTTATTTAGTTCTTTTTCTGGAGTTTTCTTCTGTTCTATTATTTGGGACATATTTCTTTGTTTCCTCAATTTGGTTGCCTCCCTGTGTTTGTTTCTATGTATTAGGTAGATCTGCTATGTCTCCCAGTCTTGGCCAGGTGGCCTTATGTAGTAGGTGCCCTGTGGGGCCCTAGCACAAGTGCTCCAGGAGTGGCTCTTGTGTAGGTTGTGTGTGCCTTCCTGATATAGTTGAGCCTTGATTGCTATTGGCATGTCAGTGTGTGGCTGTGGGGTTTGGCTTTAACTACAGCTTATGGGCTGCTGTGTGGGGGAGTCACGCCAGCAGGCTCTGGTGCCCATTGAGACCCCCCTTTGTGTGTGCTGCTTGTGGGGCTGATTGGGCAGTGCTCTACTCTGGTCTGAAACCATCCTCCATGTATGTTGGTTCTGAGGCATCTTGGGAGGAGCTCCAGTGCAGGCCCAGGTCCCCCACTGCCTATAACCAGTGTGGGACTACCTGGTAGGAGCTACAAAGTGATCCATGGTTTTTCGTTGGCTGTGTTAAACCTGGAGGCATGTAGGAGAGGCCACGCTACAAACCGAGGACACCTGCCACCAGTACCAGGCCTGGGGTAGCTCTGCAAAAAGCCAGGACACCTTGAGGTCTGCTGCCACCTGCCGGCTCCCTTAAAGTTCAGCCACTGATAAAGCCTCATTCACTATGAAAGTTGGTTGAGGCAGGGTCTCTGGGAGTCACTACCGTGGGAAGTGTTGTGGTTACCAGGTTAATGCAGACTCTGGTTTAGTGCCAGTGCTGAACCTGGAGCTACTCAGCAAAAGTCTCAGAGCACACCAAGGCCAGTGGTCATCTGCGGGACCCATGGACTCCCATAGTTTTCCAAGAAAGGGTGCAATGTGGGAGGAGCTGGCTGCTCACTGAGAACATGCCTCCGGCAGTAGTGGGGAGTTGGGACAGGGTTCCAGTGAGTCAGCAGGATGAAGCCCCAGAGCTCACCAGACCAATCAGATTCAGATTTGGCCGTAAACGTAGGGGGAGGACTCAACACATTAAAGATGGCTGCTGCCTGCTGGCTACACTGGAGAAAGATCGCATAGGGAAAATGGGACTGTCCTCCAGCCCTGACCTCAAAGTCACCTACCTCAGTTTGCTCCCATATGCCTCTGATGCCCCTCTAGCCCAAATTGTCATCTCTCCACCGGAGCCCAAGGTGAGTGCTTGCAAGTGAGTGAGTTTCTGTGCACAGGCCCTTTAAGAGGATGTCTGTGTTTTCCGAAGCCTTCCTTCCCACCTGGATGTTTGGAATCCCCACTGTTTTTCACAACCAGATGTTGTGGGAGCGCCTCTTCCCAGCACCAGTACTCTGGTTTGGGGAGCCTGATGTGTGTCTGGGGTCCTTTGCTTCTCTGGGGGTATCTCCACAGCTGAGGTATCCCTCCCAATTTTTATCTGCTACACGGAGGTTTGGGACCAGTCAGTTTCGCTTCTCTGCCCTTCCTACCAGTCTGGACATGGCTTCTTCTTTATATTTTTAGTTATAAAATTTCTGTTCAGCCAGACTTCAAATGGTTCTCCAGGTTGATTGTTCTATAATTTAACTATAATTTTAATGTGCTCATGAACTCCACTATCTTGGATCTCTGTCATGCCCAGTTAAAATCTGATAGTTTCTGCTAACTTTTTCTCTAAAATGGTTAGCATAGGTAGCTCTTTAGATAAATTCTACAATAAAGAGAAGGAGAGATCTGGAAAAAGAAGCAGGGTCAAGAGATTTTTTTTTTTTAACCTTTGGGGAAATAACAGCATGTTTCTCTGCTAATGTAAAGAATCGAGTAGAGAAGGAAACACCAACGATGTAAGAAAGAGAATGTAGACACATAATTTTTTTTTCTCATTTGCAAACAATTCTTTAATAACCACCCTATAGTATAGTTCAGAAGCTCCTACGTATGAAATAGATCAATTTTAAATGTACAGCCTAACCATAGACTTAAACACATAGCAGATAATGAAAGGTCGCACAATTAAGTTCAGGAACTTTCTACTGTGTAGGAGCCAGGTGGAAAGTTTGCGAACTTAATTGTCCGACTATTTATTTAAAAAGTTTAGTGACTGTCACTAAGTTTTTGATTTTCAGGATCTGTGCAGTGAAAATCCTTTCATCCTTTTATACTGTGTGAAAGTCGTGCAAGATCTACAGGATAAATCTCTAGAAATTGTATTGCTGGGTCAAAGGAAAAGCATATTTTAAATTGCAAAATATATTGCCAAATTCTCAGCTAAAGGACTGTTTCAATCCATACCACTCACTACCAGCAGTGGTGAGAGGGCTAGTGAATTTTACCAATCTCTTTAATTTTGGTTATCTGATGGGTAAAAATGATATCTCTTTATTTTGATTTTGTCTTTTTGGGGACATTCTCTCTCTTTCTTCAATTTTTGGATGATTTTTAAAAACATCTTTATTGAGACGTGATTCACATATCATAAAATTCACCCATTAAACTTGAAATTAAATGATTTTGAAGATTCATCTATGTTATATGTATCAGAACTTCATTCTTTTTCAATAATATTCCACTATATTTATATACCATATTTTAATATACTTTCATCATTTGGGTTGTTTCTATTTTTAGATGATTATAAATTATGCTGTTATGAACATATGTGTACAGATTTTTGCATGGGCATATGGTTTTATTTCTCTTGGATATATACCTAGGAGTAAAATTCCTGGGTCATATAATAACTCTATGCCTAATATTTTGAAAAACTCCCAAACTATTTTCCAAAGCAGCTGCATCATTTTACATTCTCACCAGCAGTGCATGAAGGTTCTAAATTCTCCATGTCCTTGCCAACAGTTATTATCATCTGTTTAATTTTTGCTACCCTAGTGGGTATGAAATGGTATCTCATTTAGTTTCAATTTACATTTCGTTAACGACTAATGAAGTTGAGCATCTTTTCATTTGCTTATTGGGTATTTTTATATCTTTGGAGAAATGTCTGTCCAAATCTTTTGCCTATTTTTAAATTGGGTTATTCATTTTTTATTATTGGCCTGTAAGAATTTTGTTTTTATATATTCTGCATACAAGTGCTTAATCAGATATGTGATTTGCAAATATCTTCTTCCCTTCTGCATGTTGTCTTTTACTTTCTTGATAGTGTCACTTGCAGTACAAAACTTTTTAATTTTGATGTAGTGTAAATTATCTATTTTGTTGTTGTTTGTGCTTTTGGTGTTATAGCCAAGAATTACTGCCTAACCCAAGGTCACAAAGATTTACTGCTGTTTTGTTCTAGGAATTTTGTAGTTTCAGCTCTTAGGTCTATGATTCATTTTGAGTTAATTTTTATGTATGGTGTAAAAATGGGGCCCAAATTCTTCTTCTTCTTCTTCTTCTTCTTCTTCTTCTTCTTCTTCTTCTTCTTCTTCTTCTTCTTCTTCTTCTTCTCCTCCTCCTCCTCCTCCTCCTCCTCCTCCTCCTCCCCCCCTCCCCTCCCCTCCTCCCCCTCCCCCTCCCCCTCCTCCTCCTCCTCCTCCTCCTCCTCCTTCTTCTTGCAGGTGGCTATCCAGTTACCCCAGCACTACTTGTTGAAAAGATGGTTTTTCCCCCCATTTAATTGTTGTGGCACTCATAAAAAATCAAATGTCCATAAATGTAAAAATTTTTTTCTGAAATCTCATCTATTTTATTGACCTGTATGTCTATCCTTATGTAAGCGTCACATTGTGTTAATTACTATAGCTGTGTATTGAGTTTTAATATTGAGAAATGTGAGGTCTCCAATTTTGTTCTCATTTTTAAAAATTCTTTTGGCTGTTCTGTGTCCCTTGCATTTTCATATGAATTTTATGTTCAGGTTGTCAATTTCTGCAAAAAAGCAAGCTAAAGTTTCATTGAACTCGTGTTGAACCTTTAAGTCAATTTAGGGAGTATTGCTATTATAACAATATCAAATTTGACAACCTATGAACCTGAGGTGTCTTTTTATTTATTTAGATGTTTAATTTTGTTCAATGTTTTTTTGTTTGTTTTTAAGTTTTTTATTAAAATATAGCTAACATTCAATATTATATTAGTTTCAGATGTACACCATAGTTATTCAACATTTATATACCTAAAGAATGATTACCATGTTAATCTAGCAACCATCTGACACTACCACACTATCACAATATTATTGACTATGTTCCCTATATTGTACATTACATCAGATGTACAGCATAGTGGTTAGACATTTACATAATTTAAGAAGTGATACCTGCCAAGCTAGTCTAGTACCCCCTTAGCACTATACACTATACATAGTTATTATCATGTTATTGATCATATTCCTTATGCTTTACTTTACATCCCTTTGACTATTTTGTAACTTCCAATTTGTATTTCTTAATCCCTTCACCTTTTCACTCTGCCTCCAATTCTCCACACATCTATGACCCCAATAAATCTAGTACCCATATGACACCATACATAGTTATTACAATATTATTGACTATATTCCTTATGCTGTACCCTACATCCCCATGATTACTGTGTAACAACCAATTTGTACTTCTTAATATCTTCCCCTTTTTCACCCACCCCCACACTCCCTCCCATGTGGCAACCATCAAAATGTTCTCTGTATCTCTTTGTTTCTGTTTTATTTGTTTGTTTATGTTGTTCATTAGATTATCCTTACAAGTGAAATCATATGACATTTGTCTTTTGCTATCTGACTTAACTATACTCAGCACAATACCCTTTAGGTCCATCCATGTTGTTGCAGATGGCAAGATTTCATTCTTTCCTTAGCTGAGTAATATTCCATTGTATGTATGTACCACCTCTTCTTTAGCCATTCAGGGACACCCAGGTTGCTTTCATATCTTGGCTATTGTAAATAATGCTGCAGTGAGTGTATGGATGAATACGTCCCCTCAATGTAGTATTTTGGGTTTCTTCCGATAACTGCCCAGAAGTGGGATTACTGGGTCCTTCTTTGTCACTTGTTATGGCTTTTGTTTTAAAGTCTATTTTGTCTGGTATAAGTATTGCTATTCCTGGTCTTTCTTTCCCTTCCTTCCTCCCTCCCTCCCTCCCTCCCTCCCTCCCTCCCTCCCTCCCTCCCTCCCTCCCTCCCTCCCTTCCTTCCTTCCTTCCTTTCCCTCTATTTTCATGAAGTACCTTTTTTCCATCCCTTTACTTTCACTCTGTGTGTGTCTTTTGATCTGAAGTGAGTTTCCTGTAGGCAGCATATTTATGGGTCTTGTTTTCTTATCTATTCAACTATTCTATGTCTTTTTTTTTTCATTACAGTTTATTGGGATGACAGTTGTTAGTAAAGTTACATAGATTTCAGGTATACTATTCTGTAATACATTATCTATATCTCACATTGTGTGTTCACCACCCAGAGTCACTTCTCTTTCCATCACCATATATCAGACCCCATTTACCTTCTTCTAGAGCCCCCCTCCCCCCTTACTCTCTGGTAACCCCTAAACTGTTGTCTGTGTCTATGAGTTTTCATTCCTTCATTTGTTTGTCTTGACCTTTTGTTGTTTTCAGTTTTATATACCACATATCAGTGAAATCATATGGTTCTCTACTTTTTCTGTCTGATTATTTCGCTTAGCATTATAATCTCAATATCCATCCATGTTGCCACAAATGGTACTGTTTCATCTTTTCTTACCGCTGAATAGTATTCCATTGTGTATGTATACCACAACTTCTTTATCCATTCATCTATCGAAGGACATTTTGGTTGTTTCTATGTCTTGGGCACCGTAAATAAAGCTGCAATGAACATTGGAGCACACGTGTCTTTATGGATAAATGTTTTCAGATTTTGAGGGTAGATACCCAGGAGAGGGATTGCTGGGTCATATGGTAATTCTATTCTTAATCTTTTGAGGAACCTCCACACTGCCTTCCCTAGCAGCTGCACCAATCTGCATTCCCACCAACAGGGTATGAGGGTTCATTTTTCTCCAGAGCCTCTCCAACACTTGTTACTATTTGTCCTATTGATGATAGCCATTCTGACTGGGGTGTGGTGATATCTCATTGAGGTTTTTATTTGCATTTCTCTGATGATTAGTGATGTTGAGCATATTTTTCATATGTCTATTTGCCATTTGTATATCCTCTTTGGAGAAATGTCTCTTCAGGTCCTTCGCCCATTTTTCAATTGGGTTGTTTGCTTTTTTGTTGTTGAATTGTGTGAGTGCTTTGTATATTTTGGATATTAGCCCCTTATCAGAGGCGTTTGCAAAAATCTTCTCCCATCAGTTGGTTGCCTCTTTATTTTGTTGACGGTTTCTTTTATTTTTATTTTTTCATCTTAAAGAAGTCCCTCTAATATTCCTTGTAATACTGGTTTGGTGTTGATGAACTCCTTTCGCTTTTTCTTGTCTGGGAAACTCTTTATTTGTCCTTGGATTCTAAATGATAGCTTTGCTGGATAGACTATCCTTGGTTGTAGTCCTTGTTTTTCATCACATTGAATATTTTGTTCCAATCCCTTCTGGCCTGCAAAGTTTCTGTTGAGAAATCAGCTGATAGTCTTATGGGGGCTTTTTTGTAGGTAACTAACTGCTTTTCTCTTGCTGCTTTTAGTATTCTCTCTTTGTCTTTAACCTTTGGCATTTTAATTATGATGTGTCTTGGTGTGGGCCTCTTTGGGTTCATCTTGTTTGGGATTCTCTGTGCTTCCTGGGCTTGTTTGTCTGTTTCTTTGCCAGGTTAGGGAAGTTTTCCATCATTATTTCTTCAAATACATTTTCAATTGCTTGTTCTCTCTTTTCTCCTTCTGGTATCCCTATGATGAGAATGTTGGTATGCTTGATATTGTCCCAGAGGCTCCTTAAACTGTTATCTTTGTTTTGGATTCTTATTTCTTTTTGTTGTTCTTTTTGGGTGTTTTCTGCTACCTTATCTTCTAAATCACTGTTTCAGTCTTCTGTCTCATCTAATCTACTGTTGACTCCCTCTAATGTATTCTTTATTTCAGTTATTATATTATTTATTTCTGACTGGTTCTTTTTTTATATTTTCTATCTCTATTTTTATGTTTCCTATCTCTTTGTTGAAGTTCTTCTGGAGACCACTAAGCATCCTTATAACCAGTGTTTTGAACTCTGCATCTTGTAGATTGTTTGTCTCCATTTTGTTTAGTTCTTTTTCTGGAGCTTTGTTTTGTTCTTTCATTTGGGACATGTTTCTTTGATTCCCCATTTTGGCTGTTCCCCTGTGTTTTTTCTATATATTAAGTAGGGCTGGTATGTCTCCCAGTCTTAGTAGAGTGGCCTTATGTACTAGGTATCCTGTGGGGCTCAGTTATGCAGTCTCCCTAGTCACTAGAGTCAGGTGTTCCAGGTGTGTCCCTTGTGTTGGTTGTGTGTGTCCTCCTGTTATAGTTGAAACTTGGTTGCTGTTTGCAAGTCAATGGGAAGGATTGAACCTTGGGCTCATTAGTTGTGAGGACTGGCCATGAAAATACTGAAGGAGCTGTTGTGGAGGGGCTGACCCTATGGAGCATGATTCACTTTAGCGGGGCTATAGTGCCTGCCTCGTGTGCCCTTTGGGTACGTTGTCCTTGGAGGCAACCAAGTGCCTCCAGCTTGGTTCCAGCTTGGTTTGAAGCTGACCACTGAATGTGCCAGTCCCAGGACCACCTGAGAAGGGACTCACTGCAGGCCAAGTTCAGCTGCTGCCTGTGCCCTGCCCAGGGCCACCTGGCATGAGCCACAAAGCAATCCACAGATGGCCACTGACTGTGCTGTGCTTGGAGGTACCTTGAGAGGCCAAGCTGTGAACCAAGGACAACTGCCACTAGTGCCAGGCTTAGGGCTGCTCAGCCAGAGGTATGGGACATACGAAAGCCAGGTGCTGCTTCTTTGGGTTTTGTGAACCTTTGGGAGACTTTAGGAAAGTCTGCAGCCTGAGCCAAGGCAGGTGGTTTGTACCCAAAAGCCACTGGAAGTGGCCCAAAAGTTGGTTGGGGTGTAGTCTCAGAATCCCCTGGGTAGAGCTAATGGTGTTAGCCAGATTGTTGGAGACTCAGATGCTGCTGCTGCCTGCATCTGCATGTCGGGAATGGGGAGGGCTCAACAAAAAAACAATGGCTTCTGCTAGCTCCTGTGACCAGGAGAAAGCTGTCTCTCCAGCCTTCATGTTGATGCCAGACAACTCAGTTTCTCCCCGTATGTCCCTTTCATCTTTTGAGCTGCTGTCCCAACACTGGAGCTCAGAGTGAGTGAGTCAGCCTGTGAGTACATCTGTGCAGGTCCGTTATAAGCATTGCTGGAACTTCAGCCAACCTCCGTCTCACTCAGCTACAATCTCCACTGGTTTTCACAGTCAGAAGTTATAGGGATTTCTCTCCCTGGCATTTAAAACCTGGATTGGCTGGGACCCTTTGCTCCTCAGTGGGGGGGGGGACCTTCACAGCTGAGATATCCCTCCTAATTTTCATTGGTTACACACGGGAGTGGGACCAGCCCATTTTGTATCCCTGCCTCTCCTACCAGTCTTGAGGTGGCTTCTTCTGTATGCCTTTAGTTGTAGGGCTTTGGTTCAGCAAGACTTTAGATGATTCTCAATAATGGTTGTTCTGTAGTTTAATTGTAATTTAGATGTGGTCCTGAGAGAAGGTAAGCACAGCGTTTACCTATTTCGCCATCTTGACCAGAATTCTTTTTCAATGTTTTCTAGTTTTAGGTGAACAAGTCTTGGACTTATTTTGTTAAATTTATTCCAAAATATTTTACCATTTTAGGTGGCCTTGGAATGGAATTGATTTTAATGTCATTTTTAGAGTTTTCATTGCTAGTGTATGAAACCATAATTTATTTTGTATATTGACATTGTATCCTGCAACCTTGCTGAATTCATTAGTAGTTCTAATAGTTCTTATGATTTTCTATATTCAAGATCATGTCATCTGATAATAGAGATCATTTTACTTTTTCATTTTCAATCTGGATGACTTTCATTTATAATTTTTTCTTACCTAACTGACCTCATAGAAAAGTAACACATTATAAATTTTAAAAATTAAATTGATACCTGTCATAGAAATTTAAATTCTCCCTAGGTATTTAAAAATGCATAATGTAATGTGACACATGGTTAAATTAACAAACACATTTTTCAGGCTGTAAGCTTTATCCTATTTTATTAAAAATTTTTTTCTTCATGTAGCTTAACTTTTCTCCTAAACATCTATTCTGTTTTGCTTTTTCTTTGAGGGTGGAGGGTGGGGAGTTTTACTTGTTTTTTGCATGGCCCTGGAAGTTCAATGGTTGATTGCCTTTGTTTTGATGATAATGAATATTATATTGGTCTCAGTATGGCTATTATTTAATTTTCTTTTAACTCTCAGTTTTAAAACGAAGAAAAAAATTGCCTGTTTGTTTTTTTCCTTGTGGGAATATTGGAAAACAAATCAGAAGATTCCTTCTGTTCACATGCTGATATGTGATGATGATTATGACAATTTTCTTATCTTTCTTTCCTTTTCAACTAAATATTCCCTTCCTCTCTCCTTCCCTCCTTTCTTCTTTCCCTTTTCCTCTTCCTTAAGTTGTTCCTTTCTTCTATCTAGTCACAATTGATGACACTTTCAATTAGCTTTTACAATTTATTTTCCATAACATTCTCCCCTACCTACATAACTTTTTCTTGGGGGAATGTGAAGGAACATTGCATTGGGGCTCTTTTCATTGAAAATGAGAGAAACCAATTTAAATTAGTTTAAATGTAGAGAAGATTACTAGACTTATGTATTTCAAAGGTCTGGGAATGTCTTTATACAGACAGCTAGATTCAGTGGCTATAATAGTCAGGACGCAGTCATTCCTGTCTTAACTGTACTTATTTATGCTTGGCTTCTTTCCATGTGCAGAGATCAGCCCCAGGAATCTATCTTAGCAATCCTATCAGAAAGAGAACTTATCTTCTTTACTATCCATGTATCATAAACCCAGAATACATTAATTTTATCTACTTGGGTTGAGTGATCACTCTTGAGCTTGCAACTGTGATCCTGGGGACGAGTACTATGCTATGAGGGAAGAGAGGTGGAGGCAATGATTTTTAGTTTAGTCCAGATTACATGGAGTCATGATGATGAAAAATTCAATTTAAGAATCAGCTTCATCTTTGAATGAAAATGTAAGGATCTTTTGGAATTAATAATGAAAATTCTTGAACCTGGAAGTAGAAACAATTTTAAAGAGACAAACTTCTGCATCTTGGCAGAAGGAAAATTGTCACTACCATGTTTCTCTGAAAATAAGACCTAGCCAGACAATTAGCTCTAATGTGTCTTTTGGAGCAAAAATTAATATAAGACCTGGTTTTATTTTACTGTAATATAAGACCAGGTCTTTAATATAGTATAATATAATATAATATAATATAATATAATATAATATAATATAATATAATATAATTAATATAATATAATAATGTAATACTGTTTTTATATTAATTTTTGTTCCAAAAGACGCATTAGAGCTGATTGTCCGGCTTGGTCTTATTTTCAGGGAAACACAGTATCTATTGTAAGGAATGTAGGTGTCCTCATGAGCCAGCATTACTCTGTAATTTTGCTTAGTGAGGATCCAAAGAAAAGAAGGAAGACAACTTTTTAAAATATAACTTTATTGAGATATAATTCATACATCATAAAATTCACCTCTTTAAAGTATTACAACTCAGTAGGTTTTAAGTATATTCACAGGGTTGTGCAACCATCACCATTATCTGATATTAGAACATTTTCATCACCTCAAAAAGAAAGCGTTAGCACTCACTTCACACATCCCTTTCCCAAGCACCTGGCAACCACTTACCTACTTTCTGTCTCTATAGATTTGCCTACTCAGGATATTTCATATTAATAGTATTACATGATGTGTGGTCTTTTGTGATTGGCTTCTTTCACTTAGCATAATGTTTTCAAGGTTCATCCATGTTAAAGTACGTATCGCTACTTCTTTCCTTTTTATGGCCAAATAATATGCCATTGCATAGCTATACCACCTTTTGTTTATCCACTTACTAGTTGATAGATATTTGGGGTATTTCCACTTTTTGGTTATTATGAATAATGAATGATTCTATAAGTTTTTATGTGGACATGTATTTTCAATTCTCTTGGGTATATTCTTAGAAATGGAATTATTGGGTCATTTGGTAATTCTATAATTAACATTTGAGGGAATGGAGAAATCAATGGTGTGTTTAAATGTGCCTACAATATCCCAACACTAAAGGGAAACACACTGCTCTAGCTCCTTTTCCTTTACTACAGGGATAATGTGTTTCAAATGCTGCCTATTGTAACTTCTCTCATATTCTAAAAATGTTCAGGTCCAGGGCGGAGTCTCTGAAGGTCAATCTAGTCCATCAGTCTATTCCAAATGAGGGGCCCAGCTTGAAGTTTTCATATGCTAAGGACAGTGGGCAGGAAGGGAACACTGAGTAAAATAAAAATATAAACCAAAATCAAATCTGTATTTCCACTTTATATCATTCAAGGGTTGGTTCAGGAAATAGTCTAGATATTCCAAGCACAAAAGGATTTATTCAGAGAATTAGGCATTTACATATCATTAAAAGGGCTGGAAGAATACAAGTTAGAGGGTCAGTGCCAGGCTTCTGTTTTCAAGGTTGCATATTGTCACCTTTCTGACCCAGATATCAGAAACCATTCATATTACCCAGAAATGAGGAAACTACATCAAAGGTCCCTGTACCACAGAGATGGTAAATACAAAAGGACATAGAATTCAGAGGCTGCTAACTCATATCTTCTCCAGAAACTGCTTTTCCCCTGCACTGTCCTGGAAAGGAATTGTTCTGTTATAATCCTTCTCTTTTTTCCCCCTCCAAATCTCATACAAGTGCATAACATTGATAGAATCTAAATCACATGGAAATCTGGGAAGTACAGTTTTAACATCCCAGCTTGGCAATACAGGAGGACATGGACATAGGAGGTGGTCGAAAGGGTGGCCCAGTGACACTAGACAGTATGTAATACATCTTTAAATCAGCTGATCTAAATTAGCATTAGATCGTAACCATTTCATTTATATATATGGCAAATATAAGTATTCAAGGGCTCTCTAGTGGAGTGTCAGGTCAAAATATTGTCAATTGCTGAAGTTAGTCACTGCCTTCCCACATTCTCCTTGCCCCATTTGTCTCATCCTACTCCATTACTTCCCTGACTGAATTTTTCCAGTTTTTCTTTTTATTGTGTTCTAAAGCCACTCCCAAATCTAGGACAACCAGTACTTGAAACAAGTCTTGTCATATAACAGATACTTTATAAATCTTAGTTATTTGAATGAATCAGTGAGTACCTTATCCAGTATTGTCTTCACTATCATTATTTTCCCCAAGTTTCTTTCCCTCTCAATGGTTCTTCAATTTCTGTAACTCCAAGCAAGATTGCTTTCAGTCAGCAGCATTCTTTTCACCTGTCATGTAGTGTGACTAAATAATGCCTGCAGGATCTAGTCACAAGTTTAAGGTAAGGCAATGATGTTCACCTGGGGCGATTTGGCCTCTAGAGGACGGTAATCAATGTCTGGAGACATTTTCTTAAGAATTAGTTTCAGGTGTACAAAGCAATGTAATAGACATTTACACCCCTCACAAAGTGATAACTCCCATCCCCCAATTTATTACCCCTCTGACATCGTATATAGCTGTTACAATTTCATTGACTCTATTTCCTATGCTGTACTCCACATCCTGTGACTGTATATATATAGTAAATTATAGTTGACATTCATTGTTATTCAGCTTCAGCCTTAGGTGGACAGCCCAGTGGTCAAACATCTACACCATCTGTGAAGTGATCTCTCTAATAAGACAAGTGTCCACTGGATACCCTACAAAATCTTTACAACATTATTGATTATATTCCCCAAACTGTCTTTCGTATCCCCGTGGCAATCGGGTAACATAATGGAATCCTCTCCAGGAAGGGGAGTGGCTATTTGTGAACAATAACAGTCTGACACATTGCCTCTCCTTAGTGCCTTCAGTTGCTTAGGTTTGGATATTTCTCGACCAAGTTTATTATATTCTCCAAACGAGTGGCTTAAGTGGGGACTGGGGGATATCATAATAGTGACAATAATAGCATCTGTCAAAAGTTCAATGAATCACTGAAGTAGTTATTAGCAAAAGTTTATTGTTCACACACAAAAAGGATAGTTCATGAACTGGGAGAACTCAAACCAAAACATGGAATGAGGTTCAGGGATATATTGTTATAAAACAGCTTATATAGTGAGAAGGCAGTACCTTTATTTTTCACAGTGATTGTTTATAATATTAACATTTTCTTACATGATAGGGAATTCGTTAGTGGTTACCTCATATCAAACTTGGGAAACACTTGGTTTAGTTCATGATTTCCAGAGGTATAAGCAAGAAATGACCCAGAGGTATAAACAAGAAAAAAGGTAAATTAAAATTTGCTTATATGACTAAACTGATTTTGTCTGCTCAGGGAGTTTTTAAGGCTGGTCTCCGTTTGTTTTTTTATTTTAACACATCTAATGTTGATTGAGTGGTTATTTCCCCTACATGACATGCATCCTTTGCATGCATTTTTGCATTTAATTTTCACAATATCCCATTGAGGCAGTTACTGTTTTTATCCCCACTTTATAGACAAAGAAATTGAACAATAGAGAGATTAAGGGCACTGGACTAGCAAGTAGCTGAAATTCAAACCTGGGTCCGTCTCATTTTAAAGAGTGTGTTTCTACTCTATCACAGTGGTTAAGAATATAGGTTCTGGTGCTAAACTGCCTAGATTCAAATCCTTGCTGGTGCCACGTACTGCTGTTTTGGCCTTGGGCAAGTTTGTAATAACTTTTCTGTCTCAGTTTCTCCATCTGTAAAATAGGGATGTTAACTGTACAACCTCATGGGGTTTTTATAAAGTTTAAATATAAAAATGAATGCATGTGGAGTGCTAGTGTTTAGAATAGTACTTGGTAAATAAAAAGTGTTGGCTATTATTATTGTTATTTAGCAATGTTTTGGAAAGCTCCATTGGTAATTCTACTCCCTTTCCTTCTGTTCCCTTCTTATCCCTAATCTCCTTTGAGAACTACTGTTCTAGATTTTTGTTCCCACCTCATTTTATGTGTTTTTGGACTAATACTTCACCACCATGGAGCACAAACTGGAGGAATACCATTGCCTTCAATCCAGCTGTATATCTCTGCTTCCCAGACCTTCCTCACCACCACTTTTGCATTCATGGCTTATTATTGAAACTTCTGGTTTATATTTATGTGGGTGCATAGTAATGATCTGAAATACAGGAGTAGGCGACCTAGAGGGAAGGTAGTAACACTGGCCCCACTTCTTGCTACATGATCTTGATGATTCCTTCCAGTTATATTTTTAAAGTTGATTATTTTTACTTCGGCTTAATTTTGGAAACAACGTACTTTTTTCCCCTGTGAAAATTGGGACAAAACCTAGTCAGTGCAGTAGTACACTGTGCTTGGCAGAGGCCTATCTATTGGTCATCAGCCTTTTAAAAACCAGATACTGTTTGATAAGGGCCTGATGGGCTAGTGGAATTACATTATGAGAAAGTGTGCACAGCTCTTATTCATGTGGGGTAAAGAGAACTAACCTGATCATTCTCAATTTTAGTGCTTAAAATAGAATGAAACAGAATGACCTGTAGACAGGTTGGAATCTGTTTTATTTATCGTCTCCCTCAAACTTACATTTTTCTTTATAAACTTCATTTGTTACATACGGCAGAAGGATAAACCATCCCCTTTCCTTATTTGTACACTTGAAACAATATATAGACTTCAAGTGCTGGTTTTGACTGTGGTCAATTAGAAGTTAGAGTGTAAATCCCCACGAGCGTAGTGGAGTTATCCTGATGATTTGTGGTGCTAATGCATTTTTTTCTTCTGAAGTAATTTTAAATAATGTTTTTAAAGTTTTGGTCTGGAAATTTCTTCTTTTTATCATTTTATTTCTTCCCAGTCTACATTTGAATTTGCCAGTTTCGCTGTGTGGATTGAGCAATGATAATTAAGAGACAGCAATAAGAAAGTTCACAAAGTTTGAGAGAACTTGATTAGGACACATTGTTATGTAAATAAAATGAAAGCTAAGATTTTTATTGTTTTTATGTGCTTCAATTATCATCAAGCCAGTCTTAAATTACCTTATCCGTCTGAAGGTTCCAAATAAATTTAGATTTTCTAGATATAGCAGACTGGAACATAGTAATTTACCGTCTTTTCTGCTTACTGGATTTAAATTGTGAATCTATTAGCCATCAAGTACCATATTAAACATAGTCAAGTCACGAATATAAATTTGATCTGTGCTATTCTGTATGGATTAGGGTAGGGGTTTGTACATGAAAGTTACTATAAGAAGATATATCCTCAGATATGCAGAGTCATGCTGGAGACATCCATGTGTTTCCTCATTTTCACACTTAGATTGCTAGGTTAGTTTGAAGCTAAATTCTAATTCCATTTAGTTTTATAAAATAATCAGCCTTCGCTTTTTCTTGACCAGTTTCCAATTATTTAGCCTTTTGCCTCTAAAATCCATGGAACAAAGTTGAGCATTATCTTCCCTCTAATTTCACAGAGTATTTGAGGAGCTTTGTAGGGAATGGAACAAGTTGACAGAGTACCAAGCATGAAAAAGGTAGGGTTTCAATCATATTTGCATCGTGATAAATTATTTGGGGAACATTGCAGTTATTATTCAAGAGTAAAGTGACACTGAAAAACAATATATATTTTTTCAAGGTAATCATTCAGATTTATTTTAAAAAGGAGAGGAGAGTTCTCTTGTTGATTTTATAAAAGCAATGGCAACAGTCAGCATTTTTTTGGCTAATTCATGCAATCCTTGAGTAAAATTTAAGCCCAGTTACTTTGGTAGGATTGAAAGGAATAAGACATATGTGAATAAAATGTTGTTAGATCTGTGTAATTCTGAATAGTAAAATAAAGACTAAGATGGTAATATTGGTCCCTCAAGTACTGGTATTTAAATGTTAAAAATCAATCAAGAGAAAAGATTAGTGGTGTTTCTTTGGTGCTAAAAATGTAAAGCTAACACCAAATTGTTCTATTTTCACAGATTTAAGATACAAAGAATGGTATTTAAAGACATTAAAATGGCTATTGAGTTCTCTTCCGTTTGTAAAGAATCTCCTATGAAGTACACTTAGAAGAAATCCCTGAGTACATTAACTACTCTATTAGTATCTTCCTTCATAAACAAAGACAAACAATTTTAAAGCTTTGTAAGACATAAAACGTAATGCTTGGCAAAAGCAGTATTTGTGTATATGATTCCCTCCACAGTGCTTATAAATTAGGCCACCAAATGACTAATAGCAGAAACAATAGATTTACAAAGTTAAAATATGATATTTGAACACATTAATTATCCATAGGTAAAGCAAGAAACCATTCTTTTATAGTCTCTCTGTTTTGTTTTAGCCACTCGATATTGTTTTTCACTGTTTCCAGCACTTGCTCCCTAGGTTTTTCTCCTGCTCCAGCTTCTGGATATTTTTTGAAAAAGTTCTCTATCTATAAAAGAAAGGGAAATAATTAAGAAAGTCATATTAGGCACAATTATTCTTCAAGAATTTCATTTACAAAACTGGATTTGTTTCCTTCTTACCTGGAAATTCAGTATCACTACTCAACATTAAGATACATCTCTTGATGCATCATTTAGATTGAGCCCATCTCTCAGATTAGCCATTAGCACCCAAGGCTTTTGGCAACATGTCAAGCCAAAAGAGGCTCTGACATATTGGGGAAAGAGAGCAGCAGAGTAACAGCTGATATGCCCATTCCTGCTTCTGCTGGTTTCTCTATTTTCTGTGCATTCCCCAGGGTGGTCCCTGGAAAATCTGTGGAATGATGGCTTTGTTTAGCCTTTCACTCTTGGGGTCTGAAGCATTTTAATGCACTTTCAGTTTTCTTATTAAGGACTCAAAACAAACAATCAAATAAAAAAAAAAAAACCCCAAAACTGTTAAACTTGGTTCTGTCCTCCCACTTGCCTCCAAATCTCTCCCCAAAATTCAACCATAGTATTATTTGCTATTTACAAAAATAAGAATTATTATGTTTCTTAACACAGAGAAGAATGTTAGCATTCCAATTTCTAATTACACAGATATTGAAAATTTATACAATGTGTCCAACGTTAATATAATTTTTTTTTTCCTCTAGGAATTGAGATATTTGAAACATAAAAGATTTGGGTTTAGTTTTGAAATTCCAAAACTATGAATTCTGAAAGGAATGACATCTTGTCCAATTTATTCCAGGGTGACATTTACCAGGAAAGGGGAGCTACACTGTTCCTGCATTGGTAGTGACCTGCATGATCTCATGCAGACCGACCTCTAAGCTCCGGAGGCCTTGCCTGTCTCAGGTTTTAAACCTTGTTTCTTGCTTGTTTGAATTTTTTTCAGTTTAGGAAAAAAAACACAGTTATACATTTAATTAGATACCATAATTTATTTCTCCTTGTCTTCTGTAATCGAAATAGAGAAAATACTGTTTCTCTTTTAGAAAAGCTAATTTTTTTCCCTTCTAAGACAATTTCAGAGGTTTTGTCTTCATACCTGCCAGAGCTGTAGTTCAGTGTTGAATGGCTCTGCTATCGTGACAATCCGGCCAAGGTTTCTGTCATTGAGTGTGTATCTGAAGAGAAATTTTAGGGAGAAAAAGGGAATATAAGTACACAGAACTTTAAATCCTTTCTCTAGATGCAGACATTTCCCTTTAATTTTGTGGAGGTTTTTTAAAAGTAATTTTCAAAGTAAGCAAAACATTTAATTCTATTCAGGAGAAATTCTTAGTAAACTCTGCACTTCATTTTTTAGGCAGATTCATACCACTTTCCCAGATGTGGTAGACTGCTTGTTGTATTCCCCAAATCAGTTCTCCTTTTATCTGCACACATGAAAATCCAGCTAGAGACTACACTCTCAGCCTCCTTCATAGCTACGGAAGTCTAGACAGGTGACCCAATTCTTATCATGCAACATGAGCAGAAGTGTTCAATTTCTTCCACCTCCTTGCTTAAGGAAATTGCTTGCCTTAGGCTTCTTGTTTTCTTCTCCCTTTTCTCCAAGCTTCAACCACATAGATAGGCTAAGCCTCTGGGCTTCAAGCTACAAAACCATCTAACCACTTGGAATGCTCACTTCAGGAGACTAAACTGAGTGAGAAATAATTAATGTCTTTCCAGCTACTGCATTTCTATATTTCCGTTATAGCAGAAAAGCTCTATCACCTTTATGATAATATTCTATGCACCTTCCTGCAGATATGCAAATTTGAATATAGGCTATTTATTTTGCTTTCAAAAAACCATATTAGCTACTTGCATATTTGGGTTATGTTCTGTATCAGCTAGGCTAAGCAAAGACAGTTGAAGCTAAGTGCAAAGATAGAATATCATCTCTATTTTTGTCCCTTTTCCATTTTCTCTCTTAAAGAGCGAGAATCAGAAATTTCCTTGCAGACCGTAACACCAGTGATTGTGATATAGGTAAACATCGCATCACAGCTAATCACAGTGCAAGAAAAACAACTATAAAAATACATATAAAATGTGAACCGTTGGGATGTTGAGGAAGGATAAAAGAAAATATATCAATAGATAAAGAAGTTAATAAACAGTAAGAGAAATTTTACGTTTAAAAATTATTACATAGCAACAACAGAAACCATAAAGATAAAAACTGATAAACTTTGTTGCATATACATTTAAAAAAATTTTATATTAAAAATGTCCTAAAATTGAAAGTTAAAATTTATTACTTTGTTGTAAAAGGAACCAATATTTTCACTATATAAAGAACCCTTCAAATTAGCAAGAGGGAGAAATATACAAACATGAAATTAGCAAAACAATGAATCAGTGGTTTGCAGAAGAATTATAAAGAGGATATAGACCAGTGGGAAGAAGACAAAAAGTTCTGATGAGTAACCATGATCTTCAGTGTACTAGGTCCAATGCTTACTCTTACCACAGACACCACTGAATTTGAATCCACCATGTGTTTCATCCTTTATGTCTTAGAAGTCTAAGGCAAACAATTTCCCTTTACTTCATGTCATCAGCAATTATCCAAAATCTAAGACTCTGAGGCATCTATTCTCAACATTGTCCCTATAATGTGTATACCTCCTTGCCTCTTTGATTTAGCCTCCTAGATCTTCCCAATCTCTTGAACCTTTCAACCTAGTTCTCTGAAACTATCCCTTTACAGGAAATAACACTTCTCATTTGGGGAATGTTTATTTTCCCACATCCTTCGTAGCACCAAGTCAGAATTGGAATAGGTACGCCAGGCTCCCCATTGCTGCTTCCAGACTATTATTCCTCCACTCTCTTTAAAAACCTATATTCTTTCAGGTTATTCCCCCTCACTTTATTTATGATACACTTTGGCACCTGACTCCTAGTTTTCCTTTCTACTCCAAGCCATTCCATCATGCTGGGTCATTTCAAGGTCCACATGGATGATCAATATGACATCTCAGCTCCTTAGTTGCTTGATCTCATTTCCACTGATATTTTCCTCACTCGAACTCAGCCACCAATTGCGATGGTCATATCTTGTGACCATCTATAAACACTCTTCATCTAAAATTATTTGTTTATGCACCCCCCATGACATAATTTACAGTTCAGTTTCTACTATGACCGTACTTTGACTTTATTTGGATTTCTGGCCCATTGACCATCCCTACCCCTATTTTCGCCTGGACCATCAACTCTTCCTCTTCTTTCACTTATTTCCTTCTATAGTTTAGATTCCACAGTCTACCGTTTTCAATAACATTTTTGCCTAAGCCCTAAATCCCTTATATTTTAATAGTTTGTGTTTATCAGAACTCCAACTTTGGATGAAATCAACAGCCATTTTCTCTGTGTTTGAACCAGGTGGCCAAGTTCTGTCAAGGGAGGTCACCCACCTTTCCCCATAATGTATCACTATAAATTCACAGATATCAATCTTAAATAAGCTTTCCACCTTAACAATCTTCCTATATTACCTTGGCAAACTCATTTTCTTCCTCTTTGAATTGCCTTTTTCAAATGTTTTCACTCTCCTCTAACCTCCAAACACTTCCCCTGTTTCCTTCCTCCCCATAAAAAAATGACCTTGCATTCTACTTGACAGAGAAAATGCAGAGTAACTCCTATATAAATATAGGTATTTTCCTCCTATCAATCACCTGTGTTGTGGTTCCTATTTTCCCCCACTTTCTTAAAAACTTTATTTAAAAATAATTTTTTCTGTCTTACACATTACATTTCTCATTCTTCACTGGATCTTTCTTATCAGCTTTTAATATATTAAACATATGAAAATTATCTTCCATATTATAAAAAAACACATTCCTTTGATCTAGCTCTTATCTTAATTTCTTTTCTCTCACCTCCCCATTCATAGTCAAATGTTTCAAGATATTTCTCTGCCGTTCTTGCCTATATTTCCACCACTGACTCATTTATTGACTTATTTTAATTTGGGTTCTGCCCCCATCACTCCACTGAAAACCTCTTCTGGAGTTACAATAACTTATATGCCAATAAATATAATGAGCATTTTTTAGTCTCCACTTTACTCAAACCTTAATTAGCATTTGACAAGGGGCTGTAATCGCCTGGAAACAATCTTCACTTCGAAATCTCAAAAGAAATTCAATGGCATCATATATAGCAAGCTGAAATCATCATTCTCCTTCTTCAAACCTTATCTTTTCTAGAAATCTTGGCATTATTCTTGATACCTCACTTTCACCTCCCATTTCTAATCTACCACCCAATTCTAACTGTTGTTCTTATGTTTTACCTTCATCATTATATCCATAGGCAAACCTACTACTATTTTTTGCCAGGACTACTGCAATATCTCTCTAACTGCTTTTCCCACATTCACTGTGGCCCCCATGTAGGTCTGTGCTTTACCTCAGCACCAGAGCTTTCTTTTTAAAGTAAAATCGATCATTTCATTTTCTTACTTAAAACTCTTTAGTGACTTATTTATTGCTCTTAGAACAAAAGCCCAGATGTTGACATGACTGTGCAAAGCTTGGCCCTTATCTTTCCTCTTATCTTATAGTAAACACTTAGCCAGAACGCTTCACCACCTGTTCACCTAATTAACTCCTGCCCTTTCTTCAGAATTCAGCTCAAGCATCACTTCCTTAGGGAAGCCCTTAACCTCCAACTTCTTTTAACTTGGCCAATTTCCCATTTACACTATTTCAGTGTGCCCTGAACCTCTTCTATTTGTAATTATTACAGTTTTAAGCATACACAAATTTGTAGGATTCTTTACTCAATGTTGATCTCCATCACTAGACTCTAAGCTCCGGGAAGACAGGGGACTAGATTTGTTTCTCTTTATCATTGCATCTTCAATGGCAAGCAAAATCCCTAGCATATAGTAGATGCTCCATAAGATTTACTAGATAAAATAATTATAACTTAATATACAAGATTTCACATATTCATTTAGCAAGAATACTTTAAAATGATAGTGCTCAGTATTGGCAAGGATTAGAAAAATAGGTAAAGTTATTAGTACATTTTTTTCTGGGTGACAATTATGTAACTTTCATCAGAAACCCTAAAAATGAATACATCATTTAGCACAACAGTATTACTTCCAGTACTATTTATATCCTGAGCAATTTGTCAAGGACATTCAAAAAGAACAAAGAGATTCAATTTCAAAGATGACCATAAATACGCTATTTATATGGTGAAAAGTTTGGAACAATTCTATTATCTAACAGATGGAGGATGACAAAATAAACTAAGATGTATCTACCCATTGAAATACAATTGAGCATCAAAAATCATGTTGAAGAAGCACACTTAAAGACATTAACGAGGGGGCAAGATAGTGGAGTAGATAAATCACATTCTTGCCTCCTCCCACAACCACATTAAAATTAAAACTAAGTTGTAGAACAATCAACCTGGAGATTCAGCTGAAGACTAGCTGAACAGATGTTCTGTAACAAAGGATATAAAGTAGAAGCCACATTGAGACTGGTAGGAGGGGTGGTGATGCAAAACAGCCAGCCCCACACTTGCATGTGGCAGTTGAGAATTGGGAGAGATATATCTCGGTCGGAGAGGTTCCCTCCCCCCCATGGGAGATGGACCCAGCCCCACACCAGGCTCCACTACCCAGAATACCAATGCCAGGAAGTAGAGCCCCCACAACATCTGAGAAAAACAGTGGGGGTTCCACCAGTTTGGGTGAGATAGAAAGCTGCTGAAAACCCAGATGTCCTCTTAAAGGGCCCATGCACAGACTCACTTGCTCACAGGCACTCACCCTGGGCTCCAGAAGAGGGACAGTGACCCAGGAGGTACAGAAACATACAGGGAAAGACTGAATTATGTGGCTTCAGGGTGAGGACAGGAGGGACAGTTGCTGTTTTCCTTGTGTAGAACTCTCCTCTCTTGTAGGCAGCAGGTGGGCACCATATTTCTTGTGTTGAGCCCTCCCTCCCATGAGGCCAAATCTTAATCTACACTGGCCTGGTGATTCTCTGGGACCTTGTCCCACCCAGCTCACACACCGCCTGAGGCACTTTCCCTGACCAGCAGCCAGACACACCATACACATTCCATGAAGCTCTTTCAACAGCAAACATCTGGCCTCAACTTGCATGCAACTGGAGGAACTTTTGCAGCCAGCAGCTAGCCACAGCCCATGCTACAATCTTTCTTGGACAACTCTTGGGGTTGACAGGCCCCAGGCAGGCAACAGCTGGCCTCAGTGTGCTCTGAGTCTTTTGCTAAGTAGCTCCAGGCTCAGCACTGTTGCCAAACCAGAATCTATATTAATCTGGTGTACACCAGTTGTCCCACCCTGGGGACCCCTGAAACCTTGCCTCACTGAACTCATATTCTCCATGAGGCTCTATCAGTGGCTAAGCCTTATGGGCAGCTGTCAGGTGACAGCAGGCCTTGGGGTGTCCTGGGCTTTATGTTGAAGTACTGCAGACACAATGGTAGTGGCAGCCATCCTCAGTTTGCAGAGTGGCTTTTCCCATGCACCTCCAGGTTCAGCACAGTCAGCAACCAACCACAAATTGCTGTAGCTCCTACCAGGTAGTCCTGGGCCAGTCACAAACAGCAGCTTACCTAGGCCTAAACTGGAACCTCTCCCAAGAGACCCAGAACCAACATACCCAGAGATAGGCTTCAGAACACAGCAGAGTATTACCCAATGAGCCCCACAAGTGGTGACCTCAATGGGTGATATCAGCAGATAACTGAATCAGCAATTTGGAAGACAACATAGGAAAAAACACCCAAACAGAACAGCAGATATACAAAAAGAATTTTAAAAAATGATAATTTAAGGGACCTCTGGGAAAACACCAAGTGTAACAACATTTGCATCATAGGGGTACAAGAAGGAGAAGAGAGAAAGCAAAGTTTTGAGAACCTATTTGAAGAAATAATGAGTCAAAACTTTCCTAACCTGGAGAAGGAAATGAACACAAGCCTAGGAAGTACAGAGTATCAAACAAGATGAACCCCAACAGGCCCACACTAAGACACATTACAATTAAAATGGCAAAGGTTAAAGACAAACAGAAAATCCTAAAAGCAGCAAGAGAAAGGCAACTAGTTACTTACAAGGGAGCTCCCATAAGATTGTCAGCTGATTTCTCAACAAAAACTTTGCAGGTAAGAAGGGATGGGCACAAAATGACTTACAACCAAGGGTACTCTACCAAGCAAGGCTATCATTTAAAAATGAAGGAGAGATAAAGAGCTTCCCAGACAAGAAAAAGTTAAAGGAACTCACCACCACCAAACTAGTATTACAAGTAATATTAAAGGAATATCTTTTAGAAGAAGAGTGGAGGGAGATCATAAATATAAATAATAAAATGTCAATAACTATGTATTTATCAACAATTACTTAAATGTAAATGGATTAAGTGCTCCAATCAAAAGACACAGGGTAGCTGAATGGATAAGAAAACAAGACCCATGCATATGCTGTCTACAAGAGATGCATCTCAGATCAAAAGACACTCATAGACTGAAAGTACAGGGATGGAAAAAGATATTTCATGTAAATGAAAACAAGAAAGGAACTAGGGTAGCAATATTTAGATTGGACAAAATAGACTTTAAAATGAAGACTGTAATAAGAGACAAAGAAGGACATTACATAATGATAAATGATCAATCCAACATGAGGACATAACCCTAGTAAACATCTATGCACCCAACATAGGAGCACCTAAATATATAAAGCAAATGTTGACAGACTTAAAGGCAGAGATTGACAGTAACAAAATCAAAGTAGGGGACTGCAACACCCCCATTGATACCAATGGACAGAAAATCAACAAGGAAACAGCAGTGTTAAATGACACACTAGACCACCTGGATTTAGTTGATATTTTTAGAGCATTTCATCCCAAAGCAGCAGAATATACCTTCTTTTCAAGTGTACATGGAACATTTTCCAAGATAGACCACATGTTGGGGCACAAAACAAGTCTCAATAATGTTAATAAGATTGAAATCATATCAAGTGTCTTCTCTGACCACAATAGTATGAAACTAGAAATCAATTACAAGAAAGAAACTTAAAAACACACAAATACATGAAAGCTAAAAAACATGCTGCTGAACACATGCTGCTAAATAATAAGTGGCTTAACAATGAAATCAAGGAAGAAATCAAAAGACACCTTGAGACGAAGGAAGACAAAAAACACAATGACCCATAATTTATGGGACACAGTGAAAGCATACTATGAGGCAAATTCATAGCAATACAAATCTACTTCAAGAAACAAGAAAAGTCTCAAATAAACAATTTAACCTTACACTTACAAGAACTAGAAAAAGAAGAGCAAACAAAGCCCAAAGTGAGTAAGAGGAAGGAAACAACAAAGATCAGAGTGGATATGAATGAAATAGTCTAAAAAAAAAATACAAAAGATCAATGAAACCAAGAGCTGGTTCTTTGAAAAGATAAACAAAATTGATAAACCCTTCATCAACTCATCAAGGAAGAAAGCGAGAGGACCCAAATAAATAAAATCAGGATAAAATAGGAGAAGTGACAACTGACACCACAGAAATATAAGGGATTATAAGCAAATACTATGAGAAACAAATTGGACAATAATTTGCCAACAAATTGGACAATCTGGAAGAAATGGATAAATTCCTAGAAACATAACAATCTTCCAAGACTGAATCAAGTAGAAAAAGAAAATCTAAACCAACTGACTATTATAAACGAAATCAAACCCGTAATCAAAAAACTCCCAACAACCAAAAGTCCTGGAATGAATGACTTCACAGGTGAATTTTACCAACCATTCAAAGAAGAATTAACACCTATCCTTCTCAATCTATTCCAAAAATTTCAAGTGGGATCTCCCAAGCTCATTTTATGAGGCCACAATAATCCCTATTCCAAAACCAGGTGATATTACAAAAAAGAAAATTTTAGGCCAATATCCCTGATGAACATAGATGCCAGCATCCTGAACAAAGTATTTGCAAATCTAATTCAGCAATACATTAGAAAGATCATATACCATGAACAAATGGAATTTATAACTGGAATGCAAGTTTGGTTCATTATCTGCAAATTGATGAACATGATACACCACGTTAATAAAATGAAAGATAGAAATGACATTATCGTATCAATAAATGCAGAAAAAGGGTTTGACAAAATCCAGCATCCACTTATGATAAAAACTCTCAGCAAACTGGGAATAGAGGGGGCATACCTCAACATAATAATGGCCATATACAACAAACACAGAGCTAATATCATACTCAATGGGGAAATGCTAAAAGCATTCTCTTTTTTTTTTTTTTAAACATTTTTTTTTCAGTTTTTCCCTTTTTTGTTGTTTTTTATTTTGTTTTTGTTTTTATTGGGGAACAGTGTGTACTTCCAGGACTTTTTTTCCAAGTCAAGTTGTTGTCCTTTCTATCTTACTTGTGGATGGTTTTGTTCAGCTTTGAGTTGTTGTCCTTCCAGTCTTAGTTGTGGAGGGCGCAGCTCAGCTCCAGGTCCAGTTGCCGTTGCTAGTTGCAGGGGGCAGAGCCCACCATCCCTTGCTGGAGTTGAACCGGCAACCTTGTGGTTGAGAGGACACGCTCCAACCAACTGAGCCATCTGGGAGCTCAGTGGCAGCTCAGCTCAAGGTGCCGTGTTCAATTTTATTTGCAGGGGGCGCTGCCCACCATCCCTTGCGGGAGTCGCGGAGTTGAACTGGCAACCTTGTGGTTGAGAGCCCACGCTTCAACCAACAACTGAGCCATCCGGGAGGCAACTCAGCTCAAGGTGCTGTGTTCAATCTTAGTTGCAGGGGGCAGAGCCCACCATCCCTTGCGGGACTCAAGGAATTGAACTGGCAGCCTTGTGGTTGAGAGCCCACTGGCCCATGTGGGAATAGAACCAGCAGCCTTCGGAGTTAGGAGCACGGAGCTCTAACCGCCTGAGCCACTGGGCCGGCCCCTAAAAGCATTCTCTTTAAGATCAGGAATAAGACAAGGTCCACTTTCACCACTTTACTCAATATAGTATTAGAAGTCCTAGCCACAGCAATCAGACAAGAAGAAGAAATAAAAGGCATCCAAATTGGAAAGAAAGAAGTGAAACTGTTGTTATTTGGAGATGACAATATTATATAGAGAGAATCCTAAAAATTCCATCAAAAAACTATTAGAACTGATAAATGAATTCAGTAAAGTAACAGGATACAAAATTAACATTCAGAAATTGGTTGTCTTTTTATACGCCAACAACAACTATTAGAGTAATTAAGAAAACAATGCCATTTACAATTCATAAAAAAAAAAAAGAAAAGAAAAAAACAAACCTAGGAATAAATTTAACCAAGGAGGTAAAAGACCTGTACTCAGAACACTATGACACCAAAGAAAGAAATTGGAGATGATACAAATAAGTGGAAGTGTATACCATGTTCATGGATAAAAAGAATTAACATCGTTAAAATGTCCATGCTACCCAAAACAATCTATAGATTCAATGTAATCCCTATCAAATTACCAATAGTATTTTTCCCAGAACTAGAACAAATAATTTTAAAATTTATGTGGAACCTCAAATGATTCCGAATAGCTGCAGCAATCCTGAGAGAGAAGAACAAAATTGGCGGTATCATGCTACCTGACATCAAACTATACTACAAAGCTATAATAATAAAAACAGCATAGTACTAGCATAAAAACAGACACATGGCTCAATGGAACAGAATACAGAGCCCAGAATTCAACCCATACCAACATGGTCATTTAATCTATGACAAAGGAGGCAAAGCTATATATACAATGTGGTATAGACAGTCTCTTCAATAAATGGTGCTGGGAAAACTGGACAGATACATGCAAAAACAATGAAACTAGACCACCTTCTTATGCCATATACAAGAATAAACTCAAAATGGAGTAAGACTTAAATGTAAGATGTGAAACCATAAAACTCCTAGAAGAAAACACAGGAAGTAAACTCACAAACATTACCCTTAGTAATATTTTTACTAACAGATTTCCTTGGGCAAGGGAAACAAAAGAAAAAATGAACAAATGGGACTACATCAAACTAAAAAGTTTTTGCACAGCAAAGAAAACAATCAACAAAATGAAAAGACATCCTACTGAATGGGAGATGATATTTGCCAATGATACATCTCATAAGGTGTTAATATCTAAAATTTATAAAGAACTCATATAACCCAATACCAAAATAACAAGGAATCCAATTTAAAAAAATGGGCTGAGGACATGAATAGACATTTCTCCAGAGGACATACAGATTACCAATAGACCAATATGAAAAGATGCACATTGCCAGTAATCATCAGAGAAATGCAAATAAAAACCACAATGGGACATCACCCCCACCTGTCACAATGGCTATCATCAATAGATCAACAAATGTTGTTGAGGAGGCAGAGAAAAGGAAACCTTCCTGCCCTCTTGGTGGGATTGCAAATAGGTACAGCCACTATGGAAAACAGTATGGAGGTTTCTCAAAAAATTAAAAATGGAACTACCTTATTACTTAGCAATTTCACTTCTGAGTATTTATCTGAAGAAATCCAAAACTAATTTGAAAAGCTATATGTGCCCCTATGTTCACTACAGCACTACTTACAACAGCCAAGAGATGGAAGCAACCTGCCTATCAGTAGTTGACTGGATAAAGAGGAGGTGGTACATACATACAATGGAATATTACTCAGCCATAAAAATCAATGAAATCTTACCATTTGTGACAACATGAATGAATCTAGAGGGTATTTATGCTAAGTAAAATAAGTCAGGCAGATAATATGATCTCACTTATATGCGGAATCTAAAAAAACAAATGAACAAACAAAACAGAAACAGACTCATAGATACAGTGAGCAAACTGATGGTTGCCAGAGAAGGGGGTTGGGGGACTGGATGAAAAAGATGAAGGAATTAAGAAACCCAAATTGGGAGTCACAAAACAGTCACGGGAATGTAAATTACAGCATAGAGAATATAGTCAGTAATAGTGCAACAACTATATATAGTGCCAGGTGGGTTCTAGACTAATGAGGGAATCACTGTATAAGTTATATAAATATCTAACCACTATGCTATACACCTGAAACTAATATAAAATAACATTGAATGTCAACTGTAACTGAAATAAATGAACTATTTTTAAAAAAGACATCCACAATATAGGATGATATGAAAAAAGGTTATAAAACCATATGTATAATGATGCCATTTCTGTAAATAAATAAACAGCCATAACTAATTATTTAAGGAAAAACAGTTGTTTGACAACAGGGGTTATTTCTAGGTGGTGAGATTATGGGTGGTTTTTGTATCCTTTTTGCTTATCTGCATCGTGTACAAAACAATACATATGTACTCATATTATAGTAAGAAAATGGGGATGTAGAAAAGGAAAACACATTAAGTTGCTATAATGATATTCTATAGATTCAGGGAAAGTCTGAATCTTTCTTACCTGTAACAGGAAAGAAAACAATTTTTCTCAGTGACCTTCTATAATTTCTATAATATTTCTCTCTTTTGTTCTTAGGTACTAAAAATTAAAAGATATATTTGGGAGCTAGCAATGGATAGATTGAATAAAGACTGCAACTACCTATGTAAACACTAGAAGTGTAAGAACAAAGTATGTTCATTTCCAAGAAACCAGTCTCACATAAAGTGTAGCATTTAAGGAGAAATGTGCTATGTATTTATCATATTGATTACTTTTAAAACTAAAATAAGGATTTAAATATATCTTAAACATTTTGAAAAATAATTATATGAAAATAATGTTTGTGGAATTAATATATACACAAGTATTATGATGTTTCCCAAAATGAATGACTTTGATACACACAAACTTTTAGTTGTTTATTAAATTATTTTATGAGATAATGTTTAAATGGTTTCAGTTATGTCCCATCAACTTAATTTTTTCAGTCATAGTCATACATTAAAACCAAATTTTGTCATACCACACTATTGATTTATTGGGTTCATCCAACTTCACAGTTTCATCTAAGAGTTAGTGGAATAAATAAAAGCGAAGAATAATTTCTGAAGTATCTTTGTAACTCTGTGGTTAAGTCTCAAACTGGAAAGTGCATTAGTGGTGTTGTCATAAAATCACATGACAAAAGCTTTATAAAAAAGCAGTTTATTTATTTTAGGATGACAATAAATTTTTCAGAAATGGAGGCAGTAAAACCACTCATTTTGAAGTCTGTCTGGAAAACTTTCAAGAGTTTGGAAATATTTGGATAAAGCTTAGCTCATTTGTGTTCAATTTGTCTCATCCAATTTTAATGGGAAAATTCTATTTATTCAAACTAACCATAATTAATATTGGGCATTTGTGTGCGTGTGTGTGTGTGTCTGACATGTGGTTATTACACAACTTTATGTTTGAGGCTATTTGAAATAATACCTCATGAGAATTAGATCACTAGACTATGTAGAAATATTAAAAGCCTTGGGTGAGGGTTTTGGAACTAGCATTGGAAATAGTTTATCAATTTATTCATTTTTTTTAAATTCAGTATTTTGTCTAATAGATTTATTTTAAGACCAGAGGTTTATGACTTTTATGACAAAATAACACTTGTTTTTCTCTACTTCTTAATTTTTAAAGAGGAATAACAATGAACTAATTTTTAAAAAAGAAAAATGCATTATTTGAAATAAATTACACCAGAGCTATTCAAATAAATAGGCCTTGAGAAATACTCTATTTAAAAGACAATAAATGAATGGCCATTTTATTGTGCAAAATGAACACTATTTACTTATCTTTTCTCAATAATACAAAAGTAAGCATTGTTCTTCATCTACACAGCTTTCTTGCAGCATATACCAAAAAAAGTTTTATAGTCTGTTCAATTAAAACAAATACACAATATTTGTCATTAGGCATATATCTTTCAAAATGGAAGGCTTCATCTTACATAAAATGTACTGTTACCCCCAGATAACAACATGTTCTGTATAGGTAGGTTTATTAATTCTAAACCAAGCATTTTATTGAAACAATTATAAACAGATGGACAAAGCATCATGTGCGCATGGGAACTCACATGTGCACCAATCAATTTTCATAGAGATGGATGAAGAGTTACACCCAATCATTTACAAGAATAAAAAAAGCAAAAATTTATCACAAATAGGCAAAAGCAATGTAGGCTATCTTGGTTGAGAGCTAGAGATATAATCTGGATCTGAGAATGATGAGAAATGTGAATCAACATAAAATGGCACTCTGGTGAGTTGTGGAGTAAAAAAGAGAACAGAAATAAGAGTTACAGTCATTAGTATTTCTGACAAGTCAGTCAACGAGGCAGTGCTGATGGGAAGACAGAAGAGATTAGGAGGGGATACCAGAGGTTATCTCCTGCTATGGAGATTACATATGGTAAAGGTCTTTTAGTCAATGTTTTCATATTTGTTTGGCATATATATTCTATATTATATTTTATACTCTGTCAAAGAAATATCTTTTTAATGGAAATATCATTAAACTTAGAGGATTAGGACCAACAATAGCAATATTTCTTCTGTATGGGGCTGTAGAAATAAGACATTGGGAAAGCATGTCTTTAGTTAATTTGCTATGTGTCATTTTAAATTGTTATTACCTGGGAAATACAGTTCCCTTTTAAGAATATTTCAACATGCCTGAAGTTTAATTATCTGGTCAAGAGAGATAAAAGTTATCATCCATATAAGCTCAGTAAGATATAGGGCTCTAATTTGAACTCAGGTCCAGGAATTCTCATTTAGTTTTCATTAGATATTAATTGAGAACTAAATATGTGCCTGGCATTATATTAGATGCTAGCACAACATGAAAAATTATATTAACTTATTTTAACGAAACTAAAAATAATGTGACTTAGGCATCTCTCCAGATCTCAGATCGGGGGGAAACAATTTCTTTTTTTCTTCCAAAAAAGAAATTATGTATTACAGAATTGTAAACTTGAAACCTATGTAACTTTACTAACAATTATCACCCAATAAACTTTATTTTTTAAAAAAAAGAAATTATGCTGAAAATTAATTAGTATATTGCTTCCCTGGAATGAAAATACCATGATTCTTTACCTCTGATAATACGCTATTTCAGATATTATATTGATATCAAAGAAAGTCCAGTAAAGAGAAAAAGAAAGAATTTTAGATAGTTCTCTTAGTATTCAACAAAGAGAACAACAAACCATATTCTGATCATCTCACCTGTTGACTAGATATTCCCAGTTTAGCTGTATCCAGTTCCAGGCCATAGTCTTCCCATAGTTGTTATATGAGATATAGCGGATAACGGTAAATACATCCTGAGATTTAATAAGGTTTGAGTCCTTGAGTAAATCCAAATACCTAAGAAAAGCCAAAAGTCAAAAGGAAATTTTAATGTTCACCCTTAGCTAAATTCCAAAAGAACATAGCTTTCATTCCTGTAATTCAATTCTTGAGGCACCAACCAACAAAGATAATTAAATATGACAAATGATAAAACACAATTTAAAATTTTCTAAGCTATTTAACTGATTTTAAAAAACAACCTATGATTTGAGGACTAGTGATATATAAACTACAGGAACATTGAAAATTAAATTATTTTTAAAGTACTGAAAACAATAAAGATTAACATTTTAACTATTAACTAAAAGGTAACTATCTATTGAATAGAAGCACTTTACTCATTTACCTATTACCTCATTGAACTATAAAAAAGGAGCCAGTAAGTTAAGGGAAAGTATTTATACTCTTAGTTTTTATGAGATAACAGTTAAGTCTTATTTGTTCTTCCACAAATTGTAAGAAACAACCTCCTAATGTAACCTATATGTTTAGATTAGTTGGCTATAGTTATAGTAGAATATAAATAAGTCCAAATAAATAAATTGTGGCAAAATCAATAGATTTTTATTAAATTTGTGCCATGGCTGTATCTAGAGGGAATATCTCAACATGTTCTGGACCATTGGACTTCCAGAAACTGCACTGGAGTGGTGGACCCCGGAATTTTTGTGCAATTTATCTTTTACCCTCTAGTTCACAAAAGTCTTAGTAAGGCATCCAAGTACTTGCTAATTTTCTCATCAGATACAATCCACACACTGACATCCAAGTAATGTATCAATGTGAGGTTTTGACTGTCAAGATGATAAAGTTCTTGGTAGACTATCTCTGGGCAGTGAGCAGGAGGATAGACATATAACCCTGAGGCAAGATGGTGAAGGTGTATTGTTGGCCCTGTCAGGTTAAAACAAACTGTTTCTGGTAGTCCTTACAAATTGGTTATTGCATTGTAGTTTATAATTTACATTCTGCCTCTCCCACAAATCTATAAGTTTCTCAAGGATAGATATCATGTCTTATTCATTTTTAGTCCCACAATCTATATGCTTATACATAGAAAGGGCATTATAAATGTTGGTTAAATGAATTGAGTAAATAATTCAGAAACCACAACTAAGCAAAATAATGGATTAAGGCAGGAGTTAGTTGATTTGGGGCATAGGTGTATAGTGGGATAAGAATTCATAGATGAGCTTCAAGCAGTCTTTATACCTTCTGCGTGGAATCTAAGCATACTTTATTTGTGTATGTATGCACAATGTGGCAGACACTCCTTCTCTGCTAACAGAGACTAGTTTTATTCTGGGCTTGGATCAAGGTATCCTTGATCCTAGGGAAGGTAGACTCCTACCTTAGCTGCAGAGTATCATGATTGACCAAAATCAGTCAAAGGAATTTAAATTCATTCTATTCTACAAATGATCAACTGGTAGACCCAGAATGATCACGTGTGACCGAGTTCTGGATTATGAGAGGAAGTGGAGATAACTGACCTCTTAATATGAAAGACAGAGCCTTGTGAGGAGGGACTCTTTTGCTCCTGTCCTTCTTCCATTGAAAATATATGTGTGAAGACAAAATGTTTGGAGCTCTGGAAGTCATGAGTTATCCAACATGTTGAAGATGACAGAGCAGAAAGTGAAAGAGCCTAAGTCCTGGATGAAAATGTTGAACAACTGCACACAACTGAAAACTGTCTACCTTCAGAATTTTTTTCATATGAGATTGTATTTCTTTATTGTTTAAGCCACTATTGCAGCTATATTTTATTTCTTGCAGGGAAAATAATTGTAATAGGTTTTTTGGGAAACATGTAATTTAATTAGCATCTTTAACAGACTGTGACACATAAACCATGAAATACCATTCATAGAAGTGAAAAAAAGCTCCAATTTACCTTGACAAAAGGGTAATATTCTTCACTGATGCTAATCCATACAGCAGTTTTTCTTTTTCTTGAGCTAATGGTGTGTTCTGGTATTGATTAAGAGTGTAGTTCCAAGAAGTTTCATTGCCAGAGTTCTGCATTCCATATCGATATACCAGAAGTCTGAGATTTACAGGAATCCTAGAAGAATAAACAGTATTTCAGAGATTTTAATTTCTCATTTCACAGTTTAAGGTCTTCTAGTGTTGAAAACATGGTGAGCAGTCACCTCGTCCCACTTAGCCACTGCTCAAATAACTTGGAGGCATTGTCCAAGGCGTCTTTGTCTCCCATCTTGCACGCGAGTCCCAACACAGAGGCACGGAGTAACCTTAGGAAATAAACACATACAAAGCTGGACCTTGAGCTCTTTTCAACATATTTTAAAACACACTAACAGATATAAAATGAATATTAGTTTAAAAAATGTAAGAAATAACTTTATGTTGTGGTCTCCAGTATCATCCCATGCCAAACGATCTGCAATGGACTTCACTTGCTTTCTGAAGTAGTCCTGAAATAAAAGTACCATGTACAATGAGTAATAATTCATTATTTATCAATATGTTCTCATTTATTATAATCTACGGCCCCCCCTTCCCGTTGTAATATTTTTTTCCTACTAGTTCAGAGAAATTTGGGCCTGTCTTCAGGAAAGGGATGTATTCAGTTCTAATCACACTGTAATTTTGCTTCAATCCTGAAGATCAGACTATTCGATCATTCTCTACTGTTTGTAAAACTTTGGTTAGCCCCTTTTAACTTCCACATCTTATTTAACGTTTGTAAGAAATAGAATAACGATTGACATGCTTACTACACCAAGAATATTACACTTATTTATGAAATAATAATAATGATAACTAATATTTGTATATTGCCTTTGGATTTACAAAGGATGTTTATATTACATGATCTTCACTATCTCATTACCATAGGCAGCCAAGCACTGACATTCCTATTGCACAAAGGAAATTAAGACAAATATTAAATCATTTGTCTGAGTCCTTTCATTTACTAAGTAGAAGAGCTAGAGATTTGAATCTAAAATTTGTTTAAAATTACAAGTGTCTTGCAAAAGTGCTACAGAAATCACAAAGCAAAGTATTTAGAATGATAATCTTATAATAAAATCTCAATGTGGAAATAATATCAGTAAAAATAAGGAAATATAATGTTATATTTCGGTAAGAATAAATTCATTTTGACTTAGATAAAGCCATTAAAAATAGGATCTATTTAGTATGGTTTAAAATGTCTATTTTAAATAAAAGATTAATTACTGTATTCCTTATAACACTAAAATATACCTTTGAGTGGTATACTGAACCAGAAATACTGATACATTTCAAGTTGAAAAAATAAATAGCATCTCTTTGCTTTGACTAGTCAAGTTATTGTATTTTCCTTTGATTTCACTTGTCAGGCAGATAGGCTTTTGTGTCTTCCAGGAGCTCCTTCTCTCAGAAATCTTCCTGTTCTGCTAACGGCTAAACATTTACTTTCATAAAATATACCATTAACATCACCTCAATCAAAGGGTATAGCTCTTTATCATCTTCAAACATGTTAATGATATAGGTTATAGCTGGAATGACTCTCTGCCATGGTAAAAGATCCTCTTCCATTCTGAGGTACTTGGTCAAGTTCAGAGCCACCTGATAATCTAGAAGATGAGCTCTAAGAAAGAAAGGAAAAAAAACACACCACAATTAATTAAAAAACAGATTACTTTCTATTTGACTGAAAGAACTAATATGAGATTACAGAATTCAATGTTAATGAAATTCCTTCTATTATACAATTAAGAAAAATGCATGTATTGCTGAAGCCCAATCAAAGAGTTTTGTTCATAATGATGTCTTATACTTTCAAGCATTCAACAATAAAGAGGAAGACAAAACAATAAGATGTACACCGTTATAAATATATCTTTTGAAATTATTTGCATTTGATATAGAGGAAACATGAATAACAGTACTCTAATCATGAATGCTTAAAACATTCCAATTGAACTTATATTTCCCATTAAAATATCTCCTTTTTAAAATATTTCCCAATAATATGACTAAATAAAAATGGATTTTGTTCCTCCAGACAATTTGAAGTTACCATTGGCATTTCAAAGTTTAAATAATCTAATCTCCGCCTCCTTAGAAGGGATTCTAGAATCTCTTCAAATCATGTTCTTAGAAATCAGTTATGCTTCAGATTTTAGCCTAGGTTTTGGAAAGAATTTTAGATGGGAATCCTGTTTTTCCAAATTACACTTAGGAAGTTTAAATTAATTAATACATTTTAAATTATGGAATTAGTAATACTGCTGCATTGAGGGCTCTTATGTTTGAGGTCATTTTATGAATGAAGTATAATGTAATTATATCTTGACTTTTTCCTCAAGAGTTTGATTAGAGGATGAATTGGAGAGGTAAATAAGAATAAAACTCTTTGGCATCATACGATTTTTACTAATGAGAGATGACACAGAGTTTTCTTTTCAGTTCAGAGGGCTAATTTCTCCTATTTTTCTCTGTTCCTGGTCTGATTTAGAAGGATTTATATTTTGGAGCATTCAGCCTCCCTTAATAAAAGTATAAACAATATTGAGAAATGGAATGTTTTATTGAGACTGTTTGTTAAGTTAAAAAAATGTAGAATTTGTGTTGCTATTTGAAACTTGATGATTTTCTAATTTTAATGATTCTCCATTTTCCTGGTGGATAGAGCAACAACTATGTCCAGTTAGTATTTTCTTAAGATACCGTGTTTCCCTGAAAATAAGACCTAGTCAGACAATCAGCTCTAATGCGTCTTTTGGAGCAAAAATTAATGTAAGGCCCAGTATTATATTTATATTATATTATATATTATATTATATTATATTATATTATATTATATTATATTATATTATATTATATTATATTATATTATATTACATTATATACCCGGTCTTATAAGACCAGGTCTTGTATCAAGTTTTGCTCCAAAAGATGCATTAGAGCTGATTGTCCGGCTAGGTCGTATTTCCAAGGAAAATCAGTACTTATGAGGAATAGTTGTTGCTGTGAGGATCAAATTAGCAAAGAGACTAAGTTTAGGGAGAATGACAGATGATTTGGTCAGAAATCAAGTGGGCTGGACATTTCTGTCAGGTTAAAAGGTTAGAAGAGTCTGGTTACAAGGACCAGAAGAACTGGCTAACTGGGTAGCATAAACAGAAGTAAGGAGGGCCTCTGATGATCCACAGGTTAGAGGCCTCGACTAAATATTACATATTCAAATGCTGAAAAATCAATATCTGTCCTAGTGTCTTATTTTTCCAGCACACGTGATAGCCATGCAATAGTTCCATTTTGGTACCACTTGTTTTTTTTTTAAATCTGAGTCATGTGTTCAGGACACTGGACTGGGAGTGAATTTTTTATGCTTGATATTATAGAGAATAATATTTTGAGAATTAAGCTGATGTACTTTTCATTTCCCCCAAATCACATTACTCTGCAGCTCTTATCCACGGGATCAATGGTATTTGATACTTCAGAGGAAAAGTAGTATCATTTAGAATTATGATTCTCAAATGTTAGCATATCACAGTAACACTGGAAAGTTGGTTAAATCACACTCTCTTGGGACCCATTCTCAGAATTTCTGATTCAGTGGGTCTGGAGGAGGGCCTAAGAATTTGTATTTCTCACAGGTTGTTAGACAATGCTGATATTACTGGAGCTATATGTGAAGAATTGTTTTTTTAGAACAAAGATATCTATAGTGCCCCTTCCAGATCTCTTTATAGCACTATGTTGGTTCACAGCTGCCACCTTCTTCAGAGAATAGCCCTTAGCCAAATACATTCATCTTGCTTAAGAAGTTATACACTGCTACTCCTGACCATTAATTGTCTGACTCAGGAATGCAACAAACCAGCGTGGGTTCCTCAAGTTGGACCTACTTTATGGTACAATTCATAGCTTCCTAGTTGAATCTGGCAGAGATACACTCCAGATGAGACCATATCATGACTCAGCTTTTTCCCCCTGCCCCATCCTGCCTCTTGCACTCCCTATCTCAAGAGATAACCACATGTTCTCTCTCAATAACCACATGTACAAGAACTCCCATTTCACACTCTGCTTCTAGGGAAGTCAACCTAAGACAGCATTCTTATTCAACTTTAAGTATCAAGTTCCATTTCTTTTTAAATGCATAGCAAATAGCAGTTCTGAAAGCCAAAGTTGATTGAGAATTTTCTTTATTCAAAACTCTTCCATTTATATAGTGAGAACCCAGGCTGAGGGACTTAAATCATGGAATTTTCCTATAATTCATATAGTATAGAGAGGATGGAGGCTATAACTTAAAGAAAGTTCCCACCAAACTCAATGGAGAAGAAGAGGAAAAAGAAGTCCTATGAGGGAATTCTTGCTCTCCTATCTTGGGCTGAGGCATGCAGGAAGTTTGGGAACTCTTGTACCAAAATGTTTGTTTTGTCTTCTCTGGGTGTGACCTGGAAAGACTTCCTTCTCAGAGAAGCCTGGGTTAAACAATTGTCTTGTTAAACAAGGCTGTTGAATGGGACAGTAGAATGGTTGAGAGAGGTGCCTAGGTGGATGGAACTGACCCCACATGCTCACGTTCAGCCAAAGCCTTCAGGTAGTATGGACAGTTTTAGAATGTTCTAATGTATCTGGTCTCTCACCGTTAACTCGCCAATTAAATTCAGATTTCTGGCTTAAAATGTCTCTTTGCAATCAACTAGATCCCTTTTGATCTTTCCCCATTCCTCTACTTCTGCCTTCTTTTAAAGGGCTGTCCACATGATGGTAGAGAAGTTGTTTATCCAGTTCTGTGTTATCCTCTGCTCCCTTCTGCAAACACCTATAAAATGGCAAAACTGGTGTACCTAAAGGGCTGTAATTTTGGCGTGGCTGATGTTCACCTAGTGGTTTTTATTTGCTAACCTGGCCCTTACCTTGGATATCATTGGAGGCACTGCTCCTTGAAACTTGGCTAGAATTCTATTTGTATCATTAGCTTAGGTGCCGTTCTAAGCTGTTTTCTCTGCCATTCTTCCCTCACCCAGGGACTCCTGCTGCCACCCATGGGCTTGTTAGCTGGCAGTCTCCACTTTCCCTTATGTTATTTTTCATCCCTATCCTGGCTTTAGCACACAGTGGTCTGCACAGCACAAAATAAGCTATTGAAAAGGATAAAACCTATCATAACAGGTGTACAACAAAGGATTATTTCTGTCTCAGTTTTGGCAAGGCCCCCAAACCAGCCCCTTTGGCCTATGGTCCAAAGTAAGATGCAGGCCCACCAAATTGGGACTAACATGGGCAGAAACTGGTTTTGTGACCCTTAGCTGATAACCTATTCACCATCCTAATAAAGAGGTTGGAGCAGGTAAGGGGGAGGAAGTGACATTTTAGAAGAGGACTTTTGGGAGTGCTGTCAGTGTACTGTGAAGGCTTTCCCCCTCATATCAAGCCTACGAAAGGGGCCTTTGATGAGATCACTTGAAGAATTTTCCCTATGTATCCTGGAGCTTGGAGGCATAGTGGTCTGGTGTCTGATACGCCAAGAAATCTAAAGGATGAGAGGCTGTGGTTGGCTAGTGCTCTGACCTCAGAGTGAAGAGATGGGACTGCATGAGGTGGCCTGTCCTTCCAGACTTTGTCGGGGCAAAGGATACATGAATACTTCCTATGGCTCAGAGGCGTTCACATGCTCCTCATGGGAACTGCAGGAAAAACACTGTTGGCCACAGAACGGGTATGAGCCGCAAAAACACCATGCAAATGGTGACATGAGGAAGAGTCAGTGTTAATCATTTATAAGGTTCAGAGAGGACCCAAAGTAGACAGCATGTCAGGGTCTTTCCTCTCTTCTTCTGTTCTCCTTGCGTTAAGGCTGGAGGAACCCAGTGGAAGCATAAGGAGTGAGAAGCAGAAGTTCCATGCAGAGAAATGGAGAGGAAATCAAGCATATCGTTCCCACTGCAGGTGGCCAGCCAGCAGCTGGCCTGAGTTGGGGGCTGGGAGAAACTTAAAATGAAGTTGAAAACTTTGATGATTTCACTGGGCAGGGCATATAATTGAACTGAGCCTGTTTGCGGGACTCACAGTGACTGGGAGAATTTTTACTCCTTATCTCAACAAATGTGTCCAGCTGGATATTCCATCCAGGGCAGTAAGTGTAGCAGCATTTTTTGAGTGTACCAATCAATTTGGGGGTGGGAAGTTAAGAATACATTTATTTTTAGATGTGCCCTGTTAGTCTTGCTTGTGAAACATAATAGTCACATTTCTTTTTGAACACCTGAGAAAAATAGTGTCAATTCTAATCCTACCACAGGCACTTATCTAACTACACATTTCTCCTCTCTTCACTCTTTCAGAGTGGTCTGGACTAGTCTCTAATCAACACCAGTGGAGTCTGTTCCTCTCTGAATCCTGTTTTTCTCACATGTTGCAGAAGGAAATTGGATGGTAGCTCAATAGCTAAGCTCATATCTCAGGTATTTTCTGGATTGGTTGTTGTATGGTTCTACATAATTTTTGGTTTTCAAATTCTTTCACTTTCTTTCTGCAGCTCTTCAAATTTTCATGGGGCTGTGGCCAACGAGTTGAGCAAATGCGAAAAAGTCTTTCACTGTGTGAGTTATTTTACTTTACACAGTGTCTCAGAGAGAACTCTTCAAGAGGCTTTCACTTTTTAAGGCAAAAAGAGCTGTTTGCATTGTGTTGTGATGGAAATTAAGCTATAAAGATATTACAGTTCTGTGCAATTTTTAACAGCTAAGATACTACATTGTGGAAAAGGTCATTATGCATTCATAGGAGAGCTTTCCTGAAAAAAATTCTAAATGGTTCTATTACGTTTTAAAATATTGATCATCTCCTTTCACCACTTAATTTCCCAGGTCTATACAGTGCCTTGTACAGAGTAGGTGCTCAATTAATATTTATTAAATGATTGACTTACATATCATAATATAATGAAAATGCAGTAGTTCCCCCTTATGCATGGGGAATATATTCCAAGACCCCCCAACAGATGCTTGAAACCGTGGAGAATACCAAAACCTATATAAAGTGTTTTTTCCTATACTTACATACCTGTGATAAAGTTTAATTTACAAATTAGGCACAATAATAGATTAACAACAATAACTAATAATAAAATAGAACAATTATAACAATATACCATAATAAAAGTTAAGTGAATGTGGTGTTATTAAATAAAATGAGTGTTACTTGAATACAATCACTGTGATACTACAACGGTTGATCTGATAACACAAACGGCTACTAAGTGACTGATAGGCAGGTAGCACATACAGTGTGGAGACTCTGGACAAAGGGATAATTACCTTCCTGAGTAGGATGGAGGTGGACGGTGCGAGATTTCATCACACTATGCAGAATGGCATCCAATTTAAAACTTATGAGTAATTACTTACTTCTAGAATTTTCCATCTAATATTTTCAGACTGCAGTTGACTGCAGGTAACTGAAACTGCAGAAAGCAAAACTGGAAATACAGGGAGACTACTATAAAATAATCTGCTATGTATCCAGGTGATTAAACATGGAGATTCACTAAAGGGAATCATATTGTCTATTCCCTACAAAGGGAATCTAGATTACAAATTCAGAAGAGCTTTTCTAAATGCTTCTTTGTTGTTGCTAATCAATGGTGGATGCATTTTCGTTAAGTAATATGATTTATTGAGCACTTATTCTAGGCCAATGTTTTGGGTGCTTTATGTGCATTACCTCATATATTTCTCAAGAGTCTTCTAAGGTCATCTTCATTTTACTAATAAGGAAATTGAGCCACAGAGAGAGTAGGAAATTTACTCAAGATTGCACAGCACCAGAATTTTAATCTGGTTTGAGCACCTGTTTTTAACCCTAAAAATTCCCTTAAAAAATTTCAAGAAGTTTTTCTGATGTACAGTAGCCTATCTAGGAAGTCTGTGTAAAATAGTTCTCCCATGCCTTTAGTGGTGGTATCCTATCCTTCCAGCCATGTATTCAGCTCATATTTAATAAGCATCTACAATGGGCCAGGCAGTTAGGAGCTGGGGATAAAATGAATGGGACAATGATCTGGGTGTCTACCCTCACGAAACTTACAGTTTGGTGGGTGCTAGGGATAGTTAATAAGCAATGACAATATAATATCATGGGGAAATATAGGGTTCCATAAAAAGAATACCCAACTCAGACAACGAGCCATTGTAAGCCTCCTGAGGAAGTAGCGTCTCATTCTTGGTATATTGCTCATACCGTGTTTCCCCAAAAATAAGACCTAGCTGGACAATCAGCTCTAATGCGTCTTTTGAAACAAAAATTAATATAAGGCCCAGTCTTATTTTACTGATAGCAAAATAAGGGTCTTATAAAATAATGTAATATGATATGATATGATACAGTATAATATAATATCAGGTCTTATATTAATTTTTGTTCCAAAAGATGCACTAGAATTGATTGTCCGGCTCAGTCTTATATTTGGGGAAACATGGTATCTAGGATGAGGCCACTACACAACCAGCAAAACAAGTCAGCTGTGTCCCTAGTTCCTATAGACGTGCCAGAAATTCAACAAATAGCTGTTGAATTACTGGTATTAGAATGCCTGAAAAAAAAACCTACAGTTAATTACTCCTCCATTCCCCCAATCTATGCTGATTATTATTTTTTTAAATTTAGGTTACCTTTAGGCCATGAAAAAAAATAGTGAAATTTCCTAATTAGTATCTTAATTCTAATCAATCCTAGAGTACCATATCTCATTCTTCTTACCACAGTGACCTGAACAAGATTTGATGACTCTAGCCATAAAAATCTTATAATAGGCTTTGGTTCACAGAACTGAGGTCATGAAACACATTGTTTGTCTTTTTATTAAATCAAATTTGAAAGTATACTTTTAAATATTTGTAAATGTTACACCTAATTAGCTCAAGGACTCTGATATAGACAAGCCCTACACAAAGTCCATAGGGTAGGTGAGTTTGTATATGTATGTTAGGGCTAGTATCAGTATTTTGGCTATAAGGTTCATCTGAGCATTAAAAAAAAAGTTAAAGTAAACAATAATGTTATAAATGGTGGCTTTAGATATTTTAAACTAAAATTAATTCTTAAATTTTGCTGTAATTCATCAAAAATTTTTATGACAAAATCCACACTATTTTAAATTATCTATGTCATTTCAAAACCCACCTTGCCAAGGCAAAAGCATCATCAATAAGACTTGCACGATCAGCAGAAGAAAAGTTCTGGGAAGAGGAAGAAAAAGAAGTAAGATTCTTAAAGCAAACTGTGGGGGAAAAATTAATATCATTGAGATGTTCTTCTTAGAACAAAAATAAAATAACTCACAGTCATTGTTACTCTTACCTTGTGGCTGGAGGAAAGCATGGTAGATATCAAGTGCCAAGTTGGTACTTCATAATTTACACGATAAAACCCAATATGGTCTGGGTTTATTTTGAGAAAAGCATTTCCACTAGGATTAGAAGGGTTCAAAGTGATTCCTGTGGTAGTAAATAAACACTAATGAGAAACATATTTGCATATATTGTAAACACAGGGAAATTAGACCCAGAGAGTAAAATGAAAAGAAAAGAAATATTAGCTCAAGTTTGATTTGGCTCCAAAGCCCCCAAGACTAATTCTTATTTAGTTGCCCAACTTTAGAATGTCCCTGTAGTGCATCAGCTGAAAAAGAAATAAGTAATGTAAATAAGTGTCCTATAATTTGTGACTTATGCTTCTTACTGGCAGAAGCTTGCAAAATGGGTGAAAGAATTTTGTGCTTATTATTCATTCAATAAAAGAAAACAATGCCTTAAAACAAAGAAGTGCTTTGCTTTCTGGGGGTCACTTATATATTGCTAATCATGATGGAATAATTACACAAAGAATATTCACTGGGGCATCCTGGGAGGGGACAAAAATGTAAACATTTAAAAGAATACTTTGTTTATTAAAATCAACATTCAAATTGATGGAAATGGCTATTGCTAAGCAGAATAATGATTTAAGAATCAGTAACACTTTTAAAATGTCAAGAACTGAAATCCAAACACAACATTCTTGATTTTATAATCCATTTCAGGCTTGCTCTTCCCATTTTATTTATCTTTGTAGAGTCTTATACTTCCTTATTTCAATTGATTACATCAATGCTTTTTCATCAGTGGATATACCAAATTAACTTTCTTTCTAAAGTAGCATCTACTATTTACATAAGGCTCTAGTAAATAAATTTTAGAAGCTCAACATTGAAGAAACAGAGACATTTTTTAGGTTAAAAAATCTCTTAAAATAATAGCTATGTTCTGACATGACTAGATTTGTTAGGAATACTCCTATACTTTTAAATTTATATATTCTTTTGTTTGCATGGACAATTTAAATAAGGGTGTGGGATTACTTAGTATATTTGAGGAATTGCAAATAGTTTAATGTAATGACAGTGTAGGATGTGATATTAGAAGACAGGAGACGAGGCTATAAATATGGGCTGGGGTTTCAATGTGAAGAACCACATGTCATATTAAGGAATACGTCTTCTGTTAAGATATCTTTTTTCTTTTTTTTTTTTTTTTCGCTTTTTAAATTAAATTTATTGGGGTGACAATGGTTAATATAATTATACAGGTTTCCAGTGTACAATTCTATAATATGTCATCTGTATATTGCATTGTGTTTACCACCCAAAGTTGAATCTCCTTCTGTCACCATATATTTGAACCCCTTTTCTACTTCTTCCACTCACCCTTGTTCCCTCTGGTAACCACTAAATGATTGACTGTGTTTGAGTTTTTGTTTGTCTTCTTTGTTTGTTGCTTTCAGTTTTATATCCCACATATGAGTGAAATCACTTGGTTCTCAACTTTTTCTGTCTGACATATTTCTCTTACCATGATAATCTCAAGATCCATTCATGTTGCCACAAATGGCAGTGTTTCATCTTTTCTTATGGCTGATTAATATTGTATTGTATACAGGGGGTGCCAAAAATGTATACACATATTAAGAAAGAAAAAACTGTATTAAAATTGTAATAATATATACCGATAACAAAAGATGAATACAAGTCACATTTGACTTCTGCAATTACAAGAGGTGCTCAAAGTGGTTGCCATCAGCATAATTTTAATACATATTTTTTTCTTGCTTAAAATGTGTATACATTTTTTTGGCACTTTCTGTATATGTACCACATCTTCTTTATCCAATCAGCTGTCAGAAGACACTTTGGTTGTTTCCATGATGGAGAAGGTTTTTAAGCAGAGAAACAACATGTTCAAGTCTGTTTTCTAGAAGGATAATTTCGATAGTGATATGGGAGACATAATAGAAGGCGATTCTAGAGTCCACTGTGATAATCTAGGGCAAGAGAGAATGAGGGCTTACATTAAGGTATAGATAATGAAAATAGAAAGGAGATGATGTATTCAAGAGAAACACTGCAGGTAAAATCAATACAATTCTTTTTTTGTCTTGATGTGGATAGTTAGAGGTGGGGAAAATGTCTTGCATGATTTGATGAATAATGGTGTTGCCAGTAGAGAATAGAGCGAAATGAGTCAGTTTCCGAGGAAAAATGATTTAAATTTTGGAAATGATTGCGAGGTTTGGAAGATATCCAAGACACAGTAGTTTTTCATAATATATTTGTACACTCTTCAACAAGACAATAAGTTTCTTTAGGACCTTTCAGAGTACGTACTTGACAAATTATAAACCTTTACCTCACTCATGTAATATTTATCTTTCTTTGTCATTCTCCCATGGACAAGTTGTTAAAAGGAAGCTAATCTTTTGGGAACCGTATACTTTGAATGTTTGTATCAGGAGGAGAGCCTCTTGCTAAGCACTGAGCCATGTGTTACAGAAGAAAGCTCATGAACTTTTGAGTCTGACAGATCTAGAATAAAAATCCTTGCTCTGTGAATTACTAGCTGTTTGATCTTGGCCAAATCACTTGACCTCTCTGTGTCCCAGTTCGGCATGAGGGAAAAAGGGATAAAAATCTCTCACAGGGCTGTTGTGAAGATTAAATAAAATAACATAGGTAAAGTGTTGGTCATATAGTTACATGTCCAACAGATGGTAGCTATCCTCGTTATAATGAAAGGGGATATGCTGCCAGTTCTATAAATAGCAAAGCAAATATAAATAACATTGAGAAGTTCCTGGCAATCCATCTAAATACTGCAGTATTTTAGTGTGCTTTATATATACCTAGTTAAGCCTGTCTAGAGTTACTGTGATTTTTCTCACTTTATAAATGAGGAAGTTGAGATCCAGGAAATTAGTAGTTAGAGACTTTCCAAGTTCATGCTACTTTCAGAACAGTTGTCAATGGCAAAATACTGTTGGGTTGTTTAGTTACATAATGAAGTAGGCAGGACTAAAATATTGATGCCTATTCCAGATGGTGCATAGAAGTAACATTATGTGTTTATCTTCTGTGTATGTTTCTGTGTGTGTGTGCACCTTCCATATACACACACACACAAACACAGAATACACACAATGGAAAATTATTGTTTTATGATTAGTAATCCTTTTCATTTGAAATTATATTGTAAACACCTTGTAATTTTGTTATATATATATATGAAAATGGAAATTTAATGATCACAAAATACTCTTATAAATTGCTTTGTTTTGCTTCTTGCTAATTTTATACACCTTTAAATGCAATAATTAAACTCCCTTGTTAATGCTATCAGCTTGATGACATCTCTAAAATAATAGATGTACCTGAACTCTTTCTTTACCCTTATTAAGTAAACTCTCTTCCTGGGAAGAGAAAATCTAATTAGCTGACATGAGTATTCTGGTTCACCTTGGTCAGTATTTTTTTATTTGTGTAAATTAACAAATTAGCATTCTTATAGCTTTGGTTTATGTGAATGAATACTCCAAGACTTGGTTGACCAGGGCTGACTTGATGAAACTGAGCTTCTGAACCTGCAAAACTGAATCCAATAATTGAATCCATAATGATACAATCAAAATTTAACATTCCATGAGTCTCAGCTTGAAAGAATGAAAAAAGTTTCTTATTCTCTCTTTCTCTCTTGTTAAAGTATTTATTTTAAACGTATAATTTAAAAATATATTTCCATCATTATTTTGATATGAAATATTCAAATATAACTACTATCAAATTTTAGCAATATCCTATTAATATGGTAGTCAGAATTTGGCTGTCTAAACCATCCAGAACGGATCCTCACATCTGAGAGTTAGTAACAGAGTCCTCACGAAGTCTATACCCTTTCCTACGCTCCAGACCCTCTCCTAGACCCTATGTGTTTAGGAATGCTTATTTTAAAATATTATGTATTAACAAGATTGGCTATATGATATCATGTGTTAATCTTCAATTCTTCTAAATGTTAGAAAGCAGCAGATTAAAAACAAAAAGGTGGTATACTACTAAAGTTAGATACACTGACAATAGCTAAAATAGTACTAAAGACAGAGGCATAATTAAAGTATGCACAGATAACCTCCAAAAGCACAGCAGTGGGATGGGGGCAGCAAGCAAGACTTCATTATGCAACGACTTACTAAACCCTTAGTAAATCTTGGGATGTGCATACCTTACTGGGAATAGAATGGGTAGGGGACGAGGAGTACATTGTGTTGTTTGTATCTTCAAGAAGCTTATAATTTACTTAAAAAAGAAAAGACAAAGCATATTAAAGCTTAAACAACAATGATGGTGTTTAAAATATAAAGTAATAATACTAGGAATAAGGATGAATGAAAGTGACAGCAGAAAATATATTACAGATGGGAAGAGGACAGGTTTTTCAGGGCAAGTTAGAATGGCCAGTGATAAAGTTCCTCTTCCTTTGCTGCAAATTACATGTTTAACGTTTTTAACATTTAAAATATTATGTACAATACAAATGTAAATAAAAGACTTTGGTGGGGAAGTCCCACCATTGCCTGGGAAATTTCTAACTGATGAATCATCAAAGAAACCAAGAGGAGAGAGGTAGGGCTGGTAACCTGAGCTCACTGCCCATTCTGTACACTCAGGACTTGATCATCATCGGGGCTCTGAGCTGAGAGCTGAAGATGTCCCCAAACAGGAAACAGGAACTTAGTGCATCGCCTAAGAATGGAGCGGGCACTTTGAAGCAGGAAGGAATGTCTAGTTTGCTTCTGGCTAAGTGACCAGTCATGATTCTGACGTTTCAGATAAAAATAAGTCTGTCATCAAAGCTCTGTGGACATTAAAGCTCATTCATTCAATAAACAATTACTAGGTACTTGCAGGACCTAGAGAAAAATCACCACAACAAAAAATAAACTCCATTTCCTCAAGGAATATTCTATGGGGAGGGGAGAGACAGATAAGTCAATAGTTTTAGCAAAAAAAAAAAAAAAAAAAGTGTTAACTGTAATGACAGAGAGATGAAGAGTTCTGTGAGAGTTCTCAGCTCTCTCACTTGCATACCAGCATACTCTGTCCAGGGCACAATTCCTGTCTATGCTTGGTGAAGCTTATCACCCATTTAAACTCTACTTTTAGCCTCCCACACTCTAAACCTAGATGTCTTTTTCTTTAGTAACTTTTCCTGAATCCCCAAATTTGGCCCAGTGCTTCTCCAATGAGTGCCTTTGGCTATTACCAGACGAGGCATTTATGACAGTATTATATTTGCCTGCTGACCCGTCAGCATCCTCCCTAGACAGTAAGTGCGACAGGGTAAGGATTGTGTGTTTTTCCTCTCAGTATTGTCTCCATGCCTTTCCCTGTGTCTGCCGCATAAGTTAGTTCTCAATAAACACTTGCTTTGGAAGAACTGATTAACTTTTTAATTAATTAGGAATGAAATTTATTATTCAAATATTCTATCTAATATATACGTAATATATGTAAGGAAAAATGTTTATTGTTGCTAACTCTTAAAATTTATTTTATGAAGCACCTGAGTACGTTTTAGTTATCTAGAAAATTCACTTATATGGAAAGCTTATTCCATGAAAACGCTGGGTAAATTGTGTTGGTGTACATCAGGGGTGTCCAAACTGTGGCACGCGGACCAACTGCGGCCCATGACCCATTGTTAATTGGCCCGCAGCAAATTCCAAAAATATATTTAGTTTACTTAAATAAACCAGGTGAGGCAATACGTACTTCACCTCAAGTGAGTGGCCCGGCTGTTTGTGTATTTTACCGCATATGGCCCTTGGTGAAAAACGTTGAAAAAAGTTTGGACACCCCTGGTGTAGATGAAACATTCATGCTTTTCAATTTGTAAACAGCAAATCAAGCAGTTTCCAAGACATTCCTCCAACCCTCAATTAACCAATGGTGACCAGTGGGGAAAATATGTAGTAATAATTAAACCAAATCCACTGAAAACCTCCCAATGGAATCCTAGCCTATCACACCTTTTATCAGTGCTATTACAGATTCTTAAAGGTGTCTTTTTTTCTGTTTTCTCCATTTTCCTTTTGCAAATCTGCTTATGAATAAGAAAATGGTCAGAAGACAGGTCAGAAAAGATAAAGCATGGTACTCAAATACAATATAATCATATAAAATACAAAAACAAAATGGCATTGGCTTGGGAATTCTGGAAGAATTAAGGAGAATTGTTGATCACAACAATTAAAGTAATTGTTAGTATAAATGAGCAAGAGAAAGTTTTGTTGTGAAACTAATAAAAAGGGGTCTTACCTTGACAATACCAAAGCTGGTAGAGATTATATAAAAGTAAAAAATTACAAAAAGTTTGTCATGAAAGTAAAACACCCCAAAAGTAAAAAAGAAAACCCCTCCAGAATCCACACAAAAACTTGCACAAAAATGTTTATAGCAGCATTATTCATAATATCCAAAAGGTAGAAACAATCCAAAAGCCCAACAGCTGATGAACAGATAATCAAAAAGTAGCAGATCAATATGACATGAATATAATTTGGCAATAAAAAGCAATGAAATAATGACACATGCTACAGGATAGATGTACATCGAAGACATTATGCTAAGAGAAGCCAGTCACAAAATACTACATATATTGTTCCTTTTATATGAAATGTCCAGAATAGGCAAATCTATGCAGACAGAAAGTAGATGAGAGGTTGCTTAGGGCTAGGGGTATGGGAAAATAGAGAGGCTAACAGCTAAAGATTATGGAGTTGAGGTAATTAAAATGCTCTTCAATTGACTGTGTTGATGGTTCCACATGTCTGTGAATATAATAAAAACCACTGGATTGTATACTTCAAGTAGGTGAATTGCATATCATGTGAATCACATCTCAATAAAGCTGTTTAAAAAAATAATTACTGGAACTAGGGTAAAACTTTACTTGCTAACGGAAATATTACCTAATTATGTTTTTTAGAGCATTTTGCAGGAACAAATAGGCATATGTAAATAAAGGATAGGAGCCACAGGTGAAAGTTATTCTGAAACCAAGTCCTCATGAGATGGGGAGAAGAAGAGTCTCATTTATCTTAGATAAGAAATGGTTTTTGAACACAAAACAATGGTAAAAGGTATAAAAAGCAGGATTCTTCTGGGATAACTGCTAAAACATGCCTTACTTATTATTATTTTTTCAATGATTTAGAGCAGAGAATATATGATTAGGTCTCCTTGTTTTTTACATAACTAAAATTTTTCAAGAAAGAAAAAGGACAAATCAATGGAGATAGAATACAGAAATATATTTGAAATCAACTTAAGTGAGCTGAGTTTAACACAGGTAAACGCAAAGTAATTCATTTAGGGAGATGGATGGATGGGTGGATGGATGTAGGTATAGATAGTGCCTTGAGCTACCGCTGACAAATTACAACTTAGAAAAGATAATTTGGAGTAGTTAAAAAGTCTAATATGCTGATTTGGGAAAATGATAGGTATAATTTAATGACAATATTTAAAATGTCAGGCTTGTCACATAACATTTTAAGAAATTCAATGGCTTACTAATCTAATATAAAGGAAAAAAGGAAGGAAGAAGGGAGGAAGGAAAGAAGGAAAGGAAGGGAGGGAAGGAGGGAAGGAGGAAGAGAGGAAGGAAAGGAAGAAAATTTATAGATTGATCCTCCAATGGTTGGGTACGTGACCCTTCTCCTTTGGATATGGGTATTTATTATTGTGTCAGTCTTGGTAAATCATTAAAAAGAATATCTCAAGGTAGAAAAATTTCATTGTTGTAGATAAGGATTTGTACTCATCAATAAATTGTTTGAGATGTCTTTTAGATGAAATTTGTATCGTAGGTTCCAATTTGCTGTTATTTCTTTACATTTATATTAATTTAATGTGGTATATTAATCCAAAGAAGAAGTAAATCATTTGATAATATTTACCTCCTGTTTCTGACCTATTGTAGAATGTAATGCTTGACGTATCACCTTCAGTCCATTTGACTGGAATATTCCATGTGTAACTAAAGGTTTTTAGAAAGAAAAATTTAACTTTCATTACTGAAAAATAAAAACATATCCAAAGTAAAATTAATTTTAAAAGCAGTAGACAATCAAATTTTCCTCATAAGTGATCATCCAGTGTATAGTATACAATTGATACAGTTAATATAATACTCTTTAGTGATGAAGATAGGCCATGTAACTGCTTTCAATTTCTATAAATCTTTAAAATTTGGAACTTTGTATCAAAAAGTTAGCTGAGGATGAAAAAGATTATTTCAATAAAATGCTTTGAGGCTTTGGAACAAAGATATTGCATAAAAGGGTGCCAAAAAAATGTATATACATTTTAAGAAAGAAAAGCTGTATTGAAATTGTAATACTCAATATATACCGATAACAAAAGATGAATACAAGTCACGTTTGACTTCTGAAATTACAAGAGGTGTTCAAAGTGGTTACCATCAGCGTCCAGACACTTCTGATTATGGCAAACTACTGTTTGAGCAGCGTTGACCAGTGTCAACTTGTATACATTTTTTGGCACCCCCAGTATAATACATTATATAATAATATTGAGCATTTACACACATACTTGCACATATAGTACTAATATGCTACAGTTTCTGTCAATGAACACAAAGCATTTTTAGAATTCGGAAGATAATCTTAAAATGCTGTAAAGGAAATAAGACATTTTATATACTGTATTGAAATTACAATATCATCATCTCTTAAAGTTTCTCATGCTCTTTAAATATCTCCTATTTAGAATCATGTGAACTGATGTACTGCAAAGGAAATATCTTCAGGCAATCTTGTTTCCGGGGGTTTTAGTGTTTTCTTTAGCTACTTACTTTTTTTTTTTATGGAGCAGGGAGGGGAGAATACAATATGTATTTAACATTTTAGTCTTGAAATCTCATAAAAGAGGTATTAAATGTCTTTTTAATTGTTTGTTCTCATATCATCTCCTATCAGTCAGAAAATACAGGAGATCTAAAGAGAAGGAGAATCTGTTTTGGGATTTGGGTTTCAACTCAAGGTTGGCCTTGTTTTTCTTCCCTTGTGATTGTTCAAGTCCCTAATAGAGAATGGGCGAATGATAATTCCTCTTTTTAAGGTATAATACAATTTATGTAATTCAGAGAGAATATATTTTGCATGAAATGTGATATAATTTCAATATAGTTTATAAAATATGTTATTTCCTTCTTTTTTAGTAGTTTTAGTAGTTTTATAACTACTGAAATGTTTTATAATAGAATTGAGCTGTTACTAGCTCTCTTGGAGGATTTTATTGCAGTGGAATGTTTTTTTGGCTAGAAGTTTCATCGAACTAATACATAAACTGTCCTGGGTCCTATAGCAGACATTGTCAGTGCTCCACCCTATCCCCTTGAGTCTCTTGATCATTTTTGTACACTCCAGAATCCACCGTGCTTTCCCTGCTAATAGCCAGCACCTGGGTCTCTCCGTCAGAGGCCTGCCCTCTGGCTGCCTGCAAGGAAAGCTAGAAGTTCCTGAGAATTTACATTCTTGGATGCAGCCCTTTGCTAGTGATGGATGGGCATGAGCATCTTCCTTGTTTCATCTGTCAGGACCACTCTGAAGTTCAGTGTCCAGACACCATCTTCTGCAGGACCTGCTCGATACTGCACCCTATGTGCTTGATTTCCCCACTTCCCTTTCCCCTACCAGTCTTTTCTAGAAACACTTCTTAATGAGTCACTTTTCCTTTAAAGATCACCTCAGGATTTGCTTTTGCTTTTAGGGAAGACAACGTAAGAGCGATCCCTTGTAGCTTCTCAACAGACAAAGAAGCATTTTTTAAAGTCACATCCTATATACATGTTTCATTGTTTCACTGTTCTGCTGATTTGGTGCTGCACGTAGACTAACATTTCATTCCTTCGTGCCTTTCCCCAATGCCAACCTGACCTAATCAACAGAGCACACAGTGTCTGGATGCCCCATGTGCAGAGTCAGGATTTCACATTTCGACTATCCCCTCTAAAATGGTCTCTGCAACTACAGTGGGCCTAAAAGTGGGCATAAGTTATACTATTAAGGTCATGTAAAAAAATATTGCTCTGAACTCTGTAACAGTATCATTAAGACAAAAAGGATAGAGGGTTAAGGCTATATAATTTTATAGTTTTAGAATCACTTATAGGATCTAATCTAATTGAAGCTGAGTAAAATAATAGATTTGAGAGTACTAGATGCCAAGAAATGAAAATAACATAAATGAAATGATGGAGTCTCCTCTTTGTTATCTAAAATTCAGGAGTATCCACTTTCGTTTTTAAAAGGTGTAATTCACTTTTTTCTTTATATCTAACAATAGAACAGGCTCTGGCAGTATTAAACATGACCAATCTAATTTTCATTAAGGTCACTGACTTTGATTAACCCAAGGTAACACACCTACTCCCATTCTTCCTCCTGTTTACATTGAGTAGACTGTTGAAAACATGTAAGTTTGCCTGATAGAGAGTTCCCCCTGATGGAGATGTGAAACTGGCCCATTTCAAAGAGATCGTTGAGCCCCTAATGTTAAAACCGTAACTTATATATATATTTATACACACACACACACACACACACACATACAACACGTGTATACATGTGAGCCATTTGAATTATGAAAAGGTTTTGATCAGTAAGAATTCCCTAATCTTGGAATATTTAAGCAGTGAGAAAAGGGAGGAGGCCATTCAGTTTATAGTACAAATTAACCAAACACATTGTCTATTAGGTAGGAATGTATCTCAACAGAGAGCAAGTGGACTCTAGAGTTGGAGAAAGAACTCATTAGTTTCTGAGGGTATGAAGGCATATATATAATCTAATTTTTCAATCCAGAGAAAAATAAGGAAGGATGACTCTTGATATAATGTCTTTTTCTTGCTTATTTGCTCAGGAACTACTACTGATTTTTAGCAATTGTTCTCAACAGGGAAGCACATGTTTTCTAGGTTTATTTCCCTATGCACATATAGCTTTATGTTTTTTTTAATAGAACAAGTGGATTGACTTTATGACAAATGATCACTAAAAGTCATGTATCTATATAAATTTAAATAAAACAAAAATAGTATCTGAAGGTAGAAACTAAAGAAAATATTAGAGAAAATTGTAAATGTTAATATAGTTCCATGTTCTAAATCTTGATGAATATAATTTAAAGATTTTTTATGACTGATGATATATTTAGTTCATTTGGCAATACAATTTTTTGTTTGTTTGGAGAGAAATCCATAACCAAGGAGCAGTTTTAAAAATTCCTTCAGTCTAAAAGTAGTGTTGGCATGTCTTTGGCTCAATGAATCAGTGGGTACATATGACAAAAGGGAGCAATTACTGTTATGCTTTTGCAATGGAAGTTTGTTTCTCAGGAGATAAATATTCTTTTTAATTTTAATATCCAAAAGCTATTAAATAGCGGTATTAAATATGGCCAATCTAATTTACTAGAACATAAAATAGTAATTATAAATTATAAAACAAACATTTCATAGTTAACAGGACAATCACAGAAATTATTATGTTGATTTTTATAACTGAATTATCTATCACCTGATAATAAGTCACCTCTATGTTTCAATTCATTCCTATATAATGAAGGAAAGAGTAAAAAACAAAAGTTGTCGCCATTATAATCTTGGTTGCCACTATAAAGAAAAGATAAAGAAGTATATACAGACACTCCCCCCCAATTGATCTCATTTGGCCTAGGAACTCAAATTTTCCTTTGTTCTGGCTTGAACTATTAATCTTCAGAAGTTGGATTACAGCAAAATATCCAGTTTCTCTGAATGTCCTTTATTTTGGGACAGCTGACTGTCTGAGAATTAAAGAGGTGTGGCTGGTAAACGGTGAGTACCACTGGCTTTCTTGATATAATTCTCCTGTTTAGGTGCCAACCAGTATCTTAGAAGTAGCTCATTTAATAATTCTCAGTGCTTTTCATTCTCTGAGGCCTTGGACAGAAAGCATTTTGTCAATTTGAATTTTTGTAAATATCTGAGTATGCTGTCAGTGTGACTTATTTCCCAAAGTCCTGAATTGGAAGTCAGAAAACAGCTTCTGTTACTGAAGGGAGTGTGTATCACAAAGTGGGTCTATAAAGATCTTTCATTTCTCTAGAAATATGGCTATGAACACTATAGAACTATATTCTAACAGGAGATTGTTTTCTGTAAATTCATCTGATTCAATTCCCTGAACATTGTTTATTCTTTAACTAGAAATTTTAGCTCAGCCTAATCTTGGGAATATCAGCCACACCTCTCCAGCCATGACCCTCTCCTAGTGCAGCCTGGTCACTCCATCATCTCTAACATGGTCACTTTCTATAGCATCGTCCTAACTGGTCTCCCTGTCCCACTCCTGCCTCTCTGATCTGTTCTTCATAGTGCAGCCAGAGGAGGACTTCGAAAAATATGAGCATGATCCTGCCAATTCTCTCCTTAAAGTCCTTGGATTTATACACCATTGTTCAAAATCTTTAACATCGTCTGCATGCCAGGCCTCTGCCTTCCTCTCCAACTTCATCTCACACCACTTTTCCTAGTGCCCCTCTGCTGTGCAGTTTCTTGGAGCCAGACTACCTGTGTTCAAATCAAAGCTCCATCACATGCTTACTGTGTAACCTTGAATAAGTTACTTAATCATTTTCTGCCTCCATTTCCCCATCTGTTATAATAAAACACCCTAAAGTGCTTTAAATAGTGCCAGCTACTTAGTACATGCTCAATGAGTATTGCATAGAATACGTATACCACCTTTTTTTAACTCCGGAGCCCTCATATGTCTTGTAGTTTCTGTTTTGAATATCCCTGATGATCAAACTTCTACACTAGTTTACTCACCTTAAATATCACTTCCTCAAGAAAGAAAGTCCTCTGTAACCCTCCCTGCCACACTGTTAATGGGCCAACCCATTAACTCAGGCTCAGCCTACCAGTGCACACATAGGACAGGAGAGAACAATTTACTGTGAGATTTCCAAATGGAAGCTTGTTTTGTAAGAGAGAAATACTTTAAAATTTTAATATCTAAAGACTCCAGCAGTATTAAATTTGTCCAATCTAATTTGCTAGAACATAAAACAGTAACTAACTACAAAGAACACAGATTATAGTTATTAAATGAAAAACTTTCTGGGACATCTTCTTCACACCCTGTAATTCTCCTTCCTCGTGTTATCCTAATTGCTACTGAATAATTGATCTGTGATGATTTATATATGTGACTATAAAATAAAGTCAATGAGACTATTAACACATAGATTTCATTGGAAATCAGGCAGTGGAGATTAGACGCTGCCTTGAGTGGGGGGTGCATGCAAAATTCTCTCTATCCAAACTGTGTTAAGTGGGAAGAAGGGACAATAAAAATTAACATGGGTGAAATTGGAATGATGTTCATGGGATCAGTGCCACGTGATGTTGCTCCCATGTAGCCAGGCTCCAGTCTAGGAGGGTGCTCAGCTGGGTAATGCAGGGCTGGGGTGGTACCCCCAGATGGGTACACCCAGGGGCTGGACATCCTGAGATCCTGATTTTGTTCTTTTCCGTTGGGAGTTTCTGGGAGCACTCCAGAAACGTATATAAAAATAATCATTTAGTTATACAGAAGTAGATGTAGTATTAAGACTTTTGTACAAGTTGACCTTATACAAGCGTGCTAAGTTTTGAAACTATCAGCTATGTCAACATGTTTTGCCAGCTTTTGCAATATTTGAAAAGTGTTAAAAAATCTGAGAAAATGACATATTTAATTTGTAATTTTAACTGAACTTCTCAGAATATCTTAATTCAATAGTTGTGTTTGGATGTCTAGAATAGTCTGATTTTATAGTTAAAGCTTTGATTCTTAATATGTTGAAAATGCCCAAGAAATTTATTTATGAATTTTAATTTGTTAAATTCAAAAAAATGTATAGGAAAGTTTTATAAAAATTAGATTTATAAGTCTGTGTCTTTAGGTGTTTGTATTTTGAAATTGTAAATGGATTTTAATAAAATTTTAAGTAACGTTCAAAAGTTTCTCATAAACGACATATGCAAGAGGATTTGATTGAGTTTGTAATTGCTGTTGAAATGCTCAGGACAATTTCATTTGTGCAATTAGTAAATAAAAGCATCCTTAATCAAAAACGATGGTGATGGAAGGGGAACTGACTCTGGTTGGTGAACACACAATGGGATTTATAGATGATGTAATACAGAATTGTACACCTGAAATCTATGTAATTTTACTAACAATTGTCACCCCAATAAACTTTAATTAAAAAAAAAAAGAAAGAAGATAAAAAAAAAACACTAAAGAAACTGCTATTGAAAAGCCACCTTCCCACAGGCCAGCACCCCCTTTTAAATGCTACTGGTTTTAGTTCTTCTGATGTCTAGCTCTGTAACTCTAAATACCTCTATTTTTTTTAAATAGTGTTTATTAACTCGTCCATGAGAGAGGGTGATTGAGCTACTTACACTACTTTCTCCATTCCCCATTTAACAGTCAAAATTTCATAAAGTAAAATTATTGTTAGACTTTCTATAGGTCACAATTATTCCTTTAAATAATATACTCATACTGCTATTTTTGGTTTATAGATGTTAGTATTGCTATGCTCCCCTAACTCTAAAAGAAGGATATCCTATGGAGTGCTGGTAATTAACCGGCTTTGGGAAGGGAACAGAGTATTTGCTGATTTCCATTAACTCACATCATGACCAATTTCAAGCTACCGGATGATGTCCCTGGGTTAGGATTAGAGCCAGCTCTAGCACATGACAGAATTAGTATTCCAACACTTTCTTCCACTTGTTCTCCCTCTGCTAGCTCCTTTCTTCTGTCAGCTATTTTTTTCTTGTCACAATGTTGACTGCTTATATTTGCATTCTCTTTTTGCCACAATAACAATTTTTTTTGTATTTGTTATCCACTGGTTGATTATAAAAGTTAAAAGCCAATAAATAACCTTTATGAAATTATTCTATATACAGATTGTTGGCCAAGAAGTGTGTTGGAGATATATTCCCTTCTCTATGGTCTGATTTCATAGCCCCTGAGTCACTTAAGTAAAATTCCCCCCTACCATCCTAACATAAGGGTCAAATGGACTCCTTTTACTTATTCTTTATCAACGGCATAAAGTCACTTTACTTGCTTCATATTTTTTAATCACAATTTTTGCATATAGCCTTTTAGTTTTTCAAATTTTCTTTAGAGTTGATCGAACTGATGGGCCTTCACCAAGTCCTCAAGTTTTCCCATCCTCCCAATCACTCTTTCCTGGAGATCACCTACCTTAGCCCCAGTCATCTGCTCTTATTCTCAGAGCTGTGAGCCCACTGGATCACTGTCAGCCTGCATTTCCTTATGGCTTTCCTAAGTTGGATACACTGTTTCCTGGATCCCATCTCTTCCTCTCTTTTTTTGATTTATTCATATTTTTCTCTCCCTCCTGCAACACCCCTGGAGTGCTGTATGGAAAGCATTTTCTGGGGCTGCATGTCTAAAAATGTCTTTTCTGTGTTTTTGCATTTGGTTTAGTTTCACTGGATAGTGAATGAGAGGTTGAAAATATTTTTTGCTTCAACATTTTAGATGATTGCTCCTTTTTTTTTCTTGTATTCAGGATTGCTGTGGAAGAGACTAATGCCATACTAACTCATGTATCCCCGTTTTCTGAAATTTCATGAGAACATAGCTAGATATGATTTTTGTTTTTTCCATTTGTACTGCGTACTCAGTGGGGCCTTTTCAGCAGAACCCACGTGTTCTTTATTATTTCTTTGGTATCATTTTCCCCTCAAGTTTCTCTGTTTTCTTTTTTTGCCAGACTTCTATTAGTTGGGTGCTAGACTCTCCATGTTTATCTTCTTTCATATTTGCCAGTTTTATGTGTGTTTGCCTTATATTTTTAGAGAATTCCCCCAATTTTTTTTTCATTGGTCTATTAATATTTTTTACAATCAAAAATTTAATCTTCCAGAGATCTTTGTGTGTTCTCAGTTTGTCCTTTCAAAGACATTCTGCTCTTAGTTAATAGGTATAATAGCTTTTTTGATCTCTGAATATATTTCATACATTTATTTTCTATTTCCTCAATTATGTTTTGTATAGAGACAAGTGTTTTGTTTGTTCACGTGGGACTTTACCCTTTCTAAAAGCTTTTAGGATTTTTTCATGTGTTTTGTGATCCTTGATTGTCCATTCATATTTAAGAAAGAAGGACTAAATTGATTATTCTTGGTGTCTTGTACGTAATCCCTCTACTGTTGAGAAGAGGTATAATTTTGAACCGGAAGTCTGACTGGAAGCTCTGTGTCTGTCTGAAGGGAGCTGGTAGCTTTACCCATCCATCCAGCAAATGCCATAAGAGGAAAGCTTTACTCTGGGCATCCCAACCAAAGGGAAATTCTTAGCTCTCCTCTACTGAGAGCTCTGCACAGAGGAAAGGATGGCAGTAAATGAAGGAAAAGTAGAGAGTAGGGAGGGAGGTCTGAATAGAACAATGTCCTGAGTCTAGACTTCAAATTAATTCTCTTATTTTCAGCCTCACTTCTCATTCTTGCCCTCCACTTTTCATGTTGACAATGAGCCCAGAACCTGCCTAGGCATAGGGAAGATCAGCTGCCACTTCTACTGCAAGTCCCTTTTTCTTGGCTGCATCTTCCTCAGTTTATTTTTTGTCAATATTTCTCCTTCTGCTTTACCTCTTCTAGAATTCTATGATACGTATAGCCCTTTCCCTTAATTTTCTTTACTTTCCTGAGTTTATTTCTTTTGGCACCTTTATTCCTTTATTCAGTGATTTCTGGGAAGAATAGAACTTAGATGCATGTGCTCATTCCACCATTTTGAACCTGGAGACCACTGAGCTATTTCTGAATGCCTTTGTTTCCCTACAGACACAGTGCTTTTATATTATCACCCATCAGTTACGTACTAAAGAGCAAGATCTAAACAAATGGCCAGTATTTCCATCAATTTTCTGCTTTTCTCTTGAAATGCATTACAGATCCTTACCCAAGAACTGAATGTGGTTGAGAAGCATTAGCTCTTGAATCCAACAGAAAGCGTTTCTGTGTGATGTGTGTCATATCTGTCACATTAAGTACAGGATAACCCATCTGGTTGGTCCAGGTGTCCATTACTTCTGTCACTGGTAGGTTACTTGCCTAAGATTTAAAAAACATGGAGAATAATTAACAAATAAGGGGAAATAAAAGCACAACTGATCAGATAAAGAAATAACTGATAAATAATTTGTTAATCAGACAAAGAAATATTTGGGAATATATTCTTCCTTACCTCTTCAAGTGCTTTCCAAAAATCTGAAGTTTTTGCATTCATAAATTTGTATTTTTCCAAGTAAATCTGTATGTGAAAGATAACAAGTATTTTAGGAGTCAATGTGTGCTTTTCTCATAGTTCCACAACATGAGATAAACCCCTTGACATATTTCACTCTAATGTATAATGTAGCAAGTGTATCTAGAATGCAAATCAAATGGTACACTATAAGCAAAACATCCTGTAACCAATAAAAACATTGTACAAATAATAATTTATTTGTAAAGCATAAGGAATATTTTTTCTTATTACTGAGATTTATTTATTTTTTTGGTCTAATGGAATTGTGAACAAGACAGAGAAAGAATTTAGTGTTTTCTGGACAAGCAATATAAGATACTTAAGGGGAGTCAGGTATTCAGCAAACAGTCAACAGACCGTAATATTTTTGATCCACTATGAAGAGGGATCCATAATTCTGTGACCTTTACCTGTCCACTGATGGCTGCATCCTTTACCTTTATTTATAGTGGTGTTTTCTCATCTTAGACACTAGATGACCCCATCACACACAAATGATTGAGGTGATATGCAAAAACAAAACAAGTGAGCGTGGCTCTAAGCCAGGGCTCTGCTAACTTTTTCTATAGAAAGCTATAAAGTCAAGATTTTAAGCATTGTGGGCCATATAATTTCTGTCACAACTACTCAACTCTGCCTCCTTAGCAGAAAAACAGCCATAAATAATATGTAAATGAATGAGCATGACTGTTTTCCAATAAATCCTTATTTATTCACACTGATATTTGAATTCCATTAACTTTCATGTATCATGAAATATTCTTCTTCTTTAGAATTTTTCAGCCATTTAAAATTTAGAAATGATTTTTTTTGTGGACATTACAGAAATGAGTGGTGGGCCAGATTTAGACCCCTGCTCTAAAGAAATGAATAATAATAATAATAATAATAATAATAATAATAATTGGGGAAATTATTCACTTTAAAGACTGTCTTCACTCTTCAAATATTTTTAAAATACAAATTTTTAACTATAAGTTTTCCCCTTTTGACAATTGTGTTCACAAAATCTCTCTCTATATGAATTTTCAGATATAATGTAATATATTCATAGAGAAAAATCCCAATCTTCTCCTAATCTCATAATTGGGTGCCACTGGTGGTTCTCCAAGGAAACCTTCCAAATCTCCTGTATATCATTCCTCTTACTATCTAGAGTTGTTCCATTTAGAATGTGGAAGTCTTTGATAGAAATAGAAGCTTCTTAAGTATTCTTTGAGGCTTCAAAGAAAATAACAAGTGATTGACTTTGTACATATCATTTCCACTCTAAATTGCTATAATTTTCAGGAGGTGCTATACCTAAGTCACATTATCTTCTAAATTCCTCTTCTTTTCAGGTATATAGAGATAAAACAATATTAGCAGGACTGCTCCAGGAAGCCTGAATGAGGGCTGAGGCCAGTTTGGAATGCTGCCTTCAAATCTGTTGTTTTGATTAGTTCACCACTCAGCACTGCCACTGGAGAGCAGGCAAAGGAAGGGAGAAGAAATGAAAGGCACATACTCTGTCAATCTCAGGTATCATTCTAGACTTTGCACAAATCATTCATTCTTTCTTAATAAAATAATTGGTTACTTGGAATAGTAATTATAACTATAGCTACTTTTTAATGACAATGTCTAATGAACAGTAGCTTCTTAAAATTAATTTAGAGGAATTTATTAGTATTAATATATTCACAATGTCTTAAGCTTAGAAATGAGCAATCTTGAACTGGAAGGGACCTTAAATATTATTTAATATAACTCTCACATTTTTGGGGGGCAAAGGAAGTTGGTTCATAGAGAGGTGAAAAGATGTGCCTGAGATTATCTTGAAGAGAATTCTGTGGGGTTTCCATCAATATTGTTATTGTTTTTTAAATTGCATTTTCTTGCTTCTCCTGAGCTAGAGGATAAATGGACATTAATATAAACAGTATATTAAAAGGTTCTCATTTCATTTTGTCTAGATTAGTACTTCTGAATATTCTAGATTAAGAAATTTCCTTCTTCACCTTGAATAATCACAACTTCTGTCAAAATTTCATGATGACCTAGGTCAACCAATAATAGTCCCTCATTAGTTGGTATTGTTTGAGCACAAAAGGAAAGGAACAATGTTTCTATTATTAGTATTGCAGGAAGGGAAAGGATGTTTTCCAGCTCAGCCATTCCTGTTTTATCAGGGATACTACTGATGCTAGGAGAAAAAGAAAGTTTGAATGTATTTCTCTTCTTCTATTTCATGACCATATATTTTATGAATGGCCTATTATTTGTCATGCTTTGTTATGTAAAAGCACAGCCTTAAAGATTTTCCAGTTGATGGTTTTGCTCTTATTTCCCCTCACTCTGTATCTTTGCTGTCTGAGATTGGGCTTGGGAAAAGGTAATGAGCACGGAAGAGAACAGACAGCTGGCCATCCTCAGATTAGCTAACCCCATAACCACACCAGGTTAGCTAATGAAGAGTCACTTTGGGCAGAAAGTTAGTATTTACAAGGGAAAGAGCTTGAACAATGTCACGGATTATGATGATAATTCAAGAAGGGATTCTGTTCGGACACTTGAACTAAGTGAAAGAATGTTCTAATTGATTTGAGAGCTTATTGAGTGTAGCCTATATTGATCATGTACTATTTTTAGATATTAGCTACTGTTTGAAAATTAAAGAAAAAGTTAATATTTCAGTGAGGTTTTTTTTTGTTTTGTTTGTTTGTTTGTTTGTCACATTCATTCCATAGCACTATAATGGTATGAAAGAGTAATATCTACTCTTTCTACTTCAGCTTCTAACACTATCTATATTCACAGTTAGGGTGAAGAAAGACAATTTTAACTTGAGAAATATTAGTTTTAGACATGACTGGGTTATTAATTAATTACACCACAGATACTGGGCTAAAGGAAATGCAAGAATATTATTGAACTATTAGAATAGGTATTCACTTTTAAAGACTCTTGTGGTACTTCTCTAAAAAAGTTACTATGTAAAATCATATAATTTGAAGTCAGCTTTGAAGATTCCAAGAATGTGTTATTCATTAGTTTGAAGAATGAAAACTATGCAAATGGAATTTTAACTCAATTTTTAAAAAGGAATTATATATTTATTTCTATATCCTATATTATTTATTGTAGACTTTTCACTCATTCATTCAAGAAACATTTTTTTGGATCTTCTAACGTGTAACACATTCTACTAGGCACTGGAGTATCTGCAAAAATATGGAAGATATAGTTTCTCACTAAAGCTACTTACAGTGAGAGAAGATATGATGAAATTTGAGTTTGAAGCTGATGCAAAACAAGATATTCTAATGTACACATACGAACAAGCACATAGCTCCTCCCTTTCCCCCTAATGTCCACACAGAATATTTTGTTAATGGACAAAAGGAGGAAAAGGTACTGATGTACTTACTCCCTGAATATTTCCTAAATCATGGTCTTATCTCTTACTTTAATAGTCACCCAGGAAAATTAGTATTGGGTAGAAGGGACTATTTCCCTTTTGGGTAGTATAAAAAATGCCACATAAGACAGTGGTAGAGAGACTCAGGAATGATGGATAGGCACTGTCCAAGGAGATCGTTGCACTGACAGTCTCTGGGAAGGTTGGCAAGTGTACTGCTCTGACTTGTGTACTACTTTATCAGTTGCACGCCATCAGCACAATTCTGCGTAACTACCTGGGATGTCAGAGTAGGAGGGATGGAGAAGGAAGGCAAAAAGTAGGAAGACAGTGTCATCTCTAAGCTGCAACAGGACCAACCTGCAGACAGGGTAGTTAGGGACACATACCTACTTTGATAATATAAGACCCCTTGAGAATTGGCTTACAGTGTGCTAGAAGAACAAAAAGTAAAACAGAGCATCTAGTGGGTAGATCTACTGCGAGTAATAAGCTTAAGTGGGATTTGAGAAGTTCTTTAGAAAGTTTATTGTCATTTCTGCTTCCAAGGAAGCAGGCCTTCTTTATTCACTGAATCCATCATAATAGGAATGTTTATATTAACCATTTTAAAATTCACTAATAAAGAAAAGTCTTTTACGAACTGTAAGAGAAGACTTTAATAGATAGATTTAAATTTTTATATCATGTTGCTATGGACTGAATTGTCTTCCTCAGAAATTCATACATTGAAACCCTAATCCTCAATGTGATGGCATTTGGAGATGAAGCTTTTGGGAGGTGTTTAGGTTTAGATGAGGTCACGAGGGTGAGATCAGTATCCTTATAAAAAGAGATACCAGATATTCTCTCTCTCTCTCTCTCTCTCCCCTTGCCATGTGAGGACATAGTGAAAAGACAGCCACCTACAAACCAGGAAGACAGCCCTGACTAAAATCTGAATCTGTTGGCACCTTCATTTTCAACTCCTCAGCCTCCAGAACTGTGAGAAAATGTGTTTGTTGTTTAAGCCATCCAGTCTGTGGTATTTTGTTATGGCAGCCCCAACAGATTAGTGAACATGTAAAGGTTATAAAAAATAATGAAGTAACCTATTTAAAATTCTTCATTGAAACTTCTGCCAAATGGTAATTACTGTTAAAATGTAGGCACTTAACTAGATATAAAATCACTTTTTAATGTTTTGCTATGTTATCTATCTCTGAGTAAGGAAAGTAAAAGTAAAAAGGGAATTAGTTGTCTTTAATCACATATCTTAACATTTATAAGCTACATTTACGTGTAGTTTACTTTTAATACCATTAAAAATAATAAATCATACCTGACATCCTTTTTGAAATTTCTCTGGTGTCATCCAGTCTTCAAGCATTCTCAGAATGGAAGCTCCCTAGGTGGAAAAAAATGACAAATTGAACTAACATAGGATATGTCAGGTACAAATACCACTATTGTGACTACCTTGTTTTCCCAAAAATAAGACCTGGATGGACAATCAGCTCTAATGCGCCTTTTGGAGCAAAAATTAATATAAGACCCAGTATTCTATTTTATTCTATTATATTATACTATACCATATTATACCATATTATATTATATTATATTATATTATATTATATTATATTATATTATATTATATTATATTCCCAGTAAAATAAAATCGGGTCTTATATTAATTTTTGCTCCAAAAGATGCAGTAGAGCTGATTGTCCAGCTAGGTCTTATTTTCGGAGAAACACAGTAGTATTTCATGATCATATTTGTGAGATTTCTTGAAGATAATTCTGCTAAATTACATGCTTATAGCTCTATAATTTTAGGATAAGAATACCACTTGGTACACCCCCTGTATCTATGCTTCTAAAATAACTTAAAGGTAAAAGAGAAGTTGATGAAATGGCCAGCATTTCAGTGACTCGAGGTTGAAGTAATTATTGCACTTCAACAAATGAACCAGCAGATGGGGCTTTCCTAATGAAAGAGAAGCAAGGAAAGTTTTTGAAAAATCATGTTCTTTTATGAATAAGGAAGGTAGTTTCAGGATAAAATTTTGGCTACTTGTTTTGTACAATTCAACACTTGAAAAAAAGTTGAATTTAACAGAGGGAAGTAGATATTTGAGATAATTATCTTGTCAAATATTTTAATATAGATATATAATTTAGGCATAAAATCCTCTTCAAAAATGGTTTATGTCAATGTCAACTGTAATTGAAAAAAATAATTGAAAAAAATAAAATGAAATATTTCTGTAAAAATAAGTGGTTCATCTCATTGGGCTTCCTTTAGTCTAAAGAATCTGATCAATGCCTCTGCTCTCTACATTCTTTTTACATGTTATAAGATTAGTACTAAAATTTCTTATTAGTAGAATTTTAAATCAATTTTCAAGTAAATGACCAGAAAAACATTTAAGTTAGTAATTTTTACTATATATTTTTAAGTACTATAAATTCTTTTTGTGACTCGTGGAAAGATTAGAAACATTTATGTATTTCTACCCTAATATCTTACCTCCATGGAGCATCCAGGATTCAGGAAAAAAAAAAACAAACTGATTCAATAAATATAAACTCTCTGTGAGTTACTAAAATATACTCTGGATTAAAAAGTTTCATTTTAATAGAAAGATTAAAAAGAATCATTGACAATGTGAAAGAAAAATAAATAAAAGAAGCCTGGAAAAATTGCATGGGAATAATATGAGAGGAAAAGACAAAAAAAATATGATGCTATAAATTTCAAATATTAATATACAGAAGTATTTTTTTCACTCAAGCCAATTTTATCTAGTATTCACTTTCACAATTATAACATTTTGTCTTACATAAAACTTTACATATCACCCAGAATAACAAATATATTAGTTATTAGTTTGAAGTGACGTTTGAGCAGCTTAACATAGTGGGTAAACTCTGAGAGGCTGAGGTAGAAAATGACAAAATTATGTCACATACAGGTATGAATATGTTTAGAGGAGAAGCTATAGGAGGTGTAGGAGAAAATGGGTAACATAGAACTTCGGGCACTATAGATTTTCAGTAACTTCATAAAATTATAATGGATAAAATGCTTCATTTACAACATGCTAACTAACAAAGTCATCTTTAAATATTATCTAAAAATGAATAAAAGTAATTCTTTTAGGGGCTGGCCCAGTGGCTCAGGCAGTTAGAGCTCCATGCTCCTGACTCTGAAGGCTGCTGGTTCGATTCCCACATGGGCCAGTGGGCTCTCAACCACAAGGTTGCCGGTTCAACTCCTCGAGTCCCGCAAGGGATGGTGGGCTCTGCCCCCTGCAACTAAGATTGAACACAGCACCTTGAGCTGAGTTGCCACTGAGCTCCCGGATGGCACCTTGAGCTGAGCTGCCGGATAGCTCAGTTGGTTGGAGTGCGTCCTCTCAACCACAAGGTTGCCGGCTTGACTCCCACAAGGGATGGTGGGCTGTGCCCCCTGCAACTAGAAAACGGCAACTGGACCTGGAGCTGAGCTGTGCCCTCCACAACTAAGACTGAAAGGACAACAACTTGAAGCTGAACGGCACCCTCCACAACTAAGATTGAAAGGACAACAACTTGACTTAGAAAAAAGGCCTGGAAGTAGTACACACTGTTCCCCAATAAAGTTCTGTTCCCGTTCCCCAATAAAATCTTAAAAAAAAAAAAAAAAGTAATTCCTTTAAACTGAGTTGGATTCAAATACTTATTAGAAGCTCTGAAGGATTCTACTAGACAAGGGGTCCTCATACATATATGGCATTTCTCGTTGACCACATGGACACAAAAAGATTTACTGTCTTTAAAAAAAAAATCAAATAAAACCATTTAAAATTTGACGCTTAAAGTTTAAATGTTCGATTATCAAAATAAGAGGTGTTATAAACAAAAGTAGAAACAGAAATTTTTAAAAATATGATTCAAAATCCTGAGACAATGATCAGCACTGGTCATTTCCCCTGAAGAGTATAAGCTATTGAATATTCAGCTCTCAGAACAAGTTCTACACCATTTCCCAAAGTCCATTAGCATAGTCTAACCATCTTACCATTTTTAGACATTTACTAAAACAAAAGCCACTAAACAGGAAGATGTGTGAAGCAATGCGTTATCTTCCCCACCTTGCTATATGATATTCCATCAAAAACAGATGTTATTTCAGCAGGAGTTGTCACAGTGACAACAATTGGGTGTGAAGACATCAAACTATCATCCTCTTGTACAGGAAGCACATCTTCAAGCAACATGTGGTCCCGCTGAAATGACAGAATTAACCAAAGAAATATATCACTTCCTTTATACTGGTTCATATTTCAAAATATCATGTCTATAATACAAATTTGGGGAAAATAAATATAAGTGACTCAAATCACTTAAAACAAGCATTAGGTGTTAAAATTAATCATATTTTATACTAGTTGATCTATACTGATTCTATTTCCTTCTCCTATTTATAACTCCTTTGATGTTGCCTCTATATTACAGGTCAAGAAAACATAACTATCTTTGACTTCTGTTTCTGCTACTTCTGTATGACTTTCAGACATATGCCAAAAATTTCAGGCCCTATTTCCTTATCTGTGCAATGGGAATGATGATCATTACTTCACAGATTTGTTCTGAAAATTAAGTGAGGAAGCATGTTCCTTTGCCAAAAATTCATGTTCAGGGTTTTGCTTTGTTTTGTTTTTTGGAACTTTTTTGGTCAACTAATCATTGGAATTTGGATGATTCATAATTAATTGAAGAAAACATTAACTTTTGCTCTAGTTCTAATTAATAATCATCTTCTCATTCCAGCCCTAGGTTTTCCCAGCAAAATAGAGTGATTGAGTGGTCTAACCCTACAGTCAGACTTCCTTGGTTCAAAGCTCAGTTTTTCCATTTTCTCGACATGTAAGTTTAAACACATTCCCTCACTTGTTAAATAAGGGTAATGATGACATCTGCTTTTTAGAAACATGCCGCGAATTCAATGAGCGAATGCATGGTAAGCAGTAAGCATAGTACCTGGCAGAGAGTGAAAACTTAACACAGCGGCTATTGCTATTTTGAGTCTTAATCAATTAGATTCTAAAGTCTAACTCTGGTAAATCTCTATTAATAAAAAGGTCTTTGTTGGTCTTACTTAATTCAAAATATTAGTTTACTTTTTCCAGTGTTGTGATTTCCTTTTATAATAAACAAGGTACTGTTGTCAAGTGATAACTGCCAATCAAGGTAGTTTTGACTTCGACTTTAATTTCTGTCCCTCTAAAACATTTAGATAAGTGGATAGGATCCTGTTCTCAGTGTCAGGAAATTTGACTCTAGTCTTAGCTGTGCTATCAATTGTCTGTGACAATGGAAATTTATATTACCTCCCTGGGCATCAGATTTTCACCTGTGAAATGAGGGTCCACTATTGTGATACTTGCCAAGCTCACTTAGAAAGCATCTTTATTTATCTGTCCCCTCCACCTACAAGACCCTAAATTGGGAATTCCCCAATTTAGTAAAATTTTGTATTCAGTTTTGGATTTTTTATAGTATTCACTGAGTGAAGCATGAATGAATGAATGAAGAATGAATGAATTAAATCATGTGATTAAGTTTCATTTAAGAACTGCATACTAAATTCTTCTGGAATTTAATTGGTGTTTTTGAAACACTGAATTTGTAACGTTAAAATATTATATATTACATATAATGTAACAATATTAGAATGCTATAATGTCTTATAATATCTTGATATAAGAAGGGCATCATGTTACTTTATAGAAAATAAAAGGCACAATTTTTTTTCATTTATGTAACTTAATTTCAATAAATTATGAAATCAACCATTTTCAGCAAAGAGAAGTAGTTCCCAACTAGGGGAAATTTTGTCCCACAAGAGAATATCTGGAAATATGGGGAGACATTTTTGATTTCACAACTGAAATGGGAGGGTTACTGTCATCTAGTAGACAGGCCCAGGATGCTGCTAAATATTCTACAATACTCAGTACAACATGCCACAACAAAGAATTATCTAGCCCCAAATGTCAATAGTTCCATGGTTAAAAACCCTGATGTAGATTAAATATGTAAATAAACAATTGTTTAAAATTAACTTTTTCATTTTTTAAAGTAGGTTGTAGAAACTGCAAGGGCTTCAAGCTTTTAACATTGTCTTTTTATTCTGTCCAGTAGAGGGCAGTAGTCTATACAGTACACACTCCTGTTAATTCTCTTCTTTCACACATCTACACACTTATATTTTCGTGTTTATAAACAGATAAGAACACTATGTAAATATAAATAAAAGCATATCTAGCTTTTTGGAAAAAAATACCTGTAGCGTTCATAGAAACTCCTGTTCCAGGCTCCTCGGGGACACATGGTATAATAATAATTACATGTACATTAGGGAGATTTGAAGTTTACAAGATAGAAAACGATGTTCTTGTTTCATAGAGGAGAGAGAACTGACTCAGAGAGGATCTGTAACTTGCTCAAGGTCACATTCCCTGTAAAGCATCTCAGAAATGATTCATCCAGAATTTGAACTTGAATCTAAGTTTATGCTCTCATCTCTTTACCACACTATTTCAGCAACCCGTGTAAGCTAAATTATTTACAAAATTAGGTTTAGGCATTTTTCAAAGGGTTAGTGCCACAGATACTTTCTTGAATACAGAGTTGGCATTGTCTAAGCAAACTTTTTTCTTTTTTCCTCCCTTGACACATGTTCTTGAGTGATTCTATCAAGGATATCGTCAGATCCTAGTGGTCAGTTACCCTATAGGGCCTGGCCATAGACTGGAAGCAAGGTACAGGTCAGTGGAGCCAGCTAGATCCACCTCATTCTCACATGAAATTCCCAGTTCACCACTTTACTTGGCCTCAAATTCAAGGTCATAGTCCAAAGGCTTTAATTTGCTTTGCATAAGATTTGGAGCTTATGTATTTAATACTCGCCATTTTCCATTCTTTTTCTGCATGGTTTACTCCCAGGAACTCAAAAAAGGAAGCAAATCCTTCATTTAGCCACAAGTCTTCCCACCATTCCATGGTCACAGTATTTCCAAACCACTGAAATTATAAGCAATAAAGTGATAGTTAGTTAGTGAGGCCTAAAAAATTTCAATATGTTCATTTGTTCATGCAAATTTTGTCACTTGACATAGAAGTGGCAGGCATTCTACTTAGCATTTATTTCTTGCTTTATTTTTCATGGTTTTAAAATAATCTTAAATTCTCCTTAGTTTCTTGTCTTTATTTAGGAGTTACTGGGAATATTTAAAGTTATAGGAAGACTTTCTGTGTGTCTAGTAAAGGCAAAACAATGTATCTTAAAAGTTTCTTTGTGGTAAAAATGTTTATTAGCACTAAGATAGACTTTCAAGCAGGATTTTCTGAGTTGGCTACCTTCTTATTTGCTAAATTAGAATCTATTTCAGTTATTCCTATGTCCTAAGCCACTTTTTAAAATGAGCTAATCTAATGCTAAAATTTTGTACCTGATGCACAAGTTCATGGGCAACCACACTGGCCACCCTCTGCTGATTTGATGAGGCTGATTCCTGGGGGTCATAAAGCAAGTTCGTTTCTCTGTACGTGATGAGTCCCCAGTTCTCCATAGCCCCAGTGCCAAAGTCTGGAATAGCGATTTTATCTATGGAAAAAGAAAGAGTCCGGTGAGAAATACATTCTTTCCATTTGTTCATAACATTTCTTACCAAATTAAGTTCTTTGGATGAATGTTTTTTAAAAAGTCTAAAAATAATTACTTAGAGGGAAAAACAATAATCTATTTGCGCAAACTTTTTAGTTTTAATGCACTCAAAATTTCCATGGACCTTTTCCTGTTAGCTCCAGATATCAATGTGTCTTTTATTTTTTAATGGCAATTTTACTAATGACACACTTTTACTAATGGCAATGTTCTTTTCAAGTCCTCTATAAGTTTATGTCTTTTGTTCCTCTCTATACTTCATTTTTAAAAGATTTTTAAAAAATAATTTTCACTTAGAACACAGAACATATGTTTTGGAGATAAGCTATCAGGAATTAAGAGAATGAAGTTTTCAAATGAGCACTTAGAAGCACAGAGCTTTCAAGAGCACAGAAATATATTTCTATCCAATGTTACAGAGTATTAGAGAATATAAATTCTACTTTTTCTCTAATTCTATACCATTTGAGGTCAACCTGATTCCCTGCTAAGTGAGTAGCTTACCACCCACTTGTATGTGTTAAATTAGTTAGATCAACATGAAATTGACTATATTTTCTCTAAATTTCCTTTCAGGTCTAAAATGCTGGATTCTTTCATGACTTTCTATTCCATTATTTTTGCTGGGGCCTATAATCTTAGGCATATTCTCTGACAGGAAGAGACAGTCCTGATCAGTTCTATGTTAAATTTCAAAACAGAAAATATTCAGCTTGATTACTGGACAGAATACAGCTTCTCCAGTTAATGAACTATAATAAGAATATAATTTCTTTATTATTACATAGAATTTAAATGAGGCACATAAGTTAAAATAAAGTAAATTTTCATTTAATATACAAGAAAAGGCCCTTTCTTTCTGGTTAAAATGAAGATTTTTAAAGTTTATAAAAAAAGTGAAAGTGGATGTATCTTAAATGGAGGTCAAGGTTATAGCAGTAGTTTCCTTTTTGTGTTATCTTCATAGGTTTGATTATTTGTCACAAGAAAACCTCTTAAAAGGTAGAGAAGTATTTCCCATCAGGGCTACCTTTTTCCATAATGCTATAGAGCGTAATTTGCATCTAGTCTTAAAAAAAAAAGGAATTTTTTGTAACCTAGTTTCTCTGCTGACTGCTGACATGATTGATTCCAGTGCACTTAATTTTGGGGGGTAAAATAAATGCAGAAGTCATTTCTAAGGAAAGTTTAAGAAGGAGTTAATTCTCAAAGGCTTGAAATACATATAGAAATATGATAAATAAAAAGAAGGAGGAGGAGGAGGTGGAGGAAGAGGAAGAGGACAATGAGGAAGAGAAGTAGTTGTAGTAGTAGTAGTAGCTATAGTAGTAGTTTTAGCAGTAGTAGTTGTAGTAGAAGTAGTAGTAGTGGTGGTTGTAGTTGTTATAATAGTAGTATTAGTTGTTGCAGGAGTACTAGTTGTAGTAGTAGTAGAAGTAGTGGTGGTGGTGGTACCAGTAGTCGTAGTAGTACTACTACTACTAGTAGTAGTAGGGAGGCAGAAAGAAAGCGAGGAGAATACAGAAATCAATTTGTGAGATTTCCACTTCCCAGGTATCATGGGTGGTACAAGTAAGATAAAGAGAAAAAATACTTTTAATTTGATGTGGTTAATATTTAATTAAAAATTATTCTGATTTTGATGAAAAGTTGTTTCTCTTCCTGTCTCTAATAGTTGTTAAGCAATCAAAAAAAAAAAAAAATTGGAGCTGCTGCCATTGAAGAGAAAATGGGGCATCTACAAGCTTGCTTAGAGCCACACCCATTTCATGTAGAGAATTTCACATTCCAGTTGCTTCACATTGAGAATTTATCAAAATAAGGGCAGAAATAGAAATAGAGAAGTCGATTGTTGGTTGGTTGGTTTTCTGTTGCTTTCATTTCATCACTACAGTTATCGATGTGGGTGTTCCATTTAAAGTCTTTGCTTATACCACTCAAGCATACTAATAAAGCATTTCTGTTATTGATAGAAGTGTCATATCCATACCATTTTGATTATAGCCCTATTTTTAATTTTAAAAATACCCCCCCCCCCCCATATCAGGAAAATAAATATGTTAGGAGCACCAGCGTTTCATTTTAACTGCTGGAGAATCTGGATAGTCTTGTACAACAATAGAAAGACTGGAGGCACATGGGACTCTGACAGAATCATTTATTCCTATTATATCCAAACTCATTGATGGTAAGGAGGCAACTAAGCTCTTGGGGTAGGTACTGGTTTTGAAATCAACTGATCTGGGTTTCTATTTCTGGCTGCATCATTATCAACATCTGCAATTTTGTGCACATACAATCTTTATTTGGAAATAAAAGACTATATATTTATCAAATACGAATATAGACATTATTCTCGGAAGAATCCAGAATGAATCTTTCAACATCTAGTAAATATTAGACACATATTGCAGGCATACAATAAAAAGACTTAGAGATGAGTATTAACCAAGGATGATAAAGCTGGAGATAGTGGGTTAACTTAGGTGAAAGCAAAGGCAATATTTAAAATAAGAAAATAAAAAATTATTCTCACCTAATTTAGGAAGAGCATAATTCATAGCAAAGTATTCTTCAAAATAATCAAACACAATTTTAGTTATGTTTGCAGCATATTCAGCTGTGTGCTTTTGTTCTGGCTGGACATATATAGTGAGCTATTAAACAAAAACACAAAAATTCAGTAAAAATTATTCTTCATTTGATAAAACACAAAAAGTATGATACATGAAATAATGGAAAGAATGTGGGCTTTGGCTTTCAGTTTTTCATAGTCTTGGACAAATCACTTCACATCTCTGAGACTTATGTGTAAAGGAAAATAATATTGTATAACTCGCTGAGTGATTTCAATGACTAGAAATAATGTAAGACACAATGATTGGCATATTGTTCAACATATTTTAAAAATGTTATTGTCTTTTTAATATCTATGTATGAATCTATCATCTATCTATCATATCTGTATAATTTGTCTTTGAGGAAATCAATCGTGATTTTTCTCATCTGAAGAGCCCTTGGATACATGTTTTCCATTTGTGCTATCCATTGCTACTCAAATTATCCTTTTGATATTTTAACTTTTTTATTCCCAGAGTCTAAAATACAATGATTCAAAATTTTCCTGAGGGTGGGGAGTGGGGGTCGGACATTGGACAAGCTACATAAACTCTATAAGTATCTAAGATATTATTTTGTGTCCTATCACATTAGTTATAAATCAAACCAAGTATAGCTTTTCCCTACCAGTTCTAAGCATGTATGAAACTAAATAGCCAACACAATATTAAAAGTGGAAAAACAAAGTTGGAGGACTGATACTACCTGATTTAAAGACTTACTATAATGTTCCAGTAATAAAGACAGTGAGGTATCATCAAAAGAATACATATGAGGCATCACAATCAAGTTCACGAACTCTTCCTAGAAAAACTGCTACATACTTCATTACTGAATATCACTATGGTCACCTTTGAAGTACTCCCCTTGGGAAGCTATGCACTCACGCCAGCACCTAGTCCACCCTTCAAAGCAATTTTGGAACTCTTTTTCTGGAATGGCCATCTGAGCTGTCGTTGTATTACCCTTGATGTCCTGAATGTCATCAAAATGTCTTCATTTCAATATTTCCTTTATCTTCGGATAAAAAAAGAAGTCATTGGGGGCCAAGTCAGGTGAGTAGGGAAGGTGTCCCAATACAGTTATTTGTTTGCTGGCTAAAAACTCCTTCACAGACAGTGCCCTGTGAGCTGGTGCATTGTCGTGATGCAAGCGCCATGAATTGTTGGTGAAAAGTTCAGGTCATCTAACTTTTTCATGCAGTCTTTTCAGCACAACCAAGTAAACTTGGTTACCTGTTTGTCCAGTTGGTACAAATTCATAATGAATAATCCCTCTGATATCAAAAAAGGTTAGCAACATTGTTGCAACAAGTTCGCGAACTTAAGTGTCAAATCTTGTACACAGATCAATACAACACAATAAAGAATCCAGAAACAGAAACACATAAATAAAGTCAACTGGTCTTTGACAAAGGAGCAAAGGCAATACAATGGAGTAAGACAGTCTTTTTAAAATGATGTTGAAACAACTGAATATCCCCTTACAAAACTAACTAACTAACTAACTAAATGTGAACACAGACCCTATACTTTTCAAAAAAACTAACTCAAAATAGATCATAAACATAACTGTAAAACGTGTAACAATAAAATTCTTAGAAGATAATAGGACAAAACCTAGATGACCCTGGATGTGAAAGTGACCTCTTAGATACAACACAAAAGGCAGAATCCATGAAAGAAATAATTGATAATCTGACTGCATTAAAAATGTCTGCTCTGTGAAAAACAATGTCAGGACAATGAAAAAAGAAAATATTTTCAAAAGACACATCTGATAAAGGTATGTTATCCAAAATATACAAAGAACCCTTAAAATTCAACAACCAGAAAACAAACAACCTGATTAAAAAATGAGCTAAAGACCTTAACAGATACCTCACCAAAGAAGATATACAGATGGCAAATAAATATATGAAAAGATGCTCTTTCCTGCCTAACTGATCAGCATGTAATACGGCTGAACCTAGTGATTGGGTCAGAAACCTCAGGGCAAAGACCGAATACGGAAGTGTGATAGCTATAGTCTAGCAGCTCTCACTGCCAGGCAGGAAACCAAGTCACAGAGCCTGGTTGCCTTCCCCCACCCTCCCAGAACTTGCCTCCCGCATCCTCCCAGGGCTAGCAGCAGCCCCAGAAGAAACTGTAACAGTGAGTGGGTTAAAGAGCAGAATTGGAGAGACAATCCTTGAGTGGCAGATGCACACTGCAGCTAATCCCAGTGATGAGGATGGAGATATAGGGGTGAGGCAGCTGTGAGCTGGCATTCACCAGTACTCAGAAAAGAACAAAGACACAAACACACCAGCAGCCTCTCCCAGCTCACTCCACCCCCACCTTTTGGGGCTGTTCCCAGTGCAGGCACTCAGGGCTTCTAAGGCAAACAGCTCTGCTGGCTGCAGGAGCACCATTGGTATTTCAGTGGCTCAGAACCCTATTATCCACCACATTCTCCCACAGGGGTAGTACCCTGAGACCAAGGCAATTTGGTCACACAGGAGATGCCCACCTTCCCAGGAACTGGAGCAGAGCAAGAAAAATTAGAAAGCTCTAGCACTACCTCCTGAAAAACAAAAGAAAGACTTCTTCATATCAACCTGCTGTAGAATTCATTTCTGTAGATGCCTAGGAAGAGAAATAATTCATCAATCATCATGAATAACCAAGATAACAAGGCAGCTCAGAAAGAAAATGAAAAGTTGCCAGAAAATAAACTTAAAGATGTGGAAATATATGACTTAAATGACAGAGAACTCAAGATTGCAGTTGTGAAAAAACCCAATGAGATGAGAAAACTTGAATAGGCAGTTTAATGAACCCAGAAATAAAATCAACAAACAAAATAAATACTTTGCCAAACAGATTGATAATTTTAAAAAGAACCAAATAGAAATTCTGGAGCTGAAGAACTCAATAAAAGAGATGAAGAATGAAATAGTAAGCTTAAGAAATAGAGCTGACCAGATGGAGGAAAGAATTAATGATGTCGAAGACAGAAATATGGAAATGACACAGATGGAAGAAGAAAGAGACTTGAGAGCTAAAAGAAATAAAAGGACTCTACAAGAACTATCTGACTCCATCAGAAAGAGCAATATAAGAATAATGGACATACCAGAAGGAGAAGAAAGGGAAAAGGGCACAGAAAGCCTATTCAAAGAAATAGTTGACAAGAACTTCCCAAATCTGTGGAAAGTATTGGGTCCTTGAATCCAAGAAGCAAGCAGAACACCTAATAATCTCAATCCTAAAAGGCTATCTCTAAGGCACATTATATTGAAGCTGTCAAAACTTAATGACAGAGAAAGAATTCTCAAGGCAGCCAGGGAAAAAAAGAGTAACCTACAAAGGATCACCCATTAGATTATCATCAGATTTTTCAGCCAAAACTTTACAAGCTAGGAGGGAGTGGAATTAAATATTCAAACTATTGAAAGAGAGAAATTATCAGCCAAAAATAATATATCCAGCAAAGTTATACTTTAGATGAGAAGGAGTAATAAAGACCTTTCCAGATATACAGAAGCTGAGTGAATTTTCTACCACAAGGCCTGCATTACAGGAAATATTGAAGAGGGTATTCTACCTGAAATAAAAAGATAAAAGGATATGAAACAATGAGTAAGATGACTAACAGACAGTCAGAAGCAGGAAATAGCAACCCATATACAGAATAGGGCACTATACACTTAAACATAACATAAAGGGTAAAGGAGATAAAAACATAAAAAGAAAAAGAGAAGAAGAAGACAATTTGTTACTGCAATTCAGAAATGAACTCAAAGCATAAACAGGGATAATTTGTAACAACAAAAACATAAAAAGGGAGAAACTAAAGCTTTGACTTTGCAAAGAGGAATGAAGGTAAGATGCATGCCGAAGAAAAAGGACTACTATATATATGAAACTTTCTTTTACATAAACTTAATGATAACCACTCAAAGAAGTCCATAACCGAGGCAAATAACATAAAAAAGAGGAAAAAATCATAGAATGCCACCAAACTAAAATAACAGACAGAAACACAAAGGCAAATAAACAATGGAGACACCGACCTACCAGAAAACAAAAGATAAAATGCCTGTAGGAAATCCTCATATATCAATAATCACCCTAAATGTTAATGGACTGAACTCACCAATAAAAAGGCACAGAGTAGCAGATTGAATCAAAAAACAAAATCCAACCATATGCTGCTTTCAAGAAACACATCTCAGCTGCAAGGACAAATATGGACTCAAAGTGAAAGAGTGGAAAGTGATAATCCAAGCAAATTGCATCCAGAGAAAAGTGGGTGTAGTCATACTTATATCCAACAAAATACACTTCAAGATAAAATAGGTAACAAGAGACGAAACTGGACATTTTCATAATGATAAAGGGGACAATAAAACAAGAAGACATAACACTTACCAATATATATGTGCTAAATCAGGGAGCACCAAAATATATAAAGCAACTACTAACAAAACTAACGGGAGAAACTGACAAAAACAATTATACTAGGGGACCTAAATACCCCATTGGCAGCTATGGATAGATCATCTAAATAGAAAATCAATAAAGAAATATCAGCATTAAATGACATATTAGACCAAATAGACATAATTGACATTTACAGAGCCTTTCATCCCAGAATACCTGACTGTCAGTCTTTTATAGTGACATGGAACATTCTGAAGGATAGACCATATGTTGGCACACAAAATTTAAGATGGAAATCATACCAAGCATATTCTCTGAACACAATGTTTTGAAATTGCAGATCAACTGCAAAAAGAAAGTGGGAAAAAACACAAATATGTGGAGATTAAACATGCTACTAAAGAAGGACTGAATCAAAGAAGAAATAAAAGGAGAGGTCAAAAGATACACAGAAACAAATGAGAATGAAAATGCCACATATCAAAATTATTGGGATACTGTGAAAGCAGTAATAAAAGGGAGATTTATATCATTACAGGCCTATCTCAAGAAACAAGAAAGATCCCAGATAAACAACCTAACATTACATCTTAAATAACTAGATAAAGAAGAACAAATGAAGCCCAAAGTCAGCAGAAGAAAGGAAATAATAAAAATTAGAGCAGAATCAAAGAAATAGAGAACAAAAAGACAATAGAAAAAATTAAAGCAAAAAAAGAGTTGGTTCTTTAAAAAGATTAATAAAATTGGCAACCCCTTGGCTAGACTCATTAAGAAAAAAAAGAGAAAAGACACAAATCACAAATAAACAAAATCAGAAATGAAAGAGAAGTTATGATGGATACCACAGAAATACAAAAGATCATACAAGAATACTATGAAGGACTATATGCCACCAAATTCAATAACCTAGAAGAAATGGACAAGTTCTTAGAAATAGATAACCTTCCTAGCCTGAGTCACGAATAACTAGAAAATCTAAATAGAACAACCAACAGTAACAAAATTGAAACAATCATCCAAAACCTCCCCAAAAGCAAAATTCCAGGACTAGATGGCTTCACTAGTGAATTCTACCAAACATTCAGAGATGATTTAATACCTGTCCTCCTCAAAGTCTTCCAAAAAATTGAAGAAGAGGTAATACTTCCTAACTCATTTTATGAGGCCAACATTACTCTGATACCAAAACCTGATAAGGACAACACAAAAAAGAAAACTGTAGGCCAATATCTCTGATGATACAGGTGTAAAAATCCTAAACAAAATACTAGCAAATCAAACAAACAATACATTAAAAAGATTATAAATCATAATTAAGTGGGGTTCATTCCAAGGGTGCAAGGATGGTTGAACAGATGCTAATCAATCAATGCGATACATCACGTAAACAAAATAAAGGAGAAAAATCATATGATCCTATCAATAGATGCAGAACAAGCAGTTGACAAGATACAACATCCATTTATGATTAAAACACTTATAATGGGTATAGAAGGAAAGTATCTCAACATAATAAAGGCTATATACCACAAGCGCTGAGCTAACATCATACTTAATGGTGAAAAACTGAAAGCTTTTACTCTATAATCAGGAACAAGACAGGCATGCCCTCTCTTGCCACTGTTATTCAACATAGTGTGGGAAGTCCTCGCCAGAGCAATTAGGTAAGAGAAAGAATTAAAAGGCATCCAAATTGGGAATGAAGAAGTCAAATTGTCATTTTTTGCAGATGACATGAATCTTTATGTACAAAACCCTAAAGACGCCACCAAAAAACTATTAGACCAATACAGTAAAGTTGCAGGATACAAAATCAGTGTGCAAAAATCCATTTCATTCCTATATACCAACAATGAAATTTCAGAAAAAGAAATGAAAACAATTATTTTTGTAACTACAACAAAAAGAACAGAATACCTAGGAATAAACTTAACAAAGGATCAGAAGGACCTAACACTGAGAACTACAAGACATTATTAAAAGAAATTGAAGAAGACCCAAAGAAATAAAAAGATATTCTGTGTTCATGGATTGGAAGAATCAATGTAGTTAAAATGTCCATATTACCCAAAGCGACATACAGATTTAATGCAAATCCTATCAAAATATCAATGACATTTTTTAAAGAAATAGAATAAAAAAAAAGATTTATATGGAACCACAAAAGAACCTGAATACCTAAAGCAACCCTGAGAAATAAGAACAAAGCCAGAAGTATCACACTCCCTGACTTCAATTTATACTACGAAGTGACAATAATCAAAACAGCATGGTATTGGAAGAAAAACACACACAAAGACCAATGGACTAGAACTGAGAACCCAGAAATAAACCCACATATACAGAGGGTGCCAAAAAAAGTATACACATTTTAAGAAAGAAAAAAAAACTGTATTGAAATTGTAATATTCAATTTTACCAATAACAAAAAATGAATACAAGTCATGTTTGACTTTTGCAATTACACGAGGTGCTCAAAGTGGTTCCCATCAGTATAATTTTAATACAGTTTTTTCCTTTCTTCAAATGTGTATACATTTTTTTAACACCCTCTGTATATGAGTAGATAATTTTCCACAAAGAAGCCAAAAATATACAATGTAGGGGGAAAAAAGCCTATTCAATAAATGGTGCTGGGAAAATTGGAAAGCTACATGAAAAAGAATGAAAGTAGACTGACATCTGTCACCATATACCAAAATGAACTCAAAATGGATCAAAGACCTAAATATACGACCCAAAATAACAACAACAAAAATTGCATAGAAGAAAGTATAGGTACGAAACTTAGGGACCTTGGGTTCAGAGAGGATTTTATGAATTTGACCTCAAAGGCAAGGGAAGTAAAAGCAAAAATAAGTAAATGGGACTATATCTAACTAAAAAGCTTCTGCACAGCAAAAGAAACTGTCAACAAAACACAGGCAACAAACTGAATACGAGGAGGTATTTACAAACCTCCAATAAGGGCTAATATCCAAAATACATAAAAAAACTCATACAACTCAACAGCAAAATACACACACACATATATATACATATATATGTGTATATACATATATACATATGTATATATGTATTGGTTTTGATTTGCATTTCATATATATATATATATGTAATTTAAAAATGGGCAGAGGACCAGAACAGACACTTCTCTCAAGAAGACATACAAATAGCCAACAGATATATGAAAAGATGCCCAATTTTACCAGCTATTCAAATGCAAATGCAAATCAAAACCATAATGAGATACCACTTCACACCTATTAGAACGGCTATTATCAACAAGACAAGTAATTATAAGTATTGGAGAAGTTGGAGGGAAAAAGGAACCCTCATACACTATTGTGAGAATGTAAGTTGGTACAACAATGCAATATATAGATGATGTATTATAGCATTATACAGTTGAAACCCATATAATTTTACTAAACAATGTCACTCCAATAAATTTAATAAAGTTTTTTTAAAAAGATACTCTATATCATATGTAATCAATGAGATGCAAATTAAAACAATAAAATACTACTACACACCTACTAGAATTCCAAAACCTGGAACACTAACACCACCAAATGCTGGTGAGGATGTGAAATGGTAGAAACTTACATACATTGCTGTCAAAAAAGTCTTAAAAAAAAGTTTGTGAAGACTTCAAATAAATTATACTTGCTGAATTTAAGACCTGATTCAGAACCCTCAAGTAAAGCAAAAGATCCATTCATCTAGTAAGTTCCAGCCCATATAACTGACTGGAACACATGACTCATCATTTTAAAAAAAGAGAAAAAAAATTATGTCTACTTTCTTCATTTATTATTCTAAATGCATTGCTCATTTTGGTATTTATTTAGGCACACATCTTGAGGCATCTTTTCTTTGAAGTGAAGAACAATGGAGAGATCCAATAATTTAAAGGACAAATTCTGAAAGGGCATCCCTTAAATTGCCAGCACTAGCTCACTGTTCTCACATCCACTGGGTACCCGACATTCTTGTTTTATTTGCATAAGTAAAGATCTGATCATCTCTATCTCCAAAAGCAACCCAACTCACTCAATTATCACCCCAACTTTCTTTGAGGTGTTTTTTTTTTTCTATTTGCCATAAGTGGTGATACATTTCCTCACTGCCCTCCTGTCCTCTGTGTAAACAATGACGTGTATTTCCCAAGAAGTTAAATGAAACTAAGTCTCCAGCTGGTGGTCACTGAACAGAGCAAACGTAAATTGCCCCCTGTGAAATCAAAACCATCATGTTCATACAGGACTGCCCTGTTGCAAACTGAGTGTCTCAAAAGTTTTCATCTGTGAACTAATTAATATGCAAAAACTCCCTCAGAATTTCTACCATGTCCATTCCCTACCATTAAAAACTTCACGAAGGGCAGTTCCTCTTGACTCATTTCACTGTTGTCTACGTCCTCTGTACTTCAGTGCAGCACATAACGTGTAGAGAGTGAAAGAGGACTGAGAAAGAGGAAGAGACAACCAGGAGGCCTCCCACCCTCAATGGAGCAATGGGAAGGAAAAAGACTGCGCTTTTTCTACCAGTGTCTTCTCATTTCCCATGCCAGGAAATTGACTCCCTTTAAGCAGAATGCTTCTGAAACAATATAATCTGGTTTTTCTTACTGTCTGTATTTCTGTTGGCAGCAACATGAATGCAGTGTCCTTAAATAGGATTGATAGTAATGTAAAGTCCACAAAAACAGAAGTATTAATAGTCCGTTCCTCTTTTGTTTTTGAGAAATGCACCCGCACAGAAGTATGTTCTAGCTTTACAGTCTGGTCAGTCTGCAGATCACCTGTGAGCTATGATCCTTATCATGAAGGATCATAGGTCATATTTTATGAACACTTCTTTTATCAACTGAATCAAACAATCACAGACTAGCTAGATACAGCCCATTAACCTTGTACTTAGCCAAAGCATATCTGTGAGTGTGTTCTATCTGTCATACATTACAAACATATTTTTACTTTAAAGATTCTGCTAACATGCCAACATTGTTATTTGAAGCTTCAAAAGTTTATGCATATATAGCATCTATTTAAGAGCAGAACATCTGTGATGTTTAAGTTTGGTGATTTAGAAAAAAATCCTCTGTACTGGTGACCTCACTGGTCCTCAGCTCAGCCTTTCTGCTCTCTGACCTCATCTTCAGCCCTGGCCTCATCTGCAACCTTTCTGTGGCCTTTGTAGAGGGGCTAACTCTCCTCCATCATCCGCTAAGCCTCAGCACTTCTGTTCATAACAAAGTTCAGTAATCACCCCTGAATTGTCATCAATTTTTAGTAGTAATTGTCATCTTTCCAGTTTATATGCATGCTTTACTGAGATGACTTTTTTAAGGCTATGACTAGCTATATTAAAATAGCATAGAGTGAGGAGGAAGATGTGCAAGTATATTCTTTCTTCTTACTTTCTAAGAGTCATATATACCTTTATTATTCAAACACTCTATTAAAGGTTAACTATAGAGTTTATACATGAACTTTATACCTTTATATATAAACTTTATGTATAAATATGAAAAATTTTAAGACTTCAAGAACCTAATTTGTATGCATATATTTAGCTTTTTAAAAGTTTTTTACACTTCATTTATTTTGACATTCAATATTATTTTATATTAATTTCAGCTGTGCAGCATAGTGGTTAGACAGTTCTCCTTCCATCACCATATATTTGACCCCCTTTATCCTCTTCTACCTCCCCCATCCTCCCTTACCCACTGGTAACCACCATACTGTTGTCTGTGTCTATCAGTTTTTGTTTGTTCATCTTGTTTGTTACTTTCAGTTTTATATGCCGCATATGAGTGAAATCATACAGCTTTCAACTTTTTCCATCTGACTTATTTGGCTTAGCGTGATACTCTCAAGAATAATCAAAGCTGTCACAAATAGCAGTATTTCATCTTTGGTTATGGCCAAGTAATATTCTATCTTGGCCACCTAAATAAAGCTCCAATGAACATATGTGTACATATATCTTTATGAATAAATATTTTCAGATTTTTGGGGAAGATACACAGAAGAGGGATTACTGGGTCATATGGTAATTCTATTCTTAATTTTTTAGGAAACTCCATACTGTTTGCCATAATGGCTGTACCAGTTTACATTCCCACCAGTAGTGTATGAGGGTTCCTTTTTCCCCACAGTCTCTCCAATACTTGTTATCACTTGTCTTGTTGATAATAGCCATTCTAATAGGTGTGAGGTGGTATCTCATGATGGTTTTGATTTGTATTTCTCTAATAGTTGGTGAAGTTGAGCATCTTTTCATAGATCTGTTGACCATTTGTATGTCTTCTTGAAAGAAGTGTCTGTTCAGGTCCTCTGCCCATTTTTAAATTGGATTTTTTTTTTTTTTTTTTTTTTTGCTGTTGAGTTGTATGAGTTTATGTATTTTGGATATTAGCCCCTTATTGGAGGTTTATAAATATCTTCTCATATTTGTTGTGTTGCCTCTTTGTTTTGTTGATAGTTTCTTTTGCTGTGCAGAAGCTTTTTAGTTGAATATAGTCCTATTCATTTATCTTTGCTTTTACTTCCCTTGCCTTCGAGGTCAAATTCATAAGACCTCTCTAAGACAAAGGTCCACAAGTTTGGCACCTATGCTTCCTTCTATGCAATTCATTGTTTCAGGTGTTATATTTAGGTCTTTGATCCATTTTGAGTTCATTTTGGCATATGGTGACAGATGCTGTCTATTTCATTCTTTTGCATGTGGCTTTTCAATTTTTCCAGCACCATTTATTGAAGAGGCTTTCTTTTCTCCATTGTATGTTTTTGGCTTTGTGGAAAATTATTTGCTCATATATATGTGGAATTATTTCCGGGTTCTCAAGTCTATTCCATTGGTCTTTGTGTCTGTTTTTCTGCCAATATCATGCTGTTTTGCTTATTGGGGCTTTGTAGTATAAATTGACGTCAGGAAGTGTGATACTTCTGGCTTTGTACCTTTTTCTCAGGGTTGCTTTGGGTATTCAGGTTCAGGTGATTCCATAGAAATCTGATGATTTTTTGTTCTATATCTTTAAATATCATTGGTATTTTGATAGGGTTTGCATTAAATCTGTATATTGCTTTGGATAATATGGCCATTTCAACTATGAGGTCTGACAATTACATTCGTGAACTTATTACAATGATGTTGCTAAACTTTTTTGATATCAGAGGGATTATTCATTATGAATTTGTACCAACCGGACAAACAGTTAACCAAGTTTACTATTTGGAAGTGCTGAAAAGGCAGCGTGAAAAAATAAGACAACCTGAACTTTTTGCCAACAATTCATGGCTCTTGCATCACAACAATGCACCAGCTCACACAGCACTGTCTGTGAGGGAGTTTGTAGCCAGTAAACAAATAAATGTATTGGAACAACTTCCCTACTCATCTGAACTGGGCCCCCATGACCTCTTTCTTTATCCGAAGATAAAGGAAATATTGAAATGAAGACATTTTGATGACATTCAGGACATCAAAGGTAATACGACAACAGCTCTGATGGCCATTCCAGAAAAAAGAGTTCCAAAATTGCTTTGAAGGGTGGACTAGGTGTTGGCATCAGTGTATAGTTTCCCAAGGGTAGTACTTCGAAGGTGATTGTAGTGATATTCAGCAATGAGGTACGTAGCACTTTTTCTAGGATGAGTTCACAAACTTAATTGTCTGACCTCATACTGTCTTTTTGCATCTAAGATAACACAGCTTTGAAATTTCAAAGTAACCTCTTTTGCAGACCTCTCAGGGCACAACCTCCCACCAGAGCAGGAGACCACAGAACCTTCATTGTTATCTTGTTCCTCGAGTACAATCTCTATGCGCTGTAAATGTTAATTATTATCTATCCTGTATTCCCCAAAGTAAAAGAAGTATGTGTGTCTCAGTTTTACTTCCTATGCAATCACAGAGATGTATTTCCCACTTTGCTTTTAACTCTCCTTACATCTCCTCCTTTGCTTCTAATGTATAAAATAAGCTGCAAAACTGCCATTCTCCAGAGCATTTTCTTAATCCATTGAGATTTTACTTCCCAGCAATTGTCATCAGTTTGGCCCAAATAAATTTATAAAAATCTCGACGGGTTTGAAACACTTCTTACCAACAAGTGTAATCATAATCATTATTAGCCTTGCTGAGTACTTAAAACTTTCCAGGTAATGTGATTACATTTTTTTCCATCTAGTGTCTTGCTCTACACATCAATTCTATGAATCTGACACTATTAATGATAATTGAATATAATATTTTACATTAGTGATGATAATTTTACCCCAATCCTTTCACTAGTTCAGTCTGAAAATGAAAAACCTTTTTCTATGTTCAAAACAAACTAATTTGGTAGTGTCATCTAACCTGAATCAATAGGAGGTTTTTTATAATCTTTATTTTTCTCATTATCAAAATATTGCTGCAGAAATATTACTGTTTGATTATTAGGTGCCACCCCAGATACCTCTGTAACTATAGTTACTCAATAATACAGAGTATTTGTACCACACTACTTTCCAAAACTCTGAAAATTTCTGAACTCTAACATTTAACTAGCCACAAGCGTTTTAAATAAAGTTGTGGACTCTTTAAAATTTTAGTTTGAAGAGTTTTAAAACTAAACTCCCTCACTGTATACATGAGATGAATAAAGTCTAAGGCAGAACTGACACTAGAATTTAGTACAAAGTTTATTTTTACTATATCATACTGACTCTTTTTCTCTATTCCTAAGACTGACATCTAACTTTCCCTAGCTGCAAAATAGAGATAACAACCATATCTATCTCACAGAATTCCTGTGAGCATTGACTAAGCTAATGCCTAAGCAGTGCTGACACGTAAGAGTTTTATGTGCCCATCTAGAGCATTGGTATCATTAGAGATAATACATTGAATTATTAACCTCCATGATTTTCTGTCTGCACTTCCGCATATGTGAGTGACCTCCACATTGTGGTATCCGTATTACCATTAGAAACATTAGGAGAATGCAAGGCGACAAGGAAAAGTGCAGTTTTTGACTTCCAAAATAGGCTTTTCATGCACACACATAAATTTGAAAGCCAAAACCATTTGATTTGCAACAGCCTGTTTGGAAAGGCTTTTTAGCAATAAAAACAGAGGACCAGGAAAAAAGCAAACCACAGAATTTATGCTATAAGGATAGATTGGAAAGAGAACAGAGGGAAGTCGAGAGAGCTCTGTCTCAAAAAACTAGATGAAAGTCACCTGGGCCAGGAAAGGCAGAGTAAGGTTGATGGGGTAAGAATTTGAAAGGCTGTGTGAGGGTGTGAGATGAAGGTGGCACTGAACTTGGAAAGACTACATGAACAGAAAGGACTCAGTTGGAACAGACTGCCAGCTACCACTGCCACCATCACCCTGGTCAGAAGCTGACCAGTGCCTGCAGGATTCCAACTGTCACCTGGGAGCTCTGCAAGTCAGCTGTGCCCTGGGTCCATGTCCTTGTTGTCCCTGTCTGCTGAGCGTCTTCTGTTGATAAAGGTAACCCTCCATCCAGGTTTACCCAGGAATATCCCAAGTCTGTTGCTTACCTGTCACACCTCTTGTCACAATTAATAATTAATAACACCTCATTATATTTTTTATGTGTATGTAGTTTTATTCTTCATGTTTTGTTTTTTTTCTCATTATATTTTATAGATGACAAAATGTATGGTCACTCTACCTATGGACAACAGCCTCCCTTTCCACTGCTGATTAACAGAATTAGCACCTGTTCATCTCTTGAGCTTTTGCAGAGTCTCATCTGAACTGTTCCAAATAGACACACCCTTTTAAAATGGCCTAGGACATTCCACAGGCGAGGTCTACGGCATTCAAAAGGATGGAATGACCAGCAAAGACCTGAAAACACACTTGGGTGACACTGGACAGTGGAGACTGCCTCTGTTTCACATCTCAATTGAGGTACAGATATCTTAGCATAGTTCACACCCTTCAGGGTTTAGCATCCTCCTTGTGCACATAATAGGTGATCAATAAAAACCAAGAAAATAATCTGATTGAAGGAACTATCTGTTTCGTTATCAATGCTGAGGCAGCAGAATGAGAAAGAGAAAATAATTTTATATTTTCTGTAATTCTATAAATGCATGTTTAAGGTATATACTGTAGTTGGTGTTACTGAATATGATATAAATGTGTTTAATTTTATAAGTTTATGTTCTTCAAAATGTTTGTCTAGCAGTGGGCAGAATGTTGAGAGGAAGTAATACTTGGTAGAAAGGAATAGTATAATAACATAATAGTACTATAATACAATAGTTTTTTTTTTTTTTAATTTTCTTTGTGACTGCCTTATCACAGGACTGTAATGTATTTTTTCTAAATTTTATTTTGCACCTTACCCACAGATAAATTATAAATATGCAAAATCTCGGTTTGAACTTTGGGTGACTGAGAATAATTTTTCTGCTGTAACTATGAATGTTGCAAACATGTTCAGAACTTTGAGTTCAGAACTCAGCTGCTATGAAGCGCTGTTTGAGGAAAAAAAACAGCATTGTCATTTAGGCTGTATAAAGCATTTCTTGGCAGCTTACTTTCCATTTTAGTCAAAATTTGTTTGATGCTTGGTTATTATTGTTACTGCAGTAGAAATTTTTAAAAACAAAAAAAATAAACATTTAAAAACTCTAACTTACCTCATAGAACTTTATATTATTTTTATTAATAATTTGTTTTAATTTTTTAAAATTTAAATAAAGACTAAGAATATTTAGCAATCTTCTATGGCTTCCTGAATTAAATATATTCCTTTGGAGAAGATTAGAGCCCTAATTTAGAATAACCCTTCCAGTAAAAAAAAAAAAAAAAGAATTTAAAAAAACTCATAAAGTGTTTTAATAAAAATCAAGCTGATTCTGAAAACTTAGCAAACCCACATCAAACTGTCTTTTTAGAATAATAAAATAAACATATGTGAAGAATAGCTCTGAGGGAAGTAGAAAATTGCCATTTGAACATGGACAAGAATTGCTGCAGGCAAGATCCACTGATGAATGTGACAAAGACTGGTCAAAACTTTAAAGAGAAATAGGATATTTACATAGTCTTTAATTATCTCTCCCCATGTATTTATTAATTATTAAGGTGATTATAACATATAGCCATAAAATCTTTGACAGTCTTTCCAGGAAGTGGAGCTTAATTCCCTTCTCCTTGGGTGTGTGCTGTACTTAGTGACTGCTTCTAACAAAGAGTATGGAAAACAAAAATGGTAATTTGTAGTGGAGAAAACTAGCAGACATCACCTTAACCAAGGGATCAAAGTTAGCATTCCCAGTGTTAAGTCATCTTAATAGCATGCACCCCTGTTATGATGTGATGAGAAGGGTACCTCACCTCTGCAATATTTCCCCCAAATCCAAAACCCGTTTTCTAAGCATGAGAAAACATCAGACAAACCCAAATTGAGGGACATTCTACCAAATATCTGACCAATATTCTTCAAAGTGTCAAGATCATAAAAAAACAAGGAAAGACAGAAAATGTCACAGAATAGAGGAAATTAAAGAGACATCATGACTAAATATAGTATAGCATCATCTATTGGACCTTGCACCAGAAAAAAAACACATCAGTTGAAAAACTGATTTGGATTTCACATCAGCTGAAATCCAAATAAGAGCTGTAGCCTACTCGTTGTTAATAGTTTTGTACAGCTATTAATTCCTTATTTTTGATGAATGTATGATAAATGGTTACATAAGATGTTAACATTGGAGGAAGCTGGGTGAACATTACAAGGGGACTCTGTGTTGTATCTTTGCAACTCTTCTGTAAATCTAAAATTACTTCAAAATAAGAAGTTTAAAAATATATCTGAGTATTAAAACAATGAAAAAATTTCGAATTAGACTATTTTCATATAGGGTAATGCATAAATTAAAAAAAACTAAACAGCTCTAAAACATAAAGTGTATCCAAAAAAAAAAAATCCATGACATACATATTTTCTGCCCTCAATCAATCTCTTTGATCCAGACAAACAATGGAGTAAGACGGAAGCAAGGAAGAAGACGTAGGCAAGTAGGAAGGACTCGTTCACAGGTATAATTCTAGGTGCAATTATTCAGGAATCATCTTGTAAGACTTTTTGGAAGAAGGCACAATAGAATCTCTTTTACTGAGTTATTAGAATTAATATAGTTATAGTATAAACCTAATTAAATGGATACTTTGAGCTAGCATTCTCTTAGTGAACAATTTTTCCCAACTTTCTCCTCTTATCATGGAAGCCAAAAGTTGAAATAATCTCCAGCAAGGCAAGTTCTTTTAGCACATCCTTGTTTAGAGAAGACAGAGGTCAAATACCCCAAAGAAATTCATGGCTTAATTAGAACTTACTGTTTTTGGGAACTCTAAGAAGGAAACCCTTGCCATTTAACTTGTCCTGAATTTGCTTCCTAGGAGACTAGTGCAAAGTTAAAACTTCTGGCAAAGGTTCAAATGTACCTCAGATAGCATCACAAACCTAATAAATTAAAATGATTTTACATATGATAACATGGGGAATTTTTCTTTTTCCTCTTTGCTTTTTTCTTCCAAATTTTCTATAATGTGTATGTATTAAACCTATATTTTTATTTTATTTTTAAAAATATTTTTAAAAAATATTTTATGCTATGTATACTCTAAATTCCCATGACTACTTTGTAGCAACCAATTTGTACTTCTTAATCCCATCCCCTTTTTTACCCACACTTACAACCCGCCTCCCATCTGGTAACCATCAAAATGTTTTCTCTATGAGTTTGTTTCTGATTTGTTTGTTTATTTTGCTCTTTAGATTCCACATATAAGTGAAATTCACATCGCATCTGTCCTTCTCTGTTTGACATATGCCACTCAGCACAACACCTTCCAGGTCCATTCATGCCACCACAGATGGCAAGAACCCATTCCCTTCCATGGACAAGTAATATTCCATTGTATATATGTAGCACCACCTCTTCATCCATTCTTCCATCAGCAGACACCCAGGCTGTCTCCACATCTCAGCCACTGTAAACAATGCTACAATGAACATATGGATGTACATGTCCCTCCAAATTAGTATTTGGGTTTCTTCAGATAAATACCCTGAAGTGGGATTACTGGGTCCTTCATTGTCTCTTGTTATAGCCTTTGTTTTAAAGTCTATTTTGTCTGGTATAAGTATTGCTACCCCAACTTTTTTTTATTTTCATTTTCATGAGATATCTTTTTCCCATCCCTTTACTTTCTGTCTCTGTGTGTGTTTTTCAATCTAAAGTGATTTTCTTGTAGGCAGAATATGTAAGGGTTTTGTTTTCTTATCCATTCAGCCCTCCTATGTTTTTTGATTAGAGTATTTAATCCATTTACACTGAAAGTAATTGTTGATAGATTTGTAGCTATTGCCATTTTATTATTCATAATTTTTATCTTTTTTTTCCCTGTCTGAAGAAGTCCCTCTAACATTCCTTGTAATATTGATTTGATGGTGATGAACTCCTTTAGCTTTTTCTTGTCTGGGAAGCACTTTTTCTATCCTTTGATTTTAAATGATAGTCTTGCTGGGTAGAGTAATCTTGATTATAGGTCCATGCTTTTCATCATGTTGAATATTTTGTGCCAGTCCATTCTGGACTGCAAAGTTTCTGTTGAGAAATCAGCTGACAATCTTATGGGCTCTCCCTTATAAGTTACTAGTTGCCTTTCTCTTGCTGTTTTTAGGATTCTCTCTTTCTCTTTAACCTTTGTCATTTTAATTATAATGTGTCTTGATGTGGGACTATTTGGGTTCAACTTGTTTGGGACTTTCTGCACCTCCTGGGCTTGTATGTCCATTTCCTTTGCCAGGTTAGGAAAGTTTTCAGTCATTACTTCTTCAAATAGTTTCTCAATCCCTTGCTTGCTCTCTTCTCCTTCTGGTATCACTATAATGTGACTGCCTTTTGGGTGTGCTGATTGTGGGGCTAATTGGGTGGTTCTCTGCTGTGGTCTGAAGCCAACCTCCATGTATGTTGACGCTGGGGCCTCTTGGGAGGGGCTCTGGTGCAGGCACCGACCCCCACTGCCTGTGACCAGCTGGGGACTACCTGGTAGGAGCTACAAAGCAATCTGTGGTTTTTCGATACCTGTGCTTAACCTGGAGGCACGTGGGAGAGGCCATACTGCAAACCGAGGATGGCTGCCACCAGACCTGGGGTAGCTCCACAAAAAGCCAGGACACCCTGAGTCCTTCCGCCACCTACCAGCTCCATTAAAGTTCAGCCGCTGATAAAGCCTCGCGTGGTATGTAAGTTGGATGAGGGAGTGGGAAGCGTTGAGGCCACCAGGTTAATGTAGACTCTGGTTTGATGCTAGTGCTGAGCCTAACGCTACTCAACAAAACTCTCAGACCACACCATCTGCCTGGGGCCTGTGTACTCAGATAGTTTTCCAAGAAAGAGTGCGATGTGGGTGGGGCTGGCTGCTCACTCAGGCATTGAGGGAGTTGGGTGGGGCGGGGTCCCAGTGAGTCAGCAGAGCAAGCCCCAGAGCTCACCAGACCAATCGGATTCAGATTTGACTGTAAGGGTAGGGGGAGGGCTCAATATATTAAAGATGGCTGCTGCCTGCTGGCTGCATGGGAAGAGAATCCCTCACAGGAAAAATGGGACTGTCCTCCAGTCCTGACATCAAAAGCACACACCTCAGTCTGCTCCCCATTCCTCTGACGCCACCTGAGTCACAGTCCCTCCGCTGGAGACCAAGGTGAGTGCCTGGAAGCGAGTCTGTGCGTGGGCCCTTTAAGAGGACGTCTCGGTTTCCCACAGCCTTCTGTCCCACCTGGATGATTGGAAACCCCACTGTTTTTCACAGCCAGATGTTGTGGGGGCTCCTCTTCCCAGCACCAGTATGCTGGGCTGGGGAACCTGGAGGTGGGCTGGGGTTCCTCACTTCTCTGGGGGAACCTCCAAAGCCAAGGTGTCCCTCCCAATTTTCATCCGCCACACAGCTGAAAATGGGTCAGCCATTTTCGCGTCTCTGTCTTTCCTACCAATCTCGACATGGCTTCTTCTTTATATCATTAGTTATAAAACTTCTGTTCAGCCAGACCTTAGATGGTCCTCCAGGTTGATTGTTCTATACTTTAGTTGCAATTTTAATGTGTTCATGGAAACAAGCAGATGCAGTGTTTACTCCACCATCTTGGTTTCTCCTCTTAACTTATAATTTAAAAAACTTAAACATATATTCATAACCCACATTGTTCTCAATTTGAAAATAAATTGCAGTATATCCCATAGGGAGATTTTGAGCTGAACTAAGTTAATAACATGCCTGTTGGGGATATTGTTTCCCATGATATGCCTAAGTAACTCAAGATACTCTGCTTTTTTCAGGATTGAATCAAAATGTAATACAACTAATATTTAAAACAGGAGATATGCACAGTTAAAAGTCTTCTGAGCTACCTTCCAAACCTTTTTTGTTAACAAATTTTTAGGAATGGGTCCTGCAGTGTAATTTTTTCTCATAAGCAACAAGGAAATTTTAACATAATATTGGTTCAACTACTAATACATGAGCTATGTTCTTTCCAAGTAAGCAATTAAGAAGAACATAGGCCTTGATTCTGTGTTTATTTATTTATCTTTAAAGCCCCTTTATTGACATATGATTGACACAGAAAGTTTTACATATTTGATGTATACAATGCTGTAAGTTTAGGGATACGTATACTGAAACTATCACCACAATCTATGTCATAAAAATATCTATCACATCTAAAAGTTTCCTCCTGCCCTCTTTATTTTTTTATTTCTTTAAAGGAGTTTTCGATAGCCCTTAAAGTATTACTCTTTTGTTGTTGTGTTTTTTTTCCATCACCTCAAAAAGTTTCCTTATGTTCCTTTGGGTTTTTTTTTTTAATTATTGGGGTGACATTGGTTAGTAAAATTATATAGGTGTCAAGTGTCAATCTATAATACATCATCTATACATTGCATTGTGTTCTTGCTAGAAGGGTGAACATAGCCAGGAGAATTTAAGCAGGGTATTGTGGATTCTTGGATTGCACAGTGTAATGAGATTATGAATGGCAGGTGATTCATGCACCAGAATAATACTATCAGAAGCAGAGTGGATAAGAACAGCTCATTAAATTTCTACTAAAAATATTGTATTAAACAACAGTTATCTAGCTTCATTTATTTTTTTAACTGACAAAGTAATATAAGGACTTGGGATCATGACTGTGTTAATAAATTGAAGGTTGATGAACTCACATTGTTCCTAACATACAGAAATAGGAGATGCAATTTAAAAAATTGAAAACCCACAAGATATATCAGGGCTTTAAACAATATAGGCATCTCCATGGAGTTGATAAAAATACAAAGCAGTGGGCAGGAACTGAAAGTATAGGCTTATTAGACTCTGGTTTTGGAAGAATTGGAAATGGTTCCTGAAGATCCAAGCCAGGTCATGCTTTGGAAATCATGTTTTTAAATTCTGACTACTATTTCTGATTGTTCTTGTAGCTTTCTGTTTTTATTTTAGGTTGATCATATCTTCTTGAATCTCTGAGTGTAATAATTAAAGGTTGTATGTGTAAATGTTTGATTTTTTTATAGCTTTTTTGGGGGGAATTATCTTGTTTTTTCAATTATCACTACTAACCCCCACTGTGTCTTGGATTTTGTCTTTTATATCGCTTGTTTTCCTCATATGCCTGCTATCTGTTCAGCTCTAAGAATATAGTACTGTGAGGCTGGTGTGGGTTCCCTCTGATATTACATTTAAGTACATTTAAGTAATTTGTTTTCATTTGTAATTCTCTCTGGAGTGGGAAATTGTACTGGGAGCATTTGTGCTTGGGTGTTAGCTGTTAGATTTCAATTTAGAGGGAGTGTATAGGGAGCCAGGCAGGGTACATCCTAAATGTCAAAGAGGTGAAATATACTGTGAATTGTCATTCACAATAAATGCCTTAAAGTTCTCCTATAAGGTTCTATTTTGAGGAAAATAGCCCTACAAGTTTTTGCAGAAAGGAAAACTGGTTGCTTATTTTCTATAGGAGGGTCACCTACTTGCTCAGCTGCACCTCACTTTCACTGAATTCTTCTGACTCAGACTCTCTGGGAAGTGTCTGAAGAGAGTTTCGCTTTCCATTCCTCTCTTATCAAATAGTAATCAGAAAGTTATATATTATGACAGTATTATCTTCATTTCTCACCCAAATGAGGAAAACGTCGGCAATTTAAGATAGAATGTTATGCACTCCGCTTTGATAGAAGAGTCATTTAAGAAATATTTACCACTTAAAGGATACTTCAGGATCTTCTGCCAAACTACCATTTTCAATATGTCATTCCAAGTCCTCTGTATAGTAAAATCCATCAGTAGATCTCAGCTAACTAACTGATACAGATGCTAATTACTCACCCTGCCAGTGCAGTTACACAGTAATAGTCTCTCTTAGCCAATGGTAGTAGTGTCCTTTACCATATCTAAAGGTCACATCAAAGCAACATATGTGATAAAGGAAAGACAAAAGTCAGATCAGTCATCATGATATACAACCCATTTAAAATGGTCTTTTAAAGTCCGTTTGAAAAATGGACATTCCTCCCTTTGCTATAATTTGGACACAGTATAGGCTGCATACTGAAAATCCAGGTTTAGGCTATCTCAGAATCAACCCTTACTGCACCAACATTAAGGTAAATTTTCCCAGGAGCTAACTTCACAGGAAATAGAGGAATATCCTTCCCTCTAGTGACTGGTAAAGAAGTAAAGATACAGTCAGAATATCACATTTCAGAAGGCTTAGGAGGGTACAGTATTTGGAAAGAATTTGGAATTTGAGTCTCCACCACTTGTCAGCTGGACGATCTTGAACAAATTACTTAAAGACATTAAATTTTAATTCTCTCATCTTTAAAATAGGGTGATGATTTTGTCCATATGTACATATAAAATATGTAGCACAGAGGTAGGAAAACACACTAGCAAAATTGGGGCCTCCAAAATGAGAAAAATGATTAGGTACAAGTATTTGGCTTTCAATTGAATATTATTGAATTAGTCATCTTGATAAAAAAACAAACTTCGTATTTATATTATCTTACACTTTATAAAAACTGCTTTTGAAACTTTGCTGTTGTCTTATTTTGAATTACATATAAAAACGGCACCACAAATCTCTCAGTGCTTCGTTGCTCAAAGGATACTGATTTACCTCTAGTTTCCTCCTCCCTCTCTAGACTATCTGGGACCCAAGCACATATACTCAACCATCTTATTAAATTAGGCATGCCCCAATATTTTAATATATTTGTGATGGTTTACTTACAAGCTAGCTTTTCATTTATAGTGAATTTTCGCCTTACAATAACTGTAAGCTACATATTTCTATACCTGTTGTGTTTGTTTATTTTCTACCTGTGTCCTTTTAGCTTAGATGTTTCTATATTGTTCAGTGTACCATCAAGTTCACAGACCCTGGTAGCTAATCAGCTTTTCTAGTCTGTTATAGGGGGGAAAATGATTCAAAAACAGTAGCAAATTAATCACAAATGCATAGGTGATAGGTTTTAAAAAATATGTAATGTGACTCACAGGTATTCCCCTCTTTGACGTTCTCTCTACAGGGTAAAACTGATGCACAGCAAAGCACACCAGGTAAGTGCTCATGGGGACAGACTTCTGGAAAGTTGTCCGACTCCATTTATCATCAAGTGACTCTTCTTTCTGTTGAAAAACAAAAGATAATCTTTTATTTATCAAAAGATCAATCGTGTGCAAATGATTACTCCAAACCTGGCTTTTAGTCAGACAGAAGTCCTTTGTCAAAGCTTAGGGGTAAAATTTCTTTTGAACCTCTACATGGTGATGTCAAAAAGACTAAAGGAAGATTCATTTTATTTTTAGTACTGTGAAAGAGATATTGAGCTATACACTGTAAAAGTTTCTCAGAGAGAAATACAATTTTGAATGTGATATAAACTGGACAGGACTTTATCTTTCTACATGAAACACACAATCCTGATGATAAAACTTGAGGAGATACTGTGATCCCTTAATGAAGACTAGGCTAGTGCTCAATGCCTTGCACACAGGAAGAACTAAGTAGGTATTTGCTGATTTGACTAAGTGCAGGTCAGCAACAGCTGTACCAGGCATAGCAGGATGTTGGGTTCTCTTTTCCATCTCTGGCTGTCTACCTCGAAGACCCAAGGTATGTTCACTAAAATCACTGCCTTGGTTACCATGGAGAGAGAGAAGGATTGCATTGCTTGATGCAACTACTGACCCCATCTGTCTGGTTTTCTGTCCAGGCCAGCTTTGCTTTTCTCACTGCCAATCATCAGTCCTAATACTTCATATGCAAAAACTTGCCCAACTCTTGCAACCCATTGTTTAAACATTTCCATATGCCCTGCAGCTACACAATAAATCACACTACAAGGAGAAGCTTTAAAAAGGGATTAAGTGAGGGAAGCTGAACTAGAATTGATGCATCATTGACAAGGCAAGTATGTTTGTGCTTGTATGAGAGTGTTGGAGCTCTAGCAAAGTAAGATACTCTGCAATAAAAACCTGCGGCTATTAGTTTGATGTCCTAATGACCCAGAATATTCTCCCTTTTCCAAGACTTTCAGGAGTATACTCTGCAAAAAGAAAAGGTCATATGGGGAGGTCTTAAGCAGAAGTTAGTAAAGTTTGCATGCTTTCTCTTCCCGCCTTTACTTCCCCCTTCCATGCCAAGACATTCTAATGGCATTTTGCCCTGATCCAGTCTTCTGGATTGGTGTGTCACACTATAAGTTTATCTTTTCCTCTTTTTTTCTCCAATCAAATCTCACTCAGACCCTGGATACCAGAAGAAACCAAGTTGATAAAGTAATTCACACTGAGGCATGCATAGTCGATGGCAGTTTACTTTTTAACCCTCTTAAGATTTTGTTTGTTTTATCTTGTTCTTGTTTTTTGGAGTAATATTTATGATTAAATGGGAAGAATTCCAGTGATGATATTTCAGATCATAGATCAGAAAGATGGCAGATGTAAGTTTGGCAGGTTATCCTTTTAATACTTGGTAGATGAGAATTATATCTAAGGGTGAGCCTGACCCTTACAGGTCAAACATTTAAGGTATAATAAACCTCAGTTAACTAATAGTGACACTTTAGTTAACTGCATTACCCATTACCCATTATGGGGATGAGGAGCAGTAACAAGGGAAAGAGTCTTATGTTAATAATTGTACAGACAGAACTTACTGTAGCCTATTTTTTTTTTTTTTTAACATTTAATGAGTATGTTTCATTCACCAGAAAATCTACAGGCGTGCTATTTTCTGGAGTTGGCTTCTACATTCCAATATTTAAGTGATGATATTTTGCAGTATCTCTATCTTAAAAACTGGGTTTATAGTAAAATAAAAAGCAAGAATAGTGATGAGACCCTCAAATATTTTTAAGTCTGTAATTCCAATATTTTGCCATTAATTTGTCATGACTGGAGACTCTCTGCGTTAAGCAGAGCCCAGCTGATGTATGTCGACTGTATTTTCTCTTGCTTAGAAAACCCAATGTGGCTTTTTGACTGGACTGTGATCTCTTGGATTAAAGACTTCTAGGACTCAAAGGAAAGAGATTGCCAAAGTGTGTTTTGAAACTTTGAAACTAAAACAAGCTATTAGAACACAATTACTTTTAGAATTCAGTAGGATTCTCTCCTAGCAAATTGGGTAATTTACCTGATATTTTAAACAAACTATCTGCATAAACAAAAAATTTTTAAAAAATACTCACCTCCACTGGCATATTTGAAAGTGCCTTATAGTCTTTGGGGTGGATGATAGATATTGTGTAAGTTGCCTTTTTGTTGGGCTCATCAAAACAAGGGAAGGATTTCCTGGCATCTGTTGGTTCATGATCAGTGGCTGCTATGCTCCTTAGAAAGAAACACACAAACAAACAAAACGCATGTTGCCTCTTCTGACAGCCTCTATGTTTCTGTTACTATGGAAAAAATCAGCTATGTAATTATAACCATTACCTTTCTTAAAATGAATTTTCATCCAGAAACTATAAAATAGTTGCCCAAGTCTTTTCTGGAATTTTTAGGTTAATACATAAATGAAAATCCAGAGACTGCTTCAGATATTTTCTATGAATATTTAGATACTTTAGTGCCATCATTAAAAACATATGAACTGTAGAAGAGCAAAAATAAACCCAATTATGAGCTATCACTCTCTTCACCCCAAAGCTGTGGGACAACAAGTAGATAAACAAGCCAACTGGAAGGCTTGTCTCTAACTGCCCTTGTGAGAGTGAGCAGCTGTGTTCTGTCATGGAGTAGAGAGGAGCGTATCCCAGAGTCCCAGCTCCTGTCCCTAATGGCATATTCTTTCTTATTTATGTTACACCGGAGAAAAAAAGCCTGTTTCATTTCCATGCAAAGGCAGTGCTCTGAGTAATCTGCCAGGTGAAGCAAACTTTGGCGAGGTATAAAGCCCGTTTTTGAGAAGAGACAGCATTTTTTTATGGCTCTAACAAGGCATATGCTTGTGTAAGTGAAAATGTTAATGCTCAATATTCCCGTCATTTCAAAGTAGAAATATTTTTTCATGAGAAATGGCTCAAAAAAAACAATGAATATTTACTTTGCACATGTAGTCATATCACAGTAAGATAGTATTATTGTACAGTTAGTTGTTCGTTAGATGACTAAGCAAACTAAAAAATATAAAAGAAAGGGGAAATAAAAACTGTTGACTTATATTCATTAATAATTTGTGTAAGGAAAATATTTTGTCCTTCAACATTCTCAGGGACTAAGGAAGGTATATTGTAAAGATTACCAAGATAAGTTATTATATCATTCATTAATCTAACAAATATTTATTGAATTCCTTCCTTCCATACACACACATACATGCACACACACACACACACACACACACACACACACACGCACGCACACATTTCCCAGGCCTTATTCTAGGTGCGGAGGGAATAACAATGGCAAAATATTAGGTTGGAGCAAAAGTAATTGCAGTTTAAAAGGTTAAAAATAATTGCAAAAACCACAATTACTTTTGCACTAACCTAATAGATAGACAGATGATAGATAAGTAGATAGATAGATAGATAGATAGATAGATAGATAGATAAATGAGAATGAGAGCTCTATAGAAAATAAAATGGGGAGTAACAGAGAATGACTCAGGAAAAGTGAGCAACATTAGCTAGAGTAGTCAGGGAAGATCTCTTACAGTAAGGATGGTTTGCTGAAATCTGAATGATGAGAAAAAGCCAGACAGGTGAAGCTTAAGGAAAATGTGTTCTACCAAAGGGAACAGTACGTGCACAGTGTCGGAGGTAAAACAGAACTTAAAGTGGCTGAGGACCTGAAAGGTGTCCAGCGTGGCAGAAGTATAGTGAACCAGAATTTGGCAAAAGAATTTGGTGAGGTCTGTGAGGTCAATGGTAAGAGTCTGAATTTCATTTTGGTTCAAGGATGTATTATATACATTAATTTACCTAAAAAAAATATGCCATAGGTCAACATTCATCTATAAGAAATTAAAATATTTTTTAGTTTCTTTTTAAAAACTCTCTAGATATAAAAATTACTTGTTAAACACTCAGACAAGAAAACTAATCTGTGTAAAAAACACAACCAGAAAAGTGGCTGTCTTGAAAGATTGTTGACTGAGAAAGGGCGCTTTCTGGGATAACTGAAAAAAAATCTCTTATCTTCATAGGGGTGTAGGTAACAAAGATGTATGCATTTGTCAAAATTCATTGAAGTGTAGCCATTAGATCTGTGCATTTAATTCATATAAATTTTACCCCAAAATAACTGTAAATCAATAGTGAGCTCTAGTAAATAGTTTTGTGTTGTTGCTGTGTTATGAGGTAGCAATTCAGAAACAACCTTCTTTGTATGCTAGATGTGAGCAAATGAAAAAAAGAAAACAAATAATGGAAAGCAGGTTTCTCACTGTTGGGGAAGAGAATTATATATTTGTAAAGGTAGAAGATTAGAATGTACACTTGGTATTGAATTGTAATTGCAGATTTGGTATTTATTGATTTTTCATATAGATATAGGTAGATGGATATAAAAATATACACACACACACACACACACACACACACACACACATATATATTTCCTAGCTTTGTCTACTGAACAAGACTAAATGCAATGACCAGCTTGTAGCAATGAGCACAACTACTGTGTTTCCCCGAAAACAAGACCTAGCTGGACAATTGGCTCTAATGTGTCTTTTGGATCAAAAATTCATATAAGACCTGGTCTATAATATAATATAACATAACGGGTCTTATATAAGTTTTTGCTCCAAAAGACACATTAGAACTGATTGTCCAGCTAGGTCTTATTTTTGGGGAAACAGAGTGGTTCCCAGAGGATCATTTCTAAATACCGTTCTCCACTAAAATGAACTGTGATTCCTTAGAGAAATGGCTGATTCCGCTGCTGGGTCAGGAAAAGTCTAAGATGACCCTGGAATATCTTGCTGTGCCAAAAAGTAACAAAATTCTCAAAGAATCATGGGAACAAGTAAATAGGAAAAGGACTCTGCTTGAGGGGACTACTACTAGCCAAATCTGGGGGAACTGGAACATCAAAAGAAACAATGGGATTATAACCCATTGAATAAAACAAAAATCCATGAATCCTTACACTGATAAAAAATACATAAATAAATAAGTGGGGGAGAAGGACAAGCTCTTCTTCTTCTGCTGCCCCCAAATCATGACTTTTATTGCATCTTTAAAATATCACAAATAAGTCTGAGAACCCTCAACATCTTGGTGTTTCTGTAGCTGGACAACTTAGATCTTATTCATCAGCCTGCTGAACTGTTCCTTTTGCAGAAACATAGATACCATCCAAAAGTTTTCTGATATCCTTGTTTTTAACTGTGTGGCTTGTTGAATCAAAGCAGCTGATCTGATACAACTTTAGTATCATTACCTTCAAGAATTAACTCATCTTTCTGGGCTTGAGATACTACTGAACAAGTGACACCTGACCTCATCTGAACCCTGCGGATGTACGTTTCACGCAAGAGATTTCGCATTTCAGCAGGAGACCTATTCTCCTGAATAATGACTTTGATAGGGAAGTGAGCACACACAGACCTCATCTTGTAACGGAAGCCCAAGGTAACACCCTTGATCATGTTCTGTACGTGACTACAGATAGTACGAACAGCAGCCAGTTTCTTTCTACTTCCCCACCATTTGTCAACCTGGAGCCTCTTCTTTTTATTTCCAAGGAGACTGAGTTCTACATTGATGTGATTGAACTCCTGAATAACTCAAAAGCTCCTGTTTATATATGGTAAAGCCCATTCAAACTTACTAAAGTTTTGTGAATATGTGTAAATTTGAAAACAAGGCATATGAAATAACAGTACAAACAATTTTAGAACACAACTTCTTTGGGGAGGCTTTATTCAGTGATTAAAACTTTTTCTTTTAAAAATCAGATGAATTGTGTTGCAAATTAGTGGAAAAAACTGGGCTAATAGCACAATGTGTTCAGGAAAGACTCTTTGTTCTTTGTTACATCCTAAATAAATACAAGGCCAGGCAACCATGCTGAGGTAAACCATATTTCCATAAGGGCCTCTCTAGGCCGTGCTAATAAGTCACTTTTGAGGCCCAGCACATTAAAAATATAATTCTATGTTTATTAATTTGTTAAAGGGAAGAACATTCTTCTGACTGCTCTGAGTGCATCATATCAAGGTGACTTTAAAGAAAGCTGAAGAGAGAAGGGGTGATGCAAGTCAAAGGCCAGTTAATCAACTTAAAAGAAAAACAAACCAATCAACTTGATTATCTCATAAATCATCTGGCATACTGTTTCTAGTGAAGACTTTCAGGCTATGTTCAGCAATTTATTAACTTAATCCACCAAAATAAATAACAAGGTCTGAGTGGAAACCTTAAACAAAGGGCTTCTGATGCAAGCGAGGCAGCCACAATTGCTAAGTGTCTCAGTGTCTCTGTAGACTAAAGAAAGTGTTCCAGAGTTGAGTAGGGAAGCTGATCAGTACAAGACAACCCATTGAGCTTATTCAGATTCCAACATATTTTTGGTGGTATGAATGAACCAGTTAATTATTTAACTTCAAATTTACAGAAAAGTTATAAGAGAACTCCTAAAAACTTTACCCAGTTTCACCAATTGTTTAGATTTTGTCCTAATCTCTCTCTCTCTCTCTCTCTCTCTCTCTCTCTCTCTCTCTCTGTCCCCCCACCCCGCCCCAATGTGTCTCTCTGTTTCTTTCTCTCTCTCCCTTTAAGTAGTTTCCAGTTGCTTTTTTCCTATGTAGAAGACATTCAAGGTCAAGTAAAATTTCTTTTTGTTTCCTTGCTTCTAAAAATAAAGGAAATTACTAAGCCTCCTTCAACAAGTAAACAAGACCCCCCCAAAAAAATTATATTCTTTGTTGATAATGGGTATACTGACAGCTCAACATATCAATCTAAGAATATAATGAATAAACTGACGTATAACTAACATTTCAAGATCAAAACTACAAATAAGTATACACATCCACACATGTGAGAATATACCACACACTTAACTAAGACCATCTCACTGATTTCTTTTTCACCATGTTTCCACTTAATTCCTAATTCTTTATCACAAACCCTAACCTTGTGTTTCAGAGTTATTTATTTAAATGTCTACTAGACATCTCTTCCTAGATGTCTGACAGGCAGGCAATGCGTCTGACGTGGAACTTATAACCTTCCCTTCTAAATGTGGTTTTTCTCTTCTATTTCCAATACCAATTAAATGTGTGGCCTATTACTCAGATCAGATATCTGGGGCATCCTAGACCTATAACTTTAACTTAATCCTTTACAATCAATTTGTAAATCCCGACTCCCTTACCTCCAAACTGTCTTTTCCATTGTGTCCTCTTCTATCTAGCTTGAAACTACTGACCTACCTGATCTTCATTTCTCTTTCCTAGATTGTTGCAGTATTTCCCATATACCCATGCATGGATTCAGCTCTTTCTTCACCATCCACATCTAAATAGTCACCAGTTAATTTTTCCTTAATAATGCCTATCATTAGCTGTCCTTCCTTGTTATTCTTATGGATTTTCCAGGGTTATCTCTAGCTAGCCTCTTCATATAAACCCACAAACTAATTTCTTCTTTCCACACTACTTTTCTGATTTGATGCCTTTCCTTTTTACCTTCTCACTTGCCTATTGAACTCCCACCATAATGTTAAAATTCAGCATCAGTCCTACCAAAGCCACAAAGAACACCCAGAAAACCCAAACTAGAAACCATCTGTCCCCCTTTTAAATTCTTGTTGTAATTCCTGTCAATTCCAATGATTTTTAGTCCTTAAAGTATGAAGACTATGTTTCTAAAATATATATATATATATATATATATATATATATATATATATATATATATTTACCAACTCCTCTTCCCTTCATCAAGATGGGCAGAAAAGGAACCAAGGGAAATTTTCCACCGTGTGGGAAGGTAAAGATGTCATTGGTGGAAGTTGGATTCCTTTACAGGAAAGGGGCACCAGAGAACATTAGTAGTATAAAGGCCTGTATGAAAATGTTTCTACATGTTCATTCAATAATATTTGAGTGCTCACTGTGTGCTAGGCAGTGAACAAGAGAGACACAGCCTACTCTCAGAGAACGACAGAAGAGTCCATAATCACATCAGGTTGGGAACCTGCAACTATGGCAGCCTCTGGAGATTCATAATGGATATTGTCATATAAAAGTCCTGAAAAGGCCTGCCATTAAAAAAAAACACAAAAAAAACGGTCATTTTTAAATTTAGTATTACCTCCTAAACTAATTTGGCCACAGAGCCCCCCTGTGCTTTTGTTCTGGCAAAATCTATTAATATCCCATGCAAGTAGAGTGCTGTGGAACATACTTTGGGGAATGCTGTGTAAGAGCAATTCAAATGCTGAGAAAAATGCTGAACCTGGGAAAGAAGAAAATATTGTTGTATTCTTTGGCGATTTGATTAGAAGTGACTCTGTCTGGGAAAAGAACAACTGAAAAGAGTGTGGTGGGGTTTGGAGGTGTGGGCAGAGAAACATTCTAAAGGTTTCAATCCTTAACGGTTTTCCTCAGACTTTAAAGAACAGACCAGAGAGTAGAAACTTCAAAGTAACTTTTAAGTTTCTTAAACTTTCTCCCCCTAAGCCTCATTACAACTCTGTCCCCAGCAAGATGATGTGAGGGAACTCTAAGCTGGCTCCACCTTCTTCTCCAACTCTCCTTTACCTCAGAATTTTGAGGAAAAGAAGCTCAGATAGTTGTCTCCCTTCTGTGAAGTCCAAGTCCTGGTTGTATTTGCAGAAATCAAGTAATTTTGGTTACTACTGAGTGCAGTCATGTTTACTTTGCATCATGGTTGCAACAATCATATCCCAAATTGCTAATACTCAACCCTAGAGTTAAATTTTACATTAAGGGAAAAATATCAGAGAATGTAATTTTGACTGCATACCTAAAATATATGACTATAATGGTATTTTAAATTGCATTAACATCAAATATTATAAAACCCACTCTATAATGTGGAAGGATGGTGCTGCTCTAGTGAACTCACTCTTGTGGTCCTTCTGTGGACACTGGGGATGGGAACCCCTAGAGGCCCATATTGTCAAAATGTTACAGGCTTGAAAAAAACAATACACTTTTCTCATATGCCTGAAATATTTTGTAACAAGAAAAACAAAAAGCATTCCTGTTAGCCTAAATGAAGTTATTGAGTAAGTGCCAGAACTGTCCCTAAGCATGTATGCAGTGCCGAACTGGCAGCATCCTGTGTAACACGAGAGCCTCAACTGCTACCAATGAAAACAAACAAATTCAGGAAGACCAATCTTCGCGGAGATTCTAACTGAGCACCAGCCTTCTTTGCTAATCTTGCTGTTGTTTAGTGTTTTCTGACCAACAATGAAGACAGCTGAGTTTCAGAATGTCAGTTCTCACGTTTGTATTTTATGGTAAAATTAAGTGGTGTGGTAAAATAATCCAAAGAATCAGAGTGAATAATGTATATAGTACTTTAAAAAATATATAAAGTACATAACAGAACTTTATTAATGGAACCATGTTCCATGTTTGTTTGGCCTTCCTGTGGTGTATAGAATTTTTATAAAATATTTTGATGTCTTTACTTGGATGAAATTTCTATTGTTTTCACAACCTAAGAAGCAGTTTTAAAGTCTTAGCAATAATCATTTACAAATTTTAACTCATTTTCAGTTTACACTAATGAATTTTTAGAATCACTTGGAGGTGGATATTCTTCAGAATAGTATGCCTTTTACTCCACCAAAGTGCAAACACTTTCAAAAATCATTTATCATTAGTGGGGTTCAGAGAAGTTGGTACTTTCCTTCATTGTTGATGGAAACATAATTTAGGACATACTTTTTGAAAGTCAGTTTAGAAGCACACACACATACACATTGTGCATGCACGTGTTATATATGTATATGTATGCATACACATACATGTGTACATGCATTCATACATAGGTAGTTTGGACCATTTTCCTAAGAAATATTAGAAAATGTTATACACACTCATACATAGTTTTTACAGGGCTGTTTATTACATTTTTATAAGTGTTTATAGATTAAAAATAACGGGAGCAACTTAAATGCCAACTTTAATGGAAAAGTTGAATAAATTACATTATATCCATACAATGAACTATTATGTATCAATTAAATAATTTGTGTAAGAGTAACAAACATGTTAAAGTGTTGATATATCCTAAAAGCATATTACACAATACTACATACAGCATATCATGTTTATCTGTGCCAGAAAAATACTAGAAGAATATCTGCCTAAATATTAACAAGGACTATACTTGAGTGATAGACTCATAAATGGATTTTTATTTTTCACTATAATTTTCCCCATCTTTCAAGTTTTCCGTAGTGCATGTGTGTTGTTTATGAAATAAGCAAAACAAATGTTACAAGTTTCTGGATATATTCATACCCTTTATATCCTAACATAAGGAAATAAACAGATACACACTTAAAGATGTAGGTACTTACAACTATATTGTTTTCTGACTTGTTTATAGTAATAAAATACTGGAAGCAACTCAAATGCCTGACATTAGGGAATTGGTTTTAAAAAATAACAGTGCATTAAGACAATGAAATATTGCACAGTCTTTAAAATCAGATTCTTGAAAATGTTTAAGAATGAGGGAAAATGCTTATAATATGTTAAGTTAAAAAGGTATATAGATACATACATAGACATACTATAATTACAATTTTGATTGCCTAGAAAAATATTAATTGAATTAACATGTTAATGGGGTCACCACTGGATGGTGAAAGTACTTATAGGTTCTTTTGAATTTCCATTTTTATAATTTTCTATGCTTTCAACATTTATCATTCTTATGAACAGAAAAATGTAAACAATAACAAAGTTTGTTTTATTACTACTGATATTAAGATACACCATCTACATGAGCATGATTCCTCGAAATTTTTTTTACAAAGTAGCGTTTCTGCTTCATGTGTTAGTGTACCACACAGTAAGATAGGGGTATTTCAATATTTTATTTTAGTCTTTGGTTCTCTCTGACAAACAATGGGAAGAATTATGACCAAAAGGTTTACTTTGTTCTGTAGATGCTTAAAACAGCATGGGAAAGGGATGTACAGTAGGCTGGCCCCAGAATCACATTTCTGAACTACAAGATTAAGGTTTCTTAATCATTTAGCTATTCAGAATCTGAGTAAGTAAAGGTCAAAGTAGTTTCAAGTTCAGTGACACCTCAGGTGTACCCTTCCTTCCTGTTACAAGGATCACGCCCACAGTGTGAAGGTTTTTTGAGATCATTAAGAGAGTTTATGCCTTTACCATAGCTCTGGTAATAAACTTTGAATAATTGTCAAGGCAAGCAACCATCTATGCTAGACTCAGGAAATGGAATTGTGTGTACACACACGCACACACACAGTTGGAAGACTGTGGGGAGGAACAATGTTTTTATGTCCTTAATCATTTAACATATCTTTTATGTTGCAAAACGCTTTACATTATCATTGCATATTGAATTATGGGTAATAAGCCCAAAGATTTATTTATGTGCTGCCACTGATTTTTTTTTCCCCCACTCGGTGCAGCTCACTCAATACTTTCAAGTTTTACGATAATCTTTGAAAAATACAACAGGGCAAGAATTGTTGCTTCCCAGATGAATAGGCAGAACTGACACCAAGTTTAGATCAAGATCAGACCAAAAAAGTAATTGAAAGGTGCAAAGTGCAAAGGAAAGGAAAAGAAATGGAAAGTAAATCTATGAGTTTAGGGGAAATACAGCAAAAGTTAATACTTACTTGACTTGTCCTTTCTCCACGTATGTCGTTCTATAAAATCCCACGAGCGAGCCGTTCAGCCAGCCAGCAAACTCCAAGGTCAGGAGATAGGGATCCTCCTCCCCGCTGGGTGCGAGCTCATCCTCTGCCTCCAGCACCACATACTCCTGCTTTGGGTACTCGAAGCACCGCCGGACCTGCACCTGCGCGCCCGAGCGCCGCTTCAGCACCGGGAGCCGGCTGATCTTGGTCTCGCGGAGGTGCAGCCACAGGTGCCGGGTGGGCGCGCTCAGAGCGATGGTGATGGTCACACTGCCCGTGTACGTGTCCTCCTCCAACACGGGCTTCACCTCCAGGTCGTAGTGCATCGGCTTGATGAAGTCCGGCAGCCTGAAATTCTTCCAGGCTCCACTTTCATCGTCACTGGCAGGACATACCCCCTGGTCCTGGGGAGGGCTCGCTGTGGGAGGACCGTGGGAAGGGCCGTCTTCCGTGGGGTCACAGGATCTGGTCAAGCCCACAGCAAGTCCTACTATCAATCCTACACCCACCACCACCGCGCAGATAATGGCCACATGTTTCGTTTTAATGCAGTATCTCTTAGAGTCTTCTCCTTCCTCAAAGTTCATTTTTGTTTCCAAAGTAAAATGCTACACACGAAAGAATGTTAAATTTAAGTGACGTCAGCAGACTTCCTTTTTAAATGGGAAGGAATGCCCTGGTTTGGCAGCCTGTTTTCGCTTTTCGCACACCTCTCTGGCTTCTTGCGTCTTTCCCTCTCGCTGCAAGTTTCCACCAGCCACTCAAGGATGAATGCCGAAACGGGGGTGGGGGTCGGATAGAAGGGGAGCGGGAGGAAGAGGACTGACGAGGAAATTGTCACAGCTCCCTTATAAACCGCGCAACCCCCCCCCCCCCCCCCCCCGCCCCGCCAGCGCTGGAAGGAGTTAAATATAAAACAGGGCTTAGCTTATCAGCCAACAGGAGGACGATCTTTTGCCAAAGCTCTGTCAGCAGCTTTCAGGGAGAGAACGTTTGGGGAAGAGGTGTGCTTGCAATAGAAAAACTCAACCTTTGTCACTGGGTCTCTGGCTGCTTCCTGGTGTGCTCACAATGTCTCTCTTCACCAAAGGGCTTATTGAATTTCAGCTACTTTATAAGGTAGTTTGCCAAAGAAGTTAAGAGTTTTGTCTTCATTCTTTTTCCTCATGTTATGTAAATATTCAGATCCTGCCTTGCCAATGTCATACCCTGGAATTGGATGCTCAGTGATACCGAAATTCAAGGACCACTTAGGTGCTCTGTAAATATTTGTTGAATTGGTGGATTAGTAAATCATGGCCAGGTAACCCTGAATAAGTTCAATGGATGCTGGATGAAAGAGAGGAGGGACCATGAAGAAATTAGCCAAAGCAGTACTGAAGCTGAAACGCCTAAGAAATAAAGAGAGACAGAAGGGGAAAGGATGAAAGTACAGAAGATAAACTTGTTAGATAATCTTGTTGGGTTAGATAACTACGCTGAGTTAGACAAACTTGTCTCTGCAGTTTGCCTCCAAGTGACATTGACTTCTTTAGACTTTGATGTAGTAGATCACTTTTGGAGCAGATTCTGATGCGAAAGGAGGCCTGTTGTGAGATCCATTACCTGTGAAAACCTATTGCTTCTGAATGACAAGGCTATTGGTCCTTCTTGGTACATAGGGTGCTGTTGGCTCATCTGAAAACTAGGGGCATCTCCAGAGATGTTGTCAGTAATGAACATTATATTGTGATTATTTGACTGGCTCTTTACACCTACCAGTTAATCAGAGCCAAAACCCATGACTCAGGAAAATAACAAACAAAAAAGGCATGTTAGAGTCACAACAGAGGAAACAGAATCTGTATTATCAGAGACCAGAGAGGATCGGAACCAGTTTCTTTCCATCTTGCCATATGGTCAATATTATAAACATGTCAATTCTATAAACCCCCAAGGTCAATCCAAGTATTTCCAAAGTTTAAAGGTTTTGTTGCGATTGAAAAAGGAGAGTGCCATTGCATATGACTTAGCCAACCATGACTCTACATACATATTGGCATTGCTCTTTGTGATCCTGCTCAATTACATTCTATTTCCAATGCCTGTGCCCTATTCGCGATCTTTTATTTGGCCTCAGCAAGTGTTTTAAAAGGTTCAATTAGTTTTAAGACTAAGTGATCTCAATTATTTCCAAGAGCTGAAAGTAACTGCAGATGTCAGGACAGAAAAGGTTTAGCGTGTCACATCTAACTTTTATTGGTTGGTAATGATGAATTTCTCCAATGACTTGCACAAAATACGGCAGTGAACAGTAGGGAAGACGAGAAAGAGGAGAATGAGAAAGAGGGGCAAGAGGCAAAGGAAGAGGAGAAGAACAGAGGGAGAGGAAGGAGAATTTCCAAAGATGATGAGGAGAATAAACGTCCAAAACACATCCAGACACAATTCAATAAAAATACAAATCGATGAAAATATAGGTTTATGTTATCTCTATTCCTTGAGAATTTGCCTGCAGGGTTTCCTGGGATACACTGACTATGTTCATCATCCCCCACCCCCTTAACCTATGGGCAGCAGGGCTTCACAAGTCACAAGCGAGAATCAAAGACCTGCTATATGCATTTGGATATCTCTGAGGAAAATCAGCTCACTTCAAAAAATGTCTCAAAAATGTCCCCTCAAAAAATGTCTCCAGGTCACCATTCATTCATTCTTTCAATCAATCAATAAATATATATTGACTCAGTAAATATTAACTTTAAAAAAAATTTATTTTTAATTTTTTTTAATTTTTCAATTACAGTTGACATACAGTATTACATTAGTTTCAGATGTACAACATAGTGATTAGACATTTATATAACTTGTGATGTACTCATCCAGATAAGTCTAGTACCCATCTGACACTGTATATATTTATTACAATATTATTAACTATATTACATATGCTGCATTTTATATCCTTGTGACTGTTTTATAACTGGCAATTTGTGCTTCTTAATCCCTTCCCCTGTTCACCCATCCCCCACAAGACCCCTCACATCTGGTAACCATAATTTTATTCTCTGTTTATTCATTTTATTAGTTTGTTTCTGTTTTGTTTGTTCATATATTTTGTTTTTTAGATTCCACATATAAGTGAAATCATATGGTATTTGTCTTTCTCTGTCTGACTTACTTCACTTAGCATAACACCCTCTAGGTCCATCTATGTTGTCGCAAATGGCAAGATTTCATTCTTTTTTGTGGCTAAGTAATAGTCTGTGTATATATGTACCATTTCTTTATTTAATCATCTATTGATGGACACTTAGGTTGCTTCCATATCTTGGCTCTTGTACATAATGTTGCAATGAACATAGAAGTCCATATGTCTTTTCGAATTAGTGTTTTGGATTTCTTCAGAGAAATACCCAGAAGTGGAATTGCTGGATCATAAGGTACTTCTATTTCTAATTTTTTGAGGAGCTTTATACTGTTTTCCATAGTGTCTGCACCAATTTATAATCCCACGAACAGTACACAACGGTTCCCTTTTCTCTACATTCTCACCAACACTTGTTTTTTGATTTATTGGTGATAGCTGTTCTGATAGGTGTGAGGTGATATCTTATTGTGGTTTTAATTTGAATTTCCCTAATGATTAGTGATATTGAGCATCTTTTCATTTGTATATTGGCCATGTGTATGTCCTCTTTGGAGAAATGTCTATTCAGGTCATCTGCCCATTTTTAAAATCGGATTGTTTGGTTTTTTTCTGCTAAGTTGTGTGAGTTCCTTACATATTTTGGATATTAACCTCTTATCAGATGTACCATTGGAGAACATCTTCTCCCATTCAGATGGATGTCCTTTCATTTTATAGATGGTTTCCTTTGCAAAAATTCTTTAGTTTGATGTAGTCCAATTTGTTTATTTTTTCTTTTGTTTCCCTTGCCCAAGAAAACATATATATATAGATATATATATCATATCAAAAACATATCATATCAAATATATATCCCTTGCCCAAGAAAATATAAATATATAGACATATCAAAAACATATACATGTATGTTATGTAAATATTCAAATCCTGCCTTGCCAAAGTCATACCCTAGTATTGGATGCTTAGTGATACCGAAATTCAAGGACCACTTAAGTGCTCAGTAAATATTTGTTGAATTGGTGGATTAGTAAAGCATGGCCAGGTAACCATGAATAAGTTCAATGGATGCTGGATGAAAGAGAGGAGGGACCATGAAGAAATTAGCCAAAGCAGTACTGGAGCTGAAAAGCCTAAGAAGTAAAGAGAGACAGAAGGGGAAAAGATGAAAGTACAGAAGACAAACTTGTAGATAATCTTGTTGGGTTAGATAACTACACGAGTTAGACAAACTCAGTATATATATATTACTAAAAGCAAGGTCACAGAGTTTACTGCCTGTGTTTTCTTCTAGGACTTTTATGGTTTGGGATCTTACATTTAAGTCTTTAATTCATTTTGAGTTTATTCTTGTATGGTGTATGAAAGTAATCTAGTTTCATTCTTTGCATCTGTCTGTCCAGTTTTCCCAACACCATTTATTGAAGGGACTTTTTTACCCCATTGTATAGTCTTGTATCCTTTGTCAAAGATTAATTGAGCATATAGGTATGGATTTATTTCTGGCCTCACTATTCTGTTCCATTGCTCTATGTGTCAGTTTTTATGCCAGTACCATGTTTTTTGGTGGTTTTTGTTATTTGTTTGTTGGTTTAATATAGCCTCGTAGTATATACATTGATATCAGGTAGCATGATACTTCCAACTTTGTTCTTCCTTTTCAAGATTGCTTTGGCTATTAGATTTTCTTCTGTTTCCATATAAATTTTAGGATTATTTGTTCTAGATCTGTGAAAAATAATTTTGGTATTTTGATAAGGAATGCACTGAATCTGTAGATTGCTTTGGGTAGTATGGGTATATTAACCATGTTAATTCTTCCTATCCATGAGCAATGTATATGCTTCCATTTACTTGTATCTTCTTCAATTTCTTCAGTGTTGTGCAGTTTTCCAAGTATAGGTCTTTTACCTCCTGGTTAAATTTGTTCCTAGGTTTTTTATTCTTTTTGATACAATTGTAAATGGCATTGTTTTCTTAATTTCCCTTTCTGATAGTCATTGTCGGTATATAAAAATCTAACTGATTTCTGAATGTTAATTTTGAATCCTGTTACTTTATTGAATTTATCGATTAGTTCTAATAGTTTTTTTTTATGGAATCTTTAGGATTCTTTGTATATAATATTGTCATCTCCAAATAATGACAGTTTTACTTCTTCTTTTCCAATTTAGATACCTTTTATTTATTTTTCTTGTCTGGTTGCTGTAGATTTCCAGTACTATGCTGAATAAAAGTGGTGAAAGTGGACATCTTTGTCTTGATTCTGATTTTAAAGAAAATGTTTTCAGATTTCACTGTTAAAGATGATGATAGCTGTGGATTTGTCCTGTATGGCATTTATTATGTTGAGGTATGGAAGTTCCCTCTATCCCCACTTTGCTGAAAGTTTTTTATTATAAATCGATGTTAGATTATGTCAAATGATTTTTCTGCATCTGTTGATACGATCATATGATTTTTTACCCTTTATTTTGTTTACTTAGTATATCATGTTAAATGATTTGTGGATATTGAACCAGCCTTACATTCTGGGAATCAATCACCTTTGATCATGGTGTATGATCTTTTCAATGTATTGCTAAATTTGTCTTGCTAATATATTGTTGAGGATTTTTTGCACCTATGCTCATCAGATATATTGGCCTAAAATTTTTTTTTGTAGTATCCTTTTCTGTTTTTGGTATCTGGATAATGCTGGCCTCATAAAATGAGTTTGGGAGCCTTCACTTTTCCTCAATTTTTTGGAATAGTTTGAGAAAGATAGGTATTAGTTATTGGAATATTGGGTAAAATTCACCTGTGATGCCATCTGGTCTACGACTTTTGCTTGTTGGGGCTTTTTTTGATTACTGAATTGATTTCTTTAGTAGTTATTAATCTGTTCTAATTTTCTGTTTCTTCCTGATTCAGCCTTGGAAGATTCTCTGTTTCTAGGAATTGATCCATTTTTTCTAGTTGGTCCAATTTGTTGGCATACAATTGTTCATAGTATTTTCTTATAATCCTTTGTATTTCTGTGGTCTCAGTTGTCACTTTCCGCTTTCATTTCTGATTTTATTTATTTGTGCTCTCTCTCATGTTTTCTTGTTGACTCTAGTTAAAGGTTTATTAATTTTGTTTTTTCAAAGAACCAACTGTTGGTTTCATTAATCTTCTGTATTTTTTTTAAGACTCTATTTCATTTATTTCTGCTCTGATCTTTATTATTTCCTTCTTTCTATTTGCTTTGGGATTTATCTGTTCGTTATTTCTGCATTGTATTAGGTGTAGGTTGGATTATTTACTTAAGGTTTTTCTTGTATTTTTTCAGGTAGGCCTGTAATTGTTATAAATTTCCCTCTTAGAACTGCTTTGGCTGTGTCCCATAGATTTTGGGGTCATTGTGTTTTCATTTTCATTTGTTTCAGGGTATCTTTTGATTCTTTCTTTGATATTGTTGTTAACCCATTTATTGTTTAGTAGTATGTTATTTAACCTTCACGTTTTTGTGTGTTTTTCAGTTTTCTGCTTGTAATTGATTTCTAGTTGCATACCATGTGATCAGAGAAGATGCTTGATATAATTTCAGTCTTCTTAAATTTACTGAGACTTGTTTTATGGCCTAAAATCTGTTCTGTCCTGGAAAATCTGTTCATGTGCACTTGAAAAGTATGTATATTCTGCTGCTTTTGGGTTAAGTGTCTTAAAAATATCAATTAAGTCCCTGTGATCTAATGTGTCATTTAAGGCCTTTGTTTCTTTCTTATTTTCTTTCTGGATGATCTATCCATAGATGTCAATGGGGTGTTAAAGTCCCCTGCTATGACTGTATTACTGTCGATCTCTCCCATTATATCTATCATAATTTGCTTTATATATTTAGGTGCTCCTATATTGGTTGCACAGATATAATATTTATGAGGTTCTTTTGTTGGATTGATGACTTTATCATTATGAAATGCCCTTCTTTTTTCTTGTTACAGTTTTAAAATCTATTTTGTCTAATAATATTATTAGTACCCCAGCTTATTAATTCCTTTCAATTTGTATGAAATATTTTTTTCCAACCCTCTACTTTCAGTCTATGTATGTCTTTCCATCTGATGTGTGTATTTTGTAGGCAGCATATGTATGGATCTTGTTTTTCAAATTCATTCAGTGACCCTATGTCTTTTGATTGATCCATTTAATCCATTTACCTTTAATGTAATTATTGACAGGTATGTAGTTACTGCCATTTTATTAATTGTTTTCTGATTGTTTTTGTAGTTCTCTGTTCCTTTCTTATTCTCTTGCTTTCTTCTCTAGTATGTTGACTTTCTATAGTGTTGTGTTTAAATCCTTTCTTTTCATTTCTTTTATATCTCTTGTAAATTTTTGTTTGTGGTTACCATGATCTGCATATATACAAAGCTATTTTTATAGCAGTCTATATTAAGTTGATGGTCACTTAAGTTTCAACACATCCTAAAATCACTATAATTTTTACTCACTCCCTTCACATTTATGTTTTTGTCATTATTTTTTTACTTCTTTTGCATGTGTGTTTGTATTTATGTATTTATGCCCTTAATTTATTATTATAATTACACATCATCTTCCTACTATGGTTTTAACCTTTGTGCTAGCTTTATAATTGGTTGATCCATTGCTTTTGTTATGTGTTTGCCTTTGTCAGTAAAAAATTTTTCTTTCCTATATTATCCTATATATATTTTTGATCTTTTCTTTTCTTCTTAAAGAAGTTCCTTTAACATTTTTTTGTAATACTGAGTTATGATTAAGTCCTTTAGTTTTTTTTTTTTTGTTTTTTTTTCTTATCTGGAAAACTATCTCTCCTTCAATTCTAAATGATATCTATGCTGGGTAGAGTAATCCTGGTTATAGATCTCTGCTTTTCATCACTTTGAATATTTTATGCCAATCCCGTCTGTTCTGTAGAGTTTCTATTGAGAAATCATCTGACAATCTTATGGGGGAGCTCCCTTGTATCTAACTAATTGCTTTTCTCTTGCTACTTTTGATTCTCTCCTTGTCTTTAATCTTTGGCATTTTATGTCTGATGTGTGGGCCTGTTTGGGTATATCTTGGTTGGAACTTTTTGCACTTCCTGGACTTGTAAGAGGTGTGATAAAAAAATATATATGGTGAATGTTTATATTTTAAAAAAGTTATTTCAATAAAAGACACATTGCCATCAATGCCTCTCAAAATACTCCCTCTCATTTCGAACACATCCCATTGTTCTTGTCACTTTCTGAAGCAGTTCTGGAAGCCCTCTTTCATGAGTGTCTTTACTTCATCCTCCTTCATGACACTACTCTGTGTCTCTCATTGCTTTTGTTATGGCAATTTCTGTCAAATATAAACATTGTGGTGTGTCCTCATCCACCTTATTCACCAGATCTGGCACCATGCAACTTCTGGCTCTTCCCCAAAGTCAAAATGACCATAAAAGGGAACTGTTTTGAATCAATTCAGGACATTTAGGCAGCTATGACAGTGCAACTAAAGACACTCATGAAAGAGGACTTCCAGAACTGATTCAGAAAGTGGCAAGAACAATGGGACAATTGTGTTCCAAACGAGTGGGAGTGTTTTGAGGGGGATTAATGGCAATGTGTCTTTTACTGTAATAATATTTTTTAACTTAAACATTCACTGTATTTTTTTTAATCACACCTTGTATGTCTCTTTTCTTTACCAGAATAGGACAATTTTCCATCATCATCTTTTCAAATAGGTTTTCAATTCCTTACTCTCTCCTCCTTCTGGTACCCCTATAATGCAAATGTTGTTACACTTGACGTTGTCCCAGATGTCCCTTAAACTATCCTCATTTTTTAAAAGTCTTTTTTCTTTTTGCTGTTCCAAGTGGTGTTTTCTGCTACCTTGTCTTCCAGATTGCTGATTTGCTCATCTAATCTCTTGTTGATTCCCTTCAATGTATTCTTCATTTCATTTATTGTATTCTTCATTTCTGACTGGTTCTTTTTTATGTTTCCTATCTCTTTGTTGAAGTTCTCACTGAGTTCATCCACCTTCCCCTATGTTCATTGAGCATCCTATTACCAGTGTTTTAAACTTTGCATCTGATAGGTTGCTTGACTCCATTTCATTTAGTTCTTTTTTAGGAGTTTTGTCCTGTTCTTTCATTCAGGACATGTTTCTTTGTCTCCTTAAATTGGCTGACTCCCTGTGTTTGTTTTTATGTATTAGATATATCTACTATGTTTCTTGGTCTTGGCAGAGTGACCTTATGTAGTAGGTGTCCTGTAAGGCCCAGTGGTGCAGTCTCCCTAGTCACCTGAGCTGGGTGCTCCAGGGGTGTCCCTTATATGGGTTGTGTGTGCCCTCCTGTTGTAGTTGAGCCTTGATTGCTATTGGGTGCAATTGACTCTCAGGTTGACTTGCTGTGAGGAATGGCCATGACTCCAATGGATGAACTTTTGTGTATGGGATGACTCCACAAAGAAGGATTCACTTTAGCAGGGCTCTGGTGCCTGCTAAGTCCACCCTTTGAATGTATTGTTTGTGGAGCTGGTTGGGTGGTGCTCTGGTGTGGTCTGAAGCTGGCTAATGGGTTCTAGGACCTCTTGGGCAGGTCTCTGGTGCAGGCCAAGGTCAGCTGCTGCATGTGTCCAGCCTGGAGCCACCTGGTAGAAGTTACAAAATGATCTACAATTGGTTCTCACCTGTGTTTGGTTTCGAGGTGCTTGGGAGAGGCTAGGCTGAATACCAAGGCTGGCTGCCACTAATGACATGTTTGGGGCTATTGAACAAGTAGTATGGAGCACACTGAGGCCAGCCACTTCTTATTGGACCTTTGAGCAATTTTAGGAAACTCCCCAACCTGAGTGGAAAAGCTGCTGGAAGAGGTTAGAGCAGGGCATGTGACTTGAGTGGGGCAGGTCTCAGGGAATCACCAGGGTCAAGTGGTGTCAGCCAGGTTAATGGAGATCTCAACTATTGTGCCCACCTGTGCCTGTCAGCTGGGTTGGGGGAGGGCTGAACAAAGGGACAATAGCACTTCTGTTCCTGGAGTGAACTGCTCTTCCCTTACCCCTCCAGCCCTCACTCTGAAGCTAATCAATTTGTCTCTTCCTCATTTGTCCTTGCTGCTTTTCTGGTTATTGTTCCAGTGCTCCAGCTAAGAGCTACTGAGTTTGTGAGTCTGCACTTGGGCTCTTTAATACGTGCAATGCCTAGATCTCCAGCCACAGTTTGTCTTACTCAAACGTAATCCCTTTTGGTTTTCACAACCAGATGTTATGGAGACTTCTCTTCCTGGCCCAGGAGCCATGGGCTAGAGAACCCTGTGTGGGGCTGGAACCCCTCACTCTTCAGGGGAGACCTCGTCAGCCAAGAATCACTTCTATTTCTTAACCACCACACCATGAGTGTGGAACCTATCTACTCCTGCCTCTACCTTTCCTACCAGTGTTGATGTGGCTTCTTCTTTATATCTGTCATTATAGAAATTCTGTTCAGCTAGTTTTCTTTATATCCTTACAAGGTTGGACAATTAAGTCTGCAAACTTGATACTGTGCACTTACATTGATAGCACTGTACGAATAGCTCGGTAAGATTTCATAACGTTGTTATATCAGAGTCTCAGAGCTGTGTTCATATCGATGTATGGCAGTGTCTTGCTGAGTTGTGTTCATTATTGTTGCATATTTTTGTGTGCTGTCATGAGAATGTCTGAGCTTGAACTAGAGCAACGAATAAACATTAAATTTCTTGCTACACTTAGCAAGAGTGGAAGTGAAATCAGGAACATGTTAGTCCAAGCTTATGGGAATAATGCCATGAAGAAAATGGCAGTGTACAAATGGATGAAATGTTTTTCTGAGGTGAGAGAACGTGTCACTGATGAAGAAAGTTCAGTGTGGCTAGTAACAAGCAGAATTGACGAAAACATTGCAAAAATTCATCGAATTGTGTGTCAAAATCATTGGCTGACTGTGAGAAGCATAGCAGACCAAGTAAACACCAATAGAGACACAGTTAGGAAAATCTTAACTTAAAATCTTGGCATGAGAAAGTTGTGTGCAAAAATGGTTCTGAAGGAGCTCATCGATGAACAGAAGCAAAGAAGAGTCACAGTTTGCCAAGACCTTCTGGAGAGACAAGATGATGTTTTGGGCTGTGTTATCACTGGTGGTGATATATGAGTGTACCAATACAACCCTGAAACAAAGCGTCAAAGTGCACAATGGAAGTCAGCCAATTCTCCATGACCAAAAAGTTCTGTCAGTCTAAATCAAGAGTCAAAACAATGTTGCTGACCTTTTTTGATATCAGAGGGATTACTTATTATGAATTTGTACCAACTGGACAAACAGGTAACCAAGTTTACTATTTGGAAGTTCTGAAAAGGCTGCATGAAAAAGTTAGATGACCTGAACTTTTCACCAACAATTCATAGCTCTTGCATCACGACAATGCACCAGGTCACATGGCACTGTCTGTGAGGGAGTTTTCAGCCAGTAATCAAATGACTGTATTGGGACACACTTCTTACTCACCTGATCTGGCCCCCAATGACTTCTTTCTTTACCTTAACAGAAAGGAACTATTAAAAGGAAGACATTTTGATGACATTCAGGACATCCAGTGTAGTATGACAAGAGCTCTGATGGCCATTCCAGAAAATGAGTTCCAAAATTGCTTAGAAGGAGAGACTAGGTGTTGGCATCAGTGCATAGCTTCCCAAAGGGAGTACTTCAAAGGTAACCATAGTGATATTCAGCAACGAGATATGTAGCAATTTTTCTAGGATGAGTTTGTGAACTTAACTGGCAGACCTCATAGTTATAGGAATTCAGTTTTAGGTTCTCAATGATTATTATTCTGTAATTTAGTTGTGATTTTGATGTAGTCATGGGAGGAGGTGAACACAGTGTTTACCTAATCTACCATCTTCACTGGAAGCCTAATATTTACTTTTCAGCAAATATATACTGGACAAGTTATTCTATAATAAAAATGCAAATGCTAGTAAATACTCTTACAAGCATGAATGTAAACTTCTGCCTTGCTCTTAGTATGTACAGGTTTTGAAAATATTAAGAAAAACAAAGAAAATAAAATGAAAAGACTTATTATTCCTATAATTTTAAAGTGCTTTTCTACTGGGTTCTCTAACGTGCAATAATACATTGGGAGACAGTGACAGGATAGAGAAACAACAGTAGAAAAGTAGTAGTGATAATATAGCCTAGAATTCCATAGTTCTAAGAATTTCAAAATTATCTTTATAAATTTTCTTAGTGCACTAATAATAGCTCTATAATTTGAGTTATAAAATTTCCTAACATGCTTCAGTCACTCAACAATTTCTTTTAGCCTTTGTAGTGTCTAAATTCTTGGCAACATTTTCTTTTTTCTCTTCTTTACTATCTGCAGAAGTCAGCAAAAATAATGTTGGTGTGGGAGAAATATCTCACCCAATGTTCTTTTATCCCATAAAGAATCCAAGTGAATTATACTAGCAATGATGATTTTGGATCATGTTCCCCACGATAATTCTAATAGATCCATTCTGCACTTTAAGTGATATTAATTATATCTTTCAGAGGAAAGGCCTATAATTTTCCAATTTTTATTTATTAGCACTGGCTGTTTGGTTTTAAAATTTCTATACTACCACATTAATTTTAACAAATAAAGTTGTCTAATTATTGTTTTCTTTGGAAGACATTAACTGCATTAAGATGATCAAAGTCATCTATATGAGTAATAAGAATGTTATTTGTTCTGTTGGTTCATTCATTTCTTGGCCATGTCTTGTTTTTCATTTATCACTTTTTAGTATGCTTCTGTCTTAAGGTAAAAAATGATCTCCCCTTCACCCTTCAGCCCCCCAAAGATATCTACATCCTATTGCCTGGAACCTGTAAATGTTACCTTACATGGTTAAAAAAAAAAGTCTTTGCAGGTGTGATTAAATTAAAAATCTTGAGATAGGGTGATTATCCTGATTATTTCTGAATTGCTTTCACTATGAGATATATGTTAATAGGGTTGAAAAATTATTTCTTCAGTGAACAGAATGTACTTATTTCTGTGTAAACATTATGACTCCCAACTGAATTTATTTGAATCATTTATTAAATGTAAGCCTGGGAAAAATACCGTGTTTCCCCTTCTTATATTAAGGTTTGCTCCAAAAGACGCATTAGGGTTTATGTTCAGGGGATGTCATCCTGAAAAATCATGCTAGGGCTTATTTTTCAGTTAGGTCTTATTTTCGGGGAAACACAGTATATATTCATTTCTGATTTGGAAACTTTAATTTGAGGTGCTTTTTCTTGTCAATGATGTTACAAATCTCAAGCAAAATAATACTATTTCTTATGGAAATAGTAATTTCCTTCTATCTTCTGAATGCTTTGTCTCATTTATTTCTACTCTTGTCATTGATGATAATCTGGTGAATTATTTGACATTTTTATTTAGACACGTCATTTCATGTCCTGATTTCCATTAGCTTTTAATTTTCGGGTGACTTTTCCATATTTGGTTTATCTGATATCTATTTTATTTGGATCTAAGTTAGTTATATGCATATATTGCAAAGGTCTTAGCTTAATTGCTTAAAATGTCAATACTCAGGATTCAGACATGTCTCCATGTGTGAAATCATCAGGTGCAGCCTGCTATGGGTTGGAGCATATGAAAATTTTAGATGCCTTTTGAGAAAGAATTTATTTTGGAGTTTGGGTGTCAGAGATGCTTTTAGTTCCAAGTAAAGAAAACTTAGACTAAGACTTAATCTATAAAGACATCTAGTTATCTCCCATAACAACAAATTTGGAGGTAGAGAGTTTCCTCATGGCTTGGTAGCTTAATAATGCCATCAAGAAATTAATATATGCCCATCTATCCATTCCACCATATTTACTGTATGGTCTCAAGCTGATTGTCACAGCTCTATCTCTGACCATCACTTTCAAAAGCAAAAATGAAGGGTGGGAGGAAGAGTAAAAAATTTTCCTTAAGATTTCTTTTCTTTTACCAGTGAAGAAAGGAATCTCCCATATGCCCTCAGCAGGCTTCCCTGACATTTCATTCAGCAGTCCTGACTCACATAGTCCTTCTGTAGCTTCACCTGGTACTGAGGAATGTAATAGAAATGACTGACTTGAAACAAGTCCAATTCATCTCCAGAACAGCATATATTACTGCCACTAACAAATTCAGAATATTTGTCAGCAAAATAGAAGGGGGGGAAGGCTGTTGGATAGACAATAGACTACTGCATATATCAAGGAGCACAAACCTGGTCTGAACATATTCTACCTGTGGAGAGGAGAAGGACAGACCTGAGAACAGCAGAGAGTTTGTACTCCCTATTATTCTCCAATTCCTGTTCCATCCTCTCCAGCACCCCACCTGTCTCCTCAATTCTACCTAAAATCATCTTTCATGTTGCCAAAGCACTATGTAACATCTCCAGTGAGTCCCATTCACTGATGGAATCAGCTTCATGGCGTGATCTTCAAAGCCTCATTTCCATTCTCTCCAGAAGTTTTCTAACCTCTCAAAATCATTTTCTCAAATTTACCTCCAACCAAACTGGTCCACTAATTGTCTTGCAAACATGCATTACACAGTGCTATCATGATGCATTTTCTTGTGCTGATGCATCTGCCCAGGTTTCTCTTTTTTAATAATTTTCAGGACCTAGCTTATCTCTATTCTCAAGTAAACCTTCACTGCTACAGACAGACAGCAATGATTAATTCTTCTCTATGCTCCTGTAAACATTTAAACATGGTATCATTCATTTATCATTTATCTTCAGACTAGTCCCAATCTAGCCAATTATGCTGTGTTTCAATAAGGGTATTCTAACAGCCCAAACAAGCTGTACCAATATAGCTGTACTACATTATTTATTTGTCACGTAGGCCACATCCAAAGTGAATATTTTTGTTAAAGAACTCTCCTGGACAGCTCCCCTCCAAGCAGTGACTCAGGGATTTAGGCTCCTTCTTCCTTGTGGTGCTTCCCTCTTCAATGTATGTTCCAAGATTGCCACAGAAAGAGAAGAGAGCATGAGGAACCCACACTGGATTTTTAATCACCTTGGCCTGGAAGTCACATGCATTATTTTAGCTCAAACTCATTGATCAGAACTAGTCACATGACTCCTCTTAAAAGCAAAGTGCCTTAGTCACAGGTAGCAACCACTCTGCCATGTCTTTGCTGGCTAGTTAGCTTTGTCTGCCCAAGGATGGCCACTCCTCATTTTAGGACTGATTTTGTTGGTATAGTACAGTGACTCAAAAGAAGAGGATCATAAATAGAAGAAAAATGTTGTGCCATGTTTCCCAGAAAATAAGACTGGGTTTTATATTAATTTTTGCTCCAAAAGATGCATTAGAGCTAATGGTCCGGCTAGGTCTTATTTTCAGGGAAACATGGTACACTAACGCTTATTTCCCATCATAGCTGCTCTGAATATTTAACTTGATTTTTCCTGAACAGACTTGTTGTACAGTGAGGGGGATATTCACAAAGCGATTTACCTCATGTCTCACACTGCTTCTAGGAATGGCTTAGGTATAGCAACTTCCTATTTTGTTTTCCAAAAGGTTATTGTGTTTGCACTTCAGCATACCATAGAAACAAATGTAAATAAAAGTAATTGCATTCATAGGGAAGGAGAAGGAAAGGAAATGGAATGAAACAGTACCAACTTTCATGGTCACACTTGGTTCCAGATGTCTTTTATTTGCTGTCTTTAATGCATCTGGCGATGATATGAGTTTGTTATTATGAGCCCCAGTTGCTACTTAATCACATCTCACTGGCTCCAAATCTAATAGAAGAAATTTAGTAGTATTTACAGGTTAGTACAGATTTTTCCATGAGTAAGTTTGTATTTTAGTTACCTTACGAGCTACGTAGGTCTTTGCATCTAGCCTAGGTAACAAATCATATTTATAATATGTTTCTAAGGAAAAATGGCTGCCAGATCCAAATATAAGACCTACTTGTTTATCTGGCTGTCAGTCCTCTCAGTACACTGGAGATGCCCCTCTCCAACATGCTTTGATCTGGGGTGTCTATTACGTTATCTTTTGCCTCCAATGCTGGAGGGTATTCCTATTAGCTTGGGGTGTTCAAAAATTGCTCTTATAATCTAAGCAGTGTAAATATTACTTAGATTATTAGTTAAATGATGACAAATGTTCAAATAGTAACAGAACAAAAAAAATGAGAATGGAAAGTGTGACGCACTAATTATGTTTAACAAACTGATTGTTATTCTATTTTTCAAATGAGTCATAAATTTGAGAATCTGAGTTGTCATTACAGATGATTTTAGTGAAGTCTATTTCATTTTCTTGATGGTTGATGTTTTGTGTATTTCAACTACAGCACTACAGATATGAAGTAAGTGCACCCACATCCACATCCAAAGAATCGGCCAAGTCATTTTCTTGAGGTAATTTGGGCAACAAATTTCAATCACAACACTTAACATACTGTTCTGCATCTCTCTGAAGGACAGCATTGTCAGTTTCCCCCCAACTGCTTATAAAGTTGTTTGCATAATGAATATGTGTCATTCGGTACAGAATCCCTTATTCATTTTGTTGCTTTTATTTTGCAACTGAAACTCCATACTGCTGTCTCTAAAGCAACAGTATCTGTACATGGCAATAAGATATGTGGAGATTCGTCTAACGATTTTATTAATTTAAATCATGTAGACATACAAATCTGATAAATAAAGACAAAGTTATATTTGAGATCCAAGGTAGCTGTTGGCTTACTGACAGTGACAGGCTAATTGCTCATGAAGCATATTTCCTCTTCCTCTTGGACTCACATCTGGGCAACATTTCTCAGCCTACTTTGTCTTGGAAATAAGACTCCATTTTGGCTATTGGAATGTGAAAAGAAGTGACATATTCTCTTCAGACCTGGTGCATAAATACTACCTATGTTATCCTATGCTCTCTTCCTTTGCCTGCTAGCTAGATGTTGACACCCAGGGAAATCTGGAAAGCCACAAATTGAAGATGGAAGAGTCATATGATGGCACAAGTTTGGTTCAAATGACTATGTCCCCTCTCTAACTCCATACCACCAAGGGCTCCTCATGTGAGCAAGAGAAATTCTATTCATTAAGTTAAAAGCATGACTTTAATATTATTTACCATACATGTGAGTTTTATTTAATAGCTGAATGTTTCCTTCAAGCCAGTGGTTGTCAATCAGGGACAATTTTACCCTCTCCTTAGGGCAAATCCGGCAATCTTTGGCAAAATCTTTGTCAAGACTTAGAGAGAAGAAGGGGGTGGGGCTTGCTATTGGCATCTAATAGGTAGAGGTCTGGGATGTGCTAAACAACCTACAGTGCACAGGACAGGTCCTTGTGCATTGTCTAGTCCAAATGTTAGTGGTGCTGAGGTTGAGAAACCCTGCTTTAGGCTATATCTACATGGCAAAAATAAATATTAAATATTTGGTTAGTTTCATTATATGCCTTATTTAGTAATCTCCTAGTCCTGTCTTTGATTACTTTAAGTTCTTGGTTTGTTGCTGTGAGTCACCTATAGCTTTGACCACTAATTGTCATTTGTGCAAAGCTCTATAATGTCTATATTTTTCTTTCCACCTCCACAGCCCTCCCCACCCAGTCCTCCTGTACACTGTACAATTCTCACAACCATATTGCTCTGTCTCCAGCAATTTTCACAATACCTGGCAGAGAGTCGGTGTTTGATAAATACTTAGAGAACAAAGACTGAATGAATGTAAATAAAAGCACAGAGAAAAAAGAAAAGAATGACTCACTCCTTGCCTTCAACTCTCCTCTCCTTTAGCTTCACTGCATTGCTTTGGTTCTTCTGTCTCCATTCTGTCTTCTCAACATCTTCTCTTCTTGTTCTCTAAATGTAGTTCTTCCACAAGTCAGACATTTTCTCTTTCTCTTCCTCCATTAGATAATTCAACCATCACATCTCTTCAGAAAATGCCCATATTTCATCAGTAATCCAAATTTTCTCCTGAGATTCATAGAAGATATTATACACCTAGAATGAGGGGATAAATGATTATCAGATAGCACTTACGCTGAAAGAAGAACTCATTCCCTATTTTACTTATAAATTAAAAAATGTAACTAAGTTTATAGAACATCATTTTACCAGATTTTCTCTCTAAAATATTAATCAATTTTGTTATGATACTGCATTTAACTGTTTTAACTACTAACCAATATAGGCGTATTGTAGAAAAAGAAAATGTGCACAATGTAATATATGTGTATGTATATTATGTGATAAAAGCAGAGAACAAAATGATATGTACAATATAAAACTCCTATTGTAAAAACATACATAGAAAAAAGACTAAAAACATAAATCAAAATGTTAAAGACAGTGGTTTTCTTTGTTATTATATAGGTAATATATAGGGTTATGGGAAAATACTTTTGTTTTTTTTTTCGTTTTTTTTTTGTTTTGTTTCTTTTTTAAAGGAATTTTTTTTTTTTTTTTAAATTGGGGAGTATTGGGGAACACTGTGTTTCTCCAGGGCCCATCAGCTGCAAGTCATTGTCCTTCAATCTAGTTGTGGAGGGCGCAGTTCAGCGCTAAGTCCAGTTGCCATTTTCAGTCTTTAGTTGCAGGGGCACAGCCCACCATCCCATGCAGGAATTGAACAAGCAACCTTGTTGTTGAGAGCTCGCGCTGCAATCCTGTTGCCCAGAGCTCTCGCTCTAACCAACTGAGCCATACGGCCACCCTGGGAAAATAATTTTGTACTTTTGTGTTATTCTTATTTTGTTTTGTGTAGCATATTTATTGGAAGATATGTTACTTTAGTATTTAGTGAAAAATAAACACACATATACATAATGTTATACTAGGTCAAGTTCTTCATGAAAAATCTAGATGTTTTTAGCATCTGTTATTTCCGTGTACTTTAATAACCATCCCTTTCCATATCTTGACCTATTAAGTTGAATAAACCAAGAAAAGGTGTTTATGCTGTCTCTAAAAAATACAAATCCATTTCCTGTCATCATTCCGTATTAGGATGTTTAATTATTTATCTGTTTGTACTTTTCCATAGATCATGTTTTTGGTTGCTGACCTCCTGTTTGTGCTGAGACTTCCATTCCATGTGTTATGTACTCCCCTCCAATCTTCTTTCCCACTTCCCATCCACCCTGCCCGTGCCAAGTCCCTCTTTCAGTCATTATTAAACATTACTCTTTCCCTTGGAGATTGTTTTTACAAAATGGATTATAGAACAGTCAAATAACAAATATACCTTATTAAGCCTTTATTGAAGACATCTGACATTCAGATACACATGAAGATTAAACAAGTGTTTCACATTTTAAAACCTGATTTTATTTTTTTATTAAAGAAAAGCTGTGTGAAATTGTTCAATATGAAGTCTGTTTTTCCTTTCTCATTCCCAAACAATGCAATATACACAGCAGCCATTGTAATTAAAAACAAAGAAACTAATATAAGTAGTATTACTTCCTTACCTAAAACCCTCAATGGCTTCCCAATGTAATTGAAACAACATTGAAACATTTCTGTGGCCTGCAAGTACCTACAAAATGTCTTTTCTTTTTATTCCCTAAGCTCCATCCTCTGGAGCTTTCTTTCTGTTCCTTGACACTCTGGAGTCCCATTTCTGGGCTGTGAAGACACATGTCCCCAGTATCTTTGCAAAGCTGCCTCTTTACACCACTCACACCTCATCCCAAATGTCACTTCAGAGAGGACCTCGATGACTACCTTAGCTTCATCATTACTGCCCTTCTCCCTCCTCCTTTCTACCCCATTACACTTTCTACCCCATTACATTTTTTCAGTTTTCACAGCTGTCTCTGCACCTGAAGTTGTTTCACTTAATTGTTCATTAATGCATATTATCTGTCTCCCCAGCTAGAACATAAGCTCCACTGAACCAAAATTTTTTCTTGTATCCTCATTGCCTAGAAGTGTACTGGGTACATAGTAGGCACAGAACAAATATCTCTTTTTGGGGATCTGAACAAAAGTTGGCATTAAGTAATATACAGTATTTGTGCTTTGTTTGCTCCTAAAAATAGCTTTAGGATCTGCTGCTCAGAAGGTAAGGAGCACACTTTTCATCTATAAATAGAGAAAGTGTTTTCTCCCAGTTCCTCAGCTACCTTTTGTCACCATTCTCAAATGGTCAGTGCCTTTTCAGGATGACACCAAAAGGGCCTGATTCTACTTCCATCTTCTGACTTTCACCAAGTTCCTGGAGAGATTGCTATTCTTTTAGGTAAAGGAAAATCAACCTCAATCGATGAATCTGTGTTGACCTTTGGTTTACAGTGGTAAAACTATCATCAGTAGGGTGTGTACTTTTTGTTAAACTGTCACTTATCATCACACCCCTGCCCTAACCTTGAATCAGCATTTTCTGCAAGGTTGGTCAGTAGAACTTGGTATGAGTCTATTTTAGAACTTAGGTCAAAATGGGAATTATGAGCATGGTTTCATTAGCAACATAGCCTAACCAATTTTTCTAATTCTTCCTAAAGTTTTATTCAACCATAACTACCTATACTTTCACTGATTTAAAAATAAAAACAAATTTATGTTTCATTAGAGCATGGAAATTTAAAGCTGCAAAGCAATTCAGATATAATCTAGTTTACAGATAAGGAAACTAAAATCCAGGGTGAGGCTAAGTAACCTTCCAAAGGTCACTAAGCCAAGTGAAGGCAGAGCCACATTTAGAAACCTAGTTCAAGTGTTTTTCCACTATGTCTAATGAAAATCAATCTTTATTAATTATAAAATTAACTATTTTGTGATAGTTAATCGTTTCTTCTCTGTCACAGTGTCTGGAATATAGAGTGCAATCAATAAAATTGGTGGTACCTGAGTGAAGAGTGAACATGAAGTTTTTTATAAACATTTTTGATTTAGGGATTTGGCTTCACTTTGAAATAGTGATTATAACCTTTTGGTGCTTTTCATTAATCTCTTTCTTTTGAGGATGTAAAATTCAAGCATGACTATTATATGCAATGACTTACACAATATTAGTTACATGGTTATCTGACTCTCATGTGCTTTCATCTGTAGTCACCTTGCCTGATGAACATACCTGGAGATGTGTGTCTATCTCAGTATTCATAATGAAATGTATATAATGCCACTTCTGATGTGAATAGTGCAGCAATGTTATTTCATTTATGTATTGGTGGTTATTCCTAAAAGGAAAGTAAATTAAGATGGAATTCCTGGATTTAATTATCTATACTTGTTCTTCATGTAGAGATGGTTTTTAAAATTTTAATTGGCATTGGAATAATAAAAAAAACACAATAATTTAGCAGTAGAGTTAGAACTGTTTTTGAATCCTCTATTCATGTACTGATAGTATCTGAAAATTTATATAAGTTCATAGCATGATGAGAAAAAAGTTCAATTTGACATTAAAAGTCAAATATTGTAGGAAGTGGGAAATGAAATAAAGAACTTCTTGAAATTTCACTATGAATATTAATTATGATGGTGACTATAATTTTATGAAATAAAATACCAAACTTTATTTAAGATGTTTTAAAATTATGCTTCATATTTTGAATGACACAATCTAGCCAAGTCAGGAAAGAGTCTCATAATCCAAGGGCCTGTTTTACTTTCACTTTTAAGCCATGCAATGAAGGGCTCATCTACTATGTTCTATTATAATTGTAATGATCACTCTGTACTACTCACTCCTCGCTGGCTGCAAGTGTCTTTCTTTAATTTACCCTTGCTCTGAAGGAGAGTCCACAGCATTGTATTTTCCTTCTTTGTAGATTTGTTTTCATTTGTCCAATTCCATGAGTCTTTCTCTCACTAGTTCTATTTAATATTTCTCTTGATATATGCAGAACCCTATTGCTCTTCTGTGTCCTGGGGGGAAAGGGGAGAAACAGCATATTCTCTCTGCTTCACTGTCAAGCAGTTCCACATTCAGCAGATTTCTTAGCATCCGGTCCATAAGATACTTCTACAGACAGCAGAAAAATGATACTACCAATCTTACAGAACACACACAGCTGTATTGAAACTGCTTTGTCTCTTTGTCCATTAGTCGTGTTCACTGAATCAGGTAATGATCAGAATAATGGGTGATTCCTCGCACTATTAAGTACTCAATGATCAGGTACCTGCTTATGCACGATGTCCCTTCCCACCTTGGTGTGATAAAAGTTTAGAAGCAGTTTTGTGGCACTACCATGACTGGAAAGCACAGGAGCAGTTGAAATTCACCTGTGTCTGAATGTAATATTTTAGGGTTTTTATTGGGAGAGATCGTGAATTTTATAATTTTGCTACCTCCCCTTTCTTGAAACTTTCCTTTACCTTTGAAGGTGATTCTGTGAAATGCAAGTTATCTAGAAATGAGCCATAATGAATCTTGTAAGAGAAAAAATTCAAAATCTGTTCATCAAAATCCTATGTAGCACAGCACAAGTCCCATTTCTTCCCTGAGACCTGGTTAAGCCATGCCAACTAGTGATTGTCCATCCCTCTGAACTGAAAAATATTATTATTTTCTTTGCCACTTATTTGATTGACACTTTATATTGTTATGTACCTAGTTACCTCTCTTTCCCTTGTATTACTTTTAATAAATACATGACTTACTTCCCTACCAGATTATATCCCTGAAAGTTAGAAAATAAATTAGATTATAGTCACTTCCATGTCAGATACTTTTGTATTTCTTTCAGCATCTAAAACTGTCAATTTTGTGGAATTATTTTAAAAATTAAAAAGATGATTTTATTTTCATGTGGGTGAGTGTAGGTTCTTGAAAAATATAATGTCTGCTTTTGAGGTACCAGAAACAGTAGTCTTCGTAAGAACTCAAGTGGGGAGGGAAACTCCTGTGTTACCTCACATAGTGTTCCCTTTTGTATTCCATCCTAGGTCTACAAGGAAACAGCCAGACTATGCAAAGTTCCAGAGCAGAAGGACTTGCTATGTTTTTCATACTCTACTAGGCATTCTCCTTCCCATGGGTTATTGATAGGGGATGGATAGAATTTTAATTCCCTGTGGGTAAAAATTGTTCAGATATGGTGTTTGAACCTGCTCTGGAGATTTAGGACAGATTTGCATAAGAATCCCAAGAGCTTTATTAGTTAAAAAGAGATACAGACCCTAATCCCCCAAGAGCAGGGTTAGCCCCTTCCCCATAATCGCCCACATTCTTTGATATAATGTGGATTTTTTTCAAAATTCTGTAAAGTATCATGCAAACACTGCTTCAAGTCCCTTCTTCCAATTAGATTGCCACCTCTAAATCTCTCTTATTTAGGTATTTTCAAAGCACCATTTCTTAAAATCCTGTCCCCAAGATGGAAAATTATTGAGTCTGTCTGATATTCAAAATTTGGATGGATTTACATTTCCAGCCTAGATTGAGTAACAGCGATCAGATTTATCCTCCCATCTGAAACTACCAAAAAATTGGGGGAAAATGTATGAAATATATGGTTTCAGGACACCAGCCATTGGGCAATATAGGACAGTTATCCTTGAAAGTTAGAAAACAAATTAGATAAGCCTTTTGTTTGCGCTAGTTTATTAGCATTTCCAGTCTGTGGTGCAAAGAGGGGCACACAGGAGGAGCCTAGCAGACTCCCTAACTTGGGTAAATGGAGTTGAGAATCCAGGGAGACCAAGCTGGCTAGAGTGCACAGGACAGAGTACCACAGAAGAGAAGGAAACCCAGAGATCTACAGTCTCCCTCAACTATTTAGCAGAGTTTTCACCAGTGCTTGTATGTCAGGAAACTGTCAGAGGAAAGGGAAAATAATCATCTAAAAGGAGTACAAGGAACAGTGTGAGCACTCACACGGGGCTTGGTATAATTCCTGCTCCTACCACCAGACTGGTAAACCTCAACATGCCCAGGACATTGAATAGATTGTTCAGAAGGGTTTAGCCTCAGCAGTGGGGAATAGTTAGCCAAAGACTAAACATGGTTCTGCCCCCACCTAATAAATCTTAAAAACAAGACTCAAAAGGAGCAACCTGTTTCCTTATAGCTTAAACTGTATCCCAAAACAAAGCTCAAGAACATTGATAGGAATATGAAAATTCCAGCACGCAACATCATAAAATTCACAATGTCTGGCATCTAATCAAAGATAACCAAGCATACAAGGAAGCAGGAAAATAAGATCCTTAAATAGCTGAAAAAATCAATCAATTGAAACCAGAACTGACATACATGTTAGAATTAGCAGGCAAAACACTAAAATCACTAAAATAATTATTATAACTGGATTCTGCATGTTTAAAAAATTAAATAGATATTGAAGGAATAAAAAGAGCCAAACTGTACTTCTAGAGATGAAAACTACAATGTCTGAGTTGAAAAATACACTGGATAGGGTTAATGGTAGCTTCGACATTGCAGAAGGAAAGATTAGTAACTTTGAAGGCATGACAAAGAAACTATCCAAAAAATAATGGAGCCAGGTACTCTGACTAGATCAGGAAAGGACATGGAAGCTCCTGAGGAAAAAACTTTCCATGAGGGCAGACAGAGACAGAATTGGTGAGCTGATCCTTTTCTTTTGTAGTTGGGGGGAAACTATGGATTTGGGTCCATCTGATGGCAGACACTAGACCCACTCCCAAATTAGTCATCCATCTTGGGAGGCTGCATGTGAGGCCTTTGCAGTTAGAGTGGTAGTCTGAGTGACGTTAAGAACTGTCATATTGGAAGCTCAGACCAATTTTGAGAGTAACATTTGTCGTTGTGGTAATGACTGTTCTTTCTCACTCACCTTGAAGAACCACTGTGGTGACTACAACAACCATCAGCATGAGGCAGCAGTAACTGCTGGTTGTGATGGATAGACAATTTCCTTGGATGACAAAGATTTCAGCCGTGTTAACAGGCAGAAGTAATGTAGCATATTCTGGACTTCTAGCTTCTTGTAGCATTTGGAGAGCTCATCATTCTCAGAGAGGGAAAAATCTGAGTTCTGGTTCTAGCAACAAGGCAAAGGGAAACATGGCTGGTCTTTCATAACAAGTAAGCGTTCCAAGGGATTCTGGGATATATAAAGGGAGGGAGAACCTAGTGGAGAAGAGAATATAATCTTTCTGTTAATGTTGGCATGAATGTTACACTTTGGATTGCTCCTGGGATAGTTATAATGTGCTAAATTGGAACATGGACACTCCAATTATGTAGGAGAAGTCAAAGGTGTGTTTCTTATCTCTTTATGTGCTAAAACATTACTGGAGATAAGCACCAAAATGAACTAACAATAGTTCTAGAATAGAGATTTTTGGAAATTCTGCCCAGTTTAAGCTTTGTCTTCAGATTCCACTAAAGTTTACTTATTATTTTGCTTTGTTGCAAGTAACAAAGGAAGAAGTTATTGAAATGGATATGTAACCAATTCTATAATCCCTCTATCTACTGCCACTATTCTAAATAGTGATAGCTAATACATACATGGATTTTTTTATGTGCCTAGTAGTTCTACACATCAACTTAACTCATTAAATACAGCTCACTTAAGAAGTCTCACATCTATTCCTCTCTGTGCATGAAAATCATTACAATGTGAAACATTTCCTATGGGAAAAATATGAGGTGTTGTAAAGCTAAATGTTGTCTGTACAAGACTTAACTTGATGTGGAATTAAAATTACTGAGTTGCAGATTTCACATGGTGAAACTTTATTTGGATTGTCTTTTGCAAAAACATTATTCAGACACACAGACATGCTTACACTTGAATGTAATGATTTAGGGCTTGTCACACAAAGGGAGTTGTAAAGCCATGTAATACATTAAATCTATAAAAATGCTTTCCCCTAAAGTGTACATGAAAGAAATGGCACCAAGAGGTAGTGGTATGAAGAGATTGTACTAATTTGAATAGAAGTGCCCATGCATGCAAATCACAAGAATTCCAACAGTTTATTTTCGAGTAAATCTCTTTCCTGATATGCAGTCTCTTCTGCTTCTTTATAATGAAAAAATTTTTTCAACCATTTTGTAAATTAAAAACATCCCCAATCTCCCTAATCATGATTTATATAAGTTTATATAGTCCAAAACAAAAACATCAACTATATCTTCCTTTTATCTGTTTTTTTTTAAATTATCATTCTCAATGTTTCTTTTCTACTCAAAGAATTGCTTTCTGTGTGAATAATTCCAAATGCATGAGAAATAAAAACACAATAATTTAGCAAATATACTAATGTTTGAGAATTAATAGATTTGGGTTCTTTGTGAGTTGCATTTTTAAAAGAAAGACCCTTTCAGTGGGTGTTTTTGAGTTATTACACTTTCAATACCAAATATATTTTATTATCAGAAAGCACTGCAGAAGTAGAAGTAACTTTTAAAAATATTTTAATTCAAAAAATATAATTGTTAGGTAATTTTATACTTTTCCTGTTGCTAGTCTTTCCACATATACAGATCATGTTTAAAAAATCAGGTTATACACTATTTAACATTTAAGGGAAAAGTAAATATTCAATTCTGTATGCTCTTCTTATAGTCCTCAGTAGGGCCAGAATCTATTAATTAAAAAGATTACTAAATGGTTTGTTTTTTTTTAATCATGATATGATATATATTCATTCCTTTAGCTCACTTAATAAGATTCAACTCTAATGAACTGAGTGAAACTTTCTTTGCCTGAAAAGTGTATGTTACATTAGGAAAGCTAAAAAGCTAGCTTTTCCCTGAGAAATAGCTTATCCATTCATGGAAATATGACCAAGAAGAGAAGATAAAAACTATAATTATACTTGTCAGTCATCTTCACTTTTAAAATATGAATACAAGAGCTGGAAGAGACTCCAAGAGAGCATTTTGTTCAACTCTCTCTCTTCATTTTCTACCAGGTAGCCCTGGGCTGGTCACAGGCAAGACTTAAATTGGCCTTATGGGAGCCCCTCCCAAGAGGCACTAGAAACAACACATCCAGAGGCCAGCCTCATGCCACAACAGAGCACTACCCGATTAGCCCCACAAGTAACACACCCAGGCACAAGAGCCCACTGGGGTGAATCTCCCTCGGAAGGATCAGCCCCCCCACAGCAGCTCATACACTGTGGGCATAGCCAATACTCACAGCCAGTCAGCCTGAGAGTCAATCCCACACACTGATGTGCCAAAAGCAATTAAGGCTCAACTACAACAGGAGAATATGTGCAACACACACAAGGGAAACTCCTGGAACACATGCACTGGTGATCAGAGAGATTGTGCCACTGGACCACAAAGGACACATACTACAAAAAGACACCCAGCAAAGACTGAGAGACCTAGGAGATCTACCTAATATATAGAACCAAACACAGAGAGGCAGCCAGAATGAGGAAACAAAGAAACCTGTTCCAAATAAATGAACAAGAGAAAGCTACAGAAAAAGAATTAAATGAAATGAAGGCAATTAACCTACCAGAGACAGAGTTTAAAACACCAGTTATAAGACTGCTTAAGGAACTTACTGAGAACTTCAACAAAAAGATAAGCATAAAGAAGGACATAGAAACCATAAAAAAGAACCAGTCAGAAATAAAGAATACAATAACTGAAATGAAGAATACACTAAATGGAATTAACAGTAGATTAGATGAAGCACAGGATCAAATTGGCGATTTAGAAGACAAGGTAGCATAAAACACCAAATTGGAACAATAAAAAGAAAAAGGAATAAAACACAATAAAGATAGTTTAAGAGACCTGTTGGGTATCATCAAGCATAACAGCATTTGCATCATAGGAGCATCAGAAACAAAAGATAGGGAGCAAGGGATCTAGAATATATTTGAAGAAATAATGACTGAAATCTTCCCTAACCTGGCAAAGGAAATAGACAGACATCCTCGGGAAGTGCAGAAAATCCCAAACAAGATGAACCCAACAGGCCCACACCAAGACACATTGTAATTAAAATGGCAAAGATTAAAGACAAAGAGAGAATCCTATAAGCAGCAAGAGAAAGACAACTTGTTACTTACCAGGGAGCTCCCATAAGACTATCAGCTGATTCCTCAACAGAAAATCTGCAGGCCAGGAGGGAGTAGTAGAAAATATTCAAAGTGATGAAAAACAAGGGCCTACAACTAAAATTACTCTACCCAGCAAGACTAGCATTTAAAATTGAAGGAGAAATAAAGAACTTCCCAGACAAGTGAAAGCTAAAGGAATTCATTACCACAAAGCCAGTATTACAAGAAATGTTAAAAGGATTTTTTTAAGCAGAAGAAAAAAACAAAGATCAAAGATATGAATAATAAAATGACAATAATTATGTACTTATCAATAATCAAGTTAAATGTAAATGGATTAAATGCTCCAATCAAAAGATATAGGGCAGCAGAATGGATAAGAAAACAAGACCCATGTATATGCTGTCTACAAGAGACACACCTCATATTGAAAAACACAGGTAGACTGAAAGTAAAGGGATGGAAAAAATATTTGATGCAAATGGAAACAAGAAAAAAGTTGAGGTTATAATACATACACGTATATTGGACAAAATAGACTTTAAAAATGAATACTACAATAAGAAATAAAGAAGGACAATACATAATAATAAAGGTATCAATCCATCAAGAGGACATCACCCTAGTAAACATTTATGAACCCAACATAGGAGCACCTAAATATATAAAGCAAATATTGACTAATATAAAGGTAGAGAGCAATAGTAACACAATAACAGTAGGGGACTTGAACACCCCACCAACACCAATGGACAGATCTTCCAGACAGAAAATCAACACAAAAACAGGAGCCTTAAATGACACATTAGGATAGATGGATTTAATTGATATTTTTAGAGCATTTCACCCCGAAGAGCAGAATGTACATTCTTTAGAAGAATATGTGGAACATTTTCCAATATAGACCACATGTTAAGCCACAAAACAAGTCTCATTAAATATAAGAAGCTCAAAATTATATCAAGTGTCTTTGCTGACCACAATGGTATGACATTAGAAATCAATTACCAAAAAAAGACCCCAAAACCAAAAACCCAGAAAAACACACAAACACATAGAGGATAAATAACGTGCTACTAAACAATGAATGGGTTAACAATGAGATCAAGGAAGATATAAAAAGATACCTTGAGACAAACAAAAATGAAAACACCCACAATCTATGGGATAGGGCCAAAGCAGTTCTAAGAGCGAAATTCATAGTAATGCAGGCCTAACTCAAGAAACAAGAAAAATGTCAAATAAACAATGTACCTTTATACCTAAGGGAACTGGGGGGGGGGGGAGGGACAGCAAACAAAGCCCGAAGTGAGTACAAAGAAGGAAACAATAATGATTGGAGTGGAAATAAATGAAATAGAGACTAAAAGGAAATACAAAAGATCAATGAAATGAAGAGCTTGTTCTTTGAAAATATAAACAAAATTGGTAAACCTTTAACCACACTCACCAAAAAAAGAGAGAGAACTCAAATAAATAAATTCAGGAATGAAATAGAAAAAGTGACAACTGACACCACAGGAATACAAGAGTTTATAAGAAAATACTATAAGCAACAAATTGGGCCAAATGGAAAATACTATAAGCAACAAATTGGGCCAAATGGATAAATTCCTAAAACATACAATCTTCCAAGGCTTAATCAAGAAGAAACAAAATTTGAACTGACCGATTATTATTAATGAAATCGAATCAGTAATCAACAAGTTCCTAACAAATCAAAGTCCTGGACCAGATGGCTTCACAGGTAAATTTTACCAAATATTCAAGGAAGAATTAACACCTATTTTTTTCAAACTATTTCAAAATATTCAAGAGGAGGGGAGGCTCCCAAGCTCATTCTGTGAGGCCAACATTATCCCAATTTCAAAACTAAAGACATTACAAAAAAGAAAAGTATAGGTCAATGACCTGATGAACATAGATGCAAAAATCCTCAACAAAATATTAGCAAACTGAATTCAGCAATACATTAAAAAGATTATCACCATGATCAAGTGAGATTTTTCCTGGTAGGCCAGTTTGGTTTAATATATGCAAATCAGTCAATGGGATACACAACATAAACAAAATGAAAACTAAAAATTATATAATCATATTAATTGATGCAGAAAAAGCATTTTGCAAAATCCAGTATCCATTTATGATAAAAACTCTCAGCAAAGTGGGACTAGAGGGAACATATCTCAACATAATAAAGGCCATATATGACAAACCCACAGCTAACATCATTTTTAATGGGTAAAAGCTAAAAGCATTCCCCTTAAAATCAGAAAAAAGACAAGGATGTCCACTTTTATCACTTTTATTCAACATACAAGTAGTAATGGAAGTCCTAGCCATAGCTATCAGACAAAAAAAGAAATAAAAGGCATCCAAATTGGAAAGGAAGAGGTATAACAGTCATTTTTTATAGATGACACAAGAATATATAGAGAGAAATAGAGAGTCCCATGGAGTCCACCAAAAAAACTACTAGAACTGAGAAATGAATTTAGTAAAGTAGCAGGATACAAAATTAATATTCAGAAATCAGTTGCATTTTTATACACCTATAATGAAATATCAGGAAGCAAAATTAAGAAAACAATCCCATTTACAATTGCATCAAAAAAATAAAATACTTAGGTATAAATTTAACCAAGGAAGTAAAAGACTTAGAAATGTATAAGACATTGATAAAAGAAATTTTAAAAGATACAAATAGATGGAAGCATATACCATACTCATGGATAGGAAGAAGTAACATGGTTAAAATGTCCATACTACTGAAAACAATCTGTAGAGTCAGTGAAATCTCTATCAAAATACCAGTGGCATTTTTCACAGAACTAGAACAAATAATCCTGAAAGTTATATGGAACTATAAAAGACCCTGAATAGCCATGGCAATCTTGAGAAAGGAGAACAAGGCTGAAGGTATCCTGCTACCTGTTATCAAATTATACTACAAGGCCATAGTAATCAAAACAGCATGGTATTGTCACAAACACAGGCACACAGATCAATGGAACAGGACAGAGAGCTCAGAAATAAATCCATGTACATATGGTCACTTAATCTATGACAAAGAAAGCAAAAACATACATTGGGATAAAGACAGTTTATTCAATAAATGGTGCTGGGAAAACTCAACAGATACATGCAAAAGAATGCAACTGGACCTCCTTCTTACACCATATACAAGAATAAACTCAAAATGGATTAAAGACTTAAATCTAAGACCCAAAACCATAAAACTCCTAGAAGAAAAACATAGGTAGTAAATTCTCAAGCATTACCCTTTGTAGTATTTTTACTGATACATCACATATCTCCTCAGGCAAGGGAAACAAACAAATGGAAAAAAAACAAATGAGACTACATCAAACTAAAAAGTTTTTTCACAGCAAAGGAAGCCATCAACAAAACAAAAAGACATCCTACTAAGTGAGAGAAGATATTCATCAATGATACATCTGATAAGGGATTAATATCCAAAATCTATCTATCTATCTATCTATCTATCTATCTATCTATCTATCTATCTATCTATCTATCTATCTATACCTCATACAGCACACACACACACAAAAAACAAACAATCCAATTCAAAAAGGGGCAGAAGACCTGAATAGACATTTCTCCAAAGAGGACAGATGGCCAACAGACTTATGAAAAAGTGTTCAGTGTCACTAATCATCAGAGAAATGCATATTAAAACCACAATGAGATATCACCTCACACCCGTCAGAAAGGCCATCATCAATAAATCAACAAACAACAAGTGTTGGCAAAGATGTGGAAAAAAGGGTACCCTGTGCACTGTTGGTGGGATTGCAAACTGTTGCAGCCAATATGGAAAACAGTATGGAGGTTCCTCAAAAAACTAAAAATAGAGCTACCTTATGACCTAGCAATTCCACTCCTGGGTTTTTATCCAAAGAAATCCAACAGACTAATTTGAAAAGATATATGCATCCCTATGTTCAGTGCAGTGCTATTTATAATAGCTAAGATATGGAAATAACTGAAATGCCCTTCAACAGATGATTGGATAAGGAAATTGTGGTACATTTATACAATGGAGTATTACTCACCATTTGTGACAACATGATGGATCTAGAGAGTATTATGCTTCATGAAATAAATCAGACAGAGAGATAAATACCTTATGTGGAATCTAAAGAACAAAATAAATGAGCAAACAAAACAGACACAGACCAATAGATACAGAGAGCAAACTGATGTTTATTAGATGGAAGGGGTGATTGAGGGGCTGGGTTTGAGAGGTAAAGGGATTAAGAAGTATAAATTGATAGTTATAAAAGAGTCATGGGGTGTAAAGTACAGTATGTGGAATATAGTTAATAGTATTGTAAAAGCCATGTATAGTGTCAGATAGGTACTGGATATATTGGGGGTATAACTATATAAATTATATAAATGTCTAACCACTACACTGTACACCTGAAACTAATATAAAATAATATTGAATATCAACTATAATTTTAAAGAATTGTCATGGGGATGTGTAGTGTAACATGGGGGATATAATCGATAATGTTTTAATAACTCTGTACAGTGTCAAGTGGGTAGTAGACTTGTTGGGGTTATCACTTTATGAGTTATGCTATGTCTGATCACTAGGTTGTTCTGTATGCCTAAAACTAATAAAAAAATAAAATATAAATACAAATTATTCCAAGAAATTATGCTTTGATCTCTAGGAAAAATAACATTGAAAAATCACACTGAAGTAGCAAATTGTCATAAACAGGTAGTTCCCCAAAATGAAGTATTCCAAGTTTCAATACAAAAAGAAATATTTTAGAATATCAAGATAAAAGTCAGCCTAATGTTTTTCATGACAGTAATTTTTCTCCATGTATATGAAAATATCATTTATCAGAATGAGAATCACCAGAAAAATACTATTTAAAGCTGTTGCTATTTGTATAATATGAATAATAACATTAGTAACATGGGAGTTTGGTACCAATATATTGACCGAGTTTACACAGACAAATCTATGCCAAACAATACTAGGTTCTGAGGATATTATTGTGGGTATTTCAGCTTAAATTTAATGCAACTTCGAGCTTCTTGAACTTTGACCTCAGTGAGTTAAGACACTGAGCACTGGTGGTGCAGACCCACCAGGAGTCTATTTATGCCTGACTGAATTACCTCTTTAAGAAAAATTCGTCCTAAAGGAAACCAGTAGAGATCTTAAGTGTTTTCTAGGCCAGGGCTCAGCATCAGAAGGAGAAGGAGGAGGAGGACTTCAGAAGACAGCAGTGTCTGTCACTTGGCTCAGCTTGCCCACCTGGACCTTTGCCTAAGACAGTGGGGTAGAAGAAAGTCAGAGAAGCCTGGCTCAGATCAGCACTCATGCTGGCAGGGAGTGACATCCGTTGGCAACAGAAGATTTTGCCAGCGCTGGCAGCACTACCCCTGCTGGATATTATTGAATACATCTGAGCTGGTGGCCATAGCACTGCAAGGAGGACCATGGAATATTACTCAACTATAAAAAAGAATGAAATCTTACCATTTGCAACAACATGAATGACCTAAAGTGTATTATGCTAAGGGAAATAAGTCAGACAGAGAAAGACAAATACCATATATATCTCTCTTATATGTGGAATCTAAAGAATAAAATAAATGAACAAACAAATCAGAAACAGACTCATGGTCACAGAGAACAAATTGATAGTTGCCAGAGGGTAGGGGCACTGGGGAGCTGGGTGAAAAAAGTGTGGGGATTAAGAAGTACAAATTGGTACTTACAAAATAGTCATGGGCATGTAAAGTGCAGCATAGGAACTATAGTCAATAATGTTGCAACAACTATATATAGTGCCAGGGGTGTTCTAGAATAATCGTGGGGTTTACTGCATAAATTATATAAATGTCTAACCACTATGCTGTACTTATAAAAACTAATATAAAATAATATTGAATGTGAACTGTAACTGAAAAAAAAATTTAAAAATTCATACTTGGAATTTATTAAGTAGTATCTATTTTTATGCCCAAACCCTGACTGACTTGTTCCATAAATATTTGCAGAATGAATGAGAATTCATTCTGCAAAACAATTCTATTGCATTGACAAGTCAGTAGATATTCCACTCATATTAATCGCTCAAGGGGAAAGAAACTAACATCTTTTGTGAATTGACTGTGTGAAAGGCAATTTATCGTGCATTATTTACCACCTTCAATAATCCTGAGAGATCACTTAATTCTCACCACCACCACTTTACACATGAGACATGGCAAGATGAGTCAAACGTCAAACAGATACCCTGATTCACAAAGCAGTATCTGTCCCACTCTACAGTGTTGCTTTAGTGCATGTCAACTTGGTGTATGCTTTGTGAATAATCACGAATAATTTCAAGAATCATTGGGACACCAATAACAACCAAATTTTTCAGGGTAGATTTTCCTGCCCAGAGCAACAAATCCTAAGTTTCCTCTTAATTATACCACTGAATAGGTTAATGAATTTGATTAAGATATTTGAATCAATTTTTCTTCAATTATTTAGATACCACATGTTTACAAGCTGCTAAAAATGAGCATTTTTCTGGAATGAAATTACAAAGTTAGAAAGAATTATTTTTTAATATGTAAAATTTGGGGTAAGGTGGGTTTACATATTCAAAATAGGAAGGACATTGTACAATAAAACAACAAGCAATATACTTTATCTGTTACAGTTTTATTACCCATCTATATCTGTTGAGATTCTTTGGAGCTTATCCAATAACTATTTCTGCATGACCTTATGAAAATGCTAAAGACTTTGATCCTAAGTACAATCAGCTGAAATGTTTTTCAAAGATTGTTCATTGCAAATTATGCAGAATATTTTAGAGAATGCAATTACATGTGTGCTTCTAAACACTATAGTCATAGCATAAATGATTTTCTATGTTTAACAATAAAGTTGATTTATGTGTTTGGTTTAATGCATGAACAGACACAGTTATCAAAATTATAGTGGTAGAAATACATGTAATAATACAGAATTTCAGAAAATGAATTTCAGAAAAATATTATTCAAAAAGAGAATTAATGTTCATAAATTAATATTTTACATTTTGCTAGAAAATGGACAATCCCACAGGGATTATCTTGTGGCCTTAGTTATTTGTTCTCTGTACTAGTTTTCGATAAGCACAGGAGTTTTTTGAAATAAGAAAAAGAAGTTGGTTTTATTTCAAATGACAGAGTTTTTATATTTGCAAATAAGCAATTGTGGCTCAGATTCAATGTTATTTTTTAATTTCTAATTCTGTTAGAGTGGATGTTTGCTAAGACACAAAAAGTGTCAATTTAAATATCCTGAGAAATAACAGATTATTGTTCAAAAGTATATCTTGTTTTACTATGATGTCTCCAAATCTATTCTGAATGTTCATTTACTTCAATTTTTTTAAAAGATGATGTGACTCGGCAATAAATTTTGAGTGGATAAAATAGTTTCACGTTTAAAAACAATATGGTCAATTAAAATAACTTACCAGCAAACCATATAACAATTCAGAATTTAAATCTTCAGAAAGCAAGCAGATCACTTCACTATCTGATTCATATTAAAGAATAACGGCATTTGTAAAATGAAGACAAGACTAATTATATATACCTGCCTGTACTAAAGTAGAATAATTTCAAGAAGTGCTCTAATTATAATGTTCAGTTAACCTAACATTAAGGTGGCCCATAGTTTGGTGTGACATCCACCTTGTGGTCCTTATAAATTTTGTCACCTTGAACTGAATCACAACTGATTGATTGCTTTATCTACACATAATTCAGATAGTTCTGAATAAAGCTGGCTTCCTGAAAAAAACCAAGATAACTTAATGAAATAAATACATCACACTTGGGTTTATAGATGAGGCAAAGAGCATTATTTATTTAGAAAGGGAAACTTTATCATTTCTGGTGGAAAAAAAGAAAGATTGAATAGAAAATAAAACTGCTAATTAAGAAAAAAAGCCGTTTATGCTAGCTTGCTCATGAAAAAGAAGTCTAATGGAAAACAGACAGGCTAGAAACATAATAGACTCGTGTGGAGGAAGGAGAATACTGGAATAAGTGATTTTTCCCTCTTCTCTGGTTATAACTTAGTCTGTTTATACTTAAAGGCCTCGCTTACAAAAGCACAAACTTTATCATATATTTGCATGTTAGGCACATTTACGTATTGCTCTTGTCTTTTTTACAAGAACAGTATATGTGCATTACTGAAAAGAAAGAAGGAAGGAAGGGAGGGAGGGAGGGAGGGAGGGAGGGAGGGAGGGAGGGAGGGAGGAAGGAAGGAAGGAAGGAAGGAAGGAAGGAAGGAAGGAAGGAAGGAAGGAAGGAAGGAAAGAGGGGGGAGAGAGAGAGAGAGAGAGAGAGAGAGAGAGAGAGAGAGAGAGAACAATGTAGATGAACAATAGGAGAAATATCCATGATCCCACTTATTAACAAACCAATGTCTTCAATTTGGTGCACCCACTTCTTTCTTTCTTTCTTTCTTTTTAATTAAACTTTATTGGGGTGACAATTGTTAGTAAAGTTACATAGATTTCAGATGTACAATTCTGTATTACATCATCCATAAATCCCATTGTGTGTTCACCACCCAGAGTCAGTTCTCCTGCCATCACCATATATTTGATCCCCTTTACCCTCATCTCCCACCCCCCACCCCCCTTACCCTCTGGTAACCACTAAATTATTCTCTGTGTCTGAGTTTTTGTTTCTCATTTGCTTGTCTTGTTCTTTTGTTGTTTTGGGTTTATATACCACATATCAGTGAAATCATATGGTTCTCTGCTTTTTCTGTCTCACTTATTTCACTTAGCATTATACTTTCAAGATCTATCCATGTTGTCACAAATGTTCCTATATGATCTTTTCTTACCACCAAATAGTATTCCATTGTGTTTATATACCACAACTTCTTTATCCATTCATCTATCGAAGGACATTTTGGTTGTTTCCATGTCTTGGCCACCGTAAACAAAGCTGCAATGAACATTGGAGCACACACGTCCTCATGTATAAATGTTTTCAGATTTTTGGCGTAGATACCCAGGAGAGGGATTGCTGGGTCATATGGCAATTCTATTCGTAATTTTTTGAGGAACCTCCACACTGCCTTCCATAACGGCTGCACCAGTCTGCATTCCCACCAACAGTGTATGAGGGTTCCTTTTTCTCCACAGCCTCTCCAACACTTGTTACTATTTGTCTTGTTGATGATAGCCATTCTGACTGGGGTGAGGTGATATCTCATTGTGGTTTTTATTTACATTTCTCTGATGATTAGTGATGTTGAGCATTTTTTCATATGTCTATTTGCCATTTGTATGTCCTCTTTGGAGAAATGTCTCTTCAGGTCGTCTGCCCATTTTTCAGTTGGGTTGGTTTTTTGTTGTTGTTGTTGTTTCGTCGAGTTGCATGAGTTCCTTGTATATTTTGGATATTAGCCCCTTATCGGAGGCACTGTTTGCAAAAATCTTCTCCCATTAAGTTGGTTGCCTCTTTAATTTGTCGATGGTTTCTTTTGCTGTGGTGCACCCACTTCTAACGCCTATTCTTTTCTTTACTTTTCATAAAAATCCTTTAGTTTGAAAATGCAGATTTAAATATTCGTTTTACATGAGTATGAGCATATCAACATAACTTTTTGTAAATTTTTTTCTTTCATCTAATTATTCTACGAAGGCAGCAGATTGTCAACAGAGACAGGTATTTGGGGGAGACAACTATTAATACATGTGGTTTTTTACTTTATATGGCACAAAAAGTTAACTTTCTTATAGCTGTCCTCAAAATTTCAAATACTAAAGCAGATTTTGCTATTTTTGTCAATTTGTGTATTTCCATTAATGGCATGTGGTTGGGTTATATTTCCAAATCTTCTCGTACATAATTTTCCCAGTGTAGATCTCATCGTTCCAAGTATAGTTTATTCCACGAATACGTCAGACTTCTATGTAGCATGCCAAGGTACAAAACAAAGCAAAACAAAACCAATTTTCCAAGTGTGAGATAAAGTCTGAGGTTAGCAGTTTTGGATGGTTGGGCAGGCCCAAACGCTCAATTTCTGTGCATGTAAGCCCTTTTGGCATGGGTGTGCACCACAATTTCTGTTTTCTTAAGCTACTAGTCTAATTAGTTTGCTAGCTCCCCTTCTCATAAACATTCGATGCAGAAGGTTGGGAAGGGGTCACTGAGTGCCAACATGAGAGGCACGGTTGAGCAAAACAAGACTCCCTGGGGATTGTTATAACTAGATAAAGAAAAAGAAAGAGGGGGCGGGGAAGGGTCATTTGTTCACATTACTTAAGTAATCTCATCCCTTTTAACATCAACACGCTTATAAATTAGTCTACGTAGTGTATACATTTATTTGAAATAGTAAGGATGTATTCTAGAAACAGGGAAGATGCTTTTAACAGAGTTTGTGTCTAAGCTAATCATGCTGCCTAATGAGTAAATAGTTAAAGAATAATCACTCTTAGATTAATATTTCAAAGTTTCACTCCACTTGATTACATGGTAATGTAATCAAGTATGTGATTTCACTGTGACCATTTCCTCAAGATAAGCCTTCTTCCCTCTGCCTCCACACGTAGTATATTTCTTTTCCCTTACCCTTTTTATTCTTTTTGACTATCATACCAAGTCTTTTCTTCTTTTCACTTCTGAATGCATGGGATCTCTCTCTACTTCATCGATTCCCAACCATGTGGCTTCTTACCAGTCCACTCCACTGAGCAACCAGCATCGTGGAAGGCCACAAACAATTTCTCAGAGTTAAATTCAATGGACTTTTTAACTCTCCAGTCTCATGCTTTGAATTTTCTGCTATAACTTATGTCTTGTTTCCAGAGTTTTCTTGATGTTCTCTTCACTTGATGCAAGGAGTTTGAAGCTGATGGCCTACTCAGTATCTAATTAAGCCTGAAGATTTTTTTCCCTCATCTTTTCTAAGGTGAGGGTGGGGGAAGGAGTCAGCATGCTGTTTTAGCAAAAGCTGTATTTATTCATGACAGGCACTTACTCAGAAGTTCACATGGTCCTCACCTGCCACTTCACACATCACTGCCTCACTACAGAAACATGCACGTTTGTAACTGAGGCACCGCATTGTCGTGATTCCCCACTGATCTCTCTTTCTCTAATTCCCACCCCTCTTGCCAAATATAATTCGTTAGCCATGTAGTTCTTTTCATGTCTGCATATTTATCATCAGTGTTATCATTCACTCTAATAATGTCGAGTATTTTGCCTGTGTAATGGGCCTAACATTGACATTTTTGTGCCTTAATTTTGCTGCTGAAACCCAATTGTAGATTGCCAACTGATTTCTAGACATTTCCACCCAGATGTTCCACCATCATCCTCAAACTTGACATGTTTAAAAGTTTATGTTCTTCTGCAGCAGATTATTTTTCCTTCTAACTTCCATACTTTTATTAGAGGTATTATTATTCCTTCAGTTGTTCAAATTGAGATTGTGTCTTCTTTTGAATCCTCTTTGTTTATCTGACGATGCCTCATTAGTTACTAAATTTGATGAATAAGGAAATGAAGGACTAAGGTAATAGTGTGAAGCATCCAACTGGTTACTCACAATGTTCTTGCATAGAATCTAAGTTTCTTGATGGTCAAATTGAGTATCCTTTTCTCTGAATTGGGCTGCCTCCACAATGAGAGAATTTGCTACATTTTATGCAAACCTTTCTAACCCCCCAAAATTTAGTAACCAGTATTTTCCTGAATATCAACATAATTTTAGAGTTGTAAAAAAGTTACTTCAACTGGCAAAAAATTGAGCAGTAAACTAAAGAAGTTTTATATTCACTATCAGATTTACAAAGGAAAGATAGATTTTAGTTTTAAAAAATTTGTTCTGAAAAAGTTTGATTTGTGTCTGAAGAGACTCAAAGAGTGTAATGATGGTGAGAATGATTCCAGCTAAAATTTCTTGATGATGGATGTCATTTAATCTTCATAGCAACCCCAAGAAGTATGTCCGTATTATTATTATCCCCATTTTGTTGATAGGGAAATGGAGGTTTGTGGATATTAAGTAACTTGTCCAAGGTCACATAGTTAAAAGGGCTGGGACCAGAGTTATAACGTAGTTCACTTGGCCTGATTCCAAACTCTGTTCCTCACATGAGTGCATGCCTCAACCAAATTGATTCCACATAATTCTGGCTCTCTCAGAAATTCTACATTTTGTATCATTGTTTCTTACATTTTTTAATGCCAGCACATCTTTTCAATAGACTCCACTCCTAAATTACAGTGCCAGTGTTTTCCAGGAATTAGAAGAAGCAGGGAAGAATTGGCATCTCTCCTTGGCATTCTGCAAGATACCGGAAAGAGCAAATCCCTCCAAGGCAAAGTGTTTTGTTCCCAAGGAGCTGTTGAAAATGTCGTCTTGTTATTCGCAGTAGCGAGACCACTTCTTACTGTGAATATTAATTCAGGAAATATGTTCATGAAGGGATCATTCATGTGAGGAGGGCAGCTATGGAAATGCTTGGAGCTCTTTTCTCCCTAGTGGTTTCTATATTCAGTTCAAATCCACATGTCGGTTGAGAAGACTCCTTGTTCTTGAGCGGTGGTACCAGCTGTCAGGTTCAGCAGCTCATTTTTCTTCTCATTTCTTTTTCATTTTCAGCAACTCATTTGGTTTCTTCCCTAAATTCCTATCCCATCTTACCACCACTAATCTAGTGATAAAGAGATTCTGCTTAAAGTATTTCTCATCTTCCAGTCCATTAAAGTATTACAGGATCTGGAATTTTCCCAAACTCTGTAAATTACCATTTTTGTTAAAGCAGACTGTGAAAGTCAACACAGTGTAGAGGATAGTGGGCTAAAGTAATGGATTTTCATACCTGGGTTCTTTTCCACCTGAGAGTCACTTATCCACTCTGGGCCTGTTTCCATATTTATAAAAAGAAGAGTTGAATAGGTCTCTATTGTTCCTCCTATCTGAGAAAATGTCTAATATTTATAGTAATAATAACAATATCTATCACTTATTGAGCATGTATTGAGCATTTTACCCTTTCCAAACACTGTGTAAGTGCATCTTTTTCATTATTTCATTTAATCTTCACAAGAACCTGACATGATATGTGTTAGTATTATCCTACTTTTCATTTCAGGAAAACGAGACGTAAAGGGATTAAATAATTTACCTAATAGCACTCAATGTAGTGAGTGGTTTCCATTGATATTGGTTACACAGAAATATTCCAGTGTATATCTCCTCTGGGAACTGGTCAGACTTGATTTTCCTTGCCCCCTCCCCTTCCTTGAAGTTAGGCATGGCCATATAAATTGCTATGGTTAGTGAAATGTGAACTTAACTGTTATGTCATTCTGAACAAAAGTTTGAGGAGTCAGTATGAAATGTGCCACAATTCTTTTCCCACCTCCATCAATGTTTCACATATCAATGTCAGCTCTATCAACTTGGGTTCTGGAGTGAGCACAAGACAGATAAAGGGCCCCAGACAATCCATACCAGGCATTAAGCATTGAGCAAAAAATAAATCTTTGTTTATCTTGGGGCTGTCTATCACTGCAGTCACTGATATTAAAACCCACAAGCTTAACCACTGTTATGGGCTGAACTGTGTACCCCCAGATTCACATGTTGAAGCTCTAACTCCCAGTACCTCAGCATGTGACCATATTTGGAAATAGGGCCTTTTAAGTAATGACTAAGTTAAAACGAGGCCATTAGGGTGGGCCCTAATCCAATCTAATTGGTGTCCTTCTAAGAAGAGGAAATTTGGACCCACAAAGACAGCAGGGATGCTGTTGCCCAGAGGGAAGGCTGTGTGAGGACACAGGGAGAAGGTCACCTGCAAGCTGAGGAGAGAGGCCTCAGGAGGAAGCAAACTTGCCGACACTTTGATCTTGGACTTCCATCCTCCAGGACTATAAGAAAACAGATTTCTGTTGTTTAAGCCACCCAGCCTGTGGTGTATTGTTATGGCAGCCCTAGCAAGCTAATACAACCACTACGCTCCGTATTCTCCTGGAAAGATAGCACTTACAAATTGCTGAGTCATACAGACCCTAAGAAGTAAAACATCATAACTAAACATTTCAGATTTAATTCACACTGCAATCTATAGATTTTTTTCATACAGATGTTTTTTTTTAATTAAAAACATTTCGCCTAGAAGTTATACAAAGCAATGCTAATGTTATCTGTTATTAGACATTGTTAACAGGTCTGCATGTGAGTCCTGAAGTCTAAAACTGTATGTTTGCTAATACCAGACGTAAATACTTGGGCATCACATGTTGCTGAAAGTATAGCAAATGCAATTAGCATCCATGTAAAGTAAACTCCAGTTAAGTAATAAAAGACCCTTTTACAGTTATGATTACCATAGCTCTGAATATTTTAATTCTCTGCTACTCTATATTTGGAATATTTCTTAAGATAAAGTAACACTTTTAAGGCAATCTATAATATTTTCACGTCAACAATACTGAAAAAATTAAAAGTCACATAATAGTTTCAACATTTAGAACAATTTCTTTAAAGATATGGTAATTCTCCAGATCTTCAGACCCTTACATGATTTAGAAGTAGACATTCTCTAGATTCTCCTCTCTGAAAGGCGTTGCTTTTCGTCTTTATGGAGTGCTTTGAGCATAATCTGAAACCTTTCATTGATGGACACTACAAGAAATATAAATGATAATAACCATTTTAAGATGGCCCCTCTGAACTTTGCCCTAGTGTTACTTCAGTGATTATGTTATATTATAAGGCAAAAAGAATTTTGCAGATTTAATTCAGGTTACTAATTGTTATGGGTTGAATTGTGTTCCTTAAAAAGATGTTGAAATCCTAACTCCTGATATTTATAAAATGTGATTTTATTTAGAAATAGGGTCTTTGAAGATGATCAAGTTAAGATGAGGTCATTAAGGTAGAACCTAATTCAATATGACTTGTGTCCTTATTGAAAGGGGAAAATTGCAGAGACAGATCCTCCTGATGGAAAAATAATGTGAAGAGATAGAGAGAATGTCTGTACAAGCCAAGGAATGCCTGAGGCTCCAGCCGCTACGGGAGAGGCATGGAACAGATTGCCCCTCACAGACCTCAGAAGGATTCAGCCCTGGCAACACTGATTTTGGACTTCTAGCCTTCAGAACTGTGAGATGATACTTTTCTGTTGTATAACCACCTAGTTTCTGGTACTTGGCTAAAGTAGCCCTAGCAAATTAATGCACTATTCATTTGATTTTGCATTAAATAAATGGAAGATTAATAGGGTGGGCACAGTATAATCAAATGAGCTGGTTAAAAGAGAGTTTTCTTCAGCAAGGAAAAAGTCAGAGAAATTCCAAGCATGCAAAGGATTTGATGCACCATTTCAGCCTCTGAAACGGAGGAGGCCAATGGCAAGTAACTGAGGGAGGCTGTAGGAGCTGAGAACAGTCAGGCTGACAGCAGGCAACAGAAAAAAAAGAAAAAGAAAAAAAAAGGAAATTCAGTCCAGCAACTTACAAGAAATCAAATTCTACCAACCACCTGAATGAGCCTGGAAGTAGGTGCTTTCTCAGAGCCTCCAGATAGAAGAGCTGAGCCCAGACAACAGTTTGAACACTTTAATTTTGGCCTTTGATTCCCTGAGCAACAGAACCCAGAATTCTAACCTACAAACTATGAGATAATAAATGGACATTATTTTAAGCCACTGTTTAGGGGTAATTTATTATGCAGCCATAGAAAGTGAATATGCCATGGCTAGCAAATATTGAGTGCTTTCTTCACCAGTCACTATTCTAAGTACTTTACATTAAAAATAAAATAGTCAGAGTATTGCCATGGAGCTATAGTCCAAAGGCAATAAAGATAAATTCACCATGGGAAATTATATGACATATGAGGAACAAGAGCCACGTAACAGACAATTAACAGAACACACTATACAATAGAAAATAGAACCAGTGGAACAAACAGAATGGGAATTTTCAATACGTATAATAAATTTCTTTATAAAGATAAGAAATAATGTTTGGAGCATGAAGCAGGAACAAGCAATTATGAGAAAGAACCACATAGCAATATCAAATATGAAAATAATATGTAATTGTTAAAATAAAAATAGTGTAATGACAAAACAAATCATGCCTTGGCACCACTTTGCAGCCCCCTATAAGAGTGAATTGCCAGATGCATGGAAATAATTTGTCAGAAGCTTTTGAAATGCTATAAAAGAGACCAGAAAAAATACCTTAGAGGAAAATAACTGAATTTCTTTTTACAAATTCTTAAGAATTTGTACTCTCTTAAGAATTCTTAAAATAGGAATTAGGGAGTTTTATATCTAATTTATTCTCCCTCCCCAGATGTTCCACTGTATTATTGAGGCTAAATGAGGTATGTGGAAAAACTCCCAGCACAACTTTATCATAGCTTTGTTCACAGACATGCCTGATTGATTGAACCTTGATTATTCTGTGAACTTGTGATTGACGCAACTCACGAATAATAAATGGAGACAGGAAAGCCAGAGAAGGACAAATAAAATAATTAATCAGGTTGAAGGACTCATCCAAGAGTGTAGCTTGGTTGCTTTGGGGCTATTCTCTTGTGTCAAGCCTTGGCCCATTTCTGACCTCTGCTGTCCCTCTTTCCACTCAGCTCCTGTCCTAGGACTAGCCCTGAGGGTCAGCAGGTGGGAATCTCACATCCCTACAGCTGGCTTAACTCCTCCTCATCTGACTTTCCTCCATTTGAAGAACAGCCCATACAGGTTCCAGGGCAGATTATGCTTAGTGACCTGTCCAGGGCCACAGTGACCTGCAAGCTGGAGAATGGAGAGCAAACATAAGATCAAAGTCAAAGTCAGGAGCTTGTTAAGGAGAAAGCCAGCTCAAGTGAAGGAGAACAAGACACAGATTCTAAATGCAGGAAATCGGTGAACTAGGAAGGTTAAAATAAAGTGACTGGTGAATCAAGGAGGAGGTAGTCTGGAGGATTTCCATCAACAGAGTTCACATCTCTGTGGAACCTTTTCTATGGACATCTATAGAGTCATTTAGAGGATAAGAGACTTGTACTTCTACCCCTAACCATAGCTGAGTGGTGTCACCTTTGCTACCTTTGATAAACTTTTCTGATATTGACTCTCTGATATTGTCCTTGCCTAGAAATGAAGGGTATTTCTTATTCTTCGATCTCGCATCATGATGCTCTACCAATTTCATTTGGAAGTTTAAGACCATTTGCCACACCTTTGGGATACCATGATTTACCTTCTGCCACCTAGGTGGGTGGGACTGTATCTTGCTCTGCTGTCACTAGGCCACTCATCCTGTTGTAATTGACTGGGATGTGCTAAAGGCCAGAAATATGACACAAACATCCAAGGACAGGAGGGGACATGATCACTGTCTACAAATCGCAATGACTGTAAATGGCATTGTTGGTCACATTATGAGTATAAACACTTTTAGAATGTTAAAAGTGGTTCTTTAGATTAAAGTACTATTTTTTACATAAAAATTATATAACAACTACCAGTACAAATTTTATCAGAGTCAGTGGTAATGGCTCAATATAAAAATAAATTTATGAAGGATCTGCTAAAACCCATGTATGAAATCTGTATAATAGATTAGTAAGTAAAATTAGGATTATTCTCAGTATTATGTGAGGTTAATGTCCTAAAGGACAACAGTGTGTGGACCTTTGTTGACTTTTTTTGGAGGGGTGGGGCATCTTAGTACTCATTTTCTCTTCCTAAAAGAACTCTATTTCCTCTGGGGAATTATTTCTCCCAGGTACGAGCAGTCTTTGTGCTACAATATTCAGGATCTCTGCCTTCCCCTATTCAACTTTTGAAGCTTTTCATTCTAAAGTAGAGCCGAGAGTATGCTCGGCTGCCTAGATCTGGGGACTATCTGAAGTGCTGTCTTGGTTCTATGCCTGGCCCTATCTAGCTCTCTAACTTCCCGTCACTGTGAGTTACCCACAGTGAAAGTCTTGCTGGTTCTTGTTAATTGCAACACTAGAATCTCAATGGATATGCCTCTGCACTCTGTTAAGGCATGGCTACATGAATCATTAAGTTTGCAATCCAACAAACCTGAGGACTGGTGTCTGCCCTCCCTCTGACTTGTTCTGTGTTTCTGAAAAACTTGCTTAGCTTCACTGAGCCTTAGCATCCTTACCTGTAGAATGAGGAGCAAAACCCTCATTCCAGGTTGTTTTTGGAATTCGACGTGCATTTCAGTGAAAGTTCTTAGTATACATAGAAAGCAAGCCTGTGAATTTCCATATCAAAGTGGTCCATTAATAATGAAAAATTAGACGTTAGTGATTTGGCCAATGATGACAAGGAGTGTCGGGCAATCATCTAAATATCAAAGATTCTGTAGAGAAACTTACACTTAATAATCAAAATGCATTTCCCCATGTTACTGTATTAGTCAGAGATCAGATTTAGTCATTCGTGGGTATATTAATTCTGGCAATATTTTTTCTTTGTTGGCAATAAAGGTGATAGAAAACTTCCCATATGAATATTTACAAAGTAGCTTGGTCTGGAGTTATGTTTGCATACTTTTACTCAATTCCTGGCAGATTTAAACTGCATCTCTGTTTACAATAAAATGAAAATCATTTGCTTCTTTACAAAAATGCTACTTTCAATCTGAAATAAAGAATAGATAGCACCAGTATACAGAAGATAGAAATTTTGTCCTGGGAAGTAACAGCAGGCTGAACTGGCCTTTTCCAGAAACAATTAGAACTGTGACTGAAGGGTTCTACTTTCTCTGCATTTGCAATGCTTTGTGTTAGTTAATATGCTGTGGAGGCTTCATATCATACATGAATCCTTGGCAGAAACAGGGAAGCTAGTTGACTTACTCTCCTATAACTGAAGATTTAAAAATCTTTCATTGGTGCAACAGTACATTTTTAAAATAAAAACAATAAAGAGAAATATATCCTATAATGTGCTTCGCTCTGTGCTAGACGACTTGGAGCAGTTATTCTAAGGAGCCCAGTTGTCACTTCCACCCCATCAAGGAGCACTGTGCAAAACATAGCCTTCTTTACCTACGAGCTTGACCAACTTGCACTGAGCGAGCACATTCATTTATGGAAATCTGTGTAAACTGGATAGTCATGGGTTCTAGCCAGAGGAGGAAAATGGGAGAACAGCCACTACTTTATGACAACATTTTCAGTGTGATATGAGATCATTCTTCAACCAGATTATCCTGAAATTGTAAAAAGAAATGTGTGTGCCTGGGATTTACCCTTGATTCAAGGAATCAGAATCTCTGTGGGTGAGACCTTAGGAGACTCTTCAGCTGAGCTGATGTTTGAGAAACACTAACCTGGGCCTCAGAAATCTAATTCTTGTACCATCCAATTTACCTTCTGGTTAAGAAGAGAAAACTAGAAGAAAATGCTCTTCATGAACACTTATAGATTCTGTTTTGTGAAAGCTAAAACAAGAAAGAGAATTCTGTATAGCTAGGGAATGTGAGAGAGATTCTTATTAATGGCAAAAATGTTACATTTTGTCCTAATACCACATCTCTCTAACCTAACAGTCATTAACTGGAATCCAGCACAGGGCATGTTTCCCCCACAAATATTATTGGTCAGCACAGTGACTTTTGAAATTTGATTTATTGGCCAGCATTTTAAAACTGGGAAATATAATATAAAAATCAAGATATCTAGTCTTTCCTGAAAAATCGAACTGTCAACAATCAGCTGCCACAGAGTAGCAGCCACCCAACTTTACACAAGCAGTTGGAGTTCATTTTATGACACGACCCACATTCCCTTTTCCCCAACCAACCAAAGTTCCAGTTGACATTTATACTTGAGCTTATGCTGGTGTTTTTGTTGCTGTTCAATTAAGAAGAAAGTTAAATATTTTCACTTTGGGGGTTGTCAATCCTCACCTACCTGGCCCTGGTACCTAGAGGCATTGAGGCTGAAAACTCCAACAGTGATGATGGAAACTCTAATCCCAGTAGACCTGACCCCACTGTTTGCAAAATCTAAGCATAAGAGGGTTCTTTATCAGAAACATAGGCTTTGCATTTTGTAATAACTTTGCAAATAAGTAGCATTCCTATTCAAAACTCTTGGAGGACAGTTCAAAAGAGACATTTGAATTAATAAGCTTAACTAGTTAACAATGCGGGGGGCGGGGCGGGAGACAGACAGAGACTTGCTCTGAAAATCGAAATACTCAGTTCTGGGGCTATAGGACCAAACTGACATTGACTGCACAGGTAATAGTGTATGTATTGTTCAAGTAAGATATACATACCTAGGAAGATTTAAAAGCAGAATTTTTATAATCTACAGGTGAAAAAATTTACAGAGTATATAGCAGTTTATGTTTTATAAAATGACATCATATTATTCCTTTCAGTTTTCACAGAAACTCTGAAAAGATTATATTCTTACCTCATTTTATAGATCAGGACTCTGCTGTTTGGTAATTAACTGATTTTTATGAGGTCAAAATAGCTACGAACCAGCAAAGCTGGAATTTAAACATAGTTCTTTTGATCTAACTGTATTTTTCTATCCATCACAACAACCACCTTCCATTATAATTTCAGGAGTATATTCATATCAAGATAGTGGAATGTAGCACCACAAATCATACTAACCATCAGAAGAGATCTCAAGTTCTAGGCCCTCTGATTTTTATTCCCCCCAAATAAAATAGAGAAATGCAAGGGTAGCTAACTTAAATAATTCTTCTCCTTGTTCAAGTTTAAAAGCAATGTTTTTGTTTTTCATGTCTGGACAATTATCTAAGACATTTACTAGAGGCAATGAAAGGCCATGGAAATGATTATGCTACAGTCAAGTTCGTTGAAGACTTGAACAGGGAAAGGTCTACAGACATGGCATAGCAAAACTGACAGAGATCCTAAAATTGTTTAAACTGGTTCTCCTATTTATAGACGAGGATACAGAGCCCCAAAAAAATGGCATCACTTCTAAATATGATATGTAAACCCCAATCTCCTGGACACTATGAGTATATATTTCTTGTTAAATTTATTTTTAAGAGTTTAATCTTCTTTGTTCATATCATAACTTTGGTCTTTCCCCGCTTAATGTTTTCTGTTTGGGAAGCTCTTTCATCTATAATAATTGGTCTGTTAGAATTTATTTCTTTTCTGGTATCCATTTTTATGAAAGGCTTATTATTAATAAAGTAATAAGTACCTGGGAAACCACCACTCACTCAAATCTGCTACAAATAAACACATAGTCCTCTCTAGTCAATTTCTCAGTCTTGCCTCAACCCAGGTAACTACCATGCTGAATCTCAGGTTTATTCTTTCCTTCTTGCTTTCCTCGATATTTGGGTTTATTACATCTACATGTTTTCAAAAAAGTGTGTATGTGTGTGTGTAGCTGGAAATTAGCCATTTGTATTGAGTGTTTGCTTTTCATGGCTGTAATTCTTTGCTCATTTCTTCTCCTCCTCTTACCCCTAACAATGGTATCTTCAAGTAGTAGTTGACTCTCTGCTTTTATCTCTGGAGACTCTTGCCCTGACAGACTTGATCTTCTCAGGTTTCAAACCTCTCACCTCCATTCTGATGATGCCATGTATAGATCTCTAATCTCTTCCCACCTCTAATCACATCATCTTAATTGCATACATATATGGACACTGGTTTTGTAGTCACAATTTTTAAACTTACTTAAAATATACAATGAAGAAATCAAGGTTTGGCTAAGTGAAGACAAATAGTAGAGATAACATTTAAATTGGAATTAGGACTTCATAGAGAAGAGCCACCCTTCTGGCATGGATAACAAAACTTCACATTTACATGGGAGAAAATTAAGTTTTGATCTTGTCTAAGCTAATATTATTTGAGCACTCTCTGTTACTTGTAGCTAAACTTAATTATAACCGAAACATTGGTTTCTGTGGACCATAACATATAATAAGGGCTAACATTAATGGGTCATTATCTTCCAAGTTCAGTGCTAAGTACTGATCATCTACCACCTCTTTTCATCTTCACAATGACTTTCTGAGTTGCTTGCTATCGTCATTTTCACTTTTAGATGAGGGAACTGAATATTTCTGAAGTACCAAGTTTCCATGGTTAGTAAGTGATTGAGCTGATTTCCAAACCCACTCTTTTTTTTTTTTTTTTTTTTTTAGTTTCAAGTGTACAAAACAAAATAACGTAATAGACATTTACATTCCTCACAAAGTGATAACCGCCCCCCCCAATCTACTACCCCTCTAACATCGAATATAGCTGTTAAAATTCCATTGACTATATTCCTTATGTTGTACTCCACCTCCAGTGACTATACATATTTAGTTATAGTTGAAATTCAGTATTATTCAACTTCAGTTTCAGGTATATAGTGCAGTGGTCAGGCATCCACACAGTCTATGAAGTGATCCCTCTGATAAGTCCAGGGCCCATCTGGTACCTTACATAATCTTTACTACATTATTGATTATATTCCCCAAACTATATTTCATATCCCCTTGACTACATTGTGACTATTAACTTGTACTTTCTAATCCCTTCACCTTCTCCCCCATCTCCATCCCCCTCCCATTTATCAACCATCAGTTTTTTTCCCCCCTATATTTCTAAGTCTATTTCTATTTTGTTTTTTCGTTTATTCTGTTCTTTAGATTCCACATGTAAGTGAGATCATATGGTATTTGTCTTTCTCTGTCTGACTTATTCCACTTAACATAATATTCTCTAGGTCCATCGATGTCATTGCAAATGGTAAGATTTCATTCTTCTTTATGGCCGAGTAATACTCCATTGTATAAATGTACCACAGTTTCATTATCCAATCCTCTATCGATGGGCATTTTGGTTGTTTCCATATCTTGGCTATTGTGAATAGTACTGCAATAAACATAAGGGTACATATATTATTTTGAATTAATATTTTGGATTTCTTTGGATAGGTACCCAGGAGTGGAATTACTGGGTCGTAAAGTAGTTTCATTTTCAATATTTTGAGGTACCTCCATGTCATTTTCCATGGTGGCTGCAGCAATCTGTAATCCCACCAAGAGGGCACGAGGGTTCCCTTTTCTCCACATCCTCACCAGCAGTTGTTGTTTGTTGATTTATTGATGATAGCCATTCTGATTGTGGTGAGATGGTATCTCATTGTGGTTTTTATTTGCATTTCTCTAATGCAAATTAGAGATGTTGAGCATTTTTTCATATGTCTGTTGGCCATCTGTATGTCCTCTTTAGAGAAATGTCTCTTCATATCCTCTGCCCATTTTTTAATTGGGTCATTTGTTGTTTTGGTGTTGAGTTGTATGAGTTTTTTATAAATGTTGGATATTAACCTCTTATCAGATGTATCATTGGCAAATATCTTCTCCCATTCAGTAGGATACCTTTTTGTTTTATTGATGGTTTCCTTTTCTGTGAAAAAAACTTTTAGTTTGGTGTAATCCCTCATGTTTATTTTTTTCTTTTTCTTCCCTTGCCTGAGGGAATTACTTTGTATATTTTCTTCTAGGAGTTTTATAGTTTTGGGTCTTACATTTAATTCTTTAATGCATTTTGGATGTATTCTTGTATATGTCGTAAGAAGGTGGTCCAGCTTCATATTTTTGCATGTAGCTGTCCAGGTTTCCAAGCACCATTCATTAAATAGACTATCTTTACCCCAATGTAAAATCTTGCTTCCATTGTCATAGATTAAATGACCATATAGGCATGGATTTATTTCTGGACTCTCTATTCTGTTCCATTGATCTATGTGTCTGTTTTTATGCCAATACCATGCTGTTTTGATTACTATAGTCTTGTAGTATGTTTTGATGTCATGTAGCATGATACCTCCCACTTTATTCTTGTTTCTCAAGATTGCCATGGCTATTTGTGGTCTTTTCTGGTTCCATAAACATTTTAGGATTATATGTTCTAGTTCTGTGAAAAATGTCATTGGTAATTTGATAGGGATTGCATTGAATCGATATATTGCCTTAGGTAGGATGGGTAGTTTAACTGTATTAATTCTTCCTGTCTATGAGCATAGTGTATATTTCCATTTATTTGTATCTTCCTTGGTTTTTCCCTTCAATGTTTTATAATTTTCAGAGTACACATCTTTTACTTCCTTGGTTAAATTTATTCCTAAGTATTTTATTGTTTTTGATGCAATTGTAAATGGGATTGTTTTCTTAATTTCTCCTTCTGATAGTTTGTTATTGATGTATACAAATGCAACTGATTTCTGAATATTAATTGTGTATCCTGCTACTTTACTAAATTCATTTATCAGTTCCAATAGTTTTATGGTGGAGTCTTTGAGATTCTCTCTATATAGTATCATGTTATCTGCATATAATGACAACTTTACTTCCTCTTTTCCAATTTGGATGCCTTTTATTTCTTTTTCTTGTCTGATTGCTGTGGCTAAAACTTTCAGAACTATGTTGGAAAAAATGTGGTGAAAGTGGGCAAACTTGTCTTGTTCCTGATCTTAAGGGGAATGCTTTTAGCTTTTCCCCATGGAGTATGAGGTTAGCTGTGGGTTAATCATATATGGCCTGTATTATGTTGAAATATGATCACTCTATTCCCACTTTGCTCAGAGTTTTTATCATAAATGGATGTTGGATTTTGTCAAATGCTTTTTCTGCATCTATTGATGTGACCATGCAATTTTTATTTTGTTAATGTGGTGCATCACATTAATTGATTTGTGGATATTGAACCAACCTTGCATACCAGGAATAATTCCACTTGGTCATGGTGTGTGATCTTTGTAATGTATTGCTGAATTTGGTTTGCTATTATTTTGTTGAGGATTTTTGTGTCTATGTTCATTAGGGGTATCAGGCTATAGTTTTCTTTTTTTGTAATGTCTTTGTCTGGTTGGGGGATCAGGATGATAGTGGCCTTGTAAAATGAGCTTGGGAGCTTTCTCTCCTTCTGGACTTTTTGGAATAGTTTGAGGAGAATAGGTGATAATTTGTTTTGAATGTTTGGTAAAATTCACCTGTGATGCCATCTGGTCTAGGGCTTTTGTTAGTTGGGAGCTTGTTGATTACTGATTCAGTTTTGTTGGTAGTAATTGGTCTGTTCTGATTTTCTGTTTCTTCTTGATTTGGCCTTGGAAGATTGTATGGTTCTGGAAAATTATCCATTTCTTCCAGATTGTGTAATTTGTTGGTGTATAGTTGCTCATAGTATTTCTTAAATTTTTTGTATTTCTGTGGTGTCTGTTGTCACTTCTCTTTCATTCCTGATTTTATTAATTTGGGTCCTCTCTCTCTTTTTCTTGATGAGTCTGACAAAGGTTTCTCAATTTTGTTTATCTTTTCAAAGAATCAGCTCTTTGTTTCATTGATCTTCTGTATTGTGTTTTTGGTCTCTATTTCATATATTTCTGCTCTGATCTTTATTATCTCCTTCCTTGTACTCCCTTTGGGCTTATTTTGCTGTTCTTTTTCCAGTTCCCTTAGGTGCAAAGATAGACAATTTATTTGAGATTTTTCTTGTTTCTTTAGGTAGCCTGCATTGCTATGAATTTTCCTCTTAGAACTGCCTTCACTGCATCCAATAGATTTTGGGTCATTGTCTTTTCGTTTTTATTTGTCTTATGGTATCTTTTGTTTCTTCCTTGATTTCATTGTTGACCCATTCATTACTTAGTAACATGTTATTCAGCCTCCACGTGTTTGTGTGTTTTCTGATTTTCTTCTTGTAATTGATTTCTAGTTTCATAGCACTGGGGTCAGAGAAGACACTTGATATGATTTCAGTCTTTTTAAATTTATTGAAACTTGTTTTGTGGCCTAGCATGTGATCTATGTTGGAAAATGTTCCATGTGCACTGAGAAGAATGTATATTGTGCTGTTTGGGGGTAAAATGCTCTAAAAATGTCAATTAAATCCAACTAGTCTAATGTGTCATTTAAGGCCACTGTTTCCATATTGGTTTTCTCCCAAACCCATACTTGACTACTTCTCCATTCTGCCTTCTCTCACAGGTGCTTTGTAACACATCTGAATTGCTACATTAATTATAAACTACTAATCTATTAGATAAACTGGCTTGATGAAAATATTTTTTAATTATTACTTTGTTTCAGTTACTGAAAGATCTGGTGAAAGAACAGAAAGCTGGTACCACAATATCCAGGTTCCACCCTGGCAAGTATTTCTGTTCTTTATTCACATGAACTTATAAAAGGTGCATAGCCTGGGACCCTTCTAACTCATCTTTCAGGTTTAAACAGCAATGTTCACCTTATTGTATTGCATAAAGATGCTGTGAGGATTTGCTTTAGGTTTCAGAGAAGTATTGAAACATACAATGTGATATATAGGTGATGTATTACAGAATTGTACACCTGGAACCTATGTAACTATACTAACAATTGTCACTCCAATAAACTTTAATTAAAAAAAGAAAAAGAAAAACGATTTAAACCATTGGATCCTGCTCTTTTCAATCCTTACAGTAATTTTACCAGTTAGGAATTGCTTCTGGCTGTTGGCAATGTGTCCTGACTATAGACATTAGGGTTGTTTATTACTAGGAGACTAAAAGAAGCTTCTCCTGGCTGAATCAGGCTCCTTTAAGAGCTTTCCAGGACATGTCAGGCAGTGACTTTTCTTGCACATGTCATTGATTGCAAAGAAATTCAAGGGAAGTTTGGAAATGCTGTCATTTAGCTTGGCACATGGCTGGCCAAGGATAAGGATGGGGTAGGCAACCATCAGTCTTGGCCAAAGGAACAATCCAAATGAGTAGAACCCACAGACTCTTCACTCTTGACTCTGCTTATCCCCAATTCAAGACCTTCACAGGGAGTGTGGAGGGTCTCAGCCAACATGCAACACAACCAACTCTTATCTTTTAAAGGTCAGTATATCAGTCAGAGAAGAATAAGAGAGTGAAGACCCTGGAGAATGCTGGGAGGTCTGCTTCTAGTTCAGGAGAGGATGGGTTCCTCTAGTTGGAGTTCTTTACTAATTGAAATTACAGCTCTGTTATTGAAAGAGAGAGCTTTATCAATAGGTTCTGATGCTGCACTGGGAACCTGACACATTTATTCATTTTAGATGGCCCTATTGAAACCAACACAAATACTTAGGATGTTAATCTTTTTTCTTTTTAAGCTGAAATTTAATATCAAGATTCAATATTAGTTATTGAAATCATCTGAAAAGAACTGATCTCTTACAGTTAATCAATATCATTGCCTTTGAATATTCAGTTCCCATCAGTACGAAATTTGAAACTTCAACTCCAAATAATTAGTTAATGATTATCAGGATTTCTTAATGTCCTTCTGTAACCTGCCATCTGGGGAAGCAGCAACAAGAGGCAAACCATCCCTTCAAATGAGATCTTTCCAGTAATTGCCAATTGCTGGAATGATGAAATATATATTAAGAATTTTGAAAATTTACACACCTCCGCAAATTTACATCATAAAACAATAGAATTGCATCAACAATATAGGCTCATCACCAACTTTTGTAGGCCTTAGCCCTTTAGTCTAGATTAATTAAAAATTCCTCTAAAAGTCCAGCCTAATTTACACTTGGCCGTCAGTTAGGCACTCCTTCCTGTGTTCTCCACCATGGGACTAAGCATCACCATTCTCCGAGTTGTCCAAGTAAGAAGCATGAGAGCAATCTCTATGGTTCTCTTTTCCTCACACCCATCCCCATCCAGTTCGTCACTTTGTCCTGAGGATTCTGCCTGGTATTGATCAAACCTGCTCTGTACTTTCCTTGTCCAGGCTACAGCTCTAGTTACAGACTTATGTTGTCTCTGGGCAATATTCCAGCAAAAGTCTCTGAATTGATTTCCCTTCCCTCAATTTCAAACTGTTTAATCCATTCAAATCCTCTAGAGTCCCAGAGATGCTTCTAAATTACAAATCTGGACATGGTCACTCTCTTGTTGAAAATCCTATATGGCTCTACAGAGATTCCATGATAAAGGCTAAACCATTGGTTTAGCATTTGAAGCCCTTTGAGGTCCTGCTCTTACCTGTCTCTCTAATCATATTCCTGCCACACCTTATACACACTCTCAATCCAACCTTTCCAAACGGACTCCTCCCTGCACAAGTCCTATAGTTGACTGCCTCCACGACATTTAAATGTATTCACTCTGGAATTCCTCTGGGATGCCCTTTCTTTTCTCTTTCTCAATCTGTTTTGCATCTCATCTTGTCCTTCTAAACTGCTCAAGTGTCACCCCTCAGAGAAGCCCCTCTTTACTGTCTGTCTGATCTAGCTGTACACCCTCTGCTCCTGAATTGCTGCCCAAACTTTTATAAACAAGTCATTATGCTTAAAATTCCTTGATCTACTTGGGTTTCACCACTGTGAAACAAGATGCTCCTTAAGGATGGGAGCTATTTCCTTTTCTCTTTTGTATTCCTAGAGTGTAGCACAATGTCTGTAATGGAGGGGTGCTGAATATGTTTGGAAATAACATAATGAAATAATTAATGAGCCTGGGATCTTGCACAGTTTAATTTTCTGAGAATCAGTCTTTGCAAACACTCACAATAGCATACTCAAAGTCACCTGTGTACAGTCTCCATCATCCCCCTTCTTCTCTCATTTCTTACCATTTGCAGACTAACATTGACAAGGTGAGACGGGGAAGAGGGCCCCTTTTCAACAGAACACATTCTTACCATCAACATTCCTACAGGGGAAAAAAAAGGAAGGCCCCTCCCCCTGCATTTTTTTTTTAACCTTCTAATTAGATTTACAATAAGGGAGAGCTTGAATGGGTACAGAAATTCTCGGAGACAAACGCTGCTCCTCCCCTTCTCACATTTATGGCAGACATAAGTAAATGATTAGAGCACTCTCTTCATCTGGGTCTCAGAAGTCTTGGAACATTTCTCATCCTGGTCCACAAAACAGCCACTACTAACCAGTCAGCATTTGCTATCCCTGAACTAGACTAACAGTTATATTTGACCTAGAAAAGTCAAACAGTGTGGGTGGGAGGGGTAGCATATGTGTCCACCTAGACAGAGGTAGCAGCAGGTGCGCCTTATTTGTGTTATCAGAAACCCTCTACTGCTCTTTCTGCAAAATGTCCTTTCCCACTCCAAACACGCAGCTGGGATGGACGCTGCTGTGTTCTTATAGTCAAGAGGTGGACACCGGATAGAAGTAGACTCAATTCCAACCCTTCTCTGCTATTTTAAAGAAGAAATGGTAGGGGTGGGCCCCTCTCCAGTGGTAGAAGTGAATCTCTTTCAAGGCTCCAGAACTGTTGACTAACATTTGTACCTCCAGGGTGAGCGGCTGAGCTACAACAGGAGAGAATCCCAGTGAGAGAGGAAGAGTTGTTAGTGATCAAGACCCTGAGCTCCAATCACAGGCCAATCCTTCCCACAGGTAGTGGCATGCCCTAGGATTTTCCAAAAACTCCTCTGTTAACTCATTCAAGTTAGTTCTCTGTCAATTGTACCCAAAGAATTCTGACTAATTCAGAACTCTGCAATACTTAGGACCTTGGAATTCAGAGAACTTCAGCAAGACTTAGCCAAGAATATGTGGACTTTGTGAGAAACAGTCTAAAATATTGGCAAATAACATTATCTACCCTTTGCTCTAATAATGCGGTAAAACAATGATTTGCTTGTTAATATTTTTATGTCTGATTTTTTTATGCACTGGGGATAAAGTGGGAAAAACTTTGTGCTCTGAGTCAGGTCCCTTACATTCAATTGTTGTCCTATCACTAATTTGTGCGATCATTTAGCCCAGCCAGCCTTCAGCCATGCATGTTTTTAAAGTGGGCTCCAACAAAATTTCAGTGGACTGAGTTTTGAAAATATTTTGCAAACATGCTAGTACCTTTAGACTATTTTAATAAGAAAAAGATGAATGTTCCAATAGAAAAGATGCTTAATACATTTTTAAAATAGTCTCAAAGACTTAGAAGATGCATGATTTTTAATATTGTCAAGATCATTTGGGTTAAGAATTCTCACACCTTGATCATGTAAGTTTTCTGGAGGCAATGTGGAAATATGTAGTGACATTTTATTGTGACTTCCCTTCAATCCAGTAATCCCATTGTAAGAAATTTATTCCAGGAAAATAATTTGAAAAGTGTTTGTCCAAGTTTTGAACATGAAAACTCATCACAGCCACATTTATTATATATAAAACGAGAACAACTTCAATTTTCATTAATCACGTATTAGTTAAATATAGAACCATAGTGAATCAAATCAATAGAACCCTGTACAATTTTATAAAAAGGAAGAGATTGTTCTATGTGCCTAGAACGAATGGTGCCTGTTGCTGGGGATGTGCTCAATAAACATTTGTTAAATGAATAAATCATTTTTTTTTTTAAAAAGGACACAAATAGAATATATGAAACTATCAGGAGTTAGGACATGATACTATTTCCTTAAAACAAAAAGGAGTTGTTTATATATGCGCACAAACATCTTTAAGAGAAGATATACAAAGTTTTCATAGTGGTTATGTCTAGACTTTAAGATGGGGAAACTTTCATTTTAATATAATATGTTTCTATACACTTTGCTTTTATTTTTGCAGTGAGTATGTATTGCTCTTATGAGTTTAATTATACAGTTAATACATAGGCTCATATTTATATATCAAGCTACTTAAAGAAAACGTGCTCTCTTGTGCAACCTCCAACTCCAGTCCTCTTCCCAGAGCTAACACTGTTCATAGCATATTCTTTTGGACCTTTTTATGCATGTTTAATCACATTGATTTAGTTTTGTTGAGCACGATTTTTCCCTCTTAATATGATATCATACTGCATGCATTGTTTAGCTATTTTCTGTTTTTGTTTATCAATGTGTTTTGGAGGTCTTTATGTATATACAGGCATATCTTAGTCTCTTTATTGAAAACATAGTATTCCATAGTATGCTTGTACCCTAAAATGACTCAATCATTATTCTACTGAAATTCAAGTATTTGTATTCTTTTGTGCTCCAAACTTAGCTTGATTAAAATGTTGTTACTATAAAAATTCTTATTTAAGACTTTTTACACGTTTCCAAGTTGTTCTCTCAGTAGATATCTAAAAATTGAATTGCTGAGTCAATACAATAGCCATTAAGAATTTTAATAGGCTCTGCCCAACTGCATACCACAAATGAAACAAAACAAAAAAACCCTTTAAGTTATGTTTACAACAACCATACATGGGTGCATATTTCCCACATCCACAGTATCCCTTGATATGGCTATTTCTTTAGTTTTGACAAATTGGTGAATAAAGTGGTATAGTTTTGTTTTTAATTTAATTTTGTGATTACAACCAAAATTGAACATATTTACTAACATTTATTAGCAATTGGAATTTTCTCTCTTGTGACTTTTATTCCTTTTAATTTTTTTCTCCCTTTTTCTATGGGGATAATTCTTCCCTGCTGATATCTGGGTGTTTTTTCAATATATTATTTACATGTGTATTTGTTTTATATGTTGCACACATTTTTCTCAGTGTGTTGCTTATCTTTGGTGTCTTTTGTTTACAAAAAATTAATATTTTTTATTTTTTCCTTTATGATTCCTAATTTTGTCTTCTTTGAAGAAGACTTAGCTCCCCCAATATTAGACATACATTTTATTTTAAACACTTTTATAATTTTTATTTTAAATTTCCCTCCTTATTCCTTCTGAAATGTATTTTTAAATGATGTAAGCTATCATTTTTTACATGGATAATTGATTGGCCCAATAAAAATAAATTCAATAAAAATTGAGCTGACTATCATGTTTTTATTGAGTTAAAATGCTATTTTTGATAAACTAAATTTCCATATGTACAGTACTTGCGTTGATTACTGTATGTGACTCTATGTTTACTTTGTTTATTTATTCCTGCAAAAATACCACACTATTTTGAATATTAGTGTAGTAACTTTTGGTATCTGATTAGGCAAGTCTTTCCATCTTAATTTTAAAATAATTTTGGCTATTTTTATCTATTTTTGTTTCCTAGATTAATTTTAGAGTCAGATGGCTAATTTCCATGAAAAATTATGTTAGAATGTTTTATTAATTGGGTTTGACAATTTTCAACATAGATTCTCCCCTTCCCAGAATGTGGTATATCTTTTTATTTCTTCAGATCTCTTTTCATATCCTTAATAAACTTTTAAATGGATGTTTCTTACACATTGTTAGTTTTTAAAATGCAGTTTGTGGTTTTGCTCCTATTCAATCAGACATTTTCCTATGACGTTTTAATTTTTACTTTATTTTAGTAAGATTTTTAAAGATTTATATTATTTGAATTGATGTTATAGTTAAATTAAAAACCAAAAGGGCTTTGGTTTAGCTTTATTTAGCTTCTTAGCAAAATGTCAAGTCCAGTTGTGACACATGTCTTAAAGACACATGCTATTTTTTAAATTAAATATATTGGGGTTACATGATTAATAACATTATGTAAGTTTCAGGTGTACAATTTTATAATATATCATCTGTATATTGCATTGTGCGCTCACCACCCAAAGTCTAGTCTCCTTCCATCACCATATATTTGACCTCCTTTACCTCTTCATCCTCCCCCCACCCCACTTCCCTTCTAGAAACAACCATATTGTTGGCTGTGTCTATGACTTTGTTTCGTTTGTTGCTTTCTGTTTTATATACCACATATAAGTGATATCATATAGTTCTTGTCCTTTTCCATTGGACTTATTTTGCTTAGCACAATACTCTCAAAATCCATTCATGTTGTCGCAAATGGCAATATTCCATCTTTTTATGGCTGAGTAGTATTCACTGTATATACGTATATATCATATCTTCTTTATCCTGTCCTCAGTCAAAGGACACTTGGGTTGTTTCCATGTTTTGGCCACAGTAACTAATGATGCAATAAACATAGGGGTACATATGTCTTACAAATAAGTGTCTTCAAAATCTTCAGGTAGATACACAGAAGAAGGATTGCTGGGTCATATGGCATCTCTATTCTTAATTTTTTTTCAAAAAAATTCCGTACTGTTTTCCATGGCTGCACCAATTTATATTCCTACTAGCAGTATACAAAGAGCCCCTTTTCTCCACACCCTCTCCAACACTTGTTATTTCTTGTCTTGTTGATAGTAGCCATTCTAAAAAGTACAAGATGGTACCTCATTATGGTTTTGATTTGTATTTTTCTTGTAGTGAGTGAAGTTGAGCATAATTCATATATCTGTTGGCCATTTGTATGTCTCCTTAGGAAAAGTGTTGGTCCGATCCTCTACCCATTTTTAATTGGATTATTTGTTTTTTGTTGTTGTTGAGTTGTATGAGTTCTTTATATATTTGGTATATTAGCCCCTTACCTGAGGTATCATTGGTGCATATCTTCTCCCATTTGGTTTGTTGCTTTTTGGTTTTGTTGATGGTTTTGTTGTATAGAAACTTTTTAGTTTGATATAGTCCCATTCATTTATTGTTGTTTTTGCTTCCTTTGCCTTTGGGGTCAAGTTCACAAAAACCCCTCTGAGACCAAGGTCCATATATTTAGTACCTATGAGGTCTTACATTTAGGTCTTCGATCCATTTTGAGTTAATTTTTGTGTATGTGTCAGATAGCAATCGAGTTTCACTCTTTTGCATGTGGCTTTCCAATTTTCCCAACACCATTTATTGAAGAGGTTTCCCATTGTATGTCTTTGACTTTTTACAAAAATTAATTGCCCATATATGTGTAGGTTTATTTCTGGGTTCTCAACTCTGTACCATTGGTCTGTGTGTCTAGTCTTCTGCCAATGCCATACTGTTTTGATTATTGTAAACTTGAAGTATAATTTGAAGTCAGGGAGAAGACACATGCTATTTAACACTGTTAAAGCTATTCCCTATGAGAGATTCTAATTGGTTACTGCTGTGCATAGGAAAGCTATTGATTTTTCTAAGTTGATCATGTAAGACCTCTTTCTGGATCATATTCATCCTTGGTGGTTCTGAGTCACTTGATGCTCTGGAATTCTTAAATAGACAATAATATTGCCTACAAATAAAGACGTTCAGTCTGAATGCTTTTGGCTATAAGTAATAGTCACAGATTTAAACAAAAAAGAGATTTATAATGCACATCCCTGGGGCAGATACCCCAGACTTGGTTAGTTCAGCACCTCATGGTCTTCATCACTGACTCAGGTTTTCATACATCTTTCCAATTCCAGTGTATTAGTTTTTTCTTAGGCTGGTTTGCCTCATGATTACAGGATGACTGCAATAGCTCAGATGTCACATCCAACATGAAAATACACAACAAAAGAAGACAAAATTCAGATTCTTATTAGCAACAAATAGAGGTGGATAAATGTTCGATATATAACTCCTTTTCAATATTAATACCTCTTGTTTCCTTTTTTATTTTCTGCCTGATGCATTACCTAAGATTTCTATCATGACACTGAGTAGTAGCAGCAATAGTAGGAATCCTTATCTTGTTCATGAATTTAATGGAATACATCTAATGTTTCACCATTTGAATATTACTAACTGTAGATCAGAGATTGGCAAACTAAGGGTCATTTGGCCCACTGTCTGTTTTTGTATGGCCTGAGAGTTAAGAATGGTTTTGACCTTTTTGAAGAATGTACAGAAGAAGAAGCAGAAAGAGGAGGAGAAGGAAAAAGGGAAGGAGGAGGAGGAGGGGAGGGAGGGAGGGAAAAGAGAAAGAATATGCAACAGAGACAGTACATAGCCTGGAAAGTCTAAAATGTTTACTATTTGCCCTTCTTAACAAAAGTTTGATGACCTTGGTGTTGATCATCTTCTAACACTTCATCAAGTTAAAAGAAAGTTAAACAATTCCTACTTTTCTAATTTAAAAAAAAAAATCAGAAGTGCTGAATTTAATCAAATGACTTTACACTATTTACTGAAATGATCATATAGTTCTCCTTTTTAATTTGCGAATGTAGTCAATTACATTAATAGATGTTTCTAATGTTGAACCGTTCCTGATTTTCTGCAATAAATTTTACTTGATTACAATTTCAAAACTTTCTTTTAATTCTGGGTTCAATTTGAATGACCTCTATGTTGCAAATCCAATGGCCAAATAGTATTAGTCATATTAGGTGAAGTATTGGTGGTATTTTTACATGATATATCTTTCCATCCTTCTTTAAATACTTTTGTAACTTTACTTTTTGGACAAGACTGGTTTATGGTTTTCCTACAAATTGCTTGCTTTTTCTCTTCAGCCTTTTTTTTGCCACACATGATTTTTAAACATAGACTCTTTGCACAGTGAGGCAGTTTGTGTATTTACAGTACTATGATAATAAAAGTAATAGTACCTTCCCCCTCCTAGGATTATTGAAAATACAGAGGGTGCCAAAAAAAATGTACACACATTTTAAGAAAGGAAAAAACTGTATTAAAATTATATACTAATATATACTAATAACAAAAGATGAAGACAAGTCATATGTATACGTTTTTTGGCACCCCTGGTTATGTATGTGTTTTTATTTAAATATTTGTGAGATTATTATGAGCATTAATATGTTTTATTTTTTCTAATTATAATTTTCTTTTTTTATCTTTATTAAATTTATTGGGGTGCCTTGATTAGTAAAATTATATAAGTTTCAAGTGTACATTTCTATAATACACCACCTATGTATTGCATTGTGTGTTCACCACCCAGGGTCAGTTCTCCTCAGCCTTTAAATTCCAACCTTGGATTGTTCCAGGGCTCAATTTTAAAACTGTTCTTTTCTTCATCTTTATTTACTCTCTGCACGATCTCAACATTCCCATGGCTTTGAATTCCACATTGCACACTGATGACTCAAAATTTTTATATTCAGTATATATGGAGCTCTTCTCAAGCTCCATACACATGCATTCCCCTGCCTACTCAACATCTCCACTTGGAGACACCTCCAATAGTATGTCCATATCTAAACTCTACTCTTCCCTGCCTCCAGTTCTGCTCCTCCCACAACCTCCCCACCTCAGTAAATGGTGACTTCATCTTTCTGGTAGCTGGAGACAAAAACCTTTGAAATGTCCATTCATTCACTCAATAAATATATGGTGAGTTCCCATAGAACCCAGATACTTTTCTAGACTCTGAGAATACGGCATGTGAACAAAAGAGTCAAATCATTACACTCATTGAGTTTTTATTGTTAAAATAAACAAAAATAATATATATACACTATGTCTCACAATGATAAATGCCTTCAGTAGGAAGCAGGGATGGAAGGTAGGGATCACTGGTTGTGGGGAAGGTTTGTGATTTGAGATATTGTCAGGGAAGACTTTATTGAGAAGGTGAGATTTGCCATTTAGTGAGAGGGAAGACTGCAAGATGAGCAGGTTTGGTGGGGGGGCTGATGAGTTCAGTTTTGAATGTAAGTTTGAGGTACTTATGAGACATTTAAACAGAGGCATCAGTAGGAAGTTGGATATAAATCTAGAATTCAGAAGAGAGGACAGTCTGGAGACATAAATTTGAAAGCCTTCAACATATGTATAGTACTTAAAACCTTAGAAATGGATGGAATCATCTAGGGAGTGGTGTGGATAAAGAAGTGAAAATGCCCCCAAGTTACGCCCTGATACACACCCCAATATGTAGAGATGAAGGATATGAAAAAAGAAGAGAGACTGTGAAGAAATAGTCAGTTACATGAGAGAAAACCCAGAGGGATGGTTTGCAGGAAGTCACATGGGGCATGTGTTTCAAGGCAAGCATGATCGGCTGTGTCAAAGGCAGCTTGCTGCAGGTTACAGATGAGGACTAAGAACTGACCATTGGGTTTAGAAACATGGAGATAATTGGCCAAATTGACAAGAGTTGCTCAGTGAAATGGTGGGTCCATAATACTAATTGGATCATGGGTTCGATAAAGAACAGATGGAGAGGTATTGAAGATGTAAAGTTGTGACAACATTTTTGAGAAGTGTTGCTGTAAAGGGGAGTAGAGAAATGCAGCTGTACCTGGAGGGAGATGTGGGGTCAAGAAGTGTTTTGTTTGTTTGTTTGTTTGTTTGTTTGTTTGTTTTAGATAATGAAAGATAATAACATATCAGTATGTTGATGGAAATTATCTAATTGAGAGGGAAAACTTGATACAGGAGAAAGGAGTCAACTACTGGAGAGGTATTTTTGACAAGATAGGAGCTGAACTTGGAGATACTATTGGACTTAGCACAGCAGTTCATTCAAGGTGAGAGGAGAAACAGTTCATGGGTGGAGAACAGGGAGGTTGGTAGATACTCGAGTGGGAACATCTGATTGCCTTAATATTTCCAGTGAAATCAGAAGCAAGTTTATCAGATGAAATTGAGGATGGGGCAGCAAATATTGGAAGACTGAGGAAAGAAAAAGAGGAGAAAGAATTGTCTTGAAGAGTGGAAGAGTGACTAGATTAGCAAATGTAATAGGGTTGCTCAGAGGTTTCCTTCTTGTTTTGTAATAAGTGGCTTTATTTTTATAAGCTTATCTCTGAAAATTGGTTTAGCTGAACTCTATAGATATATAGTGCCCCCACAATTAATTCCTAAACATTCTGTGGTTTTCCTTAATTCGTTTTTTAAAAGTATATTTCCAAATTTTTCAAAGATATAATTTTGTCAGATTGTTTTGGTTTGGATAATCTTTTCATTATTAATTTTAACATTATTGCAACATGCCAGTGAAAATTTATTATAATTTCTGCTTTTGAAATTTTGTTGAGATTTCCTTTGTGGCCCAATACAGCGTCAAGGATTAAAATGTTCTAGGAATAGTTGAAAAAACGGTATATTAACTTATTGTGATGCACTAATATAGATTTTGCCTAAAAATGTATGTTGTTATTGGGTCAAGATTTTTAAGTTTAGTATTCAAAATTTTTTTAGTATTCAAATATTTAAACATTGCTTTTTTCAGTTTCCTTGATCTATCAGTTCTGAGAGAAGTGTGTGTATAACTGGATTTGTTCAACTATCCTTGTGTTTCCATCAGCTTTTGCTTTACTCATATTTGAGTACTGTGCATTTAGAGGCATAAAATCTCATGACTATTGTACCTTCTGGGAAGATTCTTTCTTTATTAAGAAATATTGCTTTTTTTCCTTTTAATGCTTTTACCTTTGATTCTATTTGGTATAATAGGAATATTTCTGTATCTTTTTTATTGTTCACCTGATATATCTTTTAGCCAATCCTTTATTTTCTAATTTTCAGTTATTTCATTCTGATGGTATTTTTATTACTCTAACCTGAGAGTGTTTCTCTTTAATATTGCTGATTATTAATAGTTTGGGACTTTTATAAACATTGTATTTTGCTTTCTCACTACTATTTTCTTATTTTTTTGTACATCATTTTGTTAGATAGACTTAGTTGTCTGTTATGTCATATACATTTTATATTAAAAATATACACACACTATGTCTAATATTCTAGTGGTTAACCTTACTTATAAAACATTTTAATTTGATTTTTGTCAAAGTAATACTTTCACATAAGTTAAAAAAAAGTTAGACAGTACTAAAAATCCCATTTAAAAAAGCAGAAGTTCTCTGTAATTTTTCTCCACAGGATTTGCCACAACCTGACTCCTGAGATGGAGAGACAGGGGCAGGATGACTTCCAGGCAGACCATTTCAGGAACTGACTATCTAGGCTTCTGGTTTCTCCTGGTGTGATAGCCATCAGGATGTCTTCTCTGTCTCTGGGGCATTCCACACATGGCTCCACAGGCTAGTCCTGTGCCAAGTGACCAGGTTCCTCTCCTGGTCACTTCTTGGCACAGGACCAGCCTGCTTCCACTCTAGTGCCCCAACCCTTCCCTGACCATTTCCACAGAGCTACCTCCTGCTCCTTATATTCTCTTCTAAAACCCCCCTGAAGCTTCGCCCATCTTTGGTAGCAGTTCTTTGTTGTAAGTTCTTCCCATCTTCTTCCCATTACTAGCTAACATGCTATAAATATATATTTTACTAATTTATGCTTGCTATTATCTGTTCCTACAACTAGAATGAAAGTTCCATGAGGATGGGGATTTTTTTTTTTTTTCTTTTTTCTAAATTCAGATTGCCACTGTCCTGGTCCCAGGAATCGTTTCTGGCCCACAGCAGGTGCTCAATGCGTATTAGTCTGAGGTAGTGTTTGTAAAACAAAAGTTAAGAGTGCAGCCTCAGAAACCAGACTCCATGGATTTCCATCGTTTAGGGATTTCTTACCTTCTGGTCCACAGAAAACACCATGCACCCCTTCTCATTTTCTAGCACTGTCAGAGACAGCGTCTGTCATTGGGTCAAGTGGGAGATGGAAACATAGGCTCAATCCATCATATTGAGTCAATTCCAAGTATTTCTTTGATCATTAGTGAAAAATATTAACATTTTCCCATTTGAGGACAAAAACAATCTACCTTGCTTAATAAGATCAAATGAGGAAAGGAGGCAAGTTAGACACTTGGGCTCCAAAATCTAGGAAATGTGAATGAGGGTATTGTCATGTCCTATCTGACGTCCCAGTTTCTGCCCTTCCCAGTCTCGTCCTCCTGGCTTACTCATGTCTCATCACCCCACATCCACTGTCCTTTCCAATTCCCATACCAGTCATAACTTAAAGCAGGAAACTCTCTCTAAAGGTGTGAGGGTTGATGGATTAATCAATAAATAGATCCATGAATTGGGACATATCACTCAACAAAATCCAAGGCATCTTTGTTTTCAATATTATGAGGAGAATGTGGTTTTGATTTTGAACTGATGATTGTGCTTCCAAGATTCTTGGTGTAGTAGAAGAAAGAACATGGGCTCTGAGGAAACCCAGATATGAGTCTGCTTCCTAGGGCTGCTCTTTCCACTAGTTTACTTTGGGCCAGTTACCTAACCTCTCTGAGTCTCAATTTCATAATCTGTAAAACTGGAATAAGAATATTTTCTCTGAAATTAGGCACCACCGCTACCCTACACACAGTAGCCTAAGCCACTGTAATCTCTCACTAGAATATTGCAAAAGTTCCTGGATGGTCTCCCTGCCTCGTTGCTGCTCCCCCCCTCCCACCCCCCTACCGCCCCAGTCTATGTCCAGCCCAGCAGCCCTTCCGACCAGGCCATTCTCCACAACTTTGAGCGGTTCCTTCATTTCACTCAAAGTAAAAGCCCAGTCCTCACCAAATCTGGTCCCTTGTTACCTCGCTGACCTCCTGTCCTAGTGCTGTCCCCTCATTCACTGCACACCAGCCACAGAGACCAGCCACAGAAGCCGCCTCGGTGCCCCTCAATCATACCAGGCAGCTTCTACCTCAGGCACCTTGATACTGGCTCTACTCTCTGCCTGGGGTGCTCTTTTCCAGCAAGGCTTTTTTTTACTAACATGTCATCTTTTTTGTCAGGCTTCTCTTTGACGCTGTCAAAATTTCAGCTTTCCCCTGATACTTCTTCTGCATTGGTTTTTCCTCTTAGCAGTTATTACTAGCTAACATTCTATGAATATATATTTTACTTATCTATGCTTGCTATTATCTGTTCCTATAACTAGAATGAAAGTTCCATGAGGATGGGGATTTTTCTTTTTTCTTTCTTTTTTTAAATTCAGGTTGCCACTGTCCTGGTCCCAGGAATCATTTCTAGCCCACAGTAGGTGCTCAATACATATTAGTCTGAGGTAGTGTTTGTAAAGCAAAAGTTAAGAGTGCAGCCTCAGAAACCAGACTCCATGGATCCCAGTCTAGTTCTCATATTTACTAGACATATAACCTTGGGCAAGTTACTTAACTTCCTGAGCCTCAGTTTTATTATCTTTAATATGGAACTGGTATTAATACATAGGCATAGAGATTTGGGGAAGATTAAATGAAATACTGTAAAGTATTTAGAACAATGACTGGCACATAGTAAGTCATCAATAAGAGATAGATATTATTATTGACGTGTCTAGCTACAGTAAGTGTTTAGTTTAATGGTAGTCCTAATCATTATTAAACTCAATCTGTAAATCTGGTGGCCTCAGAGAATGAGCAGGTTTAAGAGGTGAAGGATGCAATTATCTAATTAGAATTTAAAAAGCCAGATAAGGAATCTGTAGCTAAACTGACCAACTCTAACACAGCTTATGCTAATACTATCTAACTCCAAACAGCTGATTAAGTACAATATGATTGAAGAAGAAATGGCACTGAAAAGACAAGGGTCCAGGTTGTGGTCACAAGGTCGGTGAACTTAGAAGGTTCACTTCATCTCACAGGCAGAACAAAGTATAATTAACCAGACAGGAGCACAGCGGCTTTCTGTTAGAGTTCCCTGAGCAATCTGGTCAGGGCTGAAGGAGGAGGCAGGCACAAGATTTTATTAACTGTTCTATAAGCAAAGGCCCATAAAAGCAACGTTGTTCTGTATCAGCAAATTCCATTGCAGACATGTTATCCAGTGACAGCAGAAAAGCTATAAAACACATCATTCCTGAACCATGAGATGAGGACAGGGCCTCCCCTTCATCTGACTACTTCCCCTTCTAATGTTGAGTTTGTGGATTTTGGAGGGATGGTATAGATAATTACTGTTCTTAAATTATGTAAGCCTTTAGGTAATCTAAAGGAATTATAGGCCTTTTTATTATTCTATGATTATACTTATAAAATGATAGCTGAATAGTGGAAAAATCCTTGAATGAGTTTGTTTTTCGAATAATCAGTTTTACTGACCTGGCTATTGGGATATTATGGAGACACAATATATATACATAAAGAGTTACGAGGAAGAAAAGGAAAAGTGAGCCATGGCCACATAGCACTTGAACCTCTGCACAAATGCTATCACATAGATGCCCTGTCTCACCACCCAGGGCTCCCCTGCCCTTCCTGAGGAGGGGGCCTTTTAGATCAATCTGGCCCATGGCAGGAAGTAAACTCTAGTTCAACACTCAGCATCAGTAAAGCTTAAATAGAGCCAGACTGACTTAGCATCCTCTTTCTAACTGTTGAGTTCTGCTTTGTTCCCTGTGGAGTAATTTACTCAGAGTCTGCTTCCCTGGAGGCAGATTCCTACCTGGATGACAGCTCTCACCTGTTCTCCATGGAAATGAAAGGCCCATCCCGAACCCCCAAAGGGGACTGTCTCTGTGTAAGAATCTCTGAATTTAGAGATTCCTAGACATCCCAAGGCTGTGATCTAGCCATCAATGAGACACTGCCTTCCTCTTGGCCAAGCTTCCCTGATGCTGAAAATTTACCTGGACATCCACCTTCAGACCCTTGTCCTGCCTCTCTAAAGCCTGCAGCCCTTCCGTCCAGCTCCACTCCACTGGGGGTCTGGGCTTGGGTGTGGCACCTTCCACTGGCCTGATCAAGTAGCAGATACTTTAACGTGCATTGCCTTGTTCTATCCCCACAACTCTGTGACACAGGTGTTCAAATTCTTATTACTGTCCCCATTTTGGAGTTCAGGAAATTGAGGCTCAGAGAGGTTAAGCGTCTTGCCCATCTAAAGCCAGGAACTAAGTAGAGTCTGTTCTCAAAACCAGGTCTTATATCCATACAATAGAATATTATTCATCTGTAAAAAGGCATGAAGTGCTGATAAATGCTATAATGTGGATGAACCTGGAAAACATTATGCTAAGTGAAAGAAGCCAGAGGTCACATATTGTATAATTCTACTTACATGAAGTATCCAGAATAAGTAAATCCATAGAGACAGAACACAGATTATTGGCTGCCAGGGAAACTGCTTTCCTTTGGAGTGATGAAACCGTTTTGAAGGTGTACAGAGATGGTGGTTGCACAGCATGGTGAATACATTAAATACCATTGAACTATTCACTTAAAAATGGTCAATTTAAAAAAAAAAAGGTTAGCTTTATGTTACATGAATTTCACCTCAATTAAAAAAAAAAAAGCCAGGGAGTGGCCAGTTAACTCAGTTGGTTAGAGCGTGGTGGTAATAACACCAAGGCTGCAGGTTCAATCCCCGCATGGACCCCTGTGAGCTGCACACTCCTTAAAGAAAAAAAAAAAAAGAGCCAGGTCTTTTGATTTCCAGAGCCTGAGCTTCTCTCACTGATTATTTACCATGTGTGAAAATATAAACAAACAAACAAACAAATAGATTTTTAAAAATAAATAAATAACAGGTTTCCCCTGCTATCTAAAAGTAGAATGTTTTTATGAAACCATTCATAAACTGAAATGGTGTGAAATGGAGAGTGTCCCCACTTTCCAAAAGTTGGTGATACATCTTCAGTTTTATGAAAGACCTACGCAAGCACCTGTTTTCGCTAAACAGGAAAAAAAAATCTGAAGAGGATTTTTACTTTTACTAAAATAGCTGTTACCAAAATAATGTAGATCTTTTGTAAAAGCAAAATGACGCAAAGCAAGCTTTGAGAAAGCAGGGTATACCTGTATTTTGTTACATTTTAATATTAGATATAGAATATAAATTTATTACTTTAATATATGAATTATCAAAAAAGATTTTAAATTTAATTATTATAAAAGTAAAACAGGTACATGAAAAAACTCACACAGTATGGAAGAGTCCTGATCAAGATACAAGATTGTAACTGCCCAGACACTCAGTCACAAATTCTAGAGATCAGCTTTATTAATAGTTACTCGTGTAAATTTCCAGAAGATTTTCTAATCAAAGGCAGTAACCACATGGTCCTACCTTTTGCTTTAAAAACAAAAAATTACCAATAGGTCTTAGAGAACTTCATAAGAGGAAATACATCTAACTCATGAATTCTCAAAGGCAGTAACCACATGGTCCTACCTTTTGCTTTAAAAACAAAAAATTACCAATAGGTCTTAGAGAACTTCATAAGAGGAAATATATCTAACTCATGAATTCTCAAAGGCAGTAACCACATGGTCCTACCTTTTGCTTTAAAAACAAAACATTACCAATAGGTCTTAGAGAACTTCATAAGAGGAAATATATCTAACTCGTGAATTCTAACAGCTGTATAATATTGCATTTTATGGACCTACCATAAATTCATTTACCTCCACCCTTATCCTATACTTAGTACTTCTCTTCTCTGAGTGGTCCTCCATTCTCATGTGTCATATTTAAAAGCCACCTGTAGGTCTAAACAGTAACAGTGATTTTCAAAATTCAGAGTGAGAAGAGATCACCTATAAAACTTAGTAAAATGAGGATTTCTGAGCCTCATCCTTAGAGAATCTGATTTGGTATATCTGGAGTGGGTCCAATAATTTCCATATTTCAATAGGCACCCCACGTTATTCTGATGCAAGTGGTTCCTAATCCTACTTTGAGTACTATTGAAATAAAACAAGCAACCTCATTAATTCCAGCAAACCATTGTAGAATTGTTACTATGTTCCAAAATCTGTTTGTGGCTGCTCATGCAAACATCAATAAAACAGTCCCTCAGCCCTGCAATGGAAAAGAGAAGAAAACTATCCAATGCCACACCCTGAGGGACACACAGTACAAGTACACACAAGGTGCTGGAGCTGGGGAAGGAAAGGCTATGGGCAGAGGTTGGGGGAAGCTTCATGAAGGAGGTTACAACTGAGCACAAAAGGGACAGATTAACAAGCGTTTTCCAAGGAGATGGAACTTGAGGTGGTGTAGAGCTAACGCGAGCAGACAGAGAGAATATCATGTGAATAGTCATGGAACTGAGAAAGAACGGTGATCACTGGAAGAGCCTAATGGAAAGAAATTAATGCCCATATCACTGCATGTGCCATGCTAAGGAGTTTACCTTTATCGGTGGTTAAGGAAACCATGAATAATTTTGAATAGGAAAATAACAAGGTACAACTTACAACTTTTAAAAATTGCTGTGGTTACAGTATGAAAGATTCAAGGGACCTGAAGCTGGTGGCATGGAGATTCATTGAAAGTCTATCACAAAATCATGCCAATATGATAATAGTTTTTTGTTTTTAATTTGTAAAAATAATAGAAGAAAATATGAAAGGATCGTCTTACAATTACTTTTTGTGTATGTTATAAAACTCAGAAGTCAAAAAAAAAGAAGAATAAATTGAACAACATAACAACAGAAAGTTCTGTGTGTATGAAAAAATTAAGAAAGATCAAAATACAGACAGTAAACTGGGGAAAATGTTTGCAACACATATTGCAAAGGCTAATTTCCTTACAATATAAAGAATTTCTGTGAATCAATGAGAATAGGCCAATGACCTACTAGAAACATGGATGAAACAGGAGTCGACAGTTTTCAACCGGATTTTAAATATTCAAAAAATGCTAATCTCATTCATAATTAAAGCCAATGCAAAATAAAAACTATACTAAATTACGATTTTCACCTATTAAATTATATTACCTTTCCAAAACTTTAAAAATTTTTAAGAAAAAAATTTCCCAAACAAATAAAAGAAACAATAAGGGCATGAACTGATAAAATGGTTGTCATCCAGATAAATGTAAAATCCAAACGCACCAAGTACAGGATAGGGACAACACACCTACATAATTGTCCATATGGAAAAATATCTAAGGTGTTAATTGACAATAAGAGCAAAAAAGTTAAAGCTGAAAAACAACATTGTCAGTATGATCTCATTCATATAAAAATGTTTTTAAGTAACTTCACAAAATGTGAAAAGTTTTACAATGTGATATGGTTACAAAACCACAGTAAACAAAAATAAAAGTATCTCCTGGGGTTTTAGGCTTCTATATATAAATATGTGATCCAGTTTAAAGGAGATAAAGCTTCCTCACATAGTAAATATAGAACAAGCTTTAGATTCATGCATAGCTGAATTTCAATTCTGCCGATTGAATGATTAGTGTCAAATAATTTAACTTCTATGATCTTACATTTTCCTATGAGGAAAATTAGCTAACAATAACACATTCTCAAAGTTTTAGAGGACTGAAGAGATACCATGTAAAGCACCTCAGCATGGTGCTCGGCACAGAATTAATGTCAATTTCTTTCCTTTCCCCCTCCTCTTTCCTCGCCCACTCGCTTACCCATCACATCAGATCACTTCCCAACTAGAGTATTATATTGGCCTGAGAAGTTAGTGGAGAGTATACTTAATTATCAAGAGAGAGAATGGGAGAGTCCTTAGCAGAGTTAAAGCTATGAAATTTAATGCTGCTTGAGCCAGCCCCAGCAGAGTTTGGGATTGTGATGAAATAGAGCTGTAATTCCAAGTAGAGAGAAGGGAGAAAGGCTAATGGGTTTGTTACAGAGAGGAAGGCCTTAGCAGACAGTCCAAATCAATAGTAGGCTGGGTCAGCTATAAGGACTTGGAGAAAATATTCATATCTGTAGCACATTTTCAAAAATATCTCATTGGATAATAGGAAGAGGGTAAGAGGCAGATTAAGAATTCTCCGTTCAGGGCCAGAGTAAAAGTGATGGCCAATGTAGAATCAAGTAAATGAGAGTCCCAACAGGATCCATGCAGGTCAGAGAATGATGAGCTGGAGCCAGAGACCAAATCAGAGAAGTCCTCTGGCAAGAGGCTGGGGAATTAATGAGAATATTCACCAGCTTTGTTTCTCAGCTGTCTGTGCTGCTCTGAGAAGCTGGGAAAACTGAAAGGGAGACAGAAAAGTGCCTCTCTAAGTTTCCTAGCTGTGGAGAGCCAGGAATTGATTTTATAGAAATCTCTACAAATGAAATCAAAACTGCTTAGGAACATGAGAGGAGAAGGTTACCAATTCCTGGGAACAAAGGTCAATTCCATGCAATGATCTTCATATCCAATATGTATTAGTCAGGGTTCTCCAGAGGAACAGAAAATATAGATTAGAGATAGAGATAGAGATAGAGATAGAGACACACAGAGATAGAGATAGATACAATTTATTACAGCAATTGGCTTACACAATTATGGAAGCTGCAAAGTCCCACGCAAGCTGGAGAACAAGGAAAACCAGTGGTGAAATTCAGTCTGAGTCCAAAGGCCTCAGAACCAGGAGAGAAGATGGTGTGAGGCCCAGTATGAGTCTAAAAGCCCAAGAATGGGATGGGGGTAAGATGATGGTGTAAATATGGATACAAGTTTAAAGACTAGAGAACAAGGAGAACCGATGCCAAAGGGCAGGGGAAGATATATGTCCCAGCACAAGAATAGAGCAAATTTCCCCTTCCTTCACCTTTTTGTTCTACTCAGGTCCTCAATGGATTGAGGTGAGGGTGATCTCAACCCAGTTTACCAATTGAAATCTCTTCCAGAAACACCCTCAAAGACACACCCAGAAATAATGTTTTACCAACTCTCTGAGCATTCCTTAGCCCAGTCAAATTTACAATAAAAACCACCACACTATGAAATAGCTCCAAGCATTCTTGGCACGTCATTTGCCAGAAAATTAGGAGAGTGGGAGGTCTTCTCTGAGGATAAGGAAAATATGGATATCTTAATTTCAAAGAGGCTGTGATCAGGTCAAAGCTAGAGTGAGAAACAGGCTCTCTGGATTCATTCTCAGAACTTTTCTCTCTTCTTTCTCTCATACATGATATTCTCATCCACCGCTGTGGCTTTAAATATTACCCATAGTCAATTACTTCCTCATTCAGGCTACAATAGTATCTTCTTCTGCCTCCACACCATCCCAGTATAAATGCCCTCCTCGCTTTGCTCAGGTTCTGAGGTTTAATATTTTTTTATAAAATCTCAATCTCACATATAATTATAGAAACAAAAATTAAAAAGCCATCATGAACATAGATGCAAAAATTCTCAACATAATATTTGCAAACTGAATCCAAAAGAATTATACACCATGGCCAAGTGGGACTTATCTCAGGTCTGGAAAGTCTGGTTCAACATTTGAAAATTGATTAATGTAGTCCATCACATCACAGGCTAAAAAAGAAAAATTGTATGATCATATCAATAGGCACAGAAAAAGCATTTGATAAAGTCTAACATTCACTTATGATAAAAACTCTCCATAAGCTAGAAGTAGAGGGGGGACTTCCTCAACTTCATAAATAATTTCTACAAAAAAACCCTACAGCTACATAATACTTCATGGTGAGAAACTCAGTTTTCTCACTAAGATCAGGTATCATACAAGACAAAAATGTCCCCTCTAATCACTGCTTTTAAACATTATACTGGAAGTCTTAGCTAATGCAATAAGACAAGAAAAGGAACTAAATGGTATCATACTTAGAAGGAAGACATAAAACTGTCTTTGTTAGCAGATGACATGATTGTCTACGTAGAAAATCTGAAAGACAAAAATACCTCCTGGAACTAATAAGTGATTATAATGTGTTTGCAGGATACAAGGTTTATATATAAAAATCAATTGCTTTTCTACGTACTAACAATGAACAACTGGAATTTAAAATTAAAAATATCCCAGAAGTACAATATGATACGCCACATTAATAGAAAGGAGAAAATAAAACCACAATTACCTCAATTTGTGCAGAAAAATCCTCATTTAACAAAATCTAACACCAAATCATGATTAAACACAGACAAGTTAGGAATCAAAGGAAAGTTCCTCAACATGATAAAAGCATTTGTGAAAAACCAAGTAATATTATACTCAACGGTGAGAGACTAAAAGCTTTCTTCCTAAAATCAAGAACAAAACAGGAATGCCACTCTTGCTACTACTATTCAATATTGTACCAAATGAAAATTTTAGCCAGATCAATTAAGGAAAAAAAAAGAAGAAGAGAAAAGAGAAACAAAATGTATCAAAACTGAAAAGGATGAAATAAAAGAATCTTTGTTCTCAAAGGAAATGATCCTTCTATACTAAATAGAAAGTCCTGAAGAATTCCCCAAAATCTATTAGATCTACTAATCAAATTCAACAAAGTTGCAAGTATAAGATGGACACTAAAAATCCAGTTATATTTCTATACACTAGCTATGAACAATCTGAAAATGAAATTAAAGCAATTTCAAACAATAGCATCAAAAAGAATAATATAGTTAGTAATACATTTAACAATGGAGATGAAAGACTTTTACACTGAAAACTCCAGAACATTGCTGAAAGAAATTAAAGAAGACTTAAATAAATGGAAAGAGTCCAGGTTCATGGATCAGAGGCGTAACATTATTAAGAAAGCAATACTATTCAGAGTGATCTACAGGTTAAACGTAATGCCTATCAAATTCCCAATGGCCTTTTTTTTTTTTGTACAGAAATGGAAAGGCTCATCCTAAATTTCATATGGAATTGCAAGAGACCCCAACTAGCCAAAACAGTCTTGAAATGGGGGATGTTGATAATGGGAGAGGCTATGCATGTGTGGGGGCTGGGAGTATATGGAATATTTCTGTACCTTCCTCTCAATTTTGCTGTGAACCTAAAACTGATCTAAAAAACAAAACGTCTCAGAAAAAAAAATTTAAAGACTCACACTTCCTGATTTCAAAACTCATTAAAAGGTACAGTAATCACAACAGTGTATACCAGCATATGGGTAACATATAAGGAACAGAACTGAGAGTTCAAAAATAAACCAATGCATCTACGGTCACTTGAGTTTTAACAAGGATGACAAAACCATCCACTAGAGAATGAATAGTCTCTTCAACTGGATATCCAAATAAAATTGAACCCCTACCTCATACCATATATAAAAATTAACTTAAAATGGATCAAAAACCTAAATGTAAAAGCAAAAATTAGAAAAAAACACTTAGTAGAAAATATAGGGTAAATATTCATGATCTTGGATTTAGCACTGAATTAAACAAAAACACAAGCGTCAACAACAAAAATAGATAAACTGAACTTAATCATAATTTAAAAACCTTAGTTTATCAAAGGACACTGTCAAATAAGGGAAAAGACAACAACATACTGAATGGGAGAAAACACTTGCAAATCACATATCTGATAAAGGTCTAATGTCCAGAATAAATAAAGAACACAACTCAACAAAAGACAACCCAATTTTTAAAATGAGCAAAGGACTTAAACAGACATTTCTCCAAAGACTGGTCAACAAGCACATGAAAAGATAGTCAATATTATTAGTCACTAAGGACATGCAAATCAAAACCATATTTTATACCCACCTGGATGTTTATTTATTTATTTTTTTAAGGAAAATAAATGTTGGCAGGGATGTGTAGAAATTAGAACCCTCATACCTTTCCGGTGGGAATGTAAAATGGTACACCTGCTATGGAAAAATGCTAGGCAGTTCTTCCAAATGTTAAGCATAGAATTACTACATGACCTAGAAATTCCACACCTCAGTGTGTGCCCAAAAGGATTGAATACAGGTATTCGAACAAGAACTTGTATGTGAATGTCCATGGCAGCAGTGTTCGTATTAGGCAAAAGATGGAAATAACCCAAATGTACATCAACTGATGAATGGATAAATAAAATGTGGTATAATCATACAAGAGAATATTATTCAGCCATAAAAGGGAATTAAGAACTGATACTTCCTACAACATGGATGAACCTTGAAAACATTAGCTTAGTGAAAGAAACCAGATGTAAAAGGTCATATGAAATACCAGGAATAGGTAAATCCATAGAGATAGAAAACAAATTAATTGTTTGCAGGGACTCGTGTAAGGGAGTTTGAGGAGTGACTGTTTAATGAACATATGGTTTTCTTTTTTTGTGAACTAGAGTGGTGATCGTTGCACAACATTGCGAATGTCCTAAATGTTACTGAAGTGGTAAATCTGTTTTGTTAACTTTACCTCAATTTAAAAAAATTGGAGGAAGAAGATTCCACAGTAACACAAGGAGAACAATATAAACCTTTTTGAGGGGGGAAGTGAAAGGACCTGATTTTAAGGAAAATAATTTGCAAGAGTGTAAAAGATTTGTTCGAGAGGGAAGATATTTGAAACACAGGCAGTGAGCAGCCTTTTATGATATAGTTTATGATTATGAAAGTGGTCTGTGTGTGTGGAGCCAAGACAGAATTTGGAGGGTGAAATTAAGACTAAGGGTGTCTTCCCAGTGTATGCCTTTTCACATAGTTTTGTCAAAAAATAATTCCTCTTAACAAATATCTGAGTTTATACACATCTCTGTGCCGTATATTGTATGAGATAGGCTAATATTCTACTTGAAGAATCAGAGTAGTGCATAAAGCATTACATAGTAATAGAGAAGCAAAGAGAATAATCAGAAAGCCATTAAGAGCTAATGAGAGTGAATTAATGGTTTATATATTCATAAAATAAAATAAATTGTATTGGATAAACAGCATTATGAAAATATTCACTATATTGCTCTTCTTTTTCAATTGTGCCTCAGGTCTCTGGAAATTTTTTCATAGACTAGTGATAACCTTCAATTCTCTCTCACCTCCTTACCTCATTCTTCTACCTGTTACTTAGGTTGATTACAATATCTTGCTATTACAAACAATGTCTCAATGAATAAACTTATTATTTCACAAATGCATAGTCACAGCTGTAGAACAAATTTTCCAAAGTGAGCTTGCTGTAATTTTGATAGTTATTGCCCATCTGCCCTTCATCTAACAATTGTAACATATTTCCTCGGCCACAAGCAATGCAAAAAATATCGGTTTATATTGTCAACATTTGTGATGTTTTGCAACGATAGAGGTGTCATCAAAGTTTAGTTTTGAATTGTGTTTTTCTTATGTTTAGATTGAGGCTTTTTTTTTCAGATTTTAAGAGCCTTTTGTTATGGTTGTCTTCCATATTATCTGTCAGTCATGTCCTTGGCCTGCCTTTCTAATTGAATTGATTATTGTTCTCTTCGCAATTTCTAGGCGATTTTTACATACTAAAAATGTTAGCATTTTGCCTCGGATATGTCACAAATATATTTTCCAAGTTTGCCATTTGTCTTTTAATTTGGCTATTGTGTGTTTTGGGCCATACAAAATAATATGTTTATGTAGAATTTATCTAGTTTTAAATTTCATGGATCCTCAATTTGAAGTCACAGTTAAAAAACCTTTTCCACAACAAGAAATGAATGGATTTGTTCATGTGCTTTTCCAGTGCTTGGGTGGATTTATAAGTGTATTTTATGAATATTTTATATATTTTACTCTTGGATCCATTTGGAATTTATCCTCACCATAAGATATGTACAGATTCAGTTTTATCTTAGTCTTGTGAACACCTCAGTTATGCCCAACGTCATTTTCTAAAAAGTCAAAATTATCCCAACTGTTAGAGAGGCTGAATGAATCCCCACGTTTATTTTGGTCTGTTTCTGGGCTTTCTCTTCTGTTACATTGGTCTATCTACAGGGAGCTTCAGTACCACCCAGCTTTAAATTCTGAAGTACTATATTATGTGTAAGGTTAGCCGATAAGGTTAGCCTCCTGTTACTGTTCTTCCTTGTCAGAGTTTTCCTGGCCATTTTTATTTTATTTTTTTTTTCATTTTTAATTTTTCTTGTAACTGAACTTGTGTAGTTCTACAAAAAAATAATATATCAATATCTTAACTGAAATTACATTCGATTTGTACATTAACTCAGAATGATATCTAATGATGTCAAGTCTTACTATCCACAAACACTGTGTGTCTTCTCAGGGTTCAAATCTTCTTTTAGTCCCTTTAGAACTATTTGCACCTTTTCCTCTCATATGGATTTGCCATTCAAATTAAGTTATTTCTCACATATTTTGTCTTTTTCATAGCTCTTGTAAATGAGGGTTTCCCCATCTTCACAGAGTCTAATTGGTTCCTGATAAATATATGAAAACTATTGATTACCAACTTTTCCTATTGTGTGTAATCACTTTTTAGTTTTTTTCCTGTTTGTACGGAAATTTTCCTTTTCTGACCATGCCACATACTTTCACGTTAATGTGGTTTTATTTAGTTTTTTTCATTGTTCCCATTCCAGCCATAATAGTCAAAGTCTAATTATTGATATTTCCTCCATGAAGCTCAATCTTTTTATTTATCTAGAAATCATAGTTCCTTTCTGTTTTGCCATAGCATGTTGCATAGATCTAGTATCTTACAGAAGAGTTTATTAATTGTATGTGTATGATCTCTCTAGCTTTTAAGTCCCTTAAGTCTTTTGAACTTCTATATTCCTTTTAGATCTTGAATGCATGCCTAGAATATAGTAAATATTGTTTGCAGTACATAGAGTAGATAGATATGTAGGTACATAGATGATAAAGATGAAAGAGGGAGAGAGAGAGATTTCATATGAAGAAGGACCTATTAACCCCAAATTAGTAAGAAGGACATGAATCTTAGACTAAAGCATAGTCCTTTAAATTGCTAAATTGGATGGGAAAATGGGAGCAGCATAGTTTTGAATCTTCTCATTTCTCCTCCTGCAAATCCTGAAAAGCAATAAGGAAAACAACATCAAACACAACATAAAGTACAATCTACATCCTCAGCAAAATGAACATTCAAAAATTCCACCTTGCATTGAGGTGTGCTTAAAACATATGAGAGTGAAGGACATAACTAAGAAGCAACATCGGTGCAGTCCTGGAGTTGGGAAGGATGGAACAGGGTGGGTCTGGCAGTGGACCATCTCAGACACTGACAGCTGACAACTCCTGGAATGTGAGGCCTTGCTCTGATGGAGAACGCCACCATGAGCAGGCCTGAGATGGAATAGGGAGCATGAACTGGGGAAAACAAAGGGGGAAAAAAGAATGAGAAGGGCCCAGGGAAGACTGGAGGTGAGTAAAACTCAGAGAACACCACTTTTAAAAAAATCTTAACTGTATACTTTGATTCATAGACACACCCATGCAACTCATACTTTGATTCAGATATAGGACATTTCTACCACCCCAAAGAGTTCCCCCATGTCCCCTCATAGTCAATCACATGCCCCAACCCTGAAGCAAAAAGTATTCTATTTTTTTAAAATGTAAATTAATTTTGCCTGTTCTACTTAATTTAAAAGGAATCGTGTAGTATGTACTCTTCGGTGTCCAGCTCAGCATAATATCTGTGAGATAGAGAACACCACTTAAAAAAAAGATGTTCATGGAAAGGAGAAGCCGAGTTTCTCATTAGTAATAGCTGGGGAAGCTCAAAGCTGGCCGTAGTCCTGCTCTTGTGAGAGCCAAAGGAGGTGGAGCTATATAGTAGGACCCTGTTTTTCCAGCACTGAAGCATCAGAAGAGGGAGAATTTAAGCACAGGAAGCTGGAAAATTACCCTGGGTCTTCCCCTCACTCCACATGAATCTTTTGCTAATGACTAGCCTGGAAAAAACCAGCACAGCCTACAAACAAACAAACACTCTAAGAAAGAACATGAAGAAAACTTGCCAGGAAAAATGTCACAAAGCAAATGAAAATCAGAACTCAAAATTCTTACATGAATGGGGGGGAAAGAAAACCTGGACTTGGACGATTAAATTGATTAAGAAAGGGAACAAGAAAAAAGAAGACTAAAATTACATGAATTGACATGAAAGTGCCTGACACAGTCAGAAAAAGTGATTGAACTAGTGAGGTTGGACTATAAAATGGAGGGGGGGAAAATCATACATAGTGCCAAGAAGTCTTCTGGAAGATAAATTGTGGGGAGTTTAGATGCTACTCTAAACAAGTCTGGGCTTTACTCAGTTAATAAGCAACAAAGTACCATTTATGGGTTTTGAGGAAAGTGAGCTGATTCAATCCATGTCCTTGGAGTATAACTTTAGTTCTTTGAGTGAAAGATAAATTGCACAGGCAAGAGAGTGGATCCATTAGAAAACCATTGTAAAATTTCTGTTGATTTATTCCTTTACCATCTGTTTATGGAGGGGTGTGATTTGCCAGGCACTGTCTTAGGTATGTGGGAATAGCAGTGAACCACACAGTCCCCGCGCTCAGGTAACTGACATTCTAGCAAGATGAGACCACTAATACAAAAAATTCACTGTGAGTAAAATAAAGCCAGGTTAGGGCACAGAGAATGATGTTGAGGGGAGGAGGCAGTCAGAGAAGACCTCTCAGATGAGGAGCCATTGGAGCTGAGACTCAAATGAAGGGAACAAGTGAGCAGTGAGGTCTAGCTTAGTGAGAAGTGCTAGGACTTTGACTTAAGGTTAGGGTTAGGGTTAGGGTTAGGGTTAGGGTTAGGGTTAGGGTTAGGGTTAGGGTTACGGTTAGGGTTAGGGTTAGAGGTTGGGAGCTAGGAGCAAGTGCTAAACAAAACCTGCGAGTATTTAAACATATCCCGGTACAGAGAACCAAAATGACAAACCTAGGTCCTGGATGTGGAGGGGTTAACCATAGGAAGACACAGCCAGAGTAGAGGCTAGGAGACTGAAAGATTCGGAAACTCTCAGTTACCCCGAAGCAGATTTTCTCAGGGCAATGTCTTTTTTTCTCATGACAGCTGATTCACCTTTGCCTGATAAACATAAATTTAAGAATTTTGCTATCGACAGTGAGCAAAATTTTTCTCACCATGCATTAATAATAACCCCAACTGCACTAGAAAAAGAAAATAGAAAGGGGGATAATTTGGCAACACAGGGGGAGAAACAGCCAACAAATTGTTGTAGGGATAGGCTGTTAGAGCCGTTCTCAGCTTAAAAGGGATTCTTAAGCAGAGATGATCTTAAATATTATCTTTCTTCATGTGTTCCTCATAAAATGGTACAGCTACTCTAAAAAACAGTTTGGCAGTTTCTTAAAATACTAAGTATGCACTTGTACAACCCAACAATTGTACTGTTGTGAATTTATTCCAGAGAAATAAAAATTTATCTCCTCATAAAAACCTATACATAATTGTTCCTAGCAGCATTATTTGTAACAGTTAAGAAGTCAGAACAACCAAAATGTCCCTCAATAGATGAATGATTATACAAATTATGGTACAACCATACCATGGATCACTCAGCAGTAAAAAGATACAGACTTTTGATGCACGCAACTGCTTGAATGAAGCTCAAGGACCTATGCTGAGTGAAAAGCCAATCTTAAAAAAATCATACACTGTGTGATTCCATTTATATAACATTCTATAAATACCAAAATTGTGGAGATAGAAAATAGATTAGTCATTGCCAAGTGTTAGAGATTCTGGGAAAGATTGGGTGAGTGTGAATATAAAGGCACAAATGAGATCTTTGTGGTGATGGAATAGCAGTGTATCTTAACTGCAATGGTGACTGTACAAATCTACAGATTAAACCACATAGAACTATGTAACACATTGGTATGGATGTCAAATTGGTATTGATATTGTACTATAATTCTGTAAGATGTAATCATTAAGGGAAACAGGATGAATGGTGCATGAGACCTATCTGTACTGTTTTTGCAACTTTCTGTAAATCTATATTTCAAAAACTTTTTTAAAGAGTTCTAAAACCCTATTGAGTGTCTCTGGACCTAAGGAAAAAATATTTTCAGTTATTTCTGATTAGAGGAACTTTAATAAAAGTTGATTTTAATAAAACATGTTTATACTTCACAAAATGGCTTAGGATTTTAAGTGTACTCTAGAATAACATACTAGGTTGGTGCAAAAGTAATTGTGGTTTGAAACGTTAAAAAATAATTGCAAAAACCGCAATTACTTTTGCAACAAACTAATAGCTTTTAATCATAAATAATCTCTAAAGTATCCCTCTATAATTTCTGAAAAAGAGTCTAACCTTATAAGACACTGGTTCAGGACAACTCAGGTCAATTGGTTTTGTCTGGTAGCCTAAGCAATTGCCTCTTCTCTTTACTCTTTTAGGTTGAAAGAGATCGTTAAGGTTTGCACTACTGATAACTGATGTTCAGGCTAGTCCACACAGGTTGGCAGGAGCAGTGTAGCTGTCTATAATGCTTCTTTTGATTTGCTATATTTGTAGAATATCATTGGTATTTACTTCTCAATTCAAGGAAGTTGTCCCTCTGTCATATACGTAACCCATGTTTTTGGGCCAATCAGTATTTGATTTGATTTAAAAGATATTTGATTGGACTAGTTCTCCATTCTTGGAAACCTTATTCATGATGCCAAACTCAAATGCCATTGTCTCCATCAAGTTTTCCCTTATCTGCCTCCCCACCCATTACAACTGATTGTTTCTTCTGCGTGCCCAAAACATGTGACTTGTACTCTCAGCCCACAGGTCATTCTGCCATAGGTAATAAAATCTAATATTGTCTCTGCTTCTGCTAAATATCAAGTTTTTGATGGCAACAATTTATTCTCAAAGTATCTACTATAATTCTTGTTATAAAATAAGCAATAAAAAGGACTTTCAGTCAAGATGGCAGAATAGGAAAACACTGTGTTTGCCTGCTCCCGTGACCACATCAAAATTACAACAAAATTATAGAACAACTATTATTGAAAATCACTTGAAGTCTAGCTGAACTGAAGTCCTATAACTAAGGATATAAAGAAGAATCCACATAGAGACTAGTAGGAGGGGCACATATGTGGAATGTACTGGTCGGAAACTCATGGTGTGGTATTTAAGAATCAGGAGAGATATCTTGGCTGTGAAGGTCCCTCCCTGAGGAGCTTGGGGTCCCAACTCCACACCAGACTCCCCAGCCTGAGGCACCAGTGACGGCAAGAGGAGTATCCATACTGTCTGGCTGAGAAAACCAACAGGATTGCGTCTGAGTGAGACACAGGTTTGCTTAAGACGTAGGTACTCCTCTTGAAGGGCCTATATTATGCTACCTGATATCAAACTATACTACAAGCCTATAACAATCAAAACAGCATGGTACAGGCATAGAAACAGACATATAGATCAATAGCAAAGAATAGAAAACTCAGAAATAAACCCATGCCTTTATGGTCCTTTATGACAAAAGAGACTAGAATATACAGTAGGGTGAAGGCAGTCTATTCAATAAATGGTGTTGGGGAAACTGGACAGATGCATGCAAAAAATTGAAACTGGACCACCTTCTTAACACCACATACAAGGATAAGCTCAAAATGGATTAAAGATTTAATTATAAGACCAGAAATCACAAAACTCCTAGAAGAAAATATAAGCAATAAACTCTTTGATATTGCTCTTAGTAATATTTTTTTCTGATCTGTATCCTCAGGCAAGGGAAACAAAACAAAAAATAAACAAATGGGACTACATCAAACTAAAAGTTTTTGCATAGCAAAAGAAACCATCAACAAAACAAAAAGATAGTCTACTGAGTGGGAGAAGATATTCACCAATGATAGGTCTGATAAGGGCTTAATATCCAAAATTTAAAAATAACTTATACAACTCAACACCAAAAAAACAAACAACCCAATTAAAAAAATGTGCAGAGGACCTGAATAGACATTTCTCTAAAGAGGACATACACATGGCCAATAGACATATGAAAAGGTGCTCAACATCACTAATCATCAGGGAAATGCAAATTAAAACCACAGTGAGATACCACCTCACAACTGTCAGAATGGATATCATCAGTAAATCAACAAACAAGTGTTGGTGAGGATGTGGAGAAAAGGGACTGCAAATTGGCACAGCCACTATAGGAAATGGTTTGGAGGCGCCTCAAAAAATTAAAAATAAAACTTTCTTATGACCCAGCAATTCCACTTCTGTGTATTTATTTGAAGAAATCCAAAACACTAATTCGAAAAGATATAAGCACCTCTATCTATGTTCATTGCAGCACGATTTACAATAGCCAAGATGAGGAAGTGACCCAGGTACCATCAATGCACTATTGGATAACAAAGATGTGAGATATATATATATATATGTATATATACACACACACACACATATATGAGTATTAATTATACACAAACACAATATTACTCTGCCATAAAAAAGAATAAAATCTTACCATAGACAACATGGATGGTAAAATTAGGAAAGAAAATAAACCTTGCATATCTAAGCTACAATTGGGAAAAATGTATTTAATTAGGTGATTTAGTTACAGATCTGTCAAGCTAGCATCTCCCATGTTCTTAGGGAAAACTGTGACTTGAACAAAATTTTGATTTGAATGCAGATATTGTAGGTCATGATCAGTGCATGACAGAATCAGGACTCAATAAATGTTACCTACTACCTATTCCCTCAATTTTAAGATGCTTTTTTCCTTCTTCACATTTTAGCCTATAGACTTAGAATACACTCCACAAGGCAGTTATGACATAGTCATTTAAAAATTTTCCCTTGACACCATTTGAGATCAAGGAGACACCAATTAGAAGTATCTTAGGTTCAGTGAAGTATGGGTAGTTTAATTGTGCATAGTTCATCCTGGACTAGTGCCTGTCACATAGTAGGTGTGCATATACAGAAAATAATAACTAATATGGTAATCTGTGGTTATGATTTAAATTTTAAAATATCTTGTAAATTGGAAGTGTGCTTATAAGACAAGAGCCTCTGTCTTTGGTAATGTCTATAAATGTTAGGAGAATGTCACCCTTGTTCTATCTTATATTCAGATATTAGCACTACCAATTATTGCAGAAAATTTGAAAAATAGAAAGGCAGGTGGTATTCTGCAAATATGTGCATTAAAGAGGCAACTACCTAAGTGCTAATGCAAACTGATGCCTGTTTCCCTTCCTTCTCAGCAGAGCAGGTCTTGAGCTGCTTCCTTCTTTCTTGGTGGGAAATGCATTCCCTGTGTTATTCATTACCAAAAGCAATGTGACTTTCTTGGTTGAAGTAATAAAATAAATATGACTCAAGTGAGATTTTAAAAGAATCACAATGGAATAGGGGAAAGAAACAATCTGAGGTTTCCTCTGCCCCCTAAACCAAGTAGAGTGTATTTCCTGGTTTTCTTGAGACTTTTTAGAAATAATACAAAGAGAATGATCTGTTTCATTTTCCAGAATGTAAGAGAATTGAGGAATGACTATAAAACTATATACACAGAGGAAAGAAATCTTCTGCAATTCATCTCTTTTACTAAGGTCACTAACCACCATCCCATCACCTAGGCTTTTAATCTCTTTCTCACCCTTACAAAATCTAAACAGCCACTAAATTCTGGACATTCTCTCTGTGTAATATCATTGTCCTTCTCCTGGTTTCTAGAGCTACTGCCAGTTCAAATTCCGGCTCTCCTTTTCTGGCCTGTTATAATTGCCTTCTAGACCATTTCTTCTATTTCAGTCTCTCCCATTCTGAAGAATTCCACGCTAATGCGAATAGATTATCAATTTCACACTCAATCTTCAGAATCTCCTTCTTACCATAATCATAGCTAATAGACATCTCAAGTTAAATACGTCAAAAACTGTGGCCCTGATCTTCCCCTCCAAACTCCCATTTCCCATAATCTTTCCATTTTTGTTGATATTTCAACACTGGCATTTTCCATTTGCAACTCCTGAGTTAGCTTGCAAAACTCACTCCTACCGCAGTTTTCCCTGTCATTCCAGTAAATCAAGGCAAAAACCTTGAAGTCTTTTTGACACCATTATTATGTATTATTCCCACACTTGACGTCCAATCCATCAGGAAAATAAAATAACTGTCAGCTATAATATCAAAATAAATATCCAGAATCCATCTACTTCTCAATGCTTCCATTGTTACCTCCACTGATAAATGGCTGGAGCCACTGCCATCCTTTGCCTACAGTAGCCCCCTAGCTAGTTTCCACTTTCTACTTTTGGCACTCTAAAGTCATATTCATCACAGGACAGACGATCCTTTCAAAACATAAATCAGATCTGCTTCTGCTTTGTTCGAAACCTGATGATGGCACTCAGTTTCCTGTAATGATCTGCTCTCCACCGTACCTTTTTAACCTCATCTACTGCTCTTCTTGCTCACACCACTGCAGCCATCCACGCTGGCCTTTCTGCTGAGCTCTGAACAAGCCAGACATGCTCCCAACTTAGATCTTTGTATAGGCTATTCATTCTTCATGGACCACTCTTCCCCCAGACATTTACCTGACTGTTTCCCTCATATTTTTGTTTAAATTTCACCTGCTGTTAGTTCACAATCTTGGGAGCTCCCCAGGTGACATCTGAAAGTGGCCCCTGTCCCCAAAGGACAAGGACAAATGAAAAAAGAGGCAGGCCATTCCAGATTGGTTGGTGGCAGTTTTGATAATCAAGGGGACTTACCTATGAAGCTTGTCTTGGGCATCTGTAAGACAAGTAGAGCTCCACATCTGCCCGCCAGAATTTTCAAAGTTTATATAGAGGCCTTCATTCTGTTCAGCCACATACACAGTCCAGGTGGTCTCAACAGCACATTGCTCTCTCAAGGCTGCGTCCTTGAAAGGGCTCCCACTATAGGAACGGTTAGTGGAATGTACATTCCAAGGATGCGGTGGGGGTAAGGAGCATCCGATTGCCTGGTTCTAGCTCGGGAATCAACCAATGGTCATGTCCTCTTCATGACCTTTCCAACATCTTCTTAATGAATAAATACCATATATCTCAAATCCTCCCCACTGCCCAGTACTTTTAGCCTCCTTGCCACACTCTACCTTTATTTTTTCATGATGGTACTCATCACCTTCTGACATGCCACACTTTTCTTATTTTTTTATTTTCATTGTCTTTCTCCCTCTGCTACAATAGAAGCTCCATAGATACAAAACTCTTCGTCTATTTTGTTCATAGATATACACTAAGCACCTATTACTTTGCTGGACATATTGTGAGTACTAAATATTTTGTAATGAACTGAATTAATTAAATGCCAACCAATTAAGAATAGACTTTGCAGGCCTGGTGAGAAAATGCCCGCACAACAAGTTCAAACCTATTTTCCCATCTTTATCTCCTGTTTGACTACTTTAATTTTCTACTCTTCAGTCAATGAATAGAATACCTGTGTTTAAATAGCTCTCACAAAAATAAAGTACTAGGAGAAAATACTAGGAATGCTTCCATAAAAAGCATTTTAACTGAAGGTCACTTCTCCAAATTATGATGTTAAAAGCGGGACTATTTCTGGTGTGTTTCCTCCGTCATTTTCACGGTGGTTGCTTACATAGTTCCTAAGAAGTGAAGATGGAATAGCACCATCTGCTGTCAGCCTTCTGATCTAGATAGAATGACTTATTTGAGCTTTTCTGTAAGCAGTTTGTGCTCTAATGCATTTTAATAATTAGCTTTTTAATAGTTAGCTTTGTTCTGTTCTATCACCATGTTCTGCCACCCATGTTCTAGCTCCCTTTTTATCTGCAAATCTAATTTTTTTTCTCTTCCTCTACAAAAAAAAAGATATTTGTTTTGTAATTATCACCAAAAAAATCAACCTAACAGTTATTATGTAACTTAAATATAGTATAAACAAGGAAATGATTTATCTATGGAAATTTAGAAAATTTTATGTTGAATCTCTGAAAAATTAAGGAAAGTATTAAGGTAATAATTCTAGTTTTTCCAGCATATAAGTCATTTAACATCATTAACAGCCATGAAAAAGAATTATTTTCTCTCAGTGAAAACACCCTTCTCATGTCCTCAGTGAAAATATCCTTCTCATGTCCTCACTCTGAGAAATGCAGATATCCTTCTTTTCACTCTATAAGTGATTATTATATTGATTGCTTGTCATGGTTCTATTAAATAAAGGCAAATTGGTCTATCTGACTCTAAACGTCATTAGTTCATCCAACAAATATTTATTAAGTGTTTACTGTGTACTAGGTTCTGTCACTGAGAATGGTAATTCAACAGAGTCCAAAACTGAAATTGGACTCTGAAATTCCCTGTCTTCAAGGAGTTTGCATTCCACTTGTCGATTGTCCATTCATTGTTCAGCTAAGTTGGGAAGACTGACAATGCTTGCTCTTCTAGGAGTTGATGATATTCAACTGAAATAAAACAAATAATAAGCATAATAAAATATATATCATGTCAGATGATGTTATGGGTTGAATTGTGTCCCCCCCTCCACAAACTTTATATGTTGAAGTCCTAACCCCCAGTGCGTCAGAATGTGACTGTATTTATAAATAGCACCCATAATCAGGTGGTTGCTACACTTAGACCTTCTCTATCCTCAGTGCCAATAAAGCCACTTACAGGTTAGTCTTTGGTGACTCACCTTGCAAAGGCTGGAATATTTGACCAGGTTTTTGATCTTTTGATATCAGCCACTATTTTGAATGAAGAAGATGGGGACTACTTCCTCAGGGATCCCTTAAAGGAATTTAGACTTTTGAGGTTTTAGCAGAGCATATCTGCCATGCCATTCCTAGATGTCAACATCCTGCACACTTTTGTGAGAGAAAAATAAACTCTGTCCTGTTCTGTTTTTCTTTTTCGGATATACCCTCATCTACTTCTAACTAATACAATTTGGAATTGGAGCTGGAGATTATTTAATGCAACCCTTTATAGACAAGGAAACTGAAAATCAGAGTAATCCAATGATATTGTCTACATAATTTTGTGTCCATAGCTGGACACAAATAAATATTTGTTGATCTCCTGAGTTTTAACCTTGTGTGCTAGCCACCACATATTATTTTTCTAGGATAGAAAGCACTAGAAGCAGGTAGTTACTTCTATTAGGTCTAAAGCCAGTCTCTCCTAAAGCTTCAGGGAGTAAGAGATATACCAGAAATAGTGACACAAGATAGATAAACAATATAAAGATTAAAAAATAAATTCACAATGCAAATTAATAATAATAATAGCTACCATTTATTAAATATATCCTATTCCCAGTCTCTGTGCTACTAAGTTTTACTAAGATTTTCTCATTTAATCCTCACAATAACCCTATGAAGTATTATTATTCACATCTTCAACTTTCCATAGGAGGAAACTAAAGTCTCAAGAAATTGATTGACTTTCCCAAGCACTCACAATTAGTAAATGAGAAAGACAGAGCACATTAGCCAAAAATCTATTGGTACATATTCCATGGTCCTAAGTACTATGTAAATATAAATGGAAGCACTTGTATATGCCGTCTGACAGAAGTCTTTTTCTTTGTAACCATCTGTCATGCAAGGACTCTGGTCCCGCTTCCCACATAAGAACGCAGGACATGGTGAGGCTAAAAAGGAACACCAACGCAGCCATGGATGGGGGGTTCATACCACTATAGTCTCACTGGCGGCTAGGTTGGAGACACAGGAAGCAGGAGCCACACGATGCTCAATCCGCTGTCCGCGTCTCTGCCAACCAACCCCCCCCCGCCCTAGCGTAGCCACAGCAGTTATATCAGTGGCTAATGGCTAACAGGTAACAGCTGATGGCCACCCAGCCACTTCAGATGGCAATCTGATTACAGCTGATGGCCATCTAATGCCCGAGCCATCACCTTTCCACGTGAGGCCGAGAGCCTGGAAACTGCTCTCTGGGACTCTGTCCCCACACCATCTCTTTGCTACTTATTAATAGGAAGCTCAGCTTGAGCACACTGTGCTCTCCATTAAATTATTTTCCCTCTACTACATAATGATTTCCTTCTGTCGTACATGTATATGTATTCTTACTGCACAATGTACAATGCATATTGTGGAAGGCAGTGAAATTCTCCATAATACAGGAGTAGCTATAATATCTAATTATAAATCTTTATTCAATTTGAGTATTTGCAGAAATGAGAAATGCATTACCTCATATCTATATTCCTACAGCTTTATCTTCTATTTGTGGAAGAAAAGAATTTCTTTTCTGAGGAAAATGGAGGTTTCTCTCTTTTATAAAATTGTTGATAACTCCTAAATTCATTACTGTGAAATACAAGGGCTAAACCCACTACTCTCTCACCAAACCATGAACCATTCACTCTATTCTTTATCTCCTCACAAATTCTTTCATGTCTGTTTTCTTTGAACATACTCCTCTCCTGGCAAGAATGATCCTCTCCTCAAATCCCCTCATCTCCAACCCATCCTTCAAGGTCTGTTCGAAAGTCTTCTCTTCTGCCCTTCAAGTCCCTTCCATTTGCCCATCAAGAAAGTTACTTGCTCCCCTCTGTGCCCCATCATACTTGGTTAGTTCAGCTCCCTCTTACACAACTTCCCTCATTATATTTAACTTATCTGCTCATATGGCTAGTTCCTCCACTATACCAACAGTAATATAACGAACATGCTATAACATTTCAGTGAGCTAATAAATTATCACCTCTTTTACTGCTATAAATTGTAATCCTTTCTAGCACTGCAAAAATGTCAGGTGTTGAATGATTTTGATCAAAACTAAAAGTGTTAACTGTCTAAGGTAGCTACCAACTGCTTCTTCCAGATAGGCTTATTTAACTTGTGAACGTACAATGAGAACACGCATATATATCTTTTCTCCTATTCAACTGAACAATTATTCGTATAATTCCTTGTATGTTTTCAGAATGCAAGTCTGCAAAAAAATTCTTATTTTTCCAGGAATGGAATCTCTGAAATTAAACAGAACGGGTTTTTAAATTGGGAGTGTAATAATACACTACTCGGAACATTAGCTATTACATAGCACCTTGTCTCTAATAATGAAATATGGTTTTACAAGCAATCTCTCTTTCTCCCCAACTAGTTCTGAATTTTTTTTTCCACATGCCTATCTGTAAAATAGTATGTACATAACCTTAGCAATTGAAGAAAAGGCGAAATAAAACACAGCAATATTCCTGATACAGAATAACTTGAAAACCTGAAAATGACATTTTTTCCTTTTAAGAGTATATTTCTCTCACCTAAATGTCTCTGACCTCATTTGCAAGATCATGAGACTTCTACATCGATTGTGATTACTTTTTATTTATTTTATTTCCACCATATTTTTCCTGATTTCTATTCGCTTTGCTTTTTCTTTGCATATTTTTTAACCTCTTTCTTGTCTTTTGGCAGACAAATATCCTGACGTTTCTTTATTTTTCCTTATGGAATACTCACTAGCTATGCTGTCCACTACAAATATAATGCAAGCCACATATGTAGTCTAAAGAGTTAAAATGAGTTAGTGTACATGTGCATAATATTTAACACAATATATTCAAAATGTTATCAATTCAACATGTAAGCAATAATCACTTTACTTTTTTTGCATTGACACTTGAAATATGGTGTGTTTTACACTTACAGAGCCTCTCAATCTGAACTAGCCTTATTTCAATGCTTCCTAGCTACATGTGGCTGGTGGCTACCATATTGGACAGCAGACGTCTAAAATATACTCTCCTTTGTCAGCCTTAGGAAAATTTCATGAAAGAAATAGCAACTTGTAAATAGAAAAAAAAATAACAATAATTGTCAATAAACATTATAATCACCTGAAATTGTATTGTCTATTCAGGAGTTACTTCAGAGACAGGATCAAGAGCTTCATGATATGCCATTATTACACATTAAATCAACAAATTCAGTTATGTCACCCTAAAACAAAGAGCTTTCAGCCACTAAAGAAAATAGCAAATGTATTCACTAGAAGATAAATTCTAAGAATTTTTTTTCTGTTCTTCAAATTTTGACATCATCAGTTCTTCAGTAATTAAACGTAAATTTCCCCAGTGACAAGATTATTCCTCACTCCATGAACACAGAGTGAATAAAGGACATAGACCAACTTATCATGCTTTTGATGGCCTCTACTCATTGCCAAAAGCATTCCATGTGCATGCCTTGACCACATGCAAACATCTCTAAAATACTCAACTCATGGCTGAGGACATCACAGTCCTGTTGCTAAAATGCTAATTGGATTAATTTCAATGTAAATGTTGGACCTATCTTATCCACTCATTTTGGCTAAAGGCAGAACATAAACTACTGAAATAATTCAGTTCAATGTTGATGGAACCTATTTCAAACTGTCAGCACAGTTGTTCAAAATGTTCCTCAAGTGAATCAGTTTAAATGAGCCTATTTAAAATGATCACAATTGTGCCTCAACTGCTAGCAATTTGATTAGGAGTACATAGAAGGATTTTTCTCCTGTCTTTTAGAAGTTGTACTTCCAGTGGAGAAAAAAATATTTATATCATTTCCTATTGTGTAAGATAAATTTGGTTTAACTATAAATACTTCAAAATTTTAAATAATTCTTTCACAATTCATTTTGATATTTTTCTATTTTTCCCTTTTTTTGTTGATGTTTTTTAGTGAGTTCTAACCTTTATTAGAAAAAAGAGATAAATTAGTTACATATAGCACACACATTGCATCATAAATAAAGCCTTAAGATACATAATTTAGGGTGATTCAAAAAAGAAATGAACATTTTTATAAATTTATTACTCAGTAATTAGGTTAAACATGAACATCTAGTCAAAACCAATTGATAAAGAACTATCCATTATTTTCCAAATGCTCAACATATGCCCCTTGTATTACATGGCACACATCAATCCTGTAGTTAATTAATCCCAGACCCTTTATAGCCTATCCAGAATGTTTGGAATGGCAGCCTCCATGATTCTTTTACTTCCTCAAGGCAATAAAGAAAAGGTAACTCTACAATTTGGTATGTATTACTTCATAGGATTAGTGACACATATTTGGCTATTTCTGTGGTTGATTATTTTCGATTTAGTTCATGTGTATTTATCAATAGCCATAATAGTCTATTATATGTTTCTTATTTACAAATGCCAAATTCTTTTGAACCACATTCTCTCAGGTGTGAGATATCTTTTCATAGCACCTAATTCTTGGAACCATCGAAGTAGCTTTCAAAGGTGACCACCTATCACAACATCATAGACAAAGTTGATAAACCAAGAAATAGCAATCTATACATATTATTTCAAGGATATGGAAATAACCCTCAGAAGAACTCAAAATAGAAATGGTTAGAAGAGATTGCCCCCATAGATCAGAATTGGGTGTGAAAAGAGTTGGGCTGATTGAATGATTTCATAAAAATTGCTTAGAAAGCATTTAGTAAAAGTCACACATTGTTACTATCACCATCATTATTGTTAGTGTTGTTTTTATCATTACAAGCTCTTTTATATTATTTGATTTTTTTAAACGAGATAGATTCATTACATTTTTTTATTATTATTTTAAATGAAACAAAAGAAAAAAAGGTACTGCCTTACTTGAAATTTTAGAATTTAGAAGTATAGGAAACTTCAGATTATTGTTCTCATTTTTATTCTCATTATTATTCTCATTTCAGAAATGAGAATACTAAAGCATGGATCACCTCAACTTTTTGGTCCCTGTTCTGAAACCTACACCAACATCTATATCTTCAATTGTGGTAGACATGAAAATGTGCTTCTTGGTTTCCTAACTTTGGGGAATATAACTGACTGAAAGCCCCAACTGTTATGCTCTAAATCCATCATGGAGTTTGAGCTGTGACCATGACTCCCACCTGGCAGTCAGTGACTGAGCTGGTAGAGATACGAAGGCAAATCCACTGCTCCGGGTCACTGGACCCCTCTGACTTTGACTCAAGGACTCCCCATGGCCTTATCAAAACTTTCTTAGAAATGGACTGCATCTAAGACACTCCATACTCAACTTTTTCCCTTCCATATTTTCTGAACTAGAGTCATACCTGAATCAAATCATACCAGAACCAAAGTTCTCCCAGATTTCTCCAGCGTCATCCCCATTTTTCCTCCCAGACATTTTCCCCAGTAAATAACTTTCACACTTAATTCCATCCTGGTGTCTGTTTCTCAGAGGAGCCAAACTAACACAATATCCATTCCTAATCGAGGAAAGTCCATTCAACAATACTCTTGACCGCAAATCCTCCTGTTTTCTCCAGGACCTGTTTCCCCCTCATTTTTTTTTTTTTTAATGTAAAGATAATCCTACTGTACTAGTAGGATTCTTTAACACTGAAATGGGCAAGCACTTTTTTTTTTTAATTAGGGAAAGGGAACAGGACTTTATTGGGGAACAGTGTGTACTTCCAGGACTTTTTTTTCCAAGTCAAGTTGTTGTCCTTTCAGTCTTAGTTGTGGAGGGCGCAGCTCAGCTCCAGGTCCACATGCCATTGCTAGTTGCAGGGGGCGCAGCCCACCATCCCTTGCAGGAGTCGAACCGCAACCTTGTGGTTGAAAGGACGCGTCAACCAACTGAGTCATCCGGGAGGCAGCTCAGCTCAAGGTGCCATGTTCAATCTTAGTTGCAGGGGGCTAGGAGTTGAACTAGCAACCTTGTGGTTGAGAGCCCACTGGCCCATGTGGGAATCGAACCCGCAGCCTTCAGAGTTAGGAGCATGGAGCTCCAACCACCGGAGCCACCAGGCCGCACCCCCCCCCCCATTCTTATTTACAATACTTCCATCTTTCTTCTTGGTATTTACAGTCTCTCTCAACTAAACAACAACTACTAAAACATCTGCCCTGAAAACTAGATTCCTTTCAGTCCGGATTTGGTTAAGAAAGCAGAGCCACTCTAAGAATTCCAGAATGAAAAAGCATTTAATGTAAGAATTAGGATTTACCTGAAGGGTGGGAGAGCTGGGGGAGCAAAGGTCAGGGAATTCAGCACCAAAGGTCAGAAAAGGTGAAACAGACACGGATGACCACAACTTGAATTACTAAGGCAATAGGTTATCTAGCTAAAGTTCGTAAGGAAACTTGGAATTTTCAAGTTTCTCTGAAAAAGTTTCCACCAACCAATTCATTTCAAGGCAGTGAAGGAGGTAGTTCTCATATGCACATCAAGAAACCTCCGGATCTCATTCAAGTTTGGCACTAGCAAAATCTAACTCAGAATAATACGGGGAATGGGATTAAGGAATGTGTACTTCCGTGGGATATAATACAGAGGAGACTTTGGACAGGGTTTCTGGTGATGCTCCCCACTTTCACCCAGCCCCCACTCATGAGAGTGAGAGGCTCTACCGTGGGGGCATTGCACTGAGACTACTGGGGTCCCAATTTCCCTTGCTTTGGCCCATTCATAAAGAGAGGTTCTTTCCCCGAGCTGAGACCGGAGGCTGTACCTGCCCTCTGCCAGGTGTTCAGCAACTAAAGCAGGTGTCTCATTCAGAGAGAAGCACATCACGTTCCTACCTACAACTCCAGAAACTTGGCTCAGAAATTTTGCCAAGGGGGAGAGGCAGCCCTTAAATCAGAGAGCTTTGAATCTCTTTCCTAAAGAGTTGGCTCCATTTGCAACAGAATGTGAGGAAGTTCAAGCCTAAAGATTCTCTCAAAAACAATGAAAGTTGAGGTGAAAAGCAATTACTAATAGGAGACTGGTAAATACACTTAACCCTAGGTGGGTTAGTTTCCCGTAAAGAATCAAGTAAAGTGACGGCTAGGAAACACTCTTGAGTTCAGAAGAAGTCTCAACCACTGACCTTAAAAAAACGACTCTTTCCAAGAAGCCCAAATTGAATTAGATCTGTCTGTGGAACAATTCACACCCAGGGCATTGTTCAAATAATATAGCAATCACACAGGACTTAGTGAAGCTAACCAGCTAAGCGTGGTCAGGGAGAGACAGTCAAGCAGAGGCCTTGATTTTGTGAGGCCAGCATTACCCTGATATGAAAACCAGACAAAGACATCACATAAAAAAGAAAACAATAGATCAATATCTCTTATGAATACTTAGATGAAAAATCCTCAACAAAATATTGGCAAATTAAATGAATAATTGTTTAAAAATAATTATATACCACGACAAAGTGAGATTTATTCCAAGTATACAAGGCTGGTTCAACATTTGAGAAATCAATTAATGTAATCCATCACATCAACAAGCTAAAGAAGAAAAGTCATGTAATCCTGTCAATAGATGCAAAAAAAAAAAAATTTGACAAAATTCAACACCTATCCATTATAAAAACTCTCAGAAAACTAGGCAGAAAGGGGAACTTCCTCAACTTGATAAAGAACATCTACAAAAAACATAGCCAACACTATACTTAATGGTGAAAGACTGCTGCTTTCCTCTGAAGATCAGGAACAAGACAAAGTATCTGCTATGACCATTTGTATTCAGTATTGTACTGGAGAGTCTACCCAGGGAAAAAAATCAAATAAAAGGCATCCAGATTGGAATAGAAGAAATAAAACTATCTCCATTCACAGATAACATGGTCCTATACACAGAAAACTTTTAAGAAATTCACTAAAAAGCTATTAGGACTCATAAACAAATTCAGCAAAATTGTAGGGTACAAGATTAATATGCAAAATCAATAGTATTCTATGCACTTGGAATGAACAATCAGAAAACAATATTATAAAAACAATTCCACTTATAGTAACATTCAAAAGAAGGAAATATTTAGGATAAAATTGAAAGTGCAACACTTATACTCTGAAGATTACAATTATTCAAAGAATTGAAATATCTTAATAAATGAATAGACATTGTATGTTCATGGATCAGAAAACTTACTATTAAGATGGTAACACTCCCCAAATTGATCTACATATTCAAATAAATCCTATTAAAATTTCAGTTGCCTTCTTGGCAGAAATTGACAAGATGATCCTAAATTTGATACGGAAACTAACGAGACCCAAAATAACCAAAACAATGTTGGAAAAGGAAGAAAAAAGTTGGAGGATACATGTTCCCCAATTTCAAAACTTACTAAGTAAGCAATAGTACTGGCACAAAAACATATAGACCAGTGGAATAGAACAGAGATCCCAGAAATACACTCTTGCATGCATGGTCAAATGTATTTTTTACAAGGGTGCCAAGACCATTCAATAGGGAAAGAATAGTCTTTTTAACAAATGGTTCTGGAACAGCTGGATAGCCGAATGCCTCTCTCTCTCTTTTTCCCTCACCTTCTCCCTTTCTCTCTCCCTTTTTCCTTGCCTCTCCCATGCCCTCTCCCTCCTTCCTTTCCTTGCCCATAATCAGGCCTCTTCCTGGAATCTGATTACAGTCGTTGGGGTTTACAACCAAATAGGCACCGTGTGACTAGAAGAACTCTAGAAGCCTGAGTCATTGATAGTTCCTCTCTTCCCCTGCTCTCAGTGCATTGTCTCTCATGGACAGGACAGTTAGACTGGGGCCTTCAAATATTAAAGACAAAGACACAAAACTATATTTCTCTAAATCTAATTCAGAAAAATGTGAGGAGAATGCTGCCTTCCTCACTACTACCTTTATTGGGACCTCAAAAAAATGTGCAAAAATATTTCTCATCGTATCTATAGCAATTAGAAAAAAAATATTGTTTCTTTTTATTTCCTTATTAAAGGACAAGTGGTTAGACAGAACCTAAGGTATCCACTCCAAGCCTTTAAGAGAACCCAGGAGATCAGATTCTCTAGCAAGTGTCTAGCCATCCTACTTCTACTGAAATGTTTGTCATATATGAGTATGCAAACTACCTATTGAGTAGTTGCTTCATCATTCACCTGTACATAATTACCCAGAAATTTAGAAATATATGTTCACTTTTCTCTCCTCTATGTACAAAACATATGTAGACAGTTACTCAGAGCTGTTAATAATTCAAAGCTGGCATAGCATGTCTGTTGTGTTTCCTGTAGAGATCTTAAAAACCAATTGCACTGACAACTATAGGAGCTGAGGAGAATCCAATACATATGTACAACAGGGCTGTGATATCAGCTCAAAGATTGCAATCTAAAATAGCAGAAATATAACTAAAATGTTTAAGAAAGGAAACAGTCATCCCAAAAGCATACATCTAGAAATATAACTGAGCCCAAATCTTCTAGTTACTAGGATCCTTTTTGGATGAAAGTTGAAAAATCTTTGCAACATCATAAGACCTGGCTTGTTCACATATCTGCCAAATGACCTGGGACAAAATAATCTCTTTAACACCTCAGATTACTCATTTGATTTTTTTAAAATGTCTACCTTAATCATCTCCAAGGGCCATTATGGAAATCGAAGTTTATTTTGTGTGTAAACTAAACACACACACACACACATACACACACATGCACACATATCCACATTAAAATAAAGGTTAAATAAGTATTTCTCAACTTGATTAAAGTCATGCTCATTCTCTTTCATATTATATCATGTAGTGATTAAAGCAGTAATATAATAAAGCATTCCTTCTCATTTTATTAATTTATGTTCCTTTTCTTCAATCTCTTCTCAAAACTATTAGGATATTGGTATTCTTAAGAGAGCATACGGAAGTATTCAAAGGTGAAATGTTATATCTGCAACTTTTTTTTTTTTTAACATGTGATTTCTTTTTTTTTTTTTTTTTTTTTTTTTACAGGACTTTTATTGGGGAACAGTGTGTACTTCCAGGACTTTTTTTCCAAGTCAAGTTGTTGTCCTTTCAGTCTTAGTTGTGGAGGGCGCAGCTCAGCTCCAGGTCCAGTTGCCATTGCTAGTTGCAGGGGGCGGAGCCCACCATCCCTTGCGGGACTCAAGGAATCGAACTGGCAACCTTGTGGTTGAGAGCCCACTGGCCCATGTGGGAATCAAACTGGCAGGCTTCAGAGTCAGGAGCACGGAGCTCTAACCGCCTGAGCCACTGGGCTGGCCCTCTGCAACTTATTTTTAAATGTGGCAAAATGTTAAACTTGTGACTCTAAGGGAAGGATGCTCATTGAACTATTCATTTAACTTTTCTCTAAGATACAACATTTCAAAAAAATATATACTGAGGATGCCAAAAAAATGTATACAAGTGGACACTTTGGTCAGCGTTGCTCAAGCAGCAGTTCACCATAATCAGAAGTGTCTGGACACTGATGGTAACCACTCTGGGCACCTCTTGTAATTGCAGAAGTCAAACGTGACTTGTATTCATCTTCTGTTATTGGTATATATTGAGTATTACAATTTTAATACATTTTTCCTTTCTTAAAATGTGTATACATTTTTTTGGCACCCTCTGTAGCAGTGAAGTTTAGAGAAACAGATTCTGATTCTGCCATATTCAAGAGGATGTGGGACCTCTGAAATGATACTTCATCTTTCTGAGCCTCAGTTTCCTCATTTGTAAAACAAGAATCCTAATACTGTTCAGTTGACAGCATCCAACTCAACAATTTATTCACTTTAGAACTATGCAGAGGCGTTCCAGTAATCTTTTGAGCTTCAACATTCTTAGTCATAAATGAGGAAAAGTGACACCTCATAGAACGTTATGAAGATGAAAAGAGATGATAATTGTGAAAGTATTCTGTAAATCACAGAGCTCGATGATGATGATTTTGATGATGATGATGATGATGATGATGATGAATTTCTTTATTTAAATATCTACTATCATATTAGCCACATGATATGGGCTTAGAAATAATTACAAATGAGTTTTTGACTTTTATATAATTAACAAAACACTTCTTCTACAGTAATCTGTTAGATGTGTTGCTCATATACTGATTTCTCTAGTTGTTAATGGCACTTGTTGGGAAGAAATCCAATGTTGGTCACTTTGGGAGCCCTTACCCCCTTAATATTGTAAAAGACCCTTAATATTTATACCATTAGGGGAAATAGAGGAAGATCCTCTCATGTCCAGTCCATTATGGTCACTGCTGAGAAGTTCATTGTCCAAGTCTACGTGGTCCAGGTGAAAATCAGTGAGTCAGTTGGCAATATCCATACCTTCTGTGGTAAGTTTTACCACTAAGATCTTTGCCACCCAACTAAGACAACAGTGTGAGTGCCACGTCCCCAGCCAGTCACACAGTCAACCAATCAGACCAGTGCACCACTCACCACAGAACCTACCACTCTTTGGTCATTCTAGTCTCAGTAAATCCAACCCTTTTCCCAAGGAGAGCCCACATTCTTTCTTACTGTGGCAAGAAAATGCTTCTTTTCTTTCCCCACTCAGTATAATCTCAGTAGACCTGACCCACTCAGAACAAAGAGTTAGCTGGACATACATGACAGCAATAGAGGAAATACCTTTGATTCTTTTTGTTCATTCCTCCACACCAACCACAAAGACACCAAGTGAATCAATAACTCATCCATAACAGTGCAAAAAATTGCATTGACTCTTGCTAGGCAATCAGGATAACCTTCTGTTCAGTGTATTCTTAAATCCATGGCTTAAAATAGAATTTTCATGCTGAAGTCTACAGATGTAGTTTGAGATATCCATGGTTCTCAGGTTTAAGAAATAGTGATTTTAGGCAAGGAGGTGAGGATCTAAGCAAGCAGATGACATCAGAACGCTGATACGGAATTTCTGTTTTAAAAGTTCAAGATGTGACTTTAAAAATGGCTTTGTGTCTTTCTTTTTAGTTATCTTATTGAAAGATTTTCAAATGCCTGGGGTTATTGAACCATTGAGTATATTGTCTTACTATAAGAAATTGACATGGAGACTGTCACATTGTGTAATTAAATGTGAGCCTTTCCTTGGTTGTCATGTGTTCTTTTCTTGACACATCATTTTCATAATCTCTTGTACCACTGCAGTTAATTGAAACCTGTTATCTAAGGACTTGGGAATGGTAAAATCAAAAGTAGGGGAGAGGGCTGGCCCGGTGGCTCAGGCGGTTAGAGCTCCATGCTCCTAACTCGGAAGGCTGCCGGTTCAATTCCCACATGGGCCAGTGGGCTCTCAACCACAGGTGGCAGGTTCAACTACTCGAGTCCCGCAAGGGATGGTGGGCTCCACCCCCTGCAACTAAGATTGAACATGGCACCTTGAGCTGAGCTGCTGCTGAGCTCCCGGATGGCTCAGTTGGTTGGAGCGCATCCTCTCAACCACAAGGTTGCCAGTTCGACTCCGCAAGGGATGGTGGGCTGTGTCCCCTGCAACTAGAAAACGGCAACTGGACCTGGAGCTGAGCTGCGCCCTCCACAACTAAGACTGAAAGGACAGCAACTTGAAGCTAAATGGCACCCTCCACAACTAAGATTGAAAGGACAACAACTTGACTTGGAAAAAAGTCCTGGAAGTACACACTGTTCCCCAATAAAGTCCTGTTAAAAAAAAAAAAAGTAGGGGAGAATCTTCAGTTTGCTGGATTTGGACTATAAATACCTAAGGTAACACATTTTGGGGAAAAGGTAGTCATTTTATAGACATGAACATTTAAAAAGCTAAAAGATAGAGTAGAAGTCATTAATTTCCATTCATGTACAGAGGGTGTCAAAAATATATATACAACAAGAAGTGGAGTAGAGCATCAGGAATAGAGACAGTGGAAATGTAATGGCTGTGTGCGATGTCAGAAGGGTAGTAGATGGGGGGAGGGGTGTAATCACTGTGTGAGGGATATAAATGATAAATGTCTAACTGTTACATTGTTTTGTACACCTGAAACTAATTTTTAAAAATGTTATATAAAAATATATACATTTGAAAGAAAAAAACTGTATTAATATATACCAATAACAAAAGATGAATACAAGTCATGTTTGACTTCTGCAATTACAAGAGGTGCTCAAAGCATCCAGACACTTGTAATTATGGCCAATTACTGCTTGAGCAATGTTGACCAAAGTGTTAATATCTCTTAAAATGTGTATACACTTTTTTGGCACCCTCGGTATTACAAATGAGAAAAAGGACCCAAAGAAGTTATTTGTCTAAGGTCACACATTAAGGTAGTTATTATTAAATTATTTGGTTAAACACAAAAACATTTCCAATGAATACAACTATTATGAGTGAACTAGTTCACTATCATCTTAAACTTTGACAATTGGCATTTCCTACTCTTGCTACTTTCAGAAAAAAAATTAAAAGAGGAGGGTAGTTAATCTTTTAAGAGTCTATTACATTTAGTTTCTCTTTTTGCTAAGCCTTATCTTAGTTTTACGTACAAGTAAGTGAACTGTGATCGGCGCCCTTGGACAAACTGTCTTCAACCCTATACGCATTGAGATAAAGTCACAGCACTTTATTACAACCCAACAAAGCACAAACCTAATCCAAAAAGCATTGTCAATTAATGCAGATTTTCTTAAATATTTATTTAAGATTATCTCCTCTTCAGCTCCCAGTGTTGTTCTCTTAGAATCCAGTCTTTAGATTTTTTCCCTCTTGTTTTAATACCCAAGTATCGTCTCTGTGTCCATTATGTAGCTGTCTCTGAGCTTCAAACTTGCCCTCATAGCTTTGTGATGCTGGGACTGGACTTCTACAAAGCATCGTTGCCATCTGGCTGCCTTTAGGTTCCACTAGCAGAAGAAACTAGAGGGAGACTAGAAGGCAGGAGGAGGGAGTAACAATTCAGCATTTGCCTTTTGTTTTCTGTTGTTCCTTGGGTCACCCCAGTATGGCTCTTTAGCCAAGCAGTGCAGTTGGTTCCAGGAGCAGATGGTTCCAGTTTCCAGCTTTCTTCTACCTCTTAGATCCAGCCTCATAAAGATGCCCCTCAGTCATGGAGCTATGAGGGCCCATCCTCCAAGCTTCTAGGATTTTTTTGAGAATTCCAATCTTTTCTCTTTGTCTCCCCAGTACTAAGAATGAAACTATTTCCTGAAGTTATTATCTCCGTGGTAACTGTGTTTCTTCCAATACTCATTTCACCAATCCCCCATATTAATTTTTTTTTGTTATAATACTAGTTGTGGTGTCTCTTTTCCTGACTGGACTGACCCTCACTGACAAGAGTCAACATCCCTTCTATTGATTCAGGTTTTTCATCACCTCTCTCTTGGCTTCCAAACCCCACTTAAATTAAGGCAAGCGCATTCATAATTTGTCATGTATATTCCAATGGGCTTCAGTTCACTCTTTTCCATTCCTTTTCTCTTTCAGTTTTAGATGAGGAACAGAAAAATTGTGCTCAATGGGAATGAGTTCAGGATAGTTTTAGTTCCAAACAGAGCAGCGACATACTCACTATCCTTTTATTGGCTGGCAGAAACTCTTCATCCAAACAGATGTCGTGGACCAATTTTCCATGAAATTTCATCTTAAACTCAAGATCTTAAAAGAGACTTAGAGACTTGTAAGAAAGTCTTTCATCTGGGTAACTCAGCGGATCACAAATTGAACTTCTCCAATAAGAAAGAAAGAGATATAATCCGCAAAAGGCAGCTTAGGCTATGACATTGTTTGAGGACAATTCTGTATAAATTAGAAGCTATGACATGGAAGTTACACAACCATCTAGTATAGGCCAAATCTTTTGTTCTGAGTGGTCCAAGGAATGAAATGAAATGAAAGTAGGTGATCTAAGGCACTTTAGGTGTAGCAAATTGTCCAATAGTTATGAACTTCCTAAAAGACAGTTTTTGAGGGGAGGCACAATAAAAAAATTTTAAATACTTAGATGTCATTTATTGACATGGAAATAGTTATGATTTGTTTAAATGCCCAACTTAGGTAAATTATCACGTTGACGGCTTTTCAATTATATTCTTAGACTCAATTTTTCACTCCACTACTTTTATGTTTGATAATTGACAACAAAGCCTCTCAGGTGAAGGACAATGCTTCATGAATCTTGATAACTTGACATCCTGACTATTTTATGAACAGTTGCTTCATTTAGTAAAATTAATAATAAAAAAGAACCAGCTAATCAACTGCAGTTTCCTCTGCTTCACTTATGTAAAGCAATTAAAGTATTCTGTTGTGTTTTTTTTAAATACCAATCATATTATGCATTTTTCACATTTGATAACTGACATCTAGGGGAGAATTTTTTAGTCAGTAGAAGAAAAGATAGGAAAACCTTGGGTGTGGACAAGCTGAAAGTTACAATTAAAATGTCTGCTCTTGAACAAATCTTATTTATTGATTTGTTTGTTTGTTTTGTTTATTTAACTTATACTCACACTTACATTTATATCTGAAAATGATTTGAAGCAACAGACAAGCATATGTACAATTAAATGGGATAAAGTAGATGAAAATGTCAAAGTGAAGGGGAATCTGGGAGGAAGAATAAAACAAAGCCAATGTTAAATTTACAAGAAGTTTCTATACACCTGCCGTAAGTAAGGAGCAAATTTGGCTCTGAGTTTCCTAGTAACCAAAGCAAAGAAAGAAACTAATAAACTGTATGAACAGGGTATACATTCAAAGCCTGCCTGTTACACAGAACAAGCATAGGTTTTCCTGGCATTATGACCATTTCTGCTGTCATCTATTATAAAGGTTGATACTTGGGTGTATGGTAGATGATGTTCTCAATGTCATCACTATAGTAAATACACTAGTTCTTACTATGTCTCTATTATTGAAACATTGTGTGAAAGTATTACATCAAAGCTTATTTCAGTAAAAGTAGCCAAAGGTGAAGAGGATATTCTAATGAACCTGACTTGATACAGGACAAGTAAAATTGATAATACACAAGGGGATAAAGATACAGCATATCTTGTAGAAAGGGATATCATATCTCATAAAGGAGTACTTACTGAGAGTTAGAACTTCTCAGGAATTAAAGAATGGCAAGAGTGATCAGAGGGTTTGATTGACATTCCCTTGTTTAAAACTATTTGATTAACCCGAGGCCAGCCTGAATAGATATGGAGATGGGCTGATGCAGTTTCTATGGATAGGGACAGTATGTCCCTCGGAAAATGATACTAAGGTTGTGCAACCAAAGATGGGTGGACGAACAAGAAACCTGAGTTCCGTGTGACTGTGTTAGCCAGAAGCCTTACAGAGCATGTTTTTCCAGTAGCCTACAAAGTCATAAAAACAAAAACAAAAATCTCAATAAAGGAACCATAAAAAGGCTTCCACATGTGCTCTTTGACCTTCCTTAATGTGAGGAAAACTTATACAGGCTTATAGGATGTAAGTCAATTAAACATTTAAAGATGTCTGCCCAAAATGCTAATTTTGGATTTAAGTTATTCACATTCACAGTAATTACATAGACAACATTCATTCGTTCAACAATAATTGCCGATCTACTAGGTACCAGCAACTGTTCTAGACTGCAAGACAGAAACGCCAGCCTTTGTGGGACTGAAATTGTTCTGGTGGAACTCCACAATAAGCACCTAAGTGAGTGAAATAGAAGTGCAATTGAGAATATTAAAGCAGCCAAAGGGGATTCGGATGGGGTTGAAATCTTAAATTAAGATGTTCAAGGAAAGCTTTATTGATGCTGAATGATGGTGTCCCCAAATGTCACTAAGACAACCTTTTGGTAAGAGAAGCTGAGTTTATACCCACCTTGGTAAAGGAGAGCACAGTCTTAGCATCTCTGAAGGGGGAGGGAAAAGTTGGGATATTTACTGAAAACCTGACTCAGTTTAAGGCAAATCCTTCAATCACAGTGCTTGGTTAAGTTTGTGTAAGAATCAGTATTCAGTAGGATTGGTGGTCACTGCAATGAGAAAATGTTAAGGCCGGTCTTCAAAGAGTCTTGGATTCAAGTAGTCATGAGGTATAAGTTAAAATTTGATTCTTTCCATGAAGAGTTGATGACATTTCAGGGATTTTCTAAAATGAACAACAGTCTAATACAACTTCTATCTTCCTCAGAAAGAGTTTCCTAGAATAGTAAATCTACCGTGTTTCCCCGAAAATAAGACCTATCCGGACAATCAGCCCTAATGCGTCCTTTGGAGGAAAAATTAATGTGAGACCTGGTCTTATTGTACTATAAGACTGGGTATAATATAATATAATAAATATAATATAATATAATACCCGGTCTTATTACTATAAGTAATAAGTAATAGTAGTATAGTAATAAGACAGGGTATAATATTAATATAATATAATATAATATAATATAATATAATATAATATAATATAATATAATATAATATACAATACCGGGTTTTATATTAATTTTTGCTCCAAAGGATGCATTAGAGCTGATTGTCCAGCTAGGTCTTATTTTCAGGAAAACATGGTATGTAGATAAAAACAATAGAAAAGTTCTGTTAATATACCCAGTGACCTCTGTGGGTGTGTATAGTTAGAGTTCTCAAAAGAAAGGGAAATTTGAATTGGTGTGAGGGAATAGTCATGCCAATATTTGAGGGAAAAAGATTCGAAGCCAGGCTCCACCCCACATTTACAGGGCCTGAAGCAAGAGTACAAACGGAGGCCCACATATCATGTCTAAATGTTTAGAAGTTATAAAGTTAGCAAACTCTTAAATAAAATGTTTTAGTTTTCTATTTGATAACTTCATAATGAAAAAATTTTAAACATATATAAAACTATGGTTTTTATATGTCATAAAAATATCAAAGACAACTGACTTATTCACACTTGTACATGTTTGGGTATTCTGTTGATGTTTGGGTAAATAACAAAGTAAAAACACATACTTTGTAAGTTATTATACATTTATTTCATTTCTCTGCTTCACTTCAGCAAAACCATGAACTAAGTTGTTATAATAAATATTTCCACATATTTTGTTTTTCTATTAACCTCCATGATCTAAGGGTACACTGTATTGTGTGGCAGCCACTAGACGTATGTAGCTACTGAGCACTTGAAATGAGGCCAGTCCAAATTGAAATGGGCTGTAAGCGTAAAATACACACTGATTCCAAGACACTGTGAAAAAAATGTAAAATATCTCAATAATTTTATATTGATTATATTTTTAAATATTTTAACGTATTGGTAAATGAAATATACATTAGAAGTAATTTCAACTGTTTTTAGTTTTTTTTGGGGGGTTCCTTTGTTAATGTGACTACTAGAAAGTTTAAAGTTACTTATGTGGTTCACATGTGACTCATTATATTTCTGTCGGATGGTGCTAATGTAAAGAATTAGAAAATCAAATGCATTATATTCAAAGTATACGAAATTTTAATATAGTATCATTAAAATATAAATTAAATTAAAATGCAAAAATTTTAATTATTTGTTACATGTTTCTGTAAACACACTTTTCTTCTGAAACATTCAAATGTATCTATTTAGGTTAAAAAGCAAGCTTGAATACATAAACAATGTGAAAGTTTAAATCAAAATAATTTAAATAAAGTTTAATTTCTAATTATTTGACAATTTAATTATATCTTATTGAATTTTTTAAAAAGTAAGTCAGTTCACAATTCTAGAGTTCAATGTCCATCTCATTGTCGATATAAGAAAGGTCCAAACCTGTGGAGAATTTTTCCAGAAGTTTATTTGAGCCAAACTGATGACATATGCTGGGGAGCAAGATCTCAAATGCTACAGAGAATAAGTTTTGCAGCTTCTTTTATGTATTTGAAATTAAAGATGGGAAGTAAGGAAGACTAGAGGAAGCAGGGTGGGGACTGGATTACAGGATAGTTAACAAGATTATGTGCTCTCTTGAGGGTTATTACCCCCCCTTTGTGGGATACGGCTTCTGGTATTGCAAAGATGTGTTAACCCAGAGGCATAAGAACAATGGACAGCGCTGGCTTAAAACCTTTCACTAAAGAAGTTATAGACCGGAAGCAATTAGGGATTTATGATCAGATCACACCTTACAGTAACCTGTGAGGTTATTTTCCATAGAACCCCTTTTTTTGTCTATACCTCCTAGCTCCATCCATGTAATTCTTGCCATCTTCACCCTTCAGACAACCTTTAAATACAGGCACTTGGTGAAGTTCCCTTAAATCCTTTTAAAATCTCACTATTCTGTAGAAGGCTTCAGCTACTATTAATTTGTAGTAACTTACAAACTGTATGACACTAACAAGCTCCAAATACAAATTTCTAACTCAACACTCCAAACCCCTTCTTGCTTCTGAAAAACCAGCACACCTTCCGGTATCCCCAGTCTAAACTGATGGCGAAGGAATACTTCCAGGGACTCAAGCTCAAAGGTGAGAGTCCTGTGGAACCCTTCCCTTTCTCTAATTTCTTATATCTAATCAGTAGCCACACCCTGTCAACCTACCTCCCCATTGATTCTGGAATCCTTTTCATTTCCAGTGCTTTTGTTCAGGTTCTCATTACAATAGCCCCCCAAGTGGGATTATCATTTTAAAATCTTGCCCAATTTGATAGGGTAAAAAGTGGTTTCTCTTTATTGTTTTTATTTTTAAAAATTAGCTTGGCGAATATATCAGACCCCTCTTGTAACCTGTCTCATTTCTTCTCTGCCCACTTTTAACTCTAGTTTTTGCTAAGCTATCCAGCTTGAGCAAGTGCAATTCAACAGCACCTTGCCTCACCTACTGTATGTGGAGAGGTGGCATGACTTGAGTTATATTTCAAATGATCACACTGATTTCTGTGTGGAAAATAAAAAAGGGAAGATAAAACTCAAAGCAAGGAGACAAGGTAGGAAATTATTCCAGGAGTCCAGGGGCGTGAAGATGGGTACTTGGACCAAGGTAATAGAGTTGGAGGGGAAACAGATTTTTAACATATTCTGTAGACATAAATGACTGGATTTTTTTTAATACTAACTTGAAAATAGGAAGGCTAAGCATTAAAATTTAGGATACCCTTGGATGCACTAGATGTCTAGTCATGACATGAAGGCATCCCTTGCCTAAAGGTCTTTTGATTAGTTTTTCCCATCTCCTCTATTTTCTATAATCATGCTCAAAGATGAAGATTTAACAATGATTTTAGAGAATGCTGACTCATCAACTAATTGGGGGAACTTATCTAGAGCTCAAAAAAAACAAAGAAAAAGGAACTTTCAGTAGACCAGAATATGAATGAAATACCTGAGAAAGAAAAAGAAATGGGATCTAATTAAATAAAGAGGGATATGTTAGCCTAGTACAGTGGGAGCAGTTGGGAAAATATGACCACAAAGGATGGACTAGCATTACTGGAGAAAAAGCCAGGAGTAAGAGGGGACCCAGGAGAAAGTTGAGACCAGGCACAAGGTCAGCAAGTTGAATTAAACTTCATGCAATCATTTTCCTTTCCTGGTGAAACAGGAAATATCGACGGGAAATATCTCAATGGTGAGAGAAAATTTGGGTAAGTATTTCGGGGGAAAAATTAAGTTTGATTCTGTTTTTCACATGTTAACAACAACAAAGTTCCAGTTTTATTAAACAAAATTATAAATTTATGAAAAAAATAATTCATTTATACTTTTAGAAGACAACCCCTTCTGAAACAAGAAGCAATGAGCAAAAAGCATTTGAAAAACAACAAATTTGAATACAAGAAAATTAAACCATAGACAATACCATAAATAAGATGCCAAATTAAATTAAAATAATAGCAAGAAAAAGAAGTTTGCAGCACATACTCGTATGACTGAGTATTACTATCCAGAATACATAAAGAATTTCAAAACAACAAGAAAAAGGGGAAAAAATGTGTACTAGAGAAAACATATAAATAAGTAATTTATTAAAAGGAAATATAGATTGGCAATACACAAATTAAAGTGTGCTCAATTTAGCAAATAATAAGGAAGATACCACTTCTCACTCATGAGATTCATTAAAAAAAAAAAAATTTAACAAGGAAGTATTAGCAAGAGTGTTATAAATCAAATATCCTCATATCTTACCTGTAGAAATGCAAATTAAGTAATACTTTCAGAGAGAAATGTGGTAAAATGTGCATTATTCTTATTTGACATTTCTACTTCTGTGTAACAACATAGATGGAGAGCCACAGCATATTTGTGAGTTAAAAGAAATAACATGTCACTTATAAATTGCAATGTAATATCTTTTAAATAAAATATGAAATAAACACACACAATGATACCTTACGTTTTCTACAGGATATATATGTATGCAAGTGCATTAACAAGAGCTGGGAGGATATAAATCAAACTGATTATAGTGGTTACCGCTGAGGAAGGGGGACATTAGCAAGCCCGGTCAAAGAGTACCTTAGTTTTGTCTGTTAAATAGTTTCTATTTACAAGGCAGGTACACTGATGTGGGCATAGATATATGGCAACTGTTGATAGCAATGATCCCTGGAAAGGAAGGTATGGGTAATTTTAAAATCTGCTTTTTTTGCTTATTTATAGTTTCTACATATTTTCTAATATGTATTTCTTTTGTAAAGCTGTATCTTTTTAATTTTTATATAAGCTTTATTTGAGTATCTAGTTCCCAGTAAGGGATAAAAAAAATTATCAGATGTATTTGTTGTCCTAAAGAAGTTACAGTCTAACAAAGACATTTGGACGCAAAGAACTGGACTAGTGAGATGTGAAAAGACCTTGGTGAGGTCTTTGCTCAGTTATCTCTTCTTCTGAGAAAAGACCACCACCCTGTCCTTTTCCAAGAAACCTGCTAACAGGTACATAGTCTTGCCCAATAAACACCTTAGTAAGACTTAGAGGAGGCTACTGCAAAAGACTGGGAAACAATTCCCTGGAGAGATACATTTTGGTAAGCTCTTGCTGTTGTAGCCACCACCTTTATGCTCAGTGGTCATTAAAAACTCACCTCTCCATGATGAAGATGTCCAGATGTTTGCTGGCTCTTGATAACATGTACTTCATGGCTAGAAATGCTGATTGTTCTAAGTCACCCCAAATTCATTTCTTAAACACAATGAAAGAATGGGTCTTGAGAAAAATTTTGAAACTCATAACTGTAAATGTTTCTAACATTGATAGATTTTAAAACTTTGTAATACATTTATTCCTAAAATAATTTTTATTATAGCTGACAAATAAGTCTTTTCACATTATTTCTAAACCTAATTGTATGTCCATAAAGTTCACAGAACATCTGAAATTTATCTTGCTACATCTGAAGTTTTTCATGGAAAACACACGAATGCTTACTTATTTTTTTATGCTGAAGAGAAAAAAACAGTGGAAAAAAGAGAGACCTTCATGACATTGAAGAGAGAGGGAATTGACTGATAGTCAAAGTGCCCAAAGACCAAGGGATTAGGGCCAGGACACAAGAGCAAATGTCATTGACCAGATTTGGAGTGTTAGAATAAAGATGTTAAAGATAGATGAGTGTTCATAAGTTTGTAAGCAGATGAGAAGACTGTAGAGAAAAAAACTAAACAAAACCAAAAAAATGCTCAAGTTCTCAATTTCCTGAGCAAATAGGTGACCTCCTGAGAATAAAAGCATTGGGTTAATGTTTGAGGAAGTTTGGAATACCGTAGTCATTGAGAACTAGAGCAATTTACCACACCTGACATTAGTGTTAAGAACAATTCACCTTTCACAGTAACCATTTCAAACCTACTCTAATACTCTCCCCTTCTCCTTCCTTCTCCCCCTCAACTGACAATCTCATTTCCCATTTCAAGAAAAAATAAAAGCTCCAAGAAAAATCGCCTCTGCCAGGGACGACGCGCACCTTCCTTTGGATGCCACCCACTCTTTCTTCCTGTCTTTCTATTAAAATCTGAGATACGGCTTTTCTCATTCTAAGTCTAATTGTCCTGTGTGTACTTAGGACACTGCCCTCCTGCCTCCTCAGTCTTCCTTTGAGCTTCCCTTTTTTTTCTCATGTATGATGACTCCATCCTCCCCAGCTTCTTTCTCACAAGCATTTAAACAGGATTAACCACTTTAGACAAAATCCAGCCACTCTCAATTCTTCACCCCATCCAAGTATGGGTTTATCTTTCCCTTCAGAGAAAAATTTTATAAATAGTTAATTGATTTATTCAGCAAATATTTGCTAAGTGTCAACTGCACACAACTCTTGCTTTGAGTACCAAGGAGTCAATGAACAATACAGTAGACAAAATTTCCTGCCACATCAAATATCCACTCTACTACAGAGCTGTGACCATTTCCTCATTTCCGATACATAGAACTACCCAGTGTCATGTGGCTTCTACCTTTATCCTCCTTGGAAAACTGCTCTCACCAAGGTCCCTGATGATCTCCTTGTTGTAAATCACACAGAATTTCTTTAGTTCTCATCTTGTTGGATACAGGTTTTGCAGCATTTGAGATAATTGACTAGCCTGCCTTAAAATCATAGGCCCTTCAGATGATGTCCAACCCCTGATTACAAATTTGTACTAGCTGTACATCTCTTTGAGGATAAAGTTTTAAATTCCCAGCAGTTGCTAAGGCCCTTACTGATGCCTCCACTGCTTTCCTCTCCAACCTCGACTCTCACCTTCCTAGCCTTCGTCTTAGTCTGCCATTCTGGTTCCAACCGTCCTGATCTCTCTGTGATCCATTGCAAGCACCATGCCCATCTTCTCTTGGCTTATCCCTACTGACCCTGCAGGCCTCAGCTTTGGCATCCTTTTCTCTGGGAGCCCAGAGCTCCCAATTTTTCAATTCAGAGGCTTTCTACAAAATTCCAAAGGAGCCTCTTCATCTGGCAGCATTTATCACAGTATGTTATCCTTATCAGTTTACCCGTCTGTATCCACCTGGAGTATATAAAACCCTTAAGAGTGGAGATTAATTGTTATCCAAGATATATTTCCAGCACCTAGCTGAGTGTTTGGCATTGAATAGTTCCTTAATAACTATTACTTGAATTAAGATTCTATTTATTGAAGACCTATTTTATTCCAGGGACTATGCTGCAAGCTTTGCAAATAGTATATAATGTAAGCATCACAAAAACCTTAAGACAATAATTCCTATCATAGAGAAATTGGGCCTCCAAGAAGTAAAATAATCTGCTCCCAGCTGGTTGGACCTGTGGTTGCCCAGCTGCCCAGTGGAGAAAAGTCTCAACAAAAGGACCACGAACTGAAAGTCAGAACATTCTACCAGGTCAAGGAAGAGAAGATGATGGGACACCTGTGGCTCGATGGCTTGACCTAAAAGCTGATCAACAGAAACTGGATCAGCCAAACATGGGGGTGAGTGTGGAGACAGCCCAGAGGTCAAGGAGAAGATTCTGCCAAACCTTGAGCCCATTAAAAATACCAGGAGCAGATGAAGAAGAGCCATAGGCTTTAAAAGAAGACAAGCTGGAACCATGCAGGCTGTTCTTATGTTGGAAATTGTTTTTAAAAAAAATAATAATCTCTCAATAAAGTTTTACAATTTCCTCCCCCAAATAGTCACAAAGATAATAAGTGGTGAAGGAGAATGTGAACTCTGGTTTGTTTGACTCTATAACAAAGAGCATTTCATGTATCTCTAAGCTTCAGAATGAACTGAACAGAATTTATTAATACAAAGGAGGGTTGCTGGAAGACCCCTCATCATGATGCCACATCAAAGTGGCAGAATTTATGGCTGCATTTTGTTTTTTTAATAAAAAAAACCCCTTCTCTCCATGAGAACTTTTCAAACTCTGCCACTGAGTAGCATTTGGCACATTTACATTTTCCAGTAAAACCTTTCCCCTGACTGATTGCACAAAGGTATTTCAGTCTTGATATGATAATGGTGTTGGAATGGGAGGAGATTAAATGATGGCTGGCTGGTCAGAACATGAAATTCTGAGTCTTTATATCCTACCCACAACATCCATCTACTAGCAGGTAATTCCCGGAAAAACATGCAGCGAGTTAATTTTTTCTTGGTAGGACACCTCTTGATCTTTCATACTCAAACCTCGTAGTATGTATCTCTCAATTCAACATTTTCTAGCTAATGTTTTTTTTGGCCAAGTGTGTGTATGTGTGTATCCTCAAAACTCAATACAACATTTTAAACAAAATAATGCACACTAAAAGTCTCAATTATTTTCCAAATTGACAAGATACAAGAATTATGAAAAGGCCCCAAGGGTAAGCAATGTGGTTGTCAATTTTTACTGGCACCAAGAGAAGCTATATTAACTACATACAAAGCAAAGATGTTAATATCCATATCAATTTGGGGGACCAGGAAATGACATTTTAAACATTTTCCATCTGAACATGACAGTTTATTTATTATATGTAGTATTTTACTGTGCTCAATTACATTTTAAGAAATCATCTCAAATATGCAACACAATATATTTTTACAACTAAAAAATATGAAATAAGTTTCCTGTTCATTTTCTTATATCATAAAGACTGAGTTTCAGAAATGAATTCCTGAAATTAAGCAAAAAGGGCGAAGGGTGGAGATTTGTCCAAAACATCCAAGCAATTAAAAAATATCACAATCCCTCAACACCCTGCCAACCCTCATACACTATTAATATCCATCCCATTGGGACATAAATTCTTACTGTAATTGATTTATTTAGTGCATTCTTTCATATTCTGGTTGCTGAAGCCAACCAATACCTTTTTGCTTCACTTGGGAAGGAAAACAATTCACCTGGACAGTAATGCCTCAGGGCATCACTGACTTCTCATGGCTCACTGATGGTTATTATTTAAAAGTGTGCTCCAGGGAGATAATGACCTTAAGCAACACACTGCGCAACCTGGAGATTTTATCTATTGGAAAAGACACCTTCAGAAAGACCCTTCACTGGAAAGGCCCCTTATTAGTACTGCTGACCAACCCTGTGCCACCAAATTCCAGGGAATAGACTCCTGGATTCACATGTCACGTCTAAAGAAAGAACCTAACTCTGTACATCAGCTGATGACCTAAAGGTGGAGATTTCCTAAAATTGAAGCAGAGGACACCTAATGAGACAGCTTTCTCAAGGTGTTCAGACCAGGTCAATTAGATGGTTGAAAATTCACAGTTCCCTTTTCACCTAGACTATTGACTCTACATTTTTATCAAAATTCATTGTCTCTGAATTTGCAAACTACAGGCTGTATTATTGATGAAATATTTTGCTGGAGAAATATCTAGTTATTTGTCTAAAGGGAACACATTCAATAATAGTATCTGTGCTATAGCCATGTGGAGGGGTATAGTCACAGGAGAGCCCAAGTGGGTAGCACCCCTTTGTCTGGGTAGGAGTGCTAATTTCATCCTGTTTCTATTTTACTTTCTGTGCATAGATAGCCTTTTTTTTTGCTTAATTTCAGGAATTCATTTCTGAAAATAAGACTTTATGATATAAGAAAATTAACAGGAAACTATTTCATATTTTTTCATTGTAAAGATTTATTGTGCTGAATATTAACTTCAAACTTTGAGCTGACTTCTTAAAATGTAGTTGACCACACTAAAATACTACATATATTAAACTGGCATGTTCAGATGGAAAATCTTTAAAATATCATTTCCTGGTCCTCCCAAATTGATATGGATATTAACATCTTTGCTTTGCGTGCAGTTGATATAGCCTCCCTCGATGCCAGTAAAAATTGCCCAACCACGCTGCTTACTCTGGGGCCTTTTCATGATTCTTGTATCTTGTCGATCTGAAAAATAATTGATAATTTTAGTGTGCATTATTTTGTTTAAAATGTTGTGTTGAGTTTTGAGGATACACACACACACACTTGGCCTATAAAAATATTGGCTAGAAAATGTTGAATTGAGAGATATACACTATGAGGTTTGAGTATGAAAGACCACGAGGTGTCCTACCAAGAAAAAAATGACCTCGCTGTGTGTCTTTCAAGGACTTACCTGTTAGTAGATGGATCTTTATGCATAGGATTTAAAGAGTCAGAATTTCATGTTCTGACCAGCCAGCTAACCTCCTCCCATTCCAAAAACATTATCATATCAAGACTGAAATACCTTTGTGCAGTCAGGGGAAAGGTTATACAGAAAAATGTAAATATGCCAAATGCTACTCAGAGGCAGAGTTTGATAAGTTCTCATGGAGAGAAGGGTTTTTTAAAAACAAACAAACAAACAAACAAACAAAATACAGCCATAAATTCTGCCACTTTGATGTGGCATCATGATGAGGGGTCTTCCATAACCCGCCTTTGTATTAATAAATTCTGTTCAGTTCATTCTGAAGCTTAGAGATACATGAAATGCTCTTTGTTATAGAGTCAAACAAACCTGGATTTGTTCTCCTTCACCACTTATTATCTTTGAGACCATTTTGGGGAGGAAATTGTAAAACTTTATTGAGAGATTATTTTTTTAAAAAACAATTTCCAACATAAGAACAGCCTGCATGGTTCCAGCTTGTCTTCTTTTAAAGCCTATGGCTCTTCTTCATCTGCTCCTGGTATTTTTAATGGGCTCAAGGTTTGGCAGAATCTTCTCCTTGACCTCTGGGCTGTCTCCACACTCACCCCCATGTTTGGCTGATCCAGTTTCTGTTGATCAGCTTCTAGGTCAAGCCATCGAGCCACAGGTGTCCCGTCATCTTCTCTTCCTTGACCTGGTAGAATGTTCTGACTTTCAGTTCGTGGTCCTTTTGTTGAGACTTTTCTCCACTGGGCAGCTGGGCAACCACAGGTCCAACCAGCTGGGAGCAGATTATTTTACTTTTTGGAGGCCCAATTTCTCTATGATAGGAATTATTGTCTTAAGGTTTTTGTGATGCTTACATTATATACTATTTGCAAAGCTTGCAGCATAGTGCCTGGAATAAAATAGGTCTTCAATAAATAGAATCTTAATTCAAGTAATAGTTATTAAGGAACTATTCAATGCCAAACACTCTGCTAGGTGCTGGAAATATATCTTGGATAACAATTAATCTCCACTCTTAAGGGTTTTATATACTCCAGGTGGATACAGACGGGTAAACTGATAAGGATAACATACTGTGATAAATGTTGCCAGATGAAGAGGCTCCTTTGGAATTTTGTAGAAAGCCTCTGAATTGAAAAATTGGGAGCTCTGGGCTCCCAGAGAAAAGGATGCCAAAGCTGAGGCCTGCAGGGTCAGTAGGGATAAGCCAAGAGAAGATGGGCATGGTGCTTGCAATGGATCACAGAGAGATCAGGACGGTTGGAACCAGAATGGCAGACTAAGACGAAGGCTAGGAAGGTGAGAGTCGAGGTTGGAGAGGAAAGCAGTGGAGGCATCAGTAGGGGCCTTAGCAACTGCTGGGAATTTAAAACTTTATCCTCAAAGAGATGTACAGCTATTACAAATTTGTAATCAGGGGCTGGACATCATCTGAAGGGCCTATGATTTTAAGGCAGGCTAGTCAATTATCTCAAATGCTGCAAAAGCTGCATCCAACAAGATGAGAACTAAAGAAATTCTGTGTGATTTACAACAAGGAGATCATCAGGGACCTTGGCGAGAGCAGTTTTCCAAGGAGGGTAAAGGTAGAAGCCACATGACGCTGGGTAGTTCTATGTATCGGAAATGAGGAAATGGTCACAGCTCTGTTGTAGAGTGGATATTTGATGTGGGCAGGGAATTTTGTCTACTGTGTTGTTCGTTGACTCCCTAGTACTCAAAGCAAGAGTTGTGTGCAGTTGACACTTAGCAAATATTTGCTGAATAAATCAATTAACTATTTATAAAATTTTTCTCTGAAGGGAAAGATAAACCCATACTTGGATGGGGTGAAGAACTGAGAGTGGGTGGATTTTGTCTAAAGTGGTTAATCCTGTTTAAATGCTTGTGAGAAAGAAGCTGGGGAAGATGGAGTCATCATAGCTGAGCAAGAGAAAAGGGAAGTAGTGCAAGGGATAATGAGGCCCTGGGTATTATAATTTATTATGGGCTTTATACCTTGAAGAGCTTTAGTTATGGGGTATTGATTGATTTGGGGAAGGAGTTTGGGGGGGAACTATTTGAATCTTGATAGGAGAGGCATTCTGGATTCTGCCAATGTCAGTTCAAGATTTTACCCATAAAGAAGATGATATCTGATGCAACAGGAACAAATGATCAGTGTTTCAAGATTGAGCTATAATGTCATCAGAAAAAAATGTGAAAGGATCATTCAGTTCATCTGATTGATTATTTTGATGGCTACCATTCAATTCTAGAATTATTTCCCCCTTTTTGGAGAAAGAAATTCTAGCATGATACTTTTCTAAAACTGACTCTGGGCAGTAAGCATAATGTGATTTATAGATGATACATAATAGAATTGCATACTTGAAACTATGTAATTTTACTCACCATTGTCACCTCAATAAATTTAATTTAAAAAAGATTCCAAAGAAATTATTTAATGCATAGCAACCATTATTATTTTTTTATTTGATAATAAAAAAGAGAGGTACAGGAACTAAGGAAAAGAGGGTATCTCTGAAAGGGCCCAAAAGAAAGGGATATGTTCAGAGACAGTAAGCTGTTGAGGTGTAGTGGAGATCCCCACTATTTGGACTGTTTTAGTACCCTGAGGCAAGAGCTGATTTACAGCAGTGGAGTTGAGCACTGAGAGTTGCCTCTGGTGTTAATAAGGACACAGAGAGATTTATTTCCAATCGGGAGAAAAGTTTATCTGAGCTAATTAAAACGGAGGCTTGGGAAAAGCACCTGTATTTCCTAAGAGCCCCATCACTGAGAATTAGGAGAACATTGGGGACTATCTGGAGGGCTGAAGGCACCTGAAGCACTCAAGTTTGTGACCATCTCTTTTCCAATGTCCTTGTTCTTTACAATAATAGCAGAAACTAGAAATGTTTGGCTTCATATGGGGACTTTCATTTGTTGGAGTTGAAAATTAAGAATTTTAGCTGTTTTTCTTTCAGGTGACTCATGTAGGGAGCAATCAAGCTGATTTGCCAAATTGATCAAATCTGGAGGGAACATGGTCTCCCATTCCACCCTGGTCCTGTTAACTAAAAGATCAAGTTCTGAGTTCAGCCCATTAACAAACATAGAGTTAAAAAGCTGTTTGAGTGGAATCAGCATCTTAAGGAAGACCAGAATTTTCCTTGAAAACAATCTGAATCATACTAGCCATGAACAGGTTCATCAGACTTTTGTGAGCAAGCCTGAATTTTGTTCCAATCAACAGGTTTTGGGGTAGTCCCAGAAATTTTCTGATGTAGTGGCTTAGCAGTTGCCCAATGCTGATCATATAATAAGTCAGTGGGTTGGCCTCCTGGTTATAATCCTAGAGACTTTTCAGAATTTTCCCAATTACCAATTTCTATCCAATGCTGAGCCTAGCCTTCACCAACAAGCATATTAACTAGCTGATGTAAGTCAGAAAAATCAGGTTGATAAGTTTGAATGACTATATTAAATTCCTCAGCAAATCTGTGGGGATCCTGTTACTTTGAGAAAATCTTTGACTATGGATCACAGTTCAGTGTTAGTCTAGGAAGTATAAGAAATTAAGGATTTACCTGAAACCATAAAACTCCTAGAAGAAAATATAGGAAGTAAATTCTCAGGCATCACTCTTAGTAATATTTTTACTGCTATGTCTACTCAAGCAAGCAAAACAAAAGAAAAAATAAACAAATGGGACTACATCAAACTATGAAGTTTTTTTCACAGCAAGGGAAATCATAAAAAAAAACCAAAAAGACATCCTACTGAATGGGAGAAGATATCTGCCAATGATACACCTGATAAGGGGTTAATAACCAAAATTTATAAGAAACTCATACAACTCAACACAAAAAACAAAACAAAAAAACAATCCAAGTAAAAGATGGGCAGAAGAGCTGAATAAACATTTCTCCAAAGAGAACATATAGATGGCCAATAGACATATGAAAAGATGCTCAATATCACTAATCATCAGAGAAATGCAAATAAAAATCATGAGGTACCACCTCACACCTGTCAGAATTGCCATCATCAATAAATCAACAAACAACAAGTATTGGCAAGGATTTGGAGAAAAAGCAACCCTTGTGACCTGTTGGTGGGATCGCAAATTGGTACAACCACTATGGAAACAGTATGGAGGTTCTGCAAAAAATTCAAAAGAGAACTAACTTATGACCCAGCAATTCCACTCCTGGGTATTTATCCAAAGAAATCAAAACACTAATTCAAAACATATATGCATCCTTATGTTTACTGCAGCACTATTCATAATAGCCAAGATATGGAAACAACCAAAATGCACATAGATAGAGGATTGGATAATGAAACTGTGGTACATGTATACAATGGAGTATTACTCTGACATAAGAAAAAAAGAGAAAAAAAAGAATGAAATCTTACCATTGGCAATAACATGGATGGACCTAGAGGGAATTGTGCTAAGTAAAATAAATCAGACTGAGAAAGACAAATACCATATGATCTCACTTAATATGTGGAATCTAAAGAACAGAATAAACAAACAAAACCGAAATAGACTCATAGATAGAGAGAACAAACTGATGGTTGCTAGATGTGAGAGGGGTTAGGGGGTGGGTGAGAAAGCTGAATGGATTAGGAAGTACAGATTGGCATTTACAAAATAGTCACAAGGATGTGAAATACAATGTGGGGAATATAGTCAATAATGTAAAGACTATGTAGGGTGTCAGATGGGTACTGCACTTATTGGGGGGATCACTTCATAGATTATACATATGCCTAACCACTGTGATATACACCTGAAACTAATATAAAATAATATTGAATGCCTACTGTAATTATATGTGTATATATATAGTCACGGGATGTAAAGTACAGCATAGGGAATATAGTCAATGTTATTATAATAGTTATGTACAATGTCAGAGGGATAGCAGACTTGTTGGCGTTATCACTTGTGAGGGGTGTAAATATCTGACCATTATGTTGTGTTGTACACCTGAAACTAATAAAAAAGAAAATTCTGCTCTAAATTATTAAATGTAAAAAAAACTGACCCTCAGAAGTCTTAATTTTAAAGGGACAGGTTCTGATAGGTTCAGAGAAGGAGGAAGATGGCATTTGAGGTTGAGTTGAGGTAAAGAAGCTGGGGGAGAGGAGGATGAGGCCTTAGGAACCATTTTATCTTTCTTTAATTATTTGTTTGCCTCAGTTAATCTTAAAATTTTATTTTGCAAAGAAGTAATGTTAGATTCTTGGCAACATTTGGAAGCCTCAAAATACCAATTGAAATAGACATTCCATTCAGTTTGGCAACTTCAAAGCTATGGTTTTCTAATTTAATTTTAAGAAAAGTAAGTTTAGGAGTTCAAAATTTCTCCATAATGGCCACTGGTATTCTAAATTACTTTTGGACAAATTTGTCCTTTTAGTTAGAAATGCACATGAGGAGAAACCGTGGTTCTAAACATAAAATTGGCTGGGTCTTTTAAGGGGGGCACTTTCAAAGTATTTAGATAACTGGTATCTCATTTTTCAAAGGCTTTTTCTTTAAAGCAAAAACTTTGCTTGCAGACCAAATATCATCACAGTGCCACTAGGAACAGTCCAATTTCACAAAGTTGGACCTTCGGCTGAACAGCATAGTTCCAAAAAGACTAGTTGTATTCCAAAAGGCATCAAACCAAAGGCTGAATAGCAGAGATCCAGTGGAACAGACTGCTCTCAAAGAAGTCAGGCCAAGGTGCCAACCAAGAACTTGCAGACAAAACATGGCCTTAACCAGAAAAGGACGGAGCTTGAAATTAGATCCTGAATAGAGCCTGGAGAGCTTCAAAATGCAAAGAGTGAAAGTTTGCATCCAGCAGAAAGATTTAACCTGAACTCCAGAGTCAGCAAGAAAGCGGTAGGTCAATGGATTCTGTGGGTACCATACCTGTTTACTCACCTGCCTTAGAGATGTTGGGGGTCTTCCCTGGATGTCCATGTGGGCCACCAAATAATGCTGACCTTAAATAAATAGATTTTTTTCCCCCAGTAAAATGGTTTATTCAGGAACAACAAAGACTTGCAATTCAGGACATGTGATTTAATGGTGAACCGTGCACAACTGCATGGTTGGGGAACACTCTTTTATGGTCTTGGGAGGGGCTGTTGTAAATGAAGAATCCATTGGAGGAAACTGAAAGATAAAAGTACAGTGACTTTTCATTGCCTGAGTTATGGCAGTCTCCCATTGATTGAACTGTTAAAGAGAAGAGAGGAATCTTTTGTCCCTCTTGTGGAGGTAGTAAAGTAGTATCACTTCCTATCAGAGATGCAAGGTACGTCTCTTCCTGTTGGGACCAGTAGTGTGTGTTGAGTGACATGTGCATAAGAGTTCCCTCTTCTAGACTCATGACTCCATTTTAAATGAGGCTTCTCTTTATTAATTTTTACAAGTAAGAGAATGTAGACTATGGAAAACAGTAAAAGCATTATTCTTATTGATGAATTAGGGTGACCTATTTAAAAATATCATTTTCTCAGCCAAGTGCAGGCAAAAGCCTAGAATAAAAGCAAGCCAAATAACCAACTCACTTTGGCTGTTATTCCTTAAGCACCTGAATCCCAGCCTTTTCAAAACCAGAGGGAAAAGCTTACCCAACAGAAAGCAGCAAAGGAATACTGAAAAACAGAATAGGTAGCTAGGGTTTTCTCATTATGCCCAAAGACTTTCCCCCTCCTCAGGCCAGGGGGACAATAAAGGCCAGTATATTTCACCAGCTATAAGAAGAGAATGCCCACAGAATGCCAAAGAATCCACCAAAGACATGAGAGAAATCAAATAGTTACTTGGGGGAAGTAAGTATTAACTGGTAAGTGGAGCAAGAAAACATCCAGAATCATGGAATTGTTTATATTTTGATTTGTGTAGTGACTACATGTGGATATACATAGGCAAAAATTTCTCAAACTTTTCACTTAAGATTTATGCATTTTCTGCATATAAATTATACCTCAAGTAAAGTAAAGAAGAAAAAAAGAATTCACAACAAAAGAGATACAACCAAACCCTTCCCAATAAATAACACCCCCAGACTTTCTTTAATTCTCCAGATTTCTAGAAGCAATAGATTCCAAAGAAAGAATTAAGAAGCAGCCAAAAACAGGAAGACAATGATCACAGAGCAGACTCATTTCCATATACATTCAACCTCATTAAAAAGCAACCAAAGAACAGACACACAAAAAAATAACACCCAAAAACTTATCACCCATATGTGCACTTTACTTTAAATCCCTTCACAGAAAACAGTGATGGCTTCACTCCAGGAAAAACAAAGCAAATAAACCTGACAAGTCCAGAGGGGTGTTTTAGCTCTTGAGTAAGAGTAACCTTGCTTAAATATGCAGTTTCACAATTGCAGGTCAATGCTCCTGATTTGCAGATTTATTCTCAGGACCAAATGATTTTATTTTTAACAAGGTTTCTAAAATTGTTCAAATGGAAGAAGTGATGCCTTTGAGAGCAACAGTTAAGGCAAAAAGAGCAAAATGAGAAAACTTTATTTGATATTTTTAAATATTACATATGAATATTGCTTTACCTCCATTCCCCAATATTTTCTTCCCCTGCACCCCCTTTGACTCTTCACACAGAAACCACCTCTACCATTTAAACAACTAGATTGTTCTGTCTCCTTTACTAGGGAAAAGGATGTGTCAGCAGATAAGATTTAGAGGAGCTTATTCCTAGATTTGAGATTTTAAAATTTAGGCCAACTTGTAGGTCAAAAAGGAGCCATGATATATACAACATAAATGGGAAAATACGTGATAAGTAAGAAGAGCAAACAGTCCCAGCCTCACCCACCCCCTGTCAATCTCCAACCCCTAGACTAGAAAGGAGTCCTCAGGCTAAGGGAAGACTCCATCTCACAATGGAAACAGAAAACTGGTAACAGAGTGTCTAGCGGGTCCCAGTAAAAAGGAAGTTTGCCCCCAGCTCTTGGGCTGAATTCTGTGAAAAATTCAAAACCTCTCTATAGGCTGGTGGTTTCCAAGAGGAAAGCAGACCTAGCCCCAAAACTCAGGCAGAGCCTGGGGAAATGGCTGCATGGTGTGCCTAGGCAGATGACACTGGATACAATTTCATAGGTTTCCCTGTGCTCCAGCACATCTTGAGAACAGAATTATTTCCATATCTCCCTCTCCCCCCAAAAAAGCAGAGAGAGTGATATAAATGAATGGTCTGTGGAGATGAGAAATGAGGAACATCTAGGAGAGTACATGGACTGTCATCTAAGGACCAGATAGGCTGATGGCTATTCCGATGGGTGCCAGTGTCAAGAACCACATTGAGCCTCTGCTTTCTCCTCCATGACCCAGCCACAGTCACTGCGAGCCCATAGGGCTATTTTTGTGCAGTTTAGAAACAGACACCCATAAAACATGTGCTGCTTAGTGAATGGAGCACAGGGTAGATTTCAGCTTCCTTGGCTCTCCACCCTACTCCCACCCCAAACCCACGAAACATGAAAATTAAAACGCAGATGGTCTGACTCTTAAACTAGAGCGAATCACTTCCAAACCTGGCTGAACAGTTAAGACTAGTCCACCTAAAAAAAACTTGTCTAACATCTCTAGTAAGTTTTCCAAGAAAGACTGCAATGCAGGAGGGGCTGGCTGACCTTGGAGAAAGAGTCTCTGACATTGGGGGATTTCAGTAGGGCAGGGTCCAGCAGAGTCAACAGGGCGGAGGACCAGAGCTCAGGAGGCCAATCAGATTCAGTTTTGGCCTGTGGAGGCGGGCTCAACATAGGAAAGATGGCTCCCACCTGCCGGCTGCAAGCAAAGAGGCCCTTTCACCTGGAAAATGCTGACTATCCGCCCCCTGAAGCCACACTCTGCAGTCTGCCCCCCATATGTCTCTGAGGCCCCCCAAGTCACCATCCCTCTGCTGAAGCCCAAGGTGAGTGCCTGCGAGTGAATCTGTGTGTGGGCTGTTTAAGAGGATGTCTGGGTTTCCTGTAGCCTTCTGTCCTGCTCAAACAGTCAGAATTCTCACTGTTTTTCATTGCCAGATATTATGGGGGCTCCTTTTCCTAGCACCAGTACTCCAGGCTGGGTAGCCAGGTGTGGGTTAGGGTCCCTCGCTTCTAGGTGGAACCTCTGCGGCCAAGGTATCCCTCCAGATTCTTAACTGCTGCAGGGAGGTTTGGGACCTGCTTCATGTCTCCACCCCTCCTGGCAGTTTCAACATGGCTTCTTTTTTGTATTTTTAGTTATAGGACTTCTGTCTGACTAGACATCAGATGGTTCTCCAGGTTTATTGTTCTATAATTTAGTTGTAATTTTAATATGCTGACAGAAGGATGCAGACACAGTGGTTATCTACTCCACTATCTTGGGTCTCCTCACTTTGCAGAAGCTTTTAGTCTGATACAGTTGCACTTATCTTTTATTGCTTTTGTTGCTTGTGTTTTTTGTGTCATATCCAAAAATGATTGCCAAGACCAAGACAAAGGATTTTTCTTCCTATGTTTTCTTCTTGGAGCTTTGGGCTTCAAGTCTTATGCTTAAGTCTTTAGAGCATTTAGAATTAATTTTTGTGAGTAGCATAAGATAGGGGTTCGATTTAATTCTGTTGCATATGAATATCCAATTTTCCCAACAGTATAAATTTAAAGGGCAATCTGTTCCCCACTGAGTATTGTTGGCTGCTTGTCAAGTATTAGTTGACATTATATGCATGGGTTTAGTTCTGAGCTCTTGATTCTGTTCCATTGCGCTATGTGTCAGCTTTTATGCTGGTACCATACCTTTTCATTACTAGAGCTTTGTAGTATAGTTTGAAATCAGGAAGTATGATGGCACCAACTTTGTTCTTCTTTCTCAAGATTGCTTTGGCTATTCAGGATCTTCTGTATTTCTATAAGAATTTTAGGATTATTTTTCTATTTCTGTGAGAAAAGCTCTTTAGTAAGGAGAAAAGAAAGAAGAATGGCTATTGGTTAGGAAACCAACAGTTCCTGCCCTACTCTCTTAAATCTATTTCTTGGTGGTGTCTGCTAAGAGTGCTACATATGAAAGAACTGAAGACTCAATTTGGAAAAATTGAAGACTGATCAATATGCAATGTGTGCCATGAATACAGAAAGGAAGAATAATGGAGTGTTTTTCATCTATTGTCCTAAAATGTGTCACATTATTCTACAGCTATTGCTTCCAACACTATATTGTCAAGCCCTCAGTGCTTTAGAAATCCACTGTCTGAATTTGAATTTTAGTTTTAGTACACATCATTGTTTAAGATGCCTACCTGTCCCCAGAACTCTGGCTCTGCATTAATGGTTAGCTTTCACATACAATTTTCCGTTCAGCTAAGTACAAATTCCACATTAGTTATTAGATCTGAGCCCAGCCTTACCTAAACTGAACAACTATTAGCATCTCCATATGAATCCACATAGAGTTGCCCACATCTCTACCCTGCCACATACTCGAGCACAATAACTAGAAAGTAAAACTTAGCATAAAGTAATTAATTATTAATGGTGATGCTTCTGAAAATTTTAAATGAAGATCATTTGTGGTAGAGGAAACTCCCTAGAGACCCTCAAATACTCTACATATTTCAAAGCCAATGTTGATTAAGGCCAGATTTGAAAGTCCTCTCCTGTCTATTAGGCCATAGAATATTTGCAATATTTAGTCACCTGGCTTGCTGTATTTTAGAACAACCAAAAAATGACAACATTTTTATCAGTAAATGCATATAATTAAAGCCAACAATTACTATTCCAAACACTGGCTGATAGTGCTTTAAGCAAAGTTAATGAATAAACCATCTCAGCTTTGATAAACAATATTTGGCCTGGCTTTAGCTAACACATAATACCACACATACTACATGATAGCTATAGTACATATTTTCTTCTTTATTAATTTTCTTTTTTCTTGAAGGAGTTGTTTTAATATGTTTTGGAGAGGGAAAACCAAGGATTTTACTGATGTGAAATTAGAAATAATATATATCACATACTTATATCTTGTATTTTAATTGAATCTTTGTAAATGAAAAAGAAAATGGGGGACTTACTATGGGAGGGAGTGAAATCATGTTTTCTAACAGAATTTATCTCTGTCCACTGACACATTCCTTGACAACTGTGTCAGTCAGTATTCAGTGAAACATGCACTCAACACGTTATAGATGTTTTAAGCAGAAAGGAATTGAATACAGGGAATTAGGTTCTGACAAAAGTTTTGGTATGGCTCACACAGAAGGCACTAGGCTGAGTCTTTAAGAGTGAGACTTAGAACATTATAGAATGGAGCTGCTGGAGGTGCTACTATCTCTGAGGCTACCACTTGAAATATTGAGTCAAGAGCACACCGCTACAGCTGTGATCCAGGAATGGAGATACTAGAATTAAGTCAATGGCACTACTGCTGATGCCTCTGCCACAAATGCATAGAAACTCAGGAAGCAGAAAAATAGACACTGGAAAACTTCTGCTAGCTATAAGAAAAGAGCCCAAAAGGGCAGGAAGATGGTCTCCTGCTATCTTTGTAATGTTGTGATTTATAAGAAAATTTATAATGAGAAATATATGGTTTTTGTCCTCATTCCTGACACAGAACTACTAAAACCATTGGCATTCTCTTAGTGATAAAAAAAATGATAAAGATATCTTTCATTATTCATCATAAGCCCTTTCAATCACACCTGAGTTTATGTTAATGAGGTGATATTTTGTTAGACTCAGGATGAGGGCTTGTTGCCAGAGGAACCAACCATGTGATTAGAGGGTTGGAAGTTTCAGCCCCACCCCTAACCTCTCAGAAACTCTGTGTCCTTCCCCCCAAACCTTGTCCTATGCATCTCTTTCATCAGGCTGTTACTGAGTTGAATCCTTTATAATAAACCAGTAATCCAGTAAGTAAACTCTTTTCCTCAGTTCTGTGAGCCACTCTAACATATTATTGAACTGAACCTAAGGAAGGAGTTATAGAAACCTCCAATTTATAGCTGGTAGCTCAGAAGCCTGGGTGATAACCTGAATTTACGATTGGAGTCTGAACTGGGGGTAGAGGGCAAGTCTTGTGGGACTGAGCCCTTAACTTATGGGATCTGACACTATCATCAGCTAGTTAGTGTCAAAATTGTGTTAAATTGTGGGATGTCCAGTTGGTGTCTAGAGAGGATTGGAAAATTGCTTAGTGTGGAAAATCTCAAACATCTGGTATCAAAAGTCAAGTATTGAGAGTAAAGTATAGAATAAGAGAAATAGAGGTTTTCTTCACAACCTCCCTCCTTCCAAATGTGTCATGATTGCATCTAATAGACAGAACCTAATCTGCATCCAGATTGCAGATACAAAGGTGAGTGATCAACATGGTTTTCAGCTTTTCAGCCTCAATTTTACATAAAGACACTATAAATGAGAATGGAATAAAACTGAGCAGTCCATTCTTTATTATCTATCACAGACACTGTGTCACAGTCCTAATATATTGTATTTGTACATTCTGAAATTATACAGTGCAAAAAAACAAAAAAATATGATGGAAGTTACCAGCTTTGGGAAATAAACTATTTTTAGTAAGTATACTCTATTGAAAGCAGAGAAAATGCAAGTAGTGTTACCTGGCAACTTTGAATATCAATGAAATGATTAAGTATAGAGTTTCCATTTATTCATGAGTTATGGCTACACAATGCCAAATTTCCAATTGCTTGATATTACAGGGAAGGATAAAAAAGAGTGACGTATAGGGCTCATTTCATGTTAAAGGAAGGTATTTCAAAGCCTGTGCTTCGCAACATTTATTTATTCTCGCTCATTAAAAAAAAAAAAAATCCAGGAAGAAATGCACTGTGAGTTGCATCACATAAAATCTGAAAACTACAAATACTAAATAAATTGCTGAGATAGACTGAGTAATGGTTACCCAAAGATATCAGGGCCCAATCCTTGGAACCTATAAACATTATCTTGTATGGCAAAAGGGGTTTGCAGACGTGATTAAATTAAGGATACCAAGATGGAGAGATTATCCTGGTTTATGTGTCATTATATCATTATAAGAGGGAAGCAGAGGGAGATTTAATGCAGATACACAGAGGAGAAGGTGATATGAAGACAGAGAAGATAAAGATTTGGATATGTAGGCCTTAAAGATGCTGCCACAAGCCAAGAAATGCCATCAGCCATCAAAAACTGGAGGAATCAAGGAACGGATTCTCCCTTATAGCCTCCAAAGGGAACATGGCTCTACTGACACCTTGACTTTGGCCCAGTGACACTGATTTTGAACTTCTAACCTCCAGACCTGTAAGAGAATAAATGTCTATTGTTTTAAGCCACTAAGGTAATGGTAATCTGCTACAACATCCATAGGACAAGTATTTCACAAGTATTGAAATACCAGTGACTACTGGCTCAATTGCTAAAGTATGGGTCAGACAGAGAGTACATTGATTAAGATCACACAAGACAGACATGATGCAGCCAAGATTTAAATTCAGGTCGGTTTGGTCCAAGAGGTGTGCTTTTCCCACTTTGCCACACTGCTAACTAAAAACTGGGACAAGTTTTTCCTTGTCTCACCCACCATAGTCACTCTCCACTCCACTAGTGGAAACCTTGGTTTCTTCCTCAATTTCTCCCTCTTCCTCATAACCACACCTATTCAGTGATGAAATCCTTTCTATCTGAACTCAGTTACAGTTCTCAAAACTATTTTCTGCATCAGTTGCCTCTGCATCAGTTCATACCTTTATTATCTTTTCCCTAGATTATGGCAATGGTTTCTACCTCTCTCTGCTTACTTTCAGTGGTTCCTTGTTACCTAAGCTACAAAGTCCAAGAGCTTAGCATGGCATAAATGAACTTTCATTAGTTGACCATGAACTACTTCACCAGCTTTATTTCCCCTACAATGAGTGTTCTAGTTACACATTAAGTTTTTTAGTCTTCTCCCATGCACCAGGACTTCACAAATGCATGGTTTTGTACATGCTATTCTTTCTGCATGAAATAAATGTCTTCTTTTCTACTTGCCATCATGCTTAATAAATGGTGGGGTGCTCACTAATTATTTTTTACTGATAAGAATACATGATAAAATGTTTGGCAACCACTGGTCTTGCCTGTTTGAGAGGATTTAATAATAAATCACCCAGATGCTGCAGATGAAAATTTTATCCCTGAAAAATCTGTATCTAGAACAGTTCTCCACACTTGGAAGCTGTTCTGTGAGTGTTAAATGAGTGAATAAGTAAATGAAGAACACATTCTTAGCATACATGTTGTCATAAAAGAAGTAAAACACAGTCTTTTGATCCTAATGGGCTTGACTTACAATCTTGAATTTTACACTTCACTAGTTTGTATCTTTGGGAAAGTCACTCATCTTTTTGAACACCAATTTCCCCATCTATAAAATCAAAATAATATAGTAAGGTAGTTGTGAAAATTAAAAGATAATGAATGCAAACTGTTTAGCATAATGCCACTACACATTAAGAACTCAGGAGACTTCCAGTCAAGATGGCGGAGTAGGTAAAGCCTGTTCTCACCTCTTTCCAAGGCCATGTCAAAATTACAACTAAATTACAGAAAAATCATCATTGAGAACCACCCGAAGAACAGCTGAACAGAATTCCTATAACTAAGAATATAAAGAAGAAGCCACATGGAGACTGGTAGGGGTGGAGAGATGCAATGTGCAGGTCCCACACCCACATGTGGTGGTTAAGAAACAGGGATATCTCAGATGCAGAGGTAACCCCTGAGGAGAGAGAGGTCCTGGCCCCACACCAGGCTCTCCAGCCCACAGCTCCAGTACTGGTAAAAGAAGTCTCCATAACTTCTGGCTGTGAAAACCAGTAGGGATTGCAGTGAAGTGAGATGGAGGGCTACTGAAGACCTTAGTGCTGAAGGCCTTAAAGGGACCATGCACAGACTCTCACTCACAAACTCACTCTCTGAGTTTCTGGGCAGTAGCTTGAAAAGGGACATGTGAAGAAGACCTGAATTGACTAGCTTCAGGGTGAGGGCTGGAGGGCCACGAGTCAGGGCAACTGTCTCCAAGAACAGAAGTGCTAGCATGTGCCATTGCTCCTTTATGGAGCTCTCCCCTCACGCAGCCAGCAGGTGTACGCATGTGTCAGAGCTGAGCTCCCCATGAACCTCGCTAATACCATTAGCCCTGTCCTGGTGATTCTCTGAGATCCTGCCCCACCCAACTTGTGTGTCCCACCCAAACTTCTGCCAGTGGCTTTTTCACACAGTGTCCTTCCCCAGCTCATGCTACAGCCTTTCCTAAAATATGTTAAATGTCCACAAACCCCAAACAAGCAGCAGCAGGCCTCAGCATGTCCCATACCACTTACTAAGCAACCCCAAGCCTGGCACTATGCAGCCAGCCTCAGTTTATATCTTAGTTTCTTCCAGGTGCCCTCCAAGCCCAGCACAGGTTGCAAACAAATGCATCTCATTTTATAACTCCTAGCAGGTGACCTCAAGCCAGTGCAGGCAGCAGCTGAACTTGGACTGCACCAGAGCCCCTCCCAAGAGGCCCCAGAATCGATGCACATGGTGTCCAGCTTCACACCACACCAGAGCACCCAACCAGCTCCATGAATAACACACCCAAAGGGTGGACTCAGCAGGCCCAGAGCCCTGGTAAATGAATCTGCTCTGTGGAGTCAGTCCCCACACAACAGCTTATCTATTGTAGCCATGGCCATTCCTCACAGCTGGTCAGCCTAAGAGTCAATCCAACCCACTTACATGCCAACAGCAAATAAGGCTCAAACATAATAGGAGGGCACACATAACCCACACAAGAGACACCCCTGGAGCACCCAGCTCAGGTAACAAGGGACACTGCTCCACTTGGCCCCACATGATACCTACTAGATAAAGCCACTCTCCCAAGACTGGGAGACTTAGCTGGTATATCTAATACATAGAAACAAACACAGGAAGGCAGTCAAAATGTGGAGACAAAGAAACATACACCAAGTGAAAGAACAGGACAAAACTCCAGAAAAAGAACTAAACAGAACGGAGACAAGCAACCTACCAGATGCAGAGTTCAAAACACTGGTTATAAGGATGCTCAATGAACTGAGAGGAAAAACAGATGAACTCAATGAGTATTTCAACAGACAGGAAACATAAAAATGGAGATAGGAATCATAAAAAAGAACCAATCAGAAATGAAGAATACAATGATTGAAATGAAGAATATACTAGAGAGAATCAACAATCGATTAGATGAAGCATAGGATTGAATCAGCAATCTGGAACACAAGGTAGCTGAAAACACCCAATGATTACAGCAAAAAGAAAAAGGTATTTAAAAAAAAAAAAAGAGGACAGTGTAAGGAATGTCAGGGAAAACAACATCAATCATACTAATATTCGCATCAAGGGACTGGAAACCTACTTAAAGAAATAATGACGGAGATGTTCCCTAACACGGCAAAGGAAATAGACATACATGTCCAGGCAGTGCAGAGGGTCCAAACAAGATGAACTTAAAGAAGCCCACTCCAAGGCACACCATAATTAAAATGCCAAAAGTTAAAGACAAAGAGTGAATCAAAAATAGCAAGAAAAAAGCAATTAGTTGTGTACAATAGATTCCCATAACACTGTCAGCTGATTTCTTAATAGACACTTTGAGGCCAGAAGGGACTGGCACGAAATATTCAAAGTGATGAAAAGTAAGAACCTACAATGAAGACGACTCTGCCCAACAAGGCTGTCACTTAGATAGAATGAAAGGACAGATAAAGAGTTTCCTAGACAAGAAAAAACTAAGGGAGATTATCACCATTAACCCAGTATTACAACAAATGTTAAAAAAAAAAAAGCCCTCAAAACTTTAAGAAGAAAGGATCAAAAATATGAATAATAAAATATAGCAAAGAAAAACATTTGGACCGACACAGGCAAACAGTAAAAGCAGTGGTTCAGTCAACAATAAAGCTAGTACAAAGGTTAAAAAGCAAAAGTAGGAAGGTCATGTGGAATGTATAGTGCCTGGTGGGTGCTAGACTAGTCAGGTGGATCATTTCTTAAATTATATAAATGTCTGACCACTGTGCTGTGCACCTGAAATTAATATAAAATATTGAATGTCAGTGTAATTGAAAAATTGAAAGAGGGGGAAAGGTGAAGGGAAATAAGCGGTTCAAATTTTCAGGTATAAAACAAATAAGTCATGGGGATGTAACATACAGCATAGGGAATATAGTCAATAATGTTGTAATAGTGTGGTACAGTGTCAGATGGTTGCAGGACCTATCATGGTGATCACTTCTTTAGGTATGTAAATGTTCAATAACTATGGTGTACACCTGAAACTGATATAATATTGCATTTAGCTATGTTTTAACAAAAGTCATTTTAAAAAGGCAAAAGTAGAAAGATCATGTGTAATTACAACAATAAATTAAGGAATACGCAAAAACACACATACACAAAAAAGAACGAAAAAATAATGACATAAATGTGGAGGGAGGGAGTGAAAATTTTAGTAGTGACTTTAGATGTCTTCAAACTTAAGCAACCATTGGCTTAAAGACTGCTGTAAACATAACTTGGTTTATAGGAAGCATGAGGTAACCACAAACCAAAACTCTACAAGAGATATCAAGAAATAAAGACATAGGAATCTAACCACAACACTATAGAAAGTCATCAACATTCAAGAGAAGAGAACAAGAGAATAAGAAAAAAACAAAGAAGTACAAAAACAATCAGAAAACAATAAAATGGCAATAAATTACATACCTATCAATAGTTACTTTATACACATATGGACTAAATGCTCCAATCAAAAAACAAAAAAAGATCCATACGTTTGCAGCCTGCAAGTGACCCACTTCAGATAAAAAAATCATACACAGACCAAAAGTAAAAGCATAGAAAAAGATATTTCACCCAAATGGAAATGAAGAAAAAGCTGGGGTAGCAATACTTATGTGAGACAGAGTGGACTTTAAAACAAAGCCTATAACAAACACATTTCATAATGATGAAGGGATCAATCCAACAAGATGACATAACTCTCATAAACATCTATACACCTAACTAGGATCACTAAATACATAAAGCAAATATTGACAGGCATAAAGAAAGAGATGAACAGTAGTATAGTCATGGTAGGGGATGTAACACCCCTTTGACATCAATGGATAGCTAATCCAGACAGAAAATCAACAAGGAAGTAGTTGCTCTAAATGACACATTAGACCAGATGAATTTAATTGATATTTTTAGGACTTTTCACCCAAAGCAGCAGAACATACATTATTCTCAAGTGCACATGGACCATTTTTCAGGGGAGACCACATGTTAGACCTCTATAAAAGTCTCAGTAAATTTAAAAAGATTGAAATCATATCAAGCGTCCTCTCAGATCACAAATGGCATGAAACTAGTAATCAATTACAAAAAGACAACTGAAAAACTCATAAAGAGGGCCGGCCCGATGGCTCAGGCGGTTAGAGCTCTGTGCTCCTGACTCCGAAGGCTGCCGGTTCGATTCCCACATGGGCCAGTGGGCTGTCAACCACAAGGTTGCTGGTTCAACTCCTCGAGTCCCGCAAGGGATGGTGGGCTCCGCCCCCTGCAACTAAGATTGAACACAGCACCTTGAGCTGAGCTGCCTCCCGGATGGCTCAGTTGGTTGGAGCACGGGCTCTCTACTACAAAGTTGCCAGTTGATTTCCTCGAGTCCCGCAAGGGATGGTGGGTTGTGCCCCCTGCAACTAGCAACAGCAACTGGACCTGGAGCTGAGCTGTGCCCTCCACAACTAAGATTGACAGGACAACAACTTGACTTGGGAAAAAGTCCTGGAAGTACACAGTGTTCCCCAATAGAGTCCTGTTCCCCTTCCCCAATAAAATAAAATAAAAACACATAAAGACATAGAGGCTAAATAAAATGCCTAATAAACAAAGAATGGGTTAACAATGAGATCAAGGAACAAATCGAAAGTTACCTTGAGAAAAAATAAAAATGAAAACACACCAACCCCAAATCTCTTGGACACAGCTTGTAAGAGGGAAATTTATAGCCATTCAAGCCTATCTCAAAAAATAAGATAAATCTTAAATAATCTAACCTTATATCAAAAGGAACTGGAAAAAGAAGAACAAACTTCAAGTGCACAGGAAGGATGGAAATAATAAAGATTAGAGTGGAAATAAATAAAATTGAGTCTAAAAATCAATAGAAAATATCAATGAAACCAAGAGCTGATTCTATGAAAAGATAAATAGTATCCATAAACATTTACCAGGCACATCAAGAAAAAAAGAAAAAGGGCCCAAATAAATAAAATCAGCAATGAAAGAGACAACTAACACCATAGAAATACAAAAGATTATAAGAAAATACTATAAATAATTATATGCCAATGAATTTGACAACCTGGAAGAAATGGACAAATTCCTAGAAACATACAATATTCCAAGGCTGAATTGGCAAGAAACAGCAAGTCTTAACAGACCAATAACTAATATAATATTGTATATTAGCTATATTTTAACAAAGTCAAATCAGTAATTAAAACACTCCCAACAAACAAAAGTCCTAGACCAGATGGTTGCACAAGTGAATATTACCAATGTTCCAAGAAGTAATACCTACCCTCTCAAATTATTCCAAATAATGAAGAGAAAGGAAGGCTCCAAAACTAATTTTACAAGGTCATCATTACCCTGACATCAAAACCAGACAAACAACACAAAAAAAGAAAATTATAGACTGCTATCCCTGATACACGTAGATGCAAAAAATCCTCAACAAAATATTACCATTCTGAATTCAGCAATACATTAAAAAGATCATACATGATTATCAAGTGGGATTGATTCGTAAGATGCAAGTCTGGTTCAATATGCACAAATCAATTAGCATGATACACCACATAAACAAGATGAAGGATAAAAGTAATATGATCATATAAATAGATGCAGAAAAAGCATTTGACAAAATCCCACATTTGTTTATGATAAAAACTCTCAGCAAAGTGGGAATGGAGGGAACATACCTCAACATAAAAAAAATAAAGGCCATATATGACAAATTCACATCTAACATCATATTCAATGGTGAAAACCTGAAAACTTTTTTCTTTTTTTTAATTAAATGTATTGGGGTGACATTGGTTAATAAGGTTATGTAAATTTGCATTTCATCTCCTTCCGTCACCATATATTTGATCCCCTTTATCCTCTTTAACGTCCCCCGCACCCTTTCTACTCTGGTGACCACCATACTGTTGTCTGTGTCTATGAATTCTTTTTTTTGTTTGTTGCTCTCTGTTTTTTATTGCACATATTAGAGAAATTATATGGTTCTTGTCCTTTTCCATTTAACTTTATTCTCTTAGCATGATAGTCTCAAAATTCATGTCACAAATGGCAGTATTTCTTCTTTTCTTATCGTTGAGTAGTATTCCACTGTATATATGTACCACATCTTCTTTATCCAATCATCCATCTAAGGGCACTTGGGTTGTTTCCGTATTTTGGCTACTGTGAATAATGCTACAGTGAACATAGAGGTACATATATCTTCACAAATAAATGTTTTCAAATTTTTCAGGTAGATTCCCAGAAGAGGGATTGCTGGGTCATATGGTAGCTATATTCTTAATTTTTTAAGGAACCTCATCAGTATTTCCATAGTGGTTGCATTCCCACCAGCAATTTATGAGAATTCCCTTTTCTCCAAATCCTCACCAACACTTGCTATTTCTTGTCTCATTGATAATAGTCATTGTAACAGGTGTGAGGTGTTATATCATTGTAAGTTTGATTTGCATTTCCCTTATAACTAGTGAAGTTGAGCATTGTTTCATATATCTGTTGGCCATTTGTATGTCTTGAGAAAAGTATCTGTTTGGATCCTCTGCCTATTTTTAAATTTAATTGTTTGTTTTTTGTTGTTGAGTTATATGAGTTCTTTGTATAATTTTGGTATTAGCCTCTTATTGGAAGTATTGCCTCTTTGTTTTGCTGATGATTTCTTCTGCTTTGCAGAAGCTTTTTAGTTTGATATAGTCCTATTCATTTATTTTTGCTTTTACTTCCCTTGCCTATAGGGTCAAATTCATAAAATTCTGAGACCAAGGGCCATAAGTTTAGTAGCTATGCATTTTTCTATGTATTTTATTATTTCAAGTCTTACATTTAGGTCTTTGATCCATTTTGAGTTAATTTTTGTGTATGGTGTCAAATAGCAGTCTAGTTTTATTCTTTCCATGTGGCTTTCCATTTTTCCCAAAACCATTTATTAAAGAGGTTTGCTTTTCTCCATTTTATGTTTTTGACTCCTTTGTCAAAAATTATTTGCCCATGTGGGTTTACTTCCAGGTTCTCTATTCTATTCCGTTGGTCTATGTGTCTGTTTTTCTGCCAGTACCATACTGTTTTGATTATTGTAGCTTTGTAGTATAATATGAAGTAAAGGAGTGTATCTCTGGCTTTGTTTTTTTCTCAGGATTGCTTTGGCTATTCAGGGTCTTTTGTAGTTGCATACAAATTTGGTGATTTTTGTTGTTGTTGTTGTTCGAAAATTTCTTTGACAAATGCCAATTGGTATTTTGATGGGGATTGCATTGAACCTGTATGTTGCTCAGGGTAACATGGCGATTTTAACTATGTTGACTCTTCCAATCCATGGACATGGAATATCTTTCCACTTCCTTGTGTCTTCTATCATTTCTTTCCATAACGTCTTGTAGTTTTCAGTGTATATAGGTCCTTCATATCCCTTGTTAAGTTTATTCCAAGGTATTTTATTATTTTTGTTCTAATTGCAAATGAAATTGTTTTTTATTTTTTTTTCTGAAATTCGATTCTTAGTATATAGGAAAACAATCAATTTTTGTACACTGATTTTATATCTTGCACTTTATTGAATTTGTTTATTGTTTCTAATAGATTTTTAGTGGCATCTTTAGGGTTTACTAAAGAATCATGACATCTGCAGAAAGTGACAATTTTACTTCTTCATTCCCAATTTAAATGCCTTTTATTTCTTTTTCTTGCCTGATTGCTGTACAGTGTTTAATAATACTGGTGAGAGGAGGCATCGTTGTCTTGTTCCTGATCTTGAAGTAAAAGCTTTCAGTTTTTCACAATTGACTTTGATATCAACTGAGGGTTTCTCATATATTACCTTATGATGTTAAGATATTTCCCTTCTCTACTCATTTTTTTGAGGGTTTTAATCATAAATGGATTTTTATATTGTAAAATGCTTTTTCTGAGTTAATTGATATGCCATATGATTTTATGATTTATTTTGTTAATGTGATATATCACATTGATAGATTTGCATGAATCCCACTTGATCATATTGTGTTATCTTTTTAATGTATTGCTGTATTCAATTTGCTATTATTTTGTTTAGGATTTTTGCATGTACGAAGGTCTGACAATTAAGTTCATGAACTTGGGGCAACGATGTTGCTAACTTTTTTTGATATCAGAGGGATTATTCATTATGAATTTGTACCAACTGGACAAATAGGTAACCAAGTTTATTATGTGGAAGTGTGAAAAGGTTCCATGAAAAAGACGAAAATGAACTGAACTTTTTGCCAACAATTCATGGCTCTTGCATCACAACAATGTACCAGCTCCATGGCACTGTCTGTGAGGGAGTTTTTAGCCAGTAAACAAATAACTGTATTGGAACACCCTCCCTACTCACCTGCTCTGGCCCCCAGTGACTTCTTTCTTTATCTCAAGATAAAGGAAATATTGAAAGGAAGACATTTTGATGACATTCAGGACATCAAGGGTAATATGACAAGAGCGCTGATGGCCATTCCAGAAAAAGATTCCAAATTTGCTTTGAAGGGTGGACTAGGTGCTGGCATCAGTGCATAGCTTCCCAAGGGTAGTACTTCAAAGGTGACCGTAGTGATATTCAGCGATGAGGTATGTAGCATTTTTTCTAAGATGACTTCGCAAACTTAATTGTCCAACGTCGTATATTTATTAGAGGTATTAATGTGTAGTTTTTCTTTTTTGTGTTATCCTTGCCAGGTTTTGGTATCAGAGTAATGTTGGTCTCATAAAATGAGTTAGGAAGTAAGGCCTCTTCTTCAATTTTTTTGGAAGAGTTTGAGGAGGACAGGTATTGAATCTTCTTTGAATGCATGGTAGAATTCACTACTGAAGTCATTTGGTGCTGGACATTTACCTTTTGGAAGGGTTTTGATGACTGTGTCAATTTCCTTATTGTTAATCAGTCTATTTAGATTTTCTAGTTCTTCATGATTTAGTCTAGGAAGGTTATATATTTCTAAGAACTTTCCATTTCTTCTAGGTTATTGAATTTGTTGACATACAGACATTCATAATTTTCTTGTGTAGTACTTGTATTTCTGTGATGTCTGTTGTAACTTTTCCTCTTTCATTTCTCATTTTGTTTATTTGAGTCTTTTTTTTCTTAGTGTGTCTAGACAGAGGTTTATTAATTTTATTAATCTTTTTGAAGAACCAACTCTGTTGCCTTGATATTTTTTATTATCTTTTTGTTCTTTATTTCATTTAATTCAGCTCTATTTTTATGATTTTCTTCCTTATGCTGAATTTGGGCTTTGGTCTTATTTTTCTAGTTTTTTAAGTGGAATGTTGGGTTATGTGTTTCATATTTTTCTTGTTTCTAAAGATTGTCCTGTAATGATGTAAACTTCCCTCTTATTACTGCTTTTGCTGTATCCCCAAAATTTCAATATGTCATGTTGTCATTCTCATTTTTCTCTCTGTATCTTTTCATCTCTTCTTTCATTTCTTCTTTGACCCATCCATTGTTTAGTAGCTCGTTGTTTAATCTCCACATATTTGTGGCTTTTGCCACTGAAAGCTTTTTTCAATTGATGTATTTTTATTAGTTTCAGGTGTACAAAACAGTATAATAGTTAGACATTTACATGACTCACAAAGTGATAGCCCCCTCCCCCAATCTGCAACCCCTCTGACATTGTATATAGCTGTTACAATTCTATTGACTCTATGCCCTATGTTGTACTCCACATCCTGTGACTATATATGTATATTAAATTATAGTGGACATTTATTATTATTCAGCTTCAGCTTCAGGTGTACACTGCAGTGGTCAGGCATCTACATAGTCCATGAAGTGGTCTCCCTAATAAGACAAGTGCCCATTTGATACCCTGCAAAATCTTTACAACATTATTGATTATATTCCCCAAACTGTCTTTTGTATCCCTGTGGCAATCTTGTGGTATCAATTTGTGCTTTCTAATCCCCTCATGTTCTCCCTCATACCCACCCTCCTCCCATCTAGCAACCCTCAGTTTTTTCTCTATATCTCTGAGACTGTTTCTGATTAGTTTGCTCATTTATTCTATTCTTTAGATTCCCTATATAAGGGAGATCATATGGTATTTGTCTTTCTCCGACTGACTTATTTCATTTCACATAATGTTCTCTAGATCCATCCGTATCATTGCAAAGGGTAAGATTTCATGCTTATTTATGGCCGAATATCAATGGCTTTTATGTAACTTTCCTTACATCTTATTCTTTGATTCTAATGTACAAAGCAGGGGTGTCCAAACTTTTCTCAACTTTTTTTATCAAGTGCCATATGCGGTAAAATACACAAACAGCCGGGTCACTCACTTGAGGTGAAGTACGTATTGCCTCACCTGGTTTATTTAAGTAAACTAAACATATTTTTGGAATTTGCTGCGGGCCAATTAAAAATGGATTGCGGGCCGCAGTTGGCCCACGGGCTGCAGTTTGGACACCCCTGGTATAAAGTAAGCTGCAAAACTGTTATTCCCCAGAGCATTTTCTCAATCCTTTGATATTTTGTTTCCAGGTCTGGCCGTTAAGACTTGTCTTAAATAAACTCTTTAAACCTTTCTTTAGATTTAGAACTTATTTTGTCAACAGATGCAAGTGAGATATTAAAGTACCTTACTGTTATTGTGTTACTGTCAATTTCTCCACTTATGTCTGTTAATATTTTATTTATATGTTTCGGTGTTCCTATGCATGTTGTATAAATATGTACAAACGTTTTATCCTCTTGTTGGATTGTCCCCTTTATCATTATGTTATGCTCACCTTTATCTTTTTTTGTGTTTTTTGTTTTAAACTCTACTTTGTCCATATAAATATAGCTACTCCAGCTTTCTTTCAGCTTCCGTTTTCAAGAAGCACCTTATTACATCCCTTCATTTTCAGTCTGTGTGTGTCTTTATATCTGAGGTTAGTATCTTGTAAGCTGCATATAAATGGGTCTTGTTTTTTGTTTTTTAATTTATCTGCTACTCTCTGTCTTTTGATTGGAGAATTTAGTCCATTTACACTTAAAGTAATTATTGATAGGTACATAGTTATTGCCATTTTATTCACTGTTTTCTGGCTGTTTTGCAGTTCCTCTGTTTCTTCTCTTGCTTTCTTTTCTTGGGGTTTCTATAATGTTATTCTTAGATTCCTTTTTCATTATCCTTTCTGTATCCATTATATGTTTTCGCCTTGTGGTTACCATAAGGCTAACATTATATATATATATATATATATATATATATATATATATATATATATATGTATATATGTGTGTATATATATACACACATACATACATATATGTATATATATATTTATACATATACGTGTATATGTATATACATTAATATATATGAATATATATATTACATATATATATTCATATATATGTATATCCAAAAAATATTTATACACATTATAAGAAAGGAAAAAACGAAAAAAACTGTCTTAAAATTGTAATACTCTATATACCGATAACAAAAGATGAATACAAGTCATGTGTATACATTTTTTTTGACACCCCCGTATATCAGTCTATTTTAAGTTGATAGCACCATAAGTTTAAAGACTTTCTAAAACTGGATTCCCTCCCACACATGGTTTATGTTTTTGATGTTGCATTTTACATCTTTTTATTTTGTGTATTTAATTAATTATTGTAGTTATAATTATTTTTACTACTTTTGTTTTTCAACCTTCATATTAGCTTTATAAGTGATTGATCCACTTCCTTTACTATATATTTACCTTTACCAGTGAGATTTTTGCTTTCATATGCTTTCTCGTTACTAATTAGTGCCCTTTCTTTTCAGTTTAAAGAAGTCCCTTTAACATTTCTTGTAAGGCTGGATTAGCGGTGATAAACACCTTTAGCTTTTGCTTGTCTGACAAATGCTCCTGCAATTCTGAATGATATCTTTGCTGGGAAGCATATTCTAGATTGTAGGTTCTTTCCTTTCGGCACTTTAAATATATTCTGCCACTCCCTTCTGATCTGAAAAGTTTCTGTTGTGGAATCTGCTGGTAATTTAATGGAGCTTTCCTTGTATGTAACACGTTGTTCCTCTTTCTGCTTTTAAGATTCTCTATTTATGTTTAATTTTGACATTTTATTTACAATATATCTTGTTATGGGTTTTTTGGGTTCATTTTGTTTGGAACTGTCTGGATTTCCTGAATCTGGATGTCTGCTTCCTTCCCCAGGTTAGGAAAGTTTTCAGCCACTATACATTCAAGTAAGTTTTCTGCCCCTGTCTCTCTCTCTTTTCCTTCTAGGACTCCTCTAATGTGAATGTCATTCTGATTGATGGTGTCCCATAGGTCCCTTAAGCTATCTTCACTTAAAAAAATTTTTTTTCTTTTTCCTCTTTTTGGATGAGGTCTACTGTTTTGTCTTCTAGCTTAAGGATTCTTTGTTCTGCATCATCTAGTCTGTATCAAACCCCTCTAGTGTACTTTTCAGTTCTGTTATTGTATTCTTCAGCTCTGGCACTTTCTTATATTTTCTATTTCTTAGTTGAAATTCACACTGTGTTCATTCATTCTTCTCTAGAGATCACTGAGCATCTTCATGACCATTACCTTGAACTTTTTATCAGGTAAATTATTTATCTCCATTTTATTAAAGTTTTTCTGGGGTTTTATTTTGTTCTTTCATTTGGAAAATATTTCCCAACTTACTCATTTTGTTTGATTCTCTGTGTCTGTTTGTATGCATTAAGCAAAACAGCTATCTTTCCAGTCTTAAAGGAGTGGCCCTGTGTAGGAGGTGAATATTATTGTGTAACCTTGCCCTAGTTCTTCATTTTCTCTCAAACTGTATCTCTGATTGTTTCAGACCCATGGGGCCAAAAAACACAATCCCCCTTATCCAATAGAGCTGGTGGACAAGAGGTGTCCCTGGCATGGGTTGTGCTCACTGGCTGCCTCTTTCAGGGCCACTGGAAGCTGCGTGTGAAGGGACTGTTTATCTGCCACCTCTGATGGAGGTGGGAAGCAGTACAGGGGGGAAACTCACCCACCACCTCTAGCAAGGCTGCAGGAAATGGCAAAAGTGTAAAAATGGTGCCCACCATGCAGGCACTAGCAAGGCAGAGGGGAAATATATAAATGGGACCTGCCAGTGCCTCTGTCCTCAGAGAGAATCCCAACAGGCTTCTGCTCCGGCAGATGCTTTAAGATTAGCAAATGAATTTCCTCACATATGGCTTAGGCTCTATTAAAACTGCTGCTTTTCTGCTTGATCCCGAGACAAGTGAATCTGTACATGAGCCCTTTAGGAGCAGAATCTCTATTTCAGCCCTATAGTTCCCCTGGACATAAACCCTGTTGATTTTCATAGCTAAGCGTTTTGGGGGTTTGTCTCTCTGGTGCAGGTCCCAATGGTTGGGATGCCTGATCTGGGACTGAAACCCCTTGCTCCTCAGACAGAAGGTATTTATTTATTTGTTTATTTATGTATTTATTTATTTATGATTTCTCCTGATAGTGGGTCATCATGCCAGAGGTGAGATTTTGAGCAAGATTGTGTCTCTACCTCTCTTACCCATTTCAATGTGGCCCTTTTATCCCTTGTTGTGCAGCAGCTATTGAACTACTTCTCAGGTGTTTTTCAGAAGGAATTGTTCCATTTTTTGCTATATATTTGTTGTATCCAGGAGAGGAGGTGTGTTCAGGATTTTCCTATGCCACCATCTTGAATCACTCAGGTTTGGATTTATTTATTAATAGATCATCAGTTCATTATACAAAATATATAACTCAAGAACAGCCAGGTGGAAGAGATGTATAGGGCAAAAAATGTGGAAAGAGAGAGGAGCTTTTGTACCCTCTCCAAGCACAACACTCTCCCCAAATCTCCATGTGTTCACTCTTACTTCCGCTTTTTAAGACCAGTTCTAGTAGCACAAAAAGACAAGTAGTTGTCCAAAGGAGAACCATGCTGTTCTTAATCCTAGGAGCTATAGATACAGGTGGCAAATTAAGAAATGAGGTCACTTTTTGTTTGTTTGTTTTCCAGTCTACACCTTTTAAAAATAGAGGTAATAGTGCAGAGGAAGTTTGTATAATATAATTTAGGATGTCATTTCACAATATCAACTATTTTCACAGCACATTCCTCTGTTTGTGATTAGATTAAGTTATATTTTCCCCCTCTTTCAAGGCATATTTTTGACGGAAATGTCTAGGAAATAGTGATAGTGAAACTAAAGAAGTCAGGCTATTAGAGAGAGAGAAAAGCAAACCAAAACTTTCCTTAAGGAAAATGGCGCCATTTTCCTTGCCAGCAGCTCAGGCTTAGGCGAGTTCTTGCTGTTATGACACTGATTCTACTAGTCTCTCTTTTGTTTTATCCAACTTAAGGATTTCTCCAGCCACCTACAGATTTGTGACAATAATCTCATATTCAGATGCCCTGGAGACAGAATATTAAGAACACTTGAGGCTATAGCTCTTAATTGATGGTCCAGAATTTGATTATCAGTATTTTAAAGAAGTTTCTTTTGCATTTGACAACCACATATCTCTTTTCACTGTGTCTCGCAGACAAGAATTCTTTGATGTTCACTTTTTCTCTAATTTCTATAGCTTATCCCTCCCCCATATTCAGTTCGCCCAAATTTAAGAAACTCTGAATGATACCTGAGAGACGTGTTGAAAGGCCTTTAACCTGACTTGAAACCATGGATCATTTAACTCAGCCTTAAGGCCTAAATTGGCTATTTAAAAATTAATACCTAGTGACTGGCTATATATCTGAGAGAAATGAACTCCCCATCATATACAGGTTAGCAGTGTTAGATCACTCTGCGTTTCTCTTTGAAGAGGAGTTATGAAGAAACTAAAGTCATTGAATCTGGTTTGCAATGTAACCCTAAGGAAGACTTTAATTGATTCTGCCTGGCTCATATGCCCACCTCTAGGACAATAAGTAGGCCCAGGAATTGGGGTGCTATGGTTGCCCCAGCCTGGGTCAAATGCCCACTCTATCCCTGTGCTTGAGGAGAAGAGGGAGAGTGGAAAGACTGCGCTATGATTGACAGGGTCCACATGGAATGAAGGGGTTTCCCAAAGTTCCCCAAAGTAGCAGTGGCATGCAGTTACCAGAAGAGGAGAGGCAAAAACTGCAACTGTTCATGTCAACATAGAAAGAAAGAAGAATATAGGCTCCTTTTGTCTGAAATGTTTCCTACTGATGTTGTCAGCTAAATCCCCATGTTACTGATTTGTTTATCTCCTCTAATATTTCTCTAGATTGGGAAAGTTTTCCTTTCAGTGTCACTTAGCTTTCAAATCTCTTTTCAAGCCAGTGTTGCATCTCTTGTTACATCTGATCTCCTGCCTAATATCTTACCTCCAAGAATCACACTTTTCTTATACTACATCCTGATCAAAAGGTCAATTCTGAAAACTCAAGATGATTAAAAAGTACACTCAAGTTTATGATACTCTATAAATCATTAGACTTTATAACAGATATTATGTGATATTAATAAAAAAAAAAGTATGGTTCACAGCTTCAAGTGCCTCAACTGCAAGATTTCACACAAAGAGTATGACATTAATAAATCAGCATGATCTTGGAAAACCCACATTTTGGGAAACATTTTACTCATTTGGTTCTTTGGGAACTCTTTTATTTTGTGGATGATATTTTTTTCAAGGTCATCTTATTTTCCAACTTAGAACACCCTCCAATCTCTTCCAAAGGATTTTCTCAAAATGCTTGAGTAAGTGCAAGAGTTCTCTACATGGTCTAATTGAGAAAGACTTCAGGCTCAAAGTTGAATTGGTTGAGAGGAATCTGTGCCTGTGAGTGATTGCCACAGTCAGAGCACATGGACCACAGGTGGTCAGATGAGGGGTGGCATGGCAGGCTGCAGGGTGGCTAGATTCACAAGGTAGTCTTCCTCCTTCCTCCTTTGCCTACTAAGAACCATGCAACATCAGAACTAGAGGAGACCTTACTGATCATATTGTTCAATATCTCCATTTCACAGAGGAGGAAACTATGAAAAACATCCTTCACCCAGACAGGAAAATAGGTTTGCCCAGGATTAACCCAGTAAGTTAATGGCAGGGCTAGAAAAGAACTCAGGCCTTCTCACAGCTCTTTCCACTGTGCCACACTTATGTCTTTCAAGATAGCTTTCCTCTAACAGGGAGCTGCAATGACTTCTGACAGGTCTTGTTCTGCGTGCACATGAGGGTGGTAGGTTTTCTTCCCTCCTCCCTCCCTCTCTCCCTTTCTCTCTTCCTTCCTCCCTCCATTCTTCTCTTCCTCCCTTCATTCCTTGCTTCCTTCTTTCCATTGTTTCCATCCCTTGTTATATATAAAATACAGCAAAAGGATGCATAAAATTTAACAAGATGAGTAAAAGAAGAAAAAATAAGAGTAAGATGACAAGAAGGAAAAGGGAATGAGGTTAAAAATGTATATTATGTTAAGCTAAATGCTTGCTACAAGGGCAAGTCCCAGATTTGCCTTGAAGTGTTCTAATAGTGAAGTTATAATAGATCAATGACTTAAGATGAAATCATCATTCTTAGTACTGATACCAGACAGAAATATTCTTCAGAGTTTCCTTATGATAAAAGCATTTGGAGCTTTCTTTTCCCTTTTAGGTTGTCTGGCATGGAACAGATTGAAAGGATAGTCTTTAGAAGTTTAATTGGTATTCACTGCTATAAGTCTTAGCCCAAGTCACAAGGTGGTAAAAGGCCCTCCTGAACCTCATATGAGAATCAACTCCCTGTTGTCCCAAGGCCAAGTACAGCCTACTGTCCTGCCATGTTGCTTCTGACAAGTGAAGGTTGGATCACAGTGGGAAAGGGGTTCACTGACCTCCACACCTTTCTTGAGACCTCCTTTATAGTTTGTACCAACACACTTTAGAAGGATAGCAAGAGAGGCTGTGGGTATTTTATTCACTTGTTTGGTATTTTCAATGCCTCTTCTCTTTTCTATTAACACAGACAATGAGGAATAAATGAAATTTGCTAACAGCCAGTTCACTGATACACATATATATAGAGAGAAAGATCTTATTAAAGTGAAAATAACTTTCTAGGTTTTCCTTCACATGCAGGTTGTCCAATTGTCCTCCAGGGATGCTATGATCTCAATAGCAATAATGAGAAATCTGCTTTCGTTATCAAATAGGGTCCTTTAGATTTTTATTTATACCCTAAATAAATGTTTGTACTACTTAATAATCTGTGTGTCAAACATATATAGGGGAAGTATATCAGAATACATCTGAAATAAAGAAAGCACAAGAGAGGTAGAAGCCCATCACCTTGTGATCTCCTTTCCTAGAGAGACCCTGAATCCCCTAGGGCCAAGACCTTAACTGCCCTCTGCTACTTACAACCAAAGCAAAAAGTCTTGGCTGAAAAACTCAGAGGGTTTCAGGCAGAAACTGCCTTCAACATGGAAAGCACATACTCACAGGATTGTGAAAACACCAAGGTAAAACAAGTTTTGAGCACCTATCACATTCCCTTATTACATTTTCTGAAATCAAGCTTCTTCCATCTGAACTGCTGTGCTCACTGCTCATTTAATGAAACTTTTGTAGGTATCTACTTTCGAGTGTAAGTCAATTTTTACATAATTATTTGTACTTATTTATATAAAACACTTGATGTCTTTTATATCTACTTCAATTTCCTTTAAGAACAGTAAGGAATGTTTGTTAATATGATGAGCTCTTTCGGGACAGGTCAATTTGAGATGGGATCTGAGGTGGTCCAGGCCCACCCCAAACTTTTGGTCAAGGGAAAGAGATGCTCCGAGCCTCTGGCTGGGCACTGTCATGGGGAGATCAAGGACAGCAAGCACGTTGTAGGACAGTGTGTGGCAGGAGCAGAAAGGAGGTGTCTGACTCAGCCTGTTCCTTCCAGGGTCTGGGGGATGGCTGTGCCATAGTCTTTAAGGAGGCCATAGTCTTTAAGGAGGCCCCAGGCCCCAACTTCACTGTTTGTTCCAACCAAAAACCTTATGAGGAGGTAGAGAGCCACCATTGTTCTGTCAGTTTTTGCTCATCAAGGGGGTTAGGATGGCTAAAGTCTCCTTGTCCTTTTTGGTTTGTAAATAAATTGTATCTTTGATTTTAAAAAAATGTATCCTAGAATTTACAATTTTCAGAGAGTCTAAAGTGAAAATGGTAAGGAACTGAATATTGATTTTTGTCTTCTGTGGCAATTAGTTTGTGGATGAGTTTTTTTGTTTGCAATATTAAGAACACAAAACAAGCATTTTTCTTTTACAAACCAATATGGTGTCCAACTTTTTGAAAATATCTGCAAATCGGTAGATAGCAAAGTTCACTGGGCAAAATAAAAATCAAATGTGGTCCCTGTATAGCCACCTACTGTAGGTGACGCCAGAATTCAACTTGTAGCTATTCAGAGAGTGGCATTCCCTTTCCACCTGTTCCATTTGCCCAGAATAATGCCAGTTTGGTAGTATCAAAGAAAGTAGATGAAGAAATTATGACTTGGATCTCTGAATTTCCCAAAGGGCATAAAATATCAGGTGAATCACAATACAAGGATAAATGAATTCACCTTCTTAAGGTTTGTTTTCTAGTTTGAAAACCTCTAGATATATTGAAACAGAGTTATGGAGCTCTGGGATGATGTGGTAGTTTATAGTAATTCGTTATAGCAGCCGTAGGAAACTAATTCAATCAAGAAATCATTGTACCTGCTGTTAAGGAAATTTATAATCTCCTACATGGGAAAGGAAGGCTAAGGGCCTTAAGAGCTATACTAACGAAAGCTTCAAGAGTTTAGGAGGAAAGAGAGACAGAAAGAGATATTATCTCAGTGAACAGAAAAGGCCTCAAGTAAGGATAATTTGTGAGTATCCAAAGAGTGGATTGAATTTGGCACATAAATATGGGAGTGGGGGGAAGGGAGAAAGGAAGGGAAGGGTGTTCCAAGCAGAGGGAATTATGGGAGTAAAGGAGCCAAAACTTAAGATGTCAAATGTTTCAACTTGTCTAGACTCAGCGTATGGAATTGAGGTCTAGAAAAGCAAACTAGGGTTTTTTTCAGTCAGAATGGCAGAGTAAGTAAACACTGTGCTCACCTCCTCTCACTACAATGTCAAAATTACAACTAAACTACAGAACAACCATCATTGAGAATTGCCTGAAGTCTAGCTGAACTAAAGCTCTACAACTAAAGACATAAAGAAGAAGCCACCTTGAGACTGGTAGGAGAGGCAGAGACACAGAACAGGCTGATCCCAGACCCATGTGTGACCATGTAAAAAAGGGAGGGTTTTATTGGCTAAGGAATTCCACACACACCCTGGAGGAGCAAGGGGTCCCAGCCCCACATGAGGTTCCCCAGCCCAGGGTTCCAGTGCTGGGGAGAGAAGTCCCCTGACTTCTGGCTGTGAAAACCAGCAGACACTGTGGTTGAGTGAGATGACAGCTGCTGCACTCCCAGGTGCTCCTCTTATAGGGACAACACACAGACTTATTCACTGATGGACTCACTTGCTCTGAGCTCCAGCACTGGGGCAGCAGCTCAAAAGGCACCAGGGACATACAGGGAGGAACTTAATTATCTGGCCTCAGGGCAAGGGGTGGAGGGGCAACCTTCTCCCCGAGGGAGGAACTGGCAGAAGCCATTGTTTCTTTGTTGAGCCCTCCTCCCTCCCTATGTGCAGATGCAGGCAGCTGCCACATCTGAGTCTCCATCCAACTGGCTCAATCACTTTTTATTCACCCTGCCCTGGTGATGCCCTGAGACCATGCTCCATCCAACTTTCAGGCACACGTCCAGTGGCTTTTTCTTATAAACGGCTTGTCTTGGCTTATGCTGGGGACTTTCCTGAAACCTCTCAAAGGTTCACACGACACAAACAAACAGCATGTGGCTTTGTCATGTCCCATACCTCTTGCTGAGCAACCCTAAGCCCAGCACTAGCAACAGCCAGCCTCTGTTCACGTCTTGGCTTCTCAAGGTACCTCCAAGCCCAGAGCAAGTGGCTGCCACCTGCAGATTGCTTTGTGGCTCATGCCATGTGTCCCCAGGCAGGAAACAGGCTGCAGCTGAACTTGGCCTGCAGCAAGGCTCCTACCAGGAATCCCCAGGTCTGACATGCCCAGTAGCCAGCTTTGAACCAAGCTGGAGGAACATCTCGCCACCTCCAAGGACAACATACCCAAAGGACAGACTGGGCAGGCACCAGAGCCCTGCTGAAGCAATCCCTGCTCTATAGGGTCAGCCCTTACACAACAGCTCCTCCACAGTAGTCACTGCCAGTCCTCACAACCAAGACCCCTGAGGGTCAAGTCCTCCTGTTGACAGGCAAACAGCAACCGAGGCCCAACTACAAAAGGAGGGCACACAAAACCCACCCAAGGGACACATCTGGAGCACGCAGCTCTGGTGAAGAGGGAAACTGTACCACTGGATCCCACAGGACACCTGCTAAGGTGGCCTTAGTAAGGCTACCTTACTAAGACTGGAAATCATAACAGCCCTACCTAATACATAGAAACAAAACAGGGAAGCAGCCAAAATGGAGAGTCAAAGAAACATGTCCTAAATAAGAAAACAGAACAAAGCTCCAGAAAATGAACTAAACAAAATGGAGACACGTAATCTACCAGATGCAGAGTTCCAAACACTGGTTATAAGGATGCTTAATGATCTCAGGGAGAATTTCAACAAAGAAACAGGCAACATAAAAATGGAGATAGAGAACATAAAAAAGAACCGGTTAGGAATAAAAAATACAATAACGGAAATGAAGAATATATTATAGGGAATCAACAGTAGGTTAGATGAAGCAGAGGATCAAATCAGTGATTTAGAAGATAAGGTAGCAGAAAACACCCAATCAGAATAGCAAAAAGAAAAAAGAATCCAAAAAAAATGAGGATAGTTTAAGGGGTCTCTGGGACAACATCAAGGGCAAAAACATTTGCGTCTTAGGGCCACCAGAAGGAAAAGAGAGAGAGCAAGGAATTGAAAACCTATTTGAAGAAATAATGAAGGGAAACTCCCCTAACCTGGTGAAGGAAATAGATATACAAGCTCAGGAAACACAGAGAATTCCAAACAAGATGAACCCAAAAAGGCCCACACCAAGATACAGCATAATGAACATGCCAAAGGTTAAACACAAAGAGAGAATCTTAAAAACAGCAAGAGAAAAGCAGTTAGTTACTCACAAGAGAGCTCTCATAAGACTGTCAGTTGATTTCTCAACAGAAACTTTGCAGGGCAGAAGGTATTGATATGAAATACTCAAAGTGATGAAAAGCAAGGACCTACAACCAAGATTATTACTCAACCCAGCAAAGCTATCATTTAGAATTGAAGGACAAATAAAGAGCTACCCAGACCAGAAAAAACTAAAGGAGCTCATCACCACCAAACCAGTATTACAAGGAATATTACAGGGACTCCTTTAATACAAAAAAAACTAAAAATATAAATAATAAAATGGTGATAACTACATATCTATCAACAATTACTTTACATTTACAAATGTAAATGGATTAAGTGCTCCAATCAAAAGATAGGGTGGTTGAATGGATAAGAAAACAAGACTCTTAAATATGTTGCCTACAAGAGACTCACTTTACATTGAAAGACACACACAGATTGAAAGTAAAGGGATGGGAAAAATATATCTCATAAAAATAGAAATGAAAAAAAAAAAGTTGTGGTAGCAATACTTATACCAGACAAAAGAGACTTTAAAACAAAGGCTATAAGAAGAGACAAGGAAGGACCCAGTAATCCCACTCAGCGTATTTATCTGAAGAAACCCAAATGCTACTTTGAGGGGATGTGTGCATCCATATGTTCATTACAGCATTGTTTACAATGGCCAAGATATGGAGGCAGCCTGGGTGTCTGTCAATGGAAGAATGGATACAAAGGATGTGGTAGATATATACAATGAAATATTGCTCGGTTATGGAAAGGAATGGGTTTTTGCCATGTGCAGCAGCATGGATGGACCTGGGGGTATTTTTTTTGAGTGGAGTATGTCAGACAGAGAAAGACAGATGCAATGTGATTTCACTTATATGTGGACTCTAAAGAACAAAATAAACAAATAAACAAAACAGAAACAAAATCATAGGTACAGAGAACATTTTGATGGTTGCCAGACCAGAGGGGGATTAGGAGTGAGTGAAAAAGGGGAAGGGATTAAGAAGTACAAATTGGTTGTTACACAGAAGCCATGGGGATGTAAGGTATAGCATAAGGAATATAGTCAATAATATTGTAATAACTATGTATGTTGTCAGATGGGTACTAGATTTATCGAGGAGGTAGATGGGAGGGAGTTTGGGGGACAGGGTGAAAAACGTGAAGGCATTAAGAAGCATAAATTGGTAGTTACAAAATCATCATAGGGATGTAAAATAAAGCATATTAATAATATGTAATAACTATGTATAGTGCTAGGTGATCACTTCTTAAATTATATAAATGTCTAACCACTATACTGTACACCTGAAATTAATATAAAATAAAATTGAAAAATTTAAAAAGGTGAAGGGGAATAAGAGGTCCAAATTTCCAGGTATAAAATAAGTCATGGGGATGTAATGCAGAACTTGGGAATATAGTCAATAATATTGTGACAGCATAGTGGTGTCAGATGGTTGCTGGACTTATCATGGTGGTCACTTCTTTAGGTAGATAAATGTTGAAAAACTATGGTGCACACCTGAAATTAATATTATATTGTTTGTTAGCTATATTTTAATAAAAATTCTAAACAAAAGGAAAAGAAAGAAAGAAAAGCAGGCTAGTGTTAGAAGGGCCCAGAAACAATGTGTACATGTGAACATATTTCTATGCCAGAGAAATTTTGATCCGGTATCCAGCTCATCCGTCTCATCCATCTTTGCACTGTTATTTTAAATGTAGAAAAGGAAATTAAAGGATGGGTGTACTTTCTCCTAGATCAGATAGCAAGATCTAGAATAGAGTCAGGACTAAAACCTAGATCTTTTGTTTAGTAGTCATCTTTGCTGTAAATTTCTCTTTTTAAATACTTCTGACTCTCTGGCCTACTTTTTAACATTTTACTGCTAAATATCGATTAACTGTTACTTTTTGAGCTGAAGTTATTTATATGCAATATTAACTATCTATCTGTTTATGGGTTAGAAACACACACAATAAATCTTTTCATAAAAATTCCTAGTGGTGTTGCTGGGCACCCTCCCAATATTGCCCTTTATCTTGCCTAAACTTCTATAGCCCCTAGACAGGAAAACATCTAAGCAAATAGCCAGGACTCAGTGTATGTTTTGTAATTTAGAATAAGTCTAGGAAAATCACCATTTTAAATGTGTTATTTCTAATATTATATTATACATTAAGTTTTTCAATATAGAAAATTAAAATTTCAGTGACCCATCATCTCACTACTCAGCTAACTCCCGTTGACTTGTTTTTAAATGAGTTACACATACATCATAAGAATATTCAAATACTTTAGAAAGAGAAACAGTAAAAATAGTAAGTAGAAATTCTCTTTAGTTTGCTCCCAGGTCTTTCCCCAAAAGCATACATCACCGACAAATTCTTGTCTGTCTCTCCAGAAAAATAAAAATTGTGTATAATTGTAGATGTTTTTCTTAGTGTAACACTATACACAACGTGCAAATCCAAATATATTTTCTTGATTTACCAGGCTGTGAAGACCTGGCCCCTGTCTGCCTCTCCAACCTGTCAGTTATGACATGGAGATACACAAGCCTTTTCTCAGTCCTGCAATTTCATTCCTTACCTCAGGGCCTTTGGACTTACTCTTGCTTCCTGTAACACTGTGTCACAGAGGGCTGGCTTTTTGTAATTATGGTTTCAACTGAAAGTCATCTTCTCAGTGAGCCCTTCATGGTTTAAATGAGCACTCCCACCCCTCATGCTGTTTAATCTTAGCACTTCACTTTCTATTAAATCATTTTGTCTTTCACTCTAGAATGTGAACTCCAAAAGAGCAAGAGCTCTGTCTCTCTTCTTCCACATGGAGTCCCAAGAGCTCAGAAGAGCACAGGCTCCAGGAATATCTGGTGAATGAATGGTCAAAGGATAAGTGGATTTAAAATGACCAACTAGGGTGCCAAATAGCTTTCCAGATAGTCACCGGTTTTCACTACCACCAACAGTGCCTATTCTGAATACCCTCAACAGCGCTTACTACTATCAACCATTTACCTTTTTTTTGTAATTGTCCACTTTTAAAGGTCAAGAAATAGAGACATATCTCCCATTTTGGAGTAATTTTTCGTTAGACACTGTTAAGAACAAAGCAGATATTTGTTTTTTGACATAACCCCAAATCCATCGTTGGAAAATAAACAGGCAAGCACAGACATTATTTGAATAAGAAACATGGTAAGTTAATGTGAATTTCTCCCTAGTTTGAAAATGATGTTATCACTACTAGTAAGAATACCGAATTTAAAAATTGAATCCTTTAAAGAGAAAAGTACAACCTATACTTGCAACATACAGTAAACTGTTTGGTGGATTTTTTTCTCTTTCCTCCTTTCTTTCATTCCTTTAATCAATTATTCATTCACTTCACAAATATTTACTGATTGCTCACAAGCCCAGGTTACTATGCTAAAATCCTTATCTCCTTAGGCCACACCCACCTTCCAGCCCAATGGAGCCAAGTCTTTTGGCTTGGGTTTTACCTTCTCTGAGACTTGTGTTGCAGACGTCTCTAGAATGACAAAGCTTAAAAAGTCTATATATGGAATATTTGGGAGTGTCAACTTACAAATTAATTTGCTAATCATCAACAAGTTTAGCCCTTTGATTCTATATAATCTTGTACTGGATTTTTAAAACTCTTTCTTTAATTTCTTCTCATACCTTCCTCCTTGACAGAGATGTTTCTCCCAGTTCCCACTTTTCTGTGGTTTCCAGGAACCTGACTTTGAATGAAAATACTCTGTCTTTTGACTATCAGGGAGGTGGGGAGAAAGAGAATTTTCTACTGCTCCTAATGTACACCTGATTTTTAAAGCATAGGTTCCTTATTATTATATTTCAAGCTTACAATTCATCCATATATTAATAAAGGCCTCCATGTCTCGTATTTCATTTTTCCTAACTTGTGAGAAATGAGTAGAGAGACAGGCAGAGTAGAAAATACTTTTTCCTCTGAGAGTAGGAAGGGGGTGCATATAGAAGCTGTTGTGAGACTGGGAGTTCAGTAGGGGTCAACGTTACATTTAGCTCTCTCAAATAATTCTGTTCCGCCTACCTGTACAATAAATAAAGTGAAATTTCTCATGGATACAAATAAATTTTTTCATTGGACCAGTTACTCCAGTTTCCTATCTGCTAACTTCCTTCCCCCTTTGTCTCAGTTCATTAACTCTACCCCTCCCCGTACCCCAACCCTCCACCTAAGGTATCACCCTCTCCTGGCTACTATTCCGTCTCGACTTTCCACCATCCTCATCCTCAGCATCCCCAGCCCGCTTGTGATTGAGGAGCTCTGCGGGCTGCCGGGCCCCAGATTTGTGAGTCAAAGCCATAGCTCTGGGGTGGGGGACCCGAAAAGTATAGCGGGGGCAAGGAGGTGGGAAGCGCGTTCCCTTTTTGTGTGACCTCAGAGCAAATGTGCCTGGAGTTCTTACAAGACTGCTGGCAGGTTTTACTATTTCCCTGTCGCCCACTCGCCAATCTCGTGGGTCCGCGCACCTCGGGGCTGTGCCACGCACGCCCAAACTACATTCAAAGGCAAGGCTGGCGGCCCACAAGGTCGGGATTGGGGGCTGTGGCTGACCTCGAGGCCACTTCCTCCCTCTCCTCGTCCTTTCTCCACTCCTCTAGTCACCTTCGCTTAGGCAAAACTGGCCCCCAGAGGTGGTGAGGTTTCGCGCACTCTCACTCTCCCTTGCAAAGGGTTAATTTTTCGGATCGCACGAGGGGGAGGAGATTTCCCTGTAGACAAGTAAAAAGGGTGATGGACAAACGTGCGGGCACTAAGACCACAAGGCATTCATTTCCTCCTACGGTGGGTGCAGACGCCGGGAGGAGGAGAGCCCCAGAGCGCGGAGCTGGGAACCGAGCGAGCGCAGGCAATGCTCAGCCCTGGATGTAGCTGAGAGGCTGGGAGAGACCGACCGCCGCGACCCAGCGGCGAGGGGAAGACCTGGGGGGCGGGTGGGGGAAGCATAGCACTCGAAACCTAGCGCTTTACAGATTATTTTATTTTGTGTAGAGAACACGTAGAGACTCCGAAGATCAGCCCCAATGAACATGTCAGTGTTGACTTTACAAGAATATGAATTCGAAAAGCAGTTCAACGAGAATGAAGCCATTCAATGGATGCAGGAAAACTGGTAGGTGATGCTTGTGATATTATGTCCCGGAGCCCGGCGCATCTTCCCGGTATGCCTTTAATGTCGGTGTTCCAGGTCTGGGCTTGAATGGAGCCGGGAATCGCGGGCCTCAGAGAGCCAGCCGCTGAGACACGCGGGTTGCATGAGGCGCGTAGGTCTGGGTGTGCGACCCTCGGCCACACATGTCTCTTTAACACAGATTATATAACATTGAACACATATATGTCTCTGTGTGTGCGCGTATACATACTGTAGATGTTTGCGCGGCAGGAAAGGCGGGAGAGATGCCATAGTCCAGGTTCCCTACCTGTGTTGCCTCCTGGCTTTCATCTAAAGTGGGGTTTTCTTGCTTGGCCTCTCGTGAGCGGAGTGTGCAAGGCTGTGAAGGAGGACCCGGTCTCCGGCTCTGTTTAACCCTCTCCCACCCGCCGTCCTCGGATCTCTGGTCCTCACCCTCTCCCCATCCCTCGTGTCCTTCCTTTCTCCTTGCAGCTCACCAGCTTCACTTCCCTCTCTGCTCTCCCCAGCCGGATTCCTCCTTTCCTTGACCCTTTTCCCTACGGGACCCTTTCCGGTTTCATAAAGAGGCGGGGGCGGGGGAGGGGACAATGAAAACAGAAATAAAAATGAATGAACCCAAGCAAGTGGAGCCACGCCATTATTAGTAAGTTTCTGTTTTACGGAAACGCCTTTTGAACACACTCAGTTCTAATTCAGTGGGAGGCTGCTGATTCGAGTTGAGACACAGATTAAAATCCCGGGTCTGCAGAGTCCTTGGGGGCTCTTCCCCAAACTTCTTAATCGGGGAAAGCGTCTTTCTTGTTTACTGTGTTTCCCTCCGCCAGTCCTTTTGAAAATCCTTGTGTGGGAGGCGATACTGTGTCACCTTGCAATATTTAACAGAGTAGGGCGTGCTCATCTCGCTCTTCCTTGTAGACAGAGCTGCTGTGGCAGACATTCCCTCCCTCGCCCTAACCCCGGGTCTGGTCATCAGTAAAGTGCAAGCCCAGTGCACACCGAGATGGGCAGTGGCCCGCTGCCTGCCGGGTGTTGGGGTGGGGCGTTAGGCCGAGGGGGCTCGCGGGCGCTGGGGTCCCCACCCGCCGCTTGCCGCTCTCCCTCAAGACCTGCCTTCCCTCCCCCATCTCGGCAGTGGGAAACCAGAGACGCTGGCGCACGGGTGGCCGGGCAGGTTGTTGCACTGGGAGAGCTGCCGCCGGTCGGAGCCGGGGAAGGGAATTCAACTTCCTTTCTTTCGTCTCCCAGAGTCACGACTATCCTCGGGTGGTTGGACCTCGCTCTAGCCTCCTCCCGCCCCGCCGGCTGGCTGGCGGCTTGTGGCTGCAGCTGGGCGGAGCCCATCCCCAGCGCTGCCCCCGCGGGCTGGAGGGGGCCGGAGGGCCGCGCAGGGCCAGAGTCGGAAGCCGGGAGGGCCTTGGGATCCGCTGGGAAGGCTGGGAAGGGAGGCAGGGACGGGGGGCATGGGGCCGCCAAGGCCGAGAGCGCCGGGGAGTGGGTGGTGGTGGTCGAATGAGGTTGTACACTGAGGCTTGATCCCGAGGAGGCTAGACGTTGAAAGGCCTCGGCGCTTGGGAAAGCCGAGCCCCTCGGGCTCGCCACCCGGGGACCTTCTCCAGAAGCACTTCCTCTTCCCGCTTTGGGGGTGGTGCTGAAGGCGGGGTGGGGGCGGTGGCCCGAGCCGCGCCACCGCCACCGCGGCCCACCGAGGGCCCGGGTCTTCTCTGTAGTCGTTTGTTTGTCGTATCCTCTTGCTACACAACTCGAGCCCATCTTCCTCCCCCATTAGCCCCATGTCCTCTGTGTTTTCTAAAGTCGGCGTGTCTCCAACTTGCAGCACCCATGTCGAACCTGCCTTCCCAGAGCCGGCTTCCTCTCGCTCAGGCTGCCCCCCTTCACTGTTGGCTAGTCCCCCCTTGAACCACCGCCGCCGGGACTGCGTCTCATTTACTTTTGCCTTTTCTCTGTGGCCACTTTCTGTGTCTCCTTCAGGTACCATTTCCCGCCTCTTTTCTCCATTCACTCAACAAGTACACACAGCCCAACAGGGCCTAGCCCTCACCGGACTGAAACTGGCAAAAATGCGCCAACTTAGCTTTGCCTGTTGGGCTCTAACCGCTGTTTCCTACTATCTCTTTACTTACCTGTAGTTTTCTTCTGGCAATCTCTTTCCTGGCTTTTATTTATATATATAAATCTTTACATGTATGTCTGTGCCTCCTACCAGACAGATCATTAGCTCTTTAGGGTATAGTTCTTGTCCCATTCCATTCTAGACTACTCAGAGCACTATAAAGAACGCTCTGTACATGGCAGATGGGGAAAATGCTTGTCCACGGAATTAAAATGATGATCGGTGCCCATTTTATGGTCAGCACTACCTGTTAACATCTGAAGCGTAGTGTACTTGCCCCCCCTCCCCCCGCGTTTCCAATACTATGTCTTTGCCCCATACAAGAATTTCCCTTTCCTGCCTTTTTCTCTTTGTTGGCTTTATGTTCTTGCCTTGCTTACTGCAGTAAGAAAAAGAAGAAAAAGAAAAAAACCCTGCTGGCTGTTCACCTTCCCTTGCAAGTCTTCCTGACCTTAATTGTCTTGTCCTGTGTGTATTTCTCCCAATGTCTAGGGGGACCAATTTTATAAACCTCCTTCCCATAACTCCAACAGCCACAAAGTCTTGAACCGGCTGTATAAGAAAATGAAAATTTTCATTTCGTATCCTTTGTTAACAGAAGGAATCTCCATAACCACGGCTTAGACCCTCTTGGTGGCAGAAGTTTAGGAAACCGCAAGGTCTTAACTTTTCCCGACTCCTTAACTTAAAATGGTTTGAAATAGCTTCTGGGGAAAAAAACACAATGTTGTGAAGCTTCTACTATGGCTTGAGAAATCATTTACAGTTGTCCTTAAAAATCTCCTAGACATAGCCTCAAACAAAACTTGTTAATTAAGAGAATTATAATTTATCTCAAAAATGACCTAAACTGACTATTGAAGCATTGTGAGGACTGCCAGAGTGCTGTTTTGTCAGTCTGGACTTCCAAGTGTCATTTAAGAGGAGCTTAAGTGTAGTTTCTTAAACATATCCTATAATCCATATTCATTACCTTATTACATATTAATATCATGGGGTCCCTTTTTTGGAGTGGTGTTGTATAAACACTAAAGGCTTTGGCTGAGGCAAGTTTATTGCTGTTTTAATGAATGATTAACCCTATATTCATTGTTCTAGACACAGGATAAATACTATGGATGTTTTTACTTTTCTAATAGATAGTTTGACATATGACAAATTACAAAAGCAATTGAAATGCAAGGTATTATATTCCCTTGGAGAATCATCCTGAGTCTCATCTTGAAACTACACGTCAAGTTAAAAATATCTTGGGTAATATTATCTGGTAAATGAGTTTATTGTATGAGGTAGAGGAAAATGCCAGCTTTTAGCTCAATAGTGTTTTTGAGTTCCAATTTTACACTGAAAGCCCCTTGTGATTTTAACAACATTGAAAAGAGGCATTTTGTTCTTTTATGAGATGTCTGGCTTTTACCTGCTATTCTCACTAATAGCCAACTTAATTTATAAGGGCTGCTAGCAAGGGAGCAAAATACCTAGTGATTGGTAAGGCGACATAAAATTCATTGAGTGAGAAGGCCAGCTGAGCTCTGCCTTCTCTTTCAGCAGCCTGCCAGGTCTGGGCTCACAGTGGATGCTAGTTGCTCCAGTTGTAATTGTCTGGCCAATGATGATTATCTTCTGATGTCGGCTGACACGGGTGTTCACCAATAGGAAAGCAGGAGGCCTGTGCTGACTGCTGTAACATTATGTATGTGAGGTGACGTCATCACAGGGCTTGCCTAGAACCTCGTGAAACCCTCCCCCTCTCCCCTCTGGCATCCTCCTCCACATCCAGTCTTCCAATGCTTTGTATGTTTTTGTGACTTTTTCCCCTCCCTCCTCCCGTGGTGATGGTTATAAGGGTTTTACTATTTTTACATTTTGCGTTCTGTATTGTAGGGTCTATAAGATAGTGTAGAAATTTTTAGGATTAAATACTGTCTAGCTAAGAAAACCTTTTTATCCACAAATTTGTCATTACTAAGGAAAAAAATTAAAAGAAACACTATTTAAAAGAATTGTACATCTGAGTTCTTTCTTATATGTGAGGTTTAGAAAGTAACATGATGTACAATTTCAGTGTTAAAGAACATAAATGCATTATAAGCCTGTATTAATATTTTGCTCAAAATATGGTATCATAATGTCTTTCAAACTTTAAAATGCAGGCTGTTGTTTTTCCTGGAGTGACAATTGCTTTGCATTGATCCCTAAAATCCTCCTTGTGACCTGCTGTATGCATTTGTAAGAAAAATGGCTGGAAAATAGTGCAGTCTGTGGTCATGAAATGGAAAAGGCCACAGAGTCTCATTTAATCAATGACACGACAGCAAATACAAATTTGGTCAGCTGTCTAGGAAAATGCTGTGTCCACATTGTACTCATTATGTTGCTTGCCACTTATTTCGGAGAACCACAGTTCATATTAGCCTTACGACTGAAAAGTCCTGAGTGTGAGGAACTTAAACAGTCATTCAATAAACTTTACAAAATGCTGGGATATTGGCCTAATAAGCACTAGGTTAAGAATGAGAAGACTGAGAAAATGTACACAAAAGAAAAATGTGATCCATGTTATGATTCTAAAAGAATAAAATCTTGTGTGGGAATTCTGATCTGAAAACTTTCATGTATCTTAAAAAAGTTGATGTATATTTATGCAGTCCTTGTTTTTTTTTTTGGTTTTTTTTTTAGGTTTCCCAGGGATAATGCAAATTATTTTATGATTATATTATTCACCTCTATATTTACATTACTTATAAATAGTATATGATGGTAAAACTTCTACATAAGACCTTTTGTTAAATTGGGAGTTAACTTTTGTGGTCTAGAGAAGGCTGCTTGCTTGTTGCTCTTAATGTTAGAAGATAATTCTAATTGTGTCAGTATCACTCCAAAGTCAACTCACTCCAGATCTAAGAGTTGCTTTGTGTAATTCCTTTAAAGAAGAATTTTTCAAGTTGGACAGTGGAAGAGCTGTGAGGGGGTGGAGACTTAGAAATACTTAGGAAGGCATGAAATCACCATCAGTCTTCAGCCAAGAAAGAAAGGAGTATAACACTATTAAGGCAATTCAAGGATTCATCTTTGGTTCAGTGACCTGGGTATTTTAGGCCTAAGTATTTTCTGAGATGAATTATCTAAAAATTGTCTCAATGACCCACTTAATATTTTTTGTATGGACACAAAGGGGAGCTGAGCTGCCCAGACAACAGTCCACAAAATTTACATTAGCTCTTACCTTTTTCTAGTAGCTCCCATTTATCTCTGTTAGGAGAGCAACACATTTACCTAGAAAAGTTTATCTAGAATAGTTACCTGTGCCACCAATATTATTTCTATTGATAACCTTAGGAAATCTGAATGAAAATATAGCATGGCTTTATTGAAATGCTAAAAATCATAACTTTCTTCCTTTATCTGTATTCTGATTGTGTGTGTATATAGGCACATACAAATGTGCAGTGTTGGCATAGCTACTCAGATAATTTTTTAACTTACAATAATTAAGTTACAATAATTTTAACTTACTTAATTAACTTACAATAATTTTATTTTAGAGATAGATTAATCCTTTTTAAAATAAATTATTGGGGTGGCCGATTAGCTCAGTTCGTTAGAGTGCGTTGCTACTAACACCAAGGTTGCCGGTTTGATCCTCACATGGGCTACTTTGAGCGGTGCCCTCCTTAAAAAGAAATATATATATATATATATATATATATATATATATATATATATATATATATATATATATATATATATATATTGCCCTAAAGTAAAAAGTGAATTTGTAATTTTAAGTTTATGGAGCAAAACCCATCCCAAAGTACAGGTCCATGAAAGTCATCTAAGTTCAAGATTATGTATTTATCATGATTCATTTCTATATTCAGTACTCATGATTTTTGGTTTTAAGGGTCTTTATCCTACTATACTGTACTGGAGTGATGAGTACGCAGGAAACTTTGTTTATGTCACCAATTGTAAACTTTCTGAAATTTAATATTGGTTGTCCCCCAACCCCCCAAAAAATGTGCAAGTGAAAAAGATTGAAACTTTGCTGAGATAAATAAGACATGCTGATTAGAAGCAATTTTACTGGATAGATACTCATGGTTTTCTAATACCTTTTTTCTATTTCTTTTAGAATTCCATATAGTTTTTTTCTTTCTAAAGCTCTTGCAGAAGATTTCCTAATTTCAATCTGATAAGGAGAATTATCATTGTTATAATGTATTTTGGGGAGGGGGACCCCTATGTTTTTAATCCGGTTTATGATCTCACCTTTTAAGTGAAGTAAGTATAACTCCATTTTCTTAAAGGTAAATTTCAGATGTTCTAGCTCAACCTTTAATTTTATTAACACCCATCCTTACAGCTAGTTTTTCTTTCAAATGATCCTTTGACTTCTGAGGCTGAATTTTGGAACTGACTATTAACTTTTAATGGACAGTATATAAGATCATTCTTTGAAGACTATGAAAAGATGAGTGAAATGCATGTTTAGCATTTATCTTTGTTAGGGGAGTACAGGAATTTTACCTAGAAAACTATATATATATCCACAAATACATGTACATATACATAAACATGTTAAAGTGACTTTTTAAAAAAAATGAAAACTGGCATAGTAGCTTCAAATCCTATTAAAGTTCATTTCTTGTCTATTTCTTGCTATTAGAAGAATATCTTGCTAAGCCAAACATATTTTCTAAAATTTGCTGCAAAATAGGTCCTTATTTAATTGACAATTTTGTTGATGTTTTCTTAAACTAGTTAATACAATTTTAATGTCTTAAAACTGCAATAATTGATCATTTAGTACTTTGGATTTACCCCAATCGTTAATAAAGTTTAAAAAAATCTTCAATATGGTTAATAGCTGAAACCCTCAAGTTTTCCTGTCTTTTAGGCCCAGTTGCTTAATTGCTATTCACAGAAATGGTATTAAAATGTAAATGTTTTTAAGATGCTAGGCCCATTCTGATTGGGATAATAGACATTTTCAGGTGAGGTGAGTTCAGTGGACTTGAATGCTTTGAGGTCGAGAATTTCATGATTTTGTTTTAGGAGGTTCAATGGAAAAAAAAAAAAAAGGCCTGATGAGAAAGTTTATACGTGACACTTTTTTTTTTTTTTCAATGTGTGAGATTTTTGTTGAACCAATTTGAGCCTTAAGCATTTAAAAGCTGGATTATCAGTGCTTATTACAATAAGAGGATAGGAAGCTGAATAAAAGGTACTCTATATATCAAAATCTATAGTTTCTTCTCAATTTTATGACTTTTTGACATAGACTTTATTAAAGATCTTAGTATGGTAGATTTTTCTTCATTCTGGAGCAGTGATACTAATACTTACTGATTGCAGGCATTTAAAAAAAATGTTTCACATGTGTTGGCTGTTAAATCCTTCTAACCATGCTTTGATGCATGATTTTTTTCAATTTCACACAACAGGAAATGAGGCGCAGTGTGGTTTAAACAAGTTGTGATTTACATGTAGGGATAAAAGGAAATGGGCTCCCTGCCTGACTTAAGGCTTGGTAACCCAGGCTCCAATAATCCCCTTATTTGAATAGGAATACATATTCAATCAATAAAACAATGCTCTTGAAAACTAAACCTGTAAAGTACATGTTTATACTTGCAATAATCTTGCAAGTGTCTGTTGTCTCTGAATTTTTCACTAAGAGGATCCTGAACCCTTAAGACCAGGATAACTACAAAAAGCACCTATCAATGTTATAATTAACATTAAATTTTATAGAGAAATACTTTAATAATTAACCAATACTATTTTCTGCATATAATTTGTTCAGTATTAACGTTTTTATAATTGGAGAAAGCCATGCCACTTTTAATGATCAATAATTGATTCCAGTTTCAACTCAAACCATGACACACAGATTTGAACCATTTCTTATGAAGCGTACTTGTATCTGCTTTTCCAAACTATTAGTCTCATACACTCAGCTTGGTTTTAGACCCTGGATGTTTGTTTCCACCTGATGCTGCCTTCAGCTAGGCTTTCTTTCCTGCGGGCAGGTGTTGGTAGCTACTGGTAAATAGCCACTGTCAGTTGACATGACAAAAAATATGTAGGGGTTGAGGATGTCTCTATTCTTAGGTCAGTTGCTACAATGTGAAGAATTTAAGAGTAATTTTTTTGTTGTTTTGTTTGTTAGTTTTAATTTTTTTCCTTTAATTCCTTTTAATATTTCTTTAATTCTAAAGTAAGAAATATTATAGGAAGAATAAATGAAAACATTAAAAACATAAAGATGCAGGAAAGAAAATGCCTTTAATTTTTTTGAAAATTAGTTTCAGGTGTACGAAACAATGTAATAGTTAGACTTTACACCCCTGACAAAGTGATAACGCCCCTCCCCCAATCTGTTACTCCTCTGGCAACCGCAGTTATTTTGCCAACATTCTTTCAGTCTTGTTTCCATGTTTCTTACATACTTTAGATCACTTAGTCTATGTCCCTGACGGTGACTTCTCTGATGTACCAGGGACTGCACTGGGCACTTTACATTCTTTATAACTTTTTATGTTATTCTTTTTTCCTCTTTACATTATAAATGTGTTTCATGACACTAAAATTTCTCCACGAGTATAATTTCTGGTAGTTGTTTAATATTTTATTGTTTCGGCTTAAATTAATTTAGGTAACCAGTCCCTTAATGTTAAACATGCTATTTCTACTATTTTGCTATTAGAAATAGACCTCTGAACATCTTTGTATATTAATCTTTTCGCTTATCTGATGATTTTTATTTTAGGATAAATATAATCTATCTCATGCAAGGGAATGACTCTCTTTAAGGTTTATGATATCTACAGTCAAGTTGATGTCTAGGAAAGTGGACCAATTTACATTTCACAAGGGAAGGAGAGTTTTCATGCCCTTCTTAGCACTGAAGATGATTACATTTTTAAAAATGTTGATATTAATGTAAAAAATGATATCCCTTTACTTTAAGTTATTTATTTTATTTCTAGTAAGATTCAAAAAAGTTTACTTGTGTTTGTTTTCCATTTGCTTTTGTGAATTATCTGTACCTGGCCTTTCCTAATGAGTTACTTGCTTACACTTGGGATAGTATAAGGATATTAGCCTGTTGTCTGGCATGATTTTTAGTTACCAATAATTTCTTCTCCAGAATGACGTTCATGCTGTCTAGTACGCTAAATTCCATAGTTGGGAGATCTAGCAACTAGTTTACGTAGTATATGAAATATTCTATTTTCCATCACCATGGAAAATGAAGAGAAAAACACCTGTACTTATGTGTACACTTATGGAGGTCAACAGCTCTAGGGAAGAAGGGAAAGAGAAGAGAAGAGGGCTCTGGCTCAATGTGAGGAGGGAGGTATTAGTCTCTGACTTCCTGCTAATTTTCGGACTCTTAATTGCACTGATTTTTCATTGTTTTTTATAGATGTGGTAAAGAGTGTTCACTGTGGTATTATAGGGTAGTGGTTAAGCCTGTGGACTCTGGAATCAGTGTGGCTGTGTTGAAGCCCTGCTTCCACTACATAGGAGCTGAGTGACCTTGCTGCCAGATTAATTAGTGCCTCTGCTTCAGTTCCCTCATCTCTAAATTGGGAGATGATGATAATAGCATTGGGGATGGGGATGGGGATAGGGATGGGGACGATGATGATGATAATGGAATCTACCTTAGTAGGTTGTGAGGATTAAACAATTTATTATGTATATAAGACCTTAGAGTAGTGCCCAGCACATACATTTTTATTATACCTTCACAGTTGTCTGCACCATAGACTTTGTAGGATCAAGAGGGAAAAGGGAGACTGTATGGAATCATAATTAAATTCCTGAGGTAACTCCAAGTGGTCTTGCACTCAATCTTCCAAATACAGTCCCACTACCTAGGAACCACCAAGGTGTAGACACTGAGGGGATAAAAAAGAAAATGTAGGACATCAACTCCACTTTGTAGAAACCTGTAACCTACTTTGAAAGATCCTGGCAAAAGAAAACATTGTTAATATAAATGTGGATTAATAAAAAGTGTGGGGCTGGTTGTACCATGAACATTTGGAAACGTTTTCAGAAGTTCTGCTTTATCTTCAGTCATAAGTAATGAAGTGTAAAGTAGAGTCAATCCTGGTAATAGACACTGATTGCTATTTATTTCCTACAAAACACGTGGGATTATCTTATTTAATAATTTATTCAGCAAAAGCATGAGAGTGTTTTTATGTGTTATCCACACTAAAGGTAGAAATCACTGTTAATAAGTGAAAATGATAGTGGCTGAAAATTTTGGAGTAATGAACCTGCATATTTATGCTTCAAGTAAATCTTTGGTTCAAAGATTTTTTTTTTTCCTTCAATGAAAGAGGTATGGCTGTTAGGTTTCTTAGTGAAGTAAAATAAGAGACCATCATACATCAGTTTTCTCTTCTATGTCTGAATTGTGGTAGGCCTGTGGTAGAGAAAGTTTTCGAGTGGAGTCTCCACTTTCTTTAAGGTTCCCAATTCTCTTATTCTTGAGACAAAAAAATTTCATCAGGACTTCATAGGAAATGGGGGAGCTTGTTCCATGTGCTCATTTGTTCCCCCTCTTAACTCCTCTTGGAGGAAGTGCTCAAGAGGATATGACTGTCTGTTGACCTTGACCTGAGAGCTGGACCCGGGCAATTGGAAGCTCACCTTTCCCCTGTCTGTGGAATGGATGTTCCACCCACTATTCCCATACTAGCAGCCACTTCAGGGACACAGCTTTGAGAGAGCAATGTGTTGTTGAGACCATCTGGACGGTATACATGGCTGAACCACATTAAGGCCTTTATACAAATACATAAGATTCTGGTGGGTGCGTATGGAGATCTACTCATCCCTTAGTGCCCAAGACTAGCCTTGTATGTAAGTTCTCTTGCTTATTGAACCGCCACCTACTATTCGGGAGTGGCCTGCCTTTCTTTGGTCTCATCTTGTCCTCCATGTATGGGGCCCAGTTTCTAATTTCACCTGGGAAACTCTCAAGGTTATAAACCAACAGCTCTGCATCCAGGTCAGGGGTTGACATTGCATTTGAAAGTTGCACTCCTCTTTGTGACAGGATAGTGTGATTGGAGGTGTTTTATAGCTAGCCTCCAAGCCATAGTCTTAACTCATTAGTGGACTGTTCCACTGCTGGTCCTCTAATCTGTGAGTCATTCCTTTTTCAGATTTAGTATTGCATGTACTTGGAATTTGTGATACTAACAGTGACAGTTTTGACTTGTAGAATGACCCAAAGTTCTGGGAAATTAAGCAATTTTATTTTGCTGAGCTCAAATTTGAGAAGCATTCATTTGTCAGAGCAGTTATGTTGTAATTTCTCGTTGTCTGGTAGGTAGGTAGGAAGATACAGAAAATGTATGCTCTTCGAAAAATGGCCCCACAAAGGAGTGCAACACTTCGTATGTACTGACTATGAAATTGAGAAGATTAAGAAGAGGTCAAGGAACATGATGAGGCTTAATCAGAAACAATAGATGATTTATGGAGTTTTCTAGGTTTAAATAGGTTGTTTAAGGAGTGTTCTTCAAACTTCTTGCTCCCATCGTCCTAAAAAAAAGTTTGAAAAACTATGTTCTGCCTCACACATTAAAAAAAAATTTTTATCACAAGTTGAAATACATTAATTTTTAATAGAGATGGAATAGATGAGATGAGGATTGGCTGATTACAATAAATGTTTCGTGACATGATAATACTATGGGTTTATCTACTTTATTGAATAATACACAAGTCTGAAATAAATCACATGACATTTGTATCCATGGTTTTATTTAACTGGTAGCTCTAAAAACATTCCACATTCCTCGTTGACACACTTAAAAGAATCAGTTGCACTAACCTATATTGTTTCTGGTTGTTCTAAGTTCAGAATATCCCAACATTCAGAATGTAGAGGGTCTAATCAGAAAGCAAAAAATAAAGATTAGCATTCTGCCTTACATCATTGTTTATTTTTACTGTGTTTTGGGACTAGAAAGAGAGAGATGAGTAGACTATCAAGTGTCTTAAACTATATTTTCTTGACTGCAAAGAAGGTTATATAGATGATAGCATTTGTTGTGTTGTCATTAGGACCAGTATCCTACTTGGGTAAAGCAATTCCTTATTCTTGATTTGGTCATTCATTGGCAAAACCTGAGGACACTGATGCGTTCAACACACATTGAGAAGCCCCTTTCAGTCAATTTCACTTGGGGTAATTGATTGAAGGCTGTTCTCCATATTGACCTGAAGTGGTATCCCCCCCATTAGTTCTTTATTAGTTTTAGTTCTGACTTGAGCTGTAATTTTGGTCCCACTGCTGCATGACAATCTTGTATTGTTACTGAGCAAAACGTCCGGCTGCTTGCTGCATGAAAGCCAAAACTCAAGAGGCAAGGCTGGTGGAAGGAAAAGTAGGTTTATTCCAAAATGGCAGCATTAAGGGAAGACAGCGGACTCCCTGTCATAAAGACTGCCTTGCTCTCTCAATATTGCTAAAAGGTTTTATAGACACCCAAGGAGAGGGAAAAAACAGGAAGGAGAAGTTGACTAGGCAACTTCAGGAAAAGGCACTTCCTAGAAGCTATTCTGCCCAGGCTCAGAGGCAAAAACCCCTAACCCTCCCAAGTTACTGAAGTAAATAGAACCATTGAAACCGGTATGCCTAGTAAATGGTTGGAAGTTAAAAGAACCATTGGATCTGGTTTGCATAGTAAATACATAGTAAACAGAGTCCTCAACTTTTGGGGGGAGGAGAAGGAAGCAAAGAAAGGAAAGGAAAAAAATTTTCAAAAAGTCCAAGCCAAACCACTGTCAAATTGAATTACATCAGAGGTTTAAATCTCAAAAGTAGAAAATATAGGGTCATCGTTACAATGTGCATTTGAAAATGGATATTATATTCCCTCTAGGCTTTCTTTTCTAAGCCATTTCTCAAATATTTGCGTGCAGTCCACTAGTAACCCGCATGGATTCTTTTGAAAAAGAAAAAATTAGGACTCTCACACTTTTGGGTTGAACAATTAAATATTACCTACTTGGGAACTACTAAGAAATTTATTAAAGCTTACTAAAATTCGGTACCTATACATTAAAATGAGCAAGTCTGTTAGAGAACGGCTGGAGCGGGGGGAGGGGTATTAGTGTTCTGCTAAAAAGTCTGCCACATGTTGCTTTGGAACATTACAAAGCTATTGTACATGACATTCTGGAAATTTTAAGGATTCTCTTATCAGTGAACCACCAGGGTTGTCTTGATTTGTAATTGGTTTTCAATGACTCTTCCTACATTCATATTTGCAGAAATACTTTTCTGAATCTGTTTTGTGATTTCCGATATTTTGGGATTATACCACTTTGACTGGTACTTGATTCTACAGTTCTTTGTAATTACTGATTTCTTTTGGGGTAACAAAGTTTGAGAACCACGCTCCATGTCCTGGATCCTTAACCAGGTGTTTGGGACAGTGTCACCTGGAAGGTTTGTTTCTCCCAGATTACACATGCACAGGCCCTATCTCAGAAATTCAGAATTAGCAGGTCCATGGGGGGCCAGGTACTGTAAAAAAAATCTTCCCAGGTGATTCTGATACTTGCTCCCACTCTGGTTGATGCTGATTCCATCCCACATTCTTTGGGTCTGTCTTCTTAGAACATTGATTTTACATATTGGACTCTTCCTCTGCCAATCTGCTCTACCTCCTTTGTCATCTATGTGGGGCCAGGAAATCTCCCTGGCCAGCACCCACCTCCCTCCTTACCTCTAATTCACAACCAAGTCCTGTGTGATCTGGCTTTCAAGTCCTTTTCTGTCCATTCATTCCCATTGCCACTGACCTCCTTCAGGCTTCCTTCCACCACTGCTTTGAATCTCCACTTAATTCCCTACCTCCATTATCTTTCTGGGCTTTCAGCATTATCTTAGTCACAGATTCAATCATGTCACTAGGGTGGTAAAAACCTTCAAAGGTTTCTCATTGTCTACCAGTTGTCTACAGGACAAATCTAAATTCTTTTGATTAGTTTGAAAGGCCAGTCAATATCTGGCTCCAATACCCTAGTGTTGTTACCTATTGAAGCAGCCCTCATCCCCTGCTTACCTATTCAAATGCAGATTCCAAATCTTTTCCCTTCCCCTCCCCACCCATCCAAAATCCATTGTGTCTTCCTTGTGGTTTGCTGGCACTTGGCTCATAAATACATTCGTATTTTTTCTTCTAGCTTTGATTGAAGTCAGTGCCTCTAGCCTTATAGTTGTACATTTTCTTGTTTGGATATTCAATGTGTGTTGAACACATCAGTGCATGGATACACTGGTTGTTCATTCACTTTCAAATGTTCCGATTTATTATCCAGCGTATCTTTATATTGTCCTTCAGTGAATCAGGAGATGTTCCAGCGCCTTGGAACAATAATAAAAATGCTTATTTTATTCTTTTCACCTAACTTTATTCTTAAGAGTAAAAGGTATTGATTTATAATAGCATGACTAATTCTGTGTTTCCCTGAAAATAAGACCTAGCCGGACCATCACCTGTAATACGTCTTTTGGAGCAGAACTTAATGTAAGACCCAGTATTATACAAGACCCAGTATTATATTTATTATATTATATTTATTAGATTATATATTACATATATTATATTATACCCTGTCTTATTTTAATATAATTTTCAATTTTATATTAATTTTTGCTTCAAAAAAATTAATGGATGGAGCAAAATGAAAAGATGCATTAGAGCTGATGGTCGGGCTAGGTCTTATTTTCAGGGAAACATGGTTCTTAGTCACAGACTTCCCTAAAGTGAGGGTTGCATGTATAAGGAAGAAAATAATACCAAAATGATAAAAAAATAGTTGTATAAACGTGGTAAAATGATGGTTATTATTTCTCCTTTTGCTCTTCTGGTTTTCTGTAATCTTTTTATGTTACATTCTGGGCATATAGTACGGGTGGTGTGATTGATTATACTTATGGCCTTTTCTATTTTTTTGCAGTAACTATAATGTACTTACTGTTTTTATAATAAAAGATAAGTTTTCATTTTATAATGGTATACTATCTGGTATCATGTAACACTTTTTTTTAAAAAGGACGCATTTTTTTCAACAAACGTTCAAATAAGCAATACAGTTAAACATAAGAGTCATTTGTGACAACTCTGAACTGCACATTCTTACAGCAAATTAGTATGCTTTTTTAGGCTAAGGCAGGGATGAGTCAGTGTTGGTGTCACAAAAATATACATCTCTTTCTCCAATAAAATTATACAGTTTGATTATTTTTTTTAGTAGGAAGGGGTCATAGTTCTTCAAGGGAGGGAAATACAAGACATTAATTTGACTTGAACATTACAACTTTTACTTCTGGAATGTAGCTAAGAGGGCAAAGCTTCCCCAGAGACAATAGTCATCTAATCTAATAGAGATAAAAGATTAAACATAAACCTGTCCCCAGAGAGAAAAAATGAATAGGATAATTGGCTCAGGGACCTGGTGGCACCTGGAAACAGATGCTGCGCTCATACCTGTAATACATACATGATTAACAAGTATAATCCAGTTTTGCAGAATGCCTGGGAGATCATGTCTGAGTTAGAGGAGCTAGAAAGATTTTGTTACTCGCTGAAACGAAGGTTATTAGGGGGCCAGCCTAGTCCAGAGTCCAGGCTGTGTGGATTCTGAGAACCTGATGTGTCTGGATAACAAGTCCCAGGGATCTGGTTGAGGACAGTGTGACAGGGTTTTTTCACAGGACTGCTTTGTAGAGCTAATCTTGTCAGTCCTGGGCATTGCTTTGGACTCTTGCTTCTTCTGGACTAATTCTTAGAAGACAGGGAGATGGGGATTGCTGTTGAGTGCACCAAAGTAGTGTTTTGTTTTGTAATAGTGTTTTGTTGTTTTTTTCGTTACCTATATGTAGGAAGATTTGCCACTCCATAGTCTTCTTTTCCTCTCAGTTGTTTCAGCGATCAAACTAAAGGACACAGCAGAGAGGTTGGAGGTGAATGGTTCCAAATCATATGGGTACTGTTTTAAAAAAAATCTCTGTAAATGATTCAATGTAATGATATTTTGGTTCTATCCCTCCTATAAATTTAGGAAAAGTTGTGCTCTTAAGCCTTAGACAACTTAAATAAGTATTCTTTTTAGATACAAGAAAACACGATAGGTTAGAAATATCCTAGAGGAGCAAAAAAGAAAATATTAAATACTAAGGAAAATATTGCATATTTAATATATTTTAAGTATGTTAGACTTGATTTTTCTAAGAGTCTTAAAATACTATTTCCTCAAAAGACTATTTTTCTTAAAGTAAATTAATATTTTTAATCTAAACATTTATGTCTTTCTTCTGTAACAGCAGAAGTAAAGGCAGGTCTAGCTCCTTTCAGGTCGTTTTTGTTTGAAGTTTTTCTCAATTATAGAAATTATTATTATTTTCTTTATTTTGAAAACTACCCCAATAATAAAGCATAAGAAATTATACATAGTTTCATATTCTAGAGCAACATGTTTCCATCAGTCTAATACCATAATTACAACTTGCTAAGCCATAAAATGTGCTGAGTAGCACAATCTCTGTGAATATGTAGGTGCAGTACCTTCCAGTAGAGAGTGAGAGCTATATGATTGTCCTTGACTTTATTACATTAGAACAAGACTCTTCACATAAACTTTTGATAAACTTTTGAACATTCACATTTTCGTATATGTTCTATAAACGCCAAATGAATATCTGCATTTATTTATTTTGAAAACCGGCTTCAATTTTAATGCTGTATGTATAATATAAATATTGTGGTAATTTTAAAAATAAACCTTTCCTAGTTATTGGGCTTATTCTTTTTAAATTGAGCAAATATTTATTCTAACATCTTTTGTTCTGCTGTGACAGTAAGAAGTGGTCAACACATGATAACTGCTGCCTAAGCTTTGATTGTGTTATTTGATGTGGCTAATTCAGGCAAACCAGAAAGTTGGTTTTTTTTGGACTTACATTAAATAGATGAAATAACTCACTAATAATGGAAAACTGCATGAAAGAAATTTGAAAAAAAAAAAAAGACTCTATCATGTTTTTCAGAATTATATCATGGCTAAGGAGTAGGAAGTTCAACCTCAGAGGTCTGAGTTCACCGTCTGACTAAACATTCTGTGGAGAATATTTCTTCCCCACAAAGCATTTGGCATCCAGAGGGTCCTTTTTCTGAGCAGTGCTGGAGGGACAAAGTATGGAGACTCTGAAGTTGGTGAATTAGTCTTATCATACCTTCTCACTATAGAGTACAGAAAATAACAAAAAACTGGTGCAACTAGATGTCCTCTTCAGGATTAAATTTTACTAAGTGGAAAGACTTATTTAGGCTCTTTTTTATGTTTATAGTTCATCATCTCTAGATGAGTTGTAATAGATTTAAACTGCTTTCCTTAGGTAGTTACAATATAACAGCTCCAAATGTCTTTTTTATATGTAAAGTCTAGGACATTTGGAATGTAGTAATTTTCTGAAATAGTGTTATAAATTATGCTTTCATTGGTTTTTGAGCCAGACCATCAATAGTTTGCTAGCTGTCTTCAATAGTTAGCTTAAATTCTTTTTTCATGTTAAAAGGAAAGGCAGTCCTCCTGTTTTCTCATGAGTTCAGCTGAGTTTAAAGATTAATGCTTTTCTATCCTATTTTCTGGAATTTATGTATATATTGGTTTGTTTCATCCACTGTATACACCTGGATGCCTAGAATTACGGAGATATACATATAATCTTTACTTTTTTAAAGATTTTACTTAATGTAGTGAAGTATTCCTACTTATTTTGATCATTTTTAGAAGGAATAAGCCTATCAGTTGTAGTTTCTGCTTTTGATGGGTAGGCCTGGGGCAAGAGACTTTAAAAAACAGTTGTAGAAGATTTAGGAAACTAAAATAAATAAAAATAAGAAAATGAATGTCACCTTGAGATAATGCTAACATTTTGGAGTAAATCTTTTACAACTTCTCTCTTTTTCCAGCTAATCATCTCTGTTTTTCTTTGTAACAAAAATATTATCGTAGAGCTCATACTATGTTTTTCTATAATCTGACTTTTTAAAGAATATACAATCGGCATTTTTCCATTGATAAATGCTTTTTGCCAAATTGTAAATGGGATAATTGTTTCTTTAATGTAATGTTCTAGCTGACATGTGAAAAACTTGAGGAGATGCAGATCACTTTTTTCAATCAACGTATTAGTTTCTGTCATTCTTAGAAGGAAAAAGAAAACTAGTAGCTTTAAAAGATAAAAAAAAATACACTGAATAATGGTATTAAAATGGTTTCAAGTTTGACCAGTGAAATAAAAAGGCAATAAATGTCAGGTTATTTTCTTCATGGATTATGTCCTCTTTGGGTAATACTCATCAATTTGCTATGCAGAATATACCCACCAATAAAGGAACTGTGTTGCGGTGCTTTCAATTGCAAGTAGCAAATGTAATTAAACATAAAACATTTAATGATTTCATATAATAAGAAGTCTGGTTGGAAGCTTCTGTAGTTCAATGGTTTAATAATGTCTTCAGTGGCCCAGGTTCCGAGTTTTTGTCTTGCCATTCTTAATGCTATCAGCAGTATTTTCCTGGAGTCACAAGACAGCTGCCATATCACCAAACATCTGTTCTCACTTCAACTTCCCAAGCAGAAGGGAAGAGGCAGCATCCAAGAAACCTTATTTTATTTCTCTTCTTATCAAGGATAAGCTTCTAAGCCAACTTACTCTTAGTAAGTTTATATAAGGATTTGCTTCTATTATTGCTATAACTTCATCTCATTGGCCAGGCCCTCATCTGATTGCATCACATGCCTCACCATTCACTGGCAAAGAGGTTGGGATTGCTCTGCCCTCCTTTAGACTACTGAAAAAGAGTGATTGATTGCCTTGGGATACTTATACCAGTCGTGATTTGTCTCTCAGGGCCAGGCACATTGCCCTCAAACAGTATCAGGTTAAGTTTTCTGTTAGCAAAGGAGGCGGATTAGATTATCCTCAACGGTGTTAGTATAAGAACATACAGTCTGAGAAGAAGAAAAAGATGTAAGCCTGGTATAAAATTCATTTCAGTACTTTTTACATGATTCTTTACAAATAGAATGGTCTTATTAAAAAATTGAAACATTGATTTATGTGTAGTGATATTAAATGTAAATTACTCCTTAATCTTTGAAGATAGAGCTCTAAATCTCTGCAGTTAGAGCTCTACTAACCTCATCGACGTGGAAGAATAGGAAGAATAATTCTTACATGAAGTACAAACAAATGATTAAGAAAGAAATAGGTTCTTTCTAAAGTTTTGGAATCTTCAAAGTTTAGGAATCTCCTGTGATATAAAGTTCTACAAATTATGTCACATGAGATTCCTAAACTTTGAGCCAACATTGACAAAGTACGGGGATCACTGCTATTAGATACCATTCATCTTCCAAACCTCAGTTTCCTCGGCTATAAAATAAGGAAAATAATAGTACTGACCCGATAGTGTTGTTGCATTGAATAAATGAGTTAATATCTGTGTAGTATTCACTAATGCTGCATAAGTTCTAGTTATGTTATTATCTTGATTTTAAATGTGTCCGTATTTCAGTTTACACAGTACATTCACATTATCTCATGGTCCTGTCATGGTGACCCTGTGTGATAGGAATTTTCATCCCCATTTTATAGGTGAGAACATTGCACATTTATGTCCTGATCATTTATGAGCCCAATGATGATTCTGTTAGTCTTTTTAGTTTAATTATGAATGTTACTTATGCTGTAAGCAGAAATTGTAATATATGTGGAATGTATACATTCTGAAAGTATATGGTCCCATTAGAAAGTAAGAAGAAGAAGGGAAAGGAATGTTTGGTTAGTAGGTAGCAAACATCCTAGGAGTTAACTGCACCCAATAGAAATAGTTATGTTTGTTCACTGCATTCAATTCTTGGTATTGACTTAGACACATAGATGTGAAAACTGTAGGGTGAGACTAAAAATGTAGGTAAAGATTGTGGTACATAATATGACAGCTTTCTGTGCTTTAAATATGTTCTATGCTTGTGGATTTGGCATCTGTGACTGATAGGAAATGGAAGGAAAGCAGACCCAGTCTTGTGAATTCGTGTTGTCACTAGCATGTCAAACTCAGAGCAGGAGGTCAATAGAAAGCCCTTAGGAAGTCTCATCTGATTCACTAGGGCACAGGCAAAAAGACACCATCTGAATGTTTAATATTTTCTTTTGGTTCATGTTCAAAAGTAACAGCATTCATCATTATGAAAATTATGCGTTTAAAATAGCTGAATGGCTTTATATCTGGATATTTTAAATCTTTTTTTTTTTTTAATTTGCATTGAAGGTGATGTCATTTCACCTTATTTTTGGCCAACACATCTAGTAGAAGGACCAACCAGTTATTTAATCAAGGAATTTTTTTACAGTTCAGGAAGTTGTTTTGGCAGAATGCAGCCATAGGCTGAGTGACATGGACTATTTCATAATAACAGGGTAAATTACATTACGATGGTCTCCTACAGATCTAGAAATCAGGTGAAGAATTCATTCTTATCGGGTCTAATAAAATTTTAGCTGATGGTCAGGAGTCTGTAGAAATGTCTCTGACATGGATGCTCTAGGATGAGAAAATGAGTAGTTGTGCGTATTATTAGAGGCATTAAGGGAACCTGTAGCTGTAATTGCTGTCCTGGGACTCTTGCTCAGAGTGCAAATTAGCCTGCTGTGATCACATTTTGTTTCTGTTAAGGCTGTTCCTGGGCTTTGACAGCCTGAGTTCACATTTCCCTGTTTGTGTTCATTCTCACACTTGACTAAGTCATACTCAGCAATCTGTGTTGTCGAGGCGGAGAAGCAGGTCAGAGGTCTTATGTGAATATACAGATAAGCAGATAAAGATGAAATACTGGTATACGATTGTGGTGATGTGTAGTATGCTTTCTGTACTTTCTTACATAGACCTATAGGTTCACTTGGCACAGGACTGCTGATTGCAAGATGTCACCTGAACATATGCATTGTGAAAAGTCAGTGTGGCTCCAAATTCTGCTTTTCCTCTTGTACTGAGGCCCTGATCAAAAGCTGGTTTGGGAGATTGGGGAGTGTTGTTGATTTTCATGTGTGCCCATGCACTATATTGCATAAGGCTCAAATGAAAAGTCCCCATATTGCAGGGGACATATATCCATTGTTTCACTGTAAGAAGTCTGTGTAGTGCACAGTAAAAAAAAAATAGCAAGAATTTTAAGTATTTCAGGCTAATGCAAGTATTTATTTTCGCAAGCATTTATTTTAAACTAAGTAAAATGAGATCAGATTTTTCAAGAAGAAAGGTAATCACTCAACTAAGGAACCAGTATCAAATATGGATTCTATTCTAGAAAGTTCTTCCTTCCCAGGTGCTAACCCATTACCTAGATGAATTTGCACCATGTACCTCTAATCCATGTTCCTTGTAGGAGGTACAGTCAATTCTTATTATTTGCAGCAATGTTCTATCAAGTTGCTGGAGATACAGAATTGGCAAGTTCTAACCCAGGGGAAAATACAGGGTTAAGTTTCTATGCAAGCCTCAGGTCACAAACATTTTTGTCAATCAGTCAATACATGAGCTTGTTTTATGTGTGTTTCTATTTAAAGACACCTTATTGAATATATACTGTTGATACATGAGCATTGAACCTGCAGCCAATGGCACACTAACTCGTGCCTGAACAAAGCTTATCTAACATGTATTTCTCTGTGTATTTCTGTATCAGGCACATCACACAGCCTTCCTGTGCTTGGAACATTAGACAGCACTGCAGCACTTAGGACCATTTTAAACATGAATCACCAAAAAAAAGCACAAAAATGCATAAACTGTGGGACTATGTAGACTGAAAAAAAGACACATGTTACAGAATGAGAGTTGAATGTGAAGGGAAAATATTGCCTTGTTTGACGTCATCTGGGAACGTGGTTATCGGGCAACTCAAATTATTCACCGCCGCTCTATGCATGACCACAAATGAAACGATAAAAGCACTGTGAATAGTATAGATTTTGGAGTGAGAAATAAGTTTTAGTGAGTGGGTTAATTTGCAATAATGAGGATCAACTGTATTTAGTTGTAGGAAGTCACATCTGAGTCTTCATACTGTCCTGGGTAACCCAGCATTCACCTATGGTTAACAGGGAAAATCTCTTCTCAGCATTCTGCGAAAAAGTAAGTCTCTCTTCATACAGACAACTCGTCTTTTCAAATGTGCATCACAAAGCATGCCTTTAAAGCTAGAGATTTAACATTTTATTAAAGGAGATAAGAATGAAGTCCAAAAAATTGTGATTTCCTAGGGGAGAATCCAGACAGAATTGGGAGAAGGGTGGATAATTACAAACACACACACAGTAAATCGTTTGTCGTTGCATTTATGAATGTGGAAGATGACTGAAGTGTGTTTGCTGGAAACTGTAATATTTCTTTAAAGACGTCTATTGAGCATTTAATGAGGATATTAACTAACAGTCAGTGAGAGCCTACGAAGGGCTTTATGAACATTGACTCACTTAACCCTCCGTTTTATGAAATATACTTTGTGACTGGACATGTTTTGCAGCTCAGGAACCTCAGACACAGAGGATAAGTGACTTGTAAAAGGTAACACAGCTGGTAATCAGCAGAGATGTGCTTCAAACCCAGGCAGGCTGGATCACCCACTATGCTTACTCCCTTTTCCACTTTGGCCTAAGACCTCATCACTTAAAGGGAAAATCACAGAAACTATTTTCAAAGACAATATTTAAAAGGGTAGGGATGGTGGTGTTACCGGAGAGTGAGTCCTTCTTGGCGTGATAGCCACGTTCTTGGCTTCTTGAGCAAAGAATTGAACGTGACACAGAAATAAAGTAGTGAAAGAGTAGTTTGTTAGAAGAGATAGTACACTTCAAAGAAATAGAAGCTGATCCCAGCATTAGAGAAGGGCTCAAGGGCCCCAACTAACAGAGGCCTTGGTGGATTTTATCTTTGTCTCTCAAATAGGCTGTTCCTTTCTGGGGGTGGGGCCACCTGATTGACACCTGTGATTGACAAGAGGCTATTACCTCATCTTTTTTAAACTGCAGATGTGAGTGGCCGGTTTGATCTAGTTGGGTATCTTGTACCATTTTGGACAGAGAGGAGGTCTTTTGAATAGTAATGCAGAGCTCTGATATCTATGTCTAAATGCCTGCATTGTTTTTCCCTTGAGAGACATGATCCCCATAAAATGTCTATGGGAAGTTGAGGGACAGGAGGTCTATTCTTCTGTATCTGCTTCCTGCTGGGCAGGGGCATAGAGCTGTCCCTACCTATTGGGGGATTCACGGAACACTCGCCCTATCTGATTTCAGGTGGGAGGAAGGGTTCTCCTGATCGACCTTGCTGGCTTCTTTGGTTGTGACTGGCAGTCTTGTTGGGATATCCTCTGTATCCCCCAAGGCCCCTGAATGAGGAAAAATAGACTTTAGTTAGCTCTCTAGAGCCTGTGGCCATTCAACCAGTCATTTAAGTGGTGTCAGTTGTCCTGGAGTTGGGCCCAGAATGGGTTGGACAATGATTACTGGCCTGGGGGTATGTTAAAACCTATTTGGTCTCTGGTATGGAAATGTCCAAGAGTTAGGTCCAGAATGGCTTGGGGGATGTTGGGAAGTCACAGGCTTTAAGTATTTATCTGAGAGACATTCTGTGGTTCAGGCCTGGAGCAATCCTTTAGTCTAGGATTCAGAAACTGATTAGAAGAGTAATCAAAGCCAGGGGCTAAGGAGCTAAGAAACTAGGGAAACGGAGACTTAAAATTTCTGTAGTGAGGGAGGCTTAAAACTTTTGTAGTGAGGGAGCTCTCCCATATCAGTGGGAGAATGGGCTGCATTTTGTTAAGGAAGGACCAGATCAACAGAAACACATTGTATAAGAATCACAGTTTTAAAAAAAGTTCTGATGGTATCCTTTGAATTAGTCTCTTATTCTAATGACTTATAGCAATATAATATTCACATAACAAGCTACAAACAGCTCGAAAAATGCTGATTCATTCTTGAAGAGCTAATTTTTTTCTTCGAGTAATCCTTTAATGTTTGCTTATTTTTCAGGGCTCATTTCATAAAGTGATACAGGGGCAAAATTTCTACTAAAACATTAATCTTAACTAATAAACACTCCTTAAGAGTTCTTCCAGTTGTAATCAAGCACTAAGTCTAGAATTTTATACCAAAAATACAACAACTTCCTTAATTGGCCTGGCACTTGTCAGTACCTAAAATCCTCAAGTTTTATACAAATCCCGACAACAGCCCTAAATATTGAGGTAGGCATTCTGTTCTTATGCCTCTGAAAAAACGAAAAGAAACAAAACAAAAAACAACCTCCCCCATATATATTTAAATGATACATGTTAGCTAATTGTATGTTCTTGACAAAGATTAATTGTAGTCAAGATTATTCTGATGCAAAGGTCCTCTTTCCCTCCCCCCAAAAGACTTTGCTACCCCCCCCAAAAAAAAAAACAACCCTCAAAACCTTTAGTAGATCCTTATGTATCCATTGAAATCATATTACGGAAGAATATGTCCTGACAGAAAATGCACATCATATATTACTAAGGGGGGAAAAAGGCCTGCCTATAAAACAGCATGGCCAATTTGTAAACCATACACACATATCACACATATCAAAGACACACACACATACATACATGCAGTTTTAACTGTGTGTGTATCAAGATTCTAATCATAATTATCTTTTGAAGATGGAATTAAGTTTTTGCTCCAGGAAGCCAGAACTGTGTCTCAATGCACCTAATATTTTTGTGAGTAGAGAGACTAAGATGCCTTTGTCTTCGGCAGCAGTGAGCATGCAGGCTGTTCAGTTCGTTCCTGGGTCAAGCCAGCAGTGATTACTAAAAGATCAGAGTGTGCCTGACATGTAGGGGACAGGTGAGAAGACAAAGAAGGCAATAATATCTCAATCTGTTAGAATCACAATCCATTCAGGAGGGCAAGCGCCAAGGCAAAATGCAGGTAGGATACCATACAGCAGAGCTATTATTCAAGTGCTGGAGTACAGGGATTATTGTAACTAGGAAAAGAAAATCACTATGCCGTCGGGGTTTTAGAAAGACCCCATTAAGAGGCAGGGACCTTGAGAGCTTATAGTTGGATTGGCAAAAAGGAGAACTGGGAGCTTACTTTTCAGGTGGTAGAAATGAATAGTGCATGCTTTCCGATATACCAACCATGATGGTTTACAGAGCACTGGGATTAAGAGGCAGTGCGGTTCAGTTCCTTCCTGTCAGGCAGGGCAAAAGTAGAAACAGAAGAACTTAGAAGAGTTCTTGTTATCTGAAAAGAAAGGTGATACCTCACAATTGTTCAAGAGAGCTAGATGATTTTTCTGTCAGTAAGTTATGGACAAACCAAGGATTTATAGCATCCTTTGTATGAAAGTCAGTGATGTAATGTCTAAGAATACGACAGCCCAGAGGCCAAACTCATGTGGCTCTAGCTACTTCCCAGTGATGTCACCTGATAGCAGGCTAGAATTCACAGGACCCAGGGGAGGGATAATGCTGACAGTATCTTCCCTGAAGATCAGCTCTGAGCTGGTCTTTTGTTGATAAGCTGTCCCAGGAGTGCTGGGCTCTGTGTCCTTAACAGTGGTGGCCAGGTGTATTGAAACAAGATCGCCAGTTGATAATTATTAGCAATATAGAGAAGCCTAACTGGTATCCTTGCTTGGAGAACACCACCCCTTCTTCCAACTTTCCTTGTTGGACCAAAGGGTACAGGCAGAAGGTATAGGATTGTCCTTTGGAGTTAGTCTTGGATTCTCTCCAATGCATGGGTAAATGTTTGGTTTTTCAAAGCAAGTGTGACCTGACAACCTCCACATACCTCATTTCATAAAGCCTCCTGGTAATCCTGACAGGAATGCACATAATTATTTTATAGTCGAGGAAACTGAGTCTCAAAGAGGTGATTAACTTACAGCTCTGCTCCACAGCAAGTGTGTGGCTGATTTGGGATTAGATCTCTAGCATGCTCAGCTCCCTGGGACTAGAAGTCATGCTCTTCCAGACCCACCATGGGGCCACAGATTAAAGAGAATGGCTAATGTGCATGTCTGAGCTGGACAAGCCAGCCCGTTCCTACCCATCCCATTTTTTGCAGGGCTATTAAAACACTGGATTAGATAAACATTTGGTGTGAAAGGACTCAGCCAGGCCAGAATGAGGTTTACATGGTTGTGGGGAGTGAGATTGGAAACATGAGGGTAGATTGGCAGCATGGAAGCCAGACTGCGGAACTGGAGTCCTCCTGCTAGGCAGGGAGGAACCAGATAAATTAGGTGGGAACATAATGGTGGAAGTGCCCTCTTCTTTCACAAGCCCAAATAATATCTAGAATGAAGTATATGAAATTGCCAATACTTACATATTTTGGCTAATGAAATGACAATATCGTACGTGTTGTGGCTAGTTGCTCGCAGATTGGGAAAGCATTCACGAGGCTGTTAGAAATACAGAAGGAAGATTTATTAAAGTAAGAGAAGGGTCAGCTAGGCAGTCTGCTGGAAACTACTGCCTCAAGTGTTTGTTTCATCTCAAGTTTTATATTTTCTAACCAGGATGTAAATTCCTTTGGCCTGTAGTGGAATTTTCTATTGAGTTCGGCCTTGTCTATTGTGGGAGAAGGTGGTTGGGGTGGGGGAAGGTGGTTGGGATGGGGGAAGGTGGTTGGGATGGGGGAAGGTGCAGTTAAACTGGTTATGGTTAAACTGGTTATGCAACCTTTGTATATGTTATGTAGATTTAAGTAGGAGACTTGGAGTGGGTCCCATACAGATGCAAAACCTTTCCCAAGTCACAGGGCCAGCATTGGGCTGAAGTAAATAGAAACATTGACCGCTATGCCTAGTAAATATATAGGAAGCAGAATCATTAAGGTTTGGTGGGAAAGAAGGTAAAGAAAGAAAAGAAAGCTTTCCAAAAAGTCCCAAGCTAAATTACACTTGCTAAATCAAATTATACCAGAGACCCAAATCTCAAAATAGAAGATTTAGGGCCACCATTACAATCCCCTGTCTCATCAATATGGTTCAACTGAAACAGATTTCCTGGCGTTGTTTAATGTCATTCTTACTTTGCATTCACATTCACCTGAGAAGATACTGGAGAGGGTTGCCATTTTGAGTTTATTGTTTGCAGATATCAAGCAATCTGTATTGCTTGTCCAACTAGTTAGAATCCAGTTCCTTTCCTTTGCAGAATAAGGTTCAAACTTGCTGTACAAGTTTATATGTTTGCCACAATTTGGATGGACATTATAAAGATTAGATGCACAGATAGGTCCCATACTGCTTTATTTTTCGGAAATAATCAGCCTACCTGCCTGCCTTCCCTCCTGTTTACTTTCTTTAAACAAATTTTCATGGCATCTTTATGGCACATTTGTTGTGGTGGTTGAATTATGTGAAAGTGTTTATCTAGTGCTTGGGTCATAATACTCATGCTCTAAATGCAGTTTTTCTTCTCTGAACCAGGGCCAGAACTTTACTCACCCCAAACCTGTCTTCAGAGAGGCAGTGTAGGAAAGCTGGGCACCTGTGGCCTCAGATGCCCTCAATTGTAGATCCACCTCTGCTACCCAGTGGTTTGGTGAAGTCTGACACACTCACTAACCCCCTCTGAGCCTTCATGTAAGTGTGAAATTGGGATAACCTAATTAAGCTATGGTAAGAATTAAACTAGATAAAGTGTAAATTCCTTACAAACTGTTCCACACTTTATAAGCCCTGCATTTTTGTTTTGCCTTGCTTTCAACATATTAGCATAGTTTGTAATCAACAATATTTTTTGACTTCTCATTAAGCATTCAGAAACAATGTGTTACAACTCTCACTAAAAAATTCATTGCTCCCTAACTGCCTATGGAATTGGCTCAAATTTCCCAACCTGATATGCAAAATTCTTTATAGTATAACCTCAACTCACCATGCCAGTTTCATAGTTACTTCTCCTTTTTTTCTGATGTATTAGTTTATAATCCTGGCAGTTGGAACCATTTCCTGTTTTCCGTGTGTTTCCCATCCCTTCTTTTTTCCTTTTGTTTCTCCCACCTGGAATATCTGTCCCCTTTCCCTCCTTCTAAAACTTACCCAGAAAGTTCAACTTGAAGCTATCACCTACATAAAACCTTTAAAGGTTTTCTAAATGGTTTTGATATTTGTATTTAAAACTCCTAACTCTTGTTAAGCTCTGGCAAATTTTCTCATAATAAAGTTAGTTGTGACTCTTCTAGCACTATATATTTTAGATACTCATTGATGACAAGGCTTGACTTTTGATCCAGCGTGCTATAATATTTGGTGAGTTCAATAACTATTTGCAGAATTACATTTACTCAATTCAGTGAATGTTTATTAAGGGCTTGGTATCTTCCAGACACTGTTTCAGGGCAAGGCCTCTTCTCTCATGGACCATACAGGCCACTGGGACAGGGAGGTATTAAATATGTAAACAAATACATAAACAAAGTAATGCTTGATGTCGATAACTGCTATAATGAAAATAAAATAGAAACGTGATAGTGTTACTGTGCGAAAGGTCCATCTGCTTGCACGAAAGCCAAAACTCAAGAGGCAAAGTTGGTGGAAGGAAAAGTAGGTTTTATTCCAAAATGGTAGCATTAAGGGAAGACAGTGGACTTCCTGTCACAAAGACTGCCTTGCTCTCTCAATATTGCCAAAAGGTTTTATAGATACCCAAAGAGAGGCAAAACAAAGGAAGGAGACTTTGGCTAGGCTACTTAAAGAAAAAGTACTTCCTAGAAGCTATTCTGCCTCAGGGTCAAGAATGAACCCCATACATGCAGAAAACCAGAAGTAAATAGAACCATTGGATCGAGTCTACATAGTAAATGGTCCAAAGTAAACAGAACCGTAGGAAGTGGTTTACATAGTAAATGCACAGTAAATAGAATCTTCAAGGTTTGGGGGAGAAGACGAAAGGAAAGAAACTTTCAAAAAGTTCCAAACCAAACTACTCTCAAATCGAATTACGTCAGAGATTTAAATTTAAAAATAGAAGATATAGGGCCTCCATTACGATAGGAGGTGACTTGGGGTCAGAGGGCACCATTTTAGCCAGGGGGTGCGGGAAGTCTCTAAAGGCATCATCTGAGATAGACCTTGCCAGCCCTGGGGACATCTGGGAGGAGAAGGGTCCCAGATGGGACACAACAAATGCAAAGCCCTCATCAGATGAACCCTGGCTTTGCTCCAGAATAGACTTGTGCTTTCTATTTTATTTCTGAACACCTGTCAGACATTGATTACACATTAGAGTCATATCTCATAGCTTAGAGGTCATTATGTTCTCAGTGTGGTTTTGTATTGTTTTTATCTGTGTAAGTGATCTGCTTCATACTCATTCACAGGGAGTCAGTTTTTCTCTGCATATCCTTGGACACAGAACATTTAGTTCAAATCCCAGCTCTGACAGTTATTACATGGGTGATCCTACGTGAATTATTCACCTCTTGGAGACTCAGCTTCCTCATCTTGAATGAATATGACAGTAACTGCTTTTCCGAGTTGTGAGGATCTGATGAGATAATGTATATCAAGTGCTTGACATGTAGTAGAAGTTCAGTAAAGAGTAAAATTTGTTATGCTATGCATTGCATTTTCGGTACTTTAAAGTATGTTATGAATATGGTATTATAAATCAAGATTCTGAGCTTGTTTTTCTATATCATTGCAATTAATTCCAGTGGTTAAGGGTTCATTATTGTGGAGTTCATTTTAAGAAAGCAAATTCATCCCTGTTACAAGCAGAAGCGTGGCAAGTCTTCAGTGAAGGTGCCTGCACCTTCCTAACTGCCCTCAAACACCCCACGTCCCCCAGGAGCTGCTTTGATGAAGGAACTAAGGTGATTAACAATAGAAATTATAATACATTAAATGAGGTGGAGAAACTGCCAGTAGATGTTTCCTTAACCATAATATAACTCAATTTGTCTTTAGTCCAGAATCATGATAGAAGCATTTTAGGATCTTTGTTTTATACTTGAGGCAAGGAGATAGGAAGGGAAATGGCAAAAAGAATTTTTGGGGGACAAGTTGTTCAAAATATCTCTATTCAACAAAATGGTTTGTTGCAGCACCTTAAATTAGCCATACTAAATCTTTATTGAGTCTGACTAAAATAAAGAGAGAATTTTGGTATTTGGTTGTCTATTATCTTTATCGTTCTACTGTGAAGTCTCTAAAAACATTTGTCAAGTTCTACTGTTAGCATTCTTTCAGTTTATTTTCTTACCTTTATTTGTATTCATTTAAAAATAATTAAAAATGGGATGATATAAAATTTAAAATGTACACAAGGATATATGCACTAGTATGTACTCAAAGGATATTCAATGTAAAGGAATATTACTGCTTTCAAAACCACAATGTTCCTCCCTGTGGATAATGAGTGTATCTTTACAGAGATGTTCTATGCACATAAACACAATTACAAATACAGTTGATTCTCATTTTTCGTAGTAGGTATGTTCTGTAATGTCACTACAAGTACTGAGTTAGTGCATACTGAACAACTGCACTTAGGGGAAATACAGGATTAGGTGCCTGAGAGCCTCTCGTCACAGCATTTTTGACAATTGATCAATACATAACCTTGTTTTATGTGTGTATCTGTTTAAAGACATCTTATGTAATATACGGTTGACCCTTGAACGATACAGGTTTGAACTATCTAGATTCAAATCTATACATAGGTTTTTGTCAATTCACCACATTTCAATTGAATCATGTAGCTGGGAATTCACGGATTCAGAGGACCGATGTGGGGGGCTGGGGTGCCACCCTCCCTCGGACTCAAAAATCAGAGTTATACTAATTTTTGAGTCCGAGGGAGGGTGGCACCCCAGCCCCCAACATCGTTCAAAGGTGAACTATATATTGTTCATTCATTAACATTGAACTCACAGGCAACAGTTCTCTTAACTCTCGCGGGAATAAAGCTTATCTAACACATGAAGTTTCTACATAAGACACATCACAGCCTTTGCTTACGAACACTAGACAGTATATCAACTCTTGGGGTCATTTTAAACAGCAAATCGCTAACAAAAAAGCACAAAAATGCAAAAGACATGGCACTAAATAAGACCTTGAAAGGACACTTCTTTGTAGTACGAAAGCTTAAATAAGAGGCAGAGAGACTATTGCCTTGTTTGACCTAAGCTGGGCACGTAAATGCATGCGTCATGCAAACTCAAAATTTTTGTCACTCTGTTCATATCTGTAAATGACTGTGAAATTGCTTCGAGTATTGATTTGAGGGTTAGAAATAAATCATTTGCAAATACAGAATCTGAAAAATGAAAATCGATTATATTATTTCTAATTTTAAACACAGAAATGGTAGCATACAGTGCATAAAGTTCTGTATCTTGATTTTTTTACTTAACACTATATCTTAAACATTTTATACACACATTTGTGTATATTTCATTTCAGTAAAAAAGGAGCTTCTGCATCGTATTATCATTGTTGAGGCTGCATATTATTCCATTACTTGGACATTTATGTTGTTTCCTGTTCTTTATTATTGGAGATACTGTATATGTTACGTATGTAGGATATATACATGGATCAAATTGTACTGGAAATGTTGATATTGTCCAGTTCCCCTCCATGATGCCTATGCACTATGCACTTCTACCACCACTGCAAGAGTGGATGACATTCTTTCACCTAGCAGCATCCTTTGCTGGTTGTACTAGATAATGACTTGAATTCTACTTTAATATCAATATACGATGTCAGAGGAACCATCATACTAATAAGGTACAAGAATCCATTGACTAGAAAAGCAGCAGTAATAATCTCAAAGAAGTCAGTATGTGAGATATTTACAGTTTCTTCCCTTTCTGTTTGCCTGTTTCCTAACTTTAATTTGCTACATGATTATACTCAGTATTTCACATGAAACTATTTGTCAATTCCCTTTCTCATTAAACTTTCTGTAGAAAATAGTGTGTTTCAAAAATCAGTGCCCATTGTAACAACATGCGTTTTCAGTATTTTTTTGTTACAACAGCATAGAGAGGATAATTTCAATGAATTAAAAATATCTGAAGCTTTACTACCATGAAATTTGTGTGGATCAAAGCTTGTAAAATAGCACAGCTGTGCAAACTAATATTAACTAATAAGATAACATTTTAATCCCTGCCCTCATGAAATTTACATTTTCGTGGCAAGAGATAGATCATAAACAAATAAATTAACCATATAGTATAGGTTTGATCAAAACATACAATGAATGTTTAAATTTAAAAAAAATTTATTACAAGGAAAGACACATTGCCATTAATCCCCCTCAAAATACCTGCCCTTGCTTCAAACACACTTATCCCATCGTTCTTGCCACTTTCTAAAGCAGTGCTAGAAGTCCTCTTTTGTGAGTGTCTTCAGTTGCACTGTCGTGGTTGCCTTAATGTCCTGAATTGATTCTAAATGTTTTCCTTTTATGGTTATTTTGACGTTGGGGAAGAGCCAGAAGTCGCAGGGTGCCAGATCTGGTAAATAATGTGGATGAGGACACACCATCATGTTTTCATTTGACAGAAATTGCTGTATGTACCAGAAGCGACATGTGACACGGAGCGTTGTCATGATGGAGTTGAAACCGTTTGCCCATTTCATGTTAATGCATTGTTTGTGATACATGATTTATGACAGACTTTAACACGCACCTTCTCTCAACCGTAGCTCACGCGCGACTGACTGCAGGGAACAAGTTGAAACTTGTCACACACTGGTACTAAGGTTCAACACCCTGCTTTCTGTTTTGAAAATCCCTGCCTTTCTGTTGGATGGCACTCGGCAGCAGCATTCACCATATTTTTTTTTAATCACACCTTGAATATTTATCATTTACATATATAGTGGGTCTGTCGGTGCTATGTGCTATGGAGAAAAGCAAAGCAGGAAGGCCTGGGTGAAGTTGTGGGTAGTTGGAATGTATGGTTTTGCAGGGATGTTAGGAAAGATAACATCTGAACAAAGACTATAAGATAGTGAGGGTGAGCTATGCAGACTCTGAAATGCTAGGCTGAAGAAAGTACTGTGGTCAGGGTGGCAGGAGCTGATGAGTGAGGGGACTAGTAGGACAACATGCTCAGTAAAGAGCTGAGAAGAAGCTAGATTTATACATCTAATCAATATCAATGTATTGAGGTTGTAGAATAGGCAGTCATGCATTATTGGTGGGACAATCAATGGCTATTGATTCTTCTTTCAGTAAACAGACTATGATTAGAAGAAATGTATATGTTAATCCTATAGGTGGCACAATATGAATATCATGTTTGGTGTAAAATTCTTGTGATAGTCAAGTGGGGTTAATTAAATTGTGGACCATCCATACAAGTACATCTATTTCTGTGAAGATGGGTGTGTGTGTACTGACATGGAAATATGCACTCTTCTATAATATAAAATAGGAATGTATACTATGATTGGATAATATATGTTAATTAACACACCAAATTGAAATAAGTACACATAGTCCATAAAAATGATGTAATGATTTTCGTAAACTATGCATTAAAGCATAATTAACTGGCTTGGAAAACTTAGTTTTCAGTGTACTACATCCATGAACTTTGGTTTACCTTTGTGTTTATATATACAGTAACTGAGTATTTAATTACTATTTAAATTTATTTGTTTAATCCTTCCAGTTCCTAGAAAAGGATTTGCGATTAGATGTCAAAATATTAAGCACTGATCTCTAGTTCACTTCTTACCTTCATGAATATATGTTTGTTAGTTCCTTTCCTTTTAAAAATTTACTTAATATAATGAAATAAAGTGTTAGTTAGGCTAATTCAACACGTATAACTCCATTAGGTTGTTTTTATATTCTCCATAGCAGATATTCCTTGAGGTAATTGGCACTCAGTAAATGTTTATTGAATTACTGTAGGTTTTCTTCTTTAAAAAAGTAAAATATCTTTAAGAAATATTTTATAGATTATTCAGTCACCATTCCTCCTCCCATCCCTAAATACGGTGTAATATCATTTGGCATCCGACCTGCTCAAAGTAGAAAAACCAGATACTTTTGTTTCACATTCCATATACCAAATTATTTTCCCATTATGCTTCAGTTCACAATAACTTGTGGAGGGAACAAGTGGAGTTGATGGTTATTTGATACCAGCAGTAAATAAAATGTTTGAGTCCTTCTCTCACTCACCTGTATTTTCTCCTGGGCTTCGGCCTTGCTACAACGAGACCAGAGTCTCTGCCCTGTGTTTTATCTTCCACCACCTTCTTCTCTAAATCTGCCCAAAACAAACAAAAACAATGACGATTAGCCAGTTTGCACAGATTGTTACAAATCAATGGAGTGAGGAAAGGGCATCTTTTACCAGTTTTGCCATGGAATGTATACCCACAAATACTCAGCCATGGGCTACCATAAAAAAAATATTTTTTTAAGCAATAAAATACTTGTACTTTCAGTGTGGATGTGGTTTTTAGTTTCATGATACATTTTGTTCCAAGGCAGGCATTCATTAATCAAATGTTTATTTAATCAACCAAGGAAGTACAAAACTAACTGCTTAAAGAAACTAATTGAATCCTCTTGTTCCTTCTTTCCTGAAAAAGAAGCATGTCTTACATCACATGTGGAGCCCTTTTATTTCCTATTAATGTACCTTAGTTAGATTTTAGAGGCAAGTAGGATGTAGCACAGTCGGGCATGGAAGTGTCTTAGGAAGCCCTTTCGTTATCCCTTCTGCAGCAATCCTTCTGGGAGAATTACAGCCTAATTCCAAGTCACTTGTTACCTAATCCTGTTTTCTGACTCACTTCCCACTCCAGAAAACTTAAACTTTCTAAATATTTAGATTTTACCAACCATGGCAGGTTTGGTAACAACTACCAGTTCCTTGCATTTTCAAAGTGGCTCTGATGGAATCTCACTTTTCCAGTAGGATCTGATTTTCTTTTTTCTATCCTTTTCTTTGTCTCTTGAATAGGTATCTAAAGAAAGGAAGACAGGAGTATTTGGAAGTTTGCCCACTAAGGCACTATTTCTAAGAGAATGATTGCTCAATGTCTTTTTTTTTTTTTTTTTTTTTAAGACTTCTCTGTTATGTTATTCCCACACTGTGTTGTAGCAATTTTCATTATCTAGGACAGTGCTTCTTGACACAACTTGCACTTCCCATATTGTAATCACCTGGGAAGATTTCACAATCACCCTAGCATCTCTGGAGGTAGGGATGGATCAGCAGGTGTAAAAACTTCTGCAGGAGATAAAATAATGAGAATCTGTGATTTAGGAAGATACTAGAAACAAGGAGGGCGGTCCACTTGTCTGCCTAAGTGATTTTCATTATTTTCAATATCATGGCATATTGAGCTATCTCTGGGTCTAGATATGAATATATGAACCAGGTCAACTTGGATCGCTGGAAAGAATAAAACTGTTAGAATAAAAAGAAATATTCTAAAACATGTCAATGGCATATTTAAATCCTGATCTTTGTGGCACAAATTTTTAAACTTTGATTTTGTAAAATGTTACCCAATTTGTAATTGAATCTATTTAAATATTTTTGGTAAATTTTATAGTTATTTTTTTTCCTATTATAAACAAAATTTTGCTATAGATAGAAATGTTTCCCACACTCTTAGTCCCCAAGGCTAAGTGTCTGTATTTTTAGAACTTTTAAAATGATATCAATACTATTAACACTAATAAATACTGTGTGACGTAATGTAAGAGGATTTCTAAAACCAGTCATTGATAAATACATTAGGATCATGATTTAATTCTAAACAAGCAATTATAATAATTTATCTGAAAAGTTTGAAGTAATTTTTTTTTTGGTAAAATTGTATGTAAACATGGTCAATCTGTACCTCAAAATTATATTTTCATGGAATTTAAAAAATATGTTACCAGTTATGCCCAAAATTTGCCTAAAATTGATTGGGGTTAATTAAGCATATTAAATGCCTATCATGTGCTTAAAATACGTTACTCATTTAGTTCCAAGAGTAATGCTGCAAGGACAGTATTATCTTCATTGTATAGATGAGGGAGCTGAGGTCATTCACAGAATTAGTAACAGTCCAAAGGGTAGGGTATGGACTCAGAACTCTTTGGAGAACCCTTGTCTTTTCTACTTCTATCACAGTTTTGACCCTACAGCAGTCAGAATAGCATTTCTCCTCCCAGTTAATTACCAATAAGAGATGGATTTCATAGCTAGAGCGTGACCTGGCATATGGCTCTCTATCTTGGTCATTATACTGCTGCTTCACTTTTGTGCCCCACAAGCCATCTTCTCCACCCAATAGTGATAGCATAGGCGGAAGTTAGCCCGATAAGAAATTCAGACAGAGTTTGGGTTTGATGATAGAGATAGCTTAAAAAATAACTGGAGGGAGGCGAATCAGATATTAAACTTTACATTAACAAATTAATATTGATGGCACAATGCCTGGTACATTTTACATTTCTTAACTTTTCTAAATAAAAGAGGAATTGGTATTTTTTAATAGACCAAGTCTGTGCCTTGGTATGAAATTGTGGTTGGAGAAAAAATGATTTCTGTTTTATTGCAAATGAGGTAAAGAATGCTGTTAGGTCAGTGGAGACAGCTAAGCCCCTGTAAAGCTGCTTACTTTGCATTAAGAAACTACAAAGTAAGAAACAGTCCATTATTCCATCTCTAGAGTTATTTTAGAAATGACATTGGAAAGTTCAGTGGACCCCATTTAAAACAGGAATCTGTTAGCTTTGTTTAAATCTGTAAAACCATCCTTAAAATTCTAAAAGTATAATACTTTTCACTTCTCTATTTACATGGGAACATAACAGTTAGACGTTTTAATTTTTAAGACACCAAACAGAAAACTTTTAAAAATGAAAGGATGAAATGTGTCAAGAGTTTATGAATCTTGAAGGAGCATTTATTACACTTTATTTTCTTTACATGGCACTTTTCACCTGACCGCCCTTGTCAATTTAATATCAACGAACCAATTTTCTAAGAATTGTCATTCTTACAGAGGATATTTCTCTTCCTGTTCCACTACCACCTAAGATTTATCCCACTGCCTGATATCTATCTATTAACTTATCCCAGTATCTATTAAGGTTTAAAGCATTCAAGAGAGATAGGTAGGTGGTAAATGCTGTCATTCTATTTCAATAATAAATATTTTGCTAAAGAGATTAAGTAACATATAAGGTCTCAGAAATGACACTAGCCCTCTACTTTCTACAGAATGGTATACTTTTTACCATTATTGTTTTACTATGTTATAGTTTTATTATTATTATTATTATTATTAAATTTGAGAGGTCTTATCCATAACACCAGGAAATGTCCTATTTATAAGTTATTTCTCATACTTGCCAATGTTCTGGGTACCTACTTACAAGCTAACACAGGCTGATCATGACATTAAAAAGTGACCAAGGGTATATCAGAGAAGTAATGTACCAACAACTACTGTGTCCTTAGCTGCTCTCTAATAGACCAGGATCTTTACTCATGGGGGTGGGGAAGTGTCATGTAGGTTTGACATACCCACTTTGAGAGACAAAAAATTGTCTTGGCGAATTTGGAAAAGGAAGTTTTGAAAGAACCAAATGTTCATTTTTGAAATAAGGTTTCTAGGACAATGCAGTAAGATGCTTTCCCCTTCTTCATCTAAAATATTCTGAAATATTTTTAGCCATCTGATACACACCATCGTGACCTAGTTGTCTCCATCTTCACTACGTACAAGTGTGATCTGAGTGTGGACCAGCAGCATTCTGGAGAGCTTGCTAGAAATGCAGCATCTAAAACCCCACCCCAGACCTAATAAATCAAAATCTGCATTTTAACAAGAACTCTGAGTGTTTCATATGTTCAGACATACTCATAATTTGAGAAGCTGATATCAGGAATCACTCACTGCCTGGCAGAAAGGCCACACATGGCACTATCTGCATTTTCACTGAATAAATTATCTTTCTCTGCTTGAGAGAATCCTTTATTCTAAGGGGAGCTCCTGATCTTGGGTGGTAGAGAGGTGAGGTTTGGGCAGGTAAATGTTTCATAACTATAATAGTGCAACAATTGCAACTGTACAAAAATGCCAAGGAAATGATGGGAATCCATTATAACAAGTAGCTTGAATTTTTTCTCAACAATTTCCTCTTTGAATGGTACCTTCAGTTCATAATCTGCAAAGAGAAGGGTCCATAGTAAGGACTGGGATGAGACAGGTATGACCTTTCAGCAGTCTCTAGAGAACACTGGTTCTTACTATGTTGTGTTCCAGCCGATATTAAACTTTAAAAATATTTTGGGTGGGTGTGGGAGTGCCAAGAACCAAATCAATAGGAGTCAACTGTCTAGAATCGAATACTTTTCATATAAATGGTTATTTTACTGTTATCCTGTATTAAACAAACCTCCCTTTTACTGCTAGGATTTCCACATAGTTTAGAATTTAAACATATTCATAGTTTTAGGTAATTACTTCTTGTTATTGACTACTACAACTTCTCTAATAAGATTAATATTTATTGGCTGATTACTAAATGTGTCCTTGACATTAAGTTCATCTTCACAATACTCAGAGGCACCAACTCTTACCTTTGTTTTACTGATAAGGAAACTGAGAAACCAAGAGATTGAATAATTTGCCCAAAATTATACAGCTAGTAAGTGGCAGGGGCAGGTATTAAATCCAGAACATCTCATTCCAAAGTCCCTCTTCTTCATTATGACTCTAGATTGCATTCTAGACTTCCTTATGGCCCAAGAGCACTGTCTCTTATGAATGGGTAACCATATCAAACAAATATCATCAATATGGCTGTAATTAGTAAAAAACCTTTGGTAAATATTTAAACATAAATCTTCAAACATACCCAAGCACTTATCCTATTGGTCACACCCAAATACTGATCTTATTGGCAATTCTTGTGGGACAGTTCTCCCAATTGTCTTGTGGGACTTATGCAGCTAAAAGGTATAGAAATTTAATTAAGAATTTGAAAATATAATTTTAAAGTTATATTTTTATTTTAAAAATATTAATATATATTACTACCAAATAATAAAATTAAAGTGTAGAAACAAAAGAATTGTACAATGAATGAGTGTCCAAAATCATTTAGATACTGTCAAGAATAATGTTTTAAGTATTCTGCTTTAAAATTTTAAAAACATTTTTAGCTTTTTAAAATGCATATTGGAGGATATTTGAAAATATATACTGAACTTTCCTTAATTATTGAGAACTTATCTATTTTAGAGATTGGCTGTTGATAGATGACAATGAATTTGAGATTCCCTTTTGTCAGACAAAATTGTAGTAACATACAATAATATGGAAATTAACCACAAGTTATATATTTATAGGGACCATTAGAAACAAATCTAGATCAATATATAAGCAAAGAATCCAAAATATTTAAGAGTTTAAATTTTGCTGCCTGTATGTTCAAGTTTGGTAGTTCAGGCAAAGATAATTTTGTATGAAGTTGAGGGCATGGATTTTCATGGTTATTTTGGAAGTGTATGAAATATAATGCAGAAAAGAAGAAACAGTTTCCATTGAGATTTCTATTTTTCAACACAACACAATTACTCCCTTTGGTTATGTTTGTTTTAAAGAAAAAATAGAAAGAACTGAAAATGCATTAGGAATGTATTGAGCTCTCTAAAATCTAAAAGATTTTGTCTTTGGAAAACAGTAAATTCATTTATCAGTTTTGGAGTGCTTATAACATTTTATATAGATCTTTTCTAAGTGGAGATTTTTCTTATGTAGGCAGGTAAATATCAGTATTAGGAAGACTCTTTAACAGGAAGATAGTATAAAGTGGTCTAATAGAATTCAAACCCTTACTGTTTTATTCCAAAATCTTTTTCTGTCTCTAATAATTGTCTTTTTCTATCTCATCATTGCCCTGATTTATGATCATCTAGAGGTGGATAGACTGATCCACCTCTTTTCTAGAACCAAATCAGTAGCCTTTACTATGATAAACTGCTCAGTTTGGATCTGGCCTTGGTGACATCTTCCCTACAGTACCCTGAGTAGGTGGCTGCTGCAGCCCAGGATCCCTTATGCCTGGATATCATGTGCATTTGGGTTTCTCACCTTGTGGAGTGGGGGTTGGGAATCAATGGCTGAGAAACAGTCCTTTCTTGGTCTCACGAGGCTGGCTGGGGTTTGTTTTCCCTTTATTTCTGCCACTCCTGTTAGCTAGGTACTGGGTTCTGTGTCCTTGCTCATGAATTCGAACCATCTTGCACAAGTTTCTCTCTGTCTTGTTCGTCTACTTCTGTTTGCCTGGTCTGCTGCCCCAGTCAGACCATTTCCACGTTGAACCACCCTGAACCCTGAATTCCTCCTCCAGTTGTCACAGACCCTCATGCATTGCAGTGTGCTGGACACCACAGCCTTCTCAGATTAGAGTTTTAACACACTTCTGCTTATGCTGAAAATGAGAGTGTAAGCCAGACCCAAAGGAGAGAGGGGACTGCCTGATCTGATTACAGGCAAGAAAGATGGATTCTGACATCTAAAATTAGATATTTTGAAGTGCTAGTATTTCCATCTTTAATAATAATGTATTTCTTGGCAGGCATTCTCTTTGTAGTAATTACAGTTGTTCCATTTGGAAGTAGTTCAGTCAGTTCTTCAAAGCAAAGAGAGTCTGTTCAAAGAGTTAGTTACAAGCAGTGTTTTTGTTTGTGATGGTCACTCACATGCAGCACCCAAGCAGGGAGACACTAACTGCATCCATCTTGGCTGATTATATTAGAATTCAGGGTCCGGTGCAGATTAGGTACCAGTGTAAGGCTGGGAAGAGGAGTGCCACAGTTGATTACATGAGTCACTTGTGCTCTCATGGGCTCATCACCTCACTGATGGTTGGTTATTCAGGTTCTAATACAGACAAGGGGGTATTTTATATAAATTGTTTATGTTCATCAAAACATTTGGGAAGAACATAAACAAATATGATTTTAATGCCATTGAAGTATTACATTATATAAATATACTGTAAGCATTGTGTCAAGTTTATTACAGTGAAAGATAATCTTTCTAGTATCTAAAATATTCATAATTACTCTCTATGGCTCTCCATTTCTTGTAAAAGTACATACTTTTTTTAATTTGGTGGAATCAAAATGCATGGAACTACCTAATTTTGTGGGTTATCTCATCTGTAATAGAAACTGACAGACTGTGTATTACTATTATGTAGTGGGTCATAGAGAATGCCTCTATATGACAGATTCAGTATGTTTGTTTTCAGTATGTTAGTTTTGAAATTGCTGTCAGTTCCTTGACTTAAATTTTTCTCAAGACCACTCTTCTTATGTTATGAAATTGACTTATTTTATATTCCTGTTGTTACTGTTTTGATGGAAAGCTAAGCTTCCTAATACAGTGTTCCTCAAATTTTAATGTGTATCCAAATTACCTGGGGAATCCTGATAAATACAGATTCTTTTTTAGTAAGCCAGTATGTAGTAATATAGATTCTTAATCTTAGATGATGCTGATGACGCTAGTTGTCACTACCCTTTGAGTAACAAAGCTCTAGTCATCCTAAGAGATGGCTGACATTCCTTGGGATGGTTTATTTCTATACCACCAAGCTCTTTCCTTCTGAACCCAGTTTGCACTTACTCTATAAATGCAAAACATGAAATCAGCGCATGAAATTCCTTTACCTTATCCACAAATTCAGGAATGCCATTAAAGAATAATTGAACTAATGAAGTAATTTCAAGACTTGTATTATATACATATGATAAAATATGCTGCATTGTATCACACACAGTATATGTATCACACATGCGTGTGATACAATGTAATATATTGTATTATATCTATAGAAAAAAGTTATTGTAAAGATAAGTGAAAAACAGCACTGGAGTCTAGTTTGTATGAAAATCTTAATTCTATTTATTTGAGCTGATATTGATGAGATGTGTCAGCTCTAGCAATGCCAGATAATGTTGTTTTTGTTTTATAATGATGTATCATTATCACATCCTGAGATCAGGAGTTTGATGTCCCTCACACAATGTTATGGTCCAGCCTACAATAACTACCAACTTGATAGGCACATGGTAGAAAGATAGGTTATTAGCTTTTAATTGGTTGTTTTAAGGGTCTATGGAACTTGACAAAGGGATAAGCTATTCTGTATGCTGAGGAGTGGAGGAAAGGAACGTGTATGAAGGATAATTAAAAAATCAAAACAATGTTTTTTTAGATGATTTTACTTTGGTATAATTAATATCTTCTTCAAAAGGTAAAACCACAATTTACAGTAGTTATAGTGAAAAATTGGTATGTTGTAGGGTTGATGATAACTGGAAAAAAATGCCAACACATACAACAAAGCCACCAACCAAGTGATATGATAAGGAATTAACTACAAGTCAGTAATTATGTTGTTAACCTGTTCAGTATGAGAGGAAATGCCATGATCTACCCGAACGAGGAAGGACCAATTTAATTATCAAGAGAGCAAAAGTTCATTTTTACTGTTGGAGATTTGAACTTCCTGGTCATTACATTAATTCATTCAATTCTTTGTCCAAAACTTTCTTAGACAGACTAAATGAGCAGACTGATTCCATCGAATGGCAGTAATTCCGCAGTACAAATAAGCACAAATGGGAACGTAAGCAATGTTCATGAATTCTAGCTAGAATGGAAGCATGGTTAATCCTGTTAAGTCCTGTTAAACAGGAAAGGCATATTCCTGTAACCCAGGAGATTACTAAAGTTAGTGAAAGGCAGAATATCCAGGATGAAGTTCCTTGGACTGCAAAGATCCCAGAAACGAAGGATATTTGGCTAGGCTGCAGCTGGCAGATGGCTGGCGGTCAGACATCAAACCACCCACCTTATGTCTCTGTCAAGTTCCAGTTCTTGAGAGGAGTGAAATGTCAATCATGTGCTCTAAATTGGCAGTACAGTTGTTCTCATAGTAAGAGTCACCAGTAGAATTTACTAAGTAATCTACATAGCGGAGGACTTTATAAAAAATAAAATACACGAAAAACAAACCCAAAAAACAGCATAAATTTTTACCTTGAGTAACACAGTTAATATTCTTAAAACATACACATGGGAATCAAAACCTTCTGATTTTGAAGTCCAGTACCATGCTATTAAACATAGGCCTGGGAAATAATAGTAAGGGGGGTAATACAACAATGACATGTGCTGCACATTTCAGCACCACAGTTTCTGTACCACGCAGGTCACATAGCTGCAGGCCTGTTCCTTCATCTAGATTAAGTGAAAGCAACTTGAATAGTGATAAGTTTTTGAAAAATAAAATACGCATGCAAGAAATGTGCAGATCTTACCTCACAGTTTAAATTATTTTCATACAACAACTGATTGTTTCTCTGTGGGTAAAATTGTCAAGACTAAGTTACTTCCCAGTTAAGTGAGTGTAGCCAGCTCTGTAATAGTGTCACAACCCATTGAGATGTGCATTCCCCATTTGCCACAGCAGAAATAGTAACTGGGTATGTGATAGTTTATTTTGTGAGAAAAGTTTTTAAAAAAGAAAGAAAAAAAATCTGTTAGTATTGGAATGGTAATACTCATTTGGGCAATTGAATCAGGAAATATCCCTTTGAATATCAGCTATTAAAGAGACTAGGAACTCTTCTTCAGAATCATTAATTTTATAATATCTGAATGACTAAGGAGGAATTGCTCGGATGAGGAAGAAACTGGACAAGAAGCAAAGAATTTCTGTTCTTACCAAGTTTCCTTTTTGGTTGTCAGACTGCCAGCGCTGGCAGTTCCACTGGGCTATGGAACACAAAGGGCATTGGCACTTGATAAGAGCTGGAAAGAAACCATAGTACCACCAATCACAGATAGACAGACAAGGGCAGTGACAATCATGGCTTATAGGACATTTTCCCACGGCCCCTGCTGCTGCTGCTGGTATTTGAGCCACTGAAACAAATGTGGTCAATCTGGAGGCATGTTGATGGTTTAGAAGTAGACAAAGGGAAGATGATCAGAAAGGCAGAACCAGCTTATGGAGAAGTTGAGAAGTGAAGCTACTAAAGCAGGGCTACGCTATCTATGACAGTCATTCAGCTTCAGCTCACTGTTCTTCCACACAAGCTGCTTTTTTTGTTTTAAAAATTTTGCCTAAAATTCCAAGGCACTGCAAGGTTCTTTTATACTAACAAAATGCTATTATTAGTAAACACTAGTATTTATACCAGGAAAACACTAATACTAGTGAAATTCAAATACTTCTGTAAGGATCCCAGTGATTCTCAAGATAAGGGCCACTCCCCTCCTAGTGGGTACTCATCAGTCATCCGTAGTGTTTCTTCAGATCTTTTCCTGCACCCCAATGCATCCCTAGTCTTCTGCTATACCCTTTTCTGAGTATGTAGCCCCAGTGAAATGATGTTTCCATTGTATTCTTCAGGTGCATTGTGGGCACCTTCAGGTGTGTTGGGGCTGAATATTAGAGTTACCCAGGCAGCTTTTAAAAATAAAAGTGTCACAGAACTTACACCAGACAAATCAGTTTCTCCAGGAGGTAGCTCTCAAATATTATATTTTGTAAAACTCTGTGTGATTCTAATGTGCTTCCAGGGCTCAGAATCGTGTACCTTTAAAGATTAAAAATGAGAACTGTCAGTTATTCATGCCTCAGGGTGAATCAATTTCTATGGACTGAATTTTCTCCAAACCAAGAGGTACAAGACTGAGTGAATATGAAATTTTAATACTGGTCGTGGGGCATAAAAACAATATATACTAGTCTTTAAATTGGGATAACAGAACTTACTTTTGGTCAATATTTCGTGCAGACTAAATTGTAAGCTCTTCAACTAAGTTGCGGACCACTTGCAGAAAGAGAGCCGAAGGTCTCGCATTCTTCCAAACCATCCGCAACAAGCTGTTGTTAAATGTCACTTTCCATGCTATCTGTTAAGATCATGATCATAATCAAAGAGGTTATCTAAGAAACTTCTGAAAGATTTGACTATGGTATTTTTATGGTGTCCAGGAAATGACCTTTAAGGGTAATAAAAGGATATGCACAGTATTATTTATGTTTTGTTAAACTTTAGGTACTTATGAAGACTTTAATATATTCATCAAAAAAATATTACCCTTGTTTGCAATGAACAAGTCATCATTGAAGGCACGGGGGCAGTAAGGACATGCTCTCTCATTCAGACATTGCTGACGTCTTTGAGTATCTGTTAAGAATTCGTAAAAATATCATCTCTTGGTTACAGTTAAGAAGTGCTCAGAATTGAAGTAAGAAGAATATCCAAAAAATTAAAAAGAACTTGCGCCTCAGAGTCAACATTTATTTTTTTTTACCAGAATAAGTGGCTGTGTTTGGTCGGGATTTGATACTGGAGTGCACAAAAACTTAGAAGTGAGGAACAGGATACAGCTGATGATTGCAACTGCAGACATAAAGACTGAGTACAGGCTTCCTCTGGCTTTATCTTCTTGTAGAAAGAAAAGGAAGGAGGAAAAAAACCCAACTTTTCTACCTTTCTGTGAAACAAAGTCAAGTTTGGGGCTTATAGAAAGATGCTAGCCAGCTCTGTCTAGCCCCAGTGGCATGGGGAAAAAGACGTGAGCCAGCCCTGCACACACAAGGGAATGTGCAAGTGAGTCAGCCCCAGCCATGGCAGCCAGGGTAAGGGAAGTCACAGATAATCACCACATGCTGGAGTGTGGGGCGTACAAACAAATAGTGTGACACAGCTGTTCCTGAAGGTGCTTAATGACTAGTTTAAGGGGCAGGTTAGGTAAGGTGTTCTGCCAGGGAAGGGAAAGGACAGGACAAAGGCACATAAAACATTTAGGTATTACAAAATAGTTTATTACCAATTGGTAAGCTTTAAGATTCTTTGCTATGAAAATTCAGCAATAGTAGAGATTGTTGCAATTATGTTGGAGATTGTTACCTGCTGAAGGACAGATTTGGCCAAAGTTGACCTGGGCGGGGCTGGGGGGGCGGCCAGAGTTAGTTGAAGAACATGAAAAATAACTTAGACAAACAAAGCTCATCTCCACTTAAAAACTAGAAGTTAAAACACTGTTTACAGGAAGAGTAGGGTTGATCATGTAGCTGTTCCCATTGCTTCCAAATCCCTTCTCAAAAGAGACAAAAGAGTAGACATGGGAGAGAAAAAATCCAGGTCCAGCGGAGCAAGGGGAAATTTTTTTTATGAGCATGGTTATTCTCTAAAAATGTATCTGTAAGCCAAAAAGAAAAAAAATATATCTTTAGCAGGCAAAAATACTGTGGAAGGAAAATAAATTTGAGTAAGGAAAGGAGTGTTACTGAGCTCACATGTGTCTGCCTATTTCTGAAAAGTGAAATATTGGCAGCTCAGAGCCCCAAGGGGATAAAAATTTATATCCATTTGTTACTCAAATAAAAATGTATTGGGCTCACTTCAGGGGGGACATCCTTGGATTGGATTTTTTTTTTTTAGCTCCCTAAATTTAACCAGCTGAAAATTTTCTTAAAACCAGGCGTTCAAAAAAAAAAAAAAAGTTTTCTTTATTTTGTTGTTTATTTTCTTAATTTAAAAACCATACACACACAACAGTAAGCCCCTATAATGTCACCTTTTTTCCTTAAAATTTACAAGAAGTGAAAGTTTCACTACCCTCCAATCTTGAGAGATAATACTTTTTTCTTGAATATTAGAGATATATATCTATAGCTGTCTATCTTTGGATGTATTCTTGTCAGTATCTGTAATTATAATGATTTAGTTTAGGTAGTCTATTGGTATTATTATATTTTTAGTTTTATATTTTTAATCTGTAATAGTTTCTGGGTTACAACACAATTATTCAAATCATGGCTGATCGAAGGCATAGAAATGGGAAACAGGTGCCTGGGGCACACACTTAAGACCTCCTTAGAGCTCCATTTTTATCTCATACCATCCCCCACCTTGCCTATGTCATACCCACACCGTGACTATTTTTCAGCTCCTTACACAAACCAAACTCTAGTTTTCAGGCTTTCCGGTATGCAGTTCCTTTACCCTGGGATGGTCTTCCATTCAAGGCTGGCTGTTTCTCATTCCTGTGATCTCAATTTACGTGCCATTCTCGTCCTCCATCTCAGAGCTCACCACCCACAAACATTCTCTCTCCCAGTGCTCTGTTTAGTTTTCATTCAAAACACATCATAGTGGATTATTTTTATTTGTTTGTTGATTAGTGTCTGTCTCTCCCCTACTCAATAGAGCAAAGTCTGTGAGGCCCACAGTGGTACCCAACTTTTTCAGTACTGTCTATGCAGCACCTAGCATAGGTTCTGGCAGATAATAGGTGTCTAATAAGTATTTGTGAAATTAATAAGGTATGTATGTTGGCACAAAACTATAAATCTTATATTACTAGCTTGCTTTACAACCAAGAGGCCATGAAGAAAAGAGAAGGTTACTATTTGGTTGGTTTTTATTAGTCATGTTTCACCAAATTAAAAGTTACTGGTAAATCCCTAGTGAAGTGGTTACATCAGTAGTAAATTACAAAGCATGTTGTATTGCTAAAGTAGGTTACTGCTCTTGAGAAACCTAAGCCATGGAGAGGGGGGAATTGCTCTATACATTTCTATAATGATGTGAGTAGAGGTTGAGTGGGTGGAAGAAAGAACTGGACTCTTTGATCCTAGATCTGCTATTTATCAGTCATTTATTAGTTAAGTTCTTAAGAGCCTCAGTTTTCTTATCTGTAAAAGGCAATAATTTCATCTCATGGAAATAATGTAGGTAATATATTAGACAGTTAAACCCTGCCATAGTTATGCTCGTAAGCTTGATATGGATAGAACATCTACAGTAAAGTCAAAATAGGTTATAAAACCTTAGACAGTAGCCAAAGCTTCACAGTGAAAATGTCCCCTTCACCAGGTACTGGAAGGTGAGTTTGCTCCATTTCAGATTGACTTTGACCTCTGCTTTCCAACTTTGCTCCCAAAGTAAGTTAGTCACAGTGCTAAACTTCTTAAGAGGAAGCAGCCAGAATGTGGAAAAATCACTGAAGGCCATCAGCCAGTACTCCATGCTTACCCCCAACCATGGTAGATTTAATTAATCCAGACTGATTTCTAGTGCTGTGGAGAACTAATATTTACCCTTATTAACCCAGAAGTCTAGTCTAAATTTCTTTAGATTTCCACTCTTATAAGGAAACCAAAGAAATTCATTTTATTATATTTTTTGACCTATATATAGGACCAAACCATACAATTTTCACAGGTGCCATTTTCCATGCCAAGCTTGGATGTATGTGCTTAGTACCATGATGCCCTCGGCCTTCCAAGGGAGTAATTCTGTGCTGATGTGAGTTCCACAGCTCTTTAATTGACAATCCCAGAAAACGTATGGACATTTCTGGAATAAGGTTTCCTTCTCAGGCCTCCATTTCTTCTGCATTTCCACCTTTTTACCCTTTGGACTTCTTTCTGTGCTCTATATTAGGATATAGGTGGACATGGTGTGGTTGTTATTTAGCTGCTAATTTTGTTGATTCAGCCTCCTTTCAAATAAATTAACATTTGAGGACTGGAATCACAAAGATGATATGAAACTTAGAAAACCATAGCCAGCTATTTGGAGGGTAAAATACTGTTGTTTATTGAGTTATTGGGTGCAGCTGGTATAATTAAAGGTCAAAGGCAGATTCTACTGAATTAGTTATTCTGGGTAAATAAGAAAATATTCATAAACTGATGTGAAGACTACATGTCCCATCTTTAATTCAGTTTATGAGGGACTGTTGATTGCTCCAAATTTACATGATTGTACTTATCAGTCAGTGAAACACAATCAGCCCTAGCTCTGTATCAGGACACACTTTCTTTATACCATTTAACCATTTCTCACGTCTTCAATAAGATATTCAATAAAGAGTGAACATTTTATTAATGATAAACCTATTTGTGGGAATTCTACCCAGAACTATCACACAGCCTTTAACTTTATAATTGATTAAACTTAAATGTAAAACTTATTTAAAGTATTTCACTTTTATGTCTATGCCTAATGCAGGGTTCCCAGGTTGGTTGTTAGTTTCTGTCTTCCACTAGATTGTAGCCTTCATGAGCTCGAGGACTTCATCTTTTTAACACTTGTAACCTTTAGCAAAAACTCAGTATTTCCTGAACAGGTGGATGGATAAATGAAATAATCACAGGATTTACTCTGTCAAAGTGTTATGGATATTATCAGTTCTATTTGTCTAAAGTCATATAGATAGGCTTTCTAATAATTGTTATTTTGGGGGTTTGGAGGTTTTTAGGGTTATTTTAAGTAATGGATACTCTTCTGGGGACAGTCTCTAGAGGCATTCAGCATGGTCCAGATTTTGGCATATTATCACTGGCACTCCTTCAATACAGCCTCTAACAAAATGAAGCTGTCTGGAACCTCAGTAATAGAATTATTTATCGTCATACCAAGAAGGTTGAGAAAGCACCAAAATCTGCTTGTGGCGTGTGTCCAAGCCAACATCGAGGGGATCGTGCTATGAGACCTAACGTTCTTATGTCTAAAACAAAGACACATGACAGCAGGGCCTATAGTGGGTCCATGTCTGCTAAATGGGTCTGTGACTGGATCAAATGTGCTTTCCTTATTGAGGAGCAGGAAATTGCTGTGAAAGTGATGAAGGCACAAGCACAGAATCAGAAAGCTTAATAATATTATATGAAGCTTTTGAGTAATAAAAAAATCAAAGGCTTGTTCTATTTTAAAAAAAAGAAGAAGAAATGGACATTTAGTTAATGTTAAGTAACTATCCCATTTCCCCGAAAATAAGACCTAGCCAGACCATCAGCTCTAATGCGTCTTTTGGAGCAACAATTAATATAGTATATTATATTATACTATATATTATATTAGACCCATTTTATATTGTATTAAAATAAGACTGGGTCTTATATTAATTTTTGCTCCAAAAGATGCATTACAGCTGATGGTCCGGCTAGGTCTTATTTTCGGGGAAACACAGTAGGAGATGAGATTTCTCTGAAGTGTAGTCAGAGCATAGAAATAGTTTACTTTGGTATGATTAACTTTTTCTTTTCTATTTTAATTTTCTTCTTTCAATACCGAAAGTGTATATTGGGAAATAACTACTCGTCAGCTTAAAACTTTGCTCCCTAAAGAGATATAGGAGTTAAGTAAAGGGTTAAGCAGAATAAAAGGTCAGAGGATGAGCAGGTCATACTGCCAGGCCTTTCTCCCCTTCCCCACTTTCCTCTCAGGCTCCTGTTATCCTCTGAGGCCCATCCTCCCCCTTCCTCACTTCACCTATTTCACTGTTTCCCCAAGTGCAATATCAACAAGGGCTTTACATACAAATTCATTTCCTGTTGACACTTTACATAGTGTAATATTTCTAAGGAAATGAAAATACTTTTGCTATGCTTCCAAAGTAGGATGAGGCTGTCCTGAAGGATTGAGAATTATCTGCACAGTACCAGGCACCCAGGGGACTTCAGTCAATATTTATTGAAGAAATAAATGACCCATTCATAGAGGAGGCATGGATAGGCCACCTCAGGTCACAATGGAACGCTTATCAGTGCTTATCTGACTCAAGTGCTCTGTGACACTTGGCCCTCTCTTTAACCTTTTTTCTTTTGGTACGCCTTGGTTTTCTTCTTCGGCCTTTTGGACATCTCTTCTTATTCTTTCCTGCTTGTTTCTTTTCTACCTTCCCCTTGAGTGGTGATGCCACCTCCCAGTTAGGCTCCACACTAACCCTCAAACTCTACCCCTCGGATGACTTCATTCATGTTCGTGACTCCAACTACCTCCACCCAGACATGGATGACTTCCAAATAGATATGTCCATTCAGCCCAGACATTGCTAAGTCCTTCACCCTGTAGATCTCTTTCCATTTCTGTTAGTAAGTCCTATAGTCTTGTTAATTATCTTTATTAGTAAAATACTAAAAAGCCACTTCTTTTACTTCTCACCTGCCAAAGTATCACCAGCTACCAAATCAGACAAACCAGAAATCCAGAAATCATCACCTTTCCTTTCTTTTGGCTCTGTCCCCACATCAAATTGGTTTTTAAGACCTGTCTATTGTACCACTTCAGTTGAATTCATTTTGGTAAATATGGGAAATGATGACTCTGATGGGATACCATCTTCCAGATGACATTCACTTTATCTGTCTTCCCCAGTCCAGGCCTCTTCTCTTGATGAGAACTGCAGTTACCTGGCCTCTACACTCCCACCAGGTCACATTCCTCCCAGATACGCATATATGTATGTCCTCCGTGTTAACGGATGCCTGGTGGGCTTTCTAAAAATTGAATATAACTCTGGCCTTCCTTGCTCACTTAAAACCCTCACTGGCTTCCTGCCCCTTCAGGTAAAGAGTTCAAAGCAGCCCATGTGGGCATAAAAGTCATTCTGAATTCTCCAGCCTCGTTTCCTACTCTGTATCAGTGCCCTGGTCATTCCAAAGTCCTTGCTCAGGTCTCAGACACACCCCACACAATGCTTGTCCTCACCATGCTTCCTCCCCAAAGTAGCTTTCTCTCATTTTTCTCTGGTTATTCTAATCCTCCTTTAAAACTGGTTATTTCTGCAGGAGAATTTCACTTCTGCTTTTTTTATACCTTCTCCTATCCTCTTCATACCTCTCGGGATGTTTAGGAAAGCATTGTAAAGCTGTTGTTGACTTATCTATCTCACTAGACTGAGCAGTTTGACATTTGTGTCCCTGGCATCTAAAACAGTATAGACCAATGTTTCTCAAAGTGGGGTCTACAGGCCCTCCTACGCATATGAATCACTGGGCTATTCATACCACTCATATTCTTGGACCCTCTTTGCCAGCATAGGACTTAGAGAATTAGAATTTGTTTTTTTAAGTAGACTCCCCAGGTAATTTTTATGAATATATGTATTCAATAAATTTTTTGAATAAACAAATCAACCAGAGTCTTTGATTCTAGTTTTTTATTCACATCCACTGTAGTAACTTGGATTTGTTGCTGATAATTCTATAATTACTCATCATGTTTACAGAAGGCAATTTAATTTAATTTTCTAGAAGAAAGATTGCCTGTATGTCATAAAATGAACTGGGGATTTGGAAATCCTGTGGCCAACTTTAAACAATATAAACAAACACTTTAAACAGTTCAGATTTAAAAATAATGCACACAACTAGATTTAAGCAGCCCAAACTCTTCTAGGTCTTACGGTGAGCGTGCCATTTCCCCTCTCTCTAGAACAGTTTCTCTCCACAGACACATGAACCATGATGTATGGCACCAGGCAGTTTGCAGGATTTGAAAATCATGGTGGCAGATATTTTGTATTTTCTTTCTTTTTTTTTAATTAAAATTTATTGGGGTGACAATGGTTAGAAAAATTACATAAGTTTCAAGTGTACATTTATGTTATACATCATCTATATATCACACTGTGTGTTCACCACCCAGAGTCAGTTCTCCTTCCATCACCATGTATTTGACCTGCTTTACCCTCATCTCCCATCCCCTTCCCCCCTTAACTTCTGGTAACCACTAAACTGTTGTCTGTGTCTATGAGTTTTTGTTTCTTTATTTGTTTGTCTTATTCCTTTGTTGCTTTCAGTTTTATATCCCACATATCAGTGAAATCTTGACTTTTTCAGTGTGACTTGTTTCGCTTAGCATTATAATCTCAAGATCCATCCATGTTGTCACAAATGGTAGTATTTCATCTTTTCTTATGGCACAGTAGTATCCCATTGTGGTTATATACCCCAAAAAATCTGGAAACATTTATCCATAAAGATATATGTGCTCTGATGTTTATTGCAGCTTTATTTACAGTGATCAAGACATGGAAGCAACCAAATTAATGATTTAGGAGACTTCCTTAACTGTAAAAGAATCTGTAATACACGAAGAACGTTGAAAAACAGTGCAGCTATAGCTTCCATATACCATGTTTCCCTGAAAATAAGACCTAGCTGGACATCAGCTCTCATGCATCTTTTGGAGCAAAAATTAATATAAGACCGGTCTTATTTTACTATAATATAAGACCGGGTCTTTAATATAATACAATGTAATGTAATGTAGTATAATATAATATAGTATAATATAAAATAATATAATATAATATAATACTGGGTCTTATATTAAGTTTTGCTCCAAAAGACGCATTAGAGCTGATTGTCCGGCTAGGTCTTATTTTGGAGGAAGCACGGTAGGAGTGGGAATGAGAAGTCTCTAATTATCTTTATATTGGGTTAAACTCAAATACTATCTCTTTGAACAGAAATAATTATTTATCGATGTTTATATGCATTTAAATGCCAATGTAAATATACATTCATGCATATATGTAAGTTTGCTGTCTTGGATATCCTAAAAAGATTTATAGTCATGTACATATAAACTAGTCTGAAAATCCAGGAGCCTGCCAGACAGGTTGCACCTTTGAATAAGTACAGCTGTTGAAATCTTTAGCCCACATGCTATGTTTGCTATTCAATCCCTGATGGCTGGCTCTTTTGGCTGGTTCGTGCAGTGTTTATAATTGTGTAACTTTAATTTGCTTGCTTTTGTCCTGTTTTTGTCCTCTTTTTCTGGGAAGTTACTTTCCCTTGTCACTTCTGCCTTAGCATCCATGGCTCAGTCTTTTTTAATGCTTAACCAATCAAGCTCAACTAAATGAGAATACGTGTGGCCAAAATGCCCAGGAAGTGTGTGGAATTTTTGGGTATTGTTTTCCTGCTGTTTTTTGTTGTTGTATGTTTGTTTGTTTGTTTGTTTTGGTACTAGCACAGCTCCCATAGATCAGGCAACTTAGCATCTTTATAGAAGGAGTCCATACAAATGTCACTATACAAACATTTACCTTTTGGAGGTAATGGCTTGCTGGTTCTCAACCAGGTTATTACATCACCAGAGAATTCCACATACTGTCAGTAGCAACAAAACTTGGTATGCTATATTCAGAGAAGTTTCAATAGAAACTCAAGGATATTGATTAAGAGTATGTAGGGCTGGAAATGAAAGAAAAATCAATAAATAGAACCTTAATAAGTATGGGGATTTTCTTGTTTCATTCAAGAAAAGTCCAGAACACACAATCTAGAACAGCTCCATGATGCCATCAAGAAGCCAAGCTCATTGCATCTTTCTCTGCCATTGTCTTTCTTTCTCCTTGCTGTAAGATGGCTCCTACCCCAAGCATCAGGTCTATGACTAGGGAGGAAAGAGAAGTACAAAGGAGTAAAATTCCAAAGGGGCATGTTAACCAAATCGATCAAGCTTTCCCAGAGGTCCCATCTGGCCACTTCTAGTTGGGTATCATTGCCAGAACTCCAACACATGGCCTTCCTAGACCAATTGCTGAAAGAGAGCTAGGGAGAAAGGGTATTATGGATGGCAGGCAGTTCAGTGATACCACCATACTCAGACAACCTCGCTAATGATCCAGTCCATTGAAACTAGGGTTCCAATCAAAGGAAATCGGTGGAGTATGTCACTTACTATAATGTCTGCGTGGTGTGGCATCTGTTGAGAGACTCAAGGACTTTCCAAGAGATGACACTGGGGGCATCCTATCCTCTCAGCTGGCAAGGATGGATAACAATCCAATATAGATGTTCCTGATTTAGAAAATATATACTATAGTAACAAGATTTGATCTTTGCAAATAATCATTAATTTTTTCTTAAGTAGGGAAGCTTTCCCAAATGTTTTCAAAATACACTTTATTTTTAAAAAATTTTATACAGCATTTTCCTGGAGTAAATCTATTGCATAAAGCAAGATAAACCTGTGCTTTAAAAAAGTTTATCTCACCTTTAAGGCGTGGCATAAAATCTTGGTAACTCAGTCACATACTTATTTACCCTCATCAGTGCAGCTTTTCTTGAATCTTCAAAAACGTGTTCCACCTGAGCTAAGAACTTATCTTTACAAGTTCTGTCTTGTTGACTGGGAATGCGGAAGAATGTTTTCTTAGTCCTGAAACTGACATTGCATACCAGTGATTGACACATGATGGGAGGTAGCATAATATTATATCTAAGAACACGATAATCACCAAAACCAATGAGGAAACAGTACACATTGCTATGTGCTCTACACTCAAAGATAAGTGATTGAGTGCAATCATTTGCAGAAGGCATCTGACTAACCTCATACACCCATACATAGAATGTTTGACCATATGATCAGCTACTATGAAATGACCCCCACAACTGGGAGTGTGCAGACTTAGGAACCACCTATGACTACATCGGTCATGCCTGCCTTATCTTCAGCTCCAGGTCCTGCCTGGCCTTATCTAAAACCTGTGCCACTCACTCAAGCTCCTACTTTGATTTTATCAGTGAGCAATCTTTATAAATTGCAAATAAAAGCATGTTGATTTCATTCATTTAAACTTTTCAGTGGCTGCCCATTGCTCTTAGGATTAAAAGAAAACTGTTTAACATGGCCTACAAGAGCCCTCTTGGTCTTGCTTCCACCTACTTCTTGGACACTCAGCTCAACATTCTCTAACATACTCTTCAAATTTGAAGGTCAAATACACTCAATTTCTTTCATGTGCCTTTCTTGTTTGTGCCTTCTTCCTCTTTTCTGGCTCTTGCTGTTCCCACACCCCTACTCATGTTGTCTAAATCTAGATTAGAGTGCATCCTTATTTTATTGGAGTATTTCCTTATTATCTATGCCCCCAGTTTTCCATTTACTTGTCTGTTATCCCCAAAAGACATTAAAGTCTCCAGGATTCAGGGGATGTGCCTGTTAACTCTCCTCAATGCCTTGCACATGGTTAGCACTTAATAAATATTCATTGAATAGCAATATGAAAGAATGAATGAATCACAATTCTTCTTACTCTCACACCAGAAAAACTCTTAGTTTTGTGCCATAAGCCAAAAGGCTTTGCAAAATTTTATCAGTTAGGCAGTAAGTAAATATCTTTGATTTCTGGTATTAGACTAAACTATCATCCTCAGAGCAGTTCCTGAAAAATTACATCTTTCACCTGAAGTACCTTATGAAGAAAGTAAATATGTTATCCTTAGGTTTCAGTTTTTTTATTTAAGAGGGCAAGGAATCTTAATTTAAACCTTTTGTTAAGTTCTCACATAAGGAAAAGCTTTAGAAGCTTACTGAGACATGGGCTTACCTTCTGATCGTGGTACTGGGGCAACTCATTGCATATGTCTTGTCTGTTATTAACACAGAATATAAGAGATTGTCTACCACTTTTCCTTTCCTTTAGTTTCCTTTCTTGTCACAGTCTTTCTTTACTAGTTGTAGTGTACTGATTGTTTTTTGTTTTTGTTTTTTTGGAAATATGATATTAGCCAGAAGTTTTCTATTTGATTGTATAAGATATAATTTAATTTGATATGCATTACAGTTGGGTTATCTTTGAGTTAGGAAATCAAAGAATCCAGAGGGATAGTGGTGGCTGAAGATATGAAACTAAACAATCATAATGTTCTTGAAATAGATCTAACTCAAGTCTAAAAGTCTTCTAAAAATCGTAACTCAGTGCAGTTTTAGGGTTACTCCTTGTTCTTACTTAGTCTGTCCAGGTTGCTATAACAAAATACAACAGACTGAGAAGCTTAAGTAACAGGAATTTTTCTCACAGTCCCAGAGACTGGGAAGTTCAAGATCAAGATGGCAGCAGGCCCTAGATGGCTGCCTTCTCTCTTTAACCTTTCATGGAGCTTTCTTGGGCCTCTTTTATAAACTAGTTCCATTCAGTAGGGCTCCACCATCATGACCTAATCAATCACCCAAAGGCCCCACATCCTAATGCTATCACAAAGGAGATTAGGATTTCAACATGAATTTTGAGGGCTATACAACCATTCAGACCATAGTAGTACTCTAGATTCAGAAAGTCTGAGAGGTGGGAATCTTCAGTCTTAACAAGCATCCCAGGAGCTTCTCAAATGGATCATACTGAGAAACACTTAGGGTTAGCTAGTGAAAGTCCTTAGCTAGAAAATGTAAACTGTTCATACATGTCAGAGGACCAGCACTTCCGAGTCCTCTTAAACTCTTTCTGTAGCACCAGTGAACAAGTTAGAAGATTGGAGAAAATTGGCATCTAATCTCCCACCCACCCATAAACTTCAAGGAGGCCTCTGGAAAGCCACCGAGGAGGCAAAATTAAGATACTGTAAGTCTTTGGAGTTTAAAGAAACAGCTAAACCCTATCTTTGAAGTGCTTATGTTTCTATTTTATGATGCCTTCCCAAAATTGGATCTCGTTATAGTGTATATAGTGTTATTACTTGGTTGGAAATTTAAAACTTCACCTCACCTCACTTAAGGCCTGGAGTAAAAGGCCTTTCTTTTTCTTTTTTTCTTTTTTAATGGAAATAGATAGTTGCTACAGAATATTTTTTTTTTTAATTCACTTAGTTCTTTTTTTTTTTAGCTTTAAAGGCATTTTATTCATTTTTATTTGCTTTCTTTTCTAAAGTTTTGATTTCCACCATACCATTAGACTTTGCTTCTTAATAGTACATTTAGGGAAATATATATTAAAAAGTCAATTGTGTCCTATACCTCCTTGCTGACTCAGGAAGAAAACTGAAATCCTATTTCCTGCCCTGGTCAGGAATTACCTTTTTTTTTCAGCTTACACCTAAAACAAGTTAGCCAGTGAGACAGAATTGATGTACTTGTAGAAAATCGAATTCTGTCTCTAATTGGGGAGTAGTCTGGCAATTTCTTGAAGAACCAGCTTTTGCTTTGTATATTCATGTTTGGGTTTGCAAGAGGAAGTCCTGAAAGAACATACCTTTTTTTAAAAAAAAAAACAAAAAAAACACTTTTATTTATTTTAACTGTGTTTTTCCAGGACCCATCAGCTCCAAGTCAAGTAGTTGTTTCAATCTAGTTGTGGAGGGCACAGCTCACAGTGGCCCATGTGGGGATTGAACCAGCAACATTGCTGTTAAGAGCACTGCACTCTAACCAACTGAGCTAACTGGCCGCCCCAAGAACACACCTTCTTTATGAAGAAAGATAAAATAAATTTATCTGTAGGGTCAAGCTACTTTAGACCAGTTTTAATTTAAAGCTCTACTGTTGTACCTCTTAGTCTTCTGTCTAGGAACTAAATTCACAAGAGGTGGTATCAGACACTCAGAAGTTCTGGGATTTCTTAGTAACTCAGATTTATAATTACGATTATCCCCTAAATAAAAATTTGGTTATTTATACAAAGCTTTCTGTACCGTAGTCTAGATACTTTCATGCTCATTTTTCCTGAATGATATTTATGACTGCAGATATAACTGTTAACATAAAAATTCCTGAAAGGAGCAGAAGTATTACTCAGATACACACTTAATGGATACGTGCTCAAAGGTATCTCAGTATCCTGGATTTTCCAAAGATAAAATTGGAGGAATCTGGTAAATTTAAACATTGAAGATAGTTCTTGCCCTGGCTGTTTCTTTCTGCCTTAAGTTTCTCCCTCACTTCAAGTCTTTTACTCAAGTCTTTTACTTCTCAAAGGGCCTGCCCTGGGCACTCTATTTTAAATTGTGACCTGTCCCTCATGCCACATCTCATTTTCCCTTTACACTGCTGTACTTTTTCTTCTTCCCATAGTATTTATCATCGACTAACATACCATATTACCTATTTATTTGCTTACTTATTGTCTGTCTCCAGACTTGTAACCTCCATGAAAGCAAGCTTTTTTGTTTTGTTCACTGATGTTTTCCCAGAGCCTAGACCATGCTTGCCACTCAGTAGGTGCTCAATTAACACTTTCTAATGAAGGAGTTACAACTAGAGTTAGAAAAGAATATAGGAAGTTAATTTGTCTATGTGGCTATTTTTGCTGTCAAAATGTACAACTTTTCTTCTTTGGGGTGTCTGTGGAGACTAGACATAAGATAAGTTTTCAGTAACCATATGCCATGTAAATTTCAGTGAATGTATGACACAAATTGCTGGATTCAGTTAATGAACCCCCCAAAATTCATCAATTTAACAATAAAAAACAATAATTATTTTGGTGTTATTCAGTAAACCTCTGCTTCTATTTCATTAGGTTGGTGCAAAAGTAATTGCAGTTTTTGCAATTATTTTTAGCCTTTTAAACTGCAATTACTTTTGCATAAACCTAATATACACAGTTGTGGGTAAGAGTTCTTGACCACAACACCCAGGATGGTCAAGCAAGGCTGCTTTTGCCCGTACTCATACCCATGCTGCATCTTTAATGAGAATTTTGGAGACTGATGCATCTCACGATGGACCTAGCCAAAGAGTTTATAACTGGGAGAAAGATTAAACTCTCAGGTAGAGATTAGATTTTTGGCATCACATGCCTAGAACTTTCCCTATTGGAGCTACTTCATTCTGAGAACCGCCACACAGCTTTCATCCCTTGACTGCTCAGACGAGTGCAGCTCTAGCTCAGCTGAAAGGCTGGGTTTAGCTCTTACTGCCCACTTCTCTGCCCTAAGCAGGCACTAGGAGCCAAGTGAGGATGTGAATGAAAAGAAGAACCACCCAAAGGCCTTTCATAAGTTCAGCCCCCTTTGATTTGTGCATAGATTCCTTGGGACGTCCCTTTTCAAGTAAAGATCTAGGGGAGTCATGGGTTCAAGGCGGGACTAGAAGTTGAAAACCAGTTACCTTAGGATCATTAGCTCTTGTCCACCCAAAGTGAAAGGTGTACTTCAGGTCAAATAGCTGATGAATATTTGCTCGTGATCAGTCAGGTTCATTCAATGGCAGGTGTGTGGAATTGAGGACAGCTTCTTGAACAGTAGCTGGTTAGGAATAATCAGATAATGCCATATCTGTCCTGCAGATTCCCTTGAATGTCTGCTGACATCAAAGAAATGATGCCACTTTTATAAATTTGGGTTAGATCAGACCTTCGTCTTGTGGCCAGGTTTGCTTTTCACCTCACCTCCAAGACAGAGCAGCAACCTCACAATACACTACTGTTATCTCCACCCAGTTGGCTGCGTGGCCAACCTGCTCTCAGCTCAGACTTGCTGCAATAACCATTTTTTATTTTAAAAATACTATAAGTTGCGAAAAGAATGAGCAGTGTACAGCATTAATGTCATGACAGTCCATGGGTCTTTTAACTGCAGCATAAATCAGTCAAATAGTTAAATTTAATTTCTTTCTTTACTGCTTCCCTAGTAATTAAATGACTATAAAAGGGACCTTTTTTCTTAACACCATAAATAAGTCGAAAAAAAGAGTATCTACCTATAACATTTTTGTTATTTTATTTTAGAAATATCTAATTTGGAAGGCTTACTTATAGCTTTTTTTTTTTTTTTTTTTTACTATTCCTAAACATGCTGCTTTTAGGTGGACCAGTACTTTTCAGCTCAGTTCAAGGTAACTGTGTGTGCTTGCTGTCTAAGAAACGAATGTCCTGCGTCCTGTCTAAGAATTTTTATAAGAATGAAATATTCAGGTTATTGTTTCACAATGTCACTTCACTCAGAGTCAAACTAAGATACCTAAATGACTGGTTTTCATAAATGCTCTTGATTACTAACATGGATCATGCTATTTTGTTTCGTTATTGCTTGTTAAAGTACTCACAAAAGGCTAGTATTAAATTCACAAGCATTCTGGTAGCATACGAGTATATACCTTTAGAATGACTAAATAGGACTTGAAATGTCTGGCCATAAAGACCCAACTAGCCTGATCTTTGCATTTGATTCTTACAATGCTATTTTTTTCTGATAATGAGCCATAGCATTAGGTACCATGTATTAAGTACTTATGATGTGTCAGATGCTTCCAATTTTGGTATTTTAATGATTTACAAGAAGCCTGAGAAGTAGGTGTTATTTTCCCAGGTGTTTTGAAAACACTGAGGCAGATAAAATGTACAGTAATTTACTCAAGATCCCAGACTCTTAGCCATTTAGTCTACTTTTTCACTGTTGTATTGCAGTGATTATCTTGCTTTACCATATTTAAGGTTGTTGGCGTTTTAGACAGATTCCATGAAGGGGAACTGCAGGATTAAAAGATATGAATTGTTTTTCCAAGAGAGATGTCATTTTACCTTCTCACCAAAGTATGAGTCACTGTATCCTCATCTGGATCAGGTATTATCAGTTTCCTCTTTGCCTATTGGTAAACATCAAATAGTATCTGAGAGCTACCTTTGATTATAGTATAGTAATCCTAATCAAATAAATGTTTTCTTTTTCATCAAAATATTAGTATATTATTGTTGGCTTTATACTGACTTCAGATTAATTAAGCTTGGCTCTTCACAGAATCTGTCTGGAAATGTATCAGTGAATCTCAGAGAGTGCATTGATTGCAGATGAGGGTACAGCTATTAGGTAGAAAGTGAGGCCACAATAGTGCCGGTCTCACTTTATACCTATGTATTCTGTCTTTTGCTCACTTTATGCAAACAATTTACATGGAGAAAGCAATACATTGGTTGCTAGCCAGCAAGAACTAAAGAAATTGGATATTGCTTCTCAACATTCCTGAGTACTGCTTCGTACAGTATGCTATTGCAGAAGCAGCATAGACTGGTAAAAACAGAATCCTATGTCCAAAGAGAGGTTTTTAAAAAGCCAATTTGGATTAATTTGTAGGATTCTTTCAGCTCCTGAGGGGACGAGTAAGCTAAAATAAAATAAAATATAATTCTTACTGATTAGACTTAGAGTCAAGTGAGTTTTAAGTATAGATTCATAGATAACCATTGGTTATCATACTTAGTCTCTCCGTAATATATTTTTTCTTTTCCCTTAAAGCATTTCCAAAACACAAGATTTAAAAAAATATCCAATATGTCATTTATCCATTCCTGTGTCAGGAGCCTACTTTAAGGTCTGAGGCCTTAGACACACAGCGTTGAGTAAGACACTGTTCTTACCCTTTAGGATTACAGTACCGAAACCGTATGTGTGAAATATGCAAAGGGTATATGGAAGGAACGGGTCATCAATTTGACCTAGAATCAGTCAGGGAGTATCTTCACAGATAAACAAAATGACAAGGATAGGTGGGAAGGGCATTCAGGTGACAAGAAGGACATATTTAAAGGCAAGGTGAGACAAAGGAGTGTGATGTCTTTTGAAAAATCACAATATGGCTGTGGCCTAGGATGTTCCAGGTGAAGTTATAAAACATGATTCCAGAGTAGATATAGGTAAAATCATTTGAATCATGCGAAAATATTTGGACATAGTCTGAGAGACAATGTCAAATCTGTTAAACTTCCTATAGAGCCTATAACCCACCTATGACATTAACGGCATTCCTATTGAAATAATGTGCGATTTAATGTTTATATTTCCTTATATATAGTCTTGTGCATGTGCCCTCAACAATTTTTCAACACTAGATTTTAGGATCTGAAAGCAGAAACAGCGCATCCTTTTGGGCAGCTAGAACTACAAAATAAATCAGACTAACTGGGAAGATACAAAGCCAGAAAATTGTGTAACATGCCAAAGACCTTCCAGTATGTCCTACCATTTAGTGAACCAGGGAATATGGCTTTCAGCATACAAAGAGGTAGGCGAACATCAGATTAGAAAAGAATTTGTCAGCTTCCAGCATGCAGTGACTTTTGGGAAAGTATTCTCTGCAGACTTGGACTTCTTAAGGACACTCATTTTTAGTTTATCTTCTTCAAGTTATGTCTCCCTATTAAAATAAATAGCTTTATGAATATGACATAAAGAAAGGAATACTTTTTTGGAGAAGAGGATTTCAAGTATAAGTGATTGTTTACATGTTTAAATGTCAGAAAGAATGATGATGGAATGTGAGAGGGAGCTGGTAAAAGTGATGATAAAAATCACTACTGTTGAAAGGACCAACTGAGAGGTAGTATAACATCCTAGATAAGAGTAGAATGTAGTGGCTAAGCACACAGGGTCTGACATGACACTTGACTGCTTGGGTTTTCATTCCCGTACTGTCACTTAAATCAGTGGGTTCTTATACAAGTTACTTGACCTTCTTCCTTCGTTTCTTTGTCTGCAAGATGGTGGGTACTTGGAACTATAAATGAGACATTATATATGTCAAGTACTTGGAACACTAAGAACAGTATCTGGAATAACGTAACTGCTCAGTTTAAAATGAACTTTGACCAAATTCAAACACACTTGTGCATTCCAAGCCAACCTCCAGCCAGTGACTGTTGAGGAACAGTAAGTTCCTGTTCCAGACATTTATGGAGAGAGCTTCAACCTGTGGATCCTTAATAAACACTTTGAAATGTTATAGCGTGTAGGCATCTGGAATGTCACAAATTGGTTCAAACATGCTTCACTGAAGGATGCATCTCGAATAAACACTTGTCAAATCGCTTATTTTTTACTTTTTTTTCTTTTGGTGGGAAACCTTTCTGTGTAAGCATAGTTATGTAAAGAATATTCTTGCTCTTAAGTCTTGTTGCTTAGTAAAATCGCTCTTGACAAATAAGACAAGTAGAAAAAAGAATAGTAAACACAGAGGCTCAGGTTTGCTGTGCAGAGCGGTTGCTGTCTATTGACACAGCTTGTGCATGCTCTTATGAGTGCTCTAAGGACACAGTCCCTCTTAACGCACCTTCCCAAGGGAAATGCTCTTTGGAACATGGGAAGACACATCAACCTTCCACCTTTCATAGAAACCATGAGTCACATACACGTTCGTCTCTTCTTAAGCATTTTTACTTCCTTCTGAAACTGTCAGATGGAGGAAAAGGTTGCTGTGGCAGTGCTATTTTGAGAATGTCTTTTCTCAGGACCCATGCCTAATAAATCCCAGCCATGCCTTAGTCTTGGCTCAGGATTCACCTGACATGTAAGTGAAGAGGAAATTACTCTTGTCTCACTATCTAGTAGTAAAAGGAAACTTTTAGAAATAAAACTAATTCCCCTTTAACTCTCTGAAGAAATGGGACTTGTGTTCTTAAATTCCATGTTTTTTGATAGATCTCAAGATTTTTCTAGTAAACATTTTTGTCCCCAAAGGACTTTTTATCATGTTTCCTGGCTTTGAACCTGTGAATGAAGGAAAAAAACAGCAAAGTGTAAGTCTCTGTGGAAAAGGATGTAAACAGATGTAAAGATAAAAGTCTCCTAACCAGGCTTTGGACACTACCTGGCAGATTTCATCCTGGTTCCCTGTAGAAACTGATGACATGCACGAAGTAGACAGTGACTTCCTGTTTAGTTCATTGAGCTTTGTACACAGTCCTTTCAGGACAATCAGTGCCTCTCAACATAGCAAAGTGTAGGGGAGGAAAGGCCTGAGAGTAGCTAAAAATAATTTGTTCTGAGATTTGGAAAACAGTATAATTGCTTTTGTTGGTTACAATTGGCATACTTGATCATATGAGAGCACCTATTTTTCTTATATAATTCTGAGATAGCTACAAAGTAGAGCTAGTCCCACTCTTAATTTTAAAAAGTTTTGTCATAGAAGCCTTTATTGTTATCAAATGGTCATATTTTGATGATTTAGAAGAGATGGAGTAAGAACACACAAGGTCATATGAGTTGTAAATTCTGATAATCTAATGTAGTTTTACAACATCGTCCCATCGTCCAGGGCCAAGTCAGGACTGGCTTTCATGCACTTAGCATACACTATAGGATTGGTTAATGGAGGGATGACTGGAAATAACTGGAATTCTACTTCAAGAAGAATTTGAACTCTGTGTGTGTTAGGGGGGGCGAGTGGTATTTTGGCAGTGACTATCCTTCATTCCAGGTTATTTCTTTCTCTTGCCTAGACAGAGACGGTAAAATGCAATCTGTATGACATTTATGGCAAGGGAAGCTTTGCGACAGATACACAGTTTGTAAGAACGTATTACTCTGAGCTTCACAGGGCAGCTGAGCCGTGGTTCCATTGCAGGCAGAAGTGAGCCTAATTCTAGAATAGGGAAGAAAAAAATGGATCCAAATTGGTTGTTTTGTTTAGTTTATAATTTTAAATAGAACTGCTGATTTGAAACAATAACCTTACTCTACTTACGCTGTGCTTGGAATCTGCTCAAAGCAATTCAGCCTGAATATACATATCTGAAGAGTGACGTCATCCCATCCAGTGAACCTGTTTTTTGAGGCTGTATCACATTACTACACTCTCTTTAGTTTTCCAATTTCTCATTTCTTAATCTCTTTCTTTATATTTCTCTTGGTCGGGGTTTCTAAACCCTGGCACTATTGACACTGGGGCCAGATCATTTTTATTGTGGAGAGCTGTCCTGTGCAGCATTCAGGGCCTCTACACACTAGGTACTAATAGCCAACCTTCCTCCAGTTGTGAAAACCAAAAATGTCTCCCGACATTGCCACATAGCCTGGGAAGGGCAAAATCATCCCCCCCCCCCCCCCATTGAGAACCACTGGTACAGATAAAAAGAGAAGAGGTCCACAAACTGAGCCCTGGGGACTCTTTGTTGTTGTAAAAGAGTACAGAATGGCAATTTAGAATTTGTGACAATCAGGATAAACTGACTGCGTATTAATAATTTCTAATAAACTATATTTAACTAGAAATTCTAAACTTTGGTGCCTACGGCAAGGTATGTAATAAGTAAGGTATACGACAATTAATGTATGGTATATAATATGATAAGGTATATGTTGTGTGTTACTAATAAGAGTTCAGGAACTGATATTTGTGAGTTTGGGCAATGTATAACAGTGTGAATCAGCCACTTGCATTCTAAAATGCTTTCTTGAGTTGGAAGGAAGAGGCTGGCTTTGGATCTAGCAAAACGAGAATAGAGATGAAAGGTTTGCCATCTGTAGGGAATTCCTCTGTGTGTGTTGCAGTAGAAAAATGGCTTTAGACCTTACTATTACTCAGGTTGATCCATGTAGTGAGATGAATATCAGCGCCCCCAAAGAGGTTCATGTTTGAATCCCTGGAATTTGTGAATAGTTACATGGCAAAAGAGACTCTGCACATGTGACTAGGTTAAGGAATGTGTGCTGAGACATTATTCTGGAATATCTGGGTGGGCTCAGTGTCAACACATGGGCCTTAAGACTGGAGAAATTTTCCAGGCTGTGCTACTGGATTATCCATTGAGCCTGATGTAATTACACAGGTCCTTAAAAGGGAGGCAAGAGGATCAGAGTCAGAGAAGGTGGTGTGATGACACAAGCAGAGTTAGAAAAGGCAATAGGATCATGGAAACAAAGGATGGAACAATGCAGTTTGAAGATGGAGAAAGACGCCAAAGAACCAAGGAATGCAGGCAGCCTTTAGATGCTGGAAAAGACAAGAAAACAGATTTCCCCTAGAACCTCCAGAAAGAATGCAGTCCTGAGAACACCTTGATTGTAGCCCCGTAAGATTCATTTTAGAATTCTGACCTCCAAAACTATTAGATGATAAATTCATGTTGTTTTAAGCTACTAAGTTTGTGGGAATTTGTTACAGCAGCAATAGGAAAATGTCACAATCCAATTCATAAGCATGTTTTCCTCATTACCAGAATTCTCAACACTAGTGTCTGCAGGCTACCTTCTTATGCCACTGAATGACCATTCAGATTTTGAAAGAGTAATGGGAATACCCTAATCAAAATCTTGCCACATTATTATTTTCAAGAGCAAAATGAAATTGATAGTCCTTTCTTGGTCTCATGCGTGAAACAATGTCTGTCATTTTCACTACCCTGCTAATAATATATTTCTTCTTGTCATTGCTAGTTTTTATGCAGGTTTGATTTGGGGGACACAAAAATTATCCATGAGCTATACCATGAAATAATCTTCATCACTGCTGAGATGTTTTCTCCCTAATCCAGAAACATTTGGGGCATATTTTCTCATTGCTTCCCCTACCTCCTTTCAACATTTATATCCAGGGGAAAGTTAGCGCAGTATATTTAATCACCCAGTAGTTAAAATGAAAACATGTAATTTTTTCCTTGATAGTATTTTCTAGCTTCTTTACAGTTGTCTGAAGCAATGAGTATAAACTAAAATTCTTTATAAATATAAGGAAGTGGATCATCTTTCAGTTCAAACCTTAAGCTCTTGAGTAGAGAGAAAGAAAGAGATCTCAGATTTGGATATGTTTATGCTTGTTTATATAGTTGTTGGTGCAGCTCATTTTCATTTAAACCTAGGAAAATTCTCTGTCTGAATTAGACTTAATCTTATAAACCTGAAATCCAGTTTCCATTCCATTGTGGATAATCATTTGCTCTTCATAGTGTTTTTATGGCTTCAGTCTCCAGTTCTCAGGTAAATCTTCTGGTCTCAGATAAAGCTCCTGGTTTCAGTCTCCAGCTCTCAGATAAATCTTCAATGCTTCTTCAGAGTATGAAGACAAGCAGGAACAGATTGTTAATGTTTGACTCTGATTTCTATTTTTATATTTTAAAAATATTTTGTATTTTATAAAATGTTTTATATTTCTATGGTCAGCAGGCCATTAGAGTGGATGACAAGATTTTATTTTTCAAAGCTTGCAACCTTGACATAAGCCCATAATTATATGCTGTACAACTTCTGGTCTGAGAAAATTTCATATTCAGGGGGAAAAAAATCACTAACACCTCATTTACATTATGTAATAGATTTTACTACTATAAGAGGTAGAGTTTAACCTGGTGAGGGTGGGGGCAGGTCAATCATGTGCTCTTATTTAATAGGAGCCATTTCAGACTTATAGTATGCTTTCTGTGTTATTATTATTGTATTTTAAAATAACCTTAGGCGAGCATTTCTTCATTGAAAAGTCAGATGAAAGCTTTCTTTTTATTCAGACAAAGGGCATTTCTTTAAGGGAATTAGCACATTGAAATTGCTGATGAAACCACTTTCTGGATTCTATTTTTGCATGCTGCCTCTCCTATTGAGAACTTACTGTTTTTTAAATGGCCACTAGAGTTTCATGTTTTACCACAACTAGTATTGGTAGCTGGTGTATATTATATAAGACGGTTACTTGGAAATTCTAACTTGAAGTGACATTCAATACCAGAGAATCAGAATGAGAATATTGAGAGTAATGCTCTCAAACAAAACAAACTATAGATTATTTTGTCAATACAGAGCTCATTATTAGTTTGCTTTGAGATGGGAGGAGATTTTTCTAATAAGATCATTGATACACTTTTGGCTACATTTTTATTTGGAGGTGGTGGTAAGCTTTACTTTCTAAGGAGATAAACTGTCACCTTCATCAAAGAAAGAATAGAATTTAATTTTTTCTTTGATTTAGTATCCGCTAAGATCTTTGATTCTAGCTTTGAAACTAATTACTCCTGATGAGTTTTATAAAACCATGTCTTCTAAAACAAAGAAAATATATTCTTGTATCTCTCTAAGATGCAATATCTTAGGGGGAAAAATGGGCATTTACTCTACATGACAAGTTAGGACATTGAATTCAGGATATATCAGCTTCACTAAAATAACGTCATGATTAGCCTGGCAATTTGCTATACTTTTCTCAGAATAGGAGAATATTCCTTCTTTTTAAAAAAATGTATTTTTAATTACAACTGACATACAGTATTACTAGTTTCAAGTGTACGACAAAGTCATTTGGCCTTTATCTACCTTACAAAGTGGTCACCATATTCATTCTTAAGGGAATGAAACTTATAGGTGGTCACATCTGATAATCCCTGTGAAGCACAACAGCAGTTCATTAAAGAAACTTCCTTAGTTCACACATGCACTTCAGTAACTCATGTAGCTGAAGATGCTGCTGATGGGGGTGGGAATATGCCAGAGTGTATTGACTTAGAGATGTACCATCGAACTTCAGCCACATCTGCCCGCTAAAATAGAAATAATTAAGGCCAAGTTTTTTATGAGCAGATCATTTTTTTATTCTGTCCCCTCCCAGCTCAAAGACTTGCAGTGCTCTCTAGCAGTTCCGGCTTAAACCAGCAGTTCTCCATTATTTTTCTGGGGGGCCACTAGCGGAAACTCCTCCCCCTTCTTCTCTTACCCAAGGTACATAATGATACACACATGACTCAGTCTATTCTTGTTTATTTAAAAAGAAGGAAAGAAAAGAAAATTAAGCCATGAATCTCAGCACTGTAATTGTTAGTGGTAATACATAAGTGGGCACATACCTCACAACTTACTGCAACCTTGAGGTGAAGATGTAACTGAATGAAAGCTCGTACTGCTCACTGCAGGACAGCCCATAAGTGGAGTGACAAGGAGTTGGGGCAAGGAAAGTGACTATTCAGAAAGCCAGGAGACCGAGAAGATGGCTGACTAGAGAACCACATTGAGAAAGTAGAGACTTCAGGCTTCTTTTATGTCAGGGTAAGGGGAAACAGGAGGGGTTTAAGGGTCAGTAGCTGACTGATGACCACAGACATCTGGACACCAGCAAGGGTCCGAGGGGTGTGATGTAACTTCTTTGCTTTTGGTCAGCAAACTCTGGTTGCCATGGTCCCAGTCACGACGTTTTTATAAACCTTTGATAAACAATCATTATTTTTCTACATACCTTCCTTATCTGCTTAGGGAGGTTGTTTCAGTAATTCCTAGGCTACAGGTTAGATTCCTTTAATGATTAGCATATCTATGTGCAAGACTAAGCAGAAGTTGCTAACTGACATATTATGGGAGTTGGACAGGCTCGAGCAAGATGGCGTCAGAAAGACTGATTATTTTACTCTAACACAAAGATACAGTCCTAACTCTGCAGCACAATTTTTAGAGCTCCACACAATCTGACTTTAACCTACGTTTCCAAACTGACTTTCTGCCATTCCCAACACAAAGTGTATCTGATACACTTTTGACTTAGCTCATGCCTAATGCTGCTGCCTCTTTCCATCCCAGATTCTACTTGACTCTGCCCTTTCATCCAAAACCTGAATAGTTCACCTCAAAGCCCCCCTCCACAGAGCATTTTCTCATGACGATATCTCCTTCCTCAGAATTTTAATCAAACATTATTAACTATAATACATACTTTTTCTGTTTAGATTAGCAGAGGTAGACTTTACTCTTACATAGAGATTGGCTTATTATTATTCAATGGCATACTAACCACACGGCAAATGAAAATGATAAAGTTCATTAAATTTTGAATGGATAGATGGATGTCACATTTTTTATCAGCTGTTGATAATATCTAAGAAAACAATGATAATTAATTGGTATCTTGCCAATTTATTAAACAGATGGCATTTTTATGGGGTAGTGTGTGTGTGTTTAGCATTTTGAAAGTATTTCCTCCCCAAAGATCCTTTTGCCAGTTGTAAAAAGAAAGCCAACAAGAAAACAGAATTTATCAAGATTTTTTAAAAGGTGACAAGGGGAAAAATTATATGATGACAGATAAATACACACAACAGATCTGTTCTAAGAGGAGTATACCCTCCTGGCAATGGATAGATACATAGCCAATATACTGAATGTACTGAATGTAACTCTACTTTGATCATGGCCTACTTCAATAATAGAAAAACCAAATTGTGAAATAATGGTTTTCACGCCTTTTTAAAAAAATAAATAAGGAGAACCTGTGATTTTTAAATTAGCATCTGAGGGGAAAGCAGAATAAGAAAGAGGTATTTGCAACTCAAACAAGCCCATAAATCACATATTATTTGGTTTTCTGGGTCAAGCATAACAGATTAGAATAATACCATATACTGTAGTCATGGCTTTTCCTTGCAGTTATAAAGTGGTCATTTATATCAATTATGGCTATATTTTTATTATTATTCATGAAATTAGTCTTTGTCAGAATTTCTGGGCACAGAGTTATTTTTCAGTTATAATTTACTTGTGAATAAAAACTGCTGGAAAATTCCCATTGTTTTGTGTTGTGGGTTTTTTTTTTAATGACTTTTTTTTTTTTAAAGATTTATTGGGGAAGATTGGGGAACAGTGTGTTTCTCCAGGGCCAATCAGCTCCAAGTCATTGTCCTTCAGTCTAATTGTGGAGGGCGCAGCTCAGCTCCAAGTCAAGTTGCCATTTTCAATCTTTGGTTGCAGGGGGCGCAGCCCACCATCCTTTGCGTGAATTTAACTGGCAACCTTGTTGTTGAGAGCTCGCGCTCTAACCAACTGAGCCATCCGGCTGCCCCTCCAGAAGGCGAGTGGCAGCTTGTTGTCTTCAATCTAGTAAATTCCCATTGTTTTTAAAATAGAAAAATGCCTTTGTGAAATCTTGGGGGTCTTGAAGTCTCAAGAATGACAGAATCCAGCTCGTGGCTAGAAAGAACTCCAACAGCACAACTTCAGGATCCCTTTCAAGAAAACATTCCTTTATATTCTTATCAGATTGTAACCACCATAGACATCCACTGAATGTATTGTTGGCAAAAAGCAATGTATTATTTCCTTCAGTCTCTGAGTCTCCAATTTATTTGTGGCCTTCTCATTACTTTCAGAACCTTGAACTTTTTCCTGCCTGGAATCAGCAACTGAACTAAAGGAGAAATCTTAAAAGAGATGTGGCCTCACCAATTAGCAGTTTTTCTCAGCTTCAGACTTTTAAGCTTGGAACATGAAAACTTTATATGCTGGGTAGATATCAGCCAAAGCTTGAGATGCTTTTAAGTCTCTTTTTTCTTTTCTCCTTCACAGCTTAATTTTCACTTTCACAGCTCGTTGTACCTTACACATGTACAGTAGCTGTAAAACAAGGTCACTTAGACATAAAGGAGCTCACGCCATCTCTCCAAGATGTTCATTAGCAATTATCCTGTGTTGAAATGCTACCCACATGAAAGTTTCGCCATTCTCAAATAAACTTGTTTGATTCTTAAAGGCGTACAGGTCTGCTGGCAGAGATCTTGATATGAGTATTAAAGAGACTGAAGCTAGGTACTAGTTTCAGGGGAATCCCAGGAGTGTGGGGGGGGGGGAAGCATTTGAATGTATGCAAACTCTTTGAGAGTGTTATTTGATTGGATAATAAAGATACATATTGACCAGCTACTCTGGTAAGAATAGAAAAAACAACACTTAGGAATGTTTTGGAACAAGTTATGATAGAGAATTCCAAATCTCTAAGGATAAAGGATAAAGCCATTATTTGTTTTTATTAATTATGGACTAATTTCTATTATTCATATTGATGACAGAAATGGAAGGAGGGGAAAGGATAAATACAAGCACAACAGCTCAAAGCACATCAGTATTTCATTTGGACGGTCTTTATTTGGTTGGTTACCTTATCATTATAGCTACAGAATCACCATCCTGAGAAGTATTTATAAAGCACCTACAGTTAAGGGTTGTGCTATATGATGTACATTTAAGATTTATTAAACAAGAAGAGTCCATACCATTTAGAAATTGCTGGTTATGAAAAAATGTAGTGTTAACATACCCAGCTACCAGAATAGGAAATATTACTGGATCACCATTGAGACATTAGGGAAGTCATTTATCTACGTTAAATAGTAAGTGGGCTAGCATTATTCATCCTGACTAAAATTGAACCTTTACCAAAAAGATGCCAGGACAGGAAGGCAGTTTTAATTCACTTAACCCAGTTTGCTAAAGAAAATCTTATCTTCTAAGCACAATGGAAAAATCATAATACATTCAACTATAAATAATACATTTTGATTACTCAATTGAGGATGTAAGAGTTAATACTTCCTTAAGATGACTCTCTCTTTTAGAAAAAACTTAATTCTAAATTAACCCAAAGCATCATTTGAATTTTACCATAGTAGATTTATATAGTATACAATAAGCAACACTTTTATTACAGCATTTATACTGAAACAAATATCAATTCACATTTTTGACTACCTGTGACCCAGATATAGCCTAGACAATTAATTTATGTTTACCTACCTCGTTAATCACAGCCATGACAGTTTTTGGTAGTTTTGATCAACGTGCAGCGTGCAGCTCTGTGACCACGAGCAACCAATGTCATCAGCACCTCCTGCCCCCAATTCTCTGCTATAGAACAAGAAAATTGGGTTCCATCTCTAAGGACCCTTGCAATTCTCAAATTCTGCATGTCTCTATTGTTACATTAGTGCTATGGTAGTTCTCATTCTAGAACTGAAGAAATTAGAGAAAAAAAATACAGAGGGAAGATTTTTATTATTTTCTAGGTTCTTTGAGGCACATTATTTTTCTCTTCATGGCTATAGTGATAGGATCATATAAAGACATCCATTTAATTTGTTTCACAATTGCAAGTAACAATCAATCTAACCGTAACCAAAACTTGAAGTAGATAGAACAAGCAAGGGAAAGAATGATAACTAACTATAAGGAAAAGTTTTCAGTAATACCGGTATATATAGTTAATTTGTTCTCCAGGAGATGAAGGGGGTTTGGATCAAAGTATTCTACGCCCAGAAAATGTGATATTTGAAGCATGAAGGTGTGGAGATTCCTCTTGCTCTTTTCACAGTTAAACAATGTGTACTACAGTTACACAATGACCATGGAATTCAGTGGGAGGGCTTAAGGAATTTTTGTAAGATAACCCATCAGGTACACCCTTTCTCCCCAATCCCCAAAAGCTTACCACAAGATGGCAGAGAGATCTGAGGCTACTTAACCTCTAAACCTGGTTCCTTAGCCATAAAATGAAGATGCGCTTTACCTGCAGTAAGGATGATTGAAGGATTAAATGATAGAGATTTTAAGCACTATTTCTACCCATCAGAATGACTCCCTAAGTCATTCTACTATGAATATTGTCACTTATCATTACCTTTATAATTTAGCAAGGAATATATACTATTTAATGTTACTATTCCCTGCATTAAATTAATAGAATTTTGGATTTCTTTAGTGAGTCCTTGCTTGTGTGAGTTTAAACACTGATAGTGATTCTGACTCTAAAAGTAATTTAATATTGTACTCTTGCAAAATTCAAAGAAGTAAAGCAGTAAACACGTGTATAACCAAAAGTTCTTGAAATCTTCAATAGTTAAGTTACCATATAATTGTCTCACTTTTTCACTTCTCTTTAAAGTATAGAAATAGTCTCTTTCTGGAGGAAAAAAAATGGGTCATGCTTTTTGTGAATATTTTATTCCTTAGTTATTAATGTATTACTGGGATTGTACAACTGTTCATTCACTCAGTGTTTGCTGAGCCCCCATGTTCACAGGTGCATAATTATTTTCCTGTCAGAATATTCAATATGACAAGACCGTGATCATTCAACACACTTAATAAGCACTTCTGTGTACCATGTCTTGTGTTTCCAAGGGAAGAGTTTGCAAACCTCAGTGAAAGTGATTTCTGGAATCACTTGCTTTATTTGGTGTTCACTAAGTAGGTCACTTGAATTCATTGAAGTAGTAATGTTGATCATGTAAATAGTAAGATCCTTCATGAGTCAGAAATACATGTCAGTGATTAGGGGAAAAATATGAAGCATTTTACAAATAATGCTCTTAGGTTAATGCATTTTGCTATTTGTACTATGTCTTAAAACTTTCTCAACCCTTTCAGTTTTAATCTAATTGAGTAGAGTATACCCATTTTAAGGGAAGCATTGTTTTTTCAGGAAGTATACTCATACATATTTAAATTATTTACAAGTCCTCTGTTACTTTTTTATTGAATCGTAGTCTATAGAAGTTTTTTGTGCTTGTTCTTTTTGGCGTTATCAATACTATTGTACACTTTTTAGCACAGTAATAAGCCAGCAGGACCTGGAGATTCTATTTGATATTTTACCCATTTCCTACTAAGAGTCCCACCTAAACTTGACTATCAAAAAGAGAGAATAATGAGCTCCGTGTTCCACCATCCCTTTTGTTAATCTTGTTTTATCTCTCCACCCTTAACATTGTTTTGCTTCTGTTTGTTTCCTGGGGAATTTTAAAGCAAATCCAAGACATATAATTTCACCTGTAAATATTAATTAAACACTTTGAAAATTATGACTTACAACTTTCTGATTTTATTTAAAATGTCTTTTTCCAATAAGGATCCAAAAAAGCTCTACATATTATATTTGATTCTTATGTCTCTCAAGTCACTTTTACTCTAGAACAGTCCCAAAATTTGATTCCATGCTACTGATTTGTTGAAGAAATAAGTTTAGTTGTCCTACAGAATGTCCCACAGTTTGGATGTATCCCTTGTATTTCCCATAAACAGGTAGTAAAATCAGATGTTTGATTGGATTCAAGTTCGAAGTTATAGGCAATTGTACTTTCAATGGTCCTGTGTTCTTCCTTAAGGGAGAGTTCAACATGCCATGTTGCCAAGTGGACTAAACCTCGTGAAGGGGGCACATTCCCAAGAAAATATTTTCAGTGCTTACAAAGAAGGGTCTGTTATAAAAGTTGAGAATAATAAATAAACGTAAATTTCTAATGGATAAAAATAAATTGCTGAAATTTTTTTTTCATAAGATTTTGGTTTTTTATTTGTTCATAGGAAGAAATCTTTCCTGTTTTCTGCTCTGTATGCTGCCTTTATCTTTGGTGGTCGGCACCTAATGAACAAACGGGCGAAGTTTGAACTGAGGAAGCCTTTAGTGCTCTGGTCTCTGACTCTCGCAGTCTTCAGGTAGGTTTTTTTTCCCACTTTCCTAGTAAAATCCATCCATTTCATCAGACTTGGCTGATTTTTGGTTATTGAATAAACTGACGATATAAATAAAGCCATGCCTAGAGAGAAAGCCTCCATTGTAACCAAATTTGCCATACTTTCCTCAGTCTTTTATTTTGAGAGCTTTCAGGCCATCTCCTTTCTTGTCCAAATTGCTCATGTAATAATCGAACTTATCCCTTAGGACTAGAAACAGTGCGTCAATTCCCTTGTTTTTGTTGTCTTAATACACGAGTAGATGAAGGTCTAAATGAAAAGCCACACCAGTAAACTGTTGAAGTCTATGATGGAACATAGGGTTTGAATGTGATGGGCATGCTGTTACTAACTAATACTTAATCAAAAAATGGCACTCAGACATATGGCCAGATACTGGATACATGTCTATATCAGTATTATTAGACTAGAGAATGCTTTTGTTCTGCGTCCCCAAAAGCACGCTCTACCCCATTGCTTGAACTGACTCACAAGGATGTATTATGCAGCCAGTTCTTACTCTGTATCTAGTAGAATTCATTATAGAGGCTGTCAGGGACCAGGCCTGGTCTCTCTAGGGGCATCTGCCAGCCAACATTCAGACTCCCTCCTGAAAACATGAAGGAACATTGTGTAATATTTGGTGATCCAGGCAATCACAAGTCTAATTAGCACACAGCTGGTATCCAAACAGGTGCCAGAATTTACCTGTTCTATTGATGTTTTGCTTGTCAAAACCAGCAAGTTTATAGTTAGGCTTGGATGGCAGGAGAAGCAGATGTAGATGTACTACAAAATTTAAAAAAAAAACCACAAAAATTTAATATTTATGAGTGTTCTTTTTTCTTTTTACATTACATATTAACTGTTCTACCACTAAGCAGAAATACATGGTATCATTAAAAGGCTCATTAGTCACTTAAGTCTTAATAACAATGATCAGGAAGAGGGTTTTCACAAACTCTGATGATCCGTAGGTTTCCATTATGTTGGTTCCTGGCATCTAAACACTCATTTGCTTGCTCCTACAGAATATTCTCTATTTCGGTGCAGTTTGTAAGGCACTGTATTTGAAGTACTCATGGTTGCGATCTATCACTAAAGACTTCTTCCATTTCAGTCTGTGTCAGGGCATGATTCTCTAACACAAAGTAGCATTTTCATCTTTATTTACATTTAAGGTTCACAGAGTATGCCTCACTGAAAGGATTTTGATATTTGAGGAAAGAATTCTCTTCATCCTAATGATGCCTTTCAACATTTTACAGAGTTTTCAATATCCCCTGAGCCTTTATCTTTTGTTTCTTTAAAACTTTAACACATATAAACAGAGAAAAGAGTATAAGGACCCCTATGTACCTTTAGCCCTGCTTAAATAATTAATCAACACTGGGTTAATATTCTTTCATCTATATCCCTGCTAAATTCCCCCTTTTCCCCAAATTATTTGGAAATAATACAAGCTGAAATATTTCTGAATGAAATGATACCATTTCTTTAAGTACTAATTTTTAAAAACTGACCGCAGTACCATCTCACCTAAATTATTGATAATTCTTATTAATTCTTAAGTGTTCAAATTTCTCCAGATGTCTCATAAATGATTTTTTTTTTACAATTTATTTTTTAAGAATCTGGATCAAAATAAAATCCACAATTTCCATTGGTTGATTTCTTTTAACTTGGAGGTTTCCACATTCCTCTCCCCACTCCCCACCCACCACTCCCTTTTCCCCAAACTGGATTTTGCTAATTGCATTCTTCGGTCCCCTGTATTCTTTATTAGTTGGTAGTTAGATCTAAAAGTTTGATTATATTCAGGCTTAACATTTGACAAGACTTTCTATAAGTAAAAATTTGCCTTTATCAACTCTTCAGTTATCTTGAAATATATATAGTTAATACAGCAAAGGTATGATAAATGCCTGATTCTTTGGCCATATTTAGCCGTTTCAAAAAATGATTTAATTACCTAGCATGTAAATAATAACCTTTTCTTCTTAGGAATTATTATGAACTCATGGATTTATACTTTATGTGTCAATGATTTGGGGGTGAATTTGGTTTCAGTATATTTTAGTACATTGCTATGATTCTTTTGGATACTAAATTATCCCATCTTTGGCCAGTGGGAATTTCTTCAGGTTGACTCCTGAATCCTTTTCACATGTACTGAGTAGTGTTCATAGCTTGATTCTGGAGTGAGGAGGGGAATGACAAGATGTTTCAGGCCAGCATATTATATATTTTTCATCCAGAATTAGAACCAGCCATTTCTCTAAGGAGTCCTAGTTCCTTTTGGGGAGGGGAGAGAGTATTTAGAAACCACTATGTGAGTATTAGGGGTAGTTGTTGGTGCTAAGTTAGTTCTTATTTCTAGGACTTTTAGAGGCCAAAAATAGAAAATTATTTTATTTTCTAAAGAAATGTATCCAGAGTTGGTACTGATATTTCCAATTTATATTTGTGACCATAGAGTTTTCACTTGATTAACTTCTTATTTCTCCTTCCTCCCATGCCAAAATCCAAGTTACCAATGTCATTCAGTAATTACTCATTTTTATCCTACAATGCATATGCAATAGTCTTTAACAATACTTTATATTTTTTAGGTTCACAAATTCTTGTTTCCTCTTCCATTTCCTTGATTCTGTTAGTTACTTTACTTCATTCCGAGCCATGTTTTGCATAAATTTTAAAAACCAGAACTATATAGAGAAGTCCGAAAATGGACAGTCTATGGTCTTGTAAAAATTAATTATAATATTCTAATCAGGAATTTGGAAAACATTGATAATGGAATTCTATTGTTGTGTTAAGTGAACATAGTTCCATGTTAGGAATAGTATATTGAGGTTCCTCTATGCTTACAGAATTCTGGTGGACAATGCATTGAATGGAAAAGGCTAACTACTTTTTGTATAATGTTGATGTAAATTTTACTCCTAGACACAAAACATCTATATGTTGTTCATGAATAGATTCAAGTATTTGTAAAAATATCTAAAAAGATACTACAAAAAAATATACTCAATTCTTACGTCTATGGAAAGGCAGAGGAAACATGCTTTAATTGAATGCTTACTATTTACTAGAAAATAAAACAAAAAAAATTCAGTGCTTCTAGAGCTTGGTTTTAGTGAACTGGCAATTTAGAAATAAAAATGATTTAATTTTTTTCTACAATGTGTTATCTTATTCAAAACAAATGAAGCAAATGTAATAATGTTGACAAATCTCAATTCTGGGTATCAGGTGTTTATTATTTGTGTTTTTCTGCATAAACAATTTTCTAAAATATACAGACATGCATACCTGATCTTATATGCAATTCAAGGGAATCTCAAGTGATAATCGCTATTTCTATTTTGGAATCCAAATATCTTTTGAATGAAGTTGATATAAAGAATCAAAAATAAGCTCTTCTTGCAAACAGATGTTTTGGGGAATATTAATAAGAATTACGCTGTTTTGTCATATAGGATAACTTCATTATTAAAGGCTGTATTTCTGTAGAAAATTTTGGATGGCTCTTACCTTACTATAATTCACAAATTTTCACATCCATCTGTAAATAGTGTTGACTATAGAAGTTTAGAAATTCTTTGCTCAGGAGATCAGGAGACATTCTTGTATTAGATGGTCTGCATCTACTCTAATTCCCCTCTCTTTGCCACTACAAGATGTCATTGATTTGGAAAAAGAAGAAAAGAGAAAGGGAACCAAACTTTTCAGTTAGAGGAATTAGAAATGAGTAAGAGAGGAACGGTAACATTTTTTCTTTTCTTTGAAAGTCACTGAAAAGATGATTTTTTAAATATATTTTGCTGCTTAAGAATAATTTCTTTTCCTCAACTTGTCAAGCTTGCCCATTAGATTTTTAGAGTAGCCAGAGACCCTACTATGACAAATTTCCAGATGCTACACACTGTGTTTACTCATGATCTTAGACAACTAAGATGGAAATTAATTTGGATATTAAATTACTAAACCCTATAAATTAATGTCCAAAATTAAAACCCTATCTTCATACCAGTTTAGTTCAGAAAATGGTAGGATTTGTTTTTGTATAGTTTAGCAAGAATTACCTGTAGAATGTTTTTCTTCTCTCTCTTTACCTTGGGATGTCTACTGAATATGATAGCTGTCTTCATACAGGCCATGTACAATTTAATTTATTGAAAATTGTCATAAGTTTTGATGGAGTAAATAGAATATGATCAACTGAGTTTTCACCAGACCTGCAAGGGATTCATTTCATTTGAGAATAATGTCTCTGGTTTTATTGTTTTGACAGTTTCTCCGCTTTTGCCCATACTTTGTACCCCCTCTCAGATCCAAACCATCACTTTCTGGTGCCAATTAATTTTTACCAATGTGACTGGGATGATGACACAACTCCCTACTTACAACCTATAGCATCCTACTCACCAACGGGCAAGCATTTCCTTGTTTGATAATTCCACGTGGCATTTGGCCTTAGATGGTTGAACATTTTCTTAGGGTGAATACTGAAAAATTCTAGTGTTTTGAATTAGTCAATCCTTTAGAAGAGACGGTTCCTCGGGACAAATAGCATCAAGCCCTTTGAATTACCTGTGATCCCTTTTCCTCAGATACTGCTGAGTCATTAAATCAGGTTGCTGTGACATCTCAGCTGTTACTACAGTTGATTTGTAAAGACTTTCTGTATATTTATAGAACTCCAAATCCTTCTAGATTGGATACAGATAGGAGTTCCAGGGAGCCCTCTTCTAGGTCTCTGATCCAGAACAGGTCAAAGCAGATTGTCTAGTCAGTGCACATTAGAATGAGATAATTACTTTGTGCTGCATATTTATAGATGCCAGTATTACACTTGCTTCAAATTTTCTTACTCCTATCCTAGTAATTCACTCTGGCTTCAATTGTTTTATGCCTTATTTGCACAAAACCAGTTTGACTTCTCTCCTTGTTATGAACCAGCAGTTTTCTCCATTGAAACTCATTTTTATTTCCTGGCCATATTTTTGTAATTTTTGTAATTAGATTTCATCATCAGTTTAAGTATAAAATATATTCAAGATTAATAGAAAAATTCCTCTTTTTCTTTCTTTAGTGGGATTTCTGTGAACAAATGTTGCAGTATAGCACAGTAAATATTCAGAAAAGTATATTTAACAGTGCAGAGCCTCAGATGAATGGTATTTAATCAAATCTACTTGTAATCTTATACACACGCATACTTAGACACACACACATCACTATTTACTATTGGAAGAATTGTTGGCAATTGCCTTATTATTTTAAGGAAACAACTATCGAATAAAATCAACTGAAACTGTTCAGATGAGAAAGATCTGATATTTTAAAAACCCATATTGAAGGAGTAAGTACATCATTGACCTGTAAAATGATGAAACATCAAAAATGACAAATTTCAGAACAACTTAATCAGTTTATACTAAAGCATGTCGTATCTCGTATTTTGTTCTGATTGCCAAAAGTGTTCCATCTTAGTCCACAGAGAACATAGGCGATATTTCCAGTGATATTAATCATATAAAAGAAATGGATATATAAACTATAAATATCATAGGAGAAAAGCTCCTGCTTTATCAATAACAGGTTATACATTTCACATTTTTCAAATGTATCACCAAAACAGCAAAAGCAACAAAGCAAAAGATACCTCTGGAGAGCGTAATGCTGAGAAGTCAAAAAGCAAGCTGCCGAATAATTCTGGGAGTATGAGGTCATGAATGAAAAGTTTAATAACACATAAATAATACTACATTTTATTTATTAACATATATGTAGTAAAAGCATAAAAATAATATTTGAAAAGTTCAGGCTAGTGATTATATTGGTTTCTGGGGAGGGAGGGAAAGTGACTGGATCAGAGAAGGTCCAAAGGAGGCTTCTACTCCTTTTGTAAGATTTTATGTCATTACAAAAAAATCAAAGAAGAAAAAGTTAACTGTTTGAGACAAAGAATGGATGGCAGTTTTTTAAACAGTTGAAAGCAAATAATGAATAGACTCAGTTTTTCAAAAGAAAATCTAAGAGTTGTAGTCGTAGTCATTTTGTAAGATTCTGGTGAAATGCTGGCTTACATTAAATAGAGCAAGTTTATATCAAAACACAAACTGTACGCCCTATCTGTCCTCAAACACGCACACACTAATGGTGGATTAATAGTTAGAATTAAGACTGTTTTTTGTTTTCTCTTTTGTGACAATGACCCAGAGTTAAGTGTGTATGTATACCTGAAAGGATAATTTGGGGAACTTGCTTTTTCATCTATTTGTTCATCTCTTGAAGAGGATCGTTGTTAGTCTTTCTATCTTGTACACAGACATATGGTCTGGTAGACATAGACAAATAAATGGAGGTCAGGTATTGCTCATTTAAACATTTGTTAATCATCTTGTTTTATCAAAATGTTTTGTTTTTATGTTTAGTCTACTTAAAAATGTAAAATACAACTTTATCTATATCAATTCTTCATGCCTTCCTTCCTCTCTGGCTTTTGTGTCATTTTATCAAAGAACCTTAATTAAAAGAAATCATTTAATTCTTTGATTCTGATGCCATATTTATAAATTACAAATTCTGTCTCATTGTTTAAACTGAAATTAGTGGATATATAGAACATTATTCCTTTCTGAAGGCAAGGTGTATAAAAGTTTTCTTTGTAGAATCAAATAGATTTTTCTAAAAATTAAATTGCTGGAACATTTGTTTGTTGCTACATAAAACAACTGAGACTAGGAATAACACAACAGCCAGGTGACACGGTTGCTTCAAAGGTCAGGTCACAGAACGATAGCAAAACACATTTTGTTTCCCTTTGTACCAAGAGAAATGTGAAGAATCTACACTGAATGAAAAACTTAGTAAACTATTAAGGCAGAAAGACTAATAAACATTAAAGGCAAAAAAAGTCACTGCCGTAGGAAAAATAATCCCTACATTTACTCGGTACTTCCAGAAGAGGCTTACTTCCTTGACGAGGAACACCATGTTAACATTTCCATAAATGGAAGTGCCAATAGCTAGTCTGAAAGGCAATGGATTTGGTGAGCATTTTGATTTGCATTTGAATCCCTTTCCACCTGAGTGCTGTACAGATACCCTCCACAATTCTGCTCAGTTTGAATATCAGTTCTGTTATTTTGTTCATCTATATATTAACCAACAAGTCACAGCTACAGGGTAAGGAAAACTCTTTTGCTGCTTGCCCCTCCACAAGTCTTGTGTACACAACACATTCGCATCTACCCTTTATGTACTTCTCCCAGCTCCCTGAAAATTTATTCCATCCCCTTGTTTTCAGATGCAACTCAAGTAAAATGCTACTTCAACTGGGACCTTACATCAAAGGGTCCATTGCCAACCCAGAGTATCTCTGATTCTCCCTTCCACACTTCATTACCACGCCAGGAGCATCAATAATAGGTAACAGAGAGGAATATGACAAGGGCTATTTCATTAGGATTGCGTTTGATTTTCAGATGTCTAAAACTGGATCCTTTGCCAGCAGAGGCTCTAGTCTCAAATCACAGTAAAGTGACACTAATTGGATCACTTGGCTCCTTTTTGAAAACCAAGAGCAATAATAAAGATAAGAAATGGCAATTCTCCATCCTTTAAAAATAAGACAGAGCTTATAAACTGAGATCCATACATCCTGGTTTGCTCTGGACGGACAATCTTGGTTTTATGCCCATTGTCTTGGTATAATTATCAGTGGCTCCCCTTTCACTCTAAAAAATGTCCCAGTTTGAATGATAAATGAAATGGTTAGTCTACTTATAACTCACTGAGAAACTCACTCAAAAAAAAGAACAAAAAAAGGACAAATATCCAAATCATTTACCAACATACCCCTAACAAATCTTTGTTTTCAGTATTGACTTCTCGTCTGAAACTTGCTTTCCTGTCTATAACATTTACAAACATTTGACATAGCATCACTCAAATTTAAAATAGGTTACCTTTTTGGTAACCCTTCAAAATTTCTCAAAAATTATCGCTGGTTTCCTAGTGAACATCTTGAAATCATTCAAAATGAACAAATAACTTTTTCAACCTATAAACAAATTGTATAGTCCTCCTTAAACATCTTGAGTAGCTGTCTACTCCATTTCCATGCTGGACACTCCAGTCACGGGCTTCATCATTTCACATCTTAAGTATTACAACCACCAATTATTGTCTCTCAAATGTTTTCTCTATCCAAGCTCTACATCCATATTATTTCCCTGTTTAAACCTTAATTGAAACTCCTTTGCCTGTAAGTTAAAACTTCAATCTATCCATAAAACATTGCAATCATTCCTTGACCGACCTTTCAAATCCAGCTACCATATATCTGGTCATGGCCTGCAAAACACACATACTTTGTCCATCCTCATTTCATGTCTTTGAGCACACTATATCTCCTTCTTGTTCTCTTTTCTTCCTTTTTTTTTTTTTTTTTTAAAATTTTAGCCATCGCTTAGACTTAACTTAGAATGCCTTCTCCATAAAGGCTTCTCTGATCATTTCAGCTCACATCTCAATTTCTCCCAAACTTTTTGCTATCTTGCCAGTTAACCAGACTATATACTGCTTTACCCATGTACCTGCTGGTAGAACTATACGAGTTCCTTGAGGCAGAATCGTGTCTGGCTGTTTCTGAAACACATGGGCATATATAGTTCCTGAATTAATGAATAAAAATCTCACACTTGGCCACTTCTCCAGTCATGAGTAATTGGCATTTTCGGTCATTTCACTTGTTCACCCTTTATATTTCTTGTATCAACTGCCTCAGACATATCCCAGTACAGGCTTCATTTGGTATCTGCCGGCTTTACCTGTGGCAGTACAGACCTGCTTCAAGAAATCTGGGGTTGATGTCATGTAATTAATTGCAGGAGCCTTCCAGAGGCCTGCAAAGCCCTCCACAGTCTGGCCTTTGTCACTCTGACTTCTCTTGCTCTCCTCTTCACTCCTCTCTCAGGTCAGAGTGGTGGCCTTGCTGTTCCTTAACACCTAGTAGGGCTGCTCCCCCAGCTCTCACACTTGTTGCTCCCTCTGCCCAGAACATTCCTTGCCCAGATATTCTGAAGGTTTGTGGGTTCCTCACCTCCTTAAGACCTTTGCTCAGATTTCACCTCAGTGAGGCCTCCCAGGGGCCCTTGTGTAAATCACAATAATCCCCACCCACATTCCTATCTGCCTTTGCCTGACTTGTTTTTCTCCTTGGCACTTAAACCACTCTGTGTATTACTGATCTCGCTCATCCTCTCCTACTTGACTGAGCGCCACAGGCGCAGGGATTTTTGTCTGATTTTCTGCCCTGTCTTTAGTGTCCAGGTAGGTACTTAATAAATATATATCCTTTAAAAATGAAATAGGGAAAGGAGGACAGGAGGCTTGTAGACAGTTATTAGTAACTCTCCGTTTTTGGAAAGTCTTCCTTTCCAAAGGGGAAATAGGAAAAATGTTTCTACTTTTTCCTTGAATCCAGGAAATGCCTGGGTTTTTCAGGTAGTCCCAAGAAAATAATAATAATAATGAGTTAATTAAATGCATGATATTTTTCTTTTTTCTTTTCTTTAAAATAAAAATTGGCCATTAAAAGAGAATTCCAAGCTGCTGTAAAAGGGGCTTACTGAGGAGAAGCAAGAAAAAAAACCAGATACACCCTGCTGTGCAGGGGGCACTTTGAGCTCTGGCCCGTGTGGTCACGCTCCTCCCCACCCCCACCCCCAATCGATGGGCACTCACCTGCAAGTCACTCTGCTGCTCCAGACTTGCCTGATTTATCTATTTCTTTCCAAATTAAGAAAAGAAAACCACTCACAGTGTAATGATCTAGAACAAATAGGACACATGTTTAGAGTTTGTGGCAGTTATAAAAGTGATAAGTTTAGAGAGAGCCGAGACCACCACCAATACGATATATGAAAAGAGCTGCAAGTTAATGTAAGTGCAGACAAGGAATGGCCTCTCTTCCTCCCAGAACTACAGGGCACTTGACAACCTTTACTTATCTGCAATTGAAAATGCTATATACTAGTTAATTTTTTTTATTAAATAATTTCTTTTTCTAGCTTTTAAGGTGAGAATTCTCTGAAAAACACACACACAAAACCTTTAATCTCACTGTCACAGATATTTATTGTTAGTATTGTGGTGCATGCCCTTTCAATAATTTAATGTTAAGCTTGAGAGTCTTTCATCATAATTTTAGTTCTCTGTAATCTAATATATTTCAGTTTGGACAAAAGTATGACTTCAGTAATAATACTGGGGGTGCCAAAAATTGTATACAGATGACTTGTATTATCTTTCGTTATTGGTATATATTGAGTATTACAATTTTAATACTGTTTTTTCCTTTCTTAAAATGTGTAATATTTTTTGGCACCCTCTGTATGTGTGTATTACAGGTGCTATAACAACTTGAAACAGCTGCCATGTAAGACACTTTAAATCATTTTACCAAAATGAATTAGTATTTAAATAGCTGGAATACTATAGCTTTTCTAAACCTTGTGTGAGCAATAACATGAACATTCACGAAGAGCTTACACAGTTGTTTAATAACCCCTGAAGTATAATAACCCCTGAAGCAGTTGTTAAAGATTATTTTGAGTAAGACTGAGTTAAGGATTACTATACTTACAAACTTCTTGTGTTACCTCACAAATCCGTAAATGACCCTTTGTGTTTAGCAGGATTAAAATATAATAATTAACAAAACAAAAAATTATGAGATTTTGAACAACAAATTGAATCCTTAAAAAATCTTCAGACATAACTTTTTATGAAATTGCCTAATTGCATAATCTGGAATGCATCAGATGAGGCTGACATCCCTTATTAACTTGAGGTAACCACAATTGTAGATTAGCTGAAGTAAACAAAAATGAGTAACATGGAAAAGTACTAGAAGTTTATTCATGAGAGGCCTGTTAGCGAGCAGAGAATAACTGACACATTGAGAGATGGGGTCCATGTGTCCTCAGTGCAGGGACGTGAGTGGAGGACTGTAGAAAAAACAGGAGATCCTGGTTCGGTAAAGAAGCATTGGTCACTCTTCCTAGGGTAACACACTGCTGTTAGAAAAATAAAAATCCTTTTAAGTATGATACCTTTCCCACATGAAACAGTGATTGCAGGCGTCGTCTGACCTCATGCTTGGAAGTATTAGCAGTTCTTTCATGAAAGCTGTCATTTTTTATTCTCTATATTTCAACCAAGAACTCCAAATAGTAACTGCTCATCTGTTTTTGATGATGCTGTGGGATTCACAGGTTGCCAAGATCCCACTTGATTTTTTGCATGTGAAACAGGGGGCCCAGTTTTCTCCCCCATAATCAGCAATTCTTTAGCTAGTGCTACCAGTAGATGGTTTTAATTGGTAGCTAGCTCTCTTTGGAGATCATTTCCTACCATTTGTTTCAAAAAATTTACAAGTGAAAGCTGGTGGGGGCTGTTTGATCTTTTCTTATCATTACTTATGACTAAATTGTCATGCTTGCTGGAGGCAATCTTCTCTGTATTCATTGTTATCCATGATATTTCTTACAGTTTTCTGAGCCCTGGGATTTACAATCAAATCTATATAATTAAAATGATTGATTTGTGGCATAATAATTCCTTGCTCACACACTGCATTTTTGTAACCACACATTTTCTTTTATTCCTTTCATTTCATTACTAATGGTGGAGGGGTGGCTTTTTGTGGGTTTTTTTGTTCTGAGAAGTGAATGAGCATCATCAACTTAGAAGTGAATATACAGGGGGATTAAAATAGCCAGGAGAGATTATTCATTAATTCTAGGTATTTGTGTTAACCCAGAACTGGAGCAGGAATCATCAATGTAGTTCTGTAGAATTGCCTATGATTTGAAGAAATTTATGAATCATTAGCTATTCAGAGTTGTCCTATACGGGATGCAGGGCTGTGGGTTTTCCGAAAGGGTTTATCTTTAAATTGGAGTTTATACTAGCTTGATGCAAAAATAATAATAATAATAATAATAATAATAATAATAATCCAGGGCAAGGGTGCAGAGCTCAGGACAGAAGAGCTGAAAAGAAAAATCTAATTTCTGCCTTTACAAAGAACATAGTTAAAGCTCTAGAAATTTTTCAATCTTGGACAGCCCAGCACGGAAGAGTTCATCTTAACTTCGTGTACTGGTTTTTGCCGACTTGTTCATTTTTGCTGAGACCAAAACCATCTTTCCTCACACCTACGAGTGAAGGTATCACACTTAAGTGTTGTCTAATCTGCTGATTGACACCTCCAGGCTATATGTGAACTTTTCTGTGCTCCTAAGGATTTATACTTCAATTCATAGAGTAGAACTAGGTTAAAGTTTGAAGTCATTGAAAGTAAGGCAAACACACATTTACCTACCTTGTCTGTGTCCTTCCATCGTTGCCTGACCTGTGAATGAATATTTGATTAATCTTTCTGCCATCCCTTTACAATACATTCCATATCTCTGCCTTCACATTTACACAAATGAGCTAAGATGACAAGTGGAATTGGATCTGATGTTAGTTCTAAAGAACAAAAGTCAAATTTTCTTTGGCGTTTCAAGAAGGACCGCCCTCTGTGGCCCTGTGAGGGAGAAACTGTGTCACACTTTTTCTCCTTTATCTCCTGTGCTATAGCACAAAACATGATTCACAATTACATCTCAAATCAATAAATGATGGGTATGGATAATGACTAGAGACATAATATATCTTACAAGCAATATATGGTATCCTTTTGTGCAGGATGCTATTGCCAATGGGTCCACATTGCATCTTTTTAAGAGATATGGTTGGCAGAAATATGAATAGAGGGCACTTGTACTTCTATTCCTATTGTACAGAAGGTTCCCATGTAGATAAATGATAAATCTTGTTACTCAGAAGGAGCCCACAGAGAAAATGTCACCCTGCTCCATACGCAGTCTAAATCCCTACGCCAACACACAAGCTTTAAGCAATGTTACGGGGAATTAAGGGAAAGAGTTTTGAGAGAATTTTGGACTTTGCCCTTACAACGTTATCACTAATAATAGATAGCATTCATTGGTCGTTTAGTAGGTGCCTGGCATTGTACTAAACTCATATGTTGTATTATCTAACTTTCCCAACTGCTTCGACATATATACTCTCTCATTTTACAAATGAGAAAACCAAGGCTCAGAGAGGTTTCAGTAATTTGCCCACAGTCAAATCTAGGCAATAAACCCTAAAACCTGTTCTGTTATACAAAGAAAATTACTCCAACACAGGAACCCACTGCAGAACTATGTGCCCTCTGGGTACTTAAGCTACTGTCCTCGTCCTCATCGTGGCTGTCATCCTCCTCCTCATCTTCATCACCATCAGGATGGCCGTGCTCATCATGCAGCCCTGAGGTCTTTGTGTGGCAGGACTACATTTCTAACAGTCACTTGCTGTCTTGATGCAACAATGACACTTTTAGAACAACAGACAGCTTTGACTAGGAGAAAAGGTGGCCCATCTAATCAAAAGTTCTCATTGGGCAAGAACCTCACATAATCCACAGATAATCTTAGGAGCTAATTTCCTGATTCTCTGCCTGCATCTCAAGTGGGGGTGGGAAGGGGCATAAGATATATTTGGAATGAATTTCAATTACTAGGAAATTCAGAAATGTAACATTGATCCATTTCTGCGCCTGCCAGTGGAAATGGATACCAGGTTTGTAAGCCATCTTGTATAGTTATATTAATACAGCCAAATGCATGTTTTCATACACCACTATCTCCACATTTCATAAAGACTGAACTTCTATTTTACTATTAACTTTGCCTGTTTATATATTTTATCCTAAATTATATAGTTATCACTTGAAATAGTTATCAAAGTAGCATTTGTTAGAAGGGGGAACAATCGAATAACCCACTTAAAAAAAGACATTTTTTTTAGAGGAAAAAGAAATCTGTTGCAAAACTTCTGGCTAAGTTATTAGGTTGGTGCAAAAGTAATTGCTGTTTAAAAGATTAAAAATAATTGTGAAAAAAACACGCAATTACTTTTGCACAAAGCTAATAAATTGTAGAGTCTCTACATTGAAACAATGCACCCAAGTAAACATACCCAAGTAATTCCAAGTAAAACATACCCAAGTAATTCAGTTGCTCGTGTTGTACCCAGCATTTTGATAGAAAGTAATATCCATTCTCATTTTGACTCCCATACAATATACTAGCCACAACAGCCTGATGTTGGTTGCCTTTGGTGAAAACAAACTGCATACAGTTTCACTGATACCTTTTAGTAGCAATGACCGAAAGGCCTGGAAGCTTCTGAACCACTACCCTTTGGTTCTTAAACACTTCTAGGCAAAACCCTGTGAGATAGATGTTCTAAGTCCTAAATAGATTTGTAATTTAAAATAGTCTTCAAAAAAAACAAACAAACAAACAAACAAAAAACCACAATAAAACCATGTATGTGTAGCCTTTATTCAAAAAGGCTGGAATGTGATCAAAGAAAGGGAAGACAGACCCGAATGATTAATTGTTAGACAAAATGATCAATCTTTTAACCAAACAAATCTACCAGAAATCACTTTGATGAAAAGTGTCTAGTACTGAACACCAACCAGAAAATAGGACCTCTTTTTAAAAAATTAACTCCTCTTTATACCTCCATAAGTTTTAAATTGTTTCTTGATGCAGTTTAAGTAGCTATACAAACAATGGAGGGGTGAGTTTCTCTGCTGTGACATTAATGACAGGTGCATACTACGAGGCTCATTCAAGTATTTTTGCAGAATGAGGAGGAGTGTCAGAGACAGCTGGGCTTGCAAACCTTCTGGAAGTCTTTTATTGTTTCCTGTATTGGATCAAGTCCAAAGTGAGAATAATTACCCCTTAGGACTGCCAAGTTTTTAGGTTCTTCAGATAACCCTGGTATTATAGTAGGAAAAAAATGTGAGCCAAGGTACAAAAAGAGTAACTGAATTTTATTAAAAATATTACTAAGGGAGCAGTTTTCTTAGAAGCGGTTTGTTTGCTTTGACCAATAGAAGGCAAAGTAGAGAATCATCTGGCCAAAACCACAGAAAATAAAGAAGAAAGAAAATTTCAAAAAATTACTAAAAGTGAACAGCTTCCCTCTGTTGAAAATAGAGAAGACATTGATAGGTTTTGCTCTAAATTTCCAAAGCTAATAACCAATTTAGATGGTGTATCATTCTCTAACAGACTTGTGAAGAAAACTATTAATCAAGGAGGTCACATTTTTTGAGATGGATGAATTCCTTAAATATTTCAAAATGCTCAAGTATTTCAGGATTTTCATAATTCAAAATCAGTTTTCCCATAGGAATAATTTTAAATACCACTAATAAATCCATACCTAATAGTAACTTTTCATCGTGTATAACTTTTGTTCCTTCTTTTGAAAAGTCTTGGTTTCTGATACGTCTCTCTGTTCTACCACTACTAGCGTTCCCACTTAATAAATACTTGAATGGCATGGTTACAATTTACCAACAGTGATTGTGAAAGTAACAGCCCCGTAGTCACCAAAATCACCCTTTGGACTTCTGAGGCACCTAAATAACAGAGTGATTCAGAAAATAGTGACCAGGAATGTGGGTATGTCTATCCCCCGCTAATGTACCACTCTCATGTGGCGGTATTATAAATGTTAAATCAGTTGGGCCACCAGCTTTGAAATTATGTGATTCTTGAGTATAGTTTAAATGTAAAGATTTATATGCCTTCAAATTTTACATTATTAGGCACATCCTTATTTATATATTGATATTTCAAAATGTCATGATCTAAACCCATATAAAATGCAACTATGTCCCATTTTGCAAATGAAGGAACTGATGCTTAGAATAAGAAATTTATCCGTGGACACACAGCTTATACATGACAGGATTGGGTTTATCCCATGCTCTTTGCTCAAAGCTATGCTGCTTATATAACTGGCAAGGTCAAAATGAAAGGTGCTAACTCCAGAAAAACGTGGTGAGTGGCTTACATAAGAGTGGAAGATGATCTTGTGAGCCAGGGAGGGAGAAACTTTGCTGAGTTTCTCAAACTGTAACCTGTGGACCATATGTGTCAAAACATCTGGAATCTCTATTAAAAATTCCATTTCTGGATCTTCCCCCAATGCTGCTAATTTTAAATTAGCGCCTCTGGTGGTGGAGCCTAGAAATCTCTGTTTTTATGCAACCTCCATGGTTTACTGTAATTAAAATTTCTGTAATTTCAGAGCGTTTGTATGCCCTTAGACACCACCCTCTCCCCCATCCCCAAATCCAGGCGGCCCCCCCCCCCCCCGACAATCCCTATTGAACAACTGAAGACTTTCAGGAGGTTTTCAGTTGCTGAGCTGTTCTACAGAGGTATCAGACTGTGACGCTGGCCAAATATGACATTCTTGATCCTTACTCATGCATTTCTTATTGTGTCTCTGACCTTTCTACAGCCATTTTCTCCAGCACATGGATTATTAACTGGGTGTTTGCACCTGAGATAACAGCAGTGTTCTGGTAACCTTTCACTCCACAGCATAGAGGGCTTCAATAGCTCAATCAGCTTCCTGGTCAATTGCCTTCTTGGTTGGCCTGATGCCATCTCCACAAAGATGGGAGAGGAAAGTAAGCCCCCAAACAGCAACTAATACCTGCTATGACCTCCTATGAGGGAAGTGTCTCCACAATTCTGGCTTCTTCCACCCCACATCCCTCAACATATGCATATGATTGATTTGCCAAATCTCTTGAGTCCCTCTTCCGTATCAGTCTGCATTTTCCTTCTTACATATGCCAGCTTGTCTTGCCTCAAACTCAACATGATCTGAAACAGTTCTATGAAAAATGTTCTTAGGCAGTTTTTTAGTTCAGTAATTCCACTGCTGGGAATCTATTCCAAGGAAATAACTCCAAACAAGGAGAGACTTCATGGATAATGATGTTTATGGCAGCATATTTACACCTAAAAGAAACTAAAAGCAATCTAGAGAGAAGTATAAAAAGAGGGGAGTAGAAAATTAAAGTGTAAGCTATCAATGAAACATTATGCAGATATTAAATGGGGGGTGGGTCGTGAAGACTATGAAGTAACATGGACAAATTGCTAATGAAAAGTAAAAAATGTACCTATGGAAGCTGTACTACTTAGTATTTAGGTACTCTAACCTCATCTATGAATAGAAAATTAGAAAGACTGGAAGATTATAAGAATTATACTAGTACTATGTTGATAGGATTATGACTGCTTTTTCCTATTTCCTGAATTTTCCAAGTATATATGCTTTTATTAAATTGTGTTTTGTTTTTGTTTTTATAAAGCTCATCAAACTCCCCAATCAGGATGGCCTGTTTACCTCCTATTCACCAGGCTCAATACATGGAGTAACCTTTGACTTCACCTTCATCTACTCAGGTCGGCTCTTTAAGTCCTTTGTTAAAGGTTCTGGAATACCCACGATGAGCACTCTCTTTACTTCTCTTATGGACCTTATAACAATGTCCTCATAACTCGTTCCGCACCGATGCCCAGTTCCACCTCCTCTTATCTAACCTCCCAAAGTTCAAATGTCCTATGTCTTAGAGCTCAGTTGGGTGTTCCCATCTCTCTATTTACATTCTTAAACCCTAAGTGATCTCATACCCTTAAGCCATGTTTAAATATCAGATGATTCTCCAATTGAAGTTTTCAGCCCTGATCTCTTCCCTAAACTCCAAATGTCCCTTTATCCAAGAGCTACTGATAAGCATCTCATATATAATATATCTAAACAGAACTCTGGGTTTCCTCTCTACGCACTCCCCACTATGACTTAATTAATTACCACACAAATAAATTAATAAGTCAGTTCCCCTCAATCTCAGTACTTGGTATCATTACCCAACTTGTTGATCAGGCCAAAAATCTTAGTCTTCTTCCTTCCCCTTTGGCACCTCCATACAGTGAGTGTTCCAGGATGTCTAATCAGCTGTGCTGCCCAAATACACACCTGTCTATTCTTTCTGTTCATGTCCATTTTCTGTTTATGTATCAGCCACAATCACCTCTCATTTGGAAATGAAAGACATAAAATATCCTTCTAAATATTCTTCCTGGTGGATTTCTTACAAAATATCGTAATAAATTATCATTATTCAATATTAATAATTGTACATTAACCATAATTATTATTAACTGTTAATATTATTCATTATTATACTGTATCTTATTATATGATAGTCCATTCTTCACACAGCAGCCTGAGTTATCATTAAAACCATAAATCCCACATCACTCCCCTGCTTAAAATTCACCAATGCCTATGCAGTGCAGTTAAAATAAATTTATGATTTATTATTATTAATTAATAATATTACTATCACGATAGTATATAAAATCCTCAAAGGCTGTATAAGATCTAGTCCCTGCCCACCGTTGAACTGCATTGCATTCCACTCCAGCCCCTGTCACTGCCAACCCCTCTGCCTTGGATCTCACACATGCTCAGCTCATTCCTGCTGTGCAGTTGTCTATCCCTCTACCTGGTATGTTCTTCTCCAGGTCTCGTCTGGAGTGGCTCTTTCTCATCAGCTCACATGTCACCTCTTCTGAGAGGCCTTCTCTAACCTCAGCAGATCTTCCTGTCCCATATGTCTCTCTCTGAAAATTTTAAGCCATTTATTATGTATTTGTTCCTCTCCCCACTAGAATATTGGCTCCATGACAATAGATTCCTTGTCTTTTCCTCTTTTTTTAAATCTCTTGAACGTAAAAAAACAAAAACAACTTTTACCTAAAAACAACTTAGCACTTAGTGGACATAGAATATTTTTTTGTAAACATTTTTGCAGTATATAATCTATACAGGAAAAATTCACCAGTTCTAAGTGTAGAGCTCAATGATTTTTTTTTTAAACAAAGTGAACTCAGTCATGTAATTCCCACCCAGATCAAGAAACAGAACATCACCAACACCTCAGAAGCTTCTCTCTTTGCCCCCTCCCAATTATTATCTCCCCAAAATTAACTACTACTCTGACTTACGTCATCAGATTAATATTCCCTGTACTTGAACTTCATATGAACAGAATTGTACAATATATACTGCTGTGTGTCTCTAGATTCTTTCATTCAGCATTATATTTGTGAGAACCATCCATGTTTTTGTATGTAGTAGTAGTTCCTTTGTTCTCATTACTGTGTAGTACTTCATTTATACATTCTATTTCACTCTATTCTAGATAGACATTTGGGTTGTTTCTACTTTGGAGATGTGAATAATGCTGAGCTAGACATTTTTATACCTGTCTTTTAGTGCACATTATGTTGGTGTTTCTGCTGGGTATACATCTAAGAGGGGAGTTGCTTGGTCAAAGGGTTTAGCTTTACCAGACACTGCTAAACAGTTTTCCAAAGGGTTTGTGCCGATTTACGCTCCTACCAACAACATGTGAAAATTCTAGTTGCTCCCTATCCTCACCAACACTTGGTGTTGTCAGTTTTTCTTAACCGTAGCAGTTCGGGTGGGTAGCTTAGTAGTATCAGAATTTTCTAAAGGGATGTATGTATGCGCTCTGATTTTACTCTTGTTGGGTACCCAATTCTTGTCTTAATATTCAAGTAAGGTTTACTACTGTTGATATTTACGTGTAATTGTACCTGAAAGGGTTTCTTAATTTGATATTTCAATGGAGTTGCTAAAGGGATTTGTGGATAATGGTTGAGTTAATTATGATTCTATAATGAAAATTTGATACAGTTTATCATATATAATCATATACAATAAATTACTGAGAAGTGTTCTGGTTTTATCCCCATCTTCTTGTGCTTCATATCATCCTTATCTCCAATATTTGTACTAATGTTCATCTCTCTTTTCTTTAGCGCTCCTCACTAATTCTTCCTCTTTCCTTATAAATGGATTCAATTTAATAGTATAGGTTCAAGTGCTGAGTCATTATCAGGCAATTTCTTCAACTCTGTCCAGTGTTGCTGCTGTCTCTGACTGTGCGATACTGGTGCTGAGTTTTCTGCTCTGCTTGTTCTATATTACCACCTCTATGCCGCAATACTTCCATGCAGCATCACCACAGCTGTAATAATTTTGATCAAGTTGGGTTTCATTCTAGCATCTCTTCATTGTTGCAAACTGATTTATTTCAGAAACTCATTTTAGCATTTTTATCAAAGGCACATGTCATCTATGTTTGGACATTTTGATTTGTCTTTGTTTTCAATATTTTAAGTCATTAACCGGGAAAGTGACCTATTTGGTGTTACTGAAGTGATTGCCTAAGTAAGGTATAGGAATTTAGACTGGGATACATCTAAGGCCCTCCAGTACTCTCTTGGTTTAGGTGACATAAGGGGCTTAGTGGGTCAGTTGCAGTCCCTATTCCAAGAGACAAAGGAATAGGACACAACTTGACCTAGGGATCCAATGAGGTCAAGGTCATGGGATGGAGGACAATCACAGGGTTTGCTCCATCAATTCCTTCAGGTCTCTGCTCAGATAACATGTATAAAACAGCAATCCCCACCCCCACCCAGCACTCCCTGTCCTCTTGTCATCTGGTATATTACAAATTTCCTGATATACTTTCTTTCTCCCTGCTTTAAAACATAAGCTGCAGAAAATGCAAGGCTATCTGTCAAGCTTACTGTTGTATCCTCAGTACCTAATATCTCATCCATATTCTTTCTAAACTTCTTCAAGCCCTAAAATTTTAAGCCTCTCCCTCACCCAAAGTAGTGCCTGGCACATATAAAACACTCAAGAAATAATTGGTTAAATGAATGGATGATTAAAAACTCCTGGCCCTCCCCTGTCTGGAATTCTTCAGAGACCTGGACTATCTGCAATTCTATCAGTTGAAAATTTACTTAACACCCCAACAAGAGTAAAGGAGTTTCATTCATTTCTTCCTCCAATCACATTTATTTCCTAACATATAATTGAGAAATCATGGGAATTTCCCGAAGAGATGGAGAATCAGAAGTATCTGTATTTAGACACCCAAAGTTTTGAGGCCTGTGGGGAATGGGAAAGAAAAGGAGCAAGAACAAGGGAGAAGGGCAGAAAGTGAGTTCGGAAAGACCAAACGCAAACCAAATACCTTCCACTTGTGCTCTAGGCTGTATCTTTTCATTTCTCCTCTTAGTCATCAGATGAAAACTATATTCTCCTTATCAGGTGGAAACTGTATTCTCCAGAAAACAGAAAAGCCCTGAAACCTCAAGGGCCCCATCCTCTGCTGGGATGGCTGGGACATCATGGGCAGAGGTAGAGGGAATACTCAACCTGCTCATATTTGGTAATGAAGTGAGAAGACCTTTTCCCCTGAGAAAATTTATGGAGGCCTGGAGGGTTCAGCTATGGATAATGAGGTCATTTGGAAAGTTCAATAGCCTGAGCATCTGTGAAACAAAAGAAAGCAAGGTCGCCAGACTTTTTTTTTTTTAATTAAAATTTATTGGGGTGACAATGGTTAGTAAAATTACATAGGTTTCAAGTGTACAATTCTGTAATACGTCATGTATATATCACATTGTGTGTTCAGCACCCAGAGTCAGTTTTCCTTCCATCACCATATATTTGACCTCCTTTACCGTCATCTACCAACCCACTCCCTGCTTACCCTCTGGTAACCACTAAACTATTGTCTGTGACTATGAGTTTTTTTTCTTTATTTGTTTGTCTTGTTCCTTTGTTGCTTTCAGTTTTATATCCCACATATCAGTGAAGTCATATAGTCTCCAGACTTTTTAAAACTGTGTTTTTATTATCCAATCCTACTCAGTATCATAGCACACAAATACCAGGTGAGTTCCTATTATTCATAAGTGCCTAAAGGCCCAAAGTGATTCACAGCCTTATGTCCCAAAGACCTTTAAGATATTAAGCTTTTTCTGCCTTGAGCGTTAAAAAATATATATATATTCTTCTGTGGAAAGAGGAATACTGTACTTCTATGATAGGACTGATAGAATGCCAGGCCAGTGCAAGTGCAAAGTGTACCAACTCTGCTCCTATGAGCTTGGTAGCACAGGTGGTGTGGAAATATGAGATGGAGGTATTTCCATGAACTAGACCCACGCAAGTGACTGGATGGGCTTTAATGCTTCTGTATTTCTGTGGTTGACATTTTTGTTGTTTTCAATTGTTAATCTTTTACTAGACAGATATGATTTCTTACTAAGAGACAAATGTACATATAGATGTCTTTACTTGAAAGTTACCAAATATTGTCATTGAAATCTAACAGATTGACCTTAAAAATTTTTTTTTGTGAGGAAGAAAGCAAAGCACAAAAATAAGCAGAACATGTCGGAGAGTCTACGTGTGATCCTAACTCTCAAAATTCACAGAACACAGTTACTATTAGTATGTTTGCTTAAACAGAAATTAGAGAGATTATAAATGTCTGTCTGTCAATCCATTTCTCCAATTTCGTGATGGTGGTGGTGAATTGATCTCGTTTGAGAATTACTGTATTTCAGATGCTAAAGGATCTGGGTGATAGGTAGGCTGACTCTCCCCTTATCACATCATAAAGTTCACCTGCCAGAGAGCTTCCCGGGTGTTTCAGGCCCTGTAACCCTTTGGAAAATCCCCCCAGAAATTTCCCTGGAGGTCTGTATATCCCTATTTTTTAAAAATATTAACAAAAGATGTCATTTAGAAAGGAGTATATTTTCTTTTTCTCCCCTCTCTCTTGAGTGGTGGTAGGTATTTGATCTCTTTAAAAGTAAACTCTTTGCAATAGGAGTGAGATACGGCACTGGGCCCATCTCCTAGTAGGCATTTATGCTTAATATTTGTGAAGTGAATATTGTTCAGATTTGTTATGTCTTGGGATTATTGTAATTCACTTACTGTGAACTACTACAAAAATTTCAGAAAAGATAACAATGTGCTGCCTTAAAAGGTTATAAAATTTTATCTAATGGATTTTTAGATTAATAAGCCCAAAGGAAGAAATTGGGCATATAAAGAGCAGAAATTTATGACTTATGTGTCCTCCCTTTCTTATAACATGAGCTCACAAAAATTTAGGGCTGGAGTCCTACAGAACATTCCTAGCCCCCAGTTTTAAGGATGTGAAAAACTTAGAGTCATGTGTAATGACTTTTTCCCCTTCCTTTCCTCCTCTCTCTCTTTTTGGTTTTTCTCTGTTTTTTGTTTTGTTTTGTTTCTGATTGTTTGGGTTGGGTTAGGGGAGAGACTATTTATACAGATATTGTTATAGATCATGATTCAAGTGCTCTCCCAATGCAATTTTCATTAATCATTCCTCAAGGAAAAAAAGTTTTTCCCTCACAGAACAATGAAACCTAGTTAAGACTTTGCAATGGAGTTAAAGGGGCAGTGCTATTATATTAGTCTTGACACTGGAATTGTCATTGTCTAATAATTTGGTAATATTCTAAAAGAGATTAAAAGTTTTCTCAAAACAGCAAAGTTTTCTGCAGAAACAAGGTGACTAACCACGTTTGTAATCCTGGTGAGTTTTTTGACTTCATCATTAATCTTTACTACTGCCCAGTTTATTTTAGATTCTTTTCAATTCCTATAAATCCCCAAGTTTGATTTTCTGCCGCACTTAATTGGGGTCACTAATGATAGTACTTTATCTCTTTGTTCTCACTGTAGAAATCCAGAAACAAGCACACTGTTCTTTCCGTAGGTAGTTGAAAGCCAATATGCCTTAGTCATGGGCAAGTCTCCACTTGCCCAGAAATGCATTGGCATCCCATCAGTGGTTGTATATATAATAAAGAAGATAAGGCAAAGGAAGAAAACACACCCACCGGAAGAAATTAATTTTGTAAAATTTAGCAGAACCCTAACGCTTAAAATCCGGGGACCAGGGTTCTTATCTAGGACAGCAGTGATGCATAGATAGGCAGCGTTCCTTATCAGTTACCTGAGCAACATCACCCAAAGATCCGTGGAGTTGGGGCAGGGGCCGCAGGAAGGCATTTTGGAGGGTAAAGTCTCCAGGGTGTCCCTAATCCAGAGCTAGGACCCATAGATTTCTTATATATCCGAGGTCCTGTGTCAATTGCTACGAGACACATCCTAGGCGTTGGAATTATTTTAATACTGCTTGTGATTGTAATATCTAGTCAGGTTGAAAAGTACTGTCCTAAATGAAAGCCTGATGGGGAGTTTGAGGTCCACGCTGGGTGAAATGCAAAGCACTGAGCTTTAGTAAGAAGATTCTTAGTAACCATATAACATAGGTTGAGTCTCCTGCCTTCTCTCTCCATGCCTATTTCTTTGTCTATACAACCAAGATAATGGTGCCCCATGAAGTTGTTGTGGGAATCGCATTTTATAATGTCGGAGCTCAATAAAGTTCTTTAAATGACATACCAGGCTAGCATCTAGCACAATACTTGCACAGAGTCATACTTGTCAGCCAGAATGGAAGCTGGCATTGTGTGGTCTGAGAGTCAGGGTGAAGTAGACAGTGGCTGCCCTCCAGTCTTGGCCCTGATGGGGCTGAGGCTATTGGTCATGCCAGTACATCTCTGATTAAAACATAATAATAATAATAATTAATAATAATAATAATAATAGTAATATAAGAAGAAAAATAGCTAGTAATAGCAAGTAAAAGAAAAGTGAAAGAAAATCTTGGTCTGTTTTACAAAACAGCTTGCAATCATAATCAAAATTTCAAGTTAAAACTAAAATGTTACAAGTTTTATAGCCAGGTGTTACATTTCATTAGGGAGTCCCTAATTTAGCTCATTGTGGTACCAATTGTCATTATTATTATTATTATTATTATTATTATTATTAATCTCCCCAACCCCACTTATTCCCAATTCTACCAGGCAGGTTTTTATCAGGTCAGTTTGTCAAACTTGACCCAGCATTTCTTTTTTTTTTTTTTTAATTTTATTTTATTAAATTTATTGGGGTGACAATTGTTAGTAAAATTACGTAGATTTCAGGTGTACAATTCTGTATTACATCATCTATAAATCCCATTGTGTGTTCATCACCCAGAGTCAGTTCTCCTTCCATCACCATATATTCGATCCCCCTTACGACCCAGCATTTCTTGGCCTCGTCAGATGCCTAGAGCAAGTGTGTTATACCCAGATACACACTCCAGAAGCAAGGACTGCACTACTGTAGTAGTATTATCTAAGCAACATTCTGTTCCTTAAGGCTGCTTCTTTTTTTTGCTTATCTTTACAAGTTAAGGTAATAAATAAACGGATGCATCAGAAAGTGACCCACCTTACCAAACATTCAATCTGTTTCAGACTGAAGTTTTCTGACTTACCAAGGGGATTTGTGGTGAGTGCAGAGAGCAGTCATAGAGTACACGCCCCCCTTTTGTTTGTTTGGCAGGGAACTATTATCCACTAAGATAGCTTCTCTGTGCTGCAACTTTCATCACATATAGCTTCTTCCACGAGACCTTCAGCTCTGATAAACTCATCCTGTAACATGTAGTATCTAATTAGTTCATGAATATCATTACAAGCATGCCTTGTTTTATTGTGCTTCACTTTATTGAGCTTCACAGATGTTACATTTTTTTAATATAAATTAAAAGCAAGACCCTTCACCAGCAAAAAGATTACGACTCATTTTAGTGTGAAACTCACTTTATTGTGGTAGTCTGGAATGGAACCTGCCCTATCTCCGAAGTGTGCCTGTTGCCTAAGCGATAGTATTTAATGGTTAGATACCACTGCAAGAAAGTAGTGGAAGCTACTCCACGCTTCAGGGCTTAAATGATATTTCTCCAAAGAGGCCTTATCTATCCTCCCCTTCCTATTTTAAACTAGATTCAGCTTTTTTCCTCACTTTATTTCTATCTTTCCATGTATCTTAGTTTTTAATTATTTCTGTTTTTTTTCATGCTTGCTGGCTCTCTGATTTCCCTCTAGACTAAAATCTCCATCAACATGTCTGATCTCTGAAAAGCAAAGAAGTTATTGTCTACATAACATTCAGACTTTTAACATGTCATTTTTTATTATTAAAAAAATCCCAAGGATTTTTTGACATCAGATTATAAATCTTAGAAACGAAAAATTTTAAATTAGGATTCTATTATAATAGCTTCTGAAAAAGAGCCGTACATGGATATTGTAAAACAAAATTCTAACAGGAATCATTGTTAACAGTTTGAAGGGTTTTCCTCCATAAATATTTTTATAACTATCAGTACATGTATGCGTAACCTTTAAAAAATATACACAAACTGGATCATCCCATACAGAATGGTCTGCGCTTTGTATTTTTCACTGCATCATCATTTATCTGAGAACTCTTCCATGTCAGCACCTATGGCAGATGTAGCTCTGGTATTCATATATTTTGTAGCTGTACTGTGTTCATTGTAATTTACCTAACCATTCTCATGTCAACGGACATTTAGATTATGTCCTAACCATCTTTTTGTTAACACAAAACATACAACTTAGTATACATTTTCAAGTATATCTAAAGGGTATGTTACATTTCCAACAATGGGATTACCAGGTCAAAGGGTATATGTATGCTTAATTTTGATATATATAATATGCAGTTTTAACCTCCTGTGTCTTGATCCACAAGGTGTTTGGGAGACCACACTTTCCAATGGAGATCTCTTATTAAAGATTCCAATCAAGATAAATAAATCAAACCTGGAAATGATCACTCAGTAAAAAGTGAAATTGTACACTCTGAATTGTTAGTGGAGGAACAGAGGAAGTAAATTATCAAAAGACTGCAATGTATAACCCCATTTAACTGCTAATTTGTAGGATAAAAATAATCCACACTTTGATGGCTTGTCATGTTATTATTGAAACATGTATTTTAAGCAAAGGCTAAATACTAGACCAAACTAAAGTAGACATTGTCTATTGAGGATTTCTGTCATCAGGTATGGAGAGGTTTTAAAAGTTGGGTCACACTCTGTCTATAGAAACATGATGCTGACATGGGGATGCCATTGTTTGGTATCACAAACAGTGTAATCCTGTCTAGAGCCGTTACCGTGGGTTTTTTGTCTGTTAATTTGCTTAACCTGTTCTGCGATCACTGAGTATTCTTCCTACCCTGGCAATTGTCAGAGTCTAAGACAAATGGTAGTTCAAGTTTTGCTATCAGGAAAATCAGTGACCTCTCCTATGTTTGTAAAGAATTGCTACTACTGTTGGATTAGGGGTTGCCATGTTTGACAACTAACAAAGTCTCACACCTGTTTTTTTCTTTTTCTGATTGTAGGGTGTAAGTGTAATAAAACAATTTTCATTGTCCAGTCCTGGAAGTAACTAATTGCACCTTTGTTTATTGACTTAGGGAAGTGCGGGGCTCGGTAAGGGTGTGGTTGGTACCTCAGATAAAAGATTCTTCAGAAGCCTTGTTTTGATGACTTCAAAATACCTTACATTTAAATTGCGGGCCAATAAGGGAACAATTTAAAAGTGGTTTTATCAACCATTGGTGTTCATATTGAAATAATTGAAAATATTATTGATGGTTTATACTTAAGGCTATTTCTTCCCAGGGCAGAATTCTGGAATTCTTATAGTCATTACTGAGATGTTCCACTTTGCCTTCCAGGTGGCAGTAAAATTGTAAAGCTAGAATATAGTCATTCAAACTTTTCTCAAATTGATAAATGGTCAGACCTCATGATAAGAGCCTAAAAGAAGAAAGGGTTTGAAAGAAGATTAGCCATAGATAGGCTCCCAGTAGTTATATTTGTAAACAAAAATAAAGAAGAATACAAGCTGAAAGTGAAAACTTGTTTTCTGGATGTTTACTCTAGACATCCCAGCATCTATTGAGCACATGATTTGCTCAAAGGAGACTCCCAACCATAAGCACACACATGTTCTCCCTGTATTCTCTCAGCACCACAAATCATTTGTGTCAGAATTTGAAATGTGTTTATATTATACATATGCATTTATTTATTTATCTACGATCACCCATAGAGATTCTCTCCCTGCCCTGGTGAGTACGATAGTATCCGACATTTGATGACATAGGTGTTGATTCAATAAATGACTCCATTTTTCCACCAGTCTAAATGCCAGAATGGTAAAGCCTTGCAAGAAGATGTCATTGTGATTATTTATTCAATATATCAATTGAATATTACATTTTAGCTAGTCACCTATTTAAAATATATACATATATATTTTTAAATTGTCAATCTAATATATGTTTGGTTTATAATAATCAAATAATGCAGAAATGTATATAGTACAAACTAGGAGGTTCCTTCTCCCACCCCCAGAGTATCACAGCTAACAGTCCGATGTGCTTTCTTGGCACCTCCTTGAGATCACACATGCCATGGCAAATAGCTAATGGTGAAGAAACAGGCTTCTTCTGGACTGGGAATCCAGAACATGAGTTTGAGAAGAAGCAACTCAGCTAATCAATTGGGCTGTGGTTCACTCCAGATCTCCTTACTGCGTGGTGCCTAACGTAGCTGAAGGAGAGCAGAAACATCCACTGCTCCCTCTACTGAGCTCGCTCCTATTCCATTAAATGTTACCATCAAAACTAGGCTTTGACAAGAAAAATGATACATTTCTTCAAAAGCAAAAAAGGATGCCGCTGTGAACTTACAGCTGGGATGTGATGTGATGTAGTTGTCATCTGCCCTCATTAAATAAAATGGCCCAGACTCTCAGTCTCTTTGAGGCCCCAGATTTAGAGTAATCTTTATCATCTGATCAAAAGATAAATTTCACATGAACCAGATGCTTTTCTATACCAAGAGTCTCTCCTTCAAGACGTTCTATGGAAAATGCTCATTTCACATACTACTATGAACCTGGTAGCTATCACTTATTTTGTGAAAAACTGGCTCATAAAATAAGATACTTAACAAAATAATCATCAGTGAAATCCAATGCTCTGTGTATCTGTTTCTTAGGCTTTTAACTAGGGTTAATTAGCCTTCACCTCTCCTATATCACACAAGGAGATGAGAGAGGTAAAGTGATTGACAACACTAAAGGACATACCAAGTAAAGCAGCAATAGTAACAACAGTAATTAGTAAAAAAATAATAGTAAATAAAAACTTATATTCAGCACTTATGTATCAGAAGCTCTATGCTAATTAAGTATTAGTTTGGTGCAAAAGTAATTGTGGTTTAAAAGGTTAAAAATAATTGTAAAACCACAATTACTTTTGCACCAACGTAACACCCACCTATATTGTCTTATAAAATTTATAGAAGTAATTTGCAAGTTAGATATGATTATCATTTCCGATGAAGAAAGACTAAGAGAGGTTAAGTAATTTGCTCAGTCGTGAAACTAGTAAGTGAGAGCACAGTGGTTGGCATTTGCATCTCCAATCTATTGGTTGTGGCTTAGAATGGTTGAGAACTTTGATGTGATATCCAAGTATGGCCAGAAAGAGTGTCAAGATTGATTAGCCATGAGTATCTGCCATGAGTATAAGTACGGACTGGGGGTAGCAGAACATAAGCTTCATATGTGTCTCTTGCATCCTAGCGTCTCTCGAGATGATGTAACTTAGGGAGGAAAAAAATGTCACTTAAAGTATATTTTGGTAAAGTATCACAGTCTAAAGGCCTTGTGCCCAGTTCTAATAAAAAGCCACATGGTTGCCACAAGTGTGCAGTGGCTGAGATATGCCAGGGGCAGAGCTACTGGCTTCCCACAAATAACAATCACCCCATTGGCCATGCAGCTCCCCGATGGCTCCCCAGCATTGTCACATCCCAACAAAGCGGCTTTGCCCACATACACATAGGCCTGATGGCTGGCACCGACAGTTTCCCTGAGAAATGCACTGTTCTCTGTTCTGAGTCAGTCTCATTGTTCCGAGTTGAGGGATTGAGGCTTATGTCCAGATATGGGACAATGATATGTGCTATATTCTTGTTGTCAGGAGTAGTGTGGGTCACCATGCTATCTGAACTTTCAAGTCTGCAATGCTCTGAAATGACCTCCTTGTACCCTGACCCTCACACTTGAATACCTATTTGTCCCTAACTCAAACACCACATCCTCTGAAGTCTTCCAGGACCACCAGTACCACTACCAGCAGAGTTGGCTTATTGATTCTTGTCTCCCTAGCATCTAGGACAGTGCCAAAAAATCTTTAGCAATTGAAAGAATAAGTTAAACTGCTGGAGAAATTGGATATAGTTAAATTACAATGATTTCTGTGACTCAAGAAGATGAAAGGAAAGTAACTATTCCAAAGGTGCTTTTCTTGGATCTACTGTAATCATGTATGAATCACACAATCTAGTGGCAAAATATGCCATGTTTCCCCAAAAATAAGACCTAGCCAGGCCATCAGCTCTAATGCATCTTTTGGAGCAAAAATTAATATAAGGCCCGGTCTTATTTTACTATAATATAAGACCGGGTCTTTAATGTAATATAATATAACATAACATAACATAACATAACATAACATAACATAACATAACATAACATAACATAATATAATATAAAAGATGCATTAGAGCTGATGGTCCGGCTAGGTCTTATTTTGGGGGAAACCCAGTAGCAGTGGAAGGGCTCTGCTTCCTGGGTGTGGTGGGCTACAGTACGCAGGAAGAAACATACTCTGTAAAATGTGCTGATGATGGTTCAGAGAAATCGTAGATCTGGGGCTAATGAGCAGAGACTGATACATATCGAAAGTGTATTGTTTGTGTGTTTCTTTGCTTTTGATATGTACAAAACTCATTGACATATCTCCTACTGGTCTCTGAAAAGCAGATAATTGATGTAGTAAGTAGTTTACCAGCAGTCTCTATGACTACATGCATTTTATAGACACAAAATGTTAACTAGTGTTCAAAAGTCTGCTGAACATCAAATCTTGTGTGTTGTGCTGGGATGCTTTGTGCTGCAAGTAACAGAAAGAAACTCCAAATGGCTTATATAATAAGGAAGCTTTATCTCAAAAACAGAAGTCTTGAAATAGGGTCACTGAAAGAAAGATTGATTAATTCAGCAGCACAGTCACATCTTAAAGGACTACTTTGCCATCCTCTCTGAGTTAGCTCTGTTCTCAAGGTAGCTCCCTCATGGCTGTAAGATCGCTTCTGCACTTCCAGGCAACACGTGGTGAAGAGCAAGGAAACCTTTCCCAAAAGAGCCAAGCTGCCCTCTCCTCACATCACATTGGTTAGAATTGGGTCAGTGCCTTTCATAACAAATCATTGATAAGGGAAATGGGGTTGCCAAAGCTTGCTTAGGCAATTAAGGTTTACTCCTAAATTGAAGATAAGGTCACCTTCTTTGGGAAGGTGTTGGGAAAACCTGAACTAAATCAGGATTCTTTTAATATGGAGAAGGCAGATGGAACTTGGCTCTTGAATAGGGAACCAATCGTGTGGGCTACATATGCTCAGTGGAGATGCCACATTTATTTCCATACTATCTTCCATAGTAGTGAATCAAAGTGCCCATATGCTAATAATCTTAAACTGTCATTTCATGTTAAAATTTAGCCATTACCTGGTGAGGTAAAAATAAGACATAAAAAATAAACTCAGATAAGACAGAAAATTCTCCATTACCTGACTTCACCAATGAAATTTAAATCCCCACTCCCAAATTAGGACATTTATTGACTGAAAAGACTTGGGTCATGCTTGTAGGAGGGGGCATTTCTTTGAGAGAAGGAGAGATAGACTTGGCGTGAACACAAGAAGAGGAAATACATGCAGAGATCCTGAGACAAAACTTACGGGATCTGAAAGTGCTGGAATGATTGCTGCACAGCAATCAGGAAGAGAACTGCAGGAGGTAAGGGTGGAGCTGCTGGAGAGAGGGGCCATTAGAGCTTTGTAGGTTGTGGTAAGGAGTTGAGGCTTTCATTCTAAATGCAGTGGGAAGCCACTGAAGGATTAAATAGGATCTACAAGTGTAAAGTGACACCAATAATCCAACGTATAAAAGGCTCCTTTTTTATGTTGGAATGAGTAACTCCATTTAATGTAGGCTGTACATCATTAGAGAAGCTACTTAACAAAGTCCCAACTTCATTACCTTGGTTCTATGCAAAGCTGAGCTTTAGTTCTAGAGGTGGATGCATGTTTATGGGCAAGGTAGCCCAGTGCAATAACTTACTCTGGAGCAACTCTAAGACATTTTAACTAAAAGATGGTGACTCTGAAGAGAAATAAAAGTTCCTATTTCCCAATTTGGTGAGGCTGCTACTCATTTCAATAGTTGTTCACTAGTTTATGTCCTAAGTAACTTCTACAACCTAGAAGAGCATGCTGCCAGCAGAGGGGCAGGCAAGCACATCTCCCGACGTGGTCCTATAAGCCAGCTCTCCCTTCAGTCATGCATGTGGTTTGTATACTCTGGGGACATATGCCTAAGGGGTTTCCTTCCTAATGGAGTTCACGCGTTCTTGTTGCTAAATCTTTTCACACTTGAGGTTACATCATTGAACTCAACACATTCCAGAGCTTTCCTGTTTCCTTAGCAGTTCCTTGATAAAAATTTCATGTCAATTTATTTCTCAACAATCTGTCACCTTTTCAACCATCTTTGAGCACCTGTGCATATGTGGAGGCAAACACATGACCAGGAATTGAAGAACGGTGTTTGAACATGGTTATGGGGAGCTCAGAGGAGTGAGCCGGGATGGCTTCCTAGAGGAAATGACAGTAGATCTAAGCCTTGAAGGGCTTTTTCTCGCTTCTGTGAGAAAGATGGAGTAGACAGTGGAAAGGCATAACTGAGGACGGTGGTTTAGAGGCTGCTGCAGGAGGCCAAGGAGAGGCCAAGGAGGCCTGGGCCAGCCAATGTATAAGATGAGTTGGCTGAAAGAAGTAACCAGATATTCCAGGAATAGAGCCAGGGGGATTTGGAGAATGATTACACATAAGACAGAACTGAGATAATTCCAAGAGTTTTCAGTCAACCCTATCTTATCCCCGAAGCATCATTCTCAAGCTGAAACATGGGGTCATCAGAGTTCTTCATGAGATCCTACCCTGGATCCACTCCCCTTTTCCATGACCTCTTTTTGGTACACTGTTGAAGAATAAGTGGTATTATGTACACTCTTCAAAATAAAGCCCTAAGAAGTGTTAGTAGTCTTATTCACAGAACACTTTAAGATGCTTCTGGGTAAATGCAAATTATTAGGAGTCATCTTTGCCTATTTACTACGAATGGCAGACAGCCTTAGAATGGTTAATATCAGAAGAGAAATTATTTTCCTAAATGTTGTTTCTTTTCTCTTTTCATTATGAAGTATATTTGGTGCTCTTCGAACTGGTGCTTATATGGTGTACATTTTGATGACCAAAGGCCTGAAGCAGTCAGTTTGTGACCAGAGTTTTTACAATGGACCTGTCAGCAAATTCTGGGCTTATGCATTTGTGCTAAGCAAAGCACCCGAACTAGGTGAGTGTCTTATCTCCTTCCATGTCCTCCTCCCCCACCCCCTTTGTAGCTACATAGCCATAATATTTACTTAAAACCAACCAACAAACAAATAATTTGAAGGTCCTGTTTTGTTGGTAGCAGGAAAATTAGAATTAATGAATTTGAGTTCTTGACTAATTTCACTTTTTCTCTCTCTCCTCCCTCCCTTCTTTTAAATAACTGTACATTGTATATATGAAGAGCAAAATAGTTTACATAAAACATGCAGATTTCCAAGCACTACTGAATATGGACTCTCTGGGGATTATAAAATCTACGTAGCCCCTTCTCTCAGGCCCATTACCAGTTCAGCTAATATTAGCATATGAGGAAAAATTAGCAACATGACTACCGTATTTTCCCGAAAATAAGACCTAGCTGGACAATCAGCTCTAATGCGTCTTTTGGAGCAAAAATTAATATAAGACCTGGTCTTATTTTACTATGAGACTGGGTATAATATAAATATAATATAATATAATATAATACCCAGTCTTATTTTAGTATAAGACCGGATCTATAATATAATACAATACAATACAATATAATATAATATATACCCAGTTTTATTTTAATTTTTGCTCCAAAAGATGCATTAGAGCTGATTGTCCAGCGAGGTCTTATTTTCGGGGAAAAGTGGTATTTCCAAGTCCCATGTCAAAGCATACTTCCATTCCTGGAGTTAGGATTCAGATTAAAAAATTAAGCTTTTCATTTGGGTGTGTCCTCTTTGTAATCATCAAAGAGACAGGCCTTCTTCGGAAATGAATACTGAAGTATGTAGGTATAAAGGGCGTGATTCTGCAAATAACTCTCAAATGGGTCAGGAAAATATTTTGTAGTGTGTGTGTGTGAAAAGAGAAATTAGATAAGGCAAAATGATAGCAATTGGTGAATCTGGTTGAAGTATGTACAACAGTTCTTAGTTCTATTCTTCCAACTCTTCTGTAAGTTTGAAATTATTTCAACATTAAATAGTTAAATAAAAAATAAGAGTGATTATTGAGAGAGAGAGAGAGAGAGAGAGAGACAGGCCTTGGAGAAAAGGAATGTAGTTCACTGTCTATTAGGTTGGTGCAAAAGTAATTGCGGTTTTTTCAATTATTTTTAACCTTTTAAACTACAATTACTTTTGCACCAACCTAATAGCTACTAATTTTTAAAATAACTGGCTATATTTGTAGATTCCTAAGATTTTTCCTTCAGCTCTTTGATGGACTTGAGTATAACTGTGGCACAGATTAGCAGACACAGTGAAAAATTAAATGGCAATGTATTGACATGGCACAGTTCCCCAGGAAAATATTTTTATTGCCAGAGAAAGGGCTCCACTGGTGATTATAAGCTCTGAGTTCATTATGAGCAGAGCTGACCACTGTCTCACAAACTGTATATATCCTGCGGGAAAGCCGAGCTATCCTCTGGGTTTCTTAATTTTTTAAATCTGGAATTAAGAACTGTGTGTATTAAGTTTAAAATAGTTATTTATTTACAGATTGTGTTCTCTCTCCTGTTTTCCCTAAAAACGGGAAGAGGTTGTAATTTCATTATAAGCCACCTACAATGTAAGATATCAGCAGTCTTTCTGTAAAGTATCTGTAGCTCATGTCCTGTGTCTATTCCCAAAGTATACGAGGTCTCTGATGTGTGTCAGCAACCTGCTTACCTTCCACTCAGTGCTATACACCCGCAGTCTACAAATACCTGGCAACTGGTCTGAACTATTGGTTGGACCAGTCTCTTCCCAGGTCAAAGACAAGGGAAGAGCAGCAAAAGAAAACTTTTTCTGAAAACCTTTCTTAAGTAAGGGGCCTGGGTATGAAGGTGATTCCTCCACACAACCCACAGTAACTAGATCCCTGTTGTGTGTGTGCCCCCACAGAAAGGCTGAGTGGTCTTAGGGTGAAATGCACTAGTGTCGATTTATCCATTCATTCATTTAATACCTTTATATTAAGCACCTACCACGAGCTTATATTCTTCATATAGTTGCAAATCCCTTATACAGATATTTTCATGGTCTGAGTATCCCTTTTTCAATTTTAAAATATGAATTTGATAGTAGCTTTCCCAAAGTAAGTGCTGAATCAAACCAGATCCAAAAATCAGTGTCAGCGGCATGTCTCAGAGACAAGCAGCTCCTGCCCTCGTTTAGTGAACGTATTTGTTTGGAGATGCCTTTCCTTTTTGTTTGTTTTGGAAGTTAAGTTCCTTCCCAGGTTTTGCTTTTAGAAAACCTTGTCACTACCATTTAAGAAAGATTTATCCATTTGGATTATTTAGAACTTTTCTTATATTTGCTGGACTCCCTTATGCACACACAGGAAGAAAAGTTTTTGCAAGAAAAAAAGAACAGTTCTTCCACGTTCAATACTGAAACACTATATTCCCCCCAAACCCACATGCCTTCAGTTTTCACTAAACTTTCTGTTTTACTGTGGCAAAATATACATAAAATTTAGAATTTCTAACTGTGCAGGGCAACGGTATGAAGAACATTTGCAGTCATCACCACCATCCATCTCCAGCACTTTTTCATCTTCCCCAACTGAAACTCTCTACCCATTAAATAATACCTCACCATTCCCCCTTCACTAAAATCTTAGTAGCAGAAAAGCCATACTGTTTCAGCAGAAATCAATGAGCTCATTTCAGTGAATTATAGGGTGGCAGTCTACTAGAACAAGTGGGGGAAGAGAGCCACCAACCTGCTTTGTGTGCCAAAATCCTGGAACACCTGCTGTTTGCATTATATTAAAACCTGCTGAGGTTGGGTTTTGTTAAAACTTGGAAACATCTGCTCTGAGTCTAGGTCTTTGCTCAGTTGACTTGTCTTTATTTTTGAAACTCTGACTCAGCAGAGCTCCAGCTAACTCTGCTAAGAGGAATGCAGCAGTCTGTGACAAACCACACACAGTAGGTTCTCTGTGAGTCTTGGTGGCCGTGTACACACCCTGGGGATTTCCAAGTGTGGAAGGGACACCTAGATATGAAAACACCATACCCTGCCTGCAGCCTGGCTCTTGACTGAAAATAGCTGAACCGAAAGTTAGAGAGACTATAGGAAAGAGAACATAAACCAAGGGTGGATAAAATATGTGACATTTCTGAAATGTTCAGGAATCAAAAGCCCCAAACACTTAATACTTAGACAAAATCTTTTCCAGAATGCCAACTGGACCTTTGGCTGGGAAACATCACATACACAGCCCCTATCTTAATTTGCATTTCTAGGATACTGTAGCTTTTGACAAGCCTGTAAATACCATGGCTTGGCATGACTGACTCATGAGAAATCAAATGTGATAATAGGTGGTTTCCCAGAGGAAAAATTATTTTCTAACTGCTCGAGTGGTGTGACTGTTTAATCTCAGCTACAATATCAAAAGAACCATGAGAGGTCTTGGGGAGCCCTTCTGGAACTCCACACATTTTTCCTTGCACAAGGGAAGTTACCAATGTCTGGGTCAGTGGCCTTCTTGGGGACAGTAACCTTGATATGACATTAGAGTGGTTCTCCTGAGAGGCTCCAGGGCCATCTTCATTACTCCATCTACCATTTTGTATATCTGTTCTGAAAAAAAAATTCTTCAGTGAACTCAAAGTAATTTCATTTTGAAGATCTCATGACATGTCCTTCATTCCCATCTCCCCATATTAAATGGAAACACCTAGTGTGTCACAGATTCAGCCTGAGACGCTCACTCAGACAGGAAAAACACAGAGCAATTTTCTATTCCAGAACTATAGGTTCCACTTTTCATTCACGTTCGCCTGTCCTAATACGGCCTTTTCTTTTGTCTCCTACTGCTTTCCTCACAATGAAGTTGTTCTTTAGACAATAAAGTTTTAATATAAAAGTGATGGTGGAGTTCAAATTAAATCTATGAGAACATAAAAGGATGAAATGCTTATTGCTTTATGGCAAATAACTTCTATTACAATATCTTTGGATAGTGTGGGATTTATGTCTTACTTATTGCTTAGAGGCTCATAGAAGACAGCTTCTTAATTATGAATGACTAAGTTTGTTTTTAACGTACAGTTCCTTGGACTTCTATCTTCTTTCCACTGTGAACAGAATGGACTGGAATTATTGTGCCTATATGATCATCTACAGAGGGAAGGGAGGCACAGAGCAATACTTACATAGAAATAGTGGATCTTTGACAGGCGCACACACAAAAGCACAGTTTAACACTAAGAAGTAGAACCAGGTCTCCTAACACTATTGTTGTCCCTTAAGTATACAAGTGAGAGTTATAAGCATAATATGTCAGGTATCTCACAAGAGAAAAGAGGACTTCAGAGAAATTTTTATAATAGGTTCAGAAATGCAGCAACTGGCAACTTTTCTGTTCTAAGCAAATGTGAAGTAATGATATTTAACAATCCAGTAGGGAAATAAACTAATATCTCCTGCTGAATGAAATGGAGCATCACCAGTATTATTCCAACCATGGCCACCAGAACCTTAGAAGTCTTTCCAGGGTCCAGCATTCGTTGACTTTCTCTTATGCCAAATGTTTTAGGGTACCACTGAAGTATGAGGGATAAGAACAAATCTAAATCCCTTTGTGCTTAATTAAATTTCAGAATACGAAGAGGGGCCACCTAGTTTTCTTTGATCTATAAAAAGAACTCAAGCTTGAGTTTACCGAAGGCCGTGAAGGATGTTGGTTTTTCCCATATCTGAGAATCATAAAGATAGGAAAGAGAATGAAGCATTTGCCTGCATAAACCCTGTTTCTGTCCCACATTCCAGTGTCTCTTCCTCTTTTTTTGTACTTGTTAATGGAATTGGGTGTATTTGTTCTTTCTCCATTTTTTTACATAAGTGTTCTACAGTATATTTTTCAGAATCCCTAGACTTCTCAGACAGTCATTGCAGATATATAGCATTGACCTACCTGAGCATAATTCTAGCTTCTATAATAGAAATTCCCTATCTTAGAAAGAGGACAGTATTAATAAAATTTTGATAGCTCTGGAGAGCTTTTTCAAAGTTAATTCCATAAAAATGTATCTCAGTTTTTTATTAGTTGGTTCATTGGTATAAAATATTCCTCTTACCCTCTTCAGCAAATATGATAGAAGATGACTTTTGTTCTCTTTTTCTGTTTTTGCCTCTTGTTTAAATTTTACTTTTCTAGCTGCCATATGTCAAGACACCATGTTTTACAGAGAGCTTACAAAGATATGCTATTAAGGGAGCCCTTTGTCATATACCAAAGAAAAATAGTTCACTGCTCCAGAGAGGCTTAAGAACATCATGCTGGGCATTTGAATTCTAATCTGTTTCTCTTGATTGAAAACTGATCTGAGACAGGCCACTTGACTCTTACAGGTGATATTTCCTAAAATGTATGATGCAGTTGGAAATCAGGCAGCATGGTTACTGATGTCCCTTCCAGATCAAAAATTAATGGAATTTTGTGTAAAATACCTTTCCGAAAGTCACATTTATTAAGTTTCTACCATGTACCTATTGATTATCCTATTTAATCCTTCGACAATTCCAAGCTACTATTACTATCCCCATCTTACAGATGAGGAAACTGGAATAGTGAGAATAAGTATAGTAACTTGCCCAAGGTCACGGAGCTAGTAAATATCAATCCAGGATTCTAACCCAGTCCGTCTGACTCGAGGACTAGTTCAAGAGATCTACTTTTCTTGCAAAAATTTAAATTATCATTATGTCACGGTGCAGGGGGCTCATGGGCATTCTTTCCTTCATTTGTCTTTCAGGAGATACAATATTCATTATTCTGAGGAAGCAGAAGCTGATCTTTCTGCACTGGTACCACCACATCACTGTGTTGCTGTACTCCTGGTACTCCTACAAGGACATGGTTGCCGGGGGTGGTTGGTTCATGACTATGAACTACGGCGTGCACGCCGTGATGTACTCTTACTATGCCTTGCGAGCAGCGGGTTTCCGAGTCTCCCGGAAGTTTGCCATGTTCATCACCTTGTCCCAGATCACTCAGATGTTGATGGGCTGTGTCATTAACTACCTGGTGTTCTACTGGATGCAGCATGACCAGTGTCACTCTCACTTTCAGAACATCTTCTGGTCCTCACTCATGTACCTCAGCTACCTTGTGCTCTTCTGCCACTTCTTTTTTGAGGCCTACATCGGCAAGAGGAGGAAAACCACGAAGGCTGAATAGTGTTGGAACTGAGGAGGAAGCCATAGCTCAGGGTCATCAAGAAACATAATAGACAAAAGAAAATGGCACAAGGAATCACATATGGTGCAGCTAAAACAAAACAAAACACAAGAGCAGACAAAACCTGAGGCAGCTTAGGGATGATTAGGTTGACTTAACCCAGTAAGTTTATGATCCTTTTTGGGTGAGAACTCACTGAGTGCACCCTTATCTCACAAGACCGCTGCTAGAAGGCCCTATTCCCTCTTTTTCTGTCACCTTTAGGACAAATGAGAGCAAAAGTGAGCCAGAGGCAGAGAGAGAGAGAAATAGAACACAAACAAAGGCTATTAACACTGTATGAAAAGTATTTACTAAGTGTTATATTTCTCTACGGATGAAAGTTTACTTAAACTGTGCAAGCACATGCACACACAATCCTTTCGAATCTTTTGGACACTAAACTGGAGCCAATAGAATAGATAAAAATGGAAGAGACACAGGGTGTATATCTAGAACATTAATGCTTTTGCAAAAATTAAAGCCTTTTAAGAAAGCTTAGTTAGTTGTGGCCCCCATGAGAAAAGATGTCTTAAATCACCTCTTATGAAAATGGATATAAACAACTACATTTCAACTAAGAAAGACTGGTGTTTTTCCCTTCACAATACAGCCTCAGGCTAATAAGTTTGCCAAAACTAAATGGGGCACAATTTCTTTCCAAGGTTCTTCTGGGAGGATGGAAACAATGCGGCTCAGTCCTGGAAGGGGCAGCTCCATCTCAGAGCGTTTGCTAGTTTAACAGTAATTTCTACTCTTAAATGAGATATGAAGTATTATCCTTGGTTCAGGTGCCCCGGGCTTTTGAACAGAAGAGTAAATACAGAATAGAAAAGATAAAACTCAACCAAATGGTTTGAAAATGGATTCTGTACTACATGTGAAAAGGTTCAACCCAATACCATTCTTGAGCTGGGAAAGGGAAAAGAAGGAAAGAAGTGAGCCGAAGATCAATACAAGGTATACTCCTCCCTATTTGACTTCACACATACTCATAACTTTCCACCTGAAACCCTGTGGTACAGTCCATATTTTCTATATTTTTGTGAATTTCAAAAAGAAATCTGCAGGGCTCTTTCTGATATTGGGTGAACACTGTGTTTCTGCACCATCTGCATTTGCTCCCTTACGCAATGTGGAGGTGTGTAAAGTGCCCTCTGCTGGTCAAGTGGAGATACTTCAACAAACACTTCATGCGAAGTTTGGCTGGAACAGTTGACAACAAAGGGCCCCCTACAGACTTATCCTTCAAATTTTAGATATGAAATACATGTCATATTTTTGGCCAAATCAGAAGACATTCTTCCTGCTTCAAGTCAGCTTCAGAAATTTTTTAAAGGGACTTTCGCTCTGGAACTCAGAAAATCAATTAAGAGCCATATTCTTTAAAAAAAAAAAAAAAGCTAGATAATATAATATTATCGGTAATATTTCAGTCCTTTACAAGCCAAATAAATGTGTAAACATTCCTAGTATTTCAAAGAAGCAATTATGTAAAATTGTTCAATGTGATATAATAGTATTCTAATTGGTTAAATAGCTTAATGATTAGACAAATTAGTTGAAAAGATTAGGGGCTACTACACTGCATAGATTATACACGTATAACCACACATGTATGCACACAGATGTGGGGTACACTGAATTTCAAAGCCCAAATGAATAGAAACATTTTCTGGCTAGCAGAAAAAGAAACTATAGTTTATCTTTCTTGCTTTATTTGAGAGTATGCAGTAAAAGGGATTTTTTTCAAATTATTTTTATATTATTTTAGCTTTAATTGTGTTGTCATTCATGAAACAGAGCTGCTCTGCTTCTCTGTCAGAGATGACAAGGGCTTTCTCAGCATCTCATTTATGTGTGGAATTTATTAGAATAAAGTTTTATTCCATTCTGTGTGAATGGTTTGAACAATGAACAAAGAATCCGTGCAACCCCAGTCATGACTGATAGACTGGGGTGGGGGCCGGGGTATGCAGAGAGGGAAGCTGTTACATCTGTATTAAATTATTGTGAAGAGTCTATGATGTCTTGACATTGGTTCATAGATAAGAAACAATTGATGGAAGAATGTATTATTATAAGGACAAAAGCTGACATGAGCTGAAAAGAGGTCCTGCTATAACAACTAATAGATTCTTAGGATGCAAATAATGTTATTTTGAGCTTTGAAAGTACATGATACTGTGCAATAAGCTTTTTTTTCTTATAACAGAAAATAAGCAGAATAATTAAAATGAGGAAAAGATCAAATAACAGCTGACTTGAGTTTAATTGTAGGACCAGTTAGAGCTCATCTGGTTGATTTGACTTAATTATTTAATCCATTGATCCTTTAATACAGGTTAGAATAAGGAAATGAGCATAGACCTTAAGACCCTAAGTGATTCCCAAGCACTTTCATTCTGATGCAGGTTCATACTTGTGTTCTCGTGAAATAATTTAGAATTTTTGTTTACAGGTTGAATGTCTAATAAATAATAGTTTTTAAATTAGCTAAATATATCTAAAGGCATTTTTGATGTTTATCATGGGAGGAGAAAAACACATTAAAAAAACAAAATTCTGGTATTACAGGTTCAGTACAATGTTTTTAACATCTCAGCTTAACTGCTTACTTATATCAAGATAGGAGGCTGGCCCACCTATCCTGGAGGCTTTGCCACCAGGCTAGTTGATGGCAAAATCTGAAACTTACCAGAGAATTGACTGCCACATAGCTAATCCTGCTGTCAGTTAACATTCCAGAAAAACTTGGGCAAGCAAGTTTTTATAGCTGCCCCAGTATGCTGCAATCGATTATCTTTCTACTGAAGATTTTCCACTGCATTCCAATTACATGATGGTGAAAGCATTCCTGCATTGAAAACAAAAAACAAACAACAAAAATCATTTCATATATAAGTATATGCAATTTGATTTAAAACATCTGAGTATCAAGCCAAGTCTATGAGTTTGCAATGAAAAGCATTCTAGTGAGAAATGTTCTATTTATAGAGCAGGAGGTTTTATCTGGACCTTCTAGTTTTACTAATGAGAAAAGCAAGTACTATATTCCTATCCAGTGCCAGGCGAAAGTACCAAATAATCATGTATTCAGATTATTAGTCCAGGCAATTGACTCAACATCCTTCTAATCACACACCACTACAAAAATTAGGGGAGGGACAATACATAGATATATGTTGCTGAAGGGGTTAGGGGATTAATTACATCTCTCACTTCACCTCTGCCAATGTAGCTTTGGACTGAGTCAGAAAATCAGTCCATTGGAGTGAGAGTTTTGTAGAATTGAATGGAAGGACACTTCTAGGAAAGAGACCCACAAATTTTTTTTTTAAATCGGATGTTGTATCCTCATAATGAGATAAAAACCTGTCGCATCAGAGTAACAAATCGCCTGAAGTCAATTACACTGGAGTAGAATATTCCAGAAGTCTGGCCTCATTCCCAGACTGCTGTGAATTACCTGGGAGAGAACATGCTCGGGTTACTATCTTTTCTTTTCGCTGGTAGAACAGCCTCTCCTCAGTGACTGTATGTGTCACACAACTTGAGTCAGCTCCCACACATCCTGAGGGCTTTTTTCCAATTTAGTTAATGATTCTTTAACACAGTTACTGGATTTGGCCACCTGCTGATTCAAGGCAGTTGTTAGGAGAGTGGAGAAGATCACAAACTTTGCCTCCCAGAGTTCAGTGCTTTGAGTTGTATGTGCGTGGTCCATGTCTCTTTTTTAGACACTTCCCTGGAAAAGTTTCCATCCTGAAAAGTACAACTGATTGAGAATTTCATGATGAAAGCCCAGAACTTGAGTCCATTCTTTTTGTTTTTGATAATAAATATTTTGTTATCAGTTTGGGATGATAGTAGAGCCTATGTTCATGCTGAGTCATTGTCTCCTGTAGCTTTTTAAAGTTGTTCTGTCCCTTTTATATTTACATACAAGACTAGATTTTTTGTGCCTCAGACCTATTACCATCAAAAGATTTTGCTAAGAATGCACCGCAGCAAAGTGAGAGCTGATAAAGCAATGATACTCTATTTTGTGCTGACAATCAGTAGGAAGTGTTAGGTCCCAGTTTTCCAACGAACCAACAGCCTCTGTATGCTGGTACCTGAGACTTGAGCAAAACAAGTGTCAGTGCAGGCATAGCATTTTCTTGAATGCCAGTTGTGACAGACCAATTACAAACATCTTCGAGCCATATAGCAGAACCCATAGCTGAAGAGGCCCAGTGAAGCACACCTGTGCAGAGCATCAGAGAAGACTCACAAGCCTGTTGAGTTATCGAGTTACTTTCCTCATCGTTAGACACCTTGAAAATTCAGGGTTCACAGAAGGGAACAAATAATCCGCAGTCTTCCCTTCATTCTGAACTACACTTTAAAAAAAAAATGAACAGGTTCTGGCATTAAAGAGACAATGGGAGCACACCATGTGTGGGCTCTGGGCAGGCAAAATTCTTGTGATCAGATGCCCTCCACTGGAAATCCAAAACCAAATCTACATTGTAGTAAACTTCTGAAGCATCTGGTTAAATTAAAGAAACGTCTCATCAATCAAGGTCAAGCCATATTTGCAACCCATTTAAGGCCAGGATTGAGGGGTCCTGACTCATGCTGGTTTGTAAACGCTATTATTTTCCTAATGCTTGACAGCACTTGAGACTTTTTCTCCCAGTGGACAGAAATCAAGACCGCTTCAGAAATAGCCTGGTAGCACTGCCGAGGTCTGCCTGTCTGGGCATGTTCAGGCAGGAGGTTGCTTGCGGCCACGTTGAAAAACACTGGAAGATTCAGCCTCTTGGGGGCCCCATGGCCTATGTTCAGACAGAATTCCATCCATATAAGCCTCACAGAGCAAACCACAGCAATGTTAGAATTGTTATTTTCAAGTGCTTACTTCATGACATTAAAAGAAATATTTTTTTCTGGTATATTAAAATTAAAAATAAAATCATAACTTTTGACTTAAAACCAAACTATGTTTCTGGTTTCTTTTATCACTTCTGCTGGATAGTTCAAAGATGGGTATCCAGGGCACTGAGGACCACTCAGAAAAGCCGTCCCACACGTGACACCAATGTGCTCGAGGAATTGAAGCATCCTTAAAAGTCCTCCATTCTTGAGCAAAGCCCAACTATGCTGTCATCCCCACACTACTGCTCACAGTCCCACAGGGGTCTGGCCTTTCGATGGTGTCTCGTGGTGTAACATTTTACAATTTATTTGTTTTCCAGATCTACAAGCTCACCACAGCCGTCAGTGGGGCTTAAGTTGGATCCTAGTTTTACAAATGAGGAAATTTTGGTCATTTAATCAAATGTCACAGAAGTAGAAGGAATGAGATTTGATATAATCTCCTTCACTTCAATTTTGTTGTACCTATTCAAATCTTTTGAAATGAAGTAGGGTACAAATGAATAAAATTCTAGTATTGGGCACTGATGTAGGACGCAATTTGCCATGTCATTGAACAAAGTGTTTCAGGCCAAATGTACATTGGGGAAGATATTTAGGAAGCACAGCAGTTCCAAAGAAGCACAGCAGTTTCTTCCAAAGAAGCACAGGACGTTACTCAGACGCCTGACAGCTGTCAGCAGTGTCCCCTCTACTCCCTGCTCAGAAAAGTTGGTCTTCAGCTTCTGGTGGTGTTACATGTTCTATCAGATATTATTTCGGTTGAATGGCTTATGGCATTCTTTGTGGCTTTGGGGCATCTCTACACTGTGTACCACAGCAATGTTGTATTTATATTTCAATTTAAATATGTTATACATGTATATTTAAAACCAAGAATGTGTTATTTGTGGAGGTTTTCCACAGCCAACAATGATGAACATGCCTCTTTGCACATCATCTCAGACTAAATTAAGATGGAACTTTCTAATCCTTTCTAATCTATTTAATGTATGTATTTTCAGAACCCCAGGGTGAAAACCATGTGCTACACTCTAGACAGTTTTATACACAGCTTCCTTTTCTACCCACTACACTAATTCCTTTCAAAATGGAGGAAAAGAATACCCCATACTGCACACAGTAAGTTAAAAGTATTTTTAACTTAGATAGATAGATAGATGACAGATAGATAGATAGATAGATAGATAGATAGATAGATAGATAGATAGATAGATAGATACTAGCAGAAGTAAACCTTAGGGGATATTTGTGGTTTTGATAGTAGTCTCAGAAACCCAACAGACATGACTACACCATCATGCAGCTTCTGATAGAAACACGGTCTCATACAGTGCAAGCTTCAGAAATGAATAAAGCAGGCATTAAAACATACAAGCATTTTATATCACTGTGCAGCTAACAAAAATGCTGTACGTACGTATCTTCAAGACCAAGAACTAGAACAAGCTTCCTAGGATTGGGAAAAAAAGAAGGGGATCAGAATGCCAGTATTTCAGCAACATGATCACTCTTGGCTGTTGTTTTTTTTAAGATGGATGAAATTAATTGGAGCCACAGTGAGGCTCCTAAATCAATGATCAGGACAGTTCAAATAACTGAAAGGGCTCCACACTGGTTGGTCTGTAGCTGACTAATCTCCAACTCTGGTAGGGTCTCAGTTATTGCCAAACTCTTATTCTGAGAGGCAATGTTGACCACAAGGATTTCCATGGGTATCCCCACTTCACCCCACAAAACTGGACAGGATTGCACATGCGCTCTCTGCCTAGGTCCGTGATGTCCTGCAATATCGTATCCCTAAAAACGACTGCAGGAAAGACGAGAAGCTCTGGAGCAGGAGATCGGATCCTACTGATCTAAAAGAGACTTACTTAATTCACTATCCCATTTTACACTGTAACCTTGTACATTTTCTTCTGCTTTTCATTGCTCTTCTCATGCATCATAGTTGAAGGAAGTAACCATTGGTTTTTCACCTTATTTATATCATGTTTCCCCAAAAGTAAGACCTACCCCGAAAATAAGCCCTACCCCGAAAATAAGCCCTAGTTAAGATCGTCAGCCAGACAGACGCATTTAGTATGTTATGACGATGTTCCAGAAGAAGATGACATGACTGTATTTGAATAAATGTAAGTTGTTGTACATGAAAAAATAAGTCATCTCCTGAAAATACGCCCTAATGCGTCTTTTGGAGCAAAAATTAATATGAGACCCAGTCTTATTTTCAGGGAAACACAGTATATGCATTATAGAATATGCATTTATACAGAAAAGATCATACACATGTACACTATGAAAACCACGTTGCAGCCTAAGCGTTAAACGTGTGTTACAGCCCCCTCCTGACACACTTCCCTGCGATCTCACCACTGGACTGTAATCTTTGGTATTTTCAGACCCCCAGGGTGAAAACCATGTGCTATATTCTAGAGGGTTTCATACACAGCTTCCTTTTCTATCCACTACACTAATTCCTTTCATACCAGAGGGGAAAACTGCCCCCTGGGTGTTTCTCTATGTTTTATTTATGAAAACGCCAGTGGATGTTTCTTAAGGCAGCCAACATCTCTCCAGAAGAGAAGGCAAACAGTGTTTGCTATTCCTGCATCCTCCATGGCTCATAGCTCTATGTGAGCTACTACAGAATATCACAGCACATTTGCAAATGAGCACTTTGTTTTCAAATTAGAAGCATTTCTAATTTCAACTTAGTTTTAGAAAAATCAAATCAGTACAACACAAAAAAACCTGAGTCTCCAAACTGACTTAGGCCTCCATGCCAACTCGTTTGTTCATTTACATGTAACCTGAATTTCCCTTGGATCCACCAGCTGCAGAGGCAAATTGGGGTTGTTGTGCAGCTCTCAGGGATGCAGGACCTTAGACTTGCTGCTTGCTCCAAGTCTGACAATTGCCAAGGGGAGTCTCACAGCCTCTATCCGGCGTTTCTACTATGTGGTCACTGCCACCCCACCTCCTCCTCTCCCCTTCTTCCCATCGTCCCCACCAGGCCCAGCTGCTACTGCCTCTCTCCACTGGGTCCTGGAATCTCTATGCATCGCCAGGTTCAGCAGTGCTCAGACAGTGTTCACCACCCCTCAGAAAGGCAGAGCACCCTCTGCTCTGCGGTGGGGCAGACGGCTCTTTTTCCTTGGTTAAGATGTTCTGTGTGAGAAAGCTGGCCCCCTTATCTTTTCAGAAGCCAGACATGCTTTCACGGGGCCAGAGGACTGATTGGAGAACAGCCATCACACTGCATGAGAATGTCTCTTCCCTCCCTGGCTGAGGGCAAAGCTTATTCCTGAGTGGAGCTCACTGGACCTAGTATTTAACACATTTTTTGTGGGAAATGAGTAAACTCGTCATATCGCCTCTAGTTGGAACCGGCAAAAATTTTGCAAAGTAAATAAATAGAGACCTCTTTTTAAACTAAAACACTGAAAGTTTCATAGAAAAATATCAAATAGATCGAAAGATATGAATATTTTACGGAAAGTCTAATTTTGGCAAGAAAATGTCAAAAAAGCCCCGCGGTTACAACGCGATTTGGCGGGAAAATGCCCGCTTACAAAGAATTAGAACAAAGATAAAGTTTTTTCTGCTATTATTGTTGTAATTTGTTTTTTCTTTGCTGTTTTTGGTATTCATACATTATTGGCCAAGATCCTTGAGAAGAAGAAAAGTCTTTCATCTGAGCATTCAGTACTTGGGCCCAGATATTATTCTAACTTGTCCTAAGAGATCATTTTTTACCACAGGTCTGCTTCTAGCTTGAATATTATAATAAAAAGAATTCTTAAGGATATAAATAGAAGAGAATCTATGCTCCTTATAGCTTAAATATCAGTTTTTCGGCATAATGCAATTCAAAATTGTCAGGGCTATTAATCCAACACAAACATTTAAATTTAAAATAGAATGCCTTTCTTTATCATGGTTTTGATGGGCTAGTCTGTCAAGAACATGTGTGTCTTATTATGAGGCTTTCAAGTAAAAGAAGCTGAACTCCAGAAGCATAGCCAACTCCCAAGTGATTATTTTACTCAAAGTGCCCTAAAACGCTGGGAGTTTACACGTAAAATTCTAAGCTAGTTAAATATGCAATTGTCATTCAAAAGTAGTGAATGAAATATCAGTCATTAGAATCATCATTAAACATAGATCTGTTCCCTTACCTTTAAACTCACAAATAAACCTTTAGTTTGTATGTCTGTAATGAGATTATGTGAAGAAAACTATAGGCAGTGCCTGCGCTGAGGAAGCACATATGCTTGTCTGTCCATTTGCACTAGAGTAACTGCATTTTGAGGTTGTAGGTTATGTATTTTTGCTTTAATTGTGGGAATTGTCTAAACTTTATTTAATTTATGTATAATTGCACTACAAAGCGCTCTCTTTATCTAGAATTTTGGTGCACTTTACACTTCTGTATTAATCTGCAATTATGTTATAGCAACTGCATTTCAATTATAAAGGCATGTTTCTTTCAAAACTGCAGTTCCAGTCATGGATTCATCTAGTGTCCAGCTCTGAGACTACAATAAAGCCAGTATCCCCAACAAAGAGAGTGTTAGTGTCTGTTTAACTCTCCTTTTTCCTTTTATTACATAGAGGTTGTTTATAAAGAAAAATCCTTATTACATCCAAAAAGCTATTTTAGCTCTTGTTAAAATGTCCTTCATTTACATATATATGTGTATTTCAAAAAATCAATTTGAAGTTTTTTCTATATTTTGAACAGATCCTCAGAACTTAATTTACAAGTAATTTTATTGTGCTTAACCACTGATTCAAGATGAAGATTTTTAAACATACATGAAAGTAGAAAGAATAGTGTAATGAGCTCCTGTATTCCCAACATCTACATTTTTAACATTAATACCATTTTGCCATATTTATCATATTTGTCTTAAAGTAAATCCCAGGTATTATAACATTTCACTCTTAAATATTTCAAGAAACCTTGCTAAAAAAAAAAAAATGGCATTTTCTTACATAACTACAATATTGATAGTATGACACTCAGCAAAATTAGCAATCATTTCTTATTATCATCTAATATCCTGACCATTTTTCACATTTCCCTGGTTATCTCCAAAATGTCTTACTACAGAGAGCTCCTCCTACTTTTTTCCATGCTGTGTGGTTTAATGAAGAAACAGAGTCAATGTCTTATGATATGTCCCATGTTCTGGAGTTTTCTGATTGTTAGTTTGTGGTATCATTTAACTTATTTCTTCTCTCCCTGATATTGCCTGTAAATGAGGAGTCAGATCTTAAAGTTTGATTAGATTCAAGCTTTAGATTTTTGACAAGAACATTTTAGGTGGTATTGTGTATTTGTATTGCTTCTCAAAGGAGGCACACGATGCCTGGAGGATTTTTTTAGGGAGTCTAATATTGACTAGGTGGCTCAAATAGCAATCTGCCACCTACCTCATTGTAGTGTGGACTTCCCCTCTTATACTGTAGGCTACTACTTTGAGCTCTTTCAAATATCCAGGTCTCTATAAATCTTTCACCTAATCCTTTTGCCATCCATTTGATAATAGTTGCTTGAATCATTTAGTTCACTGGGGGATGGAAAAAATGAGATTTATAATTCTGTTACTTTTGGCACATTAATTAAAATGCTTAATTAAAAAGCATTCTTCATCAACAGACAATTCAGGCATCCTAAAATACAATTTATATACTAAACTACATAGGTAAGGCGGGACAAAACCTTAATTTTTTCCTTAAATGGCAATTTTCAGAGTATCAGTTCGGTGCGCTGGCCACCTCCAAGGGTGATAAATGAGTTTTGAGATTTTTTTCCTTTCTCTGTCTTCTTTTTCTCATTATCTTTGTGAACTCATGGGCTTTTACATACTCAATATGTTTCAACCAATTGTAGTCATTATTATTATTATTATTCTTGGCTGTTCAAGTTGTCCCACCTTTGGGCAGTGGGAGCCCTTTACAATGGCATGTCCTCAAAAGGTCTTTGATAGCTTCCTTTCCTTTTGGCACAATAAGGATGTCCCAAGCTTACCTTGTGCTTTTTTAACCCGGACCAAGAATCAGCCATCCAAAGACTCAGAGTTTCTCTTAATGGGGAAATTACCAATTATTTTCTATTCTAAAATACTTATATTTCAAAATTAATCTTAATTTAACTACATTGTCAGGTTGAAAATCAAGTTATTTCAAAGACTAAACACCTACTTATGTGCCGCTCACAAAAGACATTTTAATTATAACCACCAGGCACACACACAAGTAAGATTATCAAAGCACTTTGGGCATTTTCTCACTGGTTCTGCAATACTCCCATTAAATTGATACAAGACAGTTTTATCCCCATCTAACAAGGTGAGCTGAATAGAAAAGCAGAAATTTAATTGTTCAGAATATTAGATGCATGTAAACCTTAAGGCGTCTCACTAATAACAAAAAGCTAGTCAAAGCTTTAAAGAAATTGTACAAAGCAGTCCAAAATGTATTATGCAAATTATACTAATGGCAGTTATTCAATTAAAGTTGAGTTAAGTAATTTAAAAGAAGTGTTTTGATCATCATTTAAAAATTTTATTCCACATAAAAATAGGTAAGCATTGACCAGGGATGTAATATCCTGGCTAGAGCAAACATTCATTTATTTATTCAGGCAATCAGTATTTATGTGCCTAGAAATATGAGACGCTATCATTTAGTCCTTACAGCTGTGATGTTTTAAATTAATTTCTACAGATAGGACACTTTTTCTGTGGCTTTAAATCAATCACAATTGAACTATTCCACAACTGTCAAAGGTAGGATTACTGTATCATGATATATTCAAAAGACTTAGACATATGAAGAAGAAATTGGCCTAATTTCCCAAGATATCAAGTCCCCTGAGGTCCTCGGCACTTGGCAATCGATAGTCCCTTGTTTTCACTGTGGTTTCGGTTAGGTTTTCAAGCAATAAATCTGTTTTATTCTCATTTTGGTTGCCAACTTGTCATTATCACCATCCCAGACAGCCCCAGCCACCTCATTGTCAGGCATCTTTTGTACCAAAGAGTAAATCTGAGCCAAACGTATTCTTCCCCAGAGGAATTGCTATGACTGAACGGTCCAGGAGACTTTCAATAGGGGAATTTTTTCCATTGGATTTTGCCTCTTTGTCAACAAACACCTTGTCACTAGAGCTGTTACTTTCACTGTTACTTTTCAAGTGTTGCCTGACAGCTTGCTTCTTCAATTTACAGGGCACCATTGTGGAAAGAGCCCTGTTATAGGAAGTGAACATTCCATCTCCCTCTAAACCTCTTTCTGAACTATCACATGTGATCTTGCATGAGTGGCTGACCTTCAGTGACCCTCAGTTTGCTCATCTCCAGATGACCTTTGAGGGTCATAATGACTCCAACTTCTTTCCCAACTAAGGTTACATATGTCTCTCCAAAATCTTTCTGTAAATCCACACTGGCAAAGGAAAACACGCTCAAGGTCAGATCCAGGCTACTTTCTTCATTTGCATCACTGTGCTTTGGTTCTTTTCAGCTGGTACAAACTCAATCAATAAAATTAAGTAGAGACTTTAGGAAAACTGACTGAAAAAACAATTGGGGAGTTAGAAACCAGCATCAACGTGACTTTTTCAAAATAGATAGGCTGCCAAATAAAATTCACTGAATTTATCAGAAATCATCTAATTCCTTAACGTTTTTGCAGGGATAATGCCTTGCTTCAAAGTAACTTAAATGGTATAGGCCTACAGATTCCATGTCCTGATTATGGTTGTAACCTTGGAGGTTCTGTAGCAAAATAGCAAAGAGCATGTGCTCTAGAGCCAAACTATGCAGGTTTAAACCTTACTCAATCACTAATTAGCTGTGAAAGTATGGGCAAGTTACTTAACCTCTCTTTGCCTCAATTTCCTTATCTATGAAATGTGGGTAGTAGTACCTTCCTCATAAATAAATACAGCAAAGTTCTTAGATAGTGCATGGTACATCCATAGACCTCAATAAACATTAGCTAATATGCATCAAACCAAGGCACCATTCCTGACCAAAAAAGAAAATTTTTATTTCTTTCAACATATCACCATCACCCTTCATCACCCACCTCCAAAAGCTCACACGTCACTACATTTTTTTATAGATCACACAACACCCATGGGGACAGTTAAATTTTCAAGGCAGTCCAGTGGAGAATCCATGACTTCCAAATATTTCTAGAACACTTTCTTTAGGTTAGTACCTATCCAGTTGCAAATCAATCAAATCCACATTGGATCATTATTGCTCTCCTGAGAACTGCTCGAAATTTCTGTATCCTGGCAAGGGAAGCAATCCACGTCTTCGGCATTTTTTTTCTCCTTAAAGGTCATATCTATTTGTGGTCTTAAAAATGTATATGAATACTGTAATGTGTAAGTCTTTCCCTTTTAACAAGATACTTCAGCCCACAACTCCACCACCACAGACCTAAGCAGCTTTCACTTCCACTATTCATAACCAATGACTTGAACAAAGATCAAGCACTTCCTGGCCCCACAATTGCTACAATAGTTATAGTTTTATAAGTGGGTTTCACTAAATGCAAAATCCCCCCAAATTCCTTCACGTAGGCTGAATGTGGGAAGAAAATTAGAGTCACCTTCAGAAAAGTACTTTTTTTTTTTCTTTTTTGCTGTGAGGACTAGAGCTTGAAACTATAAGAACATGCCTGAGGCTTATTTGCTTGTAAATTATAAATAGATTCACATTTATAGTTCAATAAATCACTCTGGAAGTTTCCCCAGCAGCTTTCAGGAAAACAGTTTTCTCAGGTGCTTACATGAAATGATTGAGGCAAAATGGATTTTTCTACACTAAATGTTAATTCTGGTTCACATATTAAAGCATGTATTTTTGTGAGGATATAATGTGATACTGTATCCCTCTTAGCTAGTTGTAACCAGGAGACAATGGATTAATTCACCAATTTGGAAAACTTTGCCTAGATTACAGCTGACCAAAAAAAAAGGGTAGGAGGTATTCTTACCTCAGAAGCTACCAGATATTCTTAGGAAAGTAGTGGGGGGATGTGTTAGGAGGCCTTGTGGTGAATGAGAAGAGAAAATTATTACAATAAACCTTTTTATTAACACTCTATTTAATAAATTCACTGGCATGCCCCTTCAAATTAAAAGGCTTTTCCACTTAGACACAGTTTAACATTAAGAAAAACATAACCTTTCGTAGAAGGAATAAAATAGCATCAGTTTAACAACAACCGTTATAGGGAAACTATCTAGTTGTAGAATACAAACTGTTTCTCAGCAATGTTGTCCATCATGACAACGATAATGATGGCGGCAGCGGAAGTTGATGGTGCCCCACTCTGTTTACCACTTGGAAGCACAGCAGCTGCTGTATGTGTTGGCTGTGTTAAAAAATGATTCAAGAAGACAATGTAGATGATACAGGCAAACTGTATTTAACACATCACAAAGTGGAGAGTCTCCATTCAGAGAACTGCAAAATGGGGCAGGAGGCAGGTAGCTTCCATAGGATACAGAATAAAGAACAAGAAAAAGAAAAAGAGAAAGTATCTGATTGGCTGGGTCCACATCGTCAACCTTGTTTTGGTTGAGAAGGAACGAGAAGAAAGTAAGTATAAAATCCACAGTTGGTTTGGTGTTTGGGGTTTGGCTGACTGGAGAGACTGTGTTTCTGGTCAAGAGGGGTATTTAAAAGGACATGAAAGTTACTTAACTTGTGGTTTGCGTAAGTGGCATCCTGGACAGGAGCAGCTCCATCTTGGGCCTAGAAGTTTATTTCAACAGCTGATAACAACACAATGGAGAATTGGCCACTCTTTATGTGGGTATGTATTGGGAGGTGGAGGAGGGGGCAGATAATGCAGCCTCTGATCAATAAGTGACTGATGTTGCTACAAAAGACTGACCCCCACCCCCAGGTGGGGCCATTCTGCAGCACATTTCCTGGCCCCAATCTCCCACAAGGGAAAGCTAATCTCTAACTCACACTACCCCCTTGTTTAGTTTTTCCTCTCTGCCCTATCCCTGCTTCTCTCACTCCACTTCTCCAGAGAGCACTCTCCCAATAAATAACCTGAACAAGAAACTCCACATCAGTCTTTTTCTAGCAAATCCAACCTAAAAGAGTTGGTATTGCATGTGGTCCCAGGAAGCAATGCTGAAGGTGGGACCCTACATCACTAGCCTCCTGGTTGTATTTAGTCACATCATTGGTGGGAGGTGGAATGCTACTAGTTCCTGGTGTGGTGATTGCTAAGACCTTTATCTGTGGAGAACTGGGATGGGAAACAAGTGGAAGAGGTGCATTAACTGGTGCGATGAGACAGGCATTTAGAAGATCTGTGGGAAATAGTAAGTGTAAGAACTGGAGGATTTAATAAAAAGAGAAAATGACTGGCAGACCTATTAATCAACAATTTAAAGCAAGGCATGCGAGAAAAGCAAGAAAACTCTTCGGCAGTTTTTATAGTGACCATCTTCTGCAGCTGGAAGACTTAATTGTAAGAATGACGGAAGATGAGAAAAGGTTGACTTCCCAGCAAGGTCAAAGTCTGGGCCTCGATGGGAAAGGAGTGGGACCCTGAGGATTGGGATGCAGATATCTGGGTACATGCTCTTGAGAACCTTGAACTCCTGAGGGTCTGCAGTGGAGGCCCACTCCCCACTTGTCACGCGGGGTGTCATGCGGCGTCTCAGCTCCCGCTCCCCACACAAGAACACAGGATATGGTGAGGCCAAAAAGGAACATCCACAGAGCCATACGTAGGGGAGTCATACCACTATAGTCTCACTGGAGGCTAGATTCACACAACATGCGACCTACTATCTGCTTTTCTGCCAACCGACCTACTCTCTGACTTCCCTCGACTCTCCTCTACTTCCCAATGTAGCCTTGGCAGTTATGTTAGTGGCCAATGGCTCAATGGTTACAGCTGACGGCCAACTACCCACAGCTCCATGTGAGGCCAAGAGCCTGGAAACTGCTCTCTGGGGCTCTGTCCCCACACCATTGTTGCAAGGTAGAGTGCCTTCCCCCTCCACACTCTTACTTGAAGAAGGTTTACCTCACTCAGGAGCCTCACTAGGCAATGCTTGCCCTTCTCATAATCTGCCACCCACATCCCCTCCTGTGCATTGCACCCATGATCACACCCGTATCTCAGCATAACCCAAAGGAGGAACTGCTGGGTGTACAGAAGATAAAGGGATTGTCTTCCCAAGCAGCCATGTGGACCAGGCTAATATGGATCAGCAGAAGCTGGGGAAGATGGGGGGTGGGGGGTGGGGGAGGAGGCAGAGAGCAGAGTGGAGCGGATCAGGAAAGAGAGATGGGGTGCATAACATGACTTACATGATAGAAAGGATTTCTTCTGGGTTTCCATTGCTATTTGCTGTTAATCTGTGGGATTTATCACTTATTCCTGGGGTTGCAAACTGCTTGGTCAGCATAACTTTGCTTATGTATATTTGTTAAATTTGAATGCTTTTCTGCAGACCCCACCACTCCACCGCTCTATTATATGTAGTTGCTTTGTTACTTCCCTGGCCCTTGAAGATACTTGTTAGTTATCCTCCTCTTCTCTCTGCCCCTTTGCTTTCAAGCATCAATTAAAATTCTTTTTATTGCTTTTTGAAACTTCTGAAATGACTTCTTGACTTTTAATCTATTTCTGTACCCATTTAAATTTGTGTTTGTCTTTTTGTACTTAAATTGTATCATAGCTTAACTTATTCATTCTTACCAAAACTTCTAGTCCTCCCAATTGCCTTCTGTAACTTTTAGACTATATTATCTCGTTTATGTGTGAACTTAGTTATTTGTCACATGTATATTTACAAAATGATATCTATAATAAACATGGAATTTTTCAGATAACTTCCCACTAAAATCTTTATGTATTATTAATGATTGATTGATTACATGCTATTTATTTATCAGGTACCTTGCATTATTTCATAATCCTTACAACAACCCTGTAAAGTAGTTAATATTATAATCTCCATTTTACAGGTAAGAGAAAATGAGAAGAAGAGGTTAAATAACATATTCAGTTCATACATCTAGTGATTGAAAAAACTGGACATGAACTTGATTAATGAGTCCAGAGCTCATGCTCTTAATTACCACTTTGTTCTAAAATTCCAGTTACTACCTTGTAAGTATTGTTGGCTAATTCTAGAATAAACTCTTAAATCTCACAGTCAGTTATAGCCTTAAAAATTTAATGAAGTTTGGAAAGACAACTGTTTCACAAAATGGTTTGACAGCTTTTGTTTGCTATTTTCCAAAATATGCAAATAGAAGAGGAGGAAAAGAAAATACTTCTAAAACAAAGAAAAGCCCATCTCCTTTAAGCTCTCTGTCCTTGTTGACCTACTGTTTAATTCTTTTGTCTCTCAAATTCCTCTGCATCACTTTTATTTATAGTGATTAAAACTACCAAATACAATGAAAAGAATCTCATGTACGTATATCTAAAATGAGGTAAGTGCCAATCATAAGAATGTTTGCAATTTGTCATTAAACCTGTCAGTATTGTGGCAATGCCATCCTTTAGATAAAGCCCAACCTCCAACACATGACCAAGAAAGTCTCACCTGATCCAGCTCCAGCCTACATTTCCAGTCACACTGATACAGGAGAGCCCCCTCACTATAAGAATTTTAATTCTCCTTTTCCCTAGTTTCTTAGCTCCCTAGTCCCTAGTCCTAATCATTTTTAAAATCACTTTCTTGGTCTTAAACCAGGTATTGCTCCTAGCCTAGATCATGGAGTGTCTCTCACCCCCTGCTTCAGATAACTACTCAGAAGCCTGTGACTTAAGCTTGTTGATTGTAATCATTTGTAGCCAAGAATTCTCTCCAGGCCATCCCGGACCCAACTCCTGGGTGAAGAATGCCACCTGAGATGAAGCTAAATGGACTTTGAGTCATGCTCCTTGGGCCAGTGCTTTTAATCTATTAACCAAAATCTATCGCTCCTCGTCTAGGGGCCATTGGGATACAAATAATGCCCCAGCAAGGCTTCCAATACACCCTGACCAAGGAGGCCAATGCAGTCTTCCAGGCAGATCCCGAGACCCCAACCTCTCATCTAAGATCAGAGAAGGCAAGAGTTCTGTGGATCCCTGATAGGCAGGGACAATAGCAGGAAGCAGATAAAGAGGAGACCTCCTGTCCCTCAACTTCCCCTAGAGATTTATGGGGATCACGCGTCTCAGGTGAAATGAGGCAGGCAGTGTAATGCAGGGTCTCTGGTCCCGCTCCCCACACAAGAACGCAGGATATGATGAGGCCAAAAAGGAACAACAACGGAGCCATAGATAGGGGATTCATACTACTATATACTCAATGGCAACTGATCGAGACACAAAAACAAATATCTGCCAGTACCCCAATGAGGGGTCTTCCTGCACCCCCATCTCGCTGGTGGCCAGGCGAGACACAGGAAGTAGGATCAACACGATCTGCAATCCACAATCTGCCTGTTAACCACACTTGTTAACCGCAATCCACTCTTGCTAGCGTAGCCACGGCAATTATATTAGTGGCTAATGGCTAACTGCTTATAGCTGATGGCCAACTAGTTACAGTTGATGGCCAGCTGGTCAAAGCTGATGGCCATCTACTACCCAAGCCAGCACCTTTCCACATGAGGTCGAGAGCCTGGAAACTGTTCTCTGGGACTCCATCCCTACAGGCAGTTAGAGATAGGAGTGGGGTTTCCAAACATTCCTGCATGTTCAACATGGCCCATAGAGAACAACCACTCAGAGACCTCCCTGAAACCGCCCCTCTATGCCCCAATTTTCCCCTTATCTACCATAACCATTAACCATTATGAAGACACTAGAACACACAAGCTACCTAACTAGATTAGACCAATCACTAACACCTGTACAGTAAAGGCTACAACGACCTTGATCTCACCTTAGCCTCATTATACCATCATTATAAAATCATGCATATGCCCAGAAGTTCATTAATATTGTTGTGCGGGGCTGCCTGCGGGGTCTCAGCTCCCACTCCCCACATAAGAACACAGGATGTGGCTAGGCCAAAAAGGAACACCCATGGAGCCATAGGTAGGGGAGTCATACCACTATAGTCTCACTGGAGGCTGGATTTACACGACGTGCGACCTGCTGTCCGCTTTTCTGCCTGTCAACCGACCGACTTGCTAGCAGCAATCCACCCTGCTAACTGCAATCCACTCTTGCTAGCTCAGCCACCATCTTCTTGCTAGCCCCCACTTGCTGCTAGCATAGCCACGGCAGTTATATTAGTGGCCAATGGCTCACTGGTTAGAGCTGACGGCCAACTAGCCACAGCTGATGGCCATCCAATCACAGTTGATGGCCATTTACTACCTGAGCCAGCACCTTTCCATGTGAGGCCGAGAGCTTGGAAACTGCACTCCTGGCTCTGTCCCCACAAATATCATTATAACAGACTGAATTCTGGGAAGGAACATGCACAGTCTAAAAAGACAAGGTAATAGCTTCTTGTCAATCACAGGTGCCAATCAAGTGGCCCCACCAAGTGGAGAGGAGTAGCCCATCCTAGAGAAATGAAAAGAAGACCACCAAGTCCCCGTTAGTCGAGGCCCTTGAGCCACTTCTTTGTGCTCAGTCCTGCACCTATCTCTTTGGAGTGTACTTTCGCTTCTAATAAACTGTTCTTTCACCACTGTATTTCTGTGTCTCGTTCAATTCTTTGCTCAAGACGCCAGGAACCTGGACATCGAGCCAAAGAAGGGCCTGTTCTCTGGTAACAACACCTGCCTTGTTCACCTTCTTCGAACCATTTTAATGTTTGTTTTTTTGTTTGTTTTTTCAGTTCTCCCAAGGAGCCCATTGCTCCCCATCCCAGGACTTTCACATTCACTTGTTCTTATGGTCAGAAGTCATCTCTCAACTGTTTGCTTCCTTCTGATATAACTTTGTTCTTTTCTTTCTTATCTCAGCTTCAATTCAGGTCCTCGGGGAAGTCTATCTTGTACCTTGCAGACTAGGTTAGATTCCAACATCTCACACTATAATTTTGCTCCGTAGTAATCATTAGTCTCCCCAGATGGACTATATGCTTTGTGAGAACAGCCCCATCTTATACCCAGCACTGTATCATGTACAGTCTCTGCATCATGAGTCTCAATATTTTTTCCTAATGAATGAACATAAAAATACAGTGGTACCTCAGTTTTTGAACCGAGGTTGACGTTCTCTGTTGACGAATATTTTGGTTTATGATCCTAAATTTTATGGATCTATGGTATCATTAGATAGTAAAACTCATGCTAAATTTGAAGTTTTAGGGGTGGATTTTAAAGGTCTGGAAAGGATTAATTCATTTTGCATTACGTTCTATGGGGAAACTGTGCCTCAGTTTTCAAACGTTTCAGAATTCGAACAGTCTTCTGGAACAGATTACGTTAGAAAACCGAGGTACCACTGTAAATGAATAAATGAAGAGAGAATGGGCCATAGCCAGAAAATTCTGGCTAATTATCACAGGTTAATTTTACTGGCTTCTCTCTGCCCCCACCTTGAACCCACTTATTCCTTAACACCACTTCTCTTCGTTTTCCTGAGTGGTTAGGGTTCCATGACTTAGGCCTGGGTAGAGTTGCAAATGGCTGCATACCATGGAAGAGCTCATGCTGCTTCTCCTTCAACTGTGCCTGAGCACGCAGTTTTAGCCCTCAGTGATTAACCCTGTGACACCTTTCAAGCACCCTCCATTCATTATTCAATAATATGCACAATCCTTTAACCTAAACTTTCTCGTTATCTGTAATTACTCTTTGAGGCACATGAGATGTTAACAAGAATAAATACAATTATCCAGCTTTGCAATGAGAAGCCATATTTATTGATACTGTGACTGGGGAGTCACTAAATATAGACGTGATAATCTTAGGCTTAGTTCCAGCACAACCAGATGATTAAAAGACCCCTTTTCCAGAAGACTGAGCCAATTGAAATCAGATAATTACGTCATGTTTTTATGAGTCTTAGTCTGGGATATAAAGGAGGATTATTATTAAGAGATGTTATCAAAAAGTATTGAGAACTGGAGGCAGAGGTCTGGTAATTGCAGTAGCAACAGTTGAGAGAGGCAGACTTAGAAAACAAAAAGGAAAGAAAAGCAGCAGATCTCTTCTCTCCCCATCCCATTTGCAGCACCAGGGAAATAACTACAGAGCATAGATTTGTCCAAGATTCCTACCCTGCCCCACTCCCCCACCCTACTCAATTCTATCTCACAGACCATGGAATCAGATGGCTCTGAGAACCAGTCTCTTTCCACTTCCCACAGCTACTACACAATAAACTGGTTGACATCGTTTCTCTCCAAACCTGCTGCTGATCTGTTGGGGGAGTTCCTAAACCTGGCTCTGCCAGTGTCTCCATATCATCTGTACAAACCGCATACTGAAGTTTCAGGGAGGAAGACATTTACTTTAGCACAGCAAAGTCTCCCTAACTCAAGGAAATTATCTTGCAAAAATGTGCCCTTGATTATAAAAGATGTATTCATCAGGATTGTCACAAATGACAGAAACCAAACTCACACTGTCTTAGGCAAAAAAGGTACTGTGTTAGTCCACAGATGCTGGTAAGGTCAGATCATTATAGCTGGAGCCAGTTGCTCAAATGACCTAAGCACTCTCTCTCTCTCTCTCTCCCCTCCCTCCTTCACCCCTTCCTCTCTGCTTGTCTCCCTCTTCCTCTCTCTTTCCCTCTCTCTGTCTCCAGTTCTACATTTCTCTCTGTGGGATTCAGTCTCAGGCAGGCACTTCCCAGGGAGTGGCAAAATGACTCACAGCTGCATCATTATTATGTCTTATCAGCTTAATAACTCTGACAGAGAAAGGGAGTTACTCTTTCTCAATAGTACTAGCAGAAATCTCATGATGGAGTATTATTTTGATTGAGATCAAGTGTCCATCTCTGAATCAATTAATGTAAACCAAGGGATGAGATTGGCCAGGCCTGGATCACATGACTGAGAATGGGGTCAGCGTCACCCACACTTAGAACTGGGAAAGGCTGTTGCCCTAAGGAAAAGCAATTTGCTGTACCAGAGAAGGGAAAATGAGTACCAGGATGATAAGATGTGTCCTTTCCAGGAAGCACAGGTCTTTCTACTCTGGAGATATTTATTTCTCTGCCTCATCCCTCAGTTGGATATTTTGGCCCTGTGGACAAAAATGGGGACATATACTAAACATGACAAGCTCAGGGGAGGCCTACATGGCAGGCCTTACAAACTCAGAGACCAAAAGTAACCACGTAGGATAGGCTGAACATAAAAATTTCTAACTGAAAATGGGTTATGGCAGGTAGTCACATCCTAGGCCTGTAGCTTCCTTGATAAAGGTCAATCTTTACCTTAAGTGAGCCTGCCTATTGTCTTTTTGCATCTAAGATAACATACCTTTGAAATGTCCAAGTAATCTCCTTTTCTAGACCCCCAAGGGCACACCAACCACACCAGAGCAGGGACTGGAGAACCCCTCATTGTCATCTTGTTCCCCAAATACTATCTCTATGTGCTGTAAATGTTAGTTATTATTTACCCTGTATCCACCAACATGAAAGAAGTATTTGTCTCTCCACTTCACTTTTTATCCAATCCCAGAGATTTTCCCATTTTGTTTTCTTCTGCCCGCTTAATGGATTCTATGTAACTCTCCTTACATCTTCTCCTTTGATCCTAATGTGTAAAATAAGCTGCAAAACTGCAATTCTCTGGATCATTTTCTCAATTTTTTGAGATTTTGCTTTCTGACAATTGTCGTCAGTTTGGCTCAAATAAACTCAAAATTCTCTACAGGTTTGGGTGTTTTTTATATTGACAGCCCACAGTTTTTCCCTCATTGGTTCTCCTGCAACAATAACAAGGATAGCTCGCCCCTTCTATGGTACTTAGTATCTGCTCGTCACATGTTTTTACTCATATGTTCATCACAACTCCATACTATCATTACCCACATTTTATAGATGAGAAGCCTGATGCACAGAGAAGTAAGGTAATTTGCTATAGTAAGTGGCAGAACCGGGTGGGTGGGTGGGAGACAAATTCAGCAGACTGGCTCTAATAGGTACCATCCATCTTGCTATTTTGCTTTGTAATACAGTTTTCTTTTGTTTCCGTTTTATACAATTACAGTATTACCTCGGTTTTCGAACATCTCTGTTGACGAAAATTTTGGTTTATGAATGCCGTAAACCGGAAGTAAATGCTTCGGTTTTCGAACACGACTCAGAAGTCGAATATGTCACACAGCTTCCCCTGAGTGCAAGATCCTGAGGCCTAGCTGTCAGCTGTTTTCCAATGTTTCAGAGCTCGTGGATTACGTTAAAAAACCGAGGTACCACTGTAGATTGTTTAAAGCATGGACTCAAAAGCAAGGGTGATACCTGAAAATCTTTTTCACACCAGGTTTACATTGAATTCTAATCTCAGAGCTCAGTGACTCTGTAGTGGATAATGGTAATTGAAAGTTCTTAAGATTTTTACATGTTGAATTTTTTTTTTTTTTAAAGATATTATTGGGGAAGGGGAACAGGATTTTATTGGGGAAAAGTGTGTGCTTCCAGGACATTTTTTTTTTCCAAGTCAAGTTGTTGTCCTTTCAATTTTAGTTGTGGAGGGCACAGCTCAGCTCCAGGTCCTGTTGCCATTGCTAGTTGCAGGGGGTGCAGCGCACCATCCCTTATGGGACTGGAGGAATTGAACTGGCAACCTTGTGGTTGAGAGCCCGTGCTCCAACCAACTGAGCCATCCGGGAGGCAGCTCAGTTCAAGGTGCTGTGTTCAATCTTATTTGCAGGGGGTGGAACCCACCATCCCTTGCGGGACTCAAGGAATTGAACTGGCAACCTTGTGGTTGAGAGCCCACTGGCCCATGTGGGAATCGAACCGGCAGCCTTTGGAGTTAGGAGCATGGAGCTCTAACCGCCTGAGCCACCAGGCCGCCCACATGTTGAATTTTTTGACTTGACCAAAAAAGCCATGGAAATAGCAAAAGTCTTAAAAATGACCTCCTCTATAACAGTGTTTCTCAAACTTCACTTATTCACAAACAACTTCACAAATTTTACTATATCCATATACCACGCTATCATTTACCTGGTATTTTTATTTAACTTGATCTTAAATTTACTCATTTTTTATTTAGCTCTTACTCAAGTCTGATATTCCTGAAATCATGGACTTGACATTCTAATTATCTTTTTCCTAAAACGTATTAAAAGTAAACACCTGGGAGAGCAAATAAAAATCACAGTGAAATAATACTCATATTGCTGATAAAATTTAAAAAATTGACTCCAGCACAACCAAATCACTCATTGATGGGAATATAAAATAGTACCACCACTTTAGAAAAAATTGTCTGCTTCTTATAAACCTAAAAAATATACCTACCTTATGACCTGACACATACAATCCTACCCAAGAGAAATGAAAATATCTATATACAAAATGACTTGTATAAGAATGTTTATAGCAGTTTTATTCATAATGCCTACAAAATGGGAATCAAGAGAATGAAACAAACTGTGATGTATTCACATAACAGAATATTATTCAGCAATATAAAGGAATGAACTATTGATGTGTAGAACAATGGGGATGAATTAAAAAATAGACTGAGTAAAAGAAGACTTACACAAAAGAGTACATACCATGTGAATCCATTTATTTGATTCTAGGTTCTAGAGTAGGGAAACTTTTCTATGGTGAAAAAATCAGAACAGTGGTTGCCTGAGAATGGGGGTAAGGACAGAGATTAAGGAGGAACAGGCATAAGGGAGCTTTCTGGGGTGATAGGAATATTTTCTATTTTTATAAGGGTTTGGGTTACACAGGTATATGAAAGTATTTTGTCATACTCAGTAAATTTTACTCATGTAGAAAAATAAACTATAAACAAATAGAACTCTCATTAGTGACGTGCATGCTGAAGGGACTTAGGAAAAATGCACCGATATCTGCAACACATTAAAAATAAAAGAATTGACGGCTGTATCAAGGGACTGACAGAAGGTTAGATATTCGATAAAGCAAGGGTAGTTAGTACAATGCTAGTGGGAGAACCTAGGTGGTAGGTTTTCGGGTGTTCAGTGTAGAATTGGCTGTATTTTGAAATTTTCCATAATAAAATGTTGGATGAAAAGCAAACATCTAACCATTAAAATAAACTGTTGTCATAAAATGCTTGAAAGCATTTCACCTCCCACCACTAGTGCAGGTTCACAGCCTGCAAACACTGCTATAGCAGAAACTTGCTTTTCCTGCCGTCTAGAGTTGCAAAAGAACGTTATTCCAGCTTTGTTTAAGCTTATAAAGCTGAGCGAAAAATTTATGATTTAGGTTCATATCAATCTTTCCACTTTTCACGTCAAAAATTACACATTTCCTCCAATTTGTCTCAATTCCAAGCTTTTCTGAAACAAAGGAACAACTGACTAAAATTTGTAAATGAGCCCTATTCTCATTCAGGAAAGTCATTCTTTAGGAAAAGAGAGGGATTTGACTTCTGGAAGTCTTGGTCACTGCACAAATATGTCTCCAATTTAAGGGCATGATGGAAAAAATTAAAGCTGACAATTATGGAATTTCATATGTTTCATAAGTGCCACCACTTAATCCATTGCCTGAGATACTGCTAAAGTTCAGCAGGAAAGGTTCAGTTGTATGCAGTTATCCAATATTTGAATCCAGTGACAACCTACATCAATAGTGATTTGGACTAAAATATTTTTTTGACAAATTAATGACAGTCATTCACAAGGTTTAAAGAATAGTTCTTAATCAGAAGAAACTGAGAACGCTTAGAACAGCAGAGCAATCAATATAAAACAAATTAGCATAGGAGATTTGGAGTACAGTCAGAGTAAACAAAACGAATTATTTTTTTTTTAGTAGTGGCAATTATTATCTTGATCAAGGGGAAGAAAACCCTGAAGACAAATATTCAGCAGTCTGAAAGAGTTTGAGTAGCTATTAGCATGGGTTAAATCTGTGGAAGAAAAGAAAATGGCACATGGGCTTTCTACTTGCTATGGTATCCAAAAGTTCGATGTCTATAAAATGCAGAAATCATTCTATCAATAATTAGGCATTCATAATGACTCAGTTTATTAGAATTGTAATTCAAATGCAAGCTTCCATTTTACATACTTTAGCATTAAAATGAATAAATTAATTGCTGTTAGGAAAGAAACCCTGCAATGCTGTTTGCTTTATATCTGTGTAAATGTGTGTAAGCTAACAGAGTAGGAATTAAATCTACGTTTTTTTCATATAATATCTACATGAAAGTCATATTTATTAATTACCTAAATGAGATCTATTTTTAGACAGACTAATGATAAGTTTATTTGAATTTAAAAAATGGCAGTGATGCAAAAAGAAAAATTATCAATCAAATATTAAGACTAGGAAAATATCTTCAAATTGTCCCCTAAGGGAAGAGGCCAAACCTCTATGGCTATACCAAACATAAATTTCAGATAGCTTAAAAATGTCAAGCGAGGCTCCTGCCAAAAAAACCAGAGTAAGGAATCTATGAATTTGGTCTTGATATTTACCATTTGGCAAAAATGGAAAACTCGTGTTGAAATGGTGTGATGAATCGACACACCACAAACATGGCCAGGATCATGAATAATGCAGTGGTACAGATGCTAACCAGACTCACACAAGGATACTTCCATTTATTTTTCATGGGTTTGGAAAACTGATCTTTAAAGTGGTCCCAGGTGAATGTCTCCTTGGCCCAACAAATCTCTGAAAGTACTTTGATTTTCTTTGCATACAAAATGAATCTACCCATTGTGGTTATGCCTCTTAATTGACAAAATGAAGAGATGGGAAGTAAGGCAAGTTTCTGATCAAATTAATGTGCCAGCTCTCTGAATTATGGAAGACCTCTTACAAATCCCAAATGGATCATATAATTTTTCTAGGACTAGTTTTTAAGAAGTGAATGAACAATAGAATCAACTCTGACAATCCAGGGCTAAAATGAATTGCTATAGGATTTCTTCTTAAGCTCCCCAAGCTGGAATAATATTTTTACCCTCCCCTGTATCATGCCAGAGAACTTTCTCATGATCCTGTCTCATCCATTCCTGTCCTCCTCTCTCCTTTGCACACTCCTTCAAGTCCTCCACTCTCTAGAAATTACCTATGAACAGGAACATAGGAAAACATTGGAGCCAATTGGAATGGGAAAGCACTATGCGAGCATATGAAAAGATGCTCAATGTCACTAATCATCAAAGAAATGACAAAACCACAGTGAGATATCACCTCACACCTGTCAGAATGGCTAGCATCAATAAATCAACAAACAAGTGTTGGTGAGGATGTGGAGAAAAGGGACTCCTCGTGCCCTGTTGGTAGGATTGCAAATTGGTGCAGCCACTATGGAAAACGTTATGGAGGTTCCTCAAAAAATTAAAAATAGAACTACCTTATGACCCAGCAATTCTATTTCTGGGTATTTATCCAAAGAAATCCAAAACACTAATTTGAAAAGATACATTCACAGCCTATGTTCATTGAGGCATTATTTACAATAGCCAAAATATGGAAGCAACCTAAGTTCTCATCAGTAGACAATTGGATAAACAAGTCGTGGTACATATATACAATGAAATATTCCTTGGTCATAAAAAAGAATGAAATCTCATTTTGAATAAACATGCTTTTCTTTCCACTAAAAAGGAGAATGAAATCTTACCACTTGAGACAACATGGATGAACCTGGAAGGTATTATGCTAAGTGAAATAAGTCAGACAGAGAAAGCAAATACCATATGATTTTACTTATACGTGAAATAAAAAAAAAACACAAAATAAAAGAACAAACAAAACAGAAACAGACTCATAGATGCAGGAAACAGCTGATGGTTGCCAGATGGGAGGAGGTTTGGGGGCAGGGTGAAAAAGATGAAGGGATTATAAGGTACAGATTGGTAGTTACAAAAATAGTCATGGGGATGTAAAGTACAGCATAGGGGATATAGCAAATAATATAGTAATGACTATGTACATTGCCAGGTGGGTACTAGCCTAGTCAGGGGGATCATTTCGTAAATTATATAAATGTCTAACCACTATGCTGTACACCTTAAACTAATAAAAATAACATTAAATGTCAATTGTAATTGAAAAGTTTTAAAAAGGAAGGAAAAAGGTGAACGGAAATAAGATGCTCAAATTTCCAGGTATAAAACAAATAAGTCATGGGGATGTAATGTACAGCATGGGGAATATAGTCAATAATATTGTGATGGTGTGGTATCATGTCAGATGGTTGCTGGACTTATCACGGTGATCACTTCTTGATCAATCTCAAATACGAAAACCTATTTTAAGAAGATAATTCATAATATTTTTCTGGAATATTTTAATTTGACAAGCCTCAGACAAACATCAAAAACAAGTTTATCTTAACTGTATGGACAGGGTTTAAAGGAAATCAGAACCATACCAATTATGTTGAAAAATGAATCTTTTCCATTAGAAAAATTGCACAAGTTTAAGATATGCAAAATTTGGTTTAGTGAGCCATTTCTATAATAACGATCTGGGGGTTTTAGTTGACCCCTGCTGTAGATGTATTTTAGAGTTTTGAACTACCCAGTCCACCCATAGCTCCTGCTGATAGGGCCAGCCAAAGTGGCCATGTTTGTATCATGTCCATCTATTCTCCTGCCAATGGCTGATTGGAGCAGTGTGACACAGGGTAAGCAGGACCCAGATAATCAGATTTCCTTTCCCAGGAATTTGGAATTAGGAAACTGGATCAGCTGCATTCTGATTCATTTGCTACTCAGGGTGATCTGTGGACCAGTAGCATCTATGTCAGCTGGGAATTTATTAAAAATGTATACTCCCTACCCTAGACTTATGGAACCATTATTTGCATTTTGACAAGCTCTCCAACTGATTTTGTGGACATTAAAGTTTGTGAGACACTGAGCTAGATGATGGAATGGGGAGCACTTGAAATAAAAAGTTGTATAAAATTTGGGCTAGGTTGGTTTCGTGGCCCACTGGAGCGCAGGCAAGCCAGTTACAAGGACATGTAAAGGCCATGTTGTCAAGAGAAGAGGGAGAGCAGAGCAGACCAGCAGAAAGAAGTAGAGACAAGAGGCCCTGGGGCCAGGGACTGAGGGAGTGATCCCAACTCCTTATGATCTTGACCAGTCTTAGGACCCAGAGAACTCTCACTTCACATCTGGGATGGATGCCTTGTGACCTGTGACAACATTAGATTTAACACTTCTTTAGAGCTAGTAGCTTCAGTAGGAGTCTGCTGATGACCCCTGATTGTTTTTATATGAGCTTCCTGGGTGATGGAGCTTTTATCAAAACTAAAAAAAATTGGGGAAGTTTTGTGTAAAAGGGGAGATAAATCACAGAGGACTCCACAGGGTCTGGGCCACATCCAGAGCATGGCGCTCAGTTTGGACATCTCACTTTGAAAAGGACCCTGACACGTCAGAGTCAGAGCTCCACAGAGAGGCTCCTGTATAATTGGAAACTGTCTGAAAAGCCCGAAAATGTAATCTGTAGAGGAATGGGCAACAAAAGCAGGGGTATATGGCTTATGAGAGGGAGGATTCTCAGAAAGTATGTATTGAAACAAAGAGATACTATTTTCTCATAATTTGAGGATTAAATGAAGCATTGGTCCTCTGATGTCAGAGCCAGTCCAGTAGATGGCTATTACAGTAGATGGCTAGTTGTAAGGAAGAATTTTCTTACAACTCCAATGGCATAACAGCTGTTTTGGGAGGTACCAAGTTCCCTGGGACTACAAGTGTTAGGTCAAAAGCTGAAGGCAAAGGGACCTCTTCAGAGACTTGGAAGAGGAAATGCTACTTTGAGCATGGAACTGGATGACCTTTAGAACATGTGTATCTCTAAGATTGTCCAGTTTCAGGGCTGGAATTATAAAGGCTCTTTTCTCGCTTCTGATCATGAGCTGTGATTGCTTTAGGGATCTGAGTGGTCACTGACATCCAGATTTTTCCATTTGCCTGATTCTCTGAGAACTCTGCTGAGTTTATGACAGTTGGTAAGAAGATGGTAACAACTGAGAGGGAATAAAAAGTTGTTTGAAGTCCTAGATAAAGTTGAATCTATGAGTTTGGAATGATAAAGAACAAAGCTGGTTCCATGAGTTCTAACATGGCAGAGGGTTAAAAAGTCATTAGAGGCAGAGCACCTTGAAGCTTCTGCTATCTTTCGTTCGTGATCTTAATCTCCTCTCTATTTTAATTGCTTAAAAAGTTATCCCCATCCATTAGCTAATGAACACAGGAAGTACATGCAGTTTTGTTATAATGTCCACTCAGGACAAACGTGTTACTGTATGAATCTGTTGAATAATTTAGCAAACACAGAAGATTGCACAAGGATTTGAAAAGCAGCACTTAATGTGTAAAGTTAAGGAGGAAAACCTGAACAATGGATTGCTAAAAGTCAGATTTGTTAATAGAACAGAAGATCGAAGCAAATCCAGGCACCAGAATTTGAAGCCCCCTTCTCACCATAATTACGAACATCATTTTTTACCATTCCCAAATGAGATAATTTCTTATGAGATCCCGATTTTAATTTTTTTTAAATATATTGCCTCCTAGGTTGTACACAGCCTTTCTTTCCTCATAACCTCCACTATCTCCTTTCTCTTTTTTGCTGAAATTGTTCAAAGTGTGCCGCCAACAGCATTTTCTGCCTCTCTTCAGGCTGTTCCAACCGTGGAGGAAAATCCCCAGCTCAGAAACATGTTAATCCAGCATGCATGCTCCGTAGTTTCAAGGATACAGTGTTCAGCAAACGCAGCCCAGACTAATGCAAGGAATGTGAGTAATTCTGCTTTGGAATCCATGGAGTGCTCAGTAGAATTTAGGGACAAAATTTATTTGTGTTCTGTCGCTTTTTTAACAGTGAAGTACTTTTTTTTTTTTTTTACTTTGTTGTATGACGTGGGCAATTTACAGAAAAAAACCCAAAAACGTTTAAAAGCAAAAAACCAAACCTCTGTGCCCACCACTAAGACTTAGAGATAGAATGTTACCAGGCTCTCAGAAGCCCTGGATACCATCACTGAAGACATCTCGTGTCAAAGACAACTGCCCTCCAGAATTTTTGTCAATGATTCCCTTCATAGTTATATCACTTAAGCCTGCACCCATGAATAATATATTGCTTAGTTTTACCTATTTATAAACTTTATATAATGAAATTGTTTTAGGATGTAAAGCTTTCTTTCTTGTTTTACAGCTTAATCCAGATTAAAGTTTTTCAGATTAATCTACTTTCATGTATAATTCACTTATTTTAATGGTTATACAGTATTCCATAATAAAACTATACAATAATTTCTTACTCACTGTTGATGGATATTTATGTGGTCTCCAGGTTTTTGTTATTACCCTGTTTCCCCGAAAATAAGATCTAGCCAGACAATCAGCTCTAATGCATCTTTTGGAGCAAAAATTAATATAAGATGTGGTATTATTATATTATATTATATTATATTATATTATATTATATTATATTATATTATATTATATTATATAAAACCCACTCTTATATTATAGGAAAATAAGACCGGGTCTTATATTAATTTTTGCTCCAAAAGACGCATTAGAGCTGATTGTTCTGCTAGATCTTATTTTCGGGGAAACACAGTATGAACTCTCTTCTGTGTGCCTTGAGATATACAGGTATTAAGAGTTTCTCTAGGACATATGCCTCGGACTAGAATTGCTACAGGTTATTTTTATTTCGGCTTAATAGCTGCCAACAAATGTTAGACAACTATCTCACTAGAATATATAGACAAAGGAGTTTCTCTAGAACGTAGTGGTTATTCTGGTGACACATGGGATATTTAGCTTCTATTTGAATATGAAAGTGAACTGAGATTTTCAGAAGAAACTTTGTGATGGTTTCTCAAGGACCTCTTCTGCTTATAAGTACCAGGCCTTACAAAAAAAAAAGGTAAAAAACAAAAACTACTTTTTCTGGCTCTACGTAAGCATGGATAAGCTGCACAGTGTTGTCTCATAGTCATTAATTAATATAGTCATTAATTAATGTTCTTGTTAATTTTCATTATCCAATGCATAAAAGTTAATAACGACAGGTCCCAATAAACGACATGTCCGAATAAACGACATGTCCCAAACACATATGTTTAAGTGTCATGTGGGGTCTCTGGTCCCGCTCCCCACACCAGAATGCAGGACATGGTGAGGCCAAAAAGGAACACCAACAGAGCCATAGATGGGGGGTCATACCACTATAGTCTCTGTTGACTTCAGAGACCATCTCCTTAACCACTGCGTTGTGCTGGAATCCCTGCAGGATGCAGCTGAGAACTGTAAGAAAAAAATAAAAGGATGCAATGCTAAAAGTTTAGGAGCTAAAACTTCCATAGTTTACTCAGGAAATGTTCTTAAGCTTTCCTTCAATAGATGTTTATTCTCATTTTATTTGCAGTGCTAACTTGCTTGGTTATCTAAACACCAAGTTTACAAAACAGAAGCAACAAGGAAAACGATGAGGAGCTTCTATGGAAGATAATGAGAAGCAGGAGAGCTGACAGTTTGCGCTTCCAAAAGAAAAGTAATAAAAATAATAGGTTAACATATTTGGACTCAAAGTCTAAAGACCTTTAAGACGCAGTGAAGGAGCTCTGATCATCACAATATCATGATGTGTAATGAAGCTCTTATGTCATCAATAAAATGTATAATTATGCTCAACATGTTTTATACAATGGCAGAGAAAGTGGGAGATCCAATTTGATAAAAGAATATATGGTGTTGAAAGCAGTAAGGCCTTGAGCATCTCAAATCTCAGTGGCAGAAATAAAACCTTAGTTTCTATTGGTGCTTGCTGTGACTTTAAGTTGCTTCACACAAAGGAAACGTCATGTTAGAGCTAAAGAGACCAAGATGCAACCACTTGGCTCAATGTCCAAAATGATTCCTTAAAATTCTGAGTAACAGTTTTACTATACTTTCATTATTTTGGCAGACGAGTGGTATAAATGAGAAAATAAGAGCCCAAATAATTTAGGCATTAATCTGGGATTTACAGCTCTTAGTTTAGAATGCCTCCTGAAGACTTGATTATTGAGTGGGAACACATCTTAACGTTTCTGGTCTGCCAGAAATGGAAACTGAACCACGTCAGAAGGGCCAAACATTCACTGGGGGGGAAATGACCACCAACTAGGAAATTTTCCTGTTTAGGAATGTATAGGCTCTTAAAGTCTCTGTTTCAGATACATGATGGATATCTAATCTTACATTAATCACTCCCATATTTTCCTATTGAGCTGTGTTGTTTCTAGCCATATGGCTACTAGCTACAGAAACCCTGCCAAGTTTCAAATAGCAAAGTGTTCTGCTTCAGGCAGGCCCCAGGCTAAAGAGCTCAGTATGAAACAATGCAGTGAAGCATTTCTCATTTAAGGACTTCAAAAAAGAAGAAAATGTAAAATAAAACAATACAATCTTGCTTGTCACAGGTACTTAAATTGACCGAGATATTTTCCCTTTCTCCCAGTCTCTTTGTTTGGTTTGGGCTTTCTTTTTTTTTTTGTTTTTTGTTTTTTAAATTTATTTTTTAAATTTATTGGGGTGACAATTGTTAGTGAAATTACATAGATTTCAGGTGTACGATTCTGTATTACATCATCTATAAATCCCATTGTGTGTTCACCACCCAGAGTCAGTTCTGCTTTCACCATATATTTGATCCCCCTTACCCTCATCTCCCACCCCCCACCCCCCTTACCCTCTGGTAACCACTAAACTATTGTCTGTGTCTATGAGTTTCTGTTTCTCATTTGTTTCTCTTGTTTGTTTGTTTGTTTTAAGGATTTATTATTTAGTGTTTCTAACACATTTTCACGAATCACAAAGTAATTATTTATACACACAAAAAGGATATCAGTTGGAAATCAAGGCTACGAGGTGAAATTAGATCCATACGGTTTCAAAAGAATGCAGTGTATCAAGCCTTCATTAGGTGCCAGAAAACAGGGCAAAACACTCATTTTACATGTACTAGGTGACATTTAGTCAAATAGAATCACAATCAGGCATTGTGCACAATGAGATCATGAGAATTAGAGAATAAGAATATTCAGTCTGGAAAACATGCAAATCAAATATCTGAGATGCAAATGTTTTTTCTAAAACTAAGTTTTTAAAGGAGGCTATTTCTGGTGGAGTTTTGGAGCCACAAGAAAGGAAGCTACCTCTTCAGGGTGACTTGTTGACTAAAGAATAACAGCAGTTTATTTTTCTTTAGTACTTTGACCAAGGAGGGAACTGGTCTAGAGCCTGGTCAAAGACTGGACATGGACAGTTTATGAGGCATCAGATTCATTGACAAGCTCAAAGTAAATGGGGATTTCCTGGTTCAAGGGTAATGCTATGTTTTGGGCTTTTGTGGCCTCATATCATCTCTTTGGTTATCATTGAAATCCTAAAAGAATGAAGCACTAAAGTAAAAAATACAATCTGAACCCTTAAAGCTTCAAAAATCCTCCCTTTTAAAAGAAGGAAAAAACATTCACACTAAGGAATATAATTTTTCCATAATTGGGAAAACTATGACTATTGTTTTTCTGAGGTCAGTTCTCTCATCAGAAATAAAAGATGGGTCTTCTGATCATCCAGGGTATCAACAGTCCATTAAAGTAAAACTGAATACAGGAATATCTAAATTAACGGATGAAAAGAGGCATACTGAATATTTAACTAATATAGGTTATATTCCCCACCACCAAACCTTTACCAAAATTTCTAAGGAGTATCCACTTGAAGAGATGTACTTCAATTCCTTTTCACGCTGACTTCTGGTATAACCAAAGTCCAAGGAGTTGAAGAGAAATGAAAAAAAAGATGAACAAAGGGAACTGAACAATCCAAAACCTTGAACCATCCCCAGTGCCTGTGTTAGGTTGTGCAAATTGTAGTAACAATGTCTGGGCTGCAACAATGAAATTTATTTAGAACACCTTGTGAAATTTATAAAGTTAAAGAGATTTCTTTTTTCTTTCTTTCTTTTTTTTTTTTTTTTAAGAAGTAACAATAGCGAGCTTGGTGATTCACTTTGGTTCAACTCTAACATCCCCATAAACTATAATTTATGACTTAACCAGGTATACAATAAAATGATCATGTTTTATGATGATTTTATTTCAATTAGAAGATTTGATTGCTAGTCATAATGAAAATAAATCTGCAACTTGTTTACAATCTCATATTTGAAAATAAGTAAAAATTCTGTGCAAACACATAAAAGGGGATTTTACCATTTTCATTAGCAAAAAACTTCTGTGGGGGGGAAGGATATAAGGACTAAGAAACCCTGAAGTCTCTTGGGTAATATTTTAAAAATATTTTCATTTAAAGATTTTAAAATAGAAAAAATAAACCATCTAATTCTGAAGAAATCAGGTTCATTAATTTATCATAATTCATTCTGTATAATTACCAGCATGGACCACACCAATGATAAGTTAAATACCTACAATGTATCATACAGTAATTTTAATATTCTAACCATTTCATGATACTGAGCTAAATGTTCTGTCCAAATAAAAGAAATTATTTTATAACTGATCAAACCAGTATGACTGCCTGCTTTAACCTTAGATTTCTTCTGGGAATGAGGGGTGGGTAGCAAGGGGGGAGCTATTGCTGATTCAAGACAACACAGTTTATAAAGCACAATTCCCCCATTTGATTTCTAATGAGATACACAGTGGTTCTCTCCGTTACTCTAACTTGAAAATCTGCAGTGGGACTTCTTGAAGGAAGAAGCAAAAGCACAATACATATTTGTTTTCAGGATGCTGATCAGGTGATTAGTTGTAGAAATTATGGAGGCAAAATTTGTATTTTCCCTCTACTTTTTGAAACAAAGTTTGTTCTTTGCTTCATACAGTTTGTTCTTCTTTAACTTCCTTTTTAATTCTAGCTTTCACTGAGTCACTTCCTTTTGGTATGGTGAATCCAGGGCAATTTGTTGCCATAATGGGTTAGCTGACAGGAGAGAATGGGGCTTCTCAACCCCCACAACAATGGGCCTCACCCCATAGGAGGGGAGAGAAAAGCTACACTCCTTTCTCTGGGGACCAGAGCCATTATCACTGGGTGGTGAATTGCAGCAGCTTTGCTCTGTGCCCAGACACATCTGGGGCTCCTTCCTCCATGATGCTGGTTGCACTGACCCTACACAAAAGAAAAAAGAAATTTCAGTATTCACATCATTCACAATGTCTAACAAGAGAGACCCTACTTGTAGTGGTTGGAGAACAGGCCTGAAATATGAGACACAAAATGAACCCATTCCCAAACCATTCTGGTCCCAATTTTTTAAAAATTAAAACAGTCTTGGTTGGTTAAGATGATTCAAAGGACTCTACTACCCAACTTTGCTCTTTAGCTTTCTCTGTGTATGTCCTCTCTCCCCATCTGGACCATAAAATGACTTGAGAACAGAGCTTAGGTTTTGAACAAACTTACATTCCTATCCCCTAGCATGGTCCTCCACTCCTCATGTGGTGCTCTGTACTTAACCTGCACCAATTGATGTTGGCTGAGGTCAATGAATATGGTTCTATAGGCCTACCACTAGTACAGCCTGAATTTTAATGGTTTTTCCAGGAGCAGAGAAGGAATTGGCTAAGAGCCAATCTTGATTTTTTATCTCATTCTCCACTGTATCTCCCCACTTCCAATCTCTGTGTATACGTTCACCACAGGCATTTATGAGACAGCTGGATGTGATCGAGATGTGATCACTCATATTGGGAGACAGTTATATGAGTGGTCCACAGAGAATGGGTCAAACTGGTTGCAGCAGAGTGAGCAAAATGAGAGATATTCTAATCTACTCCTGAGTATTCAGCTGAGTCCTTAGCTTTTCTGAGTTTAACCACACTCTGGTCCAATAATTGTGCTATTGATTAACTTGCAAAATTATATTATATGTGCCTCTGAAGTGGATTACCTTTATAATAAAGAATTATGTATTTTTAGGTCTTCAAGAAAAAGCAGTATGTAACTATAAGACATTCCATTATAAGATCTGACAATTAAGCTCACGAACTCATCCTAGAAAAAGTGCTACACACCTCATTGCTGAATTTTACTACAGTCACCTTCGAAGTACTCCCCTTGGGAAGCTGTGCACTGAAGCCAGTGCCTACTCCACTTTTCAAAGCAATTTTGGAACTCTTTTTCTGGAATAGCCATCAGAACTGTCATTGTATTACCCTCGATGTCCTAAATGTCATCAAACTGTCTTCCTTTCAGTATTTCCTTTATCTTTGGGTAAAGAAACAAGTCATTGGGGGCCTGATCAGGTGAGCAGGGAGGCAGTTCCAATACTGGCTAAAAACTCCCTCAGAGACAGTGCCATGTGAGCTGGTGCATTGTCGTGATGCAAGACCCATGAATTGTTGGCAAAAAGTTCAGGTCATCTAACTTTTTCACATAGCCTTTTCAGTACTTCCAGATAGTAAACTTGGTTGGTGTCCAGTTGGTACAATTGCATAATGAATAATCCCTGTGATATCAAAAAAGGATAGCAACATTGTTGCAAAAAATTCGTGAACTTAATTGTCTGACCTCGTACTTCCTAATAATGCTACTAATCACAACAAACCAGGCAACTTTTGAAAATGCTAAATGGTTTCATTATCGAGGTAATAAAACTGGTAACAGTATATATAACACTATAATATTTATTGTACTTTTAATATTCAATTCTTAAATGTACCTTAATATCCAGGGCCTTCCTCAAAATGGGAAATAGAGTTCTACTGAATTTGGGTTACATGGCAGCATATGTATGAGAGGTGAATTTAGAGTGAGTTTTTCAAGATAAGAAGCCTCTATTCTCTCTACAAGGCAACCTGAGAGGGACAGTATAGTAATACGCATATCTCTGAAGGGCAAACATCGGAAAATGCAAGTGCACTAATACCCCTCTCACCCGCAGAGGAACTGTTTTTGTTGGCTGAAAGTTCCTCTGAACCTTTCTCAAGGCTTACGATATAAATCATATTCAACCTTTTTCACCAAGTTATGACTTGTGACATCTGAGACCGAAGCCCAAGAGGTTCATCATAATGCAACTTATGTCGAAAGTATTATGTCAAAGTATATCTAACTCCATTTCTACCTGAGGCAGATTGAGTTCCAGAACAGCCTGAGGACCTGGATTGATTTTATGGCCCTTCTTGCAGTGGCTTGGCTGGACTGCATAGATGGCCAGGCATCAAGCTGAGTGCCAGCCCCTGATAAGACTTGAATATTCTCCAATCCTTAGGAGAACTGCCAGATAAACTTAAATTCACAGGAAACTTTCCTACTAAAACATGGAACACATTTTCTTGGAGTCACTGACAATTTCCCTGGAACTATACCTATAGCTACCGATATAAATCCAAACCCCAAAAATGACCTCAAAACCCAGCTTAGTTCAAAATAAGGAGTCACTCATTGTGTGCTTGCTCACAGTGATGTAGCAGACTGCTATGTGACCAGAGTTTTGAGTGAACATGGTAACCTCACGAAGACAGGAATCTGGTCCAAATACCTTTCTCTAAAGCTCAATGGCATTCCAGCACAGCTCAGCTGCTCACGTAGTTTATACAATTAAACTATTTTTTTCTGTGCCTAGGTGAGACTTTTCACATTCAGGAAAACATTCAGGATCCAGTAACAAGAACCATTTACCGGGCTGCGGAGAGAAAAACTGGCCCACATCTGCTGCCTGACCGTCCTGGAGGGCCACAGGGTGATTCCCATTCTGGAGGTTGTGATGTTCCTTTATAACCACAAACTACAGAGAATAAAAGGGAGAGAAAGGACGTTGTTGCGATTCATAAGTTATCTCAACATACATGAAATCTATGAAGTCTACAACTTCACGTTCTCCCTATGGAAGGCAAAAGCTGAGAGAAAGGCCCAGTCAAATGTGTCTCTCTAGCTAATAAAAAATTCAGCTTTCGATTAGCAACCTTATGTTACTCTCTATTAAAGCAAGCAGGCCCCATCTATTGATTCTAGAATCCCAACTTCTGGATCATGGATCTCAGGGGTCTTCTGTGTTACTTTAAGCAATCCAAGAATTCCCTAAGTGTTGTAAGCATTGCCAATAGGCCAGAAAAACAATATCTCATCTATGTACATGCCCCAGCTTTTCAAATGTGTTTGTGTGTGTTCGGTTAATAAGATTCATTTAAACATGCTGCCGAGTTCTGAGTAATTTGGAGTTATTCGTGGGTAATAGTAACTAATAATGCAACTACTATTTGCAGGGATTCCCCCAAGTGCTTTTTCATGGTTGAACAGCTTGGGAACTGGAATTCTAAAAGCATGCCCAGAAAACAGCATTTCTTTTTGGTCAACAAAATGGTTATTTTTGTCGTTATTTGTATTATCCACAATTGATCAGGCACTTGGCAATGCAGGCTGACCAGAGTTCACTGGCTCACATTCACACCAGATGAATTAGATATTAAAATCAATCAATGATAAAAGGAAAGAAAAGCATTTACTCCAGGCTCCAGGATAAAGGATGGAGTTTGAGGAAGTCCTTCCCTGCTCATCAGTGACTCAGAGGAGGGACTGCCCAAGGTTTTGGCTAATCATACTGCATTGGTTCAGAAATTACCGCCCCTCCCGCCCCTCTGCAACCCCAGGTAGGAAGGAGCCCGTAACTCAGAAATATAATGAGAAAAAGGGAATGGAAAAAAATGTGCTCGTATTTCTCTTTGAGGGAAGTGTAGAAAAGGATGAGTGGGGTCGATTGGGGAGAGGAGCGTTGATCATGGAAGGGTGGATTCCCTGAACACGTGTTCTCATTTTCTTTTTCTTCACAGCACAAATCACCTTCCTTCTCATTAATGGTGTCCCTACAGCAACATTTTGCAAAATCAATTCATGACCCACTGTTTAAGGGCAGGTGCCCATTATTTTTGGCTTAAGTCCAAATGCGGTCCTCTGCACTGCAAATTTTCCAACCACGTGTCTCTCTGTCAGAAGAAAACATAGGTCCTTGAATTCTGGGCTGAGATGTTGATGGCAGCTGATGGAACCAGATTTGTTTCTGCTGCTTCTCCTCCTAGTTTGGGTACTCAGCTCTCTCCTGCTCTCGCTAATGTCTGCCGTAGCAGTTGGTGTCGGCATCAGTTATGACAATGAGAAGGGCTGAGCTCGGCAGCCCCAGTCTGCTGAACACAGCTCTGAGCCAACAAGTTGCTCATGACAGCGGCAAGTGTTTTTGATTTTTTTAAAAACCTAGATACACGCAGACTGTGTGTCTTCTTCTCTCCCAAGATTTAAGTAAGAGGAATTAAACCTGCTACCAAAACCTGAATGAAATGCCATATAGACTGGCAAGTGCAATGTGGATCATTTAGAAGTCCACGAAGTCATGAGGCCTCCAAGAACTGAGGACATCCTATAGCTACGCCCACCCAGAATCACACACTTATGGAATCTCTAGAGACAGAAGGAATCTTAGAGTTCATCTAATCCAAATCCCTTGGTGTCCTGAGAGGAAACAAGGATTAAGTGACTTGCTGAAAATTAGACAGCCGATTGGTGGGAGGTAAGGCCAGAATTCACATTGTTTATTGTATTTCCATATTCAGGTTCAACCCCAAAATAAGTATATGCTGAATACCTATAACAGGCAGCGACAGATGATTCCTTCTTAGTCAAAAGTGTAGCTACAGGAAAGCTATTCTCTGGGAATGCACGTGAAGTGGAGGCTGGGGAATGGATGAAATGATGTTGCCTTTCCCCATCCAGGACCTCACCCTAATAACCTTCTCCCTGTTTGCCCACAGGTTTAAATTCCCCATGGACCTACCATATATTCCAGCCTCTCCCACAATATATCCCACAAATAACACCAACAGCACACAGAGAACCAGTCATGTTATCTCCGACAGGTTTCTGGAAACAAAACTTCCAAGTTTCAAGAGAGTTTAGCCTGTCCCAAGTCTGCCCTCTAGTGTTCTAGCACCAATTCCTGAAGGGGTGAGCTATGAAGCGTTTTGAACTCGAGTACACAGGGTTGCCTGGTAAAATACAGGACACATGGTTAAATTTGAATTTAAATTAGAACTTTCAGTATTAGTATGAATTTAACTAGGTGTCCTGTATTTTTATTTGCTAATCTGGCAACTATTTTGCTGCTGAAGTTTAGGGACTTAACATGTTTCTAAGAAAAGAAATATGAAGATTGGGAGCATAATCTTGGCTTTTTAAGACACCCATCTGAAGGGGAATCACCTGAAAATCGGGAGACTTTTCACATACATATTAAAATCTAAGTTACAAGAAAAAACTACATAATAGAAAAAAAGATTCCATAAATGTTGTGTGCCATTATATTTTGGCACTATTTTAGCCTGCCTCATTAATTTAGGGCAGAGTTCCCCTAACCCCACCATCCACCCAGGACCGCCCCAGTTATTGTGGTGTTGACTAACATTAACACCAGCTGAAAGCTATAACAGATTTCAGTGTCTCTGAAGTCAGTGAAGCACGAGAAAAAAACGAACTGGGATTAATATAAGGCCAATTTCTTGCTTCATGTACTTTGGTCACATTACCCAAGGTTGGGGGCAGGAGGACATCGCAGCCTCTCTGTCTGCAGGCCTGCTAACGCTCACATCTCTGCTCGACTCTTCATAAGGGTTCTTTGGATTTTTTGATCGTAGCTTATGAGTCCTGCAGTAAAAACAAAATGGGAGATAATCTCAAAACAAAACAAAACAAAAGAAAACAGTAACCCACTCAGTGATGGTCAGGGACAATTATGTTTGCTATTGAAATTTAGGTACTTAAAATGCATGGGAGAGAAGAAATATTTTTAAAAACCAGGAACATAAGTTTGTTTTTTTTAAGGCATATTTTCTATAGAAATTTCCAGATAATGTTTCACTTTTCCCAAGGTTCGGTGAAATGCGAGGCGGGTGGGGTAGGGACACAAGTGAGGGAGTGGGGAGCCATGCATTCATTCATGGGTGTATCTATCGAGTACTAACTATATCCCAGGCACTGTCCTAGTACTGGAGATAGAGCCATGGAAAAACAACAACAAAATCTCACCCTAATGGACTTAGACTTTGGTGGAGATGAGGGTCTATGGAAACAGTACCACAGCAATTGTGTGACACACACTATATTAGCTACATTTACAAGTGAAGCCCCGGGGCTGCAAGATGGCAGTGACTCACCCAAGATGCATACCTAGCAGGGGTAGCCCAGGAGCTGGGTTATAATGACGCAATGCCACTGGCCCTCTGCAATCCTGTTCACGGGCATTACAGGCAAGAACGCAAGGAGTGGAAGACCCAAGAGCATACTGTCACACAGTTGCCACACCAAGAAATAGACTAGGTCTCCTGACTCCAAATCCAGTTTTACAAATACTTATTTGTTTAACAAACATTAAGCACTAAGTCAATATAACGCATGGTGTCATGCACTAGAGGGGAAAAGTGAAAGGCAGGGAGATCTAGCATTAAGGTGGGATCCTCGTGCTCAAAGCGTTGGCCTCTAGAGGAAGAGAGACAGGTACATAATGTACGGAGCAGCCATATAGGGAAGGCAACGAAGGAAGCATGGTGGTGAAAATCACCAGCCAGATTCCAAAACAGCACTGCTGTCTTGGGCCCACAGCAGCCCAATTCTCTCTAGGAGAGCAAACCTCTGTCCAGTAGGCTGCAATAGGAAGCAGGGGCTGCTGTGAAAGCCCTGTCCCAGGAGGTGTGAATTCAATGTAATAACTAATAGCAGGAAATGGTGTGGGTTATTATTATTTTTAATGAAAGGCATCAAGGAAAAACTGAAGCAAGAGGCTAATATAATCAGTTCCAAAGTTGCAAAGTTGCAGTTTGTAACAGACTATTTCATCTTGATTTTCTAACTAGTGGGTCATTCCAAGAAATCTAGATTTATGAAGTAATAATATTACAATACCTTAACAATTATTTAATTCCACAAACAGTAATCTTTTGAGAGATATACAAGACAAATAGTGTCAAACAATCTAGACAAAACAGGGAAGAGTTGATACAAAGAAAGGATTAAATGATTCTATCTCTTTAAAAAAAAGTCACTTCACGTGCCTAACTTAAAAACTCAATGCTAGAGCTGTATTTATTGGCATATTTTAGTGGCATGGCAATATTTGGACTGGCAGTTTTAATTTTATCAGAATTGATACAGTTACAGTACAAATGCAGTCAAAAGTCACAGCTGAAAATTTGTGGTGGGGTAAGCAGCTCCACTGACCAGAACTGCTCGGTAAATAACCATAGATTTGTTCAGAAAGAACCTCACAACTCTGGTGCATTTCAGCAAAAAGAAAAACAAGGATTGTGATGAGTTTTCTTTTTGAAGAAGTAGTCCTTATCAATTTTGATTTTATGCATATGAGTGTCAGAGGCTAAAGACATACTTATTTGTGTATAAAATCTACAGTCATCTTTCAGCTGAGCTGGTCTTTGAATTCTAAGTCAAAAAAGCCAGCAATTGGCTTTTGGCATTCAATCCAGAGCTCTGAAGAACATCAACAGAGCATAAAACATACTTACTATTCCACAGTGCATAGAGCAAGAAAAAAATGCTTAATAATTATGGCACACATAAACTTGAGTTTCTTGTTCCATTTTTTTTCTACACTATTTACCAAGCATTTACTTTTCTTTTGGCATTCTGTCTAATGAGATGAAGCATTGATTATTCAACATTTTTTCTACAGACATCCAAGATATTGATTGAATATCAGGCTACAAAGTATTAATACAATGGTTACTGATGGACCTCTGAATTAAAATTTCAAGTTGTGCTTGAGAATCTTGTGTCTACAGATGGAAAAAGGTTTGGAACAAGTGACTCTTTGGGGGAAGACTATAGTTCATGGAAAATCATAATAATAACAACAGATAGCATCTATAAAGTCCTATATGCCAGACATACACTAAACTCTTTATTTAGATTAACTCAATTAATCTCCCAACAACTTTTTAGTACTACTCTTGTCTCTGTTTTATAGCAAAGGAAATTAATGAATATAATAGATGACATGCCTGATGTTATTTAAACATGAACTGGGATTTGAACCTATGCAGTACGATTATAGAGCCTGTGCTCTTAATAACTACACTAGGGTATAGCAGGGTTTTAGATGCTGGATGATACGTTGAGTTCTCCATAATACAAGACAGTTGCCACCGAGTGGTTGTGTAGAACTAGTAAGTGTGGTTGGATTTTTAACAGCGGATGGTGGTAGGTATTCCATATATTCCCAGAGAATTGAACCTATTAGTTAAGTGGGTCTTAGGTTCTTTGGCCATAAAATGATGAGATCAAATTAGATAATTCAATAAAGTTACTTTCAGCCCCAAAGAGTTATGACTCACTGATTTTGTACGGCACAAACTGTCGCAGTACATAAAATGTTTTTCAATATTAAGGAGGGTGGAGGATGCTGTCCTACTTTTTAAGAAAATGGAAAATGAGCAGTGTGATGCTTATACCTTCACCCTAATGTAGTGTTAATTTTTTAAAAAAATAAATGTATAAATATTGTTCTACAGTTTCTAACTTTTAACTTGAAATTACTGAAAACAACAAAATCCAAGGACCAGAAACGTCCTTCAAAGTTGGGGAAGATACTGATTTTTCTTGATCAAACGTTAATACTTTGTGGGAAATCAACCCAATGGAGGGCAATCATGAAAAAAAAATGACAGTTATGCAGGCTATGGGGAAAGAGCAGGTGATGGTAAGTGGGTGAAGAAAAAAGGCAGAGTACAAAAATGCATTATTAAATAACAACCCCATACACTACAGGGGTGTGTGCACAAAGACTGGAATGGAACAAGAGGAAAACTATTGATGTTTCAGAACACAGGAATCCTGCACCATTTGTTGTTTTCTTTAACGGTTACTCCGCTTCTTACGTGTAGCAAGGGTGTAGAAGAAATTCCTCTGAAGGAGGCCGGGTTCTCCTGGGAGGGGCTAGAAAGAGGCTGAAAGCGCCACTGGGAAGAAAGCATCACCTGTAGTAGTGAGCGCCCCAGAGCCCGAGGAGCAGCAGCAGGACAAGCCCCACCATGCAGACGGCCACCACGGTGATGTTCCACTGCCGGCCGTGGCCAGCATGGCGCAGTTCCCACCATTTCAAGTCTCGGTGCTGACATCGCTCTCCAACGTAGCCGAAGACACAGCTGTGACAACACACAAACAGAGGTCGGCTGTAAGCCCTGGCGAAAAACGCCTATATGTTTCAGACTCAATATCCAGCCGCTTCTCAACCTCTGCATTTCCAGACTCAGCTTTTTGGAAGCACATGGAAAATCCATTAGAGGTCAGCTGAAAGCAATCTGCTTTACAAGTTAATGCTGCATGGACTTCCCCTTTTGTCTGTTTGCCCTGGGATTGATGGGGGATTATTTGCATGCTGCCTCTGTAAGGCATTGCAGAACATTGATTAAAGATCAATCACTCTTAGGCTAAAATCCTGAGGAGCTACCTTTAAGACCAACACAAAGCAACTCTGCCCTAAGAGCCAAGAGAGTTTTTGAACAAATGTTTGGTCAGATTGCAATGAAATCTAAATTCAAAGGAAGGAAGAATTTGAAAGCAGAGTCCTTCACTTGAGACCAAGCTATAAAATAATGTGAAAAAGAAAGCCTAGTCTATGGAGGAAACATTTCTTCTGTTCTTTTCCTTTTTTTAAAATCATCACAGGCCCAAGAGAAAAGCTCTCAGCATCTGCCTACTTTCTTCAAGGGAGAAAAACTAAATGAAGGAAAAAAGAGGCATTCACCGGCAAACATCCGGCTGCCTCATTAGTGAAATTGTTACTAGAATTACTACAGCCAACAGTGTGAATCTTTAGATGAAAGTAAATGAAACAATGCTGCCATCTACTGGGAAGCATGCTTCTAGAAACTATCGGGATCTTGGGTAGAAAAACTGTAGTTTATAATTCTTCACAAGAGCATAAATCTTTTTAAAAAATCCTATTAAATATTTTGTAATGCTCACTTGTTAGGAATCTCTCCCATTTGGCCCTGGATCAACTAACTATCCATTTATTCATGGCCCCACCTTACTCCAAATGGACCTGAAGGACTGAATACACAGAGAACTGATACCAGTCCCTATGGTGGAAAGAGATAGCATGGGAAAAGCTTTAGATGAAACTCCAGAAGATGTAGATTCTGCCATAGTTCTACCTTGACTTGCTTATAGGAGCTTTGGAGAGTCAGAGATAGGTGGGGAAGGATCTAGCATTTGTTAAGCAATTTATTTGTCCGACACTGTGTGGGGTACTTTTACTCATTTTATTTTCGATGACATATTCCCATTTTACAGATGAGAAAAGTGAGGCTCAAAGGGGTTACACAATTTGTACCAGGTCATGCAGCTCATGAATGACAGGTTCTGCTCAAATGGTTCCCTGATTTCAAAGCCTGTGTTCTTACTACAACAATGGGCTGCTTCCAAAAAGGGTTTTAAGCAACATGCATCTCTGAAAAGTTATTCTTCTAGAACTGACCATGCAAGAGATGGAAAGATCTGAAGGCAGGCAGCATAAAAGACTATCAAGTGATTCCAGGATTTTCTGGATACTGTTTTAATGCTAGCTATCTTTGGTTATAGACATTTACTATCAATGCCTAGTGAACATTTTTAAATTGTTGGATATTAATGAGCCACGCCTCTCAGAGATTTTAGGATCTTGAGGAATATAACAACTACATGGCAAGAGTCCTGGAGGCCAAGGCAGGTGGGCAAATCAGAGCCTATGTGAGTTCACAAATTGATAAGGGTGGGCACATACTACTAGTTCTTTGGGTTATTAATGAGTTCTTCTGTTAAACCAAACAAAAGATTCCCTGGCCAAATATGGTTCAGTTTCTATGGTTCAATAATTTCAATAAATTCCGGACTAAATAAAGGTCAACAAGCCTTTATCACATGATGTGGTGTACCATGAATCAAGAATTGAACACTAGAGTGTGCAGCCTTTTTCAAAATGATTTGACCACACGACCCTTTTTTCATGAAACATTTCACAGCACCAGTGCTGTGGGATTGTGGTCTGGAGAAGACGTGCCCAGGAAGCTGTGCGTTGGTTCAAAGCTAAACCAGGGTGAGTGAGGGCCTCTTTTGAGTTCAGAAGGTTTGGAATCTTCTGAGAATTGCCAATCCAGGGAACCTCGAGGGAAGGTCCTCAGCATGGAGACTCCAGTCCTAACATCCCTGCATCCCTGGGCAGCAGGGGTCCCTGTTTCAGAGGGCAGCGTCCATTGCCTCCAAGCAAGGAAGGAAGAGCGCCCTTTATAAACCTGCTTGCAGCATTAGGAACACTCTGCGTGGAATGATGCCTGTGAAGTGTTTCTAATTAAAGTTGGACTGGTAAGCTCCCTGGAGATGTGTTACTATGGAATTTAAAAAATACAAGGTGAGGTCATCAGGTCAGAGGAGGCAAGTGTTAAATGTTTGATTAAACCAAGTTTATTAAATTCAAAAATAAAGTTATGACCCAGACTAATGGGAACTCTGGCGATATTTTCAATTGCTTTTGATTAAAGGTCCTTAAATTTGAGTGTTACCTCCAGTTTGTCATTTTGTAGCATCGCATGTTTAAAACATTGTCAGAAGACTATGATATTTTCATCAGGATTTAATGACAGAAAGAAAAGTAGTCTGCTACCGAGTTCATAAATCATTTAAATAATTGACACTATCAGGTTCAAATAAAAATAACATACTAATTGTAGTTTCCCCCAACATAAGACCTAGCTGGACAATCAGCTGTAATGCGTCTTTTGGAGCAAAAATTAATATAAGACCCGGTATTATATTATATTATATTATATTATATTATATTACTTATATAATTATATATAATATATAATTATATTACATAATATAAGACTGGGTCTTATATCATAGTAAAATAAGACCGGGTCTTATATTAATTTTTGCTCCAAAAGACACATTAGAGTTGATTGGCTGGCTAGGTCTTATTTTGGGGGAAACCCGGTATGTAACCCTGCAGTACTCTTCATATTATCATAAAGTCTTTTATAATCCAAAGTTAAAGTATTAGAGAACAACAAGCAGTGACCTAATAAACTAGGACATTTGTTTTCATAATTTCATTATTTGGGATAATAAGAACCCATGAACAGGTTAAACAATTTGATTCTTATTATCAAAATCAAGGATAACTAGTACTAGATTTATCTTAGGTTAGAAAATTATAGCATGCAGATAAATATGAATATGAAAGTAGATGTCTATTAGAACTGAGTCATTTTTGCTAATATTCATAAACATTTTCATTATTTTTGTCAGGCTGACATAATTTGTAATGCAAAGCCATACAGTTTGTCACAGATTATAACATTTTTTCTAATAATTTAGACTATGCTGATTACCATTGATAAAAATAATAAAAGCATTTAAGCTTATAGCATCTATTCATGAGGGTCAGAATATTTTATCACTCCTTCCTCAGGCACAGAGAAAACTGTCAGGTGAGTCAGGAGTCTAGCCATAGGGGGCCTATTGAATGCCCTCATATTGCCTTCAAAATATAAAAGTAAGAAAAAGTAAACTTTGATGCAGAACTAGACATGGGAGTGTCGTTTTATGAAAGACTCCAAGGGGAAGGCTTTCTGAGTGAGGACAGCAGGAGGGCCTCATGGTTTCAGGGCTTCCTTGCACCTACTTTTCAAGTGGACACTGCCCACGTGAAATCATCATGGAAACAAACAAACAATGACAAAAACAAAAAAGAGCAAAAAGCAGCAGTGGCTGCATCCAGCAGTCACTAAACAACAAAATACAAATGTCAACTATCAGAAAATTAAGAAAAAAATGTATGTATATTAGTTTTGAGAATTGAAGACAAGAAGTCCAGTGTGAATATACACAACACTTTCATAAATTCAGGAACATATCGTGGATGGTCTCCATCTATTTGGCAGAAAATACACCAACGTTTCAAGAAATTCTTTCACAAACCTAAGCTTTTCAACCAGAGTGAGAAGTTTAATCCCTAGACTGTACCAGTAGCAACATCAAGTTACTTAAGTAAAAGGGAAAAATCACCAATTCCTTAAATTTATATTCACCACTGGCAGCAGCTGCAAGGGGTGGGGGTGGGAGATGATATGCAGAGAGGGTGCAATACACACACACAATTTATATATGTATAATCACATTTTTCCCTAAGGGGAGACCTAATTATAGAAACATTTCCTTAATATAAATTTTGCAAATTTGTTGAAAGCAATGGGATGCAATGTCGCACCACTATACCGTCAGGCCAGCTAGACTTACTTGCATGCATAATTGTCCACAGCTTCAATGTACATACACACTCCGTCATGGAGGCAGTACCCGGCATGGGACGGGGGACATTCTGGGTAACTGTTTCTCACAGAATGGCGGCCATCCTCCCTGAGATGAGAGGGGGCAGTCGAGTCTAGAACAATCAAAGATGTTACTTTTACTTTCTGAAGCAATCAGGGTCTTTAGGGTATAGGTATTCCCTGCTTTTCAAAAGCTCGCTTTACGAAAGACCTACATTAATGCTCATTTTCGCTAACTCAAACAAAACCAAAGAGGATTTTCGCTTTTACAAAAAAAAAAGAGAAAGGTGGAAACAGTGTTCAGCATTTGCAGCAGCACCCCAGCAGTGAGAGTGGCCCCCCCCAAGCTCCTTCCCCAGGAACCACACTTAGCACCTCAGTATCAAGCTGACAGAGCTTTGAACTGTCTGTGAGCACCTGTGCTTCATCTCCACTTATTTTGTGCTTCTGTTAGCAAGATATGTGCTAAGGTATCAGAAAAGCTGAAGAGAGCTTGTAAGGGTGTTGCACTTAGTGTAAAACTGGACATAATTAAGCATCTTTGGTAGGTTATATTTTTGGGCCTGGGGACACTCAAAAATTTTTTCCATTAATAGCAGTAACTGCTCCTTCACTTTTACGCCATTTCAGCTTATAAAAGATTTCGTAGGAACCCTCTACTTTTGGATATCAGGGGAAACCTGTATCAATATCAGGAACTAGTTTCTGTGAACAATTTGTGATTTGGTATCTTTTAATGACAGTAGAACTGTCAAAGCAACAGTAGTTTCACTTTCCTAACCAGATTTTATGTTATTCACCATGAAGCAAGCCATTCTTTCTTTAGGTTCAGTATTATTTGACATAAAGCATATTGGAGGCAAATAAGAGAATGGTCAATCCTAAGACACCGAATGAATGCCGAGTCACTGATCTCATTATAAAAGCACATCTGTCATCCACAAACACACACTAACTGTGAAATGACAGCTAGCTTTAAGAGGGTCTCACTGAACCACAGTATATCTTTATGGCTTATAAACCACCCAGCAACACACAGTCTATTACCCCCAGTGTCGTGGGAGTCTCAAAAATTTCTCCTGCACAGTGATTTCTTCCAAAAACTATTTAACTTTCAGGAGAACCCTCAAAGACAAGACGAGTCACGTTGACAGAAAAGAAATGTTACCATACACAGGAAATGCCATAGTGGTAAAGTCCCTTTCATTAAACGGTTCACTGCCCTTTAAAAGGAGAACATTAGGGTGTGTAGCTGACTATATAAATACTAGCAGGTTTTCAATATCTTTAAGAAGAGCAAATTATTTGAGAAAATAATGTGTTAAAAAAACAGAGACACAAGCAAGCACAGAATTTTCCTTTATTAGGATGTTTTCTGCTTTCAGAGATAAATAGCCTTCAGTAGCAGAGAAAAGCCCCAGATTCTGGTGTCCGGAGTCAGTGAAGCCAGTCCCCTTCTGGGTTGCTGATGGTGAGAAGATACTGCGTTATGGAGAGAGGGTTCAGGAAGCAGGAGTCAACCATTAGGAACATTTAAATAGAAAGAAAAAAGAGCTGGAGTTCTAAATCAGATCAAGAAATACCAACTTTTTAAAGTAATGTTTTAAAGTGTTTCAAAATGCTAAAAGTCCAGACACCCTCCCCAACCTGTCTAGCTCTGCAGAGTTTTTCCAGCAGCCCAAGAAATCAACATTACAAATCAAGACATTAGCTGCATAGTTAAGGAGAACCACCTGTGTTCCCACCTTTACTGAATTGTGAGTAATAAAATGGGATTTATAGCAGATGTTATTAAATTTTTAAAAACTTGGACCATTTCACATCTCAAACCCAGCATCAACTTAATCAGGAATGCAAATTCTTCAGCCTGATTGAACCCAATGATTTCTAGACTCACTACTGCAAATACACTGGGGTACAGAATTTTCTGGAATCAAGCTTTTCCACATGGTTCTAGATTACCCAGCAACATACCAGGGCACATCCGTCCCGGTTCAGACAGGCTGCCGGCACACATGCAGGTGTAGTTTCCCTCTGCATTTGTACACGTGGCATTTTCCCCACAGGTGTGCATGCCCAATTGGCACTCATCAATATCTACCAGAAAAAAAGGGGAGTAAGGAAGAGAAAAATGGGGGTGTAGAGGAGGAAATAGGGTCATACAATTGGAAAACCCAACATCCTAGAAGGGGAGCCCCTTCAACTTCAGTCATGCTGTATGTTCTCAGAGCTCTACACATTTTTAGATCCAAAAGTTTTATCATGAGTGTTGGTGACATAGATGAACTGGGTCCCATGGCTGCATGCCGGTCAGGTAAACTCCTGACAGCTTGGTAGGAAAGAAAACTTCCCAACACAAGCAGCAAAGTGAGAAAATTGGAGATTGATGAACTATCTCTAGACAAACATTTAGAAGCTCAGATCACAACAAAGAAAACATTTTTGCCGTTTGAATATAAACATAAACTAGCTCATCACTTTTTTCCGAACTACCCACATTTTTTTTCCTGTTAGCACCACCCAGAGTTAGCCCCCTCCTCTCTTCAATTTTACATTATGATAAGATTAGCCTTGTTACATCCCCTGCATCCCACTTGCCTCCACGGCACTCCTAAGCACCAGTGTCAGATTAATCTTCCTGAACCGTGTCACCCATCATTGCCCCACCTGACTCCAAACGCTGCCAGCGGCTCTCTGTTGCCTCCAGCTGTGCTGCCCAGTGTGACAGCCACTGCTTTATGAGTATTGAGCACCTGAACCACAGCTAGTCCACATTGAGATGTGTTCTAAGCGTAAAATCCACACCAGATTTTGATATGTTAAAATGTTAATATTTTGGATATATTGGAATAAATAAAATATTATGAAAATTAATTTCACCTGTTTCTTTTTACTTTTTCCAATGTGGCTACTAGCAAATTTAAAATTACATATGGGACTGACATATATTTCTATTTGACAGGGGTGGTCTAGAGAAGGAAAACCCCAATGACTAATCCTCAGATTCCAGTCTTCCACAAATGTAATCCAACCCACCTGTTGTGGACTGAATTGTACACCCCAAAACTCATATGTTGACTCCCTAACCCCCAATATGACTATATTTGGAGAAAGGGCCTATAAGAAAGTAATTAAAGTTAAATGAAGTCAGAAGAGAGGGGCCCTGATCCAATAGGATTGGTGTCATTATAAGAGGAAGAGACACCAGATATCTCTCTTGTTCTCTCTCTCTCTCTCTCTCTCTCTCTCTCTCTCTCTCTCTCCCCCCCCCACCCCCCGAGCCACAGAGGAAAGTCTATGTGTATATGTAGCAAGAAGGCAGCCGTCTGTAAGCCAGGAAGAGAGTCCTCACCAGGAACCAAATAAGCCAGCACCTTGATCTGGGACATATAGCCTCCAGAACTGAGAGAAAAACAATGTCTGTTGTTTAGGCTACCCAGTCTATACAACAGACTAAGATACCATCTTACCAGCCTCAGTTTCTCTTTTCCCTCACACACAACCTAACACTTACTCGTAGTGCTCAATTAGACTATTCTCTACCCTTTCATATTTCCACCATACAAAAATTTACTCATGCCCCAAGGTCCATCCAAAATGGTACTTCCTCCATGAAGTCTTCCCCACTACCTCAAACAGATATTTCTTCCAGTTCTGAACTTCCACTGTAGCTTTTACTTCTCTTATGATGCATACATACCTTTCTTCACCACTTACCATAGCTGTGTTTCTTTTAGATCATATTCTCCTCACAAGCAAGGACTGCCTTCACCATCTTGCTATTCCTCATAGTTCCTAGTACTGTGCCTTTGCACTAATAAGGACCAATTAAATATTTGTCACATTGAATTGCTATCCTGAATGGTTCAAACTGAGTTTTTGTTTGTTTGTTTGTTTGTTTTACTGACTTCCCATTTTAATCTCTATGAACTATCACCTTGAGGATGAGAGAGAGCTTTTGCAAGAAACAAAAACAACAACATACTCTTGGCCAAGAAACACAATGGCTCTTAATAAAACTAACAGCAGCACTTTTATATATATGGAGAGGGAGGGAAGGAGAGTGAGGAAGAGGGAAATGGAGATGGAGGGGGCGGGGGAGAGAACAGGAACAAGCTCCCTGCTACCATGGGGCAGGCTGGGTCATGATACCCCATGGCATGTTTGCTACTGGGAGGAGGTGGTTTAGTAACAGAGTGAAAATCCAGGGTCTAATGAGTTTAAACATCCAAGAAAGTATGCCTTTCTTTCTCTTCAAAGTAAATTAAATATAGAGCCTGTTTGTCTAAATTATCTACGAGCCTGCTTAATTAGAGCAATGACATTTTCCTGACTGACAGCCAAATATGTGCTTAAAAAGAGCATTTACAGATGTCCGTGGACTCCACAAAACTAATCTGATAAAGGTCTGATTTAAACCGACCAGATCCAGAAAATTGGTAGTTATGACTGATATTTCATCTTTAACCTCAACATGTAGGAGAAAGCAGTACAATTTTAGTTTCTTATCAGGGCATCTGCCTCTCACTGTGAAAAGAATTTTATGTTTTCAGAAGGAAAAGAAAATACTGACAGAGACATTTTAAAGCCCTGTAAAACTTCAGATAACCACTTCCCTGGGCTACAATAGCTTCAGGCAGGTCTTCACTTGTGAGGTGATACTATGCTACTGACACCTGGAATGGGACAAGACATCTACTAAGTGAACTCCCAGCCAGCAAGCCACACCCAGACCTTGGCAGAGGATGGTGATTATGAAACAGGTCTTAATCGTTCTTTCTTTGTATCTAACTTGTCCGTGGCTTGAATCTTTCATCTATTGAACTTATCAAGAGCCACATGAGGAGACCTTTCACAGAACCACACCTCCTTTCCTTTCCACACACACAGTAAAACCTACATCAGCTCTACAGATCACCACAGCTCAAGTGCCAAATTCAGTGACAAAGAAAATGTTGTTCAACTCCCCCCATGATGGCTCAAGGTATGAAATATTGATGAGGCATTGGTGTCATTCAGCCACAGAGAAAGATTAGAAAGACAGAGCGGTAAACAACTTCTGCAGGGTCTTGATGCTGACTACTGCAAGAATAGCACAAGGGCACAAACTTGACTATGCACCAAGAACTGAAATATATCAGTTTAAACAAGTCACACAACTCCTCTTTTAGTCGTAACATGTACATCACCCCATGTTAATGTACATGTCTTTTCTTGGCCCACCACACCCAGAGCATTTCGTGATTCTCCGAGGCCTGCCTCCACCCACCCACCTTGGCACACGTCCTCTTACCAAGACAGTGAGTCCCATCTCCTTGGTAGCCTTCAGAGCACTGGCAGACATGGCTGCCTTCAGTATTGATGCACTTGGAGGAGGGGTGTGGGCAAACTGTGATACTCATCTCACATTCATCTATATCTGCGGGCAAATGATGAATTAATGAAATATATAAGCAATCGTGGTTTAAACGAGGCAAAGATAAGTATAATCTTATATATGATCATTCAGCCACTTACAGAGACTGTTTGCAAATGCAATGCAAACCCTGTGTAGTGGACATAAAGTTCATATCTGAATCAGTGTTTACAGGCTTTTCACATGTCTGATTAGCTAAGTATGTGTAAATAAATCGCTTTTTGCCAGAGTTTCAGACCATAAGACCACAAGTTTGTCAGACCATAAGAATTGAGATTTTTTACAGTAATCACTACTTAAAATTTTGAGGCTATCAATATAAAATAGAAAGTTATTCATCACAACATATTTATCAAACTAAAACTATGACCTAAGCTTTTGGGGGGGAAATAGTTGTTTTTTCTTATTGGAATTGTTGAATTTATAAATTTGACTTAAACTCAAATTCACAATTGATGATACATTCTTCTCCTTAATGACAACTGCTTATATCACATAATTTTAATATAAATTCAAAGTAATGTAACAACACATTATATGTTTCATATTTACTATATATGTCATCCATAAGCTTTTTAACTAATACCAAATAATTTATTCAATCCTGCTGGTTAAATAAATCCTGGCGATTTTGAACCCACTTGATCTGAGAGAATGCTTCTGGTTCACTATTTTCCACAATTATGTGTATTGGCCTTTGCTCTTACCAGAACATACTTTTCCATCCCCAGCAAATCCTCTCAAACACCGACACATAGCAACTTCTCCTTCTGACACACATTGAGAGTGTATTCCACATCCCTCAGGACCACAGTCGTCGTCATCTGCAAACAGTGAGAACCCCATCAGATTATTTCCAGACCTCAGAGGAGAAAATGGGCGTTAATGTTCTTGGTTCTACAGAGCATTCCAGCACTTCTCTTCCCAAGTTTTGGGACAGGTTAACCTCCAAATTGAAACACTATTGACCTGTAAGCTATGTCGATATTAAAGGATCCACAAGCCATATGTTTCCATTTACATGTACTCAACAAATCGTTAGTTTTAAAGAACTGTTTGGAGTTCAAACAGCCCGGTGTGACCTTATCTACAATTGTTAAAAGCATCTGAGAAACAAAAACTCATAGACACAGACAATAGTTTAGTGGTTACCAGAGGGTAAGGGGGGTGGAGGGTGGGAGATGAGGGTAAAGGGGATCAAATATATGGTGATGGAAGGAGAATTGACTCTGGGTGGTGAACACACAATGGGATTTATAGATGATGTATTACAGAATTGTACACCTGAAATCTATGTAATTTTACTAACAATTGTCACCCCAATAAATTAAAAAAAAATAAAAACATAAAAAATAAAATAAAATTTGAATTATAAAATTGCTAAGAGTAAATGGACTCAAATTTCAAAAGGTTTGTTGCTTATTTGAGAATTTCCAAGCATTATGACATATAAAAGAGGTCAATATATTTTTATCCCACACAGACACACAGGATAATATATAGCAAGCAGCTCTATGTACCAACATGGCAAAGAGATTCAATCATAAAGATTTATTATCAATTAACTAAAATTATGTTTCATATAATAGAATATGTATGTCACAATGCATGTTTATTATCAAGATTTATGCAGTGACTTGCAAACCTCAAGGCACTTTTACAAAGTCATGAACCATACAAACTAAATGCTGTAAATGGATCATTTCATTTCATACTCCACTGAAATGCAAATGCCCCAGGGGACAGAGTTGTATGCTGAATCATAAACATGAGCAAGTTTTTTTTTTTTTTTCCCCCTTTAACTCCTTATGTATATAACCATTCTCCAAATGTCTCCTCTCTTTTAGAGTTGGGGAGATCTGACATACCACAGTAGGATATAAACTGTCATCTGTCTATTCACTAGTAAGTTTGCTCATATGAGTATAGAAGAGGTCAAGAAGCCCTTCAAACTTTCCCATAAATTAAAGGAAGTTAAATGATCTAATTCGGGTTCAGTGCCATGTGAATGCAGACATTGGGGAACTGCGTTTGATTTGCTTAGTACTTTGAGTGAGATTTCTCTTATGGGAAAACATGCCTTTCAGGTTTGCTTAGTCATCTGTCACTCATGACTCTTGGCGATGGATAACTTCAGACTAATCGATGACCCGTTTTTTCGGCAACTATTTGGAGGGCAAGCTCCCAAATCACAATGCTGCTCAGAGTGTGTGGTGGACAATATCCAATCACTCAAGACATTTTAAATCACTTAAATCTTAAATTGGAATATGACTTAGGATTTATTTGGTAACTTGCAAAATCCAAGGCAGCTTTGCATAATGAAAAGCATGCATGTGCAGTTGTTGGAGGGATGGGTGATAGCCAAAGCTCTTTCTGCCACAAACTAGCTCTGGAAAGAAGGAATGCGGGGCTTCACACTCCTCTTCTCTAAAATACAGGTTGACGATTTCTGTCCAGTCTACGTCACATGAATGTTGAAGAAGAAAGGGATTTAAATAAAAATACTTTGAGTATTATAAAATATTATGCGTATCAAAATAAGGATGATGGAGAAGAATGCTGCGACAACCTGAATCATAATTAACCTTATCACACCAGAAAAAATTCTGGGGCCTGTTAGTAAAATTAATTATAATCAAAAGTACCTACTACATACCAGATCCTAATGAGGGCCAAAAATACGGTGGTAGAAAATATAGACAAGGGCTCTGCTTTCTTGCAAAATTAATTATTGAAATACAGGTGTGATAAGCACTATCATGAAACAATACCTAGTTCTAAGAGAACTGCTGAAGTAGCTTTCACCTCACCTAGTCATGAGAGTAAGAAAGGGTTTCTGAGCAAGAGCATATGAAGTTGAGATCTGAAGAATTTGCAGGACTTGGAGGGATTAGAAAGAGCATTGGGCCAAGAACATAATACTGCTTGTTATAGGTAAGGCCAGGGTAACTGAACCAGGACATAGAAAGTGGAGGACAGAAGGGCACAAATTTAGGTTGGTGAGATGTGTAAGGGCTAGTTCATCTAGGGCCCAATAGGCCACAGTAAGAATTTTTTATTTTATTAATGAATTTGACAATGAAACTTTTTATGATTGAATCTCTTTGCCATATTGTACACAGACCTACTTGCTATATGTCTGTGTACCTTTAGGGAATACGAATATATTAACCTAAAATACAAAAGAGTTTTCAAACTCTTTTTAGTATAGATATTTTGTTGAAATGAAATCTCACTACAAAATAGAAGTAAGACCCTTTAGCCTAACACAGGTAGAACTGGTACTTTACAGGCAAAGACAAAATAGAACAAAATCCAGATATGAAAAGATGAAGTAATTTTCACCAAGGCAATAAATTCCGTCTATTCTGCACACAACAGAGTATAGTCTCCAGGTATGACGCCAAACACAGCCTACTATATATGTATTCCAAATTTTGGCCATTTCAACCCTCCCCCATCCGACCCATGTGCCTAATTTACTATCTGTCATTCATGTTGGTCTTTAAGTCTCCCAAACAGTAGTCTTTATGAATGTCTAGGGATCCCTAATGACTTTGAAAGTTTCTCTGTACTGCTAATATTTACTTATATTGCTTTATTCCATAATACTGTTTGTCTCCACATCAAAGGGTGACCTTGGAGACTGGGGTTTTATTTCGCTCATCACGGTATCCCCAGCACTTAGCACGGTGTTTGGCAAATAAATAGTCATTAAATGAATAATATTCCTAATGTGACAATGTTTTCCAGTACTTATTTTCTTCACATGAATTAATTATTTGGTCATAATTTTCAAAAATCTTTGGTCAAGTCACTAACAATATATCTTAGTTTCAGTTTTCAAATCTGTAAAATGATGTGTTGTGATAGGACCAACACGGTAAATTCTAACGCTCCATACAAATTATCATTAATAAAAATATCCACCTCTTTTATTTTATCAAAAATCACACTGATAAGTTCTTATAAGGAGGGGTAAGAGGTCCAAGGAAGCGTACATTGTCAAAGTAGTCTGTAGATCACAAAAGTTGGACGAGCACTTTGTTAAGTGTATGTAATGTACTACTGTGGAGTTTTCAAACTTATTTTTAGTTACACTTTGGTGAAAATCTTACTCAGAAACATAAATAAATAAAATGTTTCAGAGTATAGTTGCATTAATTGAAGGGCAGAGACCTGGAGTGAAGAAGGGGTAGAGTTTGCAGAAGACCTAGGGCTGAACTAAACCCAGTTTGAAAACCACTGGCCTCATGAGTGAATATAAAACATAAAAGAATTAGGTTCCCTAAAGTTGTTACATACTGAACAAATAACTTAGCATTTTGGTGATACCGTGTTTCCCCAAAAATAAGACTTAGCCAGACCATCAGCTCTAATGCGTCTTTTGGAGCAAAAATTAATATAAGACCCTGTCTTATTTTACTATAATATAAGACCAGATATATAATATAATGTAATGTAATGTAATGTAATGTAATACAATACAATACAATACAATACAATACAATACAATACAATACAATACAATACAATACAATACAATACAATACAATACAATACTGGGTCTTATATTAATTTTGCTCCAGAAGATGCATTAGAGCTGATGGTCCGGCTAGGTCTGATTTTTGGGGAAACAGGGTAAATGTGCCATAAAGAAGGAAAAAAAACTAACATTTGCTGTTTTGGGGCTTTCTGGAACAGTTGAAGCAAACAACCTATATTTGCTTGTCAATTACTGTCTACTTTTACACTACTGGAAGTATTGTTAGATGGGTCAAACACCAAAAGTAATAGGTGTGGAGGGAATATACTCCAATCTGTTCTGTCCTATTTTTCACCTTTGTTTCCAAGTTAGATTTCTTCCAGGAAGGTTCAGTCCAAAGAGTCTCAGTGAGTAAAGTTCATGTCCAGTCTAATATGGAGCCATCTTCCTCAGCACACATTTCAGAAGAGAAGGACCAAAGTTGGAGTCCAAAGTTTGGCTTCAATAGCTTTGTGTAGCTTTAGCCAACATTAAGTTAGAGAGATAATTCAGAGTTTCTAATTGGTAGGATGGAAATTGTTGGAAACAAAGCTGTACTGGAGAACTCATTATTCATACCTGACACCATGATTTCGGCCACTAGCATGTGTTGAGATTCTGTAATGTTATCCTCAAACACTTCACTGCTGGATAAGATGTCCGATGGCGTTACTTGACTTAGATCTGTTTCACTACCTATTGAAGGTCAACAGACATAGTTAATTTATCTTTTATGATTCAAGAAAAGTTTGACTTAATTTATATTTGTGGCTCTTTGTTGGTTGTGAGTTCAGACTCATGCTTACATTACAGTAAGATTCAGGGAAACTATTGGGGTGACTGAGAATCACCCTGGTTCAGGGTAACCTCGCCTGCTCTACCGTACCCTCCCAGCTTCACTCTGTGTAACTTGATGGTTGAGGGTGGGGGGAGTCAGCCGGAAAGGAAGACAGGATTTTTTTAGGTACCTGCAAAAAGCAGTAAGAGTAGAATTCCAAAATCCTTATGAATATAATCAGCTCACAATCACAGCCCGCCATTACAAGGGAAAAATACTGAGAAGATCTCCTGCCTTTCATACACACTCCTTTTCCATTAGGATACTTTAAACACTTACTTTATCCTGATTTTACTTGTATTTAGAAATGTGGAGGGGCATAAACAAGCCATAATTTAACATAGGCCTGAGACCTCTGCAACTCCCCAGACGTGGGAGAAATGTGTGTTCTCTAAGTGTGGTCCATGGATCCCTGGGGTCCTATTGTATGGAGTCCATAAAATAACAACTGTTTTCATAAAAGGCAAATAACATCAAAGTTATTTGCCTTTTTCCACTGTGTCTACATTGATACTGGTGGGCAAAAGCAATGATGGGGGCAGTGCCTTAGCAGGAATCAAGGCCACGGCACCAAACTCTACTAGTGGTCATGCTCTTCACACACACACACACACACACACACACACACACACACGCACACACACTCCATTTCACTTAATGAGATCCATAATGAAGAGTAAGAATTAATTTTTTTTAGATCACAACCATGGAATATTTGGCTCTTAATAATAGTATAACGAAATGGGAAGTACACATAAAACACTGATATTAATTATGATGGTTGTCTGGAGGAAAAGCACTTGTACACTCTTTGAGTTGTGAACTGCAGCTAGTCTCTTTTCTCACATGATTTTTACTTGAAAGAATGACTGTGAAACTATGTTATTAACACTTCAGGTTTTGGCAAGCATTTTTTGAAAAATGAATAAAGTGAGCCTGTCACTTCAAGGAAAACAACTCACAGTACTTGTTGCCAATGATAAAATTCGAGCTTTTGAGTGAAAACTAGAATTCTGGAAAATTTTTTCCACTACTATGAGCCTAACAAAATCCCAATACTCAGACTTTTCTGGTGAGTCTGATTAAAATAATTAATTAATGTGATTTTTTTGTATATTAATGTGACATTTGAAAGACCTGTATGACTCAGTCAATCAATATTTTCAAATGACCAAAACATAATGCTACAAAATCATGCAAGGTGAAAGATCCACTCAAAGTACAAAATAGACCCCTGGATTTTAATGTCTCAGAAGACAAACAGTGCATTGATATGGCTTCAGATTCCACATTGTAACTAAGCTCTAAGAAACTACCAATTGTCTAATTCTGACACAGTACCTAAAGAAGAAATACAAAAATGGGAATCTGAAAAATCTATTAAATATTCATCTTTTTTCCAACTTAATGTCTGTGAGGCCAGGTGCCCTTCATATGTTTCAACCAAAACAACACAGCAACAGATTTAACATACAAGCAGATATGAGAATCTAGCTACCCTCTATTAAGTCAGACATTAAAGATATAAAGGTAAACCAATGCAATTCTTCTTACTACATATTTTTTGTTTTGGAACATATAATTATTTCATTTACTTCCATAAAAATATGTTATGTTTATATATAATGGAGTATTACTAATTTTAATCGAAATAATTTTAGAGGTTTTTAGTTTTAATTTCTAGTATCATAAATATTGAAAGCTATAGCCTACATGAACAAAAACTCTTTGGGGTTCTCAATCATTTTTAAGAGTGTAAAGGGGACCTGAAACCAGGAAGATTGAGAGCTGTTGTCCTAAGGAAACAATTCATAGAAAGTTTTGAAAATCCAAAATACCCAGTTCCAGTCCATGGATAGAGTAATCCATTTATTTGCTGTCAATCTGTCATCTATCTTACACCACACTTATCAGATGCATATGAATTTTTAAAAAACATTCTTAATAAAATTTAAATTGTCTTTGGTACAAAGATATCCAGAGATGAGTCCAAATATACCGTAATTGTTTAGATACACATTCAAGGGAAGCAAGTCAGGGCGACTAACTTTACATTAAACTTGATCCACTCATCCTCAAAGTCATCGTTAGTTTTTAAAAACGTGATCACAGGCTTCTCAGGCTGAATTCCCCACACTTGTTTGATATTTTAGCGTTACTTTTTTAGAAAGGACCTTGCCTTCCACATTAAAACTAATCATGTAGTAGGGTTTGTATTTGACTACCGCTAACAATAAGGCTATAAAACTTGTAAATAAAATGTCTCTGAACATTATCTGAGGAGGTAAAATCTGGCATTTATTTCTAAGTTTGGGCTACTCTACCATAAATAGGGGGCTGGAGGACTAGACTTTGAAAACTATCTTTCGTGCACTAATTTTACAACTGAAATTGTCAACTGAATTTAGGGGAGGTCAACTGAATTTAGTCTTGAATAAGGAAACCAAACTCATCAGAGGAATTAAAAAATAAAAATAAAAAAACACTTGGCATCCCTAAAATCAGGGGAGCTTTTATTTATACAAAATATTAAAAATCAGCAAAAGCATAGGGTTCAATGCAGGATAGAACTACATTCCTGAGCCAAAGTAAGATAATTTAGCCACATAATTTATTATATTACCTGCCGATATCTGATGGCCATTTAGAGCCAGACACATTTTCCCATCTGGGGCTTTCACAAAACCTTCACGACACAAACACTGAACAGTTCCAAACTTCTCTTTGCAAATATGTTCACAGCCTCCATTTTGATATAAGCAGGGATCTGCTCCTAGGAGGGAAAAGAGGCGCATTCACAGATGGGCTTGGAGATCAAAAAGGTGCCACTGATGCAAATCAGTGCACAGCTTTGGGGGAGAGAAACGCAGTGTGTCTAAATGGAGACTATATCACGAGCTATTGCAGATGGTCCCTATAAGGAGCCACTAAGGCAAGCTCAGAATGTTATACTTCCTGAGTACCTATTGAGTATAACCAGTACTTTAGGCAGATGAGATTCCTACTTCCAAACTCATGATCCAGTCAAACTGACACAGGGCAATTCAGAAAAAAGAGTTACTGTAGGACACTCGATGCCTTTTCTCTTTGCTTACTCCCTGGCACTCTGAGGGGGTGGAGAAAGGCCCCAGTGTAGCTAGAAGCTTCCATTGCAGGTGTCTAAATTACCCTTCCCTCACCCACACCCTTAGTGCTTTTAACCCCAAAGTCTTTTAAACAGAGCACATAGGTAAGTAGAAAGTGTTGGGGGCGGGGGGTGGAGGAATGAGATCGGAGGAATAAAGCCCAGATTCACTACCAGATTGTCTTAGTTTAAATGAAATCCAAATCTCAGGAAATCATAACATCTACCCAGATTAGTGAGAACTGCAATATCCCCCCCTCTTCCCTCCTCCACTACCATCAAACAATTAAAAGAGTTGCAGATTCCAGCCAAAGAAAGACTGTGTAACATGTCCAGTGTACCTGGTTTTGCCAATGGATGAACTACAACCAGTGATGAGGGCTTCAGCATGCTGCCTCGGAGACGTACCCTATTTTTGCCAGTCCTCTTGTTCACCCTTATTACCGATGGCACAGTCCAGTCAGAGAACCACACGTTATCCCCAAACACAGCCACAGCAAATGGTCGACCTGGAAGCAGTTCCAATACATTACATACATCTTGTCTTTGTCATGAATATTTTTTAAAGGACACGGCTTGAAACATATGCACAATCCCTACACTAAAGCAATTCTTGACTATAGCTGCTAAGCCAGGTATGAGCCACGACCTATAGATGCATCAAGGAGAAACCACATGATGGGGTAACCTCGTCTTAGAAAGGGAGCCTGGTGATATGAATCCCTAGGGAAGCTCAGGATTTGGAAAACGAGAATGCAAGTTGATGGATAATGGCACCAAGGGGAAGGAGGCCTGGTGGAAAAGTTTCAGTGTTCAGTGATTCTGCCACTATTTATAGACTAAACTTGAGTAAGTTATCTTATCTATCTCTGCCTTTGGTTCTTTATCTTTTGCATGGCAGTAATAAGTAGTACACTAAATTCACAGGTTGTTGTAAGGATCTTTAAAAATTTAAGGTAACCGAGTAACAGTCTCCTCAAATTCCCATGTCCATCCACACATTTCCCTGCATTGGACACCCATCTCCTTTCCTATCTCACCTCTTATCTAATATTAATCCATTGGCCTGTGCTCCTGGTGTTGTCTTTCCTGCCTTCTCTAGGCCCTTGTTCAATCAACTGCCCCTTTCGTTTACATCTTAACTTTCTTCATTCTACTGACTTCTTTCCCTTAACCGATGACAATCCTCAGGTCTCTCCCATCTTAATTTCCTCATCCCCTTGACTCTCTCTAACTTCTTTTTGTCTCCCTTCCATTTTTAGTCAATTTTTTTGAAAGTCCTTTATTATCTGCTGCCTCTGTTTTTATTGCTATAGACCTCTAGGTGGGTCCTTCAGACCCCACCTCAACTAAACCTACCTCTCCAGGCCACTGAAACTGCTCTGATAAGATACTCCAGCATTGAGTTAGTGGGGAAATGTTGTATCAGACCATCTCAAGTGATTAGAGGCTAAAGCTAAGGAGGCCCAAGTTTAGAAGCTTTAATGATGTCCAGTCACATTTCCCAGGCCGTCTTTTTGCGAATGAGCAATAGATTTGGTGTATTAGAACGACTGTCTCCCTCTCCTGGCAGCAAACTCAAACGACTTGTCCTAGTGACTGAGTCTCCACCCGTCGTTACTGACCAAGGCCATTAAGACTTATTTTGACTTCTAGCCCTTTGTCCAAAATTAAAGCCATAAATGCAGCAAGGGAATTTTTTATAAAGTTATCAGTTTCTTTTTCATTTTGCTAAAAAACATGTAACACAATATTGACCATCTTAACTTGTGTACAGTTCAGTAGTGTTAAGTACATTCACACTGTTGTGCAACCAAATTCCAGAACTTTTTACCAAGTAAACTAAAACTCGTTATCTATTAAACAACTTCTCATTTTCCCCTCCCCCAAGTCCCTGACAAACCCCATTCTACCTAATGTTTCTGTGAATTTGACTATTCTAGATACCTCAAATAAGTGGAATCATACAATATTTATCTTTGGTGACTGTCTTATTTCACTTAGCATAATGTCCTCTGGATCTATCCATGTGGTAGTTAGCATATGTCCGAATTAGCTATAGTTTTTCAACAAATACTCCACACCAGACATAATCATTATTTTTTTTGTCCTGGAAGAGTCACACTTGCGTTTAAAATTAAGAATAAATTCCTTCAACTTTTACATTAAAAATCCTATACTGGCAGTTGAGAAGCCACCACTTACATGCCTGTAGATGGCACTGTAGTGATGGGAATGGTTATTTAGACATTTTAATTTTCAATTATTTGATAATGGCCTTTAATGGGAAGTTCCATTGTCACAGATTACAATAGCAGTACAAATTGTTAAAAAAAAAATATATATATATGCGCTACGATTTGGGGTTCAGAATATTGTCTGTCTATATTCTAGTTAGAAATTTTCAAATCCCTTTATACCCTCATATACCAAAGCTACAATTTTACATTTATTTGGGAGACATATTTTTTACTAATGTATGTCTCCCCCACTAGACCCCGTGACTTCACAGGAACCATATTTGTTGAACTGTCTACTGTTTCTCCACTTCCTATAATGATTCAATAAATATCTGTTAAGTGTGTGGATGAATAAAGTTTATAATGGTACACAAGCTTATCATTTTTTAAATGAAACATCTCTTTAATTTTTAAAGAAACTAGGCAGTATGTAAATTATTCTGTTATAGCTATCTCGATCTAGTTAATGTATATTACAAACCTAGAAATTCATTACCTCTAAAACCAAAGAGAATGGGCAAAATAAATATTTTATACAGATTATCAGTTTGTCAGCTTCTTTTAAAAGAAAGAAACCATGTATGTTTCATCTTCCCAACCAGTCAGTTTGTAAATCTCTGAAGCATCTTCAACATCTCCATTTCTATATCTAATCAGTTACCATATACTATCTTTTTGTTTTTATTCACAATTATTATTTTTTTAAGACTCTAATCCTCCATTGCACTGTTAAATGGCAATGTTCTAGCTCAGGCTTTCATTAGCTGGACAATCTTTGTAGTTTCCTAACTGATTTCCTTCTCTCCAAATTCCAATCCAACGCTTATACTGTTACCTAAGTGGTTATTCTGAAATACCAACCTTATATACATTTCCTGCTCAAGAACATGCAATGGTTACCCAGCATGTTCAAGATCAAGTTCATCAACATATCTTGGCAATACTAACATACAAAGACCAATTTTTGCAGCCTTATTTTCAATGACAAAGTTTTATTACGATCTATTTACCACATGGCCCAGTTCAAATGCTGTCTTTGCAGATCCCCTGAATCAAAATGAATCCCCCCTGAATCTCATAGCCATTTGTACTTCTACTTTAACAGTTAGCCTAGACTACAGTGTTTTAAATATATTTAAGAAAATACATGATACATCAATGTAAAATCTGAAAACATAATAGGGGAAAAAACTATATTAATCTTTGCACATGTTATCAATAGATATTCATTAATGCCTAAAGGAGATAATATCACTGTTATGAAAATGACATTTTCTAAAATATAAGAAATGATAACAGCTGAGCCAAGTTCTTGGCCTTAAAGAAGTTTTAAAAATTTTAATATTTTCATTCTAATCTTGGGAATTCTTGGCAAAGAGAAATGATTATGCATCACTAGTTTTTACCCAAAATTCCAATGTTAAGGTAATCCTCATAGCTCATTAATCCTTGGAGAAGTCTGTAGTCTGTTTATGTCTATTCCTTTCTCACCACATTGTTAAGTGTGTGTGTGTGTGTGTGTGTGTGTGTGTGTGTGTGCGCATGCATGCGTGAATGCATACACATTTTGTATTTAACACTCATCAATTCTCAGTCAAGATGAAAAAATCACCCATCCCATAGCCTCACCTACATCGTTCTGGGCAAGTCTTTGGCGTTTCGAACCATCCAGATTGGCCATTTCAATCACAGACTGCTTGGCATCGCACCAATACAACTTATCAGTTAAGAAATCAATCGTTATTCCACTAGGCCAGACCAGCTCAGAGCTAGCGATAACCAGTCGGTCAATGCCTTGAAGGGAAGAACTTTCAATTCGTGGATTAATCCCCATATCAGTCCAGAATAATCTCCTTTAATCAAGAAAGCATACAACAAATAAAATTTGCACAAAAAAATTCTTCTATTTTCTCATCATTGGAAACATCAATGTAAATCACTTCAGGATAAACTATAATGGTACACTAAGGAATATAGAAGGAGAAAGGATAGCACTGTATTGTTGCATGGATAATTTTTCAAAAAACAAAAACTTCTATGTAGAGCATCTTGGACAGGAAATGCTAAATTAAGGCTCAGATCACTAGATAAAAAAGGAATTATTATGGTGAGCATACAACGTGATATATAGATGATAACAAGTATAGTTGATAACTAGTATAGATGATAACTAGTATAGAATTGTATACTTGAAATCTATGTAATTTTACTAACCATTGTCACCCCAATACATTTAATATAAAAAAATAATTATTAATTAAAGAATTGCAGTATATTACTAATGAAAAGTGTTTTCAAATGCATATTCTGCATAAGGCAATGAAATCTTGCTAGTTTGTCCCTCTGCTATGCATATGTAAAACTCACCATATATGTAAAAATGCAACATAAAGGGAAGAGCATATTTATTATCCAGTTTTATACAATGTACTTGGGTAAATTGGTTAATTTTAAGTTCTTTAAATCACATTTCATAAATGAGCTGAGGAACATTTTTTGAGGTCAATATGGCTCAATATCTTTTCTCTGGCCTGCTTAGAGACAGTTATATTCTCACTGTTTTAATCATGTGGCTGGCTTTGAATCAATTATCAATTATTACCAATATATTATTTCCCATAGGCCATCATAAATAAAATAAGGTTGGTTTTTACCCTGTTTTTTTTAAAACTAGGAAGGAATCTGGGATTCTACTTAATTCTCTGAACCTAAACAAACATTTGTCACTAATTCATAATTAACAACATAGAATCTTCTAATCTTTCATGAATACTATTTCCTCTTGTTTAAATCTAGGAATGACCTATGATTTGAACTTATCTTGTGATTTTTCTAAATAGAATTCATAAGTCATACAATCCAAATATCATCCTCTGCTCAGGAAAGCAATAATATAGATTTTTAAAGAAAGAAAGTAGTTTAACGGACTTACATCTAATTGATTAATGAATTACAACCCATTTATTTTCAGAAATTGAATTTGCTTAAAATGAAAGGGTATCTAAACAATAAATGTTTTATACAAGAAAGAAAATCAAAAGACATTTAAAAGTGGGGAAATCATGTTAGCTGCACCATCTCTGAAGATGTGAACAAATCCAGTGGATTTTCTTGGTTTCTGATTCCACTGACCACCTGAAGCCTTAAGGCAAATCTTGGACATTAGCATTTCAAACATGAATGGTCACATGGCCTCTGCAGAAAGGCACCTAAATTTCACAAGTACCTACTTGGCCATTGGGTGAACAGCAATTCCTCGTGGCTGAGAGATGTCCTCCTTAATGATTATTTCACGATGTTTTCCACTTAAATCACTGCCTTCAATGAGAGATTTCCTAAAATGTATGTAATATAAAGGGGCTTGTTACATCAACTTTACTGTTTAAACGAAGATACTCCTTTTCCCTGTTTCTAACTGAATGCAGATATAGGCACTCTACTTCCATTGTGTGTGAGTATGCACGTGCGTGTGTACACACACACACACACACACACACACACACACACAAATCAAGACCAGATGGCCATGAATTCTATTTTTTTAAACATAGTCTTTTCATTAGCATTCCAATATTTATCCCAGGCAATTAAAATACACAGGGGAAGGATACGGTAAGAGGGAATTGTGTCAGTGGCCTGGCAGGGACTAAGCCAGTATGGTAAATACTACCATCCCTTTCCCTTTACATCTCCTGTCTCCTGCTGGAAGCCAGTGGAGGTGTCAGCCTCATGGTCACAGATCCGGGAGGAGGGAGAGTAGACCCCAAAGGGCCACAGAGACAACCAGCACAAGGACAGTAGGGGAGATTAATGTTGACTTTAATTTTCTTCCACTTGATTGTAAGACAAGTGAGAGTACTGAACTATTATTTGCTAAACTTTACATTAAAGCAAAATAACCCTTTGGAATCCGGCAGAGGAGAAAATTCTTGTTGCCTAATGTGTCCATGTATTTGTCAAATGAATCTTTATTATCTAACAAATATTTCCTGAGCAAACACCTACTGTACTTAGACCAGGGATTGGTCTAAACATTGGAGACACAATAGGTTGTGTCTGTCCTTACAGAACTTACAGCTCAGCAGGAAAGCCAGGGAGAGGGGAGGAAGAGAAAGGGTAGGTGGAGAGTAAAAGAACACCCTAAGCAGAGGAATCAGCAAATGCAAAGCCCAGGAGACCTAAAGAGCACGGAACAATCATAATCTCAGTTTAGAAAGTTTGCTGTAGCTTTGTTGTGGAAAAGACAAGGCGGGCAAGAGATGATGGTGACTGAGCTAGGGCGGTGGCCGCAGGAAGGAGAAAAGTGGATGGAGTCAAACGCTGAAATCTACTCTGTCACACTCCCACCCCATCACTGGCCTGAGGTAACCTTGGCTTCTGAGCAGCTTTTGAAGCCGGCAGAACCACAGGCAGAAGCGGTAAGAGGAGAACCTCTCTCCACCATGGGCTGTCTGTTCTCCCTGTTTTCCTACACAAACTAGAGAGTGTAACTATCTTTAATGCGTTCAACAAACATCTGGTGAGGGCTTACCACATTGTTCTCATGCTGCCTGCTGGCCCTGTTTCCCTATCTTTAATTCATTCAGCAGACATCCGGTAAAGATTTACCTCCTTATTCTTGGAGGCAATGTCTGCATGAGACAAGCCTACCCAGAAACACGGGCAGGACCATTCTCTCCTCCCAGAAGGAAACCTTTTGCAGGTGGCTTCCTAGAGTGCACTTTCCAGCCATTGGGTGGGTGGGTTGGGAATGGGCTTTACAAATCCCTCCTCACAGGCTAAATGCAGGAGGCAGGTAAAGGCAAAATTGGGTCCGGGCCTGTGCTGGGTCAAATATGCTTTACAAACTACCAGCTCAGGGCAGAGAATAATCGGAAACCATTTATACTCCTGTGCCATTTTCAAAAGGTAATTTTATTCCCAGATGAAGTGGTTGTCAGAAGGGTCCTCCTGGGTGGAAGGTAATTTTGAACTCAACGTGTCAAATTCACTCAGAGACCACTGTCCCTATGCCTGCTCCCTTGGTGAGAGGGAAGGATGGCTGAGGCTTGTGGCTTTCGGTTCTGCTCTTATTGTTACAGCATCTCTAAATTCTTACTGTTGTGAGCAGGAGTGAGGTGTTAAGAATTGAGACCAGCATAAACTCCCAGCTCTGGAGCTGTCTCAGGCAGGATTGCTGGAATTTACTTTCAAAGCTCCCCCAGGGGTTCACCCACTAATACATTTCTATTTGATTTAGCCAGAGAGCAAATCTCAAACTCCAGCATTGGTAACGAGAAAGCAAAGGTGACATGAGTTCAAGCATAACCCTTAATCTGGTGGAACATCTTTCTCTTTGTATCCACTACCTAATTGGTGCCACTGTCACTGGGGTCCTTTAAGAGCCAGCGCCCTTTCTTCCAGCACGAGAGTTGTCCATCCAGAACCCTGGAAGAGTGATTTTTACCTCATTGTCATTTTTGTTACCTCAAAAGAATGAGCCAACAGATATTTTATATATTTTCACCCTCTCGATTCTTTTTTACTGAACAATTGGCTTCAGGAATCAGGATTCCTCAGTACTAAATAATAGCATTGCCAGTCGAATTATCAATTAGCTTCTTTCCTACTGCTAGATGTTAATTTAAATCTGTCTTTTCCTTAGCCAATGTAAACTAAAAGCACCCACTCTGGTCCTTTCATTGGTTAAGAGTTACCATATAATCTAATATCACAAGCTTGGAATCTCAGTTATTTAAATCCAATTTCTAGCTAATATCAAGGTTTCTAAACCAGAAACCTTTCATTTCCAGACAAATTAAAGGTTTTCTTTTAGCAGCTGCCTTTAGAGGAAAGAGGACTTAAGAAGGGCTTATTATTATTGAAGACAGTGAACTAGGAAATCTGAGGTCTGCTTCTCCAGGATACGGTGCCTGGCTATCTCCTGAAGGCATCGCTTTGGCACTAGGTCCCATGGTGCTATTAATCAAACACTGTTACAATTAGAGGTGCCAGGCAAACGTGGGAAATATGAGGAGACCCAGCATCTTTAAAGGGGTCGACAGCGGCTGACATCTGCTGTCCTGATCAAGGTTTACTCTTCTGAGAACAGCCACATATAAGCTCTGTTATTATGCACAGCTGACATTTGAAATGTCCTTTTAAGTAGGTTTAACACAGAGGAGGCCGTTATTACGATTTTTGTCATTATTACAACTGAAGTTGATTTTCATTTGTTATATGACTCTGGGTCGAGCACATTTTAACCAACTCTGCTTAGGGGAGACAATATGTATCTGTGATTATTAAAAGCATTATCTTTGAAAATGGTCATTGTTGAGTTTAAATTCCAGGGCCACTACTTGCTGGCTGTTTGACTTTGGTAAAGTTATTTTACCTCTTTGAGTCTCAATTGTTTAATCTTTAGGTTGGGGATAAGAAAACTTACTTTTTGTGGATTCAATGGTATGGATATAAAGCTCTTAGTGTAGTATCTGGAGCATTTCAGTTATTCAATAAACAGATATCCAAAGAATAAAAGAATGAAGGTTTGCTTAAATGAACAAATGAATGAATGAAAATAAACTCACTCTGGATACAAATGTGCCATATTTTTTATAACTGTACATCACATCATACATGTGACTAATTTTTAAAAATGCATTTGTTTCCCATGGGTTATCCAGACCAAATGAGATTTTCTGGGACACAGAAAGCCTACCCCCAAGCATACGAGTATAAGCCCACTCCCTGATGGGACTGCTAATTTCATGGAGGTGAAACCCTAATTAATTCTTCTTTCTTTTAATTTAACAGGGTTGCATAGGTACCAGATGTTCAAATTGGCGACCATTTCACTTGATGGCTTTAAGTGACTGGGGAAAGATCCTTCTAGCACAGAGCATCTCTGATGCTATCCTGTGAGGTGCTCTGTGGTTAGCTTCCTCTCTCAGAAGCAGGGAAGGAAGCTCTCACAGCATGCATGAGGGCTGCAGGCACTTCCTTCCTCCACCCTCCTCCCATCCCACCATTCCTAGGGGTCACACAGGACGGACACACACACACACACACACACACACACACACACACACACACACACCCCTAGTGCAGCAGCCCTTCCTGCAGCCCTAAGAGCAGTGTGCCAGAGGACAGAAACACCATAGCTTCTCTCTGGCTCTGCTATTTCTCACCAAAGGGAAAACAGGCCATTTCTCTGATCTCACAAGGATTCTCCTCACAACTCCAGCAGGAAGCTCTCTCGCCTTCCTTCATGTCACTTAACAGAGAGCCAGCATACGGATTTGTCTAAGATTTGTCGCTGCGTGTTGTGTGACTTTGAATAAATGACTTAGCCTTTCTGAGCCATAGTTTCTCCATCTGTAAAATGAGTGGGATGGGCCCGTTGATTCCTGAAGCTTCTTCCAGCACTCCTTCTGGGAGTGTACACTCTTCACTTGGCAATTATTTAAGACATTTCTTGTACCAAGCATTTGTATTAGTTTTTCTTGTGTATATGCACCTATCTCATGGCTGAACTGTGAACCACCTGAAAAGGTAGAACACTCAGGCTCCTTTGTATCTCTGGTGTTCCCTGGGAGAGTGCCCTTTCCACAGCAGATGCTCAAAGAATGCTGTTGGACTGCATTCAGGCAGGTTTTGCATTTCTCTAATTACAACAACATGAAGTACAAAAACACATGCTACTCTTTGGTCCTCAAAATTCTCTTATGGATAAAGATGCAATCTTGAAGAAAAGAGAAACATACTGCTTGGTGATAGGGAGGGGTGCTGGGGAGTGTGGACAGTGTTGAGGGCATCTTTCCTCCAATCCCAGCCAGGTCCCCAGCCGTATTTTTCTGTGTTCAAAGTGGAGGATAAAGCCAGCTGTATTGTTTATCCCATCACTCCCATCCCATGTGGCTAAAAACTGAAGGAGGAAACATACCCTCTGTCTGTCCAATAGAGTTTACGGGCAATCCAATCTACAGCAAGACCTTCTGGCACATCTACTGCTTCCTCGATAAGCCTTTCTCGCTGAGAACCATCCATATTGGCTCTCTCTATCCACTTTAGGGCCGTATGGGCAAAGTATACCTACAAAAGAGAACATAGGCATTTCTGTCTGGTTTGTTTTTAAAAAATAAATATGGAATGTATCCAAATGGGTTGAGTATCATACAGTGGAATCATGAAGAGCTTGGCTTTGGACACAGACACACCTGCAACTGAACACCAACCCTGCTGCTTCCCAGATATGTGTAAACTTAGTCAAGTTAGGCAATGTTGTAGTCTCAGTTTCCTCATTGGTAAAATGGGTATAATAATACCAAGCACATTAGTTTTATATATAAAACTCCTTAGCCTTGTACCTGGCACACAGTTCTGTTGCTACTGGTAATTTCTTAATCTTTGATCATTGGTCAATAACTAAGCCACTGTACGTGAACCCTAGCCTTCTACAGCCTAAAAGGGAGCAATGATTTGCAGTTTAATGGAAACTATATGCTGGGCTGTACATTCTACTGTCCTGTCCACTGCGCTCCACTTCGCTACACGTCAGGAGACACCGGTTCCTTCTGGTTTTGCCACACATTTGTTTGATTGCCTTGGCCAAGTCACTGAACATCAGTTTTCTCAACTACAAAAATGATGAAGTGAAACTAGATGTTTGCTAAAGTTTTTTTTCCCATCTCTATCTTATGTGAATTCATTTTAATAATCCACATTTGGATATTGTCCAACAGAATACACCTTGCAAGTTCTTTTTCAGTCTAGTATCCAGACTATCAAACAGCTACAAGTATTTCATGAGAGTGTTGAAAACTGCTATGGGTCAGTTGGTAATTTAATGACAGCATTTGTGGAATTTTAACTGTGGGTACATATATGTACATAAATTTATAATCAGCGATGAGAGTATTCGCAAACTGGCCAGACAGCTGCAAATCAGGAAGAAACAAAAGCACGAAGTTTAAAATTCTAGGAATTAATCTAGTAGTAACTAAATAATTATGGAAGGAGATTAATAACTATGTAAATTTATAAATATTGGGTGGTTGATCTCCAGAAGATACTGTAAAATTATTTCAAGCACATTCTAACTTAGAACAAATACAACTAAGAAATTAAAGACCAAATGGTGAGCTGATTAGGTTGATAGTATAGAAATTCTAAGTTATATACAAAAAGTTCATGTAAAAATTGATTATTATGTAAATAATGTCATGCTTAGATTGCCATTCCCACATGAGCCATAAACTTACGTTTCCTGATTTTCATGGTCAAGAGATCGTTGGATCCCTCTCAGTGGTATACATGTATATTAAATGTAAATTACTCATCCATACTTCCTATGCCCCACCTCAGCCTCCCAATTCTCCCACTACCAGCAAATAACCAAAAACCTAATTACGGGCCTCTCCTATGTGTATAGCACTATGTCAGGCAACCATCCCCATCTCCAGAAAGGAAACTAAACTTAACATTTTGCTCAATCATCTCCAATAAAATGGCTGAATTATATCAAGGACCAGGGTTATGATAAGAGAAAAATCCTTAAAATTTATCAAATGATGTTTCAAAGTCTATATTTTAATTTTTCTGTTGTGAATGGATCTAGAAGAGGATTTTCAAGCAGCCCAGTTCATCTGTTAGGATAAAATCTTCTACTCTCTCCTTAAAGCAAGCACAGCCACATTTGTTTAAGTGACAAAAACCATACCTTATTTTCCACAGGGTCATGATCTAGGGCAAAAACTGTTCCCATTTGCTGGCTGAGCAGGGTTTCATAATTTGTTCCATCAAAATGCATGTGTCGAATATCTTGAGAATTGGCAAACAGCAAAAACGGTTGTGGTCCTGATAACCAAATTCAAATACGGCTTCATTTAAAATATGCTTTGGAACCCAAGAGGTACTTCTGACTCTTCCCTTTCATTGCACCCTCTTCCTTAATTTCTGCAGTATTTGTTTTCTTAATTTCTCACCAGTATAGGTTAAGACAGGCAAGAAGAGTTCCTCTTCCAGGAGGTGCCATATTGCCACAACTTTATCACTGGATTCCTCTCTGTCTAGGTGCCTGCTTTTAAAAAGCAAATTACTTATAAAAAGAGCCAGTATTAAATAACCAGCACCATCACTAAATGAGGCGAGTTTTAGTGCTGCAACCTCCTTGATTTACACATATTGAAACATATTAATATAACAGATTGTATTAATTCATGTCCAAATAAATACCCTTCTCTGGCCTGGGCACTTCTGAAAGGGAAGCATGACCGTATGAGTTACTAACAAGACCCTTGTTAATTTTCAGAGCTCAGATTATGCTATATTCACTAAGGCCCTGAGAAGGTAAGCGTACTGGGCTCTGACTAAGGCAAGCTCTGCAGGCTCATCATTATGTTATTCCAGATTACAAGCATGATGAACCTTAGGAAAGATGAAATCAATTTGGTATAAATCTTGGATTTCCAAGGCTGTTGAAGGACACAAGAGATAGGATATCAGAAGATAAAAAATAGTTAAAGCATACAACCTTATATTAAATTTTGACATGAAAAGGACAGAATTTGTCAAAGTATTATTATTATCACATTCACTGGAGAGTTGAAAATCAAGTCAATCGAGATATTTATTAAATTCCTCTTGTTTAAGTCTACCATGGTCTTCACATATACTGGAATACCTACTGGATGTTATAGCAAATCTTTGCTGAATACTAATTAACTTCTAAATATTCCTCAAAAACATGATTATTATTTATATTATTATTAATATTATTTATATTCATAATGTGATTTGTTGTCTACTTCCAGATATGTAAAAAATTAGACTTTCTACCCAGAAACCAAAAGCAATTTAATGCTCTATCTTTTAAATGAAATTTTGTTTTCATATAACCTTTTTTCAGAGACACACTTTTAAACACCCATAGCACTAACCTGAAGCTACACAGCTTTTTTTGTCCAGTTGTAGGTCATACCCAGGAAGGCAACCACATTGCCAGGACATTGGGCTAAGAGGAAGGCAGAGCTGGCTACATCCACCATTATCAGGTGATGAACAGCCTACAAAAAAAATTGCTTGGTAGTGATGCTATATCATTCATAAGTATAACAATTTTTCATCAAAATATTGAGGTGAGCCAAATATATGTTGATTTTTAAAATCATTTCTGCAGTCATTCACATTGCCTCAATCAACTTAATTTTTCAGAGAATAGAAGCAAAATTTCACTCTACTATACTTCCCTATAACCTGTTATCTTGAACCCTTCACATCCCAATGGCCCTTGTTCTCTTGTTCTACCACTGAGTCCAAGAACAAGTGCACTGGCAGCTGGCTGGAATCTGAAATACATTTTGATGAGTTTGGCAGCTGGTCTAACACTTCCTAGTGAGTAATACATATATTATTTTTCCTCTCACATATTTTTGGTCTCTTAACTTCTTTTGCTTTCTTTATTAAAAAAAAGGCCACATATAACTCTTCTGCTATTACATCCAGCACTCTGTATGCTTAAGTCTATGAAGATATAAGTAGAGAGGTATTTACAGGTGCAAGCAACAGGCTAAGCTCTTTGCATCCATCACCTGCATAATCCAGGAGGCAGGTATTTTTAACCTCTACAGATGAGGAAATTGAGACCAAGACAGGGCAAGTAACTAGTCCAAAATAACACTGCTAGTAAATGGTTGTCAGGCTGACTAATTTCAAAGCCCTTGCTCATAACCACTACACTTTGCTATTTAAAAACAAACAAACAAACAAACAAAACCCCAAAATCTTATTTAAATTTATGTTAATCTACTGCACAAATATCTTTCATTGTGTAGTGTTGGAAAATCTGTTCTTCTTTGTCAATAAGATGCAAGTTTTAGGTGTCACTTAGAAAATGAGTATTTTCAAACAAACAAAAGGAAAATAAACTTACCACTACATGTTTTTCCATCTGCCTCAAGCACTGAGCCTTCAGGACAGAAACATATGGGACCATCTGAAGTTAGAACACAGTCATGGCTGCATTCAGATGCATTGCTTGGACAGGAAATTAACTCTAATTAATGAAGAATAAAGTTAAGATTAGTGTTAAATCAGATTTGTGGAAATTTAGTAAAATCAATTGCAAATAAAAACATGTTATTTTGAAAAGAGTAACTTAAATAAAGATCAAACATTTATGAATTGCTGTGGTAATGGAAATATTAGCAGAAAGAAAAAAATTCAAATCTAAAAAAATTAAAGCAAAACTCTGATTTTGGAAAATGACACTAGTTTCCATTAAGTTTCTTTTATATCAACTAATATTTTTAAAGTCATTAGTCATCAAAACATTTTAAATGGAACTTGGGCAAATGATTCTCAAGTTCATCTGCAAAATTGATTTTATGTGTAGGGAAACCTAAAAATACTGTATTACTGTTGTTAGATGTAAGAAGAGAATGAGAGACTCTTAACAAATACCAAAATATATCATGAAGGTACAATAATTAAAACAGTGGGTAACGAGTGAGAGAAGAGAGGAGAATAGAACCAATTGGAAAGCTTATTTTAGAAAAGACTCAAGTACACATAAAAATGTAGTGTGTGATTAAGGTATTTTAATCATTGAGCATATGAAAGATGATATAATAAATGGTCAAGAAATAACTGAGTAAGGATTAGGGCAAAAGTTAAATTCCTAACCTACATCATACGCCAAAATCAATTCCAAGTAAATCAAAGATTAAAATACAAAATATATATCATAGAAGTTCTAGAAGTTTTGGCAATCAAGTGAGATTATGTGTGTTATGTTTGGCACATAGTGGACTCCATAGCACATTAACACTATGCACTTGAGTATATTTGCCAACAGGTACACCACATGGTTTTAGAAGAAGGTCAAGTCTCATAGGCAGGCACAAAGGTAATAGGTAATTTCCAAGAACTTCATTACCATCCATCCATTTTTATGTGCCTGATTTCATAGACACATGTGCCATCCAGACTGACTTATTCTCCATCATCTCTGACACAAGACTATAGAATATAAATGTTTACTTAGCTTTTTCTTTTCTACTTAGCTATACTAGTAGATTCAATAAGAATTCTACAAGAAGGTATCTGAATATGTAACCCTAAATTTGAGTTGAGAATATCCATATAAACTCATAATGTACTTCTTTTTAAATAGTGTATTCCTAGACCTGATCCCCCAAAAGGCCTAGAAACAATGACTACTTAGTCTCAGATTATGTTCTGTAATACAGTTTCTCATCAAAAGGAAGAAGCGCTCTTTGATAGATTGCTAATTCCAGTTCTAGGACACAGAATGTACAAGACAAGCCTGGCAAATATGGGCTACGGGTAACAAGGAAACTACCAAAGACGACTAGGGTCAGGAGCCCATTTGCAGAGGCTCCCACTGGCCAAACAGAAGATAGTGTGCTCATCGGTAAGGATAGCAACTGCAGTGGGTGGAAACATATAAAAAAATGTTAAAAATCCACCACTTATGCTGCCTTCACTATAAGAATTGTATCTTGAAGTAACCAAAGAGTTATGAGAGAAATTTTTCTTTATAAAGGTATTCCAATTAATAATTGAAAGGAAATACTAGAACTAGGTATCACCATTTGAAACTCTTGAAATAATAAATCTAGGGAATGATTGTTAATGACTGCTACAAACATTCCCTGAGAGATTACTGGGCTATTTCTTGCCCCCAGCCATTTTGGCAGCTTCAAGGTGTGTTCAGTTGGTGCAGTCTTGCACCTAAGGAAGGAAGACGGTAGCCAAAGAGAAGACAAAAAAGTTGTTGGAGTCAACTCTAGACTCCAACTCGTTACAAAAGGTGGAAAGTAGGTGCTAAGGGTGCAAGCACACTCTGAAAATGATTGACATAGCAAAGGGAAGCTGGTCATCCTTGCTAACAACTGCCCGGCCTTATGGCAATCTGAAATAGAGTACTACACCATGTTGGCCCAAATTGGTGTCCAGCATGACAATGTTAATAATAGTAATTGGGCACAGTGTTTGGAAAATACCACAGAACATGCACACTGGCTATCATTGATCGAGGTGATTCTATATCATTTCCCCGAAAATAAGACCTAGCCAGACAATCAACTCTAATGCATCTTTTGGAGCAAAAATTAACATAAGACTCAGTATTATATCATATTATATTATACTATACTATACTATATTATATTATATTATGTTATATAAGACTAGGCCTTATATTATAGGAAAATAAAACTGGGTCTTACATTAATTTTTGCTCCAAAAGATGCATTAGAGCTGATTGTTCAGCTAGGTCTTATTTTCGGGGAAAACCGGTATCATTATAAGCATGACAGAACAGGCTGGTAAAAAGCCAATCACTCAATTTTTTTTCCTTTCTTTCTTTTTTTTGGCGTAAAATAGGCCAGAGCTTGTTTCTAAAAGAGAAAGAAAAAGAAAGATTATTGGGGAAGTTTATGATGTGTCTCCAAGTGGAAATATAACCACACCTATGAAGTATTCTTGCCAAAAATGTCAAAGCCAAGTCTGATCAAGCCTTTAGATCTAACTACAAGTTTTTAGAAGAACAGGGGATGACATCATAAAAATGGAGGCATGAGGCGAGCCTCTTGAAATCTCCCCTGGAATTTACAACAAATTGAACAACTATAACTCTACAAAGGACTCCCTGCACAGCAGACAGGCAAGACTAAGAGGCGCACTACAGAAATCATCTAAAAGTGGGCAAATTGCGTGAGCAGGGGAGGAGGGAAGGGAGAAGTGCAGAGACAGGGCCAAGCGGGTGCAGAACGAAGACCTAGATTGGTGCTCTGAGCTCCCTGCTTCCCGAAACTACCACAGCTGCGGGACAGGGAAGAACTCGGACTGCTAGGGTTCCGCTTATGGCCCACAGGGCTGAGGGGGCAGCATATAACACGGCTGAACACAATGCTCATGGCAGAGACCTCGGAGCAAAAACTGAGGAAAGAAGGCTGAAAATGGTGGTTTAAGCCCTCACTGCCGAGCAGAGAATGGAGCCGTAGGCACTGAGACTAGCCGCCCCCTCCCTACCCTCCCAGAGCTCACCCTACCCCCACCTGCCCAATACTAGAAGTGGAACAGTAGCAGTGTCAGATCAGAAGAACAGAATATTTGCTGTTCTGAGAACTGTGGCCCAGTCTCACAGCCCAACTAGTTCCGGCAAAGGGGAGAGAGACGTGGAAGCAGGGCTGTGGCTGTGGTGGTGGTTGCCGCCATTGCTCTGGGCCACCCACCTCTCACAACCCACCCCGCCCCTGTCACCACCTATCTGGGTGTATCCCTGCAGGAGTAAACAGAACTGCTGAAACACACGGGCTCTGAATCTGGTGCAGGAAGAACTCTGGAACTTCAGAAGCTCTCCGCATACCCACATGGACGCGGCGCCCTATGACTCAGGTGAACTTTTCACAGAGGAGAAGCCCACCTTCCAGGGAATCCCCCCATTGAATGAGAAGCTGGAATAGTGCAGAGAAAACATAACACTACAGTGTGAGAGAGAAAAAAAGGCTGCAGTCGGAGAGAAAAAAGAACATTCTACCAACACGTACTGGAAAACAAAAGAAAGATCTTTTCCTATCAACCTGTTGAAAAACCCACTGCTGTAGATGTCTAGGAAGAGAAATAATAAGTCATTAATTGCCATGAATAACCAAGGCAACAAGAAAGCTCAGAAAGAAAGTGAAAAGTCTCCAGAAAATGAACTTAAAGATATGGAACTATGTGACTTAAATGACAGAGAATTCAAGATTGCAGTTCTGAAAAAACTCAACGAGATGCAAGAAAACACAGAAAGGCAGTTTAATGAACTCAGAAACACAATCAAAGAAAAACATGAACATTTTACCAAAGAGATTGAAATTTTAAAAAAGAACCAAATAGAATTTCTGGAGATTAAGAACTCAATAGAAGAAATGAAGAATGAAATAGCCAGCTTAGGTAGTAGAGTTGACCAGATGGAGGAAAGAATCAGTGACATCAAAGATTAAAACCCGGAAATGACATGGATGGAAGGAGAAAGAGACTTGAGACTTAAAAGAAATGAAAAAACTCTATAAGAACTTTCGGACTCCATCAGAAAGAACAATACTAGAATAATGGCCATACCAGAAGGAGAAGAAAGAGAGAAGGAACAGAGAGTATATTCAAACAAATAGTCGATGAGAACTTCCCAAACTTGTGGAAAGAACTGGATCCTCCAATCCAAGAAGCAAATAGAACACCTAATTACCTCAACACCAACAGGCCTTCTCCAAGGCACATTGTATTGAAGCTGTCAAAAATCAACAACAAAGAAAGAATCCTCAAGGCAGCCAGGGAAAAGAAGACGGTAACCTACAAAGGAAAGCCTATTTGATTATCATCAGATTTTTCAGCAGAAACTCTACAAGCCAGGAGGGAGTGGAACCAAATATTCAAACTATTGAAAGAAAGATATCATGAGCCAAGAATAATATATCCAGCAAAGATATACTTTAGATATACTTGAGATATTCAGAAGCTGAGGGAATTTTCTAACACATGACCTGCACTACAAGAAATACTGAAGGAGGATATTCGACCAGCAAAAATAGTGATAATTTGTGACAACCAAAACATAAAAGGGGGGAGAGTAAAGGCCTGAACTGGAATATTGGAATGGAGAAAGTAAGTATGCTGAAGAAAATGGAATACTCTAAATATCAAACTTTCTTTTACATAAACTTAATGGTAACCACTCAAAAAAAAAAAAAAAATCCAGAACTGAAATATATAACATAGTAAAAGAAGAAACAGAGGTAAAAATCATAGAATACCACCACGCAGAAATAATAGACAAAACAAAAAGGCAAAGAAACAATGGAGACACAGTCTTACCAGAAAACCAAAGATAGAATGATAGAAAATCCTCACATACCAATAATTACCTTAAATGTAAATGGACTGAACTCACCAATAAAAAGGCACAGAGTAGCAGACTGGATCAAAAAACTAAACCCACCATAAGCTGCCTCCAAGAGACACATCTCAGCTACAAGAACAAACAGAGACTCAAAGTGAAAGGGTGGAAATTGACACTCCAAGCAAATGGTATCCAGAGAAAATCAGGTGTAGCCATACTGATATCAGATGAAACAGACTTCAGGATAAAAAAGGTAACGAGAGACAAAGATGGACATTTCATAATGATAAAGGAGACTATAGAACAAGAAGACATAATAGTCATCAATATTTATGCCCCCAATCAGGGAGCACCGAAATATACCAAGCAACTAATAACAGACCTAAAGGGAGAAATTGACCAAAACACAATTATACTAGGGGACATAAATACATAATTGACAGCTATGGATAGATCATTGAAACAGAAAATAAATAATGAAATAGCAGCCCTAAATGACACATTAGATGAAATGGACATAATTGACATTTATAGAGCACTTCATCCTAAAACATCAGACTATACATTTTTTGTAGCATACATGGAACATTCTCAAGGATAGACCATATATTGGGACATAAAACTAGACTCAGCAAATTTAAGAAAACTGAAATCACACCAAGCATATTCTCTGATCACAAGGCTTTGAAATTGGATATTAACCACAAAAAGAAAGCAGGAAAAACCACAACTATGTGGAGATTAAATAACCTACTTTTAAACAATGACCAGGTCACAGAAGAAATAAGAGGAGAGATTCAAAGATACATAGAAACAAATGAGAATGAAAATACATACTACCAAAATTTTGGGGATGCAGCAAACACAGTTTTTAGAGGAAAATTTATATCATTACAGGCCTATCTCAAGATACAAGAAAAATCCCAAATAAATAACCTCATGATACACCTTAAAGAACTAGAAAAAGAAGAACAAATGAAACCCAAGGTCAGCAGAAGCAAGGAAATAATAAAAATCAGAGCAGAACTAAATGAAATAGAGAACAAAAAGACAATAGAAAAAATTAATGTGACAAAGAGCTGGTTCTTTGAAAAGATTTACAAAATTGACAAACTCTTGGCTAGACTCACTAAGATAAAAAGAGAAAAGACACTAATAAATAAAATCAGAAATGAGAGAGGGGATGTTATCATGGATGCCACAGAAATACAAAGCATCATTCAAGAATACTATGAAGGACTATGTGCCACCAAATTGAATAACCTAGAAGAAATGGACATATTCTTACAAACATATAGCCTTCCTAGGCTGAATCATGAAGTAGAAAATCTAAATAGACCGATCATCAGTAAGGAAATTGAATCAGTCATCCGAAACCTTCCCAAAAGCAAAAGTCCGGGACCAGATGACTTCACTAGTGAATTCTACCAAACTTTCAAAGAGGATCTAATACCTTTCCTAATCAAACTCTTCCAAAAAATTGAAGAAGAGACAGTACTCCCTGACTCATTTTATGAGGCCAACATTACCCTGATATCAAAACTGGATAAGGATAACACAAAAAAAGAAAATTACAGACCAATATCTCTGATGAATACAGATGCAAAAATCCTAAATAAAATTCTAGCAAATTGAATGCAACAATGCATTAAAAAGATTATTCATAACGACAAAGTGAGGTTCATCCAGGAGCACAAGGATGGTTCAACACACACAAATCTATCAATGTGATACACCACATAAACAAAATAAAGGACAAAAATCATATGATTATATCAATTGATGCAGAAAAAGCATTTGACAGGTACAACATCCATTTATGATTCAAACACTTAATAAAATAGGTATAGAAGGAAAATACCTCAACATAGTAAAGGCCATATATAACAAACCTTCAACTAATATCATAATTAATTGTGAAAAACTGAAGCCCTTTGCTGTATGTTCAGAAACGTGATAGGGCTGTCCCCCATCACCTCTGCTTTTCAATATAGTATTGGAATTCCTCGTTAGAGCAATCAGGCAAGAGAAAGAAACAAAAGGCATCCAAATTGGGAATGAAGAAGTTAAATTGTCACTCTTTGCAGATGACATGATAATATTTATAGAAAACCCTAAAGACTCCACCAAAAAGCTATTAGAAACAATAAATGAATACAGTAAAGTTGCCAGCTACAAAATCAACATACAAAAGTGCGTTGCATTCCTATATACTAACAATGAAATCTCAGGAAAAAAAAATTCCTTTTGCAATTGCAACAAAAAGAATAAAATACGTAGGAATAAAGCTAACCAAGGGTGTGAGAGATCTATATGCTGAAAACTAACACACAATTTTAAAAGAAATTGAAGAAGACACAAAGAAATGGAAAGACATCCGTGCTCATGGATTGGAAGAATCAACATAGTTAAAATGGCCATATTACCCAAAGCAATATACAGATTTAACGCAATCCCCATCAAAATCCCAATGGCATTTTTTAAAGAAATAGAACAAAAAATCATCAGAGTTGTATGGAACCACGAAAGACTCCGAATAGCCAAAGCAATACAAAGAAAAAAGAACAATGCTGGAGGTATCACACTCCCTGACTTTAGCTTGTACTACAGGTCAACAATAATCAAAACAGCATGGTATTGGCAGAAAAACAGACACACAGACCAATGGAATAGAATTGAGAACCAGGAAATAAACCCACATAACTATGGACAGACAATTTTTGACAAATAAGAAAAAAACATACAATGGAGAAAAGACAGCCTCTTCAATAAATAGTGCTTGGAGAATTGGATAGCCACGTGCAAAAGAATGAAAGTGGACTGCTATCTGTCACCTTGTACCAAAATTAACTCAAAATGGATCAAAGACCTAAGCATAAGACCTGACACAATAAACTGCATAGAAGAAAACATAGGTACTAAACTGATGGACCTTGGGTTCAAAGAGCATTTTATGAATTTGACTCCAAAGGCAAAGGAAGTAAAAACTAAAATAAGTGAATAGGACTGTAAAAGATTTAAAAGCTCTGCACCGCAAAAGAAACCATTGACAAAATAAAGAGGCCACCAACTGAAAGGGAGAAGATTTTTGCAAGCAATGCCCCTGATAAGGGGCTAATATCCAAAATATACAAGGAACTCATACAACTCAACAACAATAAAACAAACAACCCAATTGAAAAATGGGCAGAGGATCTGAAGAGACATTTCTCCAAAGAAGACATACAAATGGCAAAAAGACAAATGAAAAAATGCTCAACATCACTAATCATCAGAGAAATGCAAATAAAAACTACAATGAGATACCACCTCACCCCAGTTAGAATGGCTATCATCATCAAGACAAATAGTATCAAGTGTTGGAGAGGCTGTGGAGAAAAAGGAACCCTCACACTGTTGGTGGGAATGCAGATTGGTGCAGCCACTATGGAAGGCAGTGTGGAGGTTCCTCAAAAAATTAAGAATAGAATCACCATATGACCCAGCAATCCCTCTCCTGGGTATCTACCAAAAAAAATCTGAAAACATTTATCCATAAAGACACGTGTGCTCCAGTGTTCATTGCAGTTTTATTTACAGTGGCCACGATATGGAAACAACCAAAATGTCCTTCGATAGATGAATGGATAAAGAAGTTGTGGTATGTATTCACAATGCAATACTATTTGGCAGTAAATAAAGATGAAACAGTACCATTTGCAACAACATGGATGGATCTTGAGACTATAATGCTAAGCGAAGTAAGTCAGACAGAAAATATAGAGAACCATATGATTTCACTGATATGTGGTATATAAAACTGAAGACAACAAAAGAACAAGACAAACAAATGAAGGGAAAAAAACCTCATAGACACAGACAATAGTTTAGGGGTTACCAGAGGGTAAGGGGGGAGGGGAGCTCTAGAAGAGGGTAAACGGGATCTAATACGTGGTGATGGAAAGAGAAGTGACTGGATGTTGAACACACAATGTAAGATATAGATGATGTATTACAGAATTGTACACCTGAAATCTATGTAACTTTACTAACAATTGTAACCCCAATAAACTTCAATTTAAAAAAAAAGAAGAAGAAGAACAGGGACATCACAGAAGTACCATCAGTAAAATCTAAACTGTGAGAAACTACAGGAAAAAAATGGTTTCTTCAATAAATACTTGCAAGGGGAATAAAAAGAGGATAGAGAATCTGAAGAACAAAAGACAGGTGTATCAACCTAACACAACACATAGAGATTGTCTGGATACTTATTCAAACAAAGAAACTTCAAAAAACTGTTAGAAATAATTTGGAAATTGACCAAATATTTGATGTTATTAAGGAATTGTTATTTTTTAGATGTGATAATGGTACTGTGATTATATCTGAAAACTGACTGGATATTAGATGATATTAGGAGGCTACAGGTAGTCTTTTAGACATAATAATATATCATGATTATGTTTTTAACATGCTTATCTTTCAGTGATATATAATGAAATATAAAATATGGATAAAGACATACATATATATATATATATATATATATATATATATATATATATATATACATATACATGGTTCCCAACGTTAGAGGTTTTGATTTAACAGGTGTGGGATAGAATCTAGTCATTCATGTTTTAAAAAGCAAAACAAAATAAAACTGCAAAGTAATCCTGATGCATACTGTTAATTGAGGACCACCAACCCAGACCATAGGCACCTTAGAAACATCAGTGAAAACGAAGGAAATAACACAGTAAATACTTGTTGTACTTACGGTGACACCGTTTCCCATCAGGAAGCAGAATAAATCCTCTAGGGCATGTGCAATAATAGGATCCAGGGATGTTTTCACACCCCAGAGTACAGCCATGATTCCAAAAGGCACATTCATTGACATCTGCACAATCACAACAGCAAAACACAGTCAGGTGGTTATGTTTGAAAATAAATTGTAGTATCACTAATAAATATGCCCAAAGTAGGGTATCTCACACTTGTATCTGCTGTACCTGACCATGAAAAGACTGTTTTTGCTACTCTAGTAAAGGATGAAAGAAGTCAGTTCAATTATCATAAAAGCCATTTTTATTCTGTAATAGTGTATACTTTCAAATATAGATTTTCATACTAGAATTACCCTTGGGAAAAAGTAGTACTGTTTCCCCTGAAAAGATAGAGCCATTTAAGGCAGGACTGTTGATAGTTCTTGACAAGGATGGGACATCACTTCTCTGCTCTTCAGCCTCACCTTGCTGACAGGAGCCCACACGTGAATGTGGGCACAGCCCCCAGCAGCGTCTGACTGGCTGACACCCAGCCTTCCAGATCAGTTCTATGAGATGGCTCCCTCCAACTAGTCCCAGGTAAGCAGGGGCCTATACCTAACAGGTAGGTGTCAAGTTTACCTGAAGTCTCACCCCAATTACTTCCATTGAGTATGACTGTAGCCATTGGGTTCTTTTCTTCAGTCATTCACTGGGGCTCCCAGGAGAAAGGACCCAAATTTCTCCTGGGCTCATTAAATTTGGCCTGGAGTCTCAAATAAGAGGATCCGTAGATGACCAGCTTGCCACACATTTCCTACAGATTCCCACTAGACCTTAATGGCATATGATGTGGAGTCACAAACTCTTTGAGAATCTTATGATAGTTATGGAACTATTTCCCTAAAACATTTGCAGATGCTGACATTTTACACACAGTCAAAACCACAGAGGTCCATGGAGTGTACTCAGCAAAGCTCTGCCTTATGTCAACCCTGAGTAGCCTCTGAAAGCATTTGATCTAGGAACACAAGATATAAAGAAGGCCTGAAAGTATTACAAAAGCTTTAAAAATGGGGAAAATAAAATTGTTTTTCTGGGGAAAGAAGTGGAGGGGAGTGGAGTCGTTTCACATTGAGGCTCAGATGGCCCACTAAAGACCAGCCGCTGGCTCGGGTGGCTATCTTTGCTTCAGGAAGCGACTGCACATTACCTTCACAGTACTTTCCATCTTGGCTTAAAGCATATCCTTCCATACATGTGCACAGGTGGGACTTAGGTTCTTGTCCACACACGCTGCCTCCGCAGTTGCCTTTCCTCAGTTTGCAGAGTTTCTGATCTAAAAGACAAGATGGTTTATTTGAAGTAGAGGTGTGTTTTGGCAGGGGACAATGTTTGATCCCTTCATAGTTCTTAAGAAGTCTAATCTCCCTGTGACATCAACAGGGGTGTTGTCTTTCACGGTGGTGGCACTGCTTTAGGGTCAGATAGCTTTAGCTGGATTCTGTCAGAAGCCCATTTATTTCTCTAATTGTATTTCTCCTACGAAAACTCTCAGGATAGGGCATACTAATCAGCTGGAGATGTCATTCCAAATACTAAGCACAACTTAGCTTTTCATTCTGATTTACTTTTATATATATATAAAAATAAAGTACATAAAAAAAATTCTGAAAATGAAATATCTCTTTAAGAAATAAAAACGTTTGAAACCTAAGAACGTCTCTCTCTTTTTTTAAATTAATGTTTATTGGGGTGACAATTGTTAGTAAAGTTACATTGATTTCAGGTGCACAATTCTGTAACACATCATCTATATCTCACATTATGTGTTCACCACCCAGAGTCAGTTCCCCTTCTATCACCATATATTTGACTCCATTTATCCTCTTCTGAACGTCCCCTACCCCGTTACCTCTGGTAACCACTAAACTATTGTCTATGTCTATGAGGTTTTTTTTCTTCATTTGTTTGTCTTGTTCTTTTGCTGTTTTCAGTTTTAGATACCACACATCAGTGAAATCATAATGGTTCTCTATATTTTCTGTCTGACTTATTTAGCTCAGCATTATAATCTCAAATCCATCCATGTTGTCGCAAATAGTACTATTTCATATTTTCTTACAGCCGAATAGTATTCCATTGTGTATATATACCACAACTTCTTTATCCATTCATCTATCGAAGGACACTTTGGTTGTTTCTATGTCTGGCCACCATAAATAGAGCTGCGATGAACATTGGAGCACATACGTGTTTATGGATAAATGTTTTTAGATTTTTTGGGTAGATACCCAGGAGAGGGATTGCTGGGTCATATGGTAATTCTATTCTTAATTTTTTGAGGAACCTCCACACTGTCTTCCATAGTGGCTGCACCAGTCTGCATTCCCACCAACAGTGTGTGAGGAAGAACATCTTTTCTTAAGTATAATATTTGTAGGTCAGATCTATATATTTAGCTGTTTTTAGGATCTTTATTTAAAGAGCATCTTTCAGATTTAATATATACCATTACCATATATTTTATCCCCAAATTCTGAGTTTATTGCTGCCAGTGTTCCATATTTTACAAAATAGCCCAGGGTGTATAGCAAAATCTGCTCAGTGAGGTAGGTGCTTGGGTTGAATTAGCCAAATGTATTGAACAACAAATGGCCAACATGGTAACTTGGATTTCCATACAGAGCCAGAGTCAAGAGCTAAACTAGTAACATATATATCTCTGTTCAAATTTTGTTTTTGTTTTTTTTTTTTGCCAGTGTTAACAATGATAGAACCTTTGTAAAATACCCTGGAAAATACAGAATTAAGCTTGAGTCTGAGGGCAGATCCTAGGATGCAGGTAGATATGGAGGCCAGAGCTCCGGCAAGAGGTGACCTCTGAGGGAAAAGATGGGGGTAATGGACTCTGAATCACGACATGGCTGAGGTCAGCAAGAGCCTGTGAATAATGAGAGGAGCTGAGGGGCCAAGGGCAGGACTACCAAAAACAGTCTTGCTATGAAGGGCACAAGAAACAAACCAGTGAGGGGCTGAACACAGCAGTGTGAGGGGCTGAGACCGCTCTCCAGGTAGGTCTCTGTTGATCTACTTATAAATTTTCCTCACTCTGACTCTACCTGTTACCTACTATTTTAAGTCACTAAACACTTTTCGTAACCAATAATAGCAAAACGCATTAGAAACATATTCTTGCCTCTTTAAAATGTCCCTAATGTGCATCAAGACAACCTGGAGGGCATGTCACACTCTAGAGATTCTGATTTGGTAAATCAAGAGACTGGCTCAGGAATCTGCACTTCTCACAGGATCAGAGTGATTCTGAAGTTGGGAATCTTCACATCACACTCTGAGAAATAACAGCCTCATGTCCTTATGAGACATCCCTCCTTCATCTCAGTTATGGATACCTCCTTTAACCTGACCTGTGTTATTTCTTTACTTATTTTAAATGTGATTATTCAGATCTCTTGACAGAATTAATTGCACAAGTAATCTTGCCAATTACTCAGTACTGTTGCAACATTACCTACTAAATCAGTTAAGATTTACACTGAAAAGTTCTTTGGATATTGATTCCAAATATTTTGTTTCTTGTCCATGTTTTTTATGGCAATTACACATGTATAGTTACATGTTTTTTCATGTTCCTACATGCTTCACATATCAAAATTTTAATTAAGCACAATTAAAAATAAAATGACTGAAAATTTTAAAGTAAATGACTAAAACTAGAAACTTGTAAATTTATTGGAGACAAAAATACATCCACTGCAAATTTCTAAAAAAAAAAAAAGAGAATATTATTTTTTAACTTTAATTTTTATAAAGTTTTTAAGTGAACAACAACAAAAATCCAGAAGTGTTTGACTCAGCCTTTTAATAGCATCAAAGTGCTTCCACTTTCCTGAGGTGACAAAAAATCGAATGGTTACACTTCCTGTAAATATCTCTTATAAAAACCTTTCCAAACCCCGTGTGATAGATGGCCACTGGATTAATAATTAGGGAAACTGAGTTCTGTCCTGGTTCTGCCTTTTACATCCAATCACTTTTCTTTTTGATCTCAGTTTTCTAATCCATGAAATTAAAGGATTGAAGTAGATATTCTCTGAGACCCCTCACTTGAAAAAAAAAAATTATGGTTCTATACACAATCAGATGTTTGTGGTACATTCCTCTAAGTTTATACTTCTAAAGATTCACTAATCTTAATTACTGCTTATAATATGTTAATGGAGATTCAGACTGATTAATGAAGCAAATAATTAGTTATAAGGTACAGTAAATGTTCTGTTCATCTAGATCCAATATTATCTTTTTTGGGGGGGTTACTTTTCCACTACCTCTCACTTGCTTTTATGTGTGTTCTTATCATCATCATCACCATCACAATTATGTATACTAGTATGTATACATAAATATTTCTTTTCATTAATCAATAAGCTTCTGAAGATAAGGCATATATATACAGATAATATACATATGTATAATATATATACAGATTTTATGTATTTATGTGTGTGTTTATATATATATATATACACATTCCATTCACATTTAGAGTCCCATTTAGCATGGTGCCTTTTACAACATAGGTGTACTACAGACATCTGGAACACATGCACAAAAAGTTGTGTCACCTGCAACTTAACTCCTTTATTTGGTTTCTACTTCAATTTCCAGTCAACCTTAGAGTTAGAACTCAAACAGATGGTCAGACTATGCTAGCCGAGTACCCTTTCCATTGTACCATGCTGCTAATGGCTTTAATGACACTTATTAATAATATACAACCCTTTTCAAAGATGAGCATAGGCAGGAAAGCAATCACTATTCTCCTCTGAATGGTCGTACTGATGATGTGACCTGAATTCAGACACTGAACACTTTAAAAGGTCATTTTAGAAAGTGACAAAACATAGAGGATTAAGGGCTATTTTTGTTTGTTTGTTTATTCTCCTTAATCTTCTGCTGTTCTTGAGCTTCAAATTAGGCCAAAGCTAGCACTCAAAATGCTGTTGCTGACCTCAGATAATACCCCCTCCCAGATCCCAGCAGTGGGGCTTAATTACCTTTGAGATCATATTAAAGCTCCTAATCACAGAGTTTAATGTCCACCACCAACTGTGCCTTCAGTAACTGCCTGGCTAACACACAGGCTCTCAGGAGCTTTACTACAGCCAAATAAATCTATGGATTTTACCCTGGCCCAGTTCTGAAACAATGCACATGGGATTTCCTATCCTGCTTTCTTCCTGCTGATCACACCTTTTTTTCTACAACAAATTTACTGTAAGACTTACATCATCGAAAAAGCCTTACTATTCTCTTGCATTTGAACCCATTCGTTTTAATCATTTTTGTAACTAAATATTTTGCACCCTCAATATTTAGCATATTCAATAAAAAATTTGAACATTTATAAAGCATTTACATGATCACATTTAATTTTCATAACAAGCCTTTGATCTATGCAGAGTGAGTATTAACTTCTGTTTTACAGATTAGGAAATAGTGCCTTAAGGATCATGTATAGGTCATAAGGGGTAAGACTTGGACTCAAGCTCAAGTCTTCCACTTGTAGAACCCATCTCCTTACTACATATATATTATCTGTGTATATGTATATATGTATTCTTATGTGTGCATATATATATATATAAAATATGAGTTTTTACAGAAAAATATATATTGCAGGCATTCATTTTATTACACTTTATTGTGCTTCGGAAACATTACATTTTGTATGAATTGAAGGTTTGTGGCAACCCTGCATCAAGCAAGTCTATCAGTGCCATTTTTCCAACAGCATTTGCTTCCTTCATGTCTCTGTGTCACATTCTGATAATTCTCACAATTTTTTCAAACTTTTAAATTATTATTATATTTGTTATGGTAATTTGTGATTAGGGCTTTTTGATAATATCATTGTAATTGTTTACAATAGTAAACAGAAGTAAACAATCCCTCTGCTTGGGCCTCCCTATTCTATGAGACAAAACGATACTGAATTTAGGCAAATTAATAACCCTACAATAGCTTCTAAGTGTTCAAGTGAAAGGAGGAGTCCCACGTCTCTCACTTTAAATCAAAAGTTACAAATGATTAAGTTTGTGAGAAAGGCATTTCAAAAGCCAAGATAGGTCAAAACTAGGCCTCTTGCACCAAACAGTTAGCCAAGTTGTGAATACAAAGGAAAAGTTCTTCTAGGAAACTAAAAGTGCTACTCCAGTGAACACATGAATGAGAAGGTGAAACAGTCTTTGTTGTTGATATGGAGAAAGCTTTAGTGGTCTGGGTAGAATATCAAACCAGCCACAACATTTCCTTAAGCTTTAATTCAGAGCAAGGCCCCAACTCTCTTCAATTCTAGAAAGGCTGAGAGAGGTGAGAAAGTTGCAGAAGGAAAATATGAAGCTAGCAGAGGGTTGGTTCATGAGGTTTATGGAAATAATCCATCTCGATAACATAAAAGTGCAAGATGAAACAGCAAGTACTGACATAGAAGCTGCAGCAAGTTATCCAGAAGACCTAGCTAAGATAACTGACAAAGGTGGCTATACTACACAACAGCCTTTCAATGTAGACCAAACAGACTTATATTAAAAGAAGATGCCATCTAGAACTTTCACAGCTAGAGAGAAGTCAATGCCTGGCTTCAGAGCTTCAAAGGACAGGCTAATTCTTTTATTAGGGGCTAATACAGCTGGTGACTTTAAGTTGAAACCAATTTTCAATTACTATTCCCTAAATCCTAGAGCCTTAAGAATTATGTTAAATCTACTCTGCCTGTTATCTATAAATGAAAATGCAAAGCCTGGAGGACAGCACATCTGTTACAATATGGTTTACTAAATATTTTAAGCCCACTATTGGACATACTATTCAGAAAAAATAATTTTTTTCAAAAAGTAACTGCTCACTGACAATGCACCTGGTCACCCAAGATCTCTGATGAGATATACAATGAGATTAATGTTATTTTCATGCCTCCTAATACAACATCCATTCTGCAGGCCATGAGTCAAGGGGTAATTTTGACTTTCTAGTCTTATTATTTAAGAAATACATTTTGTAAGTCTATAGCTGCCGTACAGTGATTCCTCTGATGGAGCTGGGAAAAATGAATTGAAAACCTTTTGGAAAGAGTTCACTAGTCTATATGTCATTAAGAACATTCATGATTCATGGGCAGAGGCTAAAACATCAACACTAACAGGAGTTTGGAAGAAGTTGATTTGGACCCGCATGGATGACTTTGAGGAGTTCAAGCCTTCAGTGGAGTAAGTAACTGTAGATATGGTGGAAATAGCAAGAGAACCAGAATTATTGGAGCTTGAAGGTGTGACTGAATTGCTCCAATCTCATGATAAAACGTGAACAGAAGAGGAGTTACTTCTTATGGATGAGCAAAGAAAGTGGTTTCTTGACATGGAATCTACTCCTGGTGAAGATGCTGTGAAGATTGTTGAAATGACAACAAAAGACTTAGAATATTACATAAACTTAGTTAATGATGCAAAGGCAAGGTTTGAGAGGACTAACTTCAATTTTGAAAGAAGTTCTACTGTGGGTAAAACACCATCAAACAGCACCACATGTTACAGAGAAATTGTTTGCGAAAGAGAGAATCAATCGATGTGGCAAACTTCATTCTTATTTTAAGAAATTGCCACAGCCAACCTCATCCTCATCACTCAACAGCCATCATCATTGAGGCAAGACTCTCTATGGGAAAAGATTACAACTCTCTGAAGAATCAGATGATAGTTAGCATTATTTAGCAATAAAGTGTTTTAATTAAAAATTAAAGGAATATACATTGTTTTTTCAGACTTAATGCTATTGCACACTTAATAGACCACAGTATAGTGTAAACACAACTTTTATATACACTGGGAAACTAAAAAATGTGTGTGACTCGCTTTATCGTGATACTTGCTTTATTGTGGTGATCTGGAACTGAACCCGCAGGATCTCTGAGGTGTGCCTATATTTCTATGATACATATAATGTACATATTATATGTAATATATACAATATTATATATAACAGATGAATTATATTATATTATATATAATATATGAATATAAAATATATAAAGTTACATATAAATATTTTTTCTATAATCCATAGTCATATTTTTGTTTATTTATTGTCTTTCTCATTAGTGAGTTCCCTAATAAATTACTCCCTCAACTTCCTCAAAACACTTCCCAAACTGTATAATATAGAAGTTTATTCTTCTTTGTTAATAGAAAACAACGAGGAAGAAAATACAAGAATGATCATTTTGTACTACTAGAATTTGTAATCACGGTTTTAAAAAATCACTTAGCCAGAATTCATCTACTTGGTATTATTAATCATCTAAACCCCTCTAAGAATAATAAAGTAAAACAAATCAACAGCCTCCTAGCAGTTAAAAAATAAATGCTCTTTACTCTCAATAGAGCTGGTCGTGCCCACTCAGTCTTTCCTATTTTATACCCATTTCTGACAAATCTGGGCAGCCCACTGCTTGAACATGAGAATACAAGGTGTATATTCTTCTCTCCCATTGTTCCCATCTCCACCCCCGCTGCATTCCCTGATGGCACAAGTGGCTACATGGTTCCAGTGGTCTTTCTTGCTGAGCCCAGACATAGCCTCAGCCCAGCTTCCATACCTCCCAGGGCAGTTACTGGGAGACAGCAGGAGAGGTGACCCTATTGGTCATCTCTCCATGAAGACTAAAAGCCTCAAATCAGGACTCCTCCTAGAAAAAAGATGGTATAATTTGAGTGTCAAAATGATAACTGCAATAAATAAAAACATGGCAAATATTTTTTTAAATCCATGAGTTTATAAAGATGCTTTAAAAAAAAAATTACCTTTGGAGGCTGCACCAAACCTTATTCTGAAAACATAAATTGGGGAAAGAATCAAGCATTTAATTTACGTTTCCTATAAAAGATCCTTCTCAGGGAAATCACATAGCTGATGTGATAAAGTTCTTTAGTTAATAAATGCATAAACGATGATAGATTTGGAATGTCATCACTTTGAACCTCTAACCAAAAAATGGTTCTAGGCAATGATAAACAATAACTTCTAAAGCCATTAGGCGAAAGGCTGATGAGAAACTTCGTAATGGATGGACCAGGCTGGCAACACCATACTGCTGACAAATCTTGAACATCACGAAAGAACAAGAACCAGCCACTATATGCCTCCTGGTGTGGTCAGTGGGAAGCATACAATACTACCTGCAGTACCACCTATTAAGCATTCTTGCAAAAAATTTGAATCTGATCAGGCTTCTAGGCCTAAACTACCTATTTAAGGAAATACAGAATCATGTTAAATGACACCGTGGGGATATAATCTGCAAAATCCAGAATGTGGGCAATTCTACAAGACAGGTGATTTGGTTTCCTCAATAAACAAATGTCAAGAAAAAGCCCCAGATTAGGAGATAAACAGAGGTCACAGCCAGGCATGCAGAAACCAGCAGTGAGAGACAACAGCAAGAAAGATGACAGAAAAATGATAAAGAGCCATTCCAACTGTTGAAAGGGCATTTCAAGTGGGAGCCATTTGGTATCAGGACAAACCTGTATTAAAAATCCAGCTTTACCTCAAACCAGTCTGTCATGCGGGGACTCAGCTCCCACTCCCCACACAAGAACGCAGGATATTTATTCTTTTCTTTAGATTCCTCATATAAGTGAGATCATGCGGTATTTTACTTTCTCTATCTGACTTATTTCATTTAGAATAAATGAATGAACTAATCAGAAACAGTCTCAGAGACATAGAGGAAACACTGAGGGTTACTAGATGGGGGCAGGGGTGCGGATAAGGGGGAAGGTGAGGGGATTAGAAAGCACAATCAGTAACCACAGTATTGCCACAGGGATACAAAAGTCAATTTGGGGAATGTAATCAATAATGTTGTAAAGATTTTGTAGGGTATCTGGTGGACACTTGTCTCATTAGGGAGACCACCTCAGGGATGATGTAGATGCCTGATCACTGCACTGTTCACCTGAAGCTGAAGCTGAAGCTGAACAATAGTGAATGTCAGCTATAATTGTATATGTATATAATCCATATATACATATTTATATATTACCTATATCTATATCTACATCTATATCTCTATATATATGGTTACAAGAAGTGAAGTACAGCATTAGGAATAGAGACAGTGGAAATGTAATGGCTGTATGCAATGTCAGAGGGGTAGTAAATTGGGGGCAGAGGGTTATCACTGAGTGAGGGGTATAAATGATAAATGTTTAACTAGTACATTATTTTGTACACCTGAAACTAATAAAAATAAATTTAAAAAGAAAAAGAATGCAGGCTATGGTGAGGCCAAAAAGCAACACCAAAGGAGCCATAGATAGGGGAGTCATACCACTATAGTCTCACTGGCGGCTGGGTTGGAGACACAGGAAGCAGGAGGCACACGAACCGCAATCCACACTCTGCCACTTGCTAGCTCAGCCACTCACTCCTACCCCCCCCCCATTTCTTGCTAGCCCCCCATTTTCTTGCTAGCCCCCATTTTCTTGCTAGCGTAGCCACAGCAGTTATATTAGTGGCCAATAGCTCACTGGTTACAGCTGATGGCCATCTAATGACTGAGTCAGCACCTTTCCATATGAGGCCGAGAGCCTGGAAACTGCTCTCTGGGACTCTGTCCCCACACAGTCCCATGCTTGCCCCAGTGGCATGTATCTTTGTAAATGTGACCCTAGTCATTAAGAAAATATCAATAACTATCTATAGATAAGTTAAGAAGATATAGTAATCCATGCTTTGCTAAGATTTCTATTAAAAGTAACAGATTTTCATTGTTTGAATTGATAATTTTAAATTATATAAAACAGAAGAAACTGGAATTCTTGTGCACTGCTGGTGGGACTATAAACCGGCACAGCCACTGTGGGAAACAGTATGGGGATTCCTCAAAAAATGAAAAGCAGAGTTACCATATGATCCAGCAATTCACTTTAAGGTATATACTCAAAAGAATTGAAAGAAGGGTCTCAAATGGATGGACCAGGCCGGCAAAACCTGAACTGCAGATAAACCTTGAACATCACAAAAAGAACAAGAAACAGCCACGACGTGCCCTATTCAGAACAACATTATTCACAGTAGCTGAACATGGCAGCAACCCATGTATTCATTAACGGATAAATGAATTAGCCAAATGTGGTATATGCATAAAATGGGGGTATTATTTCAGCCTTGAAGAGGAAAGAAATTCTGACATATATAACAACATGGATGAACCTTGATGACATCGGGCTAAATGAAATAAGCCAGTTACAAAAGACAAATATGATTGTATTATATGGGATACTTAGAGTAGTCAAAATCATAGAGACAGAAAGTAGAATGGTGGTTGCCAGGGGCTGGGAGGAGTTATAGTTTAATGGGCATATCAGTTTTATAAGATGAAGACAGTTATGGAGATAGATGGTGGTGATGGTTGCATAACAATGTGAATGTACTTAATGCCACTGAACTGTGCCCTTAAAAAATGGCTAAGATGGTAAATTTTACGTTATATGTATTTTACCCAATAAACAAATTTAGAAAAGAAATCATGTGGAGAAGAAATGCTCATGTATCTAGGATGATCCTTTTCTAGAGGTTCCAAATAACCAAGGGTTTACAGTAGACACTCAGCAATAACATAATAAAAATGAATCAGTGTCCCACCTGGGCAGTTTTAGCTACACTAATCACTTCCATAAACAGGTACATTTCCAGGTGAAGGCAATTCTCTTCTGTGGACTCTCAAAATTAAGGAAATTCAGCAATACGTTTGTGCATGAAATGAATGCAAAGTATTTTGCACTATGTTGATGATGGATACCCTTCGTTTTCCAAAGGATATGCTTTTGAAACTCTTTTATGAGCTTAAAACTGAAATCTACCTTTAAAGGAATCCAGAGAAACAAAAATATTTGTGCCTTTAAAAAGATAATGTCTGTGAGCTATAAAATCCCCAGAAGTTGAGGTTGAAATAATGTCATTCGGATTGTGTACAGAAATGTTCCCACACTGGTTCTGATATTCAGATAATAATATGGTTGTCAAGGCAGGCAGCCAGGAGAGCACTATTGCCTCATCAACTTAATCATGCCAGCAAAACTGTGAGATCAATTCTGTCTGTTTTAAGACAGCCAGGGGAGAAGTTGTGTGTGTGTGTGTGTGTGTGTGTGTGTGAGAGAGAGAGAGAGAGAGAGAGAGAGAGAGAGAGAGAGAGAGAGAGATTTTCTTAGTTCCTGAAATGGAAAACAAAAAGTTAAAGAGAGAGAAATGCGATTTAACCCCCTGATCTGTGCAAACTGAAATATGTAACCACCAGAGGAAGGCCGCTGATAGACAATAATATGCTGAATTACAAGTCCCCCCCCAAAAAAAATAAGGCAAAATCTAAGATATGAAATGAGAAGTAATAGTGAGAGTGAGTTGGGAAGGCAGCATGCTGTCCCTCTGCCTGGGTTCAAATCCCAATCCCACCACAGCGTGACCTTGAACATGCAACTGTGACATCTCTGAACCTAAGCTTTTTAACCTATAAAATGGTACTAATCATCACACCTAATCCATACAGTTTTGCGAAGATTAAATGAGATAATATAGGTAAAGACCAGAGTGGATAATTCTGTACACACTCTACAATTATGGCTATTTGTATTACGTCTAGGGGCAATACAACCTGTGGTGCTTTTCTATTTTATTTTCTATGCAGCAGCCAATGTGACTAAAAAAGCACTCACACTGTTACCTCCTTGAGGAAATAAGAAGTAATAATGTCAGTTCCCCTAGATTCTAGCCTTCCTTCATGTGGGGAGCCATGGTTGCAGTTAACTTTAAAGCCTTAATGGCTCGGTTTATACTTAACCTATTTCCTCCCACTGAAGCAATTGTCTCTGCCTGCATCTGCAGAGTGCTTGCATGCTGCTCAGGAATGTGGTGGGAGTGGCCAGTTCCCAGAACAGAAGGCTGATGCCTATCAAGGCTATTGATAAGATAATTACATTTGGGAGTTTCAGTAAATTTTGTGTCTCCTGTGTTAAAGTTAAAGTTTTACTGTTAACTAGGTAATGCATTTTTGTACTTGTTAAACTGCACGTCCACAGAAGGTATAAATTCTGGGGACAAAATAAACTCAGCGTCTCCAGGAACACTGGGGTCCGCGATCGCCATCATCAAAGTGTGAGTGCCTTTTTTCATTCCCACTCCCCTTGTCAGGAACCGTTCGACTCGTGGCGGCTGGCCCGCTGCACTTCAGAAATCTCATGCCTGTCTTCCTGTGCAGTTTTCACGGCTCTCTTCAGGAGCTATGTCTGGGGCAGGTACAGACACATTTACACACTAATTGTGGCACAGACTCATAGTCCCTCTCATTTCCCATACTATTACCAAACCCCAGTGGCATCCAACAGAGAGGAAGAAGAGAAAAGAAACCATTCCGTCTTTGCTTCCAAACCTCAGGAGGCTACTTGGGGATAAAAATAAAGATATTGTAAAGCCTTCTTAAAATAAAGCAAATGTTAGTATAATATCATTTATATGGTATAAGCCATATTGAGGAGCCTACATTTTTAAAACAGTATATGCTAAAGAATTAAAACAGAGACGTCCACATTTAAAAATAGAAATTTTAGACTGTGGCTAGATTCAGTCAATCCATTCATTGTACTAATAATATCTAAAAGTCTTTCTTTATAAATAAATAAATAATCACTGAATACACAGTGGTTTAAGCAGATAAATAAATAAAAAACATGGTCCCTGCCCACAGGGCATTTATCATCAAGTGGGAGGAAAATAAAAAAGAAAGCAAAGTAATATGTAGTTACACCCTTCGATGACTTCAATGAAGGGTGTACCAAGAGAAAAATAGAAGAGGAGGCCTGCTTTGACTGGATGCCCAGAGAAGGCCTATCTGCGGACAAGACATTTAAGCTCAGAGCTGAAGAGAAGTCTAGGCAGAGAGAAGAGTGACTGCAAAAGCCTGGGCATGCCTGAGGAACTATAGAAAGACCTGCGTTAGATTCCAGCTAGGAGGAGGAGAGAGCATTCTAGATCAGGGGGGTCAAATATTGATAGGCCTGGTAAAACGTTGCATTCATCTGCATGCAAAGGAAGCTTTTGAAGGATTTTAAGCAGGAGAGCTGATGGATCAGATTAATTATTTAAAGGCAGAAGAGGAAAATAGAAAGACTAGTTGAGTGGCTACTACAATAGGCCAGGCAAGAAATGCTGGTTGTCTGGACTATGGTGGTGGCAGCAGAGAGAAGTGGACACTGGAGATGTATTTAGGAGGTTAAAATGGAAAAGACTTGGCAGTAGATGGGAAACTGGGGGTGAGGCGGTGGGAGAAATCAAGGATAAACCCCTAAATGGCTTCAGCTAGTGGATGGGTGGGGACTAATTTCCAGACCCTGTTCAAGGTCAAAGATAACTCACCAGATGCCCAAGCATCTCCCTCTGCTTTGGGCTGTACGAGTGGGTGCACTACTTTAATTCCACCAGGTGGTACAATTGATGGGTTGAGGTTAATTTTAACCATGTCCTTCCCAGTATATTTGTTAGCTATCCAAATTGTCTTCTTTCTCCATGTTGAATAGAAGATTCGGTCACCAAAAAGGGAAATTGCAAACAAATTGGGCCTAAAAAAATAACAGGAAAAAGACACAAAGAATGGTAGAACATTTCTTCCCAGGCTTATCAAAGTTTCACTTCATTTCAATTTACTGTCTGAATTTTAATCACCTACCTTTACATTCGTTTTTCATTTAGGTGTAGAAACAGGTATTAAGTTTAAAATTTAATTTATGTAGTAATAATCTGAATTAATAGGGTGCAATTCCTAGTTTCAGATTCATTGTCTCATTCTTTTGCTGGTCAGTACATAAGTGTGATGAAAATAAAATAGGGAAGAAAATAGGAACAGGATAAGAGTGGACTTCTGGTTTTGTCTGTTTCACATTTGACTAATTTCTGCCTCTTGCCACATAAGCTGGAGAGTAGGTTACTGGCAAAATAGCAAATCAAATGAAAGCTAGGTGTTTCAGAAGTATATGAAATAATAATTCCAAAAAGAATAACTGTAACCAACATGCGAAAACTTATTTATGCCAAGTACTCTGTTAATTATTTTTATTTGTGTTTCTTTACTTAACTTTGACAATAACCCCAAGAAATATGTACTATTATCATTATCCCCATATTAAAGAAAAATGAAGAGAAGTATTTGTACATGCCCAAAGTCACTTGTCTAATAAATGATAAATCTGGAACTTTGAACTCAAGTCTTTTGGACTCCCAAATCTGTGCTAAACCATTTTATCAGTTTAACTGGCAAATGTGAAATTAATTTATTACACAAACTTCAAATGACAATTGTTTTATTTTACACCAAAAGCAAAACTTACTGTGTAAGATGTTTGCTGAAATGGACAGAACCTCCATCATAATCACAGGAACAAATACGAGAATTGCTTCTTTCTCTGTTGTACTGAACCCAAAAGAGCCGTTTATCAAGAACATCCAATGACACAGCTGTTATTTTCTCTGATGTCTCTAACAGAATCTTCTCTTCCATACCACTGAGATGTGCTCTGTGAAGGCTGCCAGTCACGTCTGAAGACCAAAATATAAACCTGAGGGCAAACACATTACATAGACATGTAATGAATGTCAGGTCACTTAGATGGCCAACTCTCTCAGGGTTTCAGTGGTCCCCAGATGTCTGCGCAGGACAAGTTTGACTATTTTGAATGAAAATTTGATTCAACAAACATTTTTGCCCTATTATGAAATTTTCCATATGATTTCAAGTTAGAGGAGAATTATGCTTCTATAGCAGGAAACCATGTAGTTAGGAGTACTATTTGTGGAGGGAGCCTGCCGTGGTTCAAATTCAGGTAAGTGTCCTATTGGAAATGGTGTTTTTGTACAAGAGGGCCTGACTCTCAGTGAAAAGGTCCATTTGAGTCAAAATGTTGTGATTCTATGAATTTTCACCATATTTTGAAATACATCTCAGTGTCTGAAAACAGCAGAATTTACCTTTCTACTGGATCAACTGCTACATTTGCAGGATATTTTAAGGTGCTTAAGAGAACACGGGAATTGTTTCCTTTCATATCTGTTACTGTAATGATTCCTTCCTGTTGATTTGACCAAATAAGTTCTTCATTTATCCAATTTATTGCCATTCCTGAGACATTTTTCTCTATATTGCATACTCTCTGTAAAATCAAATTTCAAAATTGTTATTAATAGTTCCTCATTCACAATAAAATTGTTTTTATTTTTCTGTATAAAAGTCTATTTTTTAAGTCCTTTTCATTTTTGTGCATTCCCAATATTATTTTAATGATAAAATAATCACAGCTACAGTGTTAGTGTTTTCATGCAATAATGTCAACCCTCCCATGTGAATGTTTCTGGGCATAGTATTTATAACATAACTTCAAAATGAAAAGTTATCCTACATTTATTAGGCAATCAACCATAAAGTTTTAATAATTTCAACTATAGAAATAGTACAATTTCGATGCTAGCTTAAAGACAATTTATTCAATTCCACTTGGTAATGGAATTTTGCAGATTCTCATATGAACCCAGTTCCAAGCTTTGCCAAATTCTGGCAAGATTCCCTTGGAGTCTATGCACAGAGTTCTGAAGCTGATGAATTTCTCCTGAGGGCCCCCACTTTTCTTCTGGCCCTTCCTCCATGAGGCCCCATCCTTTCTACAATCTTCAATGCCCTGGCACTATGACTCTATGACCTGAAGAGCAGGGCTTCTCTTTATGCCTCTCGGGTACTGTTTCCTGACCTCTCTTTCAAAATAACCTGACAAAAACCTTGGTTATCTCCTAATTCCGGCACATGCCGGTTAACTGGTCCTCATGCGGGGTGAAGGGTGGGAGGTGGGGAGAAGCTTTGACTTGTACTGTTGCAGATTCCCATGATGTAAATATTCCCACCATCACTGATTTCCAGCTACTGACCTGATGTCATTGAACGTGATTGGACAGAGATGGAATATTCTCATGAGCCTATACTGTTCCTATATCTCAAACAGAGTATTCTTGCCAATCGAATTAACCAATTGCTAATATATTAGTATATAGCTCACTAGCTCACCAGGTAAATTGTTCACATTTGAATGGTTGTCCTTTATAAACAATGTTTCAACCCAAAGAAAGGAATAAAATGGTGGATTTTAGGCATCAGGGCAATCCTTTCCTAATGACTTAACATATATTCACAACTGTTTAATTTCTTTCCTATTTTGTGACAGGAAACCCTCCAAATTTTCAGACTTAAGATTTTGAAACTATTCTACAGAAGGCTGGAGAATAATGAGTAGCCATCCTTGTTAAAAGGGAGATTAGCAAGTATTAAAGATGTGATAAAAGAGATTAACACCTCTAAACTGAAGCTTTTAAGAATAATTGGAGGAGAAGGTTTGGTTAAAAAAAACACACGCACAGAAAAAAAACAGTGGGTACTTTGTGCTGGGAGTAATGCTTAAGGTTTCTCTAGTTACGTGCTCTCTGTAATCTGTCTCCTAGGAATAGAGAACATTCCTCCTGGGACTCATTTAAGGGTTCCACCAGTTCAAAAGAAAGACTAAAGATCTTTTGTATGTACTTGAAGCAAAATATTTTATATCTGTCATGTACTTATTTTCTTTTAGAGTGCAAACACCTTGAGAATAAAAAGAAAAAAGTTTGTCTCCCTAAAAACACCTATGAGAGAGATTATAGACAGATGAAGCAGGGTTTCTCAACCTCAGCACCACTGACGTTTGGGGCCGGATAACTTTGTTGTGGGGAGTGTCCTGGGCACCCTAGGAGTTTAGCAGCATCCCTGGCCTCTACCACTAGGTGCCAGTAGCACATCCTCCCTCCTCCCCAATACAGTTGTGACATACAGAAATGTTTCCAGACATAGCCAAAGATCCCCCAACGGGCAAAACTGTCCCCAGCTGAGAACCACTGGAGTATTTTGTCTTGACCATAAAATGGTGATCTGACTTAATAAACTTACATATTTTCAAAATTACATTGACATCTTCACTTCCTACTTTTGGGAACTTCTGAATATCAGTGCCACTTTCATGGGCTTGCTCAATAACATGCCAAAAACGCAGATTAAATAAATATCTACAAATGCCAGACGCATATTTGAATTGTAATGTAATTTTCATTTATCTATATGTTACAAATTAACTACATCATGCTTGTCAGCCTATACAGAAGTCCCTCAAATACCTTGGAAAATGGTACTATACCTCTTGCCTTGTCCCATTCAGAAAAACGCTTTGCAAAAGTTGTCTTTCTAGATCTACCCAATAGATTCTTCCCGTATTGTAATGAAAATCCACGATCACTGATACGCCAGCATCTGTCACCAATTTCTCATGATTAGTTCCTTCCAGGTCAATCCTAAAGATGCTATTTCTGTGAGAGAAAATTAAGAAGGGTGCAGGACCTGAAAGGGAAGAAAGAAACCAAACTTGTGTATTTTCAATGATATTTAGCTAATTTAGACAAAATACAACCAATGCAAGTAGAATTCATTTTTTAATTCCTGGTTTTATATTTTAAATGAAGACTTTTATGTAGAGCATAAAGAGTTCCTGCAGATGTTCACAATTAGTTTTGTAAATTATCTTCTGCACAAATTGATTGTAAGAAACGTACATTGCCAAATTATAAAAAAAAAAGAACTATTCGAAGAGAAAAGCACTTTCTTCTCTTTTCTATACAATGTCATTTTATGTTCAAAAAAGAAAACAAAACACCTACTGTATTCTATTGTGGAAAGGGTCTGTATGAATGTAAATTTTAATTATATAAGTTGGAAATAATATTACAGATATTGTCATTTTCAAAATGGACCCCTTCTCCTCTAGTCTTACTTATTAACAGAGACATCAGGGTAATGACATGGAAGAAGATGGTGAAAATTAGAGGTCTTAAGGGGAAGCAGGAAAAATTGAAATGTCATCCTGTGAAAGCTCTGAAATATCTCATCCCTGTTAGCACTGCCACATAAAATACAGGAGGCTCAGTTGAATTTTAATTGCATATATATTGTGTGAGACATATTTACCACTAAAAATGTATTCACTATTTACCTGAAATTCAAATTTACCTAGGTGCTCTACCTTTTTCTTTGCTAAATCTGAGTGGTGGACCTCACCGGGTATCTTCATTCCTGCAGGGCCTTGCCATGTACCCTAAACCTATACCTGGGGTTCCAGGTGATGGGCACCTACCCATTTTTACTCCCAAGCACTTAACACCTGTTTGAGAACCTGATACCTCTCTTCGGAAACCTCAGCATAAATTACTGGCTGACTCCACACAGTGCTTGCCTTTGATGCTCCAAGATGCCGCCAAGGGATCGCTCCATCCCCTGCAGCCAGTTAGTTTCTATGCTCTCTTCTGTCTCAGGGTGAGGAGGTTCCAGCCACCCTGCCTTTCGATAACTATGGAGCCGCTGGGATGAGTGGGGGATTGGAGACAATTCTAACATATTCTCGCTTCCTTGCTGGGCTTACTCTGTTCTGTTTTCATATTAGACTTGCGTACCCTTTGTAACGTATGTGTTTATTGCTGTAAGGATTAAACAAGATGATAGATTAACAACTCTTTACTCAGGAATTATGTTCCACAGTTAGAAAACATGAACTCCACTTCAGAGGCTATTTCAAAATAGAGACAGAAGAGGAAGGAAGAAGTGTAAGATCATGATCATTTGAAATAGGTGCCAGCAAAAATGTCTAAGAGAATTAGCTCAAATCACTCTTTCTGTATCTTTTCCGCAACGTAAGACCCCCCTGCACAGATGTGCAGTAGAGCCCACTGTCACTCCACTTGTAGAATAGGAGGAATCATAGAAGAAATGAAAAGGGCGCTAGACTGAAAGCCAGCAGGCCTGGTTTCCAGTCCTGACTCCACCAGCTTCCCTGGACATCTTACAGGACCTCTGTGCCTATGAGGATTATTGGGGAAATAAATGAAGTAATATATGTCAAAGAATTTCGTTATTGTAGAGCACTATACAAGTGTAATTCATCATTGCTTATTCCCACAGACAAGGTCTCACTACGGTAGGTTTGTGTCACGGTTCAGATTTGAACCCAGGGACTAGACTATTGGCATAGCTCATCTCTCCTATGGCAGTTTATCATGGAGGAAAGGAGAGCACAGGAAAAGGCACCCTGAACCAATAGCTACTAATTTGTGGGTCACAGATGGCTGTGGAGTCCTCTCTTTGAAATGTGAATTGTGCATTTTCTATAAATTAAATAAATGTTCCCAACACATATTATTAATTTCTTAATGCATTGATACATTGCTGAGATCAAAAAATCATTTTCTTCATTTAAAAGTATAGCTAAAATGGGAGGTTTCCAGATTTGAAAAGAGGAGCAAGGAAAGGGACTCTAAACATTTTAGACAGAACATAGCATAATGCTTTGTAAATGACAGGCACTCAAATTTTTTAAATAAATTAATTAATCAATGAAGAATTAATTGTGTATTATTTATTTGGACTTTTACCAATAGGCAGAAAGTCAAATTCATAAAAGCAGAGTCTATCCTTTGGTCGTTATTTTACTAACAGCAACAATAATAATAACAACAGACTTTCACATCCTGATCTCATTTATCCTTCATAAAACACTGCGAGCTTGATAGGCCAGATTTGACAGTCAATAAATCAAAGAGAAAAGAGAAATCTGAAGAATACTGAGATCTAGAAAACAAAAACCATAGCATTAACTTCAGTAACTTTGCAAAAAACAAATATAGCTATTTATAAACTACTAAGTATGAATTAACAAATTTTATCCTCAGATTTTCACTATTCACTGGTGAATCATAAAGCAGCCAGGCTTTATCATAACCACTTAGAACTAGAAGACACCAGACATGACCTAATCCAGTGTTTCCCAAAATTATTTGTTCGAAAGAGTCCCACAGGGTACTGTGTGTGTGTGTGTGTGTGTGTGTGTGTGTGTGTGTGTGTCTTTTGTAGATCCCTTCCTTTGAGATTCCAATTCAGTGTGGCTGAAGGCTGAATAGAAACACTCCAGGTGATCCCTACATCTTGGTGAATTTGGAAATCATAGATCTAGCTCAGATGAAATTCAATGATGTTTCCCAAAGTCCCACCATTAGTTGGTGATAGAGTTGGAATTAGAACCCAGATACCACCCTCTCAATCCAATACTCTTTCCTGCCTTGGTCTGGGTTGTCATATGTCAAGATGTTACAATCTTCATTTTATTTATATAACAGATTTTAATTCCACTTCCCTCAAAAATACTGTTCATTTTTCCTATACTGTATCATTTTCTGTAAACAAGGGCCTGGGCTGAGTATTTGTAGACATGAAATGTAATATGATCTAAAAGAAAATGAAAGAATGAGAAATAGGCATGGTGGAATAGTCACTATCGTGGACTACTACTGGAGATGATAAATAAGTTAGTGTTTTTCATCTGTCAAGTGATCTGTCAAAGACTATAAACATTGGTGAATGGTACAGCGTGGGGATCTAAATGTCAGCAGGGTGTGCATGTTTGAACAGCTAAACTCTCCCACGTCAAAACCTACAGCGTTTATTTTGGGTACAGTTCAGTAAGAGGGAAGTACATAGAAAATCAAACATTTCTAAGGAATACAACCCCAAAGACAGCAAATGGGTCACAAGATACAAAATGGAACCTCTGACTTCTCAACCTGGGGATCAGGAAGGGATCTTCAGGAATTAGAAAGGAGTCCAGCATATTTGGAGCACAGTGAAGATTTTTATTAGTGACTACCAAGAACCAGGGCCTGAATGGTTCAGAGTTCAGTTAAAAAAGCAGGTTGCGATTGGAGTGAGTGGCAGACAAAGAATATTTCACAACGGTCACCTCTTCATCTGCTCTGAGTCTATAGGAGTGGCCCCACACAGGTAAGTGAGAAAAGAAACGGACTAGCTTCTGCGGGCCTTGAGGCAAAGGCTCATGGGACCTAGTTAATACATAAACGATACTAGCAACCCGATTAACAAGAAATCCTAGTGTCTCTCAGTCCAACATTGCCACCTGCCCTCACCAGCACAAGTTTTCTGCTCTAAATCTGGAGACATACTGAAGGCTCTCAGGTCCATCAGTTTAAATCTACATTCTTTTTTCATGGGGTCATTGACATCTGAAGGTCCAGAGCTCGCTTTTCACTGTCTTTGTCCTGAGGTCCTCAAGAGAGTTACTGAGATCAGCAGGTTCTACACAATAGTTGTTTTTAAGAGGACTTCTCAGATGCTTTAATGTGCTATTACACATTTTGATTCACCAAGAAGGTGGGTGGTGAATATCATCAGAAGAGTAATAGCCAATATCTTTTGTGTTACCTACCTCTGAGTTCACACATTGAAGGTATTATTTCATTTAATTGGGAAACAGTATAGGAAGTAGGGGCTCTCAGCACCTTCATGTTACAGAAAAAGAACTTGAAGTTTAGGTCAGTTAACTTGCCACAGTCACAAGGCCAATAAATAACAAAGTGGGGATTGAAAGCCATGTCTCTCTGATCACAGGTTCTAACCTTTAAACACCATTCTGCTTGTCCCAAACTGAATTCACTAGGAGCTCTTACTGTTTAGTGTCTTGTAGTTTAACTGTGTCAAGGAACTGACTTCAGGAAGTCCTGTTCTAGGGAAGTTCACCATAAGGCCAGATTCTTTGCACCCATGTTCCAGGAACTGATTAGAAGTGGGTCCCTTTAAGTGGATTCCTATAATTACATCACCTGGATAATTTCATATCTAATTCTATGAGATATTGCATCCCATATATAATGTATTCCTTGCATTCCTTCACTTGTGGCCCCTTTCTTTATCTCCAAAACCAGCAGTGGGTCATCTTCAGATCTCTCTCTGCCTCCATCACCTTCTTCCTCCTTTGATATTCTTGCCTCTCTCTTATAAGGATATTTAGGATCCATCTAGATAATCCAGCATAATCATCCCATCTCAGATCACATCTGAGAAGTCGCTTTTGCCATATAAGGTAACACTGACAGGACCCAGAAATTAAGATGTAAACATATTTAGGGGCCATATTCAGCTTACAGCAGTTAATGATGCTGAACATCTTTTCATGGATTTGTGTACCATCCTTATATCCTCGTTCGTGAAGTTGGTGGGTTGTTTTCTTATTGTTGCATTTGAAAGGCTTTTAAAATATATGGGTATTTTGGATACAAGTAGTTTGTCAGATATATAATTTGCAAATGTTTTCTTCCAGCATGCAGTATATCTTTTCATCCTCTTGGCTTCGCCTTTGGCAGAGCAGAAGTTTTAGTTTTGATGAAGCACAATTTATCCATTTTTTTGGTATATAATGCTTTTGGGGTCATTCCTAAGAACTTTTTACTAAACCCCAGGACACAAAGATTTCTCCTATGTTTCTTCTAAAAGTTTTATACTTTTATAGATTAAACTTGGATCTATGATTTTGAATTAATCATTGTATAAGGTGTGCGGTTTAGGTTAAGGTTCACTATTTTGCTCATGGATATCTAATTGATCCAACATCATTTGTTGAAAAGACTATCCTTTCTCCATTGAATTGCTTTTGCACCTTCGTCAAAGATCAAATGACCATATTTGTGTAAGTCCATTTCTGCACTTTTTAGTCTATTCCATTAATTTCTGTTTCTATCTCTTGGCTAATACCACAATTCAGTATAACTTTTAAAACAACTCATAATAATGCAGTTTTGCAGAACAGTGAACCATTTTTTCAGGGTTCCTATGCTGTAGGTAATTTTTCATTTTATGTAAACATGTTTAAATGTCCTTCAGCTTGTCAACATAAATTATGCTCAATTTTAGTTAAAGATTACTACTACCAGACTAAAATACATTTGCCAGCATTAAAGCATTAGAAAAGTTTTTCCAGATGTTACATACAAACACACACACACACACACACACACACACACACACACACACGCAGAGACTCAGAAATCTGTCTTCTGAGTTTTGCCACTGTATTTTCTACTCTCTGCTGATTGTGTCCAGCTGAGCATGTCCCATAACCCCAAAAGTCCCTCTGCATGTTAAAAATTGAGATTATGCAATAACTTCTGATGAGTTTGCATTTATTGAAAAGATTGCTTTTGACATAGGAATTGAAATATCTGGTTGAAAGTTTAATATGTTTTGATATTTAGTCTTTGATCACTGTGATAAACAAAAAGATATTTCACAATTATATCTGCATCAAATGACAGAAAGGCTTCACTGACTATATGTACAAAATCACAAAATATACTTTTAATTACATCCATCAATTATTCACAAATTTTGTTGAATTAGACTAGCAAATTTCTATCTTCCTAGATTTTAGTTAGTAAATGCAAACTAACCAGAAGGTATTATATTTTCTATTTTTAACAAATAGATTAAAACGGGCAAAAATTCTTTATTTAGAAGTTTTTAAAAAATAGTTTGGAAAATTTCATTTACTGGGTTGTTGCCTTTTAACTGTAGACATGAGAGTTTTTAATAGGCAACATATTGACATCGTTCAACAACCTAATCACCTAACAATTGCCAACATCTGTTTTCAAACTTCTCTCTTCACACCCAAATTTCTTACAATCAGTGGTTACTTTCTCACTCATTGTTAGAATGTCACCTTTCACTTGGAGAAAGTTTTGTTGCTTTAATAATTTTTTTCAGTAGCATACTAGTGATACCTGTTTGTTATCACAGAAAAGGTAAAAAACTTGAAACATTTCTCCTTTTTAAAAAAGAAAAAGATGTAACATTTCCCTGCTCTCTTAAGTGCTTTGATTCAAGATACTCTATTGGAAGCATGTGGGACATGTATTTCCATGGTTACTCCCCACTCAATATAAAGTATTATAAAGAATCTAGTCTATTCTTGTTTTTATGAGTGATGACATCCATGACGTCCCATTGCACTTTGTGCGATTCCAGTTTCAACTTCCTTGCTGCACACACAGCTTCCCTGTGAGACCGGTGAACTGCACGGAGGGCCCCTGTAATCTCACTCAAGACCCCTTTTTGTTGATGTTCCAGTAAATGCAATGGCTCCATCACCACTGGGTACACTTATACTATTTTTTCTTCATAATACCTTTGTTAATGTGTATAGAAGTCAGGGGCTGCCAAGAAAATTTCTTCTCTGATGCATTTTTCTTCTATTGGCTAATGAAGAAGTATCACAGTTCTTTGCCCATTTCATTGTTAAAATAGAGAGGCAAGTACAAGAGTAAAACAGATCTCTGGCCCTGGACACAGAACGCCCATGTTGACTCTTTACTGGTTTCACTACTTATTAGCTGTGTGACTCGAGGGGTTCAGAACAAGTCAACACAAAATGTGCCTCCGTGGCATGCAGACTATTTTTGAGCTAAAGGCAACTGAAACCCTGCAGGCTCAAGAGAAACTCTGCCTCCCCTTAACTACCTAGAAGAATTTGAATTAGGGGCCTTCCCCACAATAAGAGATTATCAGAGATAACCTTTTTGACCCATCTATATGGCAGGGAAAACTACTAATTACTGAGCATCTGCTCTTCTTATCATCCCGCAATGACCCTCTGAAGCCCCAAGAAGCCTTACCTCACCCTTACTCAGAATGTCATATCCACCTCATTTTAACTTTCTGCGTCAGAATTGCTCATGTATGCAGGGTCTCTGACTCATGTGAGTAGGATTTCTGTGAGCACACAATTAGATTTTCTCTTATCTCATGTCAACTTAATTATTCGACCAGCCAAAAGAACCAGAGGATGGAAGGGGAATTCTTCCCTTTTTCTATGGACCTTCAGCTCATGACTGAACCTCTCTGTGTATCCATTTCTTCATCTTTAAAATGGAAATAGTAATAGTACTTGCCTAATAGGATTATTATGAAGAATAAATAAATTAATTCATGCCAAGTGCTTAGAATTTTTCCTCACATACACTGACCTCTCAGTAAAAGTTGACTATTAGTTTCTAGAAAATACCATAAGCTGAGATATATTGGAAACACCTTTACTTTCACTCAGCTGTGCAATTTTTCTAATACTTATTTCTTCAAAACTTCAACAATGCTTTCTGTGACGTTTTCAATAGCATTAGCTGACACAGGCACACATTGTAATCTGTTATCATGTGGTTTTCCATGTATTCTTTTAGCTATGTTTTACCACAGCAGGAAGCAGGAGGAACACGTATTTTGCTAATAGTAAAAGGCTTTTCCATTTTGCTATAATGTCAGAAAACTGAAGGGAGCCTTCTAAGTTTTTATCATTAAGCTTAGCAAACATAGTCTTTAATATCATAACTTTGAACACAACTGTAAAAATCATAAAAATTGTTTTCACATTCTGGGTACTCATTTTTAAATAGCTTACCTGTCCTGATGGCTTCATATTACCATTAGCTAACATTTTGAGGCAAATTTTACACTTGTTATAAGATTCATTACTAATCATAATGAGCATAAGTCCATTTTTCAGGCTGTCTTCCTGTTACTTTCTCTTTTTTTCCTATTTTCTGTCAAATCTAAAGAGATTTACATTGTTTTTAGCTCTTACGCTGTAACAAAGTGCTTCTTCTAGGATTATGAGAATGGTCAGTGTTGTCTGTCCCCTGGAGCTTGCATTATTAGCATTGTCTGCAATCTTTAGTTCCTTTGAAGGAAGGTTTTCAAGCCACTTGTTGAATTTTTTAAGAGTTAGCTTTTATAAACCCAACTTATACAGTTCATAAGTCATCAGGTAAACTATAGCACACCCCACTCCTGGCCCTCTGAGCTGGCAATCTCCCCGCCCTCTCAGGATGCCATGGGCATCTGGATCAGTGATGTCACCACTGACAAGCCAAACACTTAATTTATGTTGCATAAATATTTGAATTGATTTGAATTGATTTATTGGTATAATTTATATAAAAGGAAATCTCAGTCTTACTTTCAACATAAAGAAGTAGATATATTAAGAGACTTTCCCTAAACCAACTTAACATTATGAATACTTTTTGGTAGGAAGGACTAGTCAGTACATTGGTGAGCTTTTAACAATCATTCATGGCAGGTGGCACGTGTGGTAGATTTTGAGTTCTAGGTTGGAAAGGAACGTGTTGACTTCTTCATCTCCCTGGAGATGGGTTAGATTATCTTGAAAGTCCTTTCTAATCTAACATTTAGCAGTTTAATTCCTATCCTGCCTGTCTTACAGAATTCAATAGTTTCCTTGTTTGTGGCATTTTGTAAAGAAGCCTAAGATTATCGTAAATCCATAAATCGATGTTATTCATCCTAACTCCTATTTTCTGTGAAGTGTTTCCTTCTCTCTGCTTCTCTAAATTTCAAATACCAAATAAATAATGTGTCATTCTGAGCTCTGCTAAAGGAAATAAAACAATAATCTAAACAATAACCTAAAACAAACAACCCCCCCAAGTGACACTAAAAGCTCAACTCTCTGAAGGAAGTCTAAAAAATTAGTCAAGTGATTAAATCTGCAAAAAATATATTAGAGGTACAAAATTTGATACAGGTCTTATTTGTAACTAACACAATTACTTTCTCCTTTTCCTACCTTTACAATAATGTTCCTCAAATAGAAAGGCTAAACAAATAAATATTTGCCGGTAGATACTACATTCTAAGTGTTCCTAGACAAATAGACAAAAACAAAAGAAATTATTAGGTTGGTGCAAAAGTAATTGCGGTTTTTGCAATTAACCTTTAAAACCGCAATTACTTTTGCACCAACCTAATAAGAATTGTTGAAGTCTAGATGTTTCCTGAGTCCAATTCCATTGTTCTCATTAATCCTACCTTGATCAGCACAAAGGTCAGCATCCCAACTGTAAGTAGAACTATATAAATATAGAGAAAAAATACTTTATATAATTTGCTTGGGATGTTGAGGGCAAATGTGACAAATAGTAAGAATAACTATTTAGAAAAAATAATTGGAGATTCTGTGCTATAGTTTATTGTCAAGGATAACAAATCACGGAGAACCCCTACGTAAGATGATTGTTAGGACTTGGCTCATCCCAAGAAACCAACTTTAGATTTCTCTAAGCATCACTGAAAATCTGAAAAACAGGGTTAGAAAAATTACTCAAAGCAAAGGTACCACTAATGTCTAGGCTTATGGTATTTGGTAGAGAATCATAGCTAATATTTATTGGGAACTCACTATGTCAGGCAAGACTCTAAGCACCTTATGTGAATAAATTCATTTAGTCTTCATAACAATCCTATGAGGTAAGTGCGAACAGCTCATATCAGCTATCTAATTGGACCTTATTAATTTCCAAAGCTGAGGCCTAACACAACCTGTAGGCAATAGTGCATCAACTAAGGGTAAGAGAACTCTTTCCTGCAAAGGTAAGACAACAAGCAAGTGTGACACCAGAATCACTTGTCCAAAACCACTCCACTTTTTCCTGTGACAAGATCAATCCCTTTATATCAAGCACCAACCACAATTCACAGTTTAAAATGTATCCTTTGTTTCAAAAATGGCATTTCATCCTGTCTGCTGGAAGTAATAAAACCAGGTCATTTCACATGCATCAACATAGCTTATGTTAAGGAGTGAAATCCAGATACAGAGTGCTTCTGTTTAGCTTTCTGTTCCGGAATATCTCAATATTGAAAAACAATCACCCATCCTCCTCTCTTGAACACTGTGAGTTGCTTTTTAAATGCATTGAGATTCTAGATGGACATTTTTCCCATATACCTGTCCCCCCCTTACGTGAAATCTTTTTCCATTGTTCATTAGAATAACCAAGAAATATAAAAGTGGCAGTCGATTTCTCAGATTTGTTTTCAAAACATAAGCCTTTTGAGCCACTTAGAGTTTTAAATATTCTCAACAAGGTTGCTTGAACTCTAAATGATATACATTTCCACATACTAGGTAAATTAACTCTAATGACAGTAACTTTTCCAATTTCCCTGCACACCAAGGAGAGATTAAAAATTCCTTTGTATTGAAAATTCTATAGTAAACAATAATTGTATACTTCAGAGAAAGGCAGAAAAACACCAGAAGATCCCTGATAGCTTCTGCTTATGGGTATGTTTTTAAATCTTATAGGGGAAGGGCCAGAACATATGGGATTGGTATCAACAGCCATATATTATGATAGTGTTGAGTTTGATTGATCTTCCATCTTTGATCTGTTTATACAAGGATAGAGTCTATGGAAGAAGAAAGATCCTTCTTCAAGCTTTTGACATTTTAACCAGAAGAGTTTAAGGGAATGAAATAAAACACAGTTTCTTAACTGACATGCCATGTGCTGAAGAACAAGGTAGCTGCCATGATGTTAGGACTATCTGTATCCTAGCAACTATCTACACAAAAGAACCACCTCAAGATGAAATCTACTTACTACACCCTGACAGCCTGTTCTGAATGAAAGAAGAAGGTAGTGCTTTTCTCTGAAAGGCCTTTTCTCTCCTGTCTCTGAGAGGGAGCTTTGCAAATGAATCAGTATATACCATGAATCACTGTCACCGAAGTCTGCTGGCTCTCAAACTCCTTCACACTCACACAAATTCCAGTGTACTAAGTATCCTGGGAAATTCTTGGGAAACCCAGACCCTGGGAGACATTAGCATGGTTGGCCAAGCTTGGGAGAATCAGAAAATCAAGGTCATAAGTGAAAACAGACACACACCCCAATTCAAACTCCAGGCTTAGAAAGAAGGTCAAGAGGTGATGAGAGCAGAAGTTCCTGCCTTGTATTTGGCTAAAATGACTGAAGTTTCTATACATTAACTAATTTCCAGCCTCAAAGGCAAGCTTTGAATGATGATGTTAAGGAAAAGAAGTGCTAAAGAAAGACATTTTTTACACGCATGATTCCACAATTGCCCTCAAAGGTTAGTAACATTGACCACAGAAAATACAATAAAAATCTGTTTCAGCTATACTGAGATTTTTCAAGAAGTATAAAGGTCCCTTCTGTTTAATTTTGTTCTTCTCTTATACCTGACAAAAACAATACTTATCCTTCGAGGCCTGGATCTCAGGCATCTTCTTGTTGTGGGCCCCAGCAAATGGGACAGTTGGGAATGGGATTGGAAAGGTTGTGTGCAAATCCATTATTTATTAGCATTATAGTTAATAAAGAATCTCTACAAAATGAATCTATATTCTTAGTTCACCTGATATCCAGGTAAGACTTCCTTCATGGTGAGTAGTATTATCATTCTGGATGAAATTATTGACCTGAGGGCAAGAAGGAAATAGACACTGGGGACAATTACATTCCAATGATCAAGGTTTTCGTTGCTCTTGTCCCTGGATTCTTCTGAAAGTTAATTCTAATTCTAACATTAGAAACTATTAAATAATAAAACTAACTGTAGGATTGTCCCCTAGCTATAGGATTGCTCAAATGTGGAGTAATAACTAAAGCGAAACTAAACATTAAACCACTTCACAGAATTTGAAAATTTCTTGAAAAATATTTAAATATTTAGGAATTCTTTGAAAGAAAGTACATTCTTTAAAACTGACCTGGACATTCTTAAAAAAAGCTCTCCAATGCAGTAGCTTGCAGCTGTTAAGGTTAGTAACTGAGTCTTTAATTTTTATGTTCATAATAAGTTTACAAAACCTACCTTATTAAAACTTATTAAAGTAGTTGCTGAAATATTTTAGATCAGGCAATTTACACATATTGGAAAATTACTGGATTCTTCTAGCTTTCTCCACTATAACCAAAGTGACTAAAGGTTTAAGAATATTGAACAGATTTTAGAAGGCTTGTTTTCCATTTAAAGAATTTTTACCTTTCATCTGAGGTCTAATGTTTGATTTTTTTTACTATCTGGATTAAGAGACGATGTAAATTAATCTAAATAAATTACTACAATGAAATCTATAAGTCAATGACAAAAATAAGAGAGGAGATGCAGTAATTGATTCATAATCCAAACTATTTGATATTCCTAATAGCTGACCACTGATTGGAGAATATTCTGCCTCCCTCATGCTCATCCATTGGTGCCCCTCATCTGACCTCCTCCACCTCTGGCCACACCACTGTGAGACCACGGTTCTTCTAGAAGATGGTCCCTCCTACCTGCCACTGATTGTACCATTTCACCTGAAACATGGGATTGGCCTTCTTCTCATTTTCCTCAGCACAAGTAAGATCAATCTCTAATTTTTTTAAGACCCTCTTTAAGGATGAGGGATAACAAGAAAGAATAACCCACAGAATACCTTACAATCACTGAACAAGGCCAGACCTATGACAGTCTCTTTTGATGCCCATGTCCTGCCTCATTTCTGACTTATGTCCATGAGGCCAATGAAAGCCCCTTCCCAACCCTGGAATTCCTTCCTAGCCTGACAGTGCAGAAAAATGTCTTCTCTCCAGGTAGTACTCCCACCACCTGGGTCCTGCCTCCAAGAAGCTTAACTTCTGTCTCAAAAATTAAATATCTCCTGTTTTGGAGAGAAAAGAGAAAAAATTTGTTTAAAACCTGTGCCCAGAATTTCTCTTCTGAGAAACAACTGTTTTGTTTATTAACACATTTCAGTATGCTATTTAGTAGTTTTCTTAGTTTGCTTTTTTTTTTCATTTAAAAAAGGGAAAATAAATAAATAAATAAGACCCAGGATATGATCAGGAAAGCAGAATTGGAGGAGGAAGAAACCTAAAATGTTCTGCACGAGTATGTAGGTTGTCTGAAACAGATCAAGGAGGTCCAGAAAAGTGGGCTAGGTGTAGGTCAACCTAACCAAGGCCAGCCAAGGTGGCAGAAGGCTAGCACCTGAGAGAGAGATGGCTGATAAGCCTTCCCACAGAGAATAATCACTTAACTTTTAAAAACAAGAATGAAAAATATTTTTAGTTGTTTGATGTGCTGTATCAGGATATGGCCAGGACTTTTTTCCCCCCAGACTTTCAGTTAAAGTCTGTCCCCTCATGGTTCATAGCACTGGCTCTTTGGAGAAGAGGGAGGGTGGTGTCTGGCGTGAGGTGATGGAGTGTGGGAAATGGACAGCACGTGAGGAAAGTGAAGCACACGGCAGATCACTAATTCAGTGGAAGGACAATCAGAGACACAGAACCTTCCCTCCACATCACCGTACTCATGCCCAGGAACCCTCTATCTTAGGAGAGACACACTAGGTTTCCTCAGAACATAGAATGGAAGTACAGGCCATTTTTATTTAAAATCCTAAGATATAGTGACCCAGCAGGCCATAAAGCTTTGGAATTTCTGAAACTGCAGCCCATCCTTTCTGGATCTTATGGAAGAATCTCAGCACAGTCCTACTGCATTTTTATTTCTTCCATTATACACTCTGAGAAAAGTCATTCATTACGAATAACCTCCCTTTACTTGAAAAAAAAATACTTTTTGTTATCTCTTCATGCCTAAGTGAAAGGAGCTAAGTGAATAGCCAAAAAAGATAAAGAATTTATTCCCTCATTACATTATTTCTCTAGAACAGTCTCTCCCAAGTACAATGTGTACCACTTATAGACTGTAAGAAGGTTCACTATTGTGTGGAAATAAATATTATGTGTCGTATAATGTTCACAATAGTATATGTAACATGTAAGTAACTGATAAATAAACACACATATTGAGAGCATATGGCCTCATTTTAATTTTGTTTTATACATGGAATGGGGTTTGGCAAGTACTAATGTAAAAAAGAAAAAAAAAAACATTCATGCTAAATAAGAAATTCTTTCAAATGGGTTTTCATGAAAGCAAATTTTGAGCCAAATTACTAGTTCATTTACTTTTGCTAGTAAACAATCAATTATTTGCTGTACTCAGAACACAAGCAAAGAATTCTCACCTTCCAACTACTAAATTGAATGTCATATATTTGAACAACCACCAACTAGCCCAAAAATGTAAATTTATTTAAATTATTTTATAATTCCTTTATATGTCGTCCACAGTTTTAAAAATCTTAGAGAAATTGGTTCCAAACATAAGGAAAACTACACATGAAATTTAAATAATCACTATCACTTTCAGGTGCCTTGTATTTTGCTGTTGTTAAAATAAAATTATCACTGGTAAGGAATCTAACGAGCAGATTTAATTTGTAGTCAGTGGAATTTTTTATCAGTTGATGTCACAGAAAGACAAATACTAAACTGCAGTTTCACAAAGGCACTCAAATCAGTTTGATATCTTTTTGTATTTTTAACAAACATTTCTTCTGATTACAAAAATACAAGCTATGAATGTTGAAATTATCTTGACTACAGTTTTTAATGTTGTAAAACTCATCAGGTTTTTCAATGTGTAAAAAAAAAAATGTAATTATTGTAGAAGAAACCAAGCCTCATTTAGAAAATACTCATACTATTACCACCAATAAAATTAATTTTAACAACGATAAAAATACTAATAGCAGCTAAGATTTACTGAGTGCTTATTACATGCCAGGCTCTATTTTATGCACTTGACATGCATTAATTTAGTGATCTTAAACCCACACTTCCCGTTATTCCCATGACAATCACCAAGGGAAAGTAACAAAGAAAGTGCTGCCTGAATTCCACCCCTAGAAGAGACTCTAACTCAGATGGACTGGGTGGTAACCTGGACATTGATGATTCTAATGTGCAGCCAACATTGAAAACACACATTCACACAGTCCTGACAACAATCCTAGGAGAGGAGGGTAATTATTTGTATAACAGTGAGGAAAATGAGACACACATTCACAAGCAGCAAACCTGGGATTTGAACCCAGGTCTGTCTCCAAAATGTAAGCTCTTTACCACTCAACACTACTACCCCTCAAAGACCACAAACTGCTGGGTACGTGTGGGATGGTTTTATTTACATGGTATGCATAAAAGATTATTTCTGTAATTTCTTTGAAATTAGATTTAAAAAAAAAACTTTTGCATAACCCTGGCTGAAAAAACAAACAAGATTTTGATCATGAAATTACTCTGGGAAGCTGACCAAGCCTTAGCCGGTGCTGAAATCAGTAATTTCACTGTTTACTGCTAAAAGTGATCTCCCCATTGGTTAACTTAGTGCCCCAAGATCCCTCCTGCAGCCAGCTCTCTAAGATTGGGCCTGTACTTCTTCCTCACCCTTTATTTACCAAGAACGTTCATATAAATAATGCAGGTATAGACAGCAAACAGGAACTGCTTCTTTTTTCAACTGATATTTCTCCTCCAGGGCAAACAGGCTTGAAAGTTCAGAAGCCACTTACCAGCAGTTTTCTCTATTACTCCCCTCATCTACTGTAGGTCAAATAGAAGCTAATAGAATACTCAGGTGATTTTTAACACACACACACACACACAAAAAGCAGAAGGGGTGGAGGAGGGGGAAATAAAAAGAAACCCCAGTTCTGTGTTTTTATCACTTGGTTTATCTGGGTAGCAGTCACCTGAGTGACAACCGTGCATAAAGTTACCTGAAATCTTGTCAGACCACAAAGCATTCTTTCTGCTGGGTCAGGTTGGCCAGAGGTGGTCTGTCTCGATGCCAAGGGGAAGAAATAAGGCAAGTAGAATTTGATTGGGGGGGGAGGGGTAATAGATGATGGCACCATAGCTATTTACAGAGGAGAAATACTATCCTCTGAAATGCAGAGAGCACAGGGTGTGACCCAGGCAATTATCAGCTAATGTGAGACAGAGGAGTGTAAAGTAGAGGATTTAAACCAGTGACTTGCAAGGATCGAGGGAGCAAAGAGGCAGAGTCACAAAGTGGCATCCAGACATTCCACACCACGTGGGGTCTATGCCATGACACTGCACTGTTCAAAAAAGGAATCTCAGGGTGTGATGTGATCAGAGACTTGACCAAAGCATGGAGCCAAGAGGACAGTCATTAAACAGTCTGCTAGCCTCTGTGCTAGGTGCGTTTCACGTGCTATCTCATGGGATCCCAACAGTCCTGAAAGGGGGCTATTATTATTTTCCTGCAATATTCCAATATAACTCAAGTATTAAGTAGGTAGCATGGATTTGAAATGAGGTAGCTTTGCTTCTAAAACCTGTGTTCCTTCCACTCTGTTCCTTAACTCATTGTCTCTGTCCTGGGCTTCAAGCTTATTTGGTGCAGTCAGTTTCGTGCAGGCACTTCTGAGCCACTGGCAGGGCGACGAGGAGCAGGAGGCACAGGTTTGCTGCCAGCAGGAATCTGGTTGTTCTCTGAAATTCTAAAGCTATTTAAAAGTTCATTTCTGCGGGGTCTCTTTTCCCTCTCTTGGGTCCTGCTTCTGGACTGCCTCCCACAATCTCCCCCTCATGTCCCGTGTAAATGTCAGTGCCTGACTCTTGTCCCTTGCCAACTACTCTCGGGACAATTCTCCCACCCCAGAGAGACTCCAGTCCATTTCATATAACTCTGTCCAAAGGCTTTTACTTCTGCCTTCAACAGCTGAGCAACAGGTTCGTGAGGTTGTCTTATAGACTTCTGTCACCCTTTTTTTGTTGCTATTCTCTAGGACTATGGAATCAGCAAGTCAAGGAAAGACTCCTGGTTCATTCAGCAAGATTTGACTGAGTACATAATGTGAAAGCGGAAATGTTCCAGGTGCTGGCGTCATAGAGATCATTAGAATTTAGTCCTTTCTTCCAACACCCGAGGGTTCTGCTCACGTGTTACAAGGAGTACAGCCTGGAGACAGCCCTGAGATTCTGAACAAGAGCACCTGATTTCCTCACTCATTACTTCCTTCATGAGAGAGCCAGGGCGGGAGCCCAACTCAGCAGTTTGGCTCAGAACAGTTCTCTTTACTCCCACTACTTTGTGTCGTCTTCCAGAGGTTTCTCTTCTGGAAACTTAATGGTGTTTCCCTCAGTTTACCTCTTTGGGGAGCCAGATCTCTTCTCAAAAGGCCAAAAATGACAAGAACAGAATGTCAGGGCAGTTCATGCTCTGTAATGATGTGAAATGGCCTTGTTTGAGCTGCAGGTTGGAGACCCACCCAAGGACTAAATAATATGAAGAGAGAGAGAGAGAGAGAGAGAGAGAGAGAGAGAGAGAGAGAGATGTTTTTTTTTCAGGCAAAATCCTTAAGCAGGATTGTTATTTTGCATTTGGTAAAATTCTCACTTCTTGATTAAAAACCATTTAATGTGGGAGGGGCATGTGACACATTGTCATCTCTTAGCAGTTCTCAAAGTTACAATGCACCTGTTACTAAAAAACTGGAGCTGTGTTAGAGCTTCAGAAATGGCAGGAGTGGTGAGGAAGGGGAAGAAGTTTAACGTGAAATTTAGCTTGGCTTTCACTACAGAATCACATTTGTTCCCAATTCCTGTCCAATTTTTCACTGATTTTGTAGCAACTTCTGAGTTCTTTCGCAAAGTTATCAGAGGAAGGATTTTTTTTTTTTCTTTAAGCCTTAAATAGAGACAGTTCCAAAATAAAAAAGCACCATCTGTTTCCCCAGTTTCCAATAAAAGGCTGGTAAACTAGGTGTTTACTTACTCCTCATGTCAGAATAAAGACAGAGATTTACATGAAATTTTCAGCTAGTTTAAAATGGAACACATTCACTCACACATGGAAGAAGTCTGAGAACTGAGAATTTTTATAGTCGGTAGCAGATTAGCTCTAAGAGCCAGTAAGGAACTATATAAACGTTAGAAAGCAAAAATTAAGCAAATATACACACCCAAAGACAAATCAGAAAAAAATGCCCAGCTTTACAAGCCGGACTGAACAGGTATCTGAGGGCAGTTTCCTGAAAGATGTGAATTCCTTTTAACGGGATTACTTACCCACACAAGTGGAATTCCCATTTCCAGAAGGAGAACCTGCAGGACAGTTCCAGCGAGGCAGTGCGGACAGACTACTAACAAAACCAAATTTAAAGACTCCTGGCAACAGGATGACAAGGAAGAGCAGCATGATCTTGATGGGCTTGAACTTTCAATAGGAAATAAGCTGGCTTTGCTTGAGCATAGCCTGGGCAAGGTGGGTACGTCTGACCCCTGGCGTGCTCACCCGGCTTGGCCTGCAGCCTTGGGGCATCTTTTCCTCTGCTCTTTTGCTGTTGCCCTCCAACTCCTCCTGCTTCAATTCCAGACGGTGTCCAAATGCAGCCTTCTGAAAGGGACACACTGGGAAAGATTTCTTTATCTCAGTTTTTGGAAGCCAGTAAGAAATACCTGACACCCTTCTGACAAATTTCGCCACTGTTTAACAGCCACTTTGGAGACTTGCAGCTGACTTCACTGTGACAGGCAGAGCAACGGGCAAAGGGTAGGGAGAGAGAGGGAGAGAAAGGGAGGGGGGGGGGAGAGAGAGAGAGAGAGAGAGAGAGAGAGAGAGAGAAAAGAATTGATGGAAAGTTCCAACCACGACTGTTGATGAAGCTGAAAGAAGAAATACAGAGATACAATTCCTCCCCAAACACAGTTTCTCTTTTTGAAAAGTAGAATGACTCCCCTTTTTAAAGCCCTTTAGGCTCCACCTCCTCTTCCTTTAGTGACACTTGAGTGAGCCTCTGCAAATGCGAATGAAGGCAATTCCACGCTACAGGAAAGCGGGGCTGTCTGCCAAAGAGGAGATAACTGGCCACTCGCCATAAATATTCCAGGCAGAACCACGGAGAGAGCGATTAGGGGGGCTGTGGAGTTGCTCCTGGTGTCCTGGAGGTACCTGCTAAATATTAGCTACGTTTTAATATCTGGAAGGATGGGGACAAAAGTTAAACCATGCTGTATAAATCAATGGTGAACCACCCTGCTGATAATTCACACTTATTGTAATGGATCATTCACTTGAGCAATACTAAAGAAAATTTACCTTCAGATCATTATTAGAGGGAAATGTCAACACCAGTGCACATTCCTGGAACTTAATCTATTTTTTTCTCTCTCCTGTATATTTTATAGCGGAATTTGAAAGATTATTCTTTCCAAATCAAAGGGAAATCCCCAGAGCCAAATGAGGAGATACAGTATGCACAGACACCTTTTCTTTCAGCATGAGCATAATAAAACATCGTGAGGGGCCAGGAGTGCAGGGGAAGGAGTGGATTGTTATTATAGAGCCGTGTTGGAAAAAATACGGTAATAGTGCAAAATCTGGGAAGTATTAAAAATCCAGCAGAGCTGACTGCTGTTCCTTCCCAAACAATTTAGGCCATCTTTTCACACAGTGATCGAAAAATAAAAACTTGAATTATCAGTTAGCCCTTTCCTTGACCACTTTCTACCTGGAGAAGCAGCAGTTATTTCTCTAGGGCCCAGAAATATCTATCTAGCTCAGGCAAATTATTTACACCAGATTTGATGAACAATGGAAATTTCTGCCAATTTACTTCATCCTGGAAAACAAGCTTTCATTTAAGTTGCCCAGAGGTAGTGTTCCAAGTGCTAGTCAAAATGTAGATAAAGCGATAGTCACAAAAATAACAGTCACACCAGAGAATACCCATTATGGAGGAGAATGGGAACAACTCCAAGCCTTTTACTCATATTTAATTCTGTCCTCATCATTCCTCAAATACTGGGTCACTTTTCTGAAACAGCTAAAGTCAGGATTTCTCTGATTTCAGCCGGTCTCTGCCAGGCAGCTTCCAATCCCTTATGAGAGAAACAGACCCTGGGGGCAGCAGAAATCGTGTGGGGGGACACGTGGAATATTCCATTGCATTCTGGACTCAAGGCTCAGAATGAGTGTCCTACAAATAACCTATACTACGTTACTAACCTTGTTTGTAAGCTTCCCCTTCAGCAAAACGCACTGCCAGTGTCACAGGTGACAGCAATAGAAGGGGCTTAGAAGACAGGCAAGCATGAAGCTGTATTAGTGGAGAGGAGTGAGGAGGCTATATTAGTGGAGAGGAATACAAATACGAAATAACCCACTACTATATTCTATTTGGGTCTGGAATCTCTCAGACTATTTTCAGTTGTAAAAAGGCACACTTTCCTAATAACATGTCACCTGGGCTAATGTCATTAATGTTGAGCATTAGGGATGATGGACTCAACACGGCTGTGGTAGATGCCAAGACTGGTGACTCATATAAAAGATTAGTCCCAGCTAATCCACAAACAATCCAGATTGCGTGGAGAGCAAAATCATAGGTCAGAGCCACCCACCTAGAAAGGACTTCCAGAGATACCTAGTAAGCCCATAGTCTTACTTCCAGATAAAAATGAACCTGTCCTGGGTAAATGAGCATCCTCCTTATTTTAAAGTTGCTCAGAAATCTATTATAGCTTTACGGGTTTGAGCTGCCAGATATATTTTAGTTTCTGGGATTGATTCAAATGAACAAATTCAATGATTTATTAAACATCTATAAGTGATAGGACCCTGTATGTAGTACAAGAAATAGAAGTCATGGTCCCCTAAGTTCAAGAGCTTGCTTAAGTTGACTAACAACAAGCTTTATGACCTAATGAATGGCCATTCACTACATATTCTGGGGGGGGGTGGGGGGGTGTCAGAAAAGAAAGAACTGCAACAAACTCTGTGGACTGGAGCATGCAGCAAAACTTCCTGTAATAATTAGGAGGCCTCACATAGGCATGGAGACGGAGGAAGGCCATGCTGACAATAGGATGTGGAACAGAAACGAACAAAGGAAAGAAGTGCTTATTTATTAGATCCGTAGGTCCTGAGAGGACACAGCTGGATGAGAGGAGACCCTGCTGGCAGGTCAGTAAGAGAGCTAGACATTAATGGCTAGAAGACAGCTGCAAATGCGTTTAAGTGTGAGTGGACAGCAATAGAAGGGAGGCTATTGGGAGACATGTCTATGGGTGCTGGTCGTCATTCTTACTTTTCAGATAAAATTTCCCTATTGAAATACAAAGCACCTAATTCTCCTGGGTTACAGGTTTGCTGTCCACACAGCTGTTATTAATCATCACCACCACCGTACCATTAACAGATTGCCCCCAATGTGTTAGGCTTTATTCACATCACCTCCCACCCTCAACACCCACCTTGCAAGGTGGGTGTTATTGTCCATCGCACAGGACACTGAGGATCAGAAAGGCTGAGAAATGTTCCCACTATCTCACACAATTATGGAGAATATAAACTCTGAAATCATTATTCTCTCCTCATTCAACAGTGTTTTTGATCAGAATAAACAGGTTGGGCATCATCAAAAAATGAAACAAAACAAAACTTATCCTGCACATACGATAAGACTGAAGCAACCAGAAGTAACAAGACAGTGCATTTTTGTAGGAATAACTATTAGCACTTAACATCCACCTGCAGAAACAGTACACAGGCTGTTACATAGGCCACTTCCATCAATGAATATCAAGTGTATCATGGCAGTTCCTACAAGATTTTAAAACATTTTCTTGTTGTTTTAGAGAGAAAGTTGTTGACATGTGTCTGACATCCTATGATTCATATGTGGAAGAAACTGCAGTGGTGCTACGGGAAAGAAACTGGGAGGTGCACAGACACAGGAGTTAGCTACAAAGGGCAAATTATAATTTAGCAAGATATCAATACCAGATGTAAACGTTTTATTGGAAAAGGACAGTTGTTCCCCTTGGTATTTACCCAATTAAATAATTCACAGAGTAAGTAATGCCATGCTTCTACCAAATGAAATCAGATTTTTAAAAGTATTTGCTAAATAAGTCATAAAAGAGGGATCTTGCCATTGCTCCATTTTTCAGCTAAGTCTACCCCAGTAAATAGAAAATTTTCTCTGACCACGAGGAAGAAACAAGGCTTCAGAAACTGGATATATAAAAAAGAATACATAATTTATAATATATAATTTATAATTCTGTGAAGCAGCAACAAAAGCTACATATTTAGAAAAAAAAAAGCTCATTTTAGACTACGGTTGCATTTATTTACATAATCTCAGCAGGTCTGTTGGTTTGTAACCTTGGGAGTTCCCCAGGTGAAACCTGAAACTTTCCCTCATCCCCTACCCTTGTCTTTCCCCCCAACACCAATGGCCAGGGAGAGACAAAAGAGGCAGACCAGCCCAGATTGGTAGGCGGCAGTTTTTTGGGTTTTTTTTTCACTCTTGAAATACAGAATTTTATTTAGAAACTGTTTCAAGTAGAAAGAAAGGAAGGAAGGGAGGGAGGGAGGGAGGAAGGAAGGAAGGAAGGAAGGAAGGAAGGAAGGAAGGAAGGAAGGAAGGAAGGAAGGAAGGAAACCTCTGCCAAAAAAGACCAGGTAAAAAATGGATTCCCAATAAAATGGAATTTTAGGGCAACAGAAGAGGCCACAAAAGAGAAATAAAATAGTACCACTCTTATTTGAACAATGGCAAGTTATTTGCATTTTTGTCTGTTAATCACTAAATCTGAGTGTTCCTCTGAATTCCACACAAAGCATCTACTACACAACAATTTTATCATAAAATACCTGCTTTATAACACATTTTAAGACAAACTAGGTAAGTGGCAGGTTTAATAATCAAGGGAAGTTACATACAAGGCTTGCCTTGGGCGGCTGCAAAAAGAGTTGATCTCTGCACTCATCCGCCAGAATCTTAAAAGTTTATATAGAGGCCTTGACAGCTTTCCAGTCAAGATGGCAGAGTAGGTAAATGCTGTGCTCACCTTCTCTCAGCAATTACAACTAAACCACAGAACAACTATTATTGAGAATCACCTAAAGTCCAGTTGAACTGAACCGCAACAACTACATACAGAAGAAGCCACCTTGAGGCTGATAAGAGGGGCAGAGATGTGGAATGGGCTCATCCCACACCCATGCATGACAATTAAAAATTGGGAGGGATATATCAGCTGCAGCTGTGCAGCTCCCTTCCTGAGGAGCAAGCGGTTCCAGCACCTCCCCTGCCCAGGGTTTCAGTGCTGGGGAGAGAAATCCCCATAACCTCTGGTTGTGAAAAACAGCAGAGCTGTGGCTGAGTGAGACAGAGGGCACCTGGAGTCCAGGCGCTCCTCATAAAGGGACCGCACAGGGGCTTACTTGCTGATGGACTCACTCACTGTGAACTCCAGTGCTGGGGCATCAGCTTGAAAGGCGACAAGGACTTACGGTGAGGAAGTGAGTTATCTGGCATCAGGATGAGGGCTGGAGGGGCACCTTTCTCCCGATCGGAGGAGCTGGTGGAAGCCATTGTTTCTTTGCTGAGCCCTTCCCCCCTCCCCCCACTGAGTGCAGATACAGGCAGCCACCATATCTGAGTCTTCATCAAATTGGCTATCACCTTTTGCCTGCCTCCCGCTAGTGATTCCCTGACCATGCCCCACCCAACTTTCGGGCACACCCAAGCTGTGTCCAGTGGCTTCTCCATCTAAATGGCCCACCTTGGCTCATGCTGCAGACTTTCCTAAAACCTCTCAGAGGTTCACAAAACCCAAACAAGCAATATCTGGCTTCAGCATGTCCTGTTCCTCTGGTTGAGCAGCCCTAAGCCCAGCACTAGCAACAGCTGGCCTTGGTTTGCAACTTGGCCTCTCAAAGCACCTCCAAGCACAATGCAGGTGGCAGCCATCTCTGGATTACTTTGTAGATTATGCCAGGTGGCTCCAGGCAGAGCACAGATTGCGACTGAACTTGGCTTGCATTGGGTCCCCTCCCAGGAGGCCCCAGGGCTGGCAGGCCCAGTAGCCAGCTTCAAACTGGGCCAGAGCATCACAAGGATGACACACCCAAAGGGCAGACTAGGCAGGCACCAGACCCATTAAAGTGAACCCTACTCTGTAGGGTCAGCCCCTGCACAGCAGCTCCTCCACTTGTAATCACAGCCAGTCCTCACAACCAATCAGCCTGAGGGTCAATCCCTCCTATTGACATGCAAACAGCAATCAAGTCTTAACTACAACAGGAGGGCATACACAACCCATGCAAGGCACATACCTGGAGCACCTGGATCTGGTGACCAGGGATATTATACCACTGGCTTCCACAGGACACCTATTACATAAGGCCACTCTACTAAGATTGGGAAGTATACAGCCCTACATAGAAACAAACACAGGGAGGCAGCCAAAATGGGGAGACAAAGAAATATTTCCCAAATAAAAGAACAAAGCTCTAGAAAAAGAACTAAACAAAATGGAGACAAGCAATCTACCAGCAGCAGAGTTCCAAACACTGGTTATAAGGATGCTTAATGATCTCAGGGAGAACTTTAACAAAGAGACAGGAAACACAAAAATGGAAATAAAAAATATAAAAGAGAACCAATCAGAAATAAAGAATACAATAATGGAAATTAGGAATACATTACAGGGAATCAACAATAGATTAGATGAAGCAGAGGATCAAATCAGTGATTTAGAAGATAAGGTAGCGGAAAACACCCAATCAGAACAGCAAAAAGAAAAAGGAATTAAAAAAAATGAGGAAAGTTTAAGGGATCTCTGGGAAAATATCAAGAATACCAACATTCATATCATAGGGGTATCAGAAGGAGAAGAGAGAGAGCAAGGAATTGAAAACCCATTTGAAGAAATAATGAAGGAAAACTTCCCTAACCTGGTGAAGGAAATAGATATACAAACCCAAGGAGCATAGAGAGTCCCAAACATGACGAACTCAAAGAGGCTCACACCAAGACACATCATAATTAAAATGCCAAAGGTTAAAGACAAACAGAGAATCTAAAAGCGGCAAGAGAAAAGCAGTTAGGCACCCATAAGGGTGCTCCCATAAGACTATCGGCTGATTTCTCAACAGAAACTTTTCAGGCAAGAAGGGATTGACAGGAAAGATTCAAAGTGATGAAAATAAGGACCTAAAACCAAGATTACTCTATCCCGCAAGGTTATCATTTAAAATTGAAGGACAGATAAAGAGATTCCCAGACAAGAAAAAGCTAAAGGAGTTCATCGCCACCAAACTAGTATTACAAGAAATGTTAGAGGAACTTCTTTAAGACAAACAAACAAACAAACAAATAAATAAATAAATAAATTTAAAAAATGGTAATAACTAGATATCTATCAACAATTAATTTAAATGTAAATGGATTAAATGTTCCACTGAATATCTATTTGCTAGGTGGCTGAATAGATAAGAAAACAAGACGCTTGCATATGTTGCCTACAAGAGACTCACTTCAGAATAAAAGACACACACACACTGAAAGTAAAGGTATTTCATGAAAAGGAAAACTGACAAACAAAAAGGCTGTGGTAGCAATACTTATAACAGACAAAATAGACTTTAAAACAAAGGCTATCACAAGTGGCAAAGAAGGACCCCGTAATCCCACTTCTGGGTAATAATCTGAAGAAACCCAAATCGCTACTTCGAGGGGACATGGGTATCCATATGTTCATTGGAGCATTGTTTACAATGGTCAAGATGTGGAGGCAGCCTAGGAGTCTGTCAATGGATGGATAAAGAGTAGGTGGTACATGGAATATTGCTTTGCCAGAGAAGGGAATGGGTTCTCGCCATCTATGGCAGCATGGATGGACCTGAAGGGTATTGTGCTGAGTGAATTATGCCAGACAGCAAAAGACTGATGCAATGTGATTTTGTTTATATGTGGAATCTAAAGAATAAAATAAACAAACAAACAAAACAGAAACAAACTCATAGATACAGAGAACATTTTGATGGTTGGTAGATGGAGGGGGTTAGGAATGGGTGCAAAGGGGGAAGGAATTAAGAAATACAGATAGCATGTTACAAATTGCTCAATGGGACATAGGGTACAGCATAAGGAATATAGTCAATAATATTGTAATAACTATGTACGGTGCCATGTGAGTACTAGATTTATTGGGGTGATAGATGGGAGAGGGTTTGGGGGACAAGGTGAAAAAGGTGAAGGAATTAGAAGTACAAATTGGTAGTTAAAAAATAGTCACAGGGATTTAAAATATAGGGAATATAGTCAATGATATGGTAATAACTATATATAGTGCCAGGTGGGTACTAGACTAGTCAGGAGATCACTTCTTAAATTATATAAATGTCTAACCACTGTGCTCTACACCTGAAATTAATATAAAATAATATTGAATGTCAACCGTAATTAAATAATTTTAAAAGGAAGTGGAAGGTTAAAAAGAATAAGAGGTTCAAATGTCCAGGTACAAAACAAATAAGTCATGGGGATGTAATGTACAGCATGGGGAATATAGTCAATCATACTGTGATAACATAGTACAGTGTCAGATGGTTGCTGGACTTATGGCAATCACTTCTTTAGGTATATAAATACTGAATACTACTGTGTACACCTGAAACTAATATAATATGTATGCTAGCTATATTTTAATAAAAATCCTTTTTTTTTTTAAAGTTTGTATAGAGGCCTTGATGGGATGTAGTCACTTTGACTGTCAGATGGGCTCAGCAACACATTATTCTCACAAGGCTGTGTCCTCGCGACAGCTCTTACTGTGGAAGTGATGGGGGAATGTACATTTCAAGGACAGAAGAGGGAGTGAAGAGCCTCTGATTGCAGGGGGCCAGCTCACAGTTCAACTGGTGATCCTCCAACAATGCCTCCTTCCTTGTCCTTTCAGATATTGTAACTTGGAAAATGTCAAGGTTTGGGGAAAGAACTGGCTTTTCTATCATCCACAATACAATCTCTCCCCTGACCTTCGATTCTGCTGAGTCTATAGGAAGCATAGTACCATTAAGTATACAGCATTTGAAGGCATGACAAGAGTACCAGAGATGTTGTGATTAAAACTACTTCCTGGAAATTAACGAAAATGAGATTCATATGGTTGAAACTATTCAACCATAGTTTGCCGCTCTTCCATTGCTCTTAATATCTTCTTTCCCTTTTCTACCTTCAAGGACAGAAAATATTTGGGTAAAAATAATCATGGTTTACCACTTAAAATTGCAAAGATGTACAACATAGATGGTGGAGAGAAAATATGTCAATCAATGATATTTTTTTTTAATTTCAAATACCAGAGAAACAAATTAAGTTGCTTTCATTTGGTTTCCCAGCCTAACCTCAAACTGAGATGCATTCATTTATTTTTATTAAAGTAAAATTTATATAAAGTAAACAAGTCTTACATGTAAAATCTGATGAGTTTTGGTAAATGTTACACATTAAACCAATACCTTAACCAAGATATAAAATGTTTCCATTACCATCAAAATTTCCATTGTGCTCCCACCAGTCAAACCCTACCCACATCCACAGGAAATCATTGTTGTGATTTGTATCATCATAGGTTAGTTTTGTCTACAATCATACTGTAGGTTCACATTTGTGTCTGACTTTTGTTTGACATGATGTTTTTGATAGTCATCCATATCATACTACTTTTTTTATTGTTGGGAATATGCTTTTATATGAATATATCACAATTTGTTTATCCATTCTCCTGTCGATGCACATTTGGATTGTTTCCAGGTTTGGTTCAATGTTTTCATTTCTCTTCAATTAAGGCCTAATTGCTGGTTCATAGTGTAGGTGTATGTTTTACTTCATAAAAAGCTGCAAAATATTTTATCCAAAGTGGCTGCTTCATTTTATACTCACAAGCAATACATATGAGTTCTAATTGTTCCACATCCTCACCCACATTTGATATTGTCATTTTTCATTTTAACCATTTTACTACATAGGTGTGACTTAATACCACATTGCAATTTTAATTTGCCTTTCCCTGATAAATAATGGCATTTGACCATCATTTCATGTGTTAATTAATAAGATCATTCATGTATCTTCTTTTGTGAGATGTCTATTCAAATCTTTTGCCCATTTCTTTATTGGGTCTTTTAATATTTTATTGATGTAATTAATTAATGTAGAAGTTCTTTATATACATTCTGAATACAAATCTAGATCTATGTATTAGAAATACCCTGTTTCCCCGAAAATAAGATCTAGCTGGACCATCAGCTCTAATGCAGCTTTTGGAGCAAAAATTAATATAAAACCCGGTCTTATATTATATAAGACTGGGTCTTATGTTATATTAAAATAAGACCGGGTCTTATATTAATTTTTGCTCCAAAAGACGCATTAGAGCTGATGGTCCAACTAGATCTTATTTTCGGGGAAACATGGTATGTAAATATGTATGTCAGATCTAAAATATTTACTCCCAGTCCATGGCTTTTCTATTTATTTTCTTAAGAGTGTCTTTTGCTGAACAGATTTTAATTCTGATGAAGTCCAACTTATCAATTTTTTTCTTATGGTTACACTGTGTGTGTGTGTATTCTAATAAAAATTGTTGCCTACTGGAAGTTCTCAATATATTTTCCTATTTTTTTCCTGGGCACTTTTAGAGTTTTAGCTTTTATGTTGGGGTTTGTGATTCATCTTTATTAATGTTTGTATATTATGTGAGATTGGAATGGAAGTTTATTTTTCTCCACATATATATTCACTGAATGTGTAATTCAATTTGGGAAGAACTGACATCTTAACAATAATAAGTCTCCCGATCTATGAACATTATATATTTCTACATTTATTTAGGCTTTCTTTCATTTCTCTCATCAATGTTTTTAACTTTTCAGTGTACAGCTTTACACATCTTTTATTAAATTTATTTGTATTTTATGTTTTTGAATGCTCTTATAAACGAATAGTTCAGTTTTATTTTCTAATTGTCTGTTGCTCTTTTGTAGAAACAAAATTGAGTTTTATATGTGGACTTTGTATGCTGCAAACTTACTAAATATTTCATAATAGAAGGAGTTTTTTCACAAAGTCCACAATACCAAAGGTAAAATTAAAAGGTGATACAAAGTCATGTTTTTTTCTCAAACATCAGCTACCATTGTTTGCCATCCTTCAGGAGCCACCATCAAGAGGAAGACTGGAAAGGAAAGATTTAATCTAATCCTTACAAAAAGCAGACATTAACTCCATTGTATTGGAGGTAAATCTGAGGTTAGAGAAGTTAAAGATCTCGTCCAAAGTCTCAGAGCTATTAAGTGATGGAAATGGACACAAACTCCAGCAGGTCTTTCTGACTCCAGCGGATGTGCCTAAACCACTGCTCTTAGGGCTTCTTTTATTTCAAGAATAATGCTGAGATGAGTGCCCATCCCCCATGCCGGGTCCTGAGACCAGGATACCAACAAGAAAATATGGGTTGTCACATCCATTCTCCTGTTTTCTTTTGCCAACTTCTTTGGTGTCCCCAACATTAAAATTCCACCTGATGAGATCTCTCTGGCTGCCATAATGTGTGTCATTTGAGAATTGATATTATCTTTTACAGTGATCCATAAAGATGTGCTTGGAGATATTAAGCAAAAGAGGCAGCCAATACATTAGATAAGTAGATGTCCTGACCTTCACGGAAGTTTAAATCAGTACTCAAGACAGGGCAGCCAAATGTCAATGTAAGAAAACAAACCCAAGAATACATGCAAGTGAGTGTTTTGTTTGTGGAATAACTAATAAATGGTCTTATTCCAAACTCTACACAAAGACTTTAAGTATATTGGAGAAAGATGAGAGCCAGGGATTTAGTCACTTCTGCTAAGACCAAGATATGCTGGAGCAATTTTTAAAACACTGAATCTCAGATCCTGTGATCGCTTAGCTAAACTAAATCTATGGCAAGGAAAGGATCCATTCTCTCATAGGTCACCTGTGGCTTCAATTTCCTTGGGTGCATTCATGTATTCATTTTTAGCCCTTTCATGAAATGTATCTGCTAAACCAAGAAAACAAAATCACGCAACTGGCATTTTGGAAAAGAAATCGCTTGTGTGCTGTATTTTTAAACTATACATCAGAATCTGACTGTCTTATTTATTAAAAGGAAAACTACATTGCTTCCGGGGAATTTGGGAACTGCTGTAATCTTCATTCTTAATCCTGTCAAAAGAGACTACAAAATAAAATCAAGCTCATCATGTGCATATACAAAAAATCATGGCCTCAGTCCTACCATGAGTGCTGGGAGAAAAAGAATTGAGATTTTCATACCTGGGTCTTAGCCACAGCTTGTCCAAAATGTAACTTCCAGAAGAAGGGATCTACTTTATAATTCTGACCAAAATGAACAGAAGTGAAATGTATAATGGCCTGGCCCATTCACAGCATGGCAGACTTGGGCATGATTCCTGGATTATACTCATATTTTATATGTTAAGAAATGATAGGTTTTGTTTCTCGCCAGTTGATAAGTGGTTAGTTTAATGTAACACATATGTTGATCTTGCATCAAAATAAATCTGACCTTTAATTAAGAGCCAACTTGCATCTGGCACAACCTTTTTAGCAAGCAATTTGGCAACACATTTCAGAGCCATAAAAATATTCATAGGCGTTGATCATGTAACCTCACTCCTGGCAATTTCTCCCTAAAGGAATAATCTCTCCACTAAAAAAAGAAGTTGTAATCATAGAAATAGGCATTGTAATGTTACTCATGGTAGCAGAAATTAGAAACAGTGTTTATTTACAATAACAGAAATAGTTAAGAAATTATGAGAATCTGATATAATTGTTAAAAGGGAAGTATTTCTCACAATATTAATAGAAAAAATTACAAACTCTTATCTGTTCTACGATTATGTTTATTATTTTGTATAACAAATAAATTCAAAATTGAAAGTAGTTTATTTGAATTTATTGAATAGATTATGAGTTTTTCTTCCTTTTTAAGATTTTGTTGTTCAACATTGTAATTGTAAAGACTTACTAAGGTATCCACTGACCTTCAGATGGAGAACATTATGTTCAATTCTCTAATAACCTACAAACTCTGCCCTCTGGTCTGCTGCCACTGACAGCACTCCCCTTCTGATTGCCGCATTTATTAAAAGGAAAATTTCTTTTAGGATGTAAGTCCTTTACAATATTTCCCTACCCCCAGCAGAGCCACACTTCAACTACTCGAAACTCCATCTGGAATTCAAGACCTCATGGGTAAGGCTTTATATCGAGTCTCAGTAGTTCACGTCAAGAACACTGGGAAGTCCAAAACATACACTCTGTTTAAAAATTGAGATAAAATGATTCTCCAAAGGATACTCGGTTTAAAATTTCAAATCTCTATCTTGTCCGTTGTTAGCAATTTAAATTCCAGCCAACATATTACATATTTCCAGCATAGGAAGAGATACACTAAGCCTCAACAGGATAGCTTTTTCCTGACAATTACTAAGAAAGTAGATATTTACTTGACGTAGTGGTTGAAACGAGGCATGTGTGGGTGGAAGCGTGTGTTTAATCAGTCCCGTTTTATATGATAATTTTATATTTATACCTTACTTAACTAGTTTCCCTTCCGTCTATTTTTTGATGTATATGTACAGATTTACTGAAGCATTTCCTTCAAAATTCCTTTTGAGAATATTTGGAGTTGGCCCACCACTGTGTCTCTTCAAGATGAGACTTTCCATCACTTCCTACCAAGCTCATCTGTTTTAATAGTGTTAAATGTTTCTCCTGTCTTCAAATAAGCATTAAAGCAATAATGTAACATGATTATGAATTTCCACGTGGAATGTTTCATGTGTAGCAAGTCTTAAATATGTAATAATCTTTATCCACATCTGAGTCTTGGGCAGTCTCATGATTCACCACTCTTTGAGGAAAAAGTAAATACCTAGAACAGAAAACATAGCCCCCAAGAGGGTAGTCACATCTGGATTGCATGGCCTAGGGATTAAAAGACTAAGGTAGGGCTTTGGGCTGTAAATGGAAAATGTTTGCATTTATAGGGAAAAACATAATTTTTCATCTCCCACATGTACTGAGGGGAGTACCAAAAGCATAGAATCGAATTGTTATTTTTTATTTATCAATGATAATTCATATATAAAAGTTATAGGAACTTCTGGATTTGAAAAATGCTTACATCAGGGCTTGGTATTTATCTGAAGGGATCGGTGCAGTTTGAATCGTCCTTGTAGCACCACGGTAATCGGTTTCTACTTCCTAAGTGGAAGAACGCCTGTCCTCTGAGGAAACAGTCAACTACGTTAATTAAGTCATGATCGCATAGCTAAGAAAGCTCGTGCTGGGACTAGTACCTGGATATTATAAATTTCTCATTTCCTTTTATGACTCTAAAATTATTACTGCTTGACGAGACTGGCTTATTTTTATTTAAAGTTAATTGTCTTAGAGGGAGCTACTCCAAAGTGCTACCAGACTCCTAAGTCACATCACCAACCACACATCTTGTCGGTACAAAGATAGTGCCTGGCACAGAGCAGACACTCAGTATATATTTGTCGAGTGAAGAAACGTGTGACTAGCAGGTTAAGAGTAAAAAGAAGCAGAGAAAAACATCTTGCGGTATGTGTATATGTATGTATGTATGTGTGTGTGGTGTGTGTGTGTGTGTGTGTGTGTGTGTGTGTTTAGACACATACATACAAATATAGACACTCAAAAATCTACCCACAGGCAAATACTTTCCAATACCCAATAAGAGAAAAACCCTCCATGAAGCTGATGGTGGACTTTCCTCCATAGAAGTCATCCCCAAAACACAGCATCAATCCAAGGAAAAAACCCCACCTGGTCATTTGGAAAATTCTGAGGAATCCCCAGGGGAAAAGGAGATGCACCATTTCTACCCTAGAAGGAAATGAGGCCACTGGGAAGAGCACCCGTGCGAGAAGCCCTGTGACCCTACACAACCTCCCAGCTGCCCAGGAGCACAGCCAACGTGTGCATCTCAACTTCAAATGCCACAAAGAGAGAGAGAATCTAGTGTGTGGCATCTGCGCCCCACAGCCAGAGTCACACCCTGTTTGCTACAGTAGCACAGCTGTCCATGCTGTTCTCAGATGGGGACGAGGAGGGGGCCCACTGAGAGCAAAGTCGGAGGCACAGAAGTGAATTTGGTGGCTGGACTCACTTAATATTGAACAAATCAGTCTTTGCTAGAATTAATCCATTTAAAACAAGCACTTTATTTGATGTCTCTGTTCCTTTCTTTCTTTTTTTCCAGCATGCCACGCTGCTTGGAGCATTCACACTAACTGACCCTGTGCTTAACTTTCACCTGGAAGTTACTGATAAAAATCAAGAAACAAGTGTTAGAGAACATCAAGTTCAAATAATAATTGTAGCATGCTGTAAACATGCTACTTATTCTGAAATAAATGAGGGAAAATTTTCCACACCTAGCAGTCTGTTTCACATGCTTTTTTATGTTTCTCAACACCCAGTTAATCACATTCCTGAGAAAGGTGACATCTCGAGGCCCAGAAAGACTGGTATTCACAGCTATTTTCCCAGTCACACTTACGACCTGGCGCCAAGAATGTCCAGTTGATTGCTCGCGGGAATGTATCTCACCTGAGATCCCCTTGGACTGCCTGCATTTATTTGTTTTATGCTGATTATGTGGAGTCAAATTCTATTGGACATTTAATCCAGGAACTCAACCAAATTCTGTCTTCCTAGTCTAACACCTGGCTTAAGTAATTCACCTGCACAGAAATGAGAAAGCCTGGGTGCCAATAATGGCTCTGACCTTGGATAAAACATTTGTCCTTCTGGGTGCTTGTTTCCTTCTCTGTACGTCAAGAGGGTTGTTTGTACCAGATGACTTCTAAGGTGTCCTTTGACTCAAAACTAGTATGTGCTGTGATTGGTAATGCAAGACACTGCCAGTTACTGTTCATTGTCCATCTACTGAAGAGAAGAAGTCACAGCATTTTATATGGAACTGTGGTGAGGCAATGCCACCATCCTGTTACCAAAACAAGGAAAATGAGGGCCATAGAAAAAAGGTGTCCCAGTGTCATGCAGGGTGTCATGCGGGGTCTTAGCTCCTGCTCGCCACATAAGAATACAGGATATGGTGAAGCCAAAAAGGAACACCCATGGAGCCATAGATATGGGAGTCATACCACTATATTCTCGCTGTCAGCTGGCTTGGAGACACAGGAAGCAGGAGCCACACGATCAGCAATCTGCCATCCACTTCTCTGCCAACCAACCCCACTTGCTAACTGCAATCCGCGCTTGCTAGCTCAGCTACCATCTTCTTGCTAGCCCCCATTTTCTGCTAGCGTAACCACAGCAGTTATATTAGTGGCCATTGGCTCACTGGTTACAGCTGACGGCCAACTAACCACAGCTGATGGCCATCCCATCACAGTTGATGGCCATTTACTACCCGAGTGAGCACCTTTCCATGTGAGGGCGAGAGCCTGGAAACTGCACTCCTGGCTCTGTCCCCACACCCAGCTACGCAGTTAGTGGCAGAAGAGGCTGAGACCCATATCTCTTGATGTGCCAGGCTTCTTCAACAACGTGCTGCCAACACAGCTGTCAATCTACTGAAAACGGAAGTCTGACATCAGCCAAGGAGGAGTGGCCTCAAGTGTTCCCTTCTCTCTTCTCTCCTTGCTCTTTGCTGATATCTTCTGTAGCACCTACCACATTGCATTATGATTAGTTGGGTGCAGCTTTAAGCAACACACATGCTCAGACACACACACACGTGCTCACCCCCATAGGCACGTATGCACACTTTAGACTGTGAACTCTGTGGGTACTTTCCCTACTCCAAAGTGTTTGACACATGGTAGATGCCTCATAATTGTTTGCAGAAGTTTTACAGCTTGTGTTTAGTCTCTTTGTTGACCCCGCATGACACCGCCACAGGCAGGGCTTCTAGAAGAATGTATGAGAGGTGGGACTAAACCAACAATTGACTCTTCCTCTGCTCCATGTTCTATTCCCCTTCCAGATTTTGCTCCAATAGCCCATAAACACAAACCACTGATACCTACACAGATATCACCGGGACAGCTTTATTCCTGGAGGTGGAGTAAATCTCACAGGACAGCCTGGTGAAGGTGGATTAGCAAAGATGCTTTGGAATACGGCTAAAACGAGGCTTCAGCCTTGGGAGCCACTGGACAAAGAAGGGGTCAACAAAGAGACTAAGCACAAGCTGTAAAACTTCTCTATGCAGCATAAATAAAGCTAACAGACATATGAAAAGCAAGGAAAGAATATTTGCAATATATATAGCAGATGTTCAGTTAATATACTTAATATTTAAATAGTCTTAAATATTCTTATAAATTAAAACAGCAAAGACTACCAATGGAATAGAAAAACATGGAAAGTCCAAAAATAAACTCTTCACAAAAGAAGCATAAACCACCAAAATATATAGGCAAATGTTCAAGCTCAGCAAGAAAAAAATTCCAACTGAAATAGTAAAGAAATGGTTGGCCATGTAGACCATAAGGAGGCCTTGATTCTCTTGGTGGGGAAATAACACCAAAATATCCTTGGTCCAAATTTATCAGTTGCTAATATTTTGCCACATTTGCCTCATCAATCTCTTGCTCTCTCCAAATATATATTGACTAGGTTGCATACGTAATACATCGTGTCAATATTATATTCTATCTCTAAATTTTAGTTCTAAAGCCCTCAGATCTCTGGGCTAAAATCAGTTAAGATTATAACCCAGACAAACCACTAGGACCTTGGCAGTGGGTTGGATATAATCTTCACCTCCTTCCTTCTAGGGGCATTGTCTCCATGATAACACGTATTAAATAACCGTATGTGACACCTGGCAAATTGGCAGACATAATCCCTTCCTTCTGAGAGTTTGGCCTCTAACATGATCAAGCCAATAAAATTGCAGCCATATATCAAGAATAACATTTGCCGTCCAAGAGAGTACTAGAGGGCCAGTTTGCCAAGGGGCCGACTGCTGTCCATGCACAAACGCACGCGCACACAGATGACACGCTTATTTATTTGAAGAAGCCAAGAAGCTGGGACACACCCCGAAAGCAATGCTTTGAAAATTAAAACCCTAGGTGTCCAATTTTACAAATGTGCAAATTGCTAAAGTGAAATAAGACTCTGCTAAGGATAAAATGTTTCAGGATTAGCAAGGGTGGGGTGAGGGGTAGGGAGGGAGTCTTAGGAAAGAGAATTCAATGAATTTTGAGTTTGTAAGTATTTCCCTGGGCTAAGGAAACTACTCCATTTGTCCAGAAGAAAGAATCTGCTGCTGTGTTTGGGCATTGGCTATAGATATGGTGTGATATGGTGTGTTTGGACATATGGCATAGATCATGTTTAAACAAATACCAAAAATACCTGCTTACAGCACTCATATTCTAATAATGCAGACGCATCATTGAATTTTTTCTGAAGACTCACCTTAGTTGCATTTATTCAAAGTCAATTTTTAATTTTTTATCACTGCTTCTCCTTAAATGTTAGTCTTTCCCGAACAAGCCAAGGAACTTGATCTAATTGCACACATTCATTGAGGTTCTGGTGTTTCCTCCAATGCATGTTGAAAAATGATTGTAATCATAAACTCTGTGAACTCCAAAATATCCTTTACCCAGATTTATCAGTTGTTAATATTTTGCCATATTTGCATTATCAGTTTCTTGCTCTCTCCAAATATATATTGAAGTTTAGGTTTCATATGTCACAATATATCACGTCCCTTTACTCCTCCTCAGTATTACATGTGCTCCTATGAACATGAATAGTGACTGTATTCTCTTACATATAATCTCAGTACAGTTATAAAATTCAAGGAATTTAATAATGCATAGAATACTTTTACCTAATCAATCATCCTTATCCTAATTTTATCAATTATCTCAATAATGTCCTTTATGTTTTTTCTCTCTTCAAAGAGTCCAGGATCCAGTCATGGATAACAGTGCATTTAGTTATTATTTAGTTTTCAGTCTCCTTTAATCTGGAACAATTCCTCAGTCTTTTTTTATCTTTAATGACATAAATACTTTTTAAAAATACAGGTCAGTTACTTTCAAGAGTGTACCTCAATTTGAGTTTGTTTGTTTTCTCATCACTAGATACAGTTTCATGCATCCCCAGCCAGAATATGACGTAAGTGATATTGTGCCCTTCTCAGGAAATAACATATAGAGGCAGGTTATGTCTGTTGTCCTCTTATGTGAATTTTGTGATGTTAATTTTGTTTTCCCAGTCAAAGGGTTGTTCTGCTTATCCATTGCACATTTAGTAATTTTTTCCTATTGCAATACTGAGCAGTCTGTGGGGAGACATTTGGAGACCCACGCAAGTATCTTGACCCTACTCAAACTCTCCCCCTAGATTTGTCATCCATTGGTGAAAGTTGCCCAAACCAATCTTTATTATGATGATTACAAAATGGTGAATTCCCACCTTTCTTCTCCCTCCTGATTTATCATCAGCTTTTTTGTTATAAGGAAGAGCTCTCACTTATCTATCATCTATCTATCTATCTATCTATCTATCTATCTATCTATCTATCTATCTACTTACCTACCTATCTATCATCTATGTATCTATCATGTTTATCTATTTATCTATCTATTTATCTATCTATCTCTACCTACCTACCTACCTACCCTATCTTTCTACTATATATTACCAGCTATGACTCATGGATTTCTATTTTATTCAGTGGGTTATAATTCATCACTGTCTTTACTTGATTGTATGCTCAAATTGCCCCAGATATAGCCAGAAGAAGAACCTCCAAACTGATTTCAAGGGGGCTGCTGACATTACCCCATCACTTTTTTGAGCTCCTCCTTATATTCTGTCACAACAAGATGTTTCAGGTTCAACTCTTACCATCTCTACCACAGTCTTGAAATCAGCTATTTCTCCAAGGAATCCTGGTTCCTTCCCCATTAGGGAATGGTATTTAGAAAGCAAGATGTGGGTGCTAGGTGTGTGCAGTACTATTGCAGTGTAATTTCTTACAGCGTGTTCAAAAGGTAGACCTAAGGGAGGAAACATATTGAAATAGATGACAGATGATAGACAGATGGAGATAGATATAGATATAGATATAGATATAGATATAGATATAGATATAGATATAGATATAGATATAGATATAGATATAGATATAGATATAGATATAGAAATAGATATAGATATGGATATGGATATGAAATAACCAGTTTATACCTTCAGTTCCAAATTCCAATCGACCCCACGGTGTTTTTCCTTGACTTGTCCTATCTCATATTTGTATTTTTCTGCAAAGTAAAAATCCTGGTTTCCAAGATTATCAATCCATTCGTTCATTTACTTATTCCTACAATGCACCGGAAATAGTTTTAGAATTGTTACACCTATCATACTCCAAAACACAGATCTTCAAAAAAAAAAAAAAAAAAAAAAAAGAGTTCAAGATTTGTTTGTGGTTCCTTTCTCTCCCTAGACTGAGATATATAGTAAAAGGACTATATTTAAGTTATTTGTGAGAAACTTCCATTTCTAGTAAGATGGAATAGACATATGTTTGTTCATTCCTTCTGCTCAATACAATTAAAAACCCTAGACTTTAAATATAGAACAAACCTAGGAAGACATTGAAGTGTGGAGAGAAGACAGACCAGTCAGAGACCTCGAGATCCAAGGGATGACCTGATGGTGAGCTCCCGGCTTTTCTTTTTCTCTCCTGCATTCCACACTTGGAGCTGAAGAAGCTGGCAATCCAGAAATGCCAACAGGCATAGACAGAACAACACTAAATTCTGCTCTCTCTAGCCACAGGATTAGGAAAGGGCAGCCTGGCAAGACAGAAAACTTTTGGACAATAACTACTGTACTCCAGTCGGCTATCACAGAGAAAACTGGAAACCCCATGCCATGCCAGCAAAGACCAGTGCGGAGCCTGGACTTTCACTCCTGCCAGGCTGTCATGAGGTGTCCTGCCCCTCCCCAACTACAACTGCATGAAGGTCTACAGTGATCTCGAAATAAAAATTGTAATGAACAACAAAAACAAAAAAATCATTTGGATTTTTTCTTCCTTCTTCCTTTCAATATGGAAAGATTATGAATTGGAAATACAGTTGGAATTCATTTGTTTTTGTTTGCATTTAGTTTACGTATTTTTTCTCCAAACTTGAAGTTTCAATTTTAATTTTTGAGTATGTAGAATAATATGCTTCCGAAAGGAAAAAAAAACCATACCAAGAGGTATACTCAAGAAGTGTGCATCCTCCCCTCTTCCTACTGAACAAACCACCTCTTCCCCTCCCATCTCACACACACACACATCCCTTATATTTTATTACTTTCTGGTTTAACCTTCCTGTGTTTCCTTTGCAAGAATAAGAGGATATACGTGTTTAAGTTTTATTATGTCTCTTTCTTTCTAAATAGGTGTCTAGCTCCAGAAAAAGAAAAAAAGAGTATGTTGGTATTTTTATGGGGATAATGTTAAATTTATAAATTAACTTGGAGAGAACTTATATCTTGATGACGCTTCAACATCCTTCTCGTGAGTAAGGAATGTCTTTCTCTTTGTTCAAAATTAGTTTTATATCTTTCAGGAGTGATTTTTCCTCAGATTTTAAATATTTCACATTTCATTTATTCCTAACTAGTTTAGATCTTTTGCTATTGTAAACAGGGCTTTCTTTTTCATAATATCTTCGACTGGTTATTTGTGTATATTAAAGTTATTAATTTTGGTGTGTTGATTTTATATACTGCCACCTTGCTGATTTCTTTTATTGTTTGAGTTGTTTTTAATAAAAAATTCTTTAGGTTTTCTGGCATTACTATCATGTCATCTGCAAATAGAGGTAGTGTTACTTTTTTCTCCCTAATTTTTATACCTTTAATTGTTTTCTCTTGTCTAGTTGAGTTGGTTAATTAGAGTTGGTTAGTGATATCTCCAGTACTATGTTAAATAATAGTGGAGATATAGGCATTCTTGCCTTGTTCCTGACTTTGATGGGGACGTCTGTGTTTTCACATTAGGTAAAATGTTCGTTTTATATATGCATGTGTGTGCGTATATATACATATGTATACCGGGGGTGCCAAAAAACTGTATACACATGACTTGTATTCATCTTTTGTTATTGGTATATATTATTACAATTTTAATACAGTTTTTTCCTTTCTTAAAATGTGTATACATTTTTTTGGCACACATCAATATATGTGTATATGTCAACCATAATCATAAATGATATGTGACATTTATTAATCAATGATTTATGATATATGAATATCATACATAAAGGAAGTATTCACCCATTTTTATTTTTTGAGTTTTTATTAGGAATGAGTGTTGAATTTTTTTCAAAGGCTTTTTCAGAACTATTAATGTATCAATATAGAATTGACCCTTGAACAACATGGATTTGAAGTACGTAGGTTCACTTATATGTGGACTTTTTTGTCCATTGAGAATTTGAAAAAACTCACAGATTACAATGTAGCCTAAAACAGATGACTTATGGTATCGATAAATACAGCACAGTATGTATTTTCTCTTTCTTATGATTTCATTTTTTTAATAAATTTTATTGGGGAATATTGGGGAACAGTGTGTTTCTCCAGGGCCCATCAGCTCCAAATAGTTGTCCTTCAATCTAGTTGTGGAGGACGCAGCTCACTGGCCCCTGTGGGAATGAGCCAGCAACCCTGGCTCTACTTAGTGGATTGAAGGTGGCCATACAGTTTTCACACACCTCCATTGACAGGTGGGGTCTATTTACCTTCCCCCTTGATTTTGGACTGGCCTGTAATTACTTAGATCAATAGACTATGTTGTTCTGGGTGTATCTTTTAAGAGGACTGTTAGTTTCTGCTTCAGGTTCTTGAATCTGTGAACCACCACGCAGGAGTCTGACAGTTCAGCTACAGACCATGAGCAGAGGGCCTGAAATGACACAGAGAGGGGGAGGGACCCAACTATACCCAGACTTCCACTGTCCCCACCAGGGTACCAGATACATGAGCAGAGAAGCCATCTTGAAAGTGTATCCTCCAGCTCAAGCCACCCAAGCCGACACCATAGGATCAGAATTGAACAAACCCACTTGAGCTCTTTCCAAATTCCTCCTCCACAACATGAAGCACAAAACATAATGTTTTAAAACATTAAGTTTCAAGCCATTAAGTTTAAATCTCTTAGGGAAAATAGTGTTTTATCTTCTATAGCTTTAAAGAGCAGCATAACTGTACAGAAAATTATCGGCTTGCATTTTTCCCCCCGAGTTTCCTGAAAATGCAACTCTGCTGTACCTTGTTTTATGTGATGTTTTTAAGAAGCCTGATGGCAGCCTAATTTTTTTAACCTTCGAATTAATTTTATTTTTTTGCCTGGAGCCCTGAGGATGGTTTTCTTTGTCTTTAAAGGTCAATAGTCTTAACCTTTCTCTATTTGGTGTCTTGCTTGTTTTTGTTTGTTTTTTGTTTTGTTAAATTTCACTTGATTTTTAGAAACATATGGATTTTGTTCTTGTTGTTTTAAAGGGTCTTTTATAATGCCTTTAATTCTTTTTCCCTACTTTACATTTTACTGTCTGGTTTATAGTTTTTAAATAGTACCCTTTGACTCCCACATACTACTTACATAGCAGGCAATTCTCTTTTCTCCTCTCCTAATTCTCTTTTCCCACTCCTCCCATTTTTTTAAATTGCATTCTTTGTACTCTGTATGTATTATGTTCATATTCTATTCTTCTACTCATACCTACTTTTGTTTTAGTCTTTGTTCTAAAATTAAATGTATTAAAAGATCAAAGTCAGTGCACGGCATTAATTTCCCTGCTTCTTGCTTCTTTCTTTTCTCTTATGACCATGTCTTTGAAGGGTACCACCTTTCTCTAGCTCTTTGTCCCCTAGAAGCAACGCTTTTCCGAGGTTTGCAACTCTGGTTCTACTCACTTTTACTCCCCTTCCCTGTAGGGGAAACACATGCTACTGAGTTTCCCCGAAAATAAGACCTAACCAGAAAACAAGCCCTAACATGATTTTTCAGGATGACAGCCCCTGAACATAAGCCCTAACGCATCTTTTGGAGCAAAAATTAATATAAGACCCGGTCTTATTTTCAGGGAAACACGGTATGAACTAGCAAGTCTCAGACATGAGGTCAGTATATTTGTACTTGTTTGCCTTTCCTTTTTCTGGGTGTGATTTTGTCTTTCCTTCACATACTCATATGCTCTCAGCTCCCCTCTTTGTTGCAGTCTCTTAAGCCTTCCTCTCTTGCTGTCTGTACCCATAGGCTTGCAACAGTGTCAGGACATTTGTTGAAACTTGATGTTTCTTTTTCTTACAAGCAATTTGTAGTTCATGATAGTCTCTATCTCCTATTGATGTTAAAACTATGGGTCATGTGTGGTTTTAGCTGCAGTTTTTGTTAAACTAATAGTTTTTTTGCTGGCGGGGGGAAGAATGCATGGAGATATTCAGATTCAGGTGGCCGTCCTTATCCTTCAGACCTGCTATCTTGCTTTTAGAGATGTTTTCTCTGTAAATACTTCTGTACGCCTATCCTTCTTTCTTTTCTCTGGATTTTTATCATAGAAAGTATGATAATGAACAAAGCATCAATGGAGATCCATGCAATTGCTTCAACTCCAAGAATTTAACTCCTTACTACTGTCATAATATTAAACACTTGGGAAATTCCATAAAACAAAAGAAACTAGCACCCTTAATAAATTATGTATTCAAACAATGCAATGATAGGAAAATTGCTCTTTTTCTGTAAGGACTTAACTGTGCTTACAAATGTATCAAAATAATATGAGGTGTGACAATTAAGTTCGCAAACTCATCCTAGAAAAAGTGCTACATACTTCATTGCTGAATATCACTACGGTCACCTTTGAAGTACTCCCCTTGGGAAGCTATGTACCAATGCCAGTGCCTAGCCCACCCTTCAAAGCAATTTTGGAACACTTTTTTGGAATGGCCATCAGAGCTGACGTCATATTACCCTTGATGTCATGAATGTCATTAAAATGTCTTCCTTTCAATATTTCCTTTATGCAGGCAAAGAAAGAAGTCATCAGGGGCCAGATCAGGTGAGTAGGGAGCGTGTTCCAATAGTTATTTGTTTACTGGCTAAAAACTCCCTAACAGACAGTGCCATGTGAGCTGGTGCATTGTCGTGATGCAAGAGCCGTGAATTGTTGGCAAAAAGTTCAGGCTGTCTTTTTCACGTAGCCTTTTCAGCACTTCCACATAGTAAACATGGTTAACTATTTGTCTAGTGGGTACAAATTCATAATGAATAATCCCTCTGATATCAAAAAAGTTTAGCAACATCATTGCAACAAGTTCACGAACTTAACTGTCAGACCTCGTATGTGCCCAGATAGTCAAAGACACAGAAATGCCAATTTTACCTCAGGAGATTACTTAGAGGGATAATTATTTTATTTTTAAAAAATTATGGCATAAAATGGAAATTCGCATGGTTTTTCATTAAGACAAAATAATTCAGAGAAATGTCTCTCTTCTGGGAGCAACTTAGGACAATTGCCCTATTTTCTCCAGATGTACATGTTTACTTTTTCCTTCCATTAGGAATATTCCAGGGAAAAGCCTGACAAGCACTTATATTAAGATACCCTGTCTGTTTTCATGTCATCTGCTGAGTTGGGACATCTGTGTTCATCCAGTAATTTACAAAAATGCAAAATAAAATAGGGTAAAGGCACCTACTAGACACTTTCTCATGTTATTTAAAACCATTACAAGACATTCTTGAGAGGAGGCACCTGATACTACTCCATCAAGTCAAGCAAATAACAATAGCTAGCTGCTATTTGACTTTCAAGCAGTCCTTGAATCTGCCTAGTAACGTCATAAAAAAATAAACCGTATTAGTTTATCAAAGCATCTCCTTAGTTGACATTTGTTGGCTTGCTAATGACCATAACACTCATTTCTTCACGCTCATAAATAAGCCTTTTAACAATCTGTTGTCAAATCTGCAAACATAAATCAAGTTGTCTATCATTTCCAGAATCTATCTTATTCCTTTCTTCAAAAATAAAGCTAACCAGAGGGTAAGGGGGAGGGGGTGGTAGACGAGGGTAAAGGGAATCAAATACATGGTGATGGAAGGAGAACTGACTCTGGGTGGTGAACACACAATGGGATTTATAGATGATGTAATACAGAATCGTACACCTGAAATCTATATAACTTTACTAACAATTGTCACCCCAATAAACTTTAATTTAAAAAAATAATAAAAATAAAGCTAAAAGTTACCTATCTATGGTCTTGTGGTATCTCTCCTATTTGCCATGACTTTTCAAAGACGACTAAACAGTAGCTCTGAGATCATGGCTGAAAATTCTGTTCACCCTGGTACCTATTCATCTGGCCTCACTTTAAACATCTTGATGTTAGTTTACTAATCCCTCATCTATTTGGGGCTGAAAATTCCTACTTTTCATAGTTTACTCTCTATATTCAGTTTAGAAACCCATCTAGAAAAAACAGGAGTTGAATGATTCTGCTACTTCTCTAATATGCTTTCTGTAATCTCTAAGCAGCAGACTTACTATTTCCTTGTTCTTTTTGACTGAAAAAACAACAACAAAAAAAAAAAAAACAGAAAAAGACTTACAGTTCCTTCTAGTCTTTACCATTTTTTTTTTATCCTCAGTTTATGGGGAGTCTTAATTCATGACACTTTTAAAATAGAGTTGCTACATTTCTACATTCACCCGTGCTTACTCCCTTCTTTATATCTTTTATACCTACATTTGAAATTTCAGATTGCTAGACAGACATTCAACTTTCCTGAGCTGTCTCCTATTTTATTTGAATTATTTCACAATTATTCAACTAGAAGTTTGTTTGTTTGTTTATTAATCTCCCTTTATAAACCATAATCCCTTTTGAGACTCAAGTCAATGAGTCAAAAACTTTTCTTTGAACTTTTTGTAAAAATTTCCTCCAAAGTCCAGGGTACTTGTCTGACTCTCAACCCTAAGGTTTGCTTTTCTGGGCATCATTAACTATTAGCTTGGAGTTGTCAACATTATTTGTGTCAAAGCACATGACTGATGATAGTCTCCCATGTGACACAACCTCACGTGTACCCCAAGTTTTACAAACCTCAAGTATATTTTGTCTGGAAGTGGAACATTAATCATATTAATTGCCACCTATATTGGCTATATATCAGTTATGATTGCTCTCCCAGTGCTATGGTAACATTGATAAACAGGCTGCTGATTGTGTAGAATTCCATGCTACTTTTTTTTTTTTTTTTTTAGGAGGGTGCAGCCCATAGTGGTCCATATGGGGATTGAACCAGCAACCTTGGTGTTATTAGCACCACACTCTAACCGGCCACCCCTCCATGCCACTTCTTGTAAGAACATAAGAGCAATAATGTCATCAGGATAACCTTGACCACACTCAACTGTATGTATTTTTAAGAGAGTAGATGAGTTACAATTTTACTTCTTTCACTATTAGTAACAAATTATTCGCAATTCACATCGTGTGCCATGACCAAGTTGAAGATCGCAAAGGTGCTTTCTCCCCTCCATACCACAACTAGCTTTTCCTTGTTTGTCAAAACTAAGTCCAGGCCTTGATTTTAAATTTGAGGGTATTCGGTAATTATCTCATCAGGATGAACCAAGTCTCCTTTCATAACAACCTGTCTTTGTACAATCTGGGTGCCGTTTGGCTCAGTAGTCTGTAACATTTTCCCTCAGTCCTATATATTATTTCTAATGTGGTAGTATTTTGGCGGTCTCTTTATATGAACCTTTTAAATATGGCAATGAAATTGCATGATGCCTTGAGAGTAAAGAAATGTTAAGTTTTGCAATCTTTAATTTAAAATAAGTTGATCAAATATAACTCGAAGCTAAACATAAAATCGTCTGCAAAAGGTATTTTTCTAACAAACACTAACAATGAATACTAAATTTAAAACTGTTAGATCATTAGACAATGCACTCAGTGATGAAAGCGCCAAGGACAAACAGGCTGGAAAAGAAAGAAAAAGAAAGGAATGGAAAGGAAGGGAAGGGAAGGGAAGGAAGGAAGGAAGGAAGGAAGGAAGGGAAGGAAGGAAGGAAGGAAGGAAGGAAGGAAGGAAGGAAGGAAGGAAGGAAGGAAGGGGAAGGGAAGGAAAGGAAAGGAAAGGAAAGGAAAGGAACTTATACAAAAAAGGGGAAATTTGGGAGTTCCGAACAGGCCATCCATCCATGCTGGTCTTCTTCTAATATACAAATTATGGCTAAATTAGAATTCTCTTTTTTTCATTAAGAGCCATTTGTAATGAACAATTTTTTCATTCTCCAGTTGCTTGTATTATAATTTCCATGATGTGTTACATTAAAGCCAATCTATTTCTTACATATAAAATACAGTATTTGCTTAGAACTTGCTTCTCAGAATATTTATTAAGGATTCCTGACACACCTTTAAAAATCTGTTCTATACTCCAAAATCTTCAATATAATCTTTAGTAAAGGTGGTGAAAACTTCTTTAAATTTTTGTATTATTATTTATGAAGCCTCTTTCCTATCTATTCATGTGACCCACTCCAATTCAATTTCCCTGATGATTTTAACCTACAAAGTTTTGATCAAATGAACCCACTGAAGCTACACTTTCAAAAGGCTAACACATTTTTTATCAGATCTTAAAAAGACTTTCAAAGTTCTTCACTTTATCTAGGAAGTCAAAATATAACACAGCAAAAGACGAGCAGCTTAGATGTGGTCCTTTGACCACCTGAATATCTTCTGACAAAGCAGAAGGGGGGAAAGGAGAAGGAGGAGGGAGAGAAAAAGAGAGGGACGGAAGGAGGAAGAGTAAATATCAAAATATTAAAGAAATTGCTTTAAAATGAACACTTGAAAAAAGACCCATACAGTCTGCTAACAAATGTGTTAGAATGCAACAGTTATTATTTTTCAAAATGGCCCTACTATTTATCATGGTCCTCTTTTTAAACTAATTTTTGCTATATTTCTAAGGACAGGGGGAATTATTTTTTACTTCTAATATGAATACAACTGTACAGTACTATAATGCATAAAAGTACCCCGAGCTGGAGCCCTTCTTCCCCATTGGGTTGGATTTAACCTGAGTGAACACAACTCTCTGTATTATTCCATTCTCACCCACGAGGCAATGGCAGCAAATGTCCACAGTAAATGCCGTAAAGCACTTCAAACATGAATGAACACCAAGGCAATTGGTTGTACTAATCTTTTTTCACTGCCCAAAAACCTACCTTTTAAAAATTTAGACTTTGCTTGTTTTATGACCATTTTCATATGAACTTATTTTTATGAACTGAAACAATTTCCAAAAACATATTTCTAACTTATCAAGCACTACTTTAAAAATTATTTCTATGTATATCTTCCACACAACAAAAATCAAGGTTATTTGTTTTTTCAGTTCAGAAGTCTGATGGTAGTTTTCAAAACCCAGTTAAAAGGACTCCATTTGTGATTTTCATGGAGGATGTGAAAGTCTGTCTCAAAGTCATCTAAACAGAGAGTCAACTAAACCCTCAGAATCTTAATTTTGTGGAAGAAATTTTGTGGGTTCATGTGTGCCTGGGCTATAAAACCTTACTTAACAATAATACTCTGGTCTAGAACCCTCACTTTTAAAAGTCATCTGAGATTCCACACTCGACCTAGAACAAAGCAGCAATTTTTCTGAATCACCTCTGTGCCTCTGTGCCCAAAGTTCCCCTACACTTTGAGATCTGGGGGACAGGGTCTCAAATTGGATATAAGTCTCTTTTGCCAAATCATCTTCCCAGAAGGATTGTGACTTACACTGAAGTTTGTAAACTTTGTACAACAGGAAAAAAATCAATGGCAAGACAACGCAGGCAGTACCGCTCAGCACAATAAGGACTGACCCTTGAGAATCACTTTCTTCTTCAACTCTGTCAGTAGAAAAGATGATACATTCGTCTTTCTTGGGAGGTGCTCCTTTGGGACAGACACATGCTACGTATTGCCCACCAGGCTCCAAGCCACTTATGCTTACTTGGCTCTTGCTGGAGTCTGCATTCAGCAGCAGCAGGTTCTTCTCACCATACTTGGAGTATAACACGGTCACCTCAGAGCTATGCGTGGTGTTGACCATGTTCCACATCAAAGTCACACGCTCTTTGGTCTCACTGACTGCTCTGAGATTTTCTATCGTGGCATTTGTCTCCATGGGCATTGCTCGATCCAATAATGCCAGCTCTTCTTTTTTACTTGCACTAGCTGAGGGAAGCTTACTTCCACCCATCTCCTCCTTTAAATTTCTTTTCCCATCTGGGTGGAACTGGAGTGACTGCTGGCTGGCCACAGTGGTGCTTGTTGAAATTCTAGTGCTTAGTGTTGTAGTTGAAGAAACGATGGAGGAGAAAGAAGGAGATAAGGACAAGGAAGCAGCGGAGGGAGGAGACAAAGTAGGAGTGGAAAGAAAAGTGGAAGACGTGGGGGAGATAGGAAAGGAGGAAGAAAGCCAGGGAAATGGCAATGAACCAGTTACAGATGTCGATCTAGATTCTGGTGGAACCTTGTGTTCAGGGTGATCTCCAGTTCTTCTTTCAGAAGTGTCTGATGATATGGTGGTTGTGACAACACCAACCACTGTCACAGTAACCACAGCTTCTGACGTCCCAGCCAAATTTTTGGCCTTACACTTGTAATCCCCAGCATCCTTGTGAGAAATGCCTGTCAAGCTTATTACGGACCATCTGACTCCTTCTCCTGGAGATTCCTGAATTACTGGAAGGAAAGAAATATATACATATATACATACATATACATACATACATACAGACATACACACACACATACACACACACACACACACACACACACATATATGGAAAAAAGAAAGGAAAAAAGCAACATGACAATAATTTGGTTTTACATGCACCTTTTTCCCATAAGCCAATAGTAAAATGGCGCAATGCATGCAAATCCCTGATAATGGGTGATGGTTCTATAAATTACCTATGTGAAGGTCTAGTATATGGCAGGTGGGGAACGTTATTTTTAAAAGCCATGGGGCTGAGAATTAGAAGACTTTGTCTTATTACAGTTATGTCCACTAAGTAGTATGTGATTTCAGATAAGTCGATTAGTATTTTTAGGCCTCTGTTTCTGTACTTTTCCAATAAGGGAATAAGACAAAGTGATCTCAAAGATTCCGTCCAAATGTAACTTACTGTGGTTCTATGAAACACTTATCACAAGACCTTACTTAAATATTTCCCCAAATATTTTTTCATTGTAATAAAACGCCATCGATCTGCAGAGGGCACAGCAAATCATTTTCTGGCATGAAGGTGTCATAATTTGTATTCTCAATCTTTCATTTTATATTTAATTTAGATAAACTGTTAAGCCATGGATTCTTTTATTTGCAGAATAATATATAGTTTTTGCAGAATTGGAATTTTACTTTCCTAAACACTAAAATCTAAAATATTTACATTCTACCTTGATTTCTGAAGCTTTTTAAAGAATAATAATGCACAGAGAAGTATTCCTAATAACCCCCAGTTTAACTCACTACCTCAAGGTACGGACCATGTATGATCAGTTTGTAGGAATATTAGGCCTTGATGTTTTTCTTGTATTCTATCAGGTTTCATTATTTCAATCTAGATTTAATTTAATTTTTAAAAGTTTTAAAAACATGTTGCTTTAATCATCAGACTATCACTATTGAAACTAAGGCCAAAGCATTGACTTGGTATGAGTAGAATTTGAAAAGTCTATATAACCAATATTTCCAAAAATTATACTTTCTGCTTCATAATAAAGTTTGCATGTAATTTGTTATTTAAATAATCATTCATAAAACAGAATCTTGTATGAAAATCCTTTTTGAGAATATTGTGATGGTTATACATTTTAGAGTGAGCCGTAGCCAAGATAATACAGCAAGACCAAGGCCTTACGTGCAACCACCCATGCACTGGAGCATATTTTTGTCTAAGGAAAAAAACAGATTCTTTATTTTCATCTGTGTAGTGAGATAAAATGAGGAAAATATTAACCAATAAAATGAACCTTTCAAATTCCTTTCACCCAACAATCTTGGCATAATTTCTTAGAATTAACCAACAAACTGCAAATCTCCCAAAAAACATGAGATGGAATTCAGACCTCTGAAAATTCCTTGTTTCAATACAGGCCTGAATTAAGAAAATACCTGTGTAATTCACTGGCGAGCTGCCGGGTCTGGTCCACGTGAGCTGAGGGGTGGGGTAGCCAGTGGCATCGCACCGCAGCAGGACATTACTGCCCAGAGTAGACGTGATCTGTGTGGCCGAGGTCATCACCGATGGTTTCAGACACTGATCCAACTCAGCGCGCTGAAACAAAATCCCTGTCAGGCGCTCGGGCCCACTACACACCATCAGCGGATCCAGAAGCACTATGGCAGGGTCGGCAACTTTTGACACCTCGATCACTTTGGAAATGTGACAGTCACAGAACCAAGGGTTGTCTTGCAGACCTAAACCAGAGGGAGGAAGAGGCTGATAAAAGTTATGCTGATGGCTTCCATTCACATCACAGCCTCTTGGGGAAGCAGGTGTCTACACTGTCCCCCTAAAACAGAAGTGCTCTGAGGGATGAAACGGAGTCGGCTTTCTGTCAGTTTTGCCCTCTAATCCTGCCACTGGAATGAACATATCCTGTCAAGTCAGCACATTAATGATCACAGCTAAGTCACTGAGCATTTACTCTGCCCTAGGCCTTGTTCTAAGCACTTGTATGGATATGATCTCATTTAATCCCAACATTCCTATAAGGAGGAGAGTATTATTATCCCCGTTTTAAAAATGAAAAAGCTGAGATACAGAGAACCCAAATGATCTGAACACATAGCTAGTGTCAGAGCCAAGATTTGAAACCAAGTGCCACAGAATGCCATAAATATAGTGATAGGGACATTTCTAGGGTGCTTTGAAAGTACTTATATTATTATCAATAGTACAGGATATATTATTATAAATAGTATAGGATACTGAGAGACACCTAACTTGGCCTGCATTATGGTTTGTGATCTGAAGACATATGGAGGTAGTACACATTCTGTGTCGCAAAGCATACAAGGGGATGCAAGCAATGTCAGGAGATAAGATTGGAAAGATTGGTAGAGCTTAGGACATGGCTTGGTGTGAATGTCATAAGTGCTAGCCATGCAGGTGCACTGTCTAAATCTCCCTTCAACAGAGAATCGACAGCAGGAGTACCATTGGCTGACAGCCTCCAGTTCCAAGTGCCTTCAGGATCTGCCTCAGCTTTCAGAGTTGCAAGCCGCAGTGTTAGTCCTTCAAGGAGGCTGTCAGGCAGACCTTAAAGGTGAGGAAAACATTACTGGAAACTAGAGGAAAGGGGACCCTTGTGATGGAGTGGCAGGAAGTTTAGCAACACTGTCACCTGCGCTTAACGTGGAAAGTAGAAAACATACTCAATGCAATAAATAGTCTAGCTAAGGATATTTCCACACAAGAGTGTTGAGCTGCTGCCTGGTGTCTTCCTTCTGCTCATAGTAAAATGGAAAAGAGACAACAGCTAAAGGAAGAACTGTTAAATATAAAAGAGCCCAAACTTGCTAGGGTCAATAATAAAACTGTTTCTTCCTCCCAGTCTCTCCAAAATTCTCAAATTAAGAAAGGGTTTCAGAGTGAAAATCAAATCCAGGGTGCACAGGACTATAACAGCATTTGCTGAGATCTCTGGAGGCACTAAGATGGGGCTTCAGAGCCTTCAGGCAGACAGAAGTCTCACCAAGGATCTTAAGGGTGAGGTCCCATAGCAGCCTCCCAAAAAGCCCAAAGTTGAAAGGATTTATCTCAGAAAGATTTGTGGTTGTGGCTCTTTACTGATGGAGTGGATTATACAGTGAGTAGAAAAGACAGAACTGTAATTTTAAAAAATTCTAAACATGATGGAAGATTTAACTGTTCATCCTAAATTCTAGATTTCTATTTATGCCTATTTTCGTTCTAATAGCAGTTCATGACTGGTTCATATTTTTCTGCCAGTATTGGTAAAAGTTTATTGTTTTTTTTAAATCTTCTATTTTAAAATTTTCTTTTATTTCATGAATGAATTACTTTGAACTTCTTCCTCTTACATGTACTCCTGTGAATCTACGACCAGTTCTCTAATATTGATTTGAATTCTACTCAACCTGCCAACGAACATCAAATTCATTCTATCATGCAATAATTAATATGTGTAGAATACTTTATACTTTCAAAATACTTGCTATGCCAGATTTTTTCTTTATAAAATAATACAAGTTGATGGTTACTGATTGCTTCCTATGTTGTAAATACTGCACTTGTCAAGACTCATAAAGGTCTGAGTTTTACCCTACGTTAGGGTGAGCTACTCATTCCAGTTTGCCAGTTTTATAGATGGTGACAGAAGACACAAGATTTCTGGCCAGAGATGAAAGATAGCTTATTACTCACAGCTCTGGAGGGAGACGTTATCTTTATTATACAGGGCAGTAAGCCTGCCTACCCTTGGCTCTGGAGGGAGACATACCTCTACCTCCCAAAGCAGCTCTCTACACAAACATCCTTGAAAAGATAGTTCAGAACAAAAGGTAGTCAGTGCCTGCCTCTGCTCACAAGACATGCATGGATGTGAGAAACCGTGGAAAATTGTCCTCAACCATGCTAAACATCTTAAAGGATTTGTCTACCTCAAGCCTATAATAGCACGAGGTAGGTAATATTAGTATCATCTTCACTCTAAAGAGAGAATCACCAAGGCTGAGGGAGGTTAAGGGATCTACTCAAGGTCACACAACTGGATGCACTCAGGAGTTGAATCTCAGTACGCTGATCTTAAAGCTCTCATTCTCCACCACCATGTGTATGTCTTATACTCACGTCAGGAAGCTAGTATGATTCTTCCAATTTCACGCCAGAGGACACTAAAGCACCAAGAGATTACTGTCTTGACTTTGTAAGGAGACCTGACTAAGTCCCAGATGTTCTAGCCTCCTCATCTAATACGCCTTCCACCACGACTCATTTTTTCATCACCTAACAACATTAGAGCTCTGGCTGACAGTTATAAGTGCTGTCATCTACAAATAACAAATGTCAAAGCAGCGATGTCTGGAGCACAAGTGTCTATGTAGGGAAAGATCCAAGTACTAGAACATTAATAATTTCATACATTGAAACTCTTATAAAAATGTGTTAACAATGAAACTAAATTCTTTTTAAAATCAATCCAACTGGTTATATCTAAAAGTTATATAAACCAGAAAAATATTTTTAAATCCCTCAAAAATAAAGTAATGTATTTATTCCAGCTTTAAAATATCTAAGGTGAAAGGCACAACTTTTAAAACCCGAATAACAGTGATCTAAGTGCTAAACATATTTATCAAGTGTTTTTTCTTCTGGGGACAAAGGTACAAGAACTATCTGAAGTTAAAGTGTTACTTGTACTGCATTCCTTCAAGGCAATATACCAATCACAATCATGGTAGTTTGTATTAATTAATTTTATATGATATTTTTGGTGAGGGGTAGGTGAACTTTGCCTTATCCCTTTTCTAAAAGGGTCATGTTTTCTAGGCATCACAGTAGTTGGATTAAACGGGCTAATTTTTGTGTGAAAAGTCAGCAATAAATTCCTGTACAAAATTTATTCTGCAAACTATAAGATATTGAAAGCAAAGACCATGCACTAATCAGCTTTGTGGAGGCAGTGGTGCTCAACAATTCAAGGGGCAAAGGAAAGTCTTTCAACAAACGGTGCTGGAACACCAGACATCTGCTTGGAAAAATATAAACCCCAACCTCTACTTTACACTATACTAAAAACTATTTTGAGATGGATCACAGTCATAAGTATAAAAGCTATGAATGTAAAGCTTAAAAGTTAAAACAATAAAGAAAGTAGAATATCTCTGTGATCTGTAGGTAGGCAAATATTTCTTAGATGGGACACAGAGGCACTAAGAAAAAAACAACAACAACAGATAAATCAGATGTCATCAAAATTTAAAACTTTCTTACCAAAGACACCATAAAGAAAATGAATAGACAAGCCACAGATTCAGAGAAAATATTCATAGCGGTGACAAAAGAACTGTATTCAATAATAAAAAAGAAAACTAACCTCAAAAAATTATAAAGAAATATACCAGTGGCAAATAGCACTGAAAACTTGGTCAACACCATTACAGATGTTCACCAACTTACAATGGAGTTACATCCCAATAAACCCATAGTCAGCTGAAAATACTGTAAGTCAAAAATGCATATACTACCCCTAACCTACCAAACGTCACAGTGTAGCCTAGCCTACCATAAACATGTCCAGAACACTTACATTAATCTATAGTTGGGCAATTATCTAGAGTTCCATCTCAAAATTAATTGCCTTCCTCTTCTTCCCACCAGAAGAAGGAGACACAGATGGACATCTTGTAGACATGATGGGATGAGAAAACACAAAGCACAATAGTACCTAAAAACGCTAACAACACAGTACACTGTAGCGTATTGGTTGTTTACCCTCGTGATTGCATGGCTGACAGCTGTGGCTCGCTGCCATTGCCCAGAATCATGAGAGAGCATCTTATTACCACATTCCTAGCATATTGCTAGGAAAAGATCAAACTTCGAAGTATCTACTGAATTTGTATTGCTTTTGCACCATGGTAAAGTGAAAAAATCGTAAGTTGAACCATCATAAATTGGACCACCATAAATTGGGACAATCTGTAGTCATCAGGGAAACACCAATTAAAATCACAATGAATTACTGCTTCCCAAACCACCTCCTCCACCCCCGCCAAGAATGGTTGAAACCAAAAAGACACTTCTATTACTGAGGATTGGAGCAAGTAGACTGCTATGCAGTGCCAGTGGGCGTGTAAAATGGTATAAACTCTTCAAAAACTAGCAGTTTCTTAAAAAGTACCGTGTTTCCCCCAAAATAAGACCTAGTCACACAATCAGCTCTAATGCGTCTTTTGGAGCAAAAATTAATATAAGACCCGGTCTTATTTTACTATAAGACCAGGTCTATAATATAGTATGTATAATATTATATTAATTTTTGCTCCAAAAGACGCATTAGAGCTGATTGTGTGGCTAGGTCTTATTTTCGGGGAAACACAGTATATATGTAGTTTTCCTATTCCCTAGCACTTTCAGCACTAACAGTTTATCCAAGACAAATGAAAATATATGCTACAAAAAGCTTTGCACAAGAATGTGAATAGCAACTTAATTCATAAGAGCGAAACACTGGAAACAGCTTATGTGTCCAACAACAGGAGAAAGGATGAACAGTTGGTACATTCCTAAAACTGAATACGACGACTCAGCAATGAGGACCCACCAATACATGCCACAACCTGGATGAATCTCAAAAATACAGTGCTGACTAAAAGAACCCCGGCACAACAGTGCCTCTGATATGAGTCCATCGATATGAAATTCTAGGACAGACAAAGTTAACCTAATGGGATAGAAATAAAAATAACGGTTGCCTGGGATGGGAGGAGATTGACTGAGAAGGGTCACAGGGGATCTTTCCAGGTGGTGAAATTATTCTGTATCTTGATGAGGGTGTGAGTTTTGTGGAGGGACACATTTATCATCATATACCAAATTATACACTTAAGATCCACTCTATGCAAATTATACCTCAACATCTCAATTAAAAAGAAAAGTTTAAAGAATAAAAGAATGATATCTCTGGAGATAGAGTAAATCTGAAGCTTGACTCTGCCTCTTTACCAGCTGCAAAAAAAGGGTCGTGATGATTAGAGACCCACCTCATGGGGCTTTCCAGAAGGCCGAGATACCACCGGGAGACTTCAGAAGGGCATCTGGCCAGAAGTAAGCCTTAGCTATGTGCAACTTGTCTCCTCCATGGCCTAGCAAAGGACAAGCACACTCACCGGGACTGAGAAGTGTTTGTTGAATTAAATTAATGCCATTTGTGAAAATTCAGGGGGAGTACACGGGCAGCTACAGCCCTTCAGGCAAACTCCAGTCTGAATAGGAGAAAAGCCCATGTTTACAATTGAGTAACTTGGGTAACAGGAAAAAGCACCCACAAAAGCATTTTATGACCTCTCCCACTGCGGACATTTTCCTCCAAGATAAATAGTGTCAGGCCTATGGAGTCTTCCTGTGTAAATATTTGCTTTTTCCGGAGAAAGAAGCCATGGAAATTTACCTGTATTGCAAATCAGAAGTCTAATCTAGTTTCATAGTTAATTTAAATGTTTACTTGCAGGACACCAGATTATGTTTTTATGGATACATTACAGGACAATTTTGTGAAGTTGAAATTTTCACTCATGTAGAAGAGAGAGTAATGAAAAGCCTGTCCCTAGATTTTTATTAAATAAATACAGGATTTAGAGAGCTAGGTAAAGTAATGCACATGTGAGGAAAATAAGTCTAGTATTATTTTTTTATATGTATTTATTCATTTTTAAAAAAGCAAGTTGCAGAAAGCAAGTTTTATTTGTAAGAAAGCGCACTCCAAGCGTGGAGCGGGCTGACCTGAGGGTGGGTAGCAGCCCAAGCTGGGTATTATTACTCACCAAACCTGGAATTACAAAGGAGTAAGGAAGAGCATGGGTTCTGGGCCAAAGAGCCTGTAATCATATCCCAGCTCCATCACTACATGGTGAGTGAATATGGGCAAGCGGCTTAACTTGTGCCTCGTTTCCTCAGCTATAAAAGGGGATGAAATGGTACTTACCACAGGGTGAATGTGAGACTGGAAGAAGATATATCTGTAAAGTATAAGAGCTGGGCTTTGCCCTGAGTAAGCCCTCCATCAATATTACCATTACTATTATTATAAACAGAAGCTCCACCTTTTAACAATCATAAACACAAGACAATAAAAATTAAATAAAAGCAGAATGTGTCCCACTTATTATAGTACAAGAGTAAATTTCACAAAGCACCTAGAAAGATAATTACTACAGTTAAACATGGAGTTATAGAAAATCTAGAACTGGTCCTCATCACTATATTTTAATGATGAAATCTGAAGACTGAAATATAATTAAAATAATAAAAACACCAAAGCAGAGAAGTCTTCCTTCATAAGACACTCCCATCTCGGTCACAGCAGCTGTGGGTTATGGTTGATCTAGAATCATAAGCTCAGAGGCTTTCCATCTCATCTTCTAAAGACTGTCCCATAAAATGTCTCATTATACGTATTCTCATTACAGTCCTACCAGCAAGATGGAGTCAGTCCTCCCATCTCCATTTTCTGGATGAAGAAACTGAGTTTTCTGTGTGGAACTAACTCACACAAAGAAGATTTAGGCCTTCTTCCTCCTGTTGTTACACAGCAGGCATGGTTTTGTTAAGGCCAGATGCCACCCATGCTGGGCATGTTTCAAAATATCTTTTTGTTACTCGTTATGATGACATTATCATTACTTTAAAAGTAATGCATGATCATTGCAAAACATTTTAAAAGTATAAAAAAGTGAAAAGATGTTCACCGCTCAAAGAGAACAACAGTTAACCAACTAGTGTATTTTTTATCTTTTTCTTTACACATTCTAAAATAGTTACAATTATGCTTGATGTACAATCAAATCCTGCTTTTTAAATTTAATGTTATACCAAAAGTATTTTCATGTTACTGCCTTTAAATAGTCTGTTTTTAAATAATCTAAACCCCAAAACATAGATAAAGCTGTTTACCTCCATGGACAATAAAATTTCATAACCCTTTCCCATTTGATCCCTAAGTTCTCATTTAGATTTAACTCACACAAGTGAAAAATATTGATGTCCTGGGCAGCCGGATGGCTCAGTTGGTTAGGGCGCAAGCTCTGAACAACAGGGCTGCTGGTTTGATTCCCACATGGGCCAGTGAGCTGCACCCTCCACAACTAGATTAAAGACAACAAGCTGCTGTTGAGCTTCCAGAGGGGTGGCCAGATGGCTCAATTGGTTACAGCGTGAGCTTGCAACAACAAGGTTGCCAGTTCAATTCCCGCATGGGATGGTGGACTGCGCCCCCTGCAATTAAGATTGAAAATGGCGACTGGACTTGGAGCTGAGCTGTACCCTCCACAAACAACTATATTGAAGGACAACGACTTGGAGCTGACGGGCCCTGGAGAAACACTTGTCCCCAACATTCCCCAATTAAAAACAAAAAAACGAAAACACAAACAAACAAACAAACTATATGTATATATATATATATATATATATATATATATATATATATATATCCTATGTATTACTCCTTCATAGTAATGTCAGTGACTAATTATTAGAGACCTATTAATAACAATTTATTAATTTGATTTTATTTCACTGGCAAAGGCTATTAGAAACAAAAATTGCTTTCAAAGAAACTTGGAAAAATATGTAGAGAAATAGAATCTCAATGTTTAAATTAAGACAATTTTTAGCTATTAGACTTACTCATAAGGAGTAAAAATTAGTGGCTAAAATAAATAAATAGGGGGTCTAATATATGGTGACAGAAAGAGAACTGACTCTGGGTGGTGAACACACAATGTGACACAGATAGTATAATACAGAACTGTACACCTGAAATCTATGTAACTTTACTAACAATTGTCACCCCAATAAACTTTAATTTAAAATAAATAAATGAATAGTACATATAGGTTGACATGGTGCCTATTACAATGTACAATAACACGGATTCCACAAATATTGTTAAACTGTTGTCTTTTTCTCTAACCCATTGTATAATACTTCTTTTATTCGCTAATAAAAATGTTTGAAGGAATAGATAAACAGTGGGCAAAACGTGAAATACCTTGTTTCCTCAAAAATAAGACTGAGTCTTATACTAATTTTTGCTCCAAAAGACGCATTAGGGCTTATGTTCAGGGGCTGTCATCCTGAAAAATCATGCTAGGGCTCATTTTCCGGTTAGGTCTTATTTTGGGGGAAACACAGTAGCGATATAAGAAAAGCTTATGTGATTTTTCCTTTCTATCTTATTCTTATTACTCATAGTTTTAGTCTCATAGGCACTAAAATGTATTCACATTTAAACAAAAGCAATGCTAAACCAGGTAAGTGCTGTCACAGCATTTCCTATTTTACCAAAAAAATCTCAAATTTATCTTTTCTTTATACTTTACGTCAGCAAGTAGTTGAGTGTGTGATAATGGTCAGTAGGGATTCCTGGCACAAATTTAGCATCTAGTTGCTTCTCACTCCAAAAGGCTTAGAAGTCATCTCACTGGCCAAACACTCCGTTCTTTCATCCTTCTTAGAAGGATAGCCTCTTCTGCAGCCCTGATGGACATAACTTATGAACTGGCAACAGGGTCTTAACCGGGTCAACAAAATTTTAGGAAATCAAGCTGATTGACCAAAGGCCCAGGCTTGTGTCTCATACATAAGTATGAAGTGCTTCCCTGCCTCCAGATGCCCCCTGAGAAGGTTCTCATAAGGAGTAAAAATTAGTGGCTAAAATGATTTCACTGATTTCAATCAGGCCAATGCATTTCCTGGGTATTCACCACATGCAGAGCACCGTGCAAAGCACTGTGGGAAGATACGAAAAAAGAATAGAGAGACTTACTGGAAGGAGTTTACATTTTAAGAACTCAAAACAAATATCCATAAAATGCAAACAAAGTCAAGATCGAAATATACACAAGTAATCACAGCTAACTAAGAGACCAAATCCGTAGGAGACCTATCTGGGGCCAGTAAAATAAAGTGTCTTCATCATCTCTTTTTAGTTTAAGAAAATTTGGCGGCTCCTCTCCAGAACTAATCAAACCACTGCCACCTCATAAAGACGGCGATGTCCCTGTCCCACTCCTGAAGAAACTGATGAGGATTGAAAAGAAACCAGAGCAGAAGGTTGACGGTGGCAGAGAATGGAGCATTGGTGTGCTCAGAAGAATCAGGGCAGGTTGGTAGATTTTCTCACCTAGCTCCAGCCTCACTGATAGCAACATTCGTCTCTCAGCTTACGAGGCCAACTCCCTTCCCTCCTAACACACACACACACAGCTATTACACCTTACACAGGGTAAACTGACCTAGGTCAACTGATAAAGTACTATTCTATTAAACGTGTGAGTCGAGTGCAAGAAACCAAATTCAATAAATACGAAAAGACTTCACAGTTGAAGGTGCGCTGAGCAAATCACTTGGACCACAGAGAGAAGCGCAGAGGCTTATGAGCTTACCAAGAATAATTCTTCGTGGTGAAAGTTCCAGGCTTCTGGATGATGTTGTAAGCACGTGGGACCAGCTCTCCAGGAATTCTGGAGGCAGTGTGGTCAGTTTGTTGCTTGATAAATCCAAGTAGGCGAGGTTCTTCAGGTACCTGACTGCTGCATTTGGCACACTGGTTATTCTGTTATTGTGCAAATCCAGGGTCCTTAGATGGGGCATGTCCAGCAGAGATGCCCAAGGGAAAGCAGCCAGAGAATTCCCATCCAAGCGTAACTCATGCAGTTGCCGTAGGTTGTAAAAGCTTCTGGCCTCAAGGCTGGCCACGGAATTGTAAGTCACCCAGAGGTACTGGAGCTGCACCAGGTAATAGAAGGCCTCGGCGGGGATTCTGCGGATGACAGTCTTCTCTATGCGCAGCTTCACCGTGTCCGCGGGCAAGTTCACAGGGACCTCGTTCATGTCCAGGTCATTACATAGCACAGACCTAGTGTCACAACAAGAGCAGTGGAAGGAAACCTTCTTCCCAACACCCATTTGAAAAAACAATACTTAAATGAATCATGCATCAATGTTTCAATCCTTACTGGTTTTCACAAAGTATCTCCTCAGCCTGTCTGACCTATTCTTTAATAATTCATCATCACCTTCCAGGGTGAACCATATGAAATGGCCATTCTTGTGGGTTAAAAATGATCAAATAGAAGCAGGTTCATGTGGTTCAACCTACTGTTAATGGAGCTCTTTGTGTCAGGCCTGGGCAACACATCACACCCATTATCTTATTTATGGTCACAAATGCCCTATGACATAGATATTGGGTAATAGGTAAAGGCACCAGCTCTGGAGTCAGGCTGAACTTGGCTCAAATCTAAGCTCTGCCACCTCCTCTGTGACCATGGAAAGCCACTTCACCAAGCCTTCGACTTCATTTTCCCATGGTGGCACTGTTAGGATGGTTAACTGAAATGGATGTAAAGTTTTATACCTTCCTGAGACATACCAGGCATTCAGTGGGTGCTTGCTATTTCTATCATCAATCTCATTTTTACAGATAAAATAACTGTGGCCAACCAACATTAGGTAACTTCCCAAGGTCACATAGCTTGTGGGTTACACAGCCATCCTTCAAACCTACATTTGTCCAACTCCAAAGTACACACTTAACCTCTTTAGGAAGTGACCCATTTTAAAAGAGTCCCGTTGAAGTTATAAATTGATCTTTTTTAAGGGGATAACAATTTAAAAAGGAATGGAAGGAAAGAAGGAAGAAGAAAGGAAGGCAAGATATAAGGGAGGAAGGGAAGAAGGAAAGAGCAAATCTTCACACTAGATGCTTAAAGTTGAGCTCTGTTTTAACAGGTGAGTCGTGTATTGCTTCTACCCCAAGGAATAAACCAGAAATTGCAAGTTTATTCCTTTTACCACTCACAAGCTTAAGTGACCTTGAGTCAGTCACGTTGTGAACTTGCTTAGTGGCACGTGTAAAATAGGCATAGAAAAACAAGCCTGTTCAATGTGAGTACAAAGTATGAAGAATCAGACAATTTAGATTCATTTTAACCTGAAAAAAGATCTATTTGCTGCCCATTGTATACTCATTCCCATTGGATTGCTGAAAATGAACAATGAAATGTTTTGCAAAGCGTGACTAAATTATAATACATTATACGTGTAGTAAATAATAAGAATAGAATGGCCATTCAGTAAAATAGATCACATTAAATCAGTGAACTTTAAAAGCCAGCCTATAATGTAAAGAGAGGTAAGAAGCATAAAGACGTGATGTGCAGCTAGCGTCATTGTCATCTCCTGTCTGTAACTTTAGGATAAAACCATACGGAAGCATCAGAATTCTCTACGGACACTTACTCCTCATCTCTATTCTCTACCACAAATTGCAGTGCTACTTTAGACCAGAATGATCCAGTTTCTACTTATTAAGTCAGCATTCCAGTGTGCTGTAATGGAAAAAAGCCTGGATTGGAAACTGAAAGACCCAGTGTCTTTATCAACCAGTCATTGCATCAGCTCAGTGCTGTGACCTTGGACAAGTCAGTTAGTCTCTGTATGGTTTAGTTTCCTCATTTATAAAATGACAGCAGTCAAACTAGATCATTTCTAGCATTCTTGCCAAGAATAATACACTGTGATTTTTCTAAAATCCATCAATAATGGGGCCACCACAGAGAAGGAAACATTTCTGTGATTGTTTCTCAAAAGTACCTTGGCCTGAGTCATTAACTACTATGCATCTTTTGCCACGTAGGTCTTTAATTTGTTACACTCTTCTCATTGTCTTAAACCACCTAGTGAATCTCTCAAAATGATACCAAGAGTTGGTTAAGGAAATGTTATATAATAACAAGACAAACTACTCAGTAATATTTTTTAATTATTATGTTTTAAATCGTAAGACATAAATCGGGTGATTCTGTCAAAAAATAAGTTTAAGAAGCTCAGTGTCCACATCAACCAAGTCATAAAAAAATCTGATTTTGTTATTAAATCTCCTCTCCAAAAAAATTAGGGTCTACCATGTTTAGCTAACAAGAGTTTCTTTTTTGCATTTAACTTCTATCTCAATGGACTCATGCATATTAATTGTATGTAATTATTCTCTCTTCTCAGGTAGCTGTTAAAGCAACCTAGAGGTTACATAACTTCTGTATGGCCCGACAGTGTTTGCAACAAACAGGGTTGATTTGTATCTTTCAAACCCCTTTTCTCTGTAAATTCCACTATCTTAAAATGAAAAATTCTAATTATGAACCTTTCTAACTTCACTCTTGTGATCTTCCTTCCAACTTTCTAAGGTCTAACCACTTGGCATGAATAACATCCAAAATGAAACAGAACACCTAAGAAGCAAATAAATACCTGGGCTTGTCTCGCATTGCCTGATGGGCCCTAACCTCTTGTGCTTTCTATAATCAGACTGAGCCGCCACACTTGTCAGCTTGACCTCCTGAAACGGACATTTTATGAATACGAGTGCAAAGAATCTTTTTGTAACACAGAATGTGTTTGAGAGTCTCCAATAATTTGAGGGGCTTTTAAGAGCTAAACTGCTCAAAATGAAAACAACAAAGTGGGCAACCAGTACTAACACAATTAAGTTAAAGCTTAAGGAAGTTAAACCTTCTTCCCTGATTACTGATCAACAATTTGCTTCAAAAGAAGGCTGTCTGGTTGGAGTTCTTTTTCTCAGAATCATGGGAAACTTAGCAGCAAGGAGAGGAGCATACCTTGATCCCGTGCCATCGTTTGTGCTGTGATCATCGCAGGTGCACTGTGAAGGACACGAAGAGCTCACTCCTTCCAAGAAACTAAGCACAATGCCCAGACATGCTAAGAGATGCATTGTTCCTTTTAGAGGTTATTTAACAAAAGGTAAAAACCAAACCCTAGCATTCAGAAACTGGTGAGCTTGGAATGCAAACAGCCATTTAGTAAGAGCAGATTACACAGGATTAGCTGAGATCTGTAGTTACTTAACCTTCAAGTGTATCTCGCAAGGAGATCAATCTTCCTAGCCTTTGAATATGCTTTCAGCAAAGTAACACATTCTAAGGAAAATGAAAATCAAACACATGTCAAGAAAATTTCAATAGTTGCCCATAGCAAAATTTGCAAGGAAATGCCTATTAAATTCTTTTCCTATGGATGTAATTGCTACTACACCTTGAAGATACACTTAATGTTAAAAATAATTCAATGCCTTAGCAGATACTAGAAAATACTGCAAATTGTTTACACTATAAATTTTATTTTGTGCATTTGCTTTTTACCAGCATGTGTATCAGTGTTTTATAAAATTTAGCTTTAAAAATACAAGCCTATGACATAAAGTTGATTTAGAATAGAGTTATCAATGTTGTCACACATTGGCGAGTTCCAAAAACAAAGCAGACAAAGTCCAGTGCCTAGATTTTCTAGGTCAAATGCTTCAATCCACCCGTGAAGTACAGGACTAAGGATCCGGTGAGTGTGTCCTGTGGCTCTCCCAGGTCATCTCAGCACAGTGTAAGCTCCTCCCTGCACGCTTATTTCTAACAAAGGCTATTATCTCTGTTTAAGAATATATTTTATTCCAACCTAGTTTCCCAAGATATGGGTGTTAAACCATAGCTAAAGATCAACTGTCATGTCTTTTAGCAAAGTTAGGCTGTACCAGAAAATAAAAATTAAATTAAATGGTTAAAAAACTACCTCCACAAATATAAAATGGAGAATCCATAGGTACAATCAAGGGTTTAGGTAATATATATATATATATATATGTATATATATGACATTTAGTCTTCTTATTGGGTGCTTCTACCATCATCTTTAAACCAAAAACTTTCTTAAAAGAATCAATTTTATAAAAATAAGACTATTATGGACACTATTTAAAACTAATAGGATGCATATGGAAACAATAGAATCAGAAGAATTGGCTTAATTAAAATAAAATACTAGATTTTAAATGTCCACTATTTAAACAACAGTGTATTGTCATGCTATGCTTAATGGTTATTTAAAATGACAAATATATGAGTTTACAAATTTATTCAACATTCAACAAATATTTATTGCATCCCTACTATATGCCAAGCAAAATGGGTTTATGTGCTAAGGATACATCAAAGAACAAATATACTGCTAATCAATGGGCATAAAGTTTCAGTTAAGCAAAATGAATAAGTTCTAGATATCTGCTCTACAATATTGTACTTATAGTTACCAATACTGTATTGTACACTTAAAAATTTCTTAAGGGGGATCTTATGTCTTATCACAATAAAATAAATTTCAAACAAACAAAAAAGATAGGAAAAAAAGAACAAACGTACAAAACCCCGCACTCTGATTAAACTTAATTCTAGTGGCAAATAATGGAAACACATATATGGAACAATGGTAATTAAAAATGAAATTTTAATAATATAATTATTTATTAAAGACTATTAACTGTTATTATAGATTTATTCTAACATTAACATAGCAGCTACTTCTGGTCTAACGGAGGACCCAGGCAAGATTCCAGGTCATTGACCCAGTGTAATGCCTGCCATGATAGGGAGAAAGAGAAGAGGCCTTAATCTCAGGTGCCTGGATTCATCAAAGGACACGAGCAATAAGTTTACACATAATGAAATAAAGAAATGTTCCCTACAGTAACCAACGCAGAAACAGAAGAACTATTAGGTTGGTGCAAAAGTAATTGCGGTTTTTGCAATTATTTTTAACCTTTTAAACTGTAATTACTTTTGCACCATCCTAATATAAACTACACTTGAGGAATTAAGACTAATAGGACAATAATCTATGTCTACATTTGATCTAAATGGGCTCATATTTTAAATAAAATTAAAACATTGCAAAAAAAAAAAAAGTAAGTGAAATGTTTTGATAACTTCTGCTTTCCTCTTATTTCAGATTGTCCCAGAAGTCAATGGGTTTTGAGGTACATCCATTGGTAAAATACTCATCACAGGTATTGCTTGGTGAGTCTGACATTTGAACATGGCAAACATCGCCTTTCGAAACCTACAATGAAAACGGGAAAATCTGGCATTATCCTATAATGACCTAGAACTTTAAAGCACTTTCAAATATGGCTAAGATGCCACTGCTGCTAATTGACATCTTTAGATAAATCCTTTCCTCCGACTTTAACATCTCCTATTGAGAATCTTTACAAATGTACCTAGGATAAAGACCAATTTTATGCCATTGATTATAAACATTGAAGACATTTAATAAAAATCAATAATCATATGTGTTTAAAATGACACGTCTTATGTCAATTGCAAAGATTTATTTATTTGAACTAAGGATGTGTATTTCATGCATCTGTTCTTCGGAGCAAAGGCCAGTTGAAATTAAGGCGAGTCTGAGAATGACTGACCTTTCCAAAAGAACAACCAATAAGTTCTGAATTTGAAATCTGTTCTTTGTTCTTCTTATGTGGTCTGTTTGGTCTTTCTTCTGTCTCAAACTTCACATACCTGTAACTAAAGCTGCTCTCCCAAATGTGCACATAAATACATAAGTTTAATGGAGGCATCATTAGCATTCAAGGATCCAATGACTTGCCCTCTACTGAGATATATTTGGCAAATATTTAAGCACAGTAGATTGGTTCATTACATCTTTCAGACACAACGGGAAATAATCTAAGCTCCACTGAGGAGGCAAGAGAGAAATCCTTACCGAGAGTCCCAATAAAGGGGGGAAGGGGCTCTTTATTATCCTGAACAACTACCCACTCCTGAAGCCCTCCATGCTAGCACTGGATTTTTCTCTTGCATTTGAATGACATGTCTTCTTTCTAGTAAATATACAACTATGCTACCCACTTAGGGAACCCCACATTGCCTTGCCTTGTCCATTTTACGGTAATAGAACCACTCTTTTCTTTGGAATACTGATGACCTTCCAGCAGCTTTTCTGCCAAAGAGCCAACTGAGATGACATTCAAAAGCAGGGATGCTTAGATGGTAGGGCTTGGCTCTTGGGTTGCCTGTGATCATCTTGCCTCCATGTGAGAAGAACCTGGCACAGAACTGGAGCTCTAGGCATTTAAGGTTCTCCACTGGCATGAGTCAAATAACTTTTATATGAGTTCAAAGTGAGTTTCTGTCACTTACCTCCCCAAATGTCTTAGAACATTATCTGTTGCCTTTTTAACATTCTTTCTGTATCTGTTGTTTTATTCAGAAGCATTTTAGACATTACTTACTTTTTATTAGCAATCACAAAAATACAGGGATTGTAGAAGGTAGAAGATTTGGCAAACAGTGGAGCGATGATGGCCATTGAGGGAGGAACCATCTTTGGGTCGCCAAAGGAAGCCCACAAGCACACGATGGAATAAGGAGACCACGCCACCAGAAACATGAGTATCATTATCACAGACATCTGTAAAAGAAATCAGTACTTGCCAAACCCCAAATCTAAAATACCTGAATAGCTAATATATCTAAAAAGCATGAAAAATTATCCAGACTCTAATTTGAATAACTCTATGTTGGTTATGACGTAAAGGAAAAATTGATCTTTCACCCTCGTTGTACTTTGCTCATGTGCAAAAACAGAAGTTATCTATAATAGCAAGAGCTTGTGAAATGGATAGAATGTGACACATATGTAGACAATCCCTGCTTTCCTTTGGTGTGCTGGTGAAGAATACGAAAGCTGATGAAAGGGACATATAAACCCATTCCTAACCCATTTCTAGTAATTGTGCTATGGACTGCAGGCATTGTGCTTTTTTTCTTCACTGTCATTATCTTGTAATCTAAAAATAACTTTTAACTTATTAAACTCAATCTGAAAACAAAAGTCCTATACTGAACTCCCTGAATTCAAATACAGATAATTTGAGCTCAACATATAATATGTCCAGCGCAGTCAGTTTTGTAAAGGAGCTCCCCTGGCATCTCATTTAAATGAAAATTTATAATTTTACATTGTTCCCTCCTGATTGTCCACTAAAATGATGGAAAAGAGGTTTAAAAATATATCAAACCATAAGGACTAAGAACTAAGAATCGCAGATAGACAATAACTCTGTAAAAATTAAAAATGAATAAATAACTCTTGGACAAGTAGCAAATTACTTATCAGACACAAGAATGATTAAAAAGGAAATTTTAAAAAATTTAAAGAGCTAGCAGTGAGAGAAAACCAAATACAGACTAATCATTGCACAGAACTACAGAAAGTTTCAAGAATTCAAGGTGACAGCTAGCTCTGAATGTGGGGCTGCCCGTGGAACTTAAAACAGGAGAACTCATTGAAATCTGCAAAAAGGAGCAGACTTCTGAATCCCATCTGTACTCTGTCAGGCAACGGCCCCTTCCTCTCCCAGAAGCATCCCAGAAGGTCAGTGTAAGAGAGAGGAAAGCAGGAAAACTCAGAATGGGGGACACTGGGCTCAGCTGAGAGCTGGAGTGCTGCACTGAAGAGGGGTGCTACATGCTGTCCCCAACCACCCACTCCGAGCCCTAAACATACAGGTAGACAGACTTATACCTCCTACCCAGGAACATGAAAGAAATCTTTTTGGAAACTGACCAGCCCAGCAGATAATACCTAGAGATACAGATTGTCAGAAACCCCACCAAAGAAACATCCCAGCAAAAGAGCCTATCAGGAGCTTACAATCAGTTTTTTAGCGCATCACTCTTCAGTATGCAGGTACAGTCACTGACCATCAGACATCGAGGAAACACGCAAACTGACAGGCAGAGGCCAAAATGGTGCAGAAACTCAGGGGAAATAAAAATACGTGACGAACAGAAAGAAAATGTAAATATATACATAATAACATCACAGAACTGAGAGAAGATATAAAACAAGAAGAGAAGGCTATTAAAAAGTAGTATATAATATAATATGATTCTTTTATCTATAATAATTATTTTTATCCTATATATAAAAAAGAGAGCAGAATTTTAAAAATGCAATAGAAAGGCTAAACAAGATGATTAGCTGGACCATGACTGGTAAGGTAAATGACAGGGATGAGTTGTGCAGCTGCAGGGTAAGACCCTATCTTTATTTAAAATTTTATATTGTGTTCAGTATGGTTTTTGGCATTAATTTGGATTTTCTAAAATACTTCATTAACTACTACTTTTTTTTTTTTTTTTTTTTTATTACTGAGTGTTTTGGTGCCTGCTTAAATTTTGCACCCAAGGCTTGAATCTCACTCTCCTCAGCCAATCCAAGACCTGGACAAGGTTGTGAAAATCTCTCGGAAAGTAGAAACAAAGACAAACAAACAAACAAAAACAACCCAAACAGGAACAACATAGGAAAGATTCTTTTTTTTTTAATTAGAAGATAAATCCAGGAAATGAAATAAAATAAAAGGATTTCCAGGAAAAGAGAACAGAGACAACAAAACAGAGAGGGGGATCACCAGAGAAATAATACCAGAACTCTTGCAAAGGGGAGACCTGGGTCTTTGCACTGCAAGTACTTTCCAAGTACCAGCACATGGGTGAATAAAAAGCCACATCAAGGCACATCACTGTAAAATTCCAGAAAACTGGAGACACAGAGATGATCCTGCATCTTGCAGAGAGAACACACAGATTGCTACAAAGGGTCAGTCACCAGAATGCAGTCAGCCTTCTCACTCGCAACACCAGAAGCCAGGAGACGATAGAGCACGTCTTCAAAATTCTCTGAAAATCATTTTTCTACTTAGAATTCTATACCAGACAAACAATCAATCAAATATGATAGTAGAATTTTAAGACATTTTCAGGCATGGAAAAATCTTTAAACATTTACCTCCCTGTAACCTTCTCAGGAATCTTCTTGAGAAAGTACTCCACCACATGGAGAGGGAGTAACCAAGAAAAAGGAAGACATGCAACCCAGAAAAAAGGCGATCCGGCCCAGGACAGGCCAAAGGCACTCCCAGATCGTGACGAAGGCGATCCAAGGATGCCAGCCTTCCGGGCAGTGATTTTAGAGAATGGCCAGTGTAGAGCAGAGCAAGGAGCCAGGGAATGCAAGGAAGAAAAGTTCCAAGAAAAGGAGAAAGTCGATCCAGTCTCTGATGCATTTGAAAATACTGAGAGAAAATTGACGCTGCTGGTGGAGAGATTAGAGATGAAATTAGTGACAGGTACACAGACCAGTAGTAAGCAAACAAAACTACAAAGGGGAAGGGAAGAAGAGGTGGGGGAGAGAAGAAAGGAGGAATAGGAAGAAAGAAAAAAAATTATTAACTCCATGGGGGGGAAGTTTTATTTAAAAAAAAATCAATAACAAATCACAGACCCCTACAGAGATCTGGAATAAACAGTATTTAGATAATCACAATAATGTAAAATCGACTCCAACAAACCAAATAGTAACATTATACTGACAAGATGAGGAGAGAGAAATGTTGATGGGGGAGAAATGGGAAAGGTTAGTGGTATAAGAGAAATAAATTCTCATTGTCCATAGTAGGAAATCAAGAAGTAATAGCAAACAAAAATATCCAAAACAGCAGATAAGCACATCATTTAGAAACAAACACCAGAAAAAACAGCCAGAGTAAGAAGTGTGTGTGTGTGGGGGGGGGGGGGGCGGAGGGAGATGATTGCTGAGGCCAGGGGACGATGTATGCATAAGAGTTTGATTACAAAAATATTTTAAGGATTTTAATGGCTTACCTTTGTTACATCTACCTGATCTGACCAATCTCTGTTGAGATACTCAGTGCAGTTACTAGTAGTATGAAATTTAATGGATCGAGCAACATGGTAATAGCAGTAAAACATCACTGTCAAGGGCACAATAAAATTTATCGCAACAGCTGTCATCGTGAAAGAAACAAAAGATCTGAAAATAAGAAAATGGAATCATTAAATTACTACTTGTTTAATGTATTAAAAAGGGAAGGCAAACAGAATAATTATTAGAAATAATACTGGCACTATCCAGCAGTCATTACATTATTAAATAGCTTAGGAAGTATATTTGATATTTAGACTAGGGGTTGGCAAACTATGGCCAATGGGCCAAATCTAGCCTGTCATCTATTTGTGTAAATAAAGTTTTATTGGAACCACATTCACTTACATACTGTCTATGGCTGCTTTCACAGGCAGAATTGAATAGTTGCAGCAGACAGTCTTACCTGTAACGCCTTAAAATATTTACTTGTCAGCCCTTTACAGAAAATGTTTTAGATTTAGATTTAGTGTGAGAGTTAGAAATTTTCTATTTGTTTTTCTGAGTAATCTTTCATTTTCTTTAACAAACTAAATTATCCTCTTTCCCCTAGTAAATATAGAGGAGCATTACTAATCAGCAAGCAAATCTTTGCAGTGATGGTGCTTTTGCTACGTAATTCTCAGAAGATGTTTTATCACCAGATCGTCTTGAAAAGATAGAAAAAGGAGTCTGCCTGGGCTTTCGCAGAAGCTGCACACTGTCTAACAATACTAACACTCCCTTCTCCCTCTCACATTCTCCCTCTGAGGTGCAAATATCAGAAGGGTACTCTGTACCCCCGTTGCTGCCAGAGGAGAGAGAAGAAGCGACAGGGTAAGTGGGGCAAGGGAGCTGGATGGCCTTTACTTGCAAACAAGCGTAATTCAATGCTGGAGTCACATTATCACCACCAAGGAAACCCTTTGCCACACAATGTATGGAAAACATTTGATCTGAGTTTAAATTTGAAATGGTCAGATGTCTACATTAGAAGTATTTGATTATAAAGTGTAACAGTGTCTCTTACGCATCATTTTTCCGCCAGTTTATGGTACAGGTGGCCCCAGTAGGATCTGGGGCATAACTAGCCCACCCTATGATAGGCATCGCAGCCCAAAAGAGGCCATTGACCCAGGCCCCCGCAACCATGCTGACGTAAGTGCTGGTCGTCACGCTTCTTCCTGTGAACAGACATATGAAGTATAAGCATCATTTGCCAATAATGGAATTCACATCTTTACTTTGTTTTCACTGATGATTCAAAGTTGTTATCAAGTAGATTGTTTACAGAGCACTTTAGCTCATTCAAAGCCTATCTACATGGATTCACATTCTGAAAAAAAAAAAGACATTTAACCTGAAACCTAAATGATACAAAGGCTCAGCCACAGGGTAAGCAGAGAAAAGCACTTTCCAGATCTAAGGAAGAAGCATCTACAAAGACCCCAAAGTGGGAAAGGGCGTGGCCAGGACACCAAAGCGAGAGGGCCCTAGCCAAGGCTAGAAAGGTATCAGGGCTTTGGAGGCTGTTACGAAATTTGGGTTTTATTCTAAGTATAATAGGAAATCATTGAAAGTTTTGAGCAAGGATTGCCAGAGAAATAAGGCTGACCATGATTGTAATCCATTACAGTTATATTTTAAAGTGAATGTGTGTCAAGTGATACTTACAAGAAATGGATTCATTGAGAAAGCAGAAAAAAGTGCTGTACCTGCATGAGGACGGCAGAGGGTCAGGTATCGATCCAAGGCCACGACTGTGAGTAATCCGATACTTGCCATTCCAAAAAAGATATTCAATCCCGCATAAATCTAAAAATCAAAATTGGAAAGAATCCACCATTCTACCCACTCTCCAAGAGACATTTACATTTATTTTCCCTTCTTCCGCCGCCCCCCACCACTCCGGTTCAAGCCATTGTGTCTCAGTCTAGTTGTGTAGGACACAGCTCTCTGGCCCATGCTGGTATCGGCCGCTCACAGAAGCGCAGAGCAGCTCTCACTGGCTGCTGTCCACTCATGCTGGCTGCTGGCTACTCATGGCAGCTCACAGCAGCCCATGGCAGCCCACACCAACCTCCCCACAGCAGCCCAGCTCCAGGGAGAGCTGTTGTTCACAATCTTAGCTGTAGAGGGCACAGCTTAATGGCCCATGTGGGAATCGAAACCACAACCTCGACGTTAGGAGCACAGCGCTCCAACCACCTGAGCCACTGGGCCGGCCTGACATTTACATTTTTATCCCATTGCTAGAATATATTTTAAATACATTAAATGTTTTTTTTGTTTGTTTTACTGATTTAAAAATACATCTTCCAATGTCAAATTGTAATGAGTTTAATAAAGGCATTTATAGAAAGTGTTTTGGGACTTCATTAAGTAAAATAAAGTTTTTTAAAAATTGAAGACATAAAGTAAAACTTCTACACAACATACTCTATAAACAGAGTGCAAAAACAGACCATGTTAGGTATAACACATATAACCAACAAAACAGTAATATTCAGAAGGTAGGGCGGCCGGTTAGCTCAATTAGTTAGAGCACAGTGCTCTTAACAACAAGGTGGCTGGTTCGATCCCCACATGGGCCACTGTGAGCTGTGCCCTCCACAACTAGATTGAAACAACCACTTGACTTGGAGCTGATGGGTCCTGGGAAAACACACTGGAATAAATAAAAGTTAAAAAAAAAAGAATTAAAAACATGTATTCAGAAGGTAGAAAATTCAATAAGAGGAAAAGACAAACAGAAAAAATAAGAAAAGATGTAAACATATTATGTATTCAAAGAAATGTAAATTATAAGACACCATTTTACACCCATCAAAATGATAAAAATGTAAAAGTCTGACAGTCCCAAGCATTCGGGAGAATGTGGAGGAAGTGGCATAACTGTTTTGGAGAGCAATTTGGCCACATCTGATAAAGTTGAAGATGAACATTTTCTACAATCCAGCTACCCTCTCCTAAACAATGTGTCTAAAGAAACTCTCACATATTGTGGGAGACAGGTATAAGAACATTCATTGAAGCCTTCTTTAGAAAACTATTGGGAACAAATGTTCCATACCAAAAAATGAATAAGTATGTTGAGATATGTTCATAAAATGAGTGACTTACAGCTACATCCATCAATATGGTGAAACCTCAAAAATATAACATCATAATATCGAATAATGAAAGGAAATTGCATGATGCAAACAATATATTATTTATACAAAATTTAAAACATGCAGACAGTATCTAGTTTATGTATACTCATACAATAATATGTAGTAAGATAGAAAAACATTAATGGGAAATAAGGGAATAAAATTGGGGATGGTATGCAATGAACTTCAACAGTATCTGCCAAGTTTTCTATTTTTAAAAAGAAATACAACCTGAAGCACACATTGAAAAACATTAAGATTTGACAAAATTGGTTGATGAATACGTGGGTATTCATTATTTTCTGTTACGTACTCTCATTTTACTGTCTATATAGTTTAAAATAAACTATTTAAAAAATAAAGCCAAAAAATCTTACTTCTCTACTACCTAATGCAAATTAATCTATTTCCTTGTCAGTAAAAATAATAGCAGATATTATGATATGTCATTATTCATTGTTTCAAATGAAAGCAGGGTATTTCTCTTTGAATTTGCAATATGCAAGTTTTCATGTGAATATGCAAGTTTTTATTTGAATGTGCACGTTTTCACTTTTCTTCTTGAATGCTAATTTGTTTTTTTTCTTTGGGTTGGGGAAATTTTGAAAACTTAATAATGGCTAGCAATTTCATTTCTCTTATTAAAGAATACATTTCCCAATCACTCCTGAAGCTGCTTTCAGTAAGAGCACCATATCTATCACCTTACATGATCTTATTTGATTGAAACCCTTGGGATTTTTTTAGACATTTAAATTTACATCTCTTTAATCTACTTTATTTAGCTTTCATTGCAAAGATCTCCAATACCTGACATCCTGCATAGCCAAATTTCCAACTTCCATACAGATCAGAGGCAGCAGACATGGGATAGCCGATACTACTGACCCCGATGTCAGTAACAGCCAGGTTAATGAAAATTGCATTTGTGGGTGTCCGAAGTTCCTTGTACTTAATGAAGATGCCCAGAACTGTTACGTTGCTGAGAATACTTATCATACCTGAGAACATACACAAAACATACTTTTAATTTAAATATTTAAAAGTAGTATCAAATTTAAATAGTTAAGCCCCTTCAAAAACGTAGCCCATCTATTTCAGTTCATTTGAAGAGTTCCAGCTATTCTTAAAACTAGTTTAATATCTTTACAGCCCTCCTGTGAAACAGAAATAAGAAAATTAAAACAATCTGCCAATTGCATAAACCAGCACTGAAGGCTGGTTCTGATGCCATGACTATTAATTACTTTGTCTTTGAACTTCCTCCCTTGCCTTTCATGACACCAGTCCTGCTTATTTGGGGGATCTATGTAGGACCCTACCACCTGTTTTGGCAGTTGAACTTCCTCCTCCTCCTTCCTGAAACCCGAGACTCTTCTTTCTCTATAAGTTTCCTTTCTGGAGCCTCAACTATCATACTATCCTACAAGCTCTTCTATCACTTTCCAGCCCTGACCCATGCTCCAGTTCCATATCCCTTTTCATTCAACTAATTGCCATTAAACATTTAAGCATCTATGTGTATAAGATCAAATGACTGTTCCAGTATTATTTGAAGCTTAACATGCCCAAATCTGAGTTCTTCATCACACACACACACACACACACACACTGCAAGGTTTGGCTATCCAGAGAGGAAGTCAGGCTGGCTTTCAGGTACATTGAGATGCCTCACAGGTGCTCACCCTCAAATTCCTAATATGGGATCTGACTCTTACCCTTGTGTGTGCAGAAACTCGATGTTGGTGTCCGAGAATTGGCTGAACTCGGGTAGACAGATGACTAAACTTCTTAATCAGAATGCCAATGTATTAATTTACAATGAGAAATATTGTTGAGTGGACCAGATGTGCATGTTACTTAACACCCCCTACATGCTGCAAAGTATGTGTAAGTTTCCCATAAACCTCATGTGAGCCATACTAGGTCCTAACAATGGGGGAGGTGGATGAATAGACACATGCTAGAGCCATCCCCCACTAGGGGCTAAAGGAGGGTGAACAACAAAAGAAAGAGTTGTGTTCACCATGGTGAAGAGAAATTAGTGAGCAGCCACCACCACCCCACCACCCCCGCTATTGTCTGAGAGAGGGAAGGTTTCCAAGCACCAGCGCACAAAAGTATCAGCTAAGGAAAAACTTCTGAGATTGGCACCTTAGTTAAAACTTCCATTTATTTTCCTGTTACCCTAATCTTCCAGATTCCTGTTCTTTCCCCCTCCACGATGCTGGCAGAATGAACTTGCTACAACATAGAATTAACCACAGTCCTTCTCTTCCCCAAACTTCAGTACTCTCCACTCTGTGAGCTAAAAGTCCACGTGTCCCAGCCTGATATTCCAGGCTCTTTGCCTCAATCTGTTTTCACCCTTTCCGAGCAAATTTCCACACTTGTCAAATAAGCCCTCCATTCTAGTAATCAAATACACCAGGCTTGTTGTAAATTTTGACTCATATTTCTCCCACTTGAAACATCCTACTTCTTTCCTCTATCTATCCAAATGCTACCCATCCTTCAAAATTCTGGTCAAGCCCAGTTCTGTCCCAAAGCCTTCTCTTACCCACAGAATACTCTAAATTCCCAAAGAACTTGTTTATATTATACTTAATCTTACGTGATGATATATTATTTAACTCTTTTATGTATTTCTAGTTTCACCGTGTACACAGAGGGTGCCAAAAATGTATACACATTTTAATACCAATCACAAAAGATGAATACAAGTCATGTGTATACATTTTTTGGCACCCCCAGGATTTCAGACGCCTAATGATTTCTGTGTTCTATGAGATTTATTTAATAAACAGACGGCAACTAAAACTCATATTGCTTAATTTCTATTATTCCTGCAAAGCATAATTAAGGCACAATGACAACAAATTTGATGATTCTTTGGCTCTATTTTTAGCATCTAGTATTGTAGCATGTATACAGCACATATTCTAAAAAGCGTAATGAAGAATGTTTTGGGCTAGCTACAAATTTGATTTAAAAAAATCAGATAAAACACAGTGCAGTAAGTTGCTGCCTACCAAGTGTGCAACCAGAATAAAGTAACCGTATACTGCGCTATGAGGTAAAAAATGTGGCCCTTTTGTTTTCTCTGCTGCTGTCTCAAACACACTGCTTCATTTCCCTCACTGTAGATGTTTTCTAACAAATAGACAATGATCATTTAATAGTTAGGTCTAAGTTAATTTAATTTCCCCTTGGCTTCTGTGGCTTTTCTTCAATCTTTGGCAGATCCTTCTTCCTGGCCTTTCTCTCATCCCTACCTCGTTAAGTATGTGCATTGTCCAAGTTTCTGTTCTACACCCCCTTTCTTTTCATATTCAACACATACTCTGAGTGCTTTCCTACTTATCCAAGGCTTTATGCTGATACTTTGCAGGTCGACCTCACAAAACTCAAACCCATGTGTCCAGCTTTCTACTGGACATCGCTCAAACTGAACCCAGAAACTTCTCCTGCTCCCGAACTGCTCTTGCCCAGGTATGCTCCTATCTTGGAGAAGAGCTTTGTCATCTATCCCGTACCCCAAAAAGGAAACCTAGTTGTCATCTTTGATGCTCCCTCTCCTCCCCCAATCTCCACATCCAACCGATGAGTCGAACTTCTAGCTCTTGAATGTGTCTACTACTTCCTGTCCCCACTGCTGCTACTTCCTCCTTAGGCTTTCCTAATCTTCATCACAGGGACTCCCGCACGGTCCCTTAGCTACCACTGTACGCAGCACATTGCCTGAGTGCAAAACGTATCATGTCATTCAGTGACTCCTACTGTCTTTACTACTTAGGTGGTTCTTCATTACGCGGTACACAGCCATTTTCTCCAGCCTAATAGCTCTCACCCTTCGTTTTACAATTAATTCATAATGAGTTTATTTCAGGTCCTTAATCCACTATGCCCTCTTGCCTCACAGCTTTAATTATAGAAAAGGAGGCTGCTCAAGTTGGTAAAAGTTCATAAGAGCTAAAATCTAAGAGAAATAGTAAATTAGAAATGAAATTAAAAATGAAAACTCTAGGCTTTTGGTAAAAGTAACAAATAAAATAAATGCTTTGACTGAATTCTTTTCCTCATATCTTTGGGTTTGATTTGGAAGTTTGAGTGGGTTTTATCAAAGGGAAAAAATTAGGGGAACTAAAGAATAAATGTTTGAACAAAAGCATAAAAGAGGTTAGATATGCTCCCTTCAGTTCAACTACCAAAAACACAAACACATACTCACAGTATTCCTTGATAAAACAGACCCTTGTGGTTATAATGTGAGGGCTCTAGAACCAAAATGCCCAAGTTCAAATCCTGGTATAAATACTTAGTAGATATGTGTATTGGGCAAGTTACCTAAACTCTTCATCTGTATAAATGGGGAAAATAACATGAATTTGTTAACTGAATTAGTATAAGAATTATTCTTTACATGTGTGTACTTAGAACAATGGTTGGTATATACCAACTATTCAAATGACATTAGTAGTCACAGCAGTAGGAGTGTGTGGGGGTGGTGGTAGCAGTCATCTGAATAATAGTAATATCATCATTATTAATGCTACAAAGGTAAGAACCAGAGAGAACATTTTCTTAACAGAAAATTTTCTTTGTAGGCTATTTTTATAACCAGATCAAAAACGATAGCTTTTCTTGGTCATCTACAAAAAACTAAATAAAAAATTTGTATACAAAATATTTCTATGTAATTGTAGTAAGGAGATTTTCTCTTTAAGTAACATAGAGTTGCAACAACAACAAAAAGTTAAAAATAGAACTTGTCAAATACTTATCATAGAGGTATTCAAATGAACGAGTTAGCATATCACTAAAATTTACAAATTAACTGAGGAACCAGGTTCTGGTACACAAGTAATACTCTTGTGAGTTACGGGGAAACTAATAAATTATAAATAAACTGGGTACAGTAAAATCTGTAATGCTTTTCACTCTGCTTGTGAATATATTTGAAAATTTTCCTACATCAATCAAAAAAATAAAATAACTCAATATAACACAGCTTTCCTATTAAGTTGGTGCAAAAGTAATCAGTTTAAAAGATTAAAAATTGCAGAAACTGCAATTACTTTTCAACCAACCTAATAAAATGCATTTTTGAACATAGTTGAAAAGGAAGTGACTGCTCAGTATAAAATTTATACAAAAACCCTATACATAAAGAAGATAATCAGAGAACTTCTATTGTCTTTTTCCCCTTTTTTTTCTCAGCGAACAAGTCTTTACCTTAATCCAATATATGCATCAATGAGTGTGTATATGTGGGGAGGAAGATACAAATATTAGTCCAACACCTACTGTGTTATTTAGATGCATTTATGTGTCATTTATTTTTACTCTTCACAACAATTGTGACAAGCAGCTTATTCTTATCCCTGTTTTACAGATAACAGAAGAACAAAAAGATAAAGGAACTTGTTCACTGTTGCAAAAATACTAAATGATGAAATCCGAAGCTCAAAGGTTTTTCAATACAGCATTCTGGAACAGCTGAATTTTCACCCTCTGTCCTCAATGACAATACGCTCTGCTCTCTTTTTATGACTTTTTCTTTCCAGGACATTTCAATCTTAACTTGATTCCACCACCAAGGACAAAACTACAAAAAAGATCTATGAGAATAGTAAATGACATAAAATTACACTTTTGCCATGGTGCAGTCTTCCCCAGTTAAAACTTAACTATGTAATAACCAAATATATGATCATAAAAGAATTACTCATTTTATAGAAAACTTTTCTCAGCCCCACTTAATTGCTCTCACATTCAAAGTAATTTGTGACATTAACCACCAGTACCAATACTTTCATTTATCCTCTCACCTACCTTCTCTTACCTGATCTTTACAGCCAGGAAATAGAGCTAGTATCATCACCCTTATTTACAGGAGCACTCCCACTCAAAAAGGGTAAGTGACTTCTTGAGGCTGGCCAACAATATGGAACTTGAAGCACTATCTCTAAGCCCATGCTCTCCCTACTACCTCATGCTGAAAACCTCTGTTTTTCTTCACCCATTCGAAAGCAAAATTACTGTTTAATGGAGTAAAAATAATTGTACATACCTGCCATAATTAAGTAAGCTGCAACAATATTGTGTTCAGTCTGTGACAAGACGGAGACACCTTCACTTTTAAAGTCTGAACTATTGCCTAAATTATTCCTTAGCATTTTGGAGGGAAGATATTGAGACAGCCTTCATTATAAAAGCCTTCAATAATTATGAAATGTTATAAGTGCCACTGAGGGAAGAATTTTCAGAACCAATCATTTCCACTTAGAGACCTCAAAGAATGGCCTTTTCATAGAGGCCCTTCTATAACGATTGTGACTGGGCAAAAGAGGAAAGGATTTTAATTCCCAAAACAAGGGGAAAGCTTATTAGCAAAATAAATACCAAGCCACACATTTTAACCAATTTGGGCATCAGCCTTATATCTAAGGAGATTATCAATTGCAAACATTCCATTTAAACAATAAACCAACTCAGAAAATCAAGTGCAGGAGCTGAGTTAACTGTTCTCTGCTAGAAATCAGTTCTGAAATTAAGAACCAGACTTGGTTCTCTAAAACTATTCAGATTAGAGTCCGTTTTCAGTTGACCCTTTCAAGTTTTTCCATTTTGGTTCCTTCTGTTTTTTTCCATAACAATATATCTATTGATAATACAGAAGTAATCTTCCCCCATCCTTCCAAATCTCACACCCCTAAAGGTAATAATATTGTTTGGTACACATCCTTTCTGTTTTTCTTTGCTTATACAAACATATATATTCATATGGGTTCGAGATTTCTCTCACTTTAAATAAAAGTAAGGAGATATGCATATATAAAATCATTCTGTAACTTGTTTTCCCCTAAAGCCTTACCATAAATTCCAGGTCTATAAACATTAAGTCTAATTTATCAATAGCTATACATTTCATAGCATGGATATAACATGATCTACTTCACAATCCACCTCAGTTAATTTACCCTACACTGATATGCGCAAGTAATTATCTGATAATAATCATAGCATGTATCAGTCAAGTACCTGGATTCAATCATTCATTTGTAAAGTACAGGGCAATTCTAATACTCTGGACTACCTAGTTATAACAAAAAATGGGTTACATAAGTGAGTTGCAATCTAACATGAACATTTATTGTTAGAATAAGATACCCCCAGCACCTTTTTTTACCCAAATTTTTAATGCCAAGTAATATTAGGTTCTTCTCAATAGTGAATTTCTTAAAATCAGTAACGTTAGAGAAATGCTAGATGCACCAAAGTTAACAGTGTAAGCATATAACAGAACCACTAGAGGGCTATATTTGCCCAACTAATTTTACAAATCTTAGAATGGCATAGCAGGAAGGGACTCAAGAGAATCCTTTTGCCTCAATTCTCTGCTATTATATAAACTGACAAAGTTGAACCAAGTTGGTTGCCCTGTCCCAGATCTTACAGCTACCAGAGTTCAAATTTTTAATACTACAGAGTAGCTATACTAGTAAAGTGAATCTCATCAGTATTCCAATACCAAAATATTTTCAAATAACCCCAAAGCAATGAACATAAAACCTAAGTTGAACTCTCCCTTTTAAAAATCTGTGGGTTGTTGGTTTTTAAATCTTTTTTTTTTTTGCATTCAGTATTCAGAATAAAACAAAAAATTTTTGACTATGCTTTGGATCATAAGTCTCTTCTGCTTCTATAATGAATTATACCTAGCTGTAGCATTCATTTAAACTTTCCAGAAATAAATATTTTTATTTATTAAAAAAATGAAGAATAATTCCAAAAATGGCCAACTATCTGCTGTAGATAAATTTTACAGATATGAGGGTGGTAGGTGCATTCAAAGTACGTATTTGTGCTTCCTTCATGAATGATACAGAAGAGCTATATTGGGATGAGGCTTAGAATACTAAGAAATATAACTTTCAAATCAAAATGTTTACACAGCTCACAGTTCTTTAATTTCATAAACTTCAATTGCCTCAAGTCAATCCTCCCTTCATAACTCTTCCCAAATTTTCAGGAATACCAGGAAATATTGCTTATATTCCAATAAACTGTTTAACTGCTATAGCAGTAAGTGCATTTTAACACGATGCAATCAGAATGTTATTCAGTTAAAACTCAAAAGATTTAATATGTGAATAATCATCCAAATATCTTTTACAATGGAACCCAGTGATACCACAGTACCAAACTTATTAATATTAGGCTCCCTAAACATGTGAACTTGATTCAAAACTGAATATACCAAAGGAAACCCAGAAAGAATTATTATACTATAGGAAGGGAAAAATAAGATGTGGAAATAAAAGTTTAAAGGTGGCCAATGACCAAAAAATATACCTAAATAAAAGGTGAAATATCCAAGTGGTTTGTCTACCAACCTATACACTATTTCCATCATAACTATTTTAGACTTTTGTTAATGATAAAAAGTATAGGAATGTTACACTATCATCTGTCCTTGGGACAATGGCTTTTCTAGTGCTTGCCATGTATTTTACAAACCAAGAGTAGAAACCCTGGCCCTAACTTGCACTGAAAATTTCAACGCAAGGATTCTAAATCAAATAGCCTCCTTTCCCATGTTGTAAAATAAATCCCTTCTTCCTGTGAAACAGTAATTTTCAACATATTTGTTCATCATATATATTTACGGCCCACATATTTCCTAATCCTGCTGCAATTCCGTTAATCAAAAACGGTAGCAAAAACCCACAATATTGACACAGGCAGTATTATATGCTACTCAAATGAGCATTCAAGAGTTAACTAAGTATTAGGTTAGAAAATTTAGGAAAAAATATGGCAATATCATTCCTTCTGAGAAAACACATTTTGGTCTCTATTGCTAGTGTAGTATCAAGAAGTAATCATGATAGCAAGTTAGAATACTATGAAATGAGACCATTTCCCATGCCATTGAAAAAAATCAATTGATTTTTTCAATGGCATGGGAAATGGTCTCATTTTACCAATGGCATGGGATGGTCTCATTTCATAGTATTCTAACTTGCTATCATGGTTACTTCTTGATACTACACTAGCAATAGAGACCAAAACCAATTTCATTTCTGATGTCTCTTCCCAGAAACCTGAACGCGAGCAGGCAATCAAATATTTACTTACAGTGAATAACATCTTAAACATTTAGAGTCCCTTTAAAAAGTAAAATAACATTCAGTAAAACTTTCAACATTCAATCTACATTGAATAAGAAAAATTAAACATTTCTTCAGAAATTTCTTGACTTCAGTTCTCACTTTGAACAGCTGTCCCAACTTTAATAGATTCATAATCATACTGAAGTTTTCTAATCAATTATTAATTGCAATTAGAGAAACTGCTTTGCTAACACACAGAAGGAAAATACAATAAAGGATGCTGATGTTCTTGTATACAAAAGGCAAACATTTTGAAAGGGCTGTTAGTTTATAAATACGTAATATAAAACACTGCTCCACTAGCCAATTTTTTTAAAGTTATACATGGAAACAAATCATTTTTTCCATGTGAAAGCCACTGGGTTTAAGCTTTAGTTGTTCATTTTAACTTAAAAAATGCCGTGTTTCCCCAAAATAAGACCTAACCGGAAAATAAGTCCTGGCATGATTTTTCAGGATGACATCCCCTGAACATAAGCCCTAATGCAACTTTTGGAGCAAAAATTAATATAAGACTTGGTCTTATTTTCGGGGAAACATGGTAGCTCTGGTTTAATAAACACAGCTCCAAATAACTTAAAGGAATAAAACGCTTTATTTTAAAAATTCATATATGCTGCAAATGAAAACTGTCCATTTATTAAGCAATCACAGTTTCAAGAATTATATAAAACATGAGAACACTTGTTCATACACTTTTAGAGCAAAACTGCCTATTCAGTTGCACTGTCTGTATGATGATGACATGTAAGTGCCACTGCCGTAGTTTTTCAAGACTTGCTCAAGAAACAAGTTTCTGATCCACAGAAGTAGATCATGCAGGTTAACGCAGATATCAGCTGGAGAAGTTTCTGTCAACTGTTACATTTAATGTCCTCTCCCTGATTAAAAGAGAAAATGAAAGTATTAAGGGTATAGAAAAATGAATCTTAAATAGTACCATCACCCAAATCTCAAGTTTATCATCAGCACTAGTTCTTGTAATGTTTAGCAAACCTACTTTACCCAATTTACCTGTCATTCATATTACAACATTTTATTTTTCAAATTAAAAATACAGCAAAATAAATTAGAAGTAGGTGACAAAAATTCAAAGGGAAAAGCAAGGAAAAGTGACATAAAACGAAACTATACAGTAGGTTAGAACAAACAACACCATGGTGTTCTACTTACTTGCAGGCAAATAGAAATAAACTTTTAAATGATAAGACAATACCAGGTCTGGAAATTCAGTATTTAAAGATCTTTTCCACACTCACCTCTGAAACCACCGCCGCCTCCTCTTCCTCCTCTGAAGCCCCCACCTCTACCTCCTCCTCCTCTTGCACCTCTAAAACCACCTGAAGATCAAGGAGACATTGATTAAATAACGGCAGTCTATCAGGTTCTGATAAGCCTACAAATATCAACACCATTCTTACAATTATAAAGAATAAATACACACATTATTTCATCTCACAGAATTATTTAAAAGATAAAAATGGAGAAACTGTAGTAACTTCCCAGTTGAGCAGCAGGCTAAAACCCTGTATTACTTTAAAGTAACCAATGTTACTTGAAAGTTGGATTTAGCCCTACTGTTAATGTATGAGTGCCTTAGCTTTTGGTTATGGTCAATTCTCTTTTGACTGAACAAAGGCTTTTATGCTAAGAACAAGGGTAGCTGATATGGTGGTTTCACTTGGGGACTGCTACAATAAACACAACGTTCGGGGTGAATGGGGCTGTATATGGACCGTGACTGACACACACATTGACGAGCCCTGAAATTCTAAACTTTTAAAGTGTTTTTCTATTATCCAACACATATCGACTTCCTATTTCAGTCTTCACTTTTACATATTTTGGGGGCTAACTTTGTAAGGAAAGATGAATTATAAAAGGAGAAATTGTAAAAGGAAACAAACATACATTTCCAAAATACTGGTATAAAAATATAAAGGTCTAAAAAAAATAGAGCTGCGAATTTTTTAATGTTACGTATGAGACTAAATATACCATAAGAAAGAGGGGACTCTCCCTTCATTAAATTCTCAAAGGGGTACTCCCAAAAATAGTTAAGAAAGAAATATGTTCAGATCTGTTAAGACAGTATCTCCTAGGTACCTAGACCCCAAAAAAGTACATTTGTGGAGTGAAATGATAATTGAGAGAGGCAAAGGTAAAAACAGAGTTCTCTCTTTTCTGACCCAGTAACAGAAGCTTTCCAATCCCAATTCTCAACTCCTCTTCCTTACACTTTGGCTCTGCCCGTCATCTGGTCACCCACCCACCACACCATTCACAGATGTAAGCACGCCCAGCCCTGCTCATCACCTACTGCCCACAATGAAGAATGCACCAAAGCTCTGGGGAAATATGTCAAAATACTGAACTCAAAGCAATAACTTATTGGTAATGGTCTTTGACATGACATTAGAAGATGTAGATTTTATTTCTGGGCTGCCAATTGTTTGATTAGGGCAACTTTTGTAAGCCTCCATTTCCTCATCCATAAAATAAGGATAGCACCTGCCCTGAAAGGTTTTGCTGACTATTAAGAGAATACTTGGATATTAAGAGAATACACGACCAGCTCTCAGTACATAATCAACACTCAGTGACACTAAATTCAGTTACAATCTTATACTTCATAAAATGCCCAACAAAATATGAATAACCCAAAGAGATGAAATCCCTCAATTTTATACTTTATTAGATTTTTCTTTTTAAATAAGTTATGAAACTAAGTATTACTATGGCAATCTGCCAAGATTTGAAAATAGCTTTACAAAATAAACAAACATAAAGGAGGTTTGCCTTTACACAGTTTAATTGTACTACAGAATGAGCTGCAACTTTAAAATCTCATTAGAAAATTTTCCCCACAAGTAACTTACCGCCTCGACCACCTCTGCCAACTCCTCCTCTGCCTCCTCCTCGACCGCCCCTGCCACCGCCTCTTGGAGGTCCCTTCTCACCTGGAGGTCGAGGTAAAAACCTCTGCAGTGGCAGCAGCTTGTATGGGTCTATATAGAACTGGAAGTATAACAGAAACAATTAGTGTAATGACTTGGGGGGTAGTATAGTGTAATCATGAGAACCTACACACTAAACTCAAAACTGCCTGGGTTCAAATCCCAACCCTACGACATACTCCTGTGTAGCCCTGGGCAAGGACTTAGCTTCTTTATGCCTTAGTTTTCTGATCTGTAAAATCAAGGTTATAAAGTACGTACCTCACATAGTCCTTGTGAGGCTCAAAAAAGTAATGTATACAAAGCACTTAAACTTGGGCACAAGATAAGCATTATATGCAAATAAATAAAAACCGAGGCCAATTCAATCTCATTTCTCCTTAGAAATAAATAATGCCTTCCAAAAATTAACCACATTTTCACTCAACAGAACTACCAAAAGAAAAAAGAAACTATTAAAATTTAGCGTTAAAATCCAAAATAAAGCATTGACTCACTATTTCAAGACTTTACTAAAGAATCAAATCAGTAACTTCTTACTCAACATAGAAAGTAATGAAGGATTTGTAGAAACTAAACCCACTTTATATTTAAGGTTAAAGACGACATTTTTCACAATAGTGATATATAATGGGGTATATTTCATAATTTTACACAAAACACACGAGGGTTTCAAACCTATAATGTATTACTTATAACAAGATGTCTGACTGTCTCTTTAGCTATCACCTTATCACTCCTGTGCCCTTCAGAGCACATTCTCTCAAAAATATCGACTAGCTCTGCACTGTCCAATGTGGCAACCACTAGCCACATGTGGCTATTTAGATTTAAATTAACAATTAAAAATTCAGTTCCTGAGTCACACAAGCCACATTTCAGGTGCACAAAAGCTACAAATGGCTAGTGACTACTGTATTCAGCGGAAATTTCCATCACCACAGAAAATTCAATTGGGGCTGGCCCGGTGGCTCAGGTGATTGGAGATCTGTGCTCCTAACTCCGAGATCGCTGGTTTAAATCCCACATGGGCCAATGAGCTGCACTCCTTACAGCTAAGATTGTGAACATCAGCTCTCCCCAGAACTGGGCTGCTGTGAGCACCCGGAGGTTGGTGTGAGCTGCCATGGGCTACCTTGTGCCAGCATGAGTGGCCGGCAGCCAGCGTGAGCTGCCGTGGGCTGCTGAGTGCTGCCGTGGGCTACCACATGCCAGCGTGTGGCCAGCAGCCATCGTGAGCTGCTGTGTGCTGCTGTGTGCTGCCATGAGTGGGTAGCAGCCAGCGTGAGTGGCCGGCAGCCGGCGAGAGCTGCTGTGAGCAGCCCCGACCGACAACTGGCGACCGACTGCCTCAGCTGGCGGGAGCACAAGGCTCATAATACCAGCATGGGCCAGAGAGCAGTGGCCTACACAACTAGACTGAGAAACAACGGCTTGAACTGGAGTGGGGGTGGGGAGGAAGAAAATTCGATTGTACAGCATTGGTCTAGAAACTATTATAATAATCTAATCTGCATAGCGATGGTCAGAATTTGAACAGTGGATCTAGAAACAAGGAGCAGTACAATGTACCAATTTAGCATCTGTGATTTAAACACACACACACTCACACACACACAATAAATCCTCAAATAAATAATACTGTGAGCAAAGGCAGGCATCCAGATCAAATGTAAGTGGCTACTACAGGCAAATTCTTTTTTTCAGGTCACCAAATGAGAAGCCTGGCTCTTCGGCCCACCAGAAGCAGTGCAAGCTCCCACTGGGTACTTGTCAGGGTTTTTATAGCCAGGCACCATCTGCTAGCAACAAGGCAGTGTTCCCATCTCATCTCCTATTCCAGCTGGCTTCTGGGCCCACCAGTCCATTGGCTCCAGGACCTGTTGCCCTCCATGTTGCTAAATCCAATGAACAGCTTGCAACAGCATTTTGCCAAAGTTGAGCACTTGTGAAAACCATTTTTATGACACTCTCCTAGATGCCTTGTCCTTTATTGGCAGTTACTTCTCTGTCTCCACTAACAGATGTGTAAATTTAGGAGTTGCCCCAAAGCTCTTTTCCTCTCATTCTTTCTTCCTAGACTGTATAATATACTGTCTGTACAATGACAACTTCCCAATTCTATCTCTAGTCCACTCTTCTTTTGAGCTCCTACGTGAATATCTCACAAATTCTTCAAACTCATTATGTCCAAAGCTGAACTCATTCTCTTCCCCCAATTCCCTTCTTCTCCAGTGTTGCCCATTTCCATGAATGGTGGTGATGCCATCCACAAACATGCTGAAATCAGACAATCCGAAAGATGGTGATATTACTTCAACTGCAACAGCTCATCAATTACCAAGACTTATACTACTTTCTCTCTCTGTCATAAATCAACCATTTTTACCCATTTCCACTGTCACAGTCAGTCCTAGTCCAAAGTATCTCTTCCAGGACTAATGCAGCAGCCTCCAACCTGGACCCTTTACATACAGTACTGACTCTTTCCCAAGGTGCTTTTATTTTTCCAATGATCTTTTTAAGTATAAATTTAATCACATGTATTCTAATATTTAAATACAAAACTAAAACTAAAGTCTAAACTCTTTCCCACGACCTTAAGTAATCTAGCCCCTACCTGCCTCTCTAGTCTTAATTCACAACTTTCCCACTCCTCAGAAATGTTCAATGTCCAAACTATACCTCCACCTTTTTCAGATCCTTCAAGTGGCTACTGTCTCAGAGACTTGCACACAGTTTTCTCCACTTGTAATGCCCTTCCTGCTCCTCTCTGACTATTGCAGGGGTCCCAAGTGCTAGCCTAACTATATCAAAGTTATCCAGTTTTCCTTTTCAAAACTGAATCCTGGTCCCTACCTAAGACCTAGTGAGTCAAATTTCCAGATGTGGGACCCAGAAATATATCTTAAAACCTCCTCCAGATAATTCTGATGGGCAGCCAGGTTTGGGAATAACTACTAGGCAACTTTCAGGTCTGAGCTCCAAGCTCACTTCCTCAGAAAGCCAATACACTAAATTCGGTCCCAATACTAACATTTCCATAGGAACCTGTATTTCTCCCATAGCATGTATTATATTACTCAAATATTTGTGAAATCATTTAATATCTGACTTCTCCCAAATAATGTAAGTTCTATAATTTAATGTTTTACTTAGAATGTTTGATCATGCAAGGCTTTTCAATATGAGAGTTTTACATAAACTATAAAACATACTCTAGCAGTTACAGAATTTGCTAATATGACAAAGAATACTTTCTGAAAGCCTGTATTAAATAAATACTCTAGAAGACAAGTTCAGTGGTTGAAGTATAGAATATCTCAATTTAAGAGGTTCCCTGGTGATATACTGTGGGAGTTTCAAGTGCCCCAACCAGGACTGCCCTGAGGTAGGTCGTTCACTTATAAAACCAAGGATCCTAGTTATCATAAGCTTAACTCACCTTCTGCAGTTTTTTAAAGGAAGATGCCTTCATGTTTTCTGACAATTTAACTGAAAAATACTATTCATTTTATTAAGGAAAAAGCAGTTAAGATCAAAGAAAGTAACCTTCTGAATTCATGTGTAATTTTAAAAATAACAAGGTTAGAATAAATGGAAATGTTTAGGAAAAGTAAGAAATGAGTTTCTAAGAGGAAGTTAAGATTGTTTTAAAACTTCTAATTCCTGGGCCTCAGGTGGTTGGAGCGCCGTGCCCCTAATGCTGAGGTCGCCGGTTTGATCCCCACATGAGCCAGTGAGCTGTGCCCTCTACAGCTAAGATTGTGAACAGCTCTCCCTGGAGCTAGACTGCGGTGAAAAGCCAGAAGTTGGCGTGCGCCGCTGTCTAGATAGCAATGTGGGGGGAAAAAAAAGTTAAATCCATTTAAAAAACAAAAACAAAAAAACCCTTCTAATTCCATCAGTGGCACCACCATACCCAAAAAGCAAAGTACCTCAATCCTGCAGCATTTATCCAAATGGCAGTCATTTCTAAAACCTTCCCCAAAGGGCCTATCCTTTCAATATATTATATATGGAAATACATTCTCCTCTCCTGATTCTCCCTTATGGTCCAATCTTAGCAATACTCTGTCCAATTTAATGAAACAAGTTAATTTAATCAATACTTAGCTCCAGAAAAAGCAAATAGTAACTTTTCAATGAGATCACTAAGCCTTCCAATCATAAAGGATACAAAATCTCTAAGTTGTCCAAATATTTCATCCACTTTTCCAATTTGTTCTTTGTTTTCTAAATAAACTGGAGCATTGAAATAAGGCACCTTATTTTCATCTGTGGTACATTTACAAACTATGTCATCTTCACAGGGATGCAGGAACTCTCCTAATACTGAAATAGGACAAGAAAACATCAAAATTAAAACAATTTCAAATGATATTGAGCAACCTCTTCTGGAAGCTTCCTTCTTGGTTACCTGGGATTTCACCTATTCTGTTCTTAGAGACAGAAAAGCCTTCCTGCGTTCCTACACCAACTCCACAACATACTGGCTACGTGACCTGGGATTAAGGGTCTCACCTTCTCTCTGCTTTACTGTCCTCATCCTTAACATAGGGCTAATAACTGTTCCAACACCTACTATATAGTACGGTGAGGAGTAAGTGCAATAAATGCCAAGTGCTTAGAAAAGTGCCTGGCACATTGAGACCACTGAACCTATTATTTTATTATAGTAACAACATTATTTGATTAAACACTATGTTACACTTTACTCTCTATTCCTCCTTCTCCCCAATCCCTAACTATAAAATGAGTCTTTGTTGTTTTCCTGTCTTTTTTCTCCCCTTTTATACCTTCCCATTACCACCTCTTCACCAATGACTCTTCAATATTTTTCAGGAAAGTCTGGAATCTCAAAATAACTACATTTATTTCTGATTGACTGTCACCCCAAACTAAAATACTCATCACATTCCTGCAAAACCACTTTCCATCCCTATCACCCAGGATCAAAACCTGGAACCTTTAAATAATTTCAACTATTAGCCAAATTCTTCTGAGTTTGTTTCCACGGAAATCTCTCTCTCATCTAACCCTTCCTTTTTCTTCTCACTTTCACCATGCTCTCAATGCTTCCCTCATGCATGGACTGTTGCAATGGCTTGGGGGTTAGGACGTTTGACTGTCATCATTACCCTCCTCAAACCTTGCTGCATACTGAGCCAACCTATTCTTCATATTATTTGACTGTGTTAATCCTTTCTCCTTTTGATACAGGCTTCTACTGTCAAATCTGTCTCACTTTCCATGGCTTCCATCTCACTCATTGATAATTACTCCAAAACTACTCAAATTAGGTCTTTTTCTTGACTTTCCCTCTGTAATTTCCCTTCCAAGCAATTTTTTTCTCACTTCTCTTACTTGCTAGTAATTGAAAACCTGGGCTTTGGACTCAGAAAACTTGCTTTGTATCTCAAATATATCATTCACTGATTGAACACTTATGCCTAACTATGACCATAGCAAAGAAACTTAACTGAATCAGTTTTCTTACCTGTAAAATGGGGGCAGTAAGGGTAAGCATACAATATTACCTATTTAATACCTTCCTTTCAGCCCAAACTCGAGTTCCACCCCGACGATGCAGTGTCCTTCAGCTTCCTTATTCTCTCTCTTACTTGCCACAGCAGGATTGCAAGTCAGTTTACAGCATCTCCACAGATTTGACTCCCAACCAAGCAGCAACCGCCTATGGGAGTTGCTGGATCTTACAGCACCTGACTCCCAGTCAAACTTACTGGTAACACAAACCCACCACCTCCGCACCCCACCCCTACCCCATTCTACTCCCCGAACCCAAGCAGGCTAAGCTTTGAAGCCGACATACAAACTACATGTTCTGGAGGTCCTAGGTCTTGGCCTTTGTTAAAGCCTCCACGGCCACCCCCTCGTCCAAATCCTCCTCTGCCGCCGCCGCCGCCTCTGAAATTGCCGCCGCCGCCTCTGAAATTACCGCCGCCTCCACCTCGGAAGTGATTGTTGTTGCTGCTGCCGCCGCGATTAAAGCCGCCACCTCCACCACCTCTGTGAAAGCCTCCACGACCTCCGCCTCGAAAAGACATACTCGCTCCTACCTGGAGAGAAAAACAGAGTGTGCCTTTTGGTCACTGTAGCCTCTGGGTACATCACCTAACCCCTCTGGGCCTCGGTCAGAACACCCTAATAAAGAACAGTAATAATAAAAGCAACCCTGACACCTAACCCGCGGCCAAGCCGCCGGCGACGAACCCTAAGGGCGAGTGAGGAGTGTCACCTCCCGCCCCATAGTCCTCTGAGCGCCCCTCACCAGCCTCGTCCCCTAGCAGGCAGCAAGGTCTTCACGGCGCCGTCCCTTCCTTCCCTCCTCTCCCTCCCGCAGCTGGGTTCTGCGTCCCGCATGCCCGGGTCCGCATTCTCCCTGCTGCCACTTACCGGCGCCACGTGCACCTCAGGCCCCGGCGCGCACACCCACCCGCCCGGTACTTCCGCCGCACGCGCCACTCCTCGGCCACCGTACCGGCACACAGCGGAGGCGGGGGAAAGACCAAACACTCGAATAACTTTTTTATAAAAACAAAACAAAAACAGTTACCGGCGGAACCAGCGACCTGTCACCTTTCCAAAACAGCCTTCAACGCTGGAAGAGTTGCAATAATAGCTAACGTCAACCACTGCCTTATGACAGTTAGGGCGATTTGCTTACCAAGGAGCCGAGGAAGTGACGTATAATTGCGGCGTCCGTTGCGTCACGGTGTTGCAGGAAGTGCCGCCGCGGTGTTGCCCTGGGAGACGTCCCGGGGGAGAGACCCGGCCCCTCTGGCGGCGGCCCCGCGGGTGCCTAGTGCGCGCCGACTGGCCTGCGTCCTTGCTTTTCAGGCTGCGCGATGACCCTGCCCGCTCATCAGCTCGTTGCCAGCTCCAGCCCACATCTAAGGAGCTTTGAACCGTGCTCTGGCCAGAGGTGGATGTGGTCGCGGCGAAACTCAGTGGGAGGGCGCGTCTGCATTCTTGCCAGTCGCTTTTTCCGTGTTTTTGGAACTACGCGTGATGATGCGCTGAACGTCCTATGGTTTCACTAGTTCAAGGAAGGAATAAGTGCGCGCGCGCGTACTTTTAAAGAAACTGTGTTATCTGATAGAAAGCCAAACCGTATTTTTATCTTTTGTAGCGGGATAGTTTATTCATTTGTCAAGTAGGTTTTACGCACCGCCGGGCTGTACACGGTCTATACTACAAGCCTCTCACCCCTTCTTGCTTCAAGCCCTTGATATCTGACTTCAGCTTCTGCTGAAACTTCTTCCGAAGAAAGTTAATGCCCTCCTATTTATTAAATTTGGTTGGTCTGTTTTACACCCGAATTTTCTGAGACCTTAACCTTTGTATCGGACACAGTCGACCTCCTCTGAAAGTGTGAGGGTTGGTATTTCAGAGGGTTATTTTGATCTTGAAAGAACTTTTCAAATTTAATTATGGGGATGGTAGGGATCACAATACGCCTTCTACACTTAAGTATAAGCTGCTTGAGAAAGTACCTAGCAGTCCTCCATATTAAAAGGAATTTGATATATGTACTTTCACTCAGATTTGATCAATTTACTTTAAATTCCATACATCGTACAGGTAGAATTATTCGTAACTGTCCCGCTCTATTTTGCTTGTGTCATTTAACAGTAACATTTACATTCAGTGTTTTTCTCCATTTAGTGTTCCACTGTTATCTTCAACTCACTGATGAAACCATTGAACTTTTATGGGACTTGCAAGATTACCTGGTGCTCCTTTATTTTACATGAAAGGAACTGACATTCAAAGAAATGAAGTAACTTCCCCAGCTAATCAGAGGGACAACCTAGAACTTCGTATTCTCACAGTCTGTAGTCCTTTTCTGCTCCCCGCCCCCTTCCCAAATTGTTCATCATTCCAGTTCTGTTTGTCCTCATGGTAGCATAATACTTTTGGTTTCTGAATCTTTGGACTCAGACTTTTGCTCACTCTCCTTCTCTATCCATTATCGCCATCCCCTCCTCAGCCTTGCTTGCAATCTCTTTTATCCAGCGCTATCAATGTCTATTAATTCCTTCTAAGGTAGCTTTCTACTGTCATTAGAGGCCTCCTGTTGTCACTACTATACTTTCTTCTGTTATTCCTACCCTAAGTCACCCAATATATAATCTACAAGAATTAAAAGTAGAGAAATAATAGCAGTGAACTACAACTTCTCACATTCTGAGCATCTTTATTGCCTCAAAATAAATAATTCCAGGCTTAACTTTTCTTCCATCTGTACTGCCTGTGATGATATACCTTACTAAAACCATTTTCTTGTACCATAGCCATCACAAGACCCCAAATAACTCCCCATTTCCTTTAAAAACAAATCTAAAGTAAACTCTGCACTGAATGGGCCTTCTATATAATTAATTGTCTTTCCTTCCTGTGCTATATGCCTTCCCTCTGCCCCATCAGGCCAGCACCATTGCCTTGTTTCTCTTTCTCTTCCGTAGCTGAACACTTCCTACTTGGAAAAGCTCCATTTCCCATCAACTAGACCAGCCTTTTTCTATCTTTTTACACTGGAGGAGCCCTTAAAATAATGTTCATGTCTCAGAAACCCCTGCATAAAAATTTATATATTATATATATATAAACTAATTTATATATAAACATACATATATATAATTACATTTTATATACAAATGTTATACTATACATAACGCACATATATTAACATATATATAAATTAACATATATATGTTAACATGATCAAGTTGTAGACATAATGACCCAATATTTGTCAGTGCTCTCTTTTAACTGGTAAAATACATGTAACATAAATGTCACCATATTAATCATTTTTAAGTGTATAGTTTATTGGTTCACATTATTGTGCATCTCAGTGCTCTTTTAAGTAGAGAATGATGTTTCTCTGTGAATATGTTTAGTTTTGTTCAACTTATTAGCTTAATTCTGTAGTTTACTCCTCCTCACAAAGGATGTCAGTTCTGATGCAAATTGAGACAGGAAACTTCAGTTTTTCCTTTAATTTAGTAAAGGTTACAAATTGATTTTAGTGAGTGTTAATCTATTTATAGGCCTATATATAAATAAAAGTGTTATTTTTTGAAATTAAAATAATGAAATTTACCTATTTAGTATGAAATCTTTGCTTATTTTTTGCTGTGTATATTCTCAATTCTGTGTTGATCTTGAAATTGGCATACACAGATTTCATTTTAAACCAAAATGCAATGATTTCTTTGTTCTTCTTAGTGCCCATTAGACAAGAAAAGGCTTACTGACACAAGAAGTTGAAAAGTACAGTAAAATGTTTATTTCCTATGAGTGGCAGAATGCTCTTTCATAGAAATGCAGAACTTGTACAAAGGCAGATCGGTAAATTTCATCTTATGTTTATAACCAACTAACAAAGTTCTTCCTCTTCTCTCAAAAGTCAGGTGCTCAGGCTGAAAAGAAGATTCAGAAAAAGGAGCCCTCGTTCAGTCATACACTTGTGTTGAAAGAGAGGGAAAATACTGTTCTCTGTTGTTCTGCAATTTCCCCAGGTGGTTTGGTTTAAACTTCACACTTGAGACTTCCTCACTTTGAAATATAAGCAGCAGTGGAAATATATCAAGGTTTCTTTCTACCGTGTGCTTTTTCCAAAGATTCACTTTCTATTTAAAACCAAGAATCTTGTCACTTGAAATTAAAATATTTTCCCCAACCCCTTCAAGATACTTATTCAACTAGTTCATGTGATGAAAAATGTCTACTAAGTAGGCAAGTCTGTAACCATTCTTGATCTTCAAAGCATTTGGCAAAATGTAGCCTACTATTTTCTTGAAAGTACTCCCACAGTTCAATTTTTAGGTCAAACATCCTGTTAAGAACGAAAATCTGTATTAGTCTATCTTACTATGTAACAAATTACCCCAACACTTAGTGGTTTAAAACAATAAACATTATCTTGCATAATCTCTGTAGGTCAGAATCTTGGTGGTTCTGATTTAGGGTCGCCTGTGGTTGCAGTCAACTGAATGCCCAACTGCGGATGAGGTGGCTCACTCATGTACCTCGCAAGCTAATGCTGTCTCTTGCTATGAGGACCCAGTTCCTTGCCAAATGGGCCTATTCACAGAGCGCTTAAGCATTTTCATGATGTGGCAGCTGGCTTGCCTTAGAACAAATGATCTCCTAAGCCATAAGGTTTTCTGCATTTATATGGTCTTTGTCCAGATTTCCACATAGTTTTTTAAATATTCTTGAGTGAACTGGCCTTTGATAAGTTTAGCCATTTTTGTAGCATTCAGAATTTTTTTCATTTCAGCTCCAAAAATTTCTGACGCCAGCACTTTTTCTGGGAGGAGAGCAGTATGTTGTGAATACATCAGGATTTTCTTTTTTGTGAGAGTGAACCTTTTCAGCGAGCAATGCTCAAATCATGGATGAGGTACCATCAGCGCAAATGCCAACACACTTCCTCCAAGACATACTTTTTGTTTCCAATATGAAGACAACAGTAGATGTATCTTGGCCTTTGGGGCAGCATTTTATTATCGCAGAAAAATGTTCTTGAATTTCATTAGAATTTACATATCTCACAAATGCTACCATATGACATTTATTATCGAAATCTGTTGATCCATTAGTGTGGATAAAACGTTTTTTGGTTTATTATATAAAATCTTCAGCATCATGTGACATATTATCAATTACATCAATTTATCAAGCTTTGAGAGTGAAACCTTTTTAGTTCCTTACATTATACAGTATGCTAGCATTTTACTCTATAAATTTACATACTAGAATTGAGGGTCTTACCAACTGTAGAGCGTTTTACTTTTTTAGTCAAAAACTTCTGCTACTTAATAACTTGCTTTTTGAAACTTTTTACAGAACTGACCTTTTTTTTAACAATTTTTTTTATTCTGGGATTTCAAAGGCCATTTAAAATTATGTGCTCTTTCAATCTCATTTGTAGTTAAGTTTCTTCAATTTTGCTGGAGCCATTAAGTTGTGATTCTTCATTACTAACTTGATCAGGATTACTTAGGCCTAGAATTCTCTTCCATTTCCCACTTCGTCTTCGAAAATTACGTTGGACTATAAGTCATGTTTGTAAAACAGGTGCTAAAAGTAAAACAAGCAAACTAAACAAGGAAATCACAAAACAAAAATGAAATATTTAAAAATACAATTCACTTTTAATCTACAAGTTCCAGGTTTTGCAATATTTACAACATGACAAAATAACAGGGAGGCATCTCAGCACAGTGCTTACAAAGTCTTTCCTGAGGATTAAAATTTACCCCGTGATTTGGTATCATATCAGGAAAGCTTGTTTGCTGAGGGAGGCTGGGAAGGATAGATAGGAGATAGAGTTCAACGGGGAGAGGCTGATGCCCTCAACCTATCCTCCGTCCCTTGGTACAATTCAGCACACACCGATTATCAACAGCCTCTCCTGTCTCACATCAAAAACTGAGAACAGACTCAACCAATAAGCATATTCATGTGGAAGAACACTGCATCTAGCTGAATGACCTCTAGCAAAACTGACAGGGCTGCTTGGTCACTGTTCGTCACTGCAAGTACTGACATTGCATGGAGAAGGAAACTCAAAAGAACTGTTTTCCAATCTCTTCTGGAACCCCTATTAACCTCTCACAGAACCCCTAATGACACCTGCAGACCCCAACTGAGAAATGTGCACTGCACTACAAGCTCCTGCAGAGTGGAAACTACATCTTAACTTGTTTTGGTATCCTGAGTACTTAACACAGTGCCTGTAAAAACACAAACAAAACTGATTCCCAGTAAGTAATCATTGCACTTAACTCTTCTCTGTATTTTGAATTTCTGCCCATCCATTAAGGTTTTGCTTGCCAACAAATAATCAACGAAGAGATTATAAAAGAGATGGGGCGGGGGCCGAGAAAGGGTGTAAATGATTCAAATGAGGGGATCCAAGAGCTATGAAAGTATACATCCAATTGCGTTACTGAGAAGCTAGGAAATCTAATTAAAATACTTGGTAAGGAGATACTGTAAATGACGAGAAAAGGATGAAAGCCTTTACATTGAAACAAAATTTTAAAAGCATGCAGCCAAGTTGCCATTAGATTGGAAACAGTAATATGAATTCATGACTTTCTTTTTAAAAAATTTTTATTAAAATTTCAAACCAAAAGTTGAGAGAGCAGTATAATTAACCTCTATATACGTCTATATAATCCAGCTTCAATTACCAGCTGTTCGCAGCTTTTGACTCATTTATTCTATTATTATTATTATTATTTTACATATTTTTTGCTACAGTATTTTTGAAGTAAGCTCCAGATAGCATTTCATCCATAAATACCAGCAGAGGACTTTTTAACATAAGCATAATACCATTATCACACCTAACAAATGTAATAATTCCTTAGTATGAGCTTATAACAATCCATGTAGAATTTTCCCAAGTTATTTCAAAATGTCTTAATAATTGGTTTTATCAAGTGAAGATCCAAACTATGCCCATGTACTACATTTGCTTGATATGTCTCTTAACTGTTTTATTCTTTATCAGTTTCCCTATTTGTGTGTGTGTGTGTGTGTGTGTGTTTTCATAGCATTTACTTCTTAAAGAAACTGAGTCTTTTGTAGAATTCCCCATCCTCTTGCCTCTTGGTGGCATAAACCATGTTTCTCTATCCTCTGTATTTCCTGTATACTGGTAGCTAACTGGTAGTGATAGCTAGATAACTGATTATGCTCAAGTTCAATTTTTGGTTTTTTTTGCAAAAATACTTCCTATAACATCACATAAGGAGGCACATGATGTCCGGTTGTTTCGCTTTTGTCGATCTTAAGATTGATCAGTGAGATCAGTGTATCAGCCTGATCCATCTATTAGGAAGCTCCCTGCCAACTTTTCACCTGATGGTTTTAGCAGCTATCGATGATCATCATTTAGATCCACTGGTTCACAGGGGGCTACAAAATGCTGATATGCTAATTTTATAATTTATTCAGCAATTATTAGCTGAAATAGCTTTCCATCATTTAAAAAATATTTATTGTTATTTCAATCCTTTATTGTTCTTTTTAGTGCTTAATTGTTTCATCTATGGTTTGTGAGAATACCTTCAAGTTGGGTCCTATGTCTTTTAGTTCCACTCACTGGCCTCTGATAGCTTTCTTGCTATCTTACACAAGATGTCTCTATTTGACTTATACATTTGCTGCCCCAGCCCTTTCTCCAATGCCTAGTACCCTGAATGCCTTAAGACACATATGCTCCAGAGGGCAGGAGATAAGGCCTGGCACATTGGTAAAATTTTTAGGAAACCAGTGCTCAGGAACCTGACAGGACATACTTTCTAAAGTAAAAGACGAATTATTTCATCTTGCATTTCCTTACGTAAAGAAGGAAGCACAAAACCTAGTGAGCCTTTTTGAGAATATTTCCTCTGGGGAATATTTGCTTTGGGGTGAAATATTTCACACAGAGGAACACTGCTCTGGCTGCCAGAGCAGGAAAGGGTTCTTCAGTGATCTGCTGGATGTTGACCTAGTGGTGTTGGAGGTGTCAGTGGTGGAAAAAACATTACATAATATTTGAGGAAAATCCAATGGGAGAATTACAGTACAGACCCTAGGGTTCTGGAGCAAGGCCATGCCATCCACAGCAGAGAAATAACTTTTTCACCTCTGGACCCTGGTAACTGTGGAATAACGGAACATGGACATTATGTCACCAGGTGGCCAGAAATACCCATTATAAGCTGGGTCCTGTCAGACCCATGAAGCATAAGGTTGAGCACACCCAGTAAAAATGTATTGTAAGATGGAAGTGTTATATCCAGAAACAAACACAAACGGGACCAAAGGACATAAGCAAAGTGCATGAGCAGGGAGCCTAGATTTCCCCCTCCTTGCCCTGAATCCAAACTGCTGCACCCGTGCCCGTCTCTCAGCTCACACCTACGGCTCTGTGGGGAATCTGGTACGACCAGCTGAAAGAGGAGAGAAAAGCTTGTGTTTGGTTTACAGATGGGGTGGCTCAGTATGTTGACGCAAGCTAAAAACAGACAGCAGCTCATTACAACCACACTTAGGAGTGGTTTTGAAAGACGTGGTAAGGGAACGTTCTCCCAACGGGAAGAGCTTCAGCAGTACACCTGGCCATCCATCTGTGTGCAAAAATGAATGGCTCAACGTTAGACTACACATGAAATCACAGACAATAGTGATTGACCATCTTTTGTCCTAGAATGAAAAATATTCAAAGATTAAGATCAAGAAGGTCTGGGGTAGAAACATGTGGATGTACATATAGGAATGGGAATGAAGTGTAAAAGTCTTTGTTTCACATGTTCACACCTACCAGAGAATATCCACCAAAGAAAAGGCACTAAATAACCAACAAAATGACTCAGCCAGGTGATATCAGCCAGTCTCAGTCACCAACCACCCCAGTGCGAGCCCACTTGGCACAAGAACAAAGTGGCCAAGGGAGCAGAGATGGAGGCTACCCATGAGGCCAACAGCATGGACCCCTAAGGTTTATTTAGCTACTATCATCAATAAATGTTCAATCTGCCAGCAACAGAGACCAGTGCAGAGCCCCAAGATGGCATAATTCACCAAAGATACCAACTAGCCATTTGGTGATAAATGGACACAGTCTGTCCTTTCAATCTTAAAAGAGACAGTGGTATGTTCTTACAGGCATAGACATATACCCTAGGTTAGGAGGTGCCTTTTCTGGCTGCAAGGCCTCAGCTAAGATCATGCTCCAAAGGATCACAGAGTATTTCATCTTCCAACAAGAGATTCCATATAACATCCTGTCAGACAAAGGGAGCCACTTTACAGCAAAGGAGATGTGAGAGTGTGCCTATGACCCTGCAATTCACTGGTCATCACATACTGTACCACGCAGAACCTGCAGCCTTGTGGAGCATTGGAGCGCCCATTGCAGGCAGAGCTGAGGTGCTACGTAAAGGCAATACTCTGTGAAGACTGGGTGTTACACTCTAGGAAGTAGTATATGCCTCAAATCAAAGACTTTCATGTAGCATTGTATCCCCAAGAGAGGGGAGACACAGGTCTGGGAGTCAAGGAATAGAATCAGGAATGACCACATTTACCATCACTCCCAATGACTAATTGGGGGCTTTTTGCTTTCTGTCCCCACAACTGTGGATTCTGCAGGGTCAGAGGTCTTATTTCCCACAGGAAGCATACTTTTGCCAAGGGGCACAGCAAGACTCACACTGAATTGTAAGCTAAGCCTTCTGCCTATTGCACCTTGGGCTCCTGGTGTCTAGAGACCAGCAGGGAACATGAGGAGTCGCCATCTTGACAGGGCTAACTGACCCTGATCATTCAGAAGAGGTAGGGCTGCTCTCATACACTAGGTATGGAACCATATGAGCTGGTTGGGTGCCTCTTGTGACAGCAACTAGAAAAGAATGGTAACCAGGGGCTCAGACCACTCCTGGAAGAGGTTACAGGTCATGCTATCAGGTAAGCAAGCCCCTGAGGCTAGCAGACGTGGAAGCTCAGGGTAAAAGGAATCTAGTATGGATAGGAAGAAGGCAGAGGATGAATATCAACTGCGGCCCCAAGATCGATGATGAGGGCAGGGGCTGTAGTTTTCCTATCACCTCCCTCGTCTAAATTTTCCCTCTGGAAAACAGGCCCACTGCAATTTTGAGTTAGCCACTCTTGCAGCATATGTAGATCTAAAAGGTGCAGATGGTGGGCTCTGGAAAACAGGGAGGTGAATTTCCCAGATTCATCCCTTCAAGGGAGGTTTTGTTGCCCAGCTGTGAAGAGTGGGGTCAGCAGACACTTCCTTCTGACAGAAAGGAATCATCCGTTCCTTCCTGGTCTGCCTTAGCTACAGGAAACTGCCTGACCGAAGGATGTGTCATTCCTGGGCAACCGCCACCAGGTGACTGAGCAAGGCAGGGTTTAGTGGTCCCCTCATTTCTGCCTGACCCAGGGGTACTGTGACCGGCCACACTCACTCCAGCGCTGCCCATGAGCTGGCCAGCGCTTTGGCCAACTGCACTGCAGTCCAACTTCTCCCTTCCTTTCACAGGATTTGACTCCTAATTAGTATCTTGCACCCAAAACTGTCTCACATCTGCGTCAGGAGAACCCAAACTGTGACAGCATTTTTGCTGTCACAAATTTATTTTATAAATAAAAATGAATCCTGCACTATGGTTGGTGCTAGGTCAAGAATATTTATTTTGGGAAGTTTCCTTGCACTCAGAGAATATAATTTGATCCCAGCACAGCCAATGCTTGGCAACGGAACTGTTTTCTTGAGGATCGTTAATGTATTCAGCATAGCCTTCAATCTGATGTTCCTCTTGCCACCGCCTCGTCTTCAACCATAAGGGAAAATGTTATCATTTTACTTAACCAAAAACATAAAAAATTATCTTCCAGTATAGTTTCTGTCTTCCCTGGAAAACAGAATGGAGGCATTATCAGTACCACGGTAGGGAAAATCAGTTTCCGCTGGGGGAAGCACGGTCCCTATTGGTTGCCTCCCTCAGCCATTTACTGGGAAGGCTTTCTTTGGTTTCAGTTACGGTAAACTCTTTGGATTGAAGCCAAATTCTCTACAAGTGCAAAAGTACAAAGCTCTTTTGTACTTAGGTTCGCTCTTTTTAAATATTTTTTCAGAGGTTAAACATTAAATTTCAAAAGAAAATCGTGGCTGAAGTGTCCACAGTAGAGACGCAGACGCTGAGTGTCTCCAACATGAAGCTCGCTCATGTTATTCTGCTCCTTTCATGCTTCTACTTAAGTTTTTGCAGGGTAAGTAATTCAATATTTATGCAAACTATTTTAAGTAAATATTTTAAATATTATAAAAATATATTTTAAATCTTGAGATACTATTTTGATTTAAAGATTACATAGTTCAGTTACCAACAGTGGCAGTAGACAGTCAGTACCACAGTGTTTGTTAATATCTTGATAAAAGAGCTTTAAGAAATTGCTTTTTCGTATGCCCTTGTCTATGCCTAGAAATTAAACTGAAGGAGGATTTCAGTAATATAGATCTGTAATTTGCAGTAATCATATTAAATCAATAAACATTTACCAAGCTCCTTCTGTGTGCAAAGTATAGTGCTGAGCAAATGGCAAGACTGATCTCTTCCTTCAGTAAGCTTTTCATACAGTTGTAGCAAGATGATATAAATATGCCAATGAGGAAACAATAAGCAAGATTTAAATAACAGTTGAAAACACAAGAGAAGGAACTATTAAAAGACAGAAGACAGTAGATACTTAATTGCCAAAAAGTGGTGCAAATATCATGTGCCACGGGACTTTAATGAGAGGAAAAAAATCCCTTCCTGCTAGGTAGTCATGTAGAGTTTACAGACCAAATGGGATTTGAGCTAGACCCATAATTCTGGATTAGATTTGGTCAGTGGAGAAAAAGAGGATGTGAGGACCTGCCTTTCCAGCCTGGAGAAGCAGCAAGTGCTATGGCAGCAAGATAGCAAGTTAGGCTTCTCCAGATGAATAAATCCATTTACTCAGAATGGAGACCTGTGGGCAACTCAGGGAGTTAAATCTGAAATGACAGATTGTAGCCAGGTTGGAATGTCATCTATTAAGGTTACAAATGTTTAAGACATTTCAGATATTTGTTGATGATTGCCTACTTTTGTGATCAAAGCATTTTTGAACAGGATTCCAAACACTGTTTTGTCTTAATGCCAGTTTGTAGAACCAAATATTTAAAGAAAACTACTTAAGAATTCAGAATTATGTACTTCAAGTTTCTTGTAACTTCTAAAATATATGCAATGTTTATAATAGAGAACAAATGGAAATAAACTAAATTCTCATTGATAAGAAATTGATTAAATTATTGTGCATCCATAAATGAACTATCATGCACCCATTAAAATGATGCATTCTATAGTTAGTGAAAAAAGACCTTACTGAAATCTTATTTTTGCTAAAGAAAAAATACATACACACATGTATGTGTTTGTGTGTATGTATGTACACACACACACAAATACACACATAAAACTGCTTATATAAATGGCATCGTAAAAGTTCTTGGAGGGTATATATCAAATAGTTAACAGTTGGTATCTCTAGGTGATGTGATTACTGATGATTTCTGTTTTCTATTTTATAGATTTATGAATTTTCAGAATTCAGAAATTGTTTTATTCATTCTTCATTTTTCTTTTTTAAATACCAAATAAATGTGTGTTACTTTACAACAAGAAACAAACTGTTTTTTTGGGGAAAAAAGACATTCCAGCCACATTTTCAATTGCTGAAACAAAAACAGAATAAAAAACAAAATTGGAAATAGTAGTTTTCACTTATGGAAAGAAAAAGAGCCTCTTTCTTTTACTGAACAATCATCCAACAATAAAGTTGTCTTCATTCCTTTAACAAACAGCATTTTGAGAGGAGTTAATGTCACATTTGTGAAAATTTCAGAACTTCTTAAAATATTAGTTTATAAAAGAAAATGGAACCTGAGAAATAACCATTTTTAAATGGAGGTTACCATAGAAACAACATAAATGTGTTCAGAGAAGTTTAAAATGTATCTACATTTTCAAAATGAAATAAAATAGATACAGCTGGGAGAAATTTTTGTTAATTTGAAAGTTGGGAGCAGATTTCTTTCTAGGGAATAAACAGCCCCACTCGTTTTTTATATCAAAATATTTTAATGTGCTGATTTGGACATGGATTATGTTAATGACAGGGATGGCTGGCAGTGGGACAGATTTAAGTTGTTCTGATGATGAAGTGAGAATTCTGGTTTTACTGAACCTGCCCAGGAAAAATAGGTAAGGGGACTCAGGAAAGAAAACTCCAGAGCACTGAGGGAGTGGCTGCTGTATTAATAACCAAGGGATATTAAAGAACAGGGAAGCCAAATGTTTCAGTCAGTATAGTTGTCTACTGTGATGGTATGGTGCTGTGACATAATCTCTCACCGAAAGTTAAGTTTTTATTTTACCCTTGAAGTTTATTACAAACTTAGGTTTATATGCATAGTATTTTGGAGAGAAAGAACTAGGGTGAATTTCAGTAGAGTGACAAGATGCTGGGAAGAGAATATGTACAGGAGGCAACCTGCAATGCAGAGTGAGGTGAGGAAAAATGGCACAGAGGGCAAATGCGAACAATTTGTCCCTCCACAAAGAGACAGAAAAATCAAGCAAACTGTCAGAACTAACTTAGTCTGAACTCCAATTATCACTCAAAGGCCTACAGCACCCGAGTGAACTCTGAATGAAAGAAAAGGCAACTTTAAAATGGTAGGAAATCTTTGTGGCATATTTACTTGTCCTCAGCTCAGGGGCAGTCTTGAAACTGGCAGTCCGTATTCCCAGTGTGGAATTCTAGTCTCTAGTTCTAGAGAGGGCAGAGCAGACTTTGTCTTTGTTTTACCAAAGTCAGAGTGGAAACGCAGCAGGCATTCCTCAAAAGCATTGTAAAGCAAACAAACAAACGATAGCCCCTGAGACAAAAGATTACAGTTGAGGCACACAATAGAGTGCCAAAGTTTAGGAGGAAAAGTTAGGGAGAGAGTATCTATGAGAAATTGGGGCATTCCAAAGCCCCTGTGTATACTCAGGAATTTAGACAGCAACTACAATAATAGTTGGAGACTTTAATCCCCCACTCTCCATAATAGAAAATCTAGACAGAAGATCAGTAAGAAAATAGAAGACTGTGGCAGCACTATCAGCCAACCTGATCTAACAACTAGACATATACAGAGCACTCCACCCAACAACACCAGAATGCATACTTTTCACAAGTTCACATGGAACATTCTCCAGGATATACCATAAGATAGGTCACAAAACATGTCTCAATAAGTTTTTTAAATATTGAAATTATATGAAGTAGTTTTTCTAAAGACAATGGAATAAAGCTAGAAATTAGTAACAGAAAGAAAACTGGAAAGTTCACAAATATGTGGAAATTATACAACATACTCTGAAACAACCAATAGTCATGGAAATCACAAGGGAAATTAGAAAATACTTAGAAATGAATGAAAACAAAAATACAACATACCAAAGCATATGGGATTTGGCAAAATCAGTCATCAGAAGGAAATCCATAAATCCAGTACATGCTTACGATTAAAAAAATAACAAAGATCTCAAATCAATAACCTACCTTTATACTTCAAAGAACTAGAAAAAGAAGAAAGATCAAACTAAATCCAAAGCTAGGAGAAGGTAAAAAATAATAAAGATTAGATTGGAAATCGGAAAAATAAAGAATGGCAAGATAATAGAATCAGTTAACCCAAAAACTGGTTCTTTGATAAGACCAACAATACTGGCAAACTTAACTAGACAAAGGCAAAAAAGGAGAAGGTGCATATAAATAAAAATCAGAAAGTGGAGACATTACTACTGACCTTACAGAAATCAAAAGAATGATAAGAGAATAATATGAACAATTACATGCCAACGAATTACATAACCTAGATGAATGGACAAATTCCTAGAAACATACAAATTACCAAAACTAACTGAAGAAGAAATAGGAAACCTAAACAGATATTTAATAAGAGATTAAATCAGTAATAAGAAATACATCATCAAAGAAATGTACAGAACCACATGTCTTCACTGGTGAATTCCACCAAACATTTAAAGAATTAACACCAATCCTTCTCAAACTCGTCCAAAAAACAAAAGGGAGGAATACTTCCTAACTCATTATATGAAGCCAATAATATTACTCTGGTATCAAAGTCAGAGAGAGGTACCACAAGAAAGGGTACAAAGCAGAGATAAGGGCTACCTCCCACCCCCACCAAAAATACCTAGAGATCTACAATATTCTTTATTCCTTTGTGTACATCCAGATTTCCATCTAGGATAATTTTTCTTTTGTTTTAGGACTTTTTTGTAACATTAATTTTAGTGCAAATATGCTCGCAATTAATTCTCTCAGCTTTTGTATGTCTGAAAAAATTATTTTGCCTCAATTTTTTTGAATATGTTTCTGGGTATAGAACTATAGGTTGACAGTGATCCCCCACTGCCAGTATTTTAAAAATGTTGTTCCACTGTCATCTCACTTGCATTATTGATGAGACCTCTGCTGTCACCCTTACCTTTGTTCCTTTGCACGTAATGTCTTTTTTCTTTGACTGTTTTAAAGATTTTCTCTTTATCACTGGTATTTGAGTAATTTCAATATGACATACCTTGGTGGAATTTCCTTCATGTTTTTTTCTGCTTGGGACTCATTCATTTTCTTGGATCTGTGGATTTATAGCTTGCATCAAATTCGGAAATTTTTCACCCATTATTTCTTCAAATATGATTTTTGTTTCCATCTCACTCTCCTCTCCTTTGGGACTTCATTACACACATACTATGCCACTTGAACTTGACCCACAGTTCACTCATACTCTTTGTTTTGTTTTTATTCTGTTACTTCCATACTTCATTCTGGATAGTTTCTATTGACCAATCTTTAGGTTTGCTCATTTTTTCTTCTGCACTGTCCTATTAGCTCCATCCAGTATATATTTTTTTTATTTACTTCCAAATACTGTAATTTTTATCCCTAGAAGTTCAAGTGGCTCTTATATATTTTATATCTCTCTACTTAATCTTTTGAATATGTGGAATACAGTTATAATAAATACTTTAATATCCTAGCCTGTTAATTCTAACATCTGTATTAGAATTCTCAGTAAATTTCAATTGATTTTTCTTCTTATTATGGGTCATATTTTCCTGTACCTTTGCATGCTTAGTACTTTTTATTAGATGACAGATATTTTGAATTTAACCTGTTAGATGCTGGGTATTTTTGTATTCCTATAAATATTCTTGAGCTTTATTGTCAGATGCAATTAAGTTACTTCAAAATAGTTTGATCCTTTCAGGTTTTGCATTTAAGTATTCTTAGGTAAGACCAGAGAGCTCAGTCTAGGGCTAATTAATTATTCCACACTACTGAGGCAAGATCCTTCTGTGTACTCCAGCCTATGCCCCATGAATCATGAAATTCCAGTCCGAGTGGTGAGAACAAGCACTATACATGGCCCTGTTTGAGCATGGGCCCTATTTGGTAGAATTATTTTGGGTGGTTCTTTCCCCAGTCCCTGGTAGTTTCTTCATACCCAGGTGCTGGTAAATACCCAGCTGAATTCTCAAAGGGGATCTTTTACAGAGCTCTAAAGTTCTCTCTCTATGCCACTCACTTTTTCCCAGTACTTTAGTCTGTTTAGTTGCTTTGGTCAACCCAGACTCTCAGTCCTGTCTCCTTAACTCTAGAATGCCAAGTTCTCCCTCTTTGTTTGGAAACTCCCCCAAGGCAATCAAATGGAACAATTGTAGGGCTCACTTCATTTGTTTCTCAGTTCCCAGGGATCACTATCCTTTGTCGCCTAACATCCAGTGTCTTGATAATCATTCTTTTCTATATTTCACCCATTCTTGATTACATTAGGCTGAAGGATAAATCTGGACCCTCTTACTCTATCTGGACTGAAAACGGAATTCCCATTTAATTTGATTTTAATTTAAATACACACATTTGATTAGTGGCCATCCCCTGAGATATACAGTTAACAATTGCTGTGGTTGCTGTAGTTGATTTTTAAAAATACAAATGTAAACTTGCAACAGGCACTTTTTAAAATTGTATTCTTTAACAGACATTGTATCATAAACATAAGTTAATTTAGTCAACTTCCAGGTCAGCCCTGATATAGGCAGCCTCATATACATTATGTGTTGGAATTATTTAAACTCACATCAGGTAGTTCCTGTCTTCAAATATGATTTTTGTTTCCATCTCACTCTCCTCTCCTTTGGGACTTCATTACACACATACTATGCCACTTGAACTTGACCCACAGTTCACTCATACTCTTTGTTTTGTTTTTATTCTGTTACTTCCATATTTCATTCTGGATAGTTTCTATTGACAAATCTTTAGGTTTGCTCATTTTTTCTTCTGCACTGTCCTATTAGCTCCATACAGTATATTTTTTATTTATTTACTTCCAAATACTGTAATTTTTATCCCTAGAAGTTCAAGTGGCTCTTATATATTTTATATCTCTCTACTTAATCTTTTGAATATGTGGAATACAGTTATAATAAATACTTTAATATCCTAGCCTGTTAATTCTAACATCTGTATTAGAATTCTCAGTAAATTTCAATTGATTTTTCTTCTTATTATGGGTCATATTTTCCTGTACCTTTGCATGCTTAGTACTTTTTATTAGATGACAGATATTTTGAATTTAACCTGTTAGATGCTGGGTATTTTTGTATTCCTATAAATATTCTTGAGCTTTATTGTCAGATGCAATTAAGTTACTTCAAAATAGTTTGATCCTTTCAGGTTTTGCATTTAAGTATTCTTAGGTAAGACCAGAGAGCTCAGTCTAGGGCTAATTAATTATTCCACACTACTGAGGCAAGATCCTTCTGTGTACTCCAGCCTATGCCCCATGAATCATGAAATTCCAGTCTGAGTGGTGAGAACAAGCACTATTCATGGCCCTGTTTGAGCATGGGCCCTATTTGGTAGAATTCTTTTGGGTGGTTCTTTCCCCAGTCCCTGGTAGTTTCTTCATACCCAGGTGCTGGTAAATACCCAGCTGAATTCTCAAAGGGGATCTTTTACAGAGCTCTAAAGTTCTCTCTCTATGCCACTCACTTTTTCCCAGTACTTTAGTCTGTTTAGTTGCTTTGGTCAACCCAGACTCTCAGTCCTGTCTCCTTAACTCTAGAATGCCAAGTTCTCCCTCTTTGTTTGGAAACTCCCCCAAGGCAATCAAATGGAACAATTGTAGGGCTCACTTCATTTGTTTCTCAGTTCCCAGGGATCACTATCCTTTGTCGCCTAACATCCAGTGTCTTGATAATCATTCTTTTCTATATTTCACCCATTCTTGATTACATTAGGCTGAAGGATAAATCTGGACCCTCTTACTCTATCTGGACTGAAAACGGAATTCCCATTTAATTTGATTTTAATTTAAATACACACATTTGATTAGTGGCCATCCCCTGAGATATACAGTTAACAATTGCTGTGGTTGCTGTAGTTGATTTTTAAAAATACAAATGTAAACTTGCAACAGGCACTTTTTAAAATTGTATTCTTTAACAGACATTGTATCATAAACATAAGTTAATTTAGTCAACTTCCAGGTCAGCCCTGATATAGGCAGCCTCATATACATTATGTGTTGGAATTATTTAAACTCACATCAGGTAGTTCCTGTCTTCAAACTCTGTGTTATTACATTTTCCTGAATTTAAATAGACACAAAATAAACAATGTTGTCACAATGAATTGTAAGGATGAAAAAACAAAAATCAAGTTTTTCAGTTCTGTCATTTGGAATTTTTGTTTTCAAAATATAAAATAGTAAAATGGCAGACTGAAAGGTGTAATATTTTTGTTTGTTAAATGCAAACAGTAGTTCACACAGGAAGTATTATACCAAATTTGAATAATATCTTTAAAATGAAGTTTCTTTTTTATTAATGTATTTGATTGTTGTTAAACTGTAATATTATTCATTACTGCAACAGAGCTACACATGGGTATAATTTTTTCCTTTTTTATTAAGTACATTAATGTAATTTAAAAATATTTATTTATTTATTTTATCCTTATTTGTACTGCACTATGTATTTTACTTTTTACAGTTTTATTTGTTAGAGGGCATTTTATATATATATATATATATATATATATATATGTGTGTGTGTGTGTGTGTATATGTAAATATATATATATGTGTGTGTGTGTGTGTGTGTGTGTATATATATATATATATATATATATATATATATATATACAGTAGTCTCCCCTTATCTGTGGAAGACATGCTCCAAGAACCCCAGTGGATGTATGAAATGGTAGATTGTACTGAACCCTATATATACGTATGTTTTTTTTCCTATGCATACATACCTATGATAGAGTTTAATTTATAAATTAGGCACAGTAAGTGATTACCAACAATAGCTAATAATAAAATAGAACAATTACAACATTATACTATAATAAAAATTATGTGAATGGCTTTGGCCCATTATTAAGTAAAAAAGCATTACTTGAAGCCCAATACCATTGACAGTTGAGTGACTAACGGGCAGGTAGCATATACAGTGTGGATATGCTGGACAAAGGTTGATCCACATCTTAAGCAAGACTGAGTGGGACAGCACAAGATTTTATCGCACTACTCAGAACAGCATGCAATTTAAAACTTATGAATTGTTCATTTCTGGAATTTTCCATTTAATATTTTGGGACCTCAGTTGACTGTGGGTAACTGAAACCATGGAAGGTGAAACTGTAGATGAGGGGGGAGTGCTGTATAGGAGTTCCAATAAAAGAAAATGTTTACTGTGTACATTTTTTCTGCGTAACTTATTATGCACTTCTTTCTAGATTTTTACTGAAAATAATTTTGTTGTAAAAGGGAGTGTTTAAAAAGTATCTGCTCTATGTGACAAATATAGTAGGCTTGCCATTAGTCAATAGACAGCATTTTTGCAACTCATATTCCATGCAAAGTGCTTTTTTTAACATAGAGTTTCTAAAAAAAAAAAAAATATATATATATATATATATATATATATATATATATAGCCAGTATACATCAGCAAAAAATAAGGTTACTATGAATAGAAAGAAATAAAAATCTCTCTTAAGTTTAAGCATATTGAAAAATGTTCAACCTCACTCACTGGGGAAAAAAATGCAAATAAAACTATACTCTGATAACACTATTATATATTGAATTTGCAAAGATAAAAAAGTTTAATAAGGTATATGTTCTATGGTCAAGAGTATGGAAAACAGGCACTATCATACATTGATGATCAGAATGCAAATTAAAACAACCTTGATAGAGAGAAATTAGGCAATGTCTTTCAAAATTAAAACTATTCATTCCTTTGATTCAGCAATTTCACTCCTATGTAAGGACTGACATATATTTAGCATATGTGGGAAATGATTCGTGTTATATAAAGAGGTTAATTTGAACATTGTTTATAATAACAAAACATTGGAAACAATATAAATGCCCTTACAGGGGCTAGTTACAGGGCTACTGGCTGCAAATTGCACTGGTGTTGGGGGGCAGAGGGTAAAATAAGGGTTCACATATACAATGATGGAAAGACTTACAAAGAACTATTAACTAGTTGGCTCTAAGGTAGAGCCTGGATGGGTTGAATGGATAAGGGAATGAGGATATGTAATTTTTACAGGCATCCTTTTGACCTGTTTATAACAGTTCTGTTTTTTTTTTTTTTTAAATCAATAAAAACTGAGAACAACAACAAAATTTCAGCCATCTTACATTCATTAAAACAAAAACAAGACCAAGAAACTGGGCCAATGATTTTTTTTCATCTCTGAGGCAAAAATAATGGAATCGACCCTAAAACAATATTTCCAGTTTTTAAAAGAGAACAGGGTACAAGAGCCCATCCTACCTGCACACACCATACAAGCATTTCTCCACCATTTCCAACAATAACACAGTGGTCCTAGGAAAAATGAGATATTTATTTTTAAAATAAAAATAAACAACAACAAAAATAACAATAAGCTTTATCAGTTTTTATGTGAATTGGTACAATTCATTACTAGGTATTAGTAGAGAAAGATTCTCTATTATTTTTATCTGAATAGAATGGCTTCTGGTTAAGGAGCTGGTTTTCGCAGTGTTGGGGGCATGGCCTTATATCAGAAGCAGGTATGATACAAGATGGGCAGATCAAAGGAGAGGGGAAAATTGGACCAAAAAAGATTGCTAGGAAAGACCATGATGAGAAGGAACTAAGGACATAGAGGGTCTAAAACTCTTTCGGTGGAAAGGCTTCTCATGTGGTTGTTAACTTTCAGGATATGAGTTTTTATTAACTTCTGAAAGAAAGACAGAATTTTATATTGTTTATTATTTTTGAAACTTTTCCTTTTTCTTTTCTCAAAGTTTTCCAGGGAAATCATGATTATACCAGTTGGTTAATGCTATAATAATATAATCACCACAAAAATCTCAGTGACATAGAACTTAATTAGTACCATAGTAGTCTTCAGGTTAGCTCGGGATCACCTGATCAAAGCTGGGCTCAGCTGGAATGGTTCTTCTTTGCTAGGCAGGCCATGCTCTTCTCAGAGGTATGGCAGAGGCACAAAGACACACCCAGTTGCACAAGTACTTTCCAAGCATCTCTTGTGTCTCATCTTCTGACTTCCTATTGACCAAAGTAAGTCACATAGCCAGGCCTAGACTCTAGAGGTAGAAAAATACACCCTACCCTGAGGCACAGTTTAGGACTGGGATGAAGGGAGGGTAGAAGAATTGTGGCCATATGCAATCTACTACAATCATCATCATATTGATATTTGTGTAGGATCTTAAATGTTTATTTGTGGTTTCCAGTGTATTTTTCATTTCATTTGATCCTCACAAGAGCTCTGTGGGGATATTATTTTTGCTTTCCACATTTTATAGAAGAGGAAACAGAATCAGAAAGGCAAAGTCGCTCACCTAAGATCACACAGTTAGTTTGCAGTATAAGGAGAATTTCTACCTTTTTACAAAAAGCAGTGGAAGGGGAAAGTGGTAGACTTTTCCTAGCTTTGGTTATAGTTGATCATTCTTTTTTCTTTGTTTACAGGTGAACAAAGGTGGAGGACAAAAAAAACACAGGCAGTTGAAGAAACCAGAGGTAAAACATACTGGGTTGAATAGGAGATTGTTTCTTTTTTGTTTACTAATGACCAACTATCTGTCTAAAATGGTATCTAGTCTTGCCTAGAATAGAAAGATAAAGTTCACCTCAAAATAATTGCTACATCATTACAAATACCGAGGAAGGGAGGAAAAAACGCCATATACACAAAAAAGCAGACTCAGCTAAAGAAGTTAAATCACGTTTTATAGATGAATAGGCCGTAGTAGTAATTACAAAAAATGTTTGAACATGTACTCCCAGTGTACGTGAATATATGCATTTAAAAATAAATAAGTAATTTTAAACACAAATAATATTTAAATAATTTTCACCATTAATCTTTAATGGAATAATGTCACTAAACACACTTCATTATTTTTGAAAATTTTCATTTGGTTCTAATGGCATATTAGCTAGAAGATACCTCGCAAAGTGCAACATACACAGTTAAACACATATGGAGAGGTTCATCATTAATGATATTAGGTGTAAATCTGTATTTCAAAGTCTTTTTTTCAAATTAAAGTTTATTGGGGTGACAATGGTTAGTAAAGTTACATAGGTTTCAAATGTTCAGTTCTGTAATACATCATTTATATACACATTGTGTGTTCACCACCCAGAGTCGGTTCTCCTTCCATCACCATATATTTGATCCCCTTTACCCTCATCTACCTCTCCCCTCCCCCTTACCCTCTGGTAACCAGTAAACTATTGTCTATGATAGATGAATGGATAAAGAAGATGTAGCATATACACACAATGGAATACTATTCTGCCATAAGAAAAGATGAAATAGTACCATTTGCGACAACATGGATAGATCTTGAGATTATTATGCTAAGTGAAATAAGTCAGACAGAAAAAGTCGAGAACCGTGTGAATTCACTGATATGTGGGATATAAAACTGAAAGCAACAGAGGAAGAAGACAAGCAAACAAAAATGGAGAGTTGATTTCTTGTGAAGAGATGAAGGTTGAGTGGTTGCGACCACGTTGCTGACCTCGCAGAGCAGGCAGCTTCTTCACGTACAACCCGGGAGTAGAAGATTCAGAATCTAATCTCCTCTCCCTTCCCCCTTCGGGTTACAAATCACTTGAAATATATAAGTTAGTGGAACTTTGGTTGAGTGAGAGTTTTTTGATCTTCAGCTACATTTTTTTGGCTTTCTGAGGAACCTTATCATCAAAGACGATGGCCAGCAATGTTACCAACAAGACAGATCCTCGCTCCATGAACTCCCATGTAGTCATTGGAAATCTCAATACTCTTGTGGTCAAGAAACCTGAGGTGGAGGCAATCTTCTCAAAATATGGCAAAATGGTGGGTTGCTCTGTTCATAAGGGCTTTGCCTTTGTTCAGTATGTTAATGAGAGAAATGCCCGGGCTGCTGTGGCAGGAGAGGATGGCAGAATGATTGCTGGTCAGGTTTTAGATATTAATCTGGCTGCAGAGCCAAAAGTGAACCGAGGAAAAGTAGGTGTGAAACGACCTGCAGCGGAGATATATGTCTCCTCTTTTGACTTGGACTCTGACTTTCAACGGGATTATTAGGACAGGATGTACAGTTACCCAGCACGTGTCCTCCTCCTCCTCCTATTGCTCGGGCTGCAGTGCCCCCCAAACGCCAGCGTGTCTCAGGAAACACCCCACGGAGGGGCAAAAGTGGCTTCAATGCTAAGAGTGGACAGCGAGGATCTTCTTCCAAGTCTGGAAAGTTGAAAGGAGATGACCTTCAGACCATTAAGAAGGAATTGACCCACGTAAAACAAAAAGTGGATTCTCTACTGGAAAGCCCGGAAGAAATTGAAAAGGAACAGAGCAAACAAGGAGTAGAGATGAAGAATGACAAGTCAGAAGAGGAGCAGAGCAGCAGCTCCCTGAAGAAAGATGAGACTGATGTGAAGATGGAGTCTGAGGGGGGTGCAAGTGACTCTGCTGAGGAGGGGGACCTACTGGATGATGATGATAATGAAGATCGGGGGGATGACCCGCTGGAGTTGATCAAGGATGATGAAAAAGAGGCTGAGGACGGCGAGGATGACAGACAGTGCCAATGGCGAGGGTGACTCTTAAGCACACAGTGGGGTTTAGAAATCTTGTTCCATTATTTCTTTACCTAGGTGCTTGTCTAAGATCAAAATTTTCACCAGATCCTCTCCCCTAGTATCTTCAGCACATGCTCACTGTTACCCCATCCTTGCCCTTCCCACGTTCATTCATTCATACTGCCCTGCGCCTAGTCCCATTCTCACTTCCTTTGGCGCTCCCAGTAGTTATGTTAAGTCTTACCGTGTAATTTTTGCTTTTAATTTTGATACCTCTTTATGACTTAACAATAAAAAGGATGTATGGTTTTTATCAACTGTCTCCAAAATAATCTGTTGCTACGCAGGGAGTACAGTTCTTTCCATTCATACATGAGTTCAGTAGTTAGTTGCTTCCCTACCTGCAAAGGCATTCTCATTAGTTGAGTAGCACCTGAGAGCAGCTTTGTGTTAGAGGCATGTGTGTTATACCCCACATGAGCTGTGCTGTGTGGGGCTGTTCAACACAAATGTAACAATGTATTTTTGTGAACGAGAGTTGGCATGTCAAATGCATCCTCTAGGAAAATAATTAGTGTAGTAGTCTTAAGATTTGTTTTCTAAAGTTGATACTGTGGGTTACTTTTGTGAACAGCCTGATGTTTGGGACCTTTTTTCTCAAAATAAACACGTCCTTATTAAACCAGGGGGGGAAAAATGGATAGTCAAATAGTCTTTTTAATACTACTGATTGGGGCACAGGGCTGGCTTCCTCTCATATCTGATCAGTATTTCATTGTTTTTAAGCCCATGATGTGGCTGATGAACAGCTTCTATTGGGGTTAGAAGTGTAGACTGTCATTTTCTTATTCATTGGCATTGCATTTTGGCATTATTTCCCATCCAGCATTAATTTCACTATACAAATCCCTAAACCACTTGTCCACTTGTGAAGGTTACATTAGCTAAAACTAGATCATATAATCCATAATGTTCCTTGACCAGGCACATGCATTTGATCCTTTATTCTAAAACAAAACCCTCTCTTGACCCCATAACCCCCTCTAATTATCACCCCATTTCTCTGTGCCCCTTTACATCTAAACTCTCAAAAATTTCCTATGCTCAATTTCTCTTTTTCCATTCTCTCTTGAACCCAGCCAGGCTTGAGTTCCCACCATTCCACCAAAATTACATTTGTCAAGGTCATCATCTTACTGGAGAAGCATTAGACACAGCTGCTGATCGCTCCTTCCTTTTCTTTGCCCATGCCACTGTTTCTGGTTTTTTGTCTTGTACTTCACTGGCCACATCTTCTCATCTGCTTTACTAATTCTTCAACATCTGCCCAAATTCTAAATGTTGGAGGGTTCACACCCTCCAAGCGCTTTATATTTCATTCAGAGAAGCCAAAGGTTTTACAATCGTCTAAGAAGTCCGCCATGATCGATCGCCTGCCCCTCCAATACTCAAACCTCATCTCCTATTCCCTCCAGCCACTCACTCCCCTCCAGCCACACCAGTCCCTCAGACCAAAAGCTTACCACACATAAGCGTCTGCAGCCAGCTTTTTCCCGGGCTGTTTCCTCTGACCATGACACTTCACCTCTAGATATCTGCATGGCCTGCTCACTCCCCTTCAGGTTACTGCTCCAAAGTAAACTTCTTCCCAAAGTCTTTCTTCCCTGACAGCCCTATACAAAATAGCAATCCTTCCCCCTCTCTCCACAATCTCTGTCTCTCTCACCCTGCATAGTGTTTGTCACCTTATGTCATAGTATGTATTTATTTTTTTATTCATTTTTTTCTATCTTCTCCTATTAGAAATGTAAGCTCTATGACTTTCTGCTATTCACAGTTGTATCCCCAGGAGATAGAACAGTGCCTTACACATAGTAGGCTGTCAATAAATATTGAATGAATATGCTGTGAGCGCAGGCCCAAGTGCCAACCCATGTTTAAATATTAGTAAAGATTACTTTCTTTTTACATTTTCAATAAAACATATAAATTAATATAATTTATATTATTTTACCCACTGAGTTACCTTTACACTCCCAGAGTATATGTAACCCACTTTGAAAATTATTGGCCAACAAGAATGGTTTTTAGTCTATGAGGAGAATAAGAATCCTTACGGAGCTTGTTTAAAGTAGAATCCAAGTTCTTCTCTCAGAGATTCTAATGCAGAGGTTTGTTATTTGGGTCCAAGAATCTGCATTTATAAGATGATGCACCTCAGGTGATTTTGATGCAGATGGTCTAGAGCCATAATTGGGACTATCCGATTCACGTATTGGTAGTCTCCTTTTTCAGTGTCTAACTCCAGGCTCAAGAAAAATGGAAAAAAATGTCTATAGTATGCCTCAATCAGCTCACACACAGAATGATTTTGGTCTCATGCTCCCTAGCCAAGTTGTTCTCAAGGCTTTGGATTACGAAAACTACATCTAGATATCTAGTCTATATCAGTCAGTATTGGCTAGGTGATGCAGCAATAAAAACCAATCCCAAACTCTCAAAACTACAACAAAAGTTAATTTTTGCTCATGCAAAGTCCACTATGAGACTGGGTGACTCTCAAGGGAAACTGTCCTCCATGTGTTGGCCCAGCATCCTAGGCTGCTTTGATTCTATGGTATCTCTGCAACATATGTTTCAGTGGATGCCAGAAGCTCACCCAACCAGGGTGGGGAACAGCACTGGAAAAGTCATAAATCAAAACCTTGCCAGGTCAGTAACTGAGAGAAACTCAGGTGTCTCTCACACCACTGTTTGCTAGTTCCCAAGACTGCTGCTGCGGTGGTTGTTGTTGTTGTTGTTGTTGTTGGAAGTTAGGAAGCCTTCTGATACTGCAAACTGCAAGCTGCATACAAGTTCCCAAAGATATTAGAATGATGACAATTCACCAACAAAAGAAGTCTCTACTGTCCATCGAGGCAAGTTCTGATCTCTTACTCTGAAACAATCCATCCTGAAAAACAGTCCTGAAACAGCAAATCTTCTGAATAGCAATCTCCTGATACAGCAATCAATCAATCAATCCCCCTGAGGTCTGTTTTATATATCTTTTTAGATGCACCCCAGAGCCAAGTTTTTGTATTCCTGCCTCCCCCTCTGGGAATGGCCAGTTCGGGGAGGGTCCGGCAGTTACTGATATGAATGCTGCCCATCTGGCTGAAGGGCCAATTCATCCAGATAAGCAACATCTACTGTTCTCGCTTGGGACCATCAGCCCAAGGTCTTCCAAAGCCTGGCAACGTGCCTGTCACATCATCCTGATATAACTTAGCTACTTCTTCACTTCGTCTGCTGATGTGGGTGAAACAGACAGAACAAAGAGGGAATTCTCTCAACCCCTGATCAAGAATTTCTTTAACCCTAAGCTCACCGTCACCTTACAGCACAGACAGGACAACAAACATCATCTCATATCTCCCTTGCTCGGGAGAATGAGACCAAAGGGGGAATTTACTCAATCCCTGATCATAGCACAGAAATTACCTCACATACAGGAACAGACAAAAGGTAATAGACAAAAGTTCACATCAACCAATGAAGGCAAATTTTCCTCAACATCTACCCTACACCATGGCAAGTTACTACTATGTCCAACCTCAAGAAGGAAATGTTCTCATTTGCCTGGAAGCAGAGTAAAATAAGATTTTCATAAATAGTACTCCTATTTACAGCAAAGATAAGCATTAAAAAATACTTAGATCTACCACCCCACCTTATACCATCAACTACACACATAATAGTGGTTATTATTTTAGTTTATGTTATTGTGGAAGGGAAGGAATTGACAAAGTTAAATCAGTGACGACTTAAATAATTTTGCTTCTCATTAATCTTAATAGCTTCTCCATACAGTGGAAAGATGCATGTACATAAGTGCATGAAGCATAGTTTATTTCTGTCTTCAGGCAAAGACTGGTATACAAACGCATTTGCAAACCCTTTTAATAACAGCCTCAAAGCTCATCAGCTCACTGATCTAGACACTGAGGACCCATAGACACGTGTGACGTGCCCAGTCCCTCTCGCGTTAAAGCCTATTGTCATCATATTTCACACAGTGTAAAAATAAACCTTCATTTTACTGGCCATAGCAAGTGTCCCCCAATAATTTCTATCTCTCTTTTGATTATTATCAGCAGCCACCGTGTTGGTGTTAGTTATTACCATCGACTTGAAGTTTAAAATGATAATATTATCATAAAATTATTCCAATTTACAATAAGAAATTGTAGGAATAGGAAACTGATTAATTTCTAAAGCAATCTTCTCCACAATGCTTTGATTACATCTTTTCCTATCACCTCCTCAACCTTGTTTCAACAGTTTCGCTCCCTGTCTCTTAAAGTTTCAATCTTTCCCATTCTTCTAGATTCCTGACTTTTGCCTATAATCATGATGACATCTCTTCTATCCTAACAACAAAAATCTCTCTTTACTCTGTGATCCTTTATGCCACAATCCCAACCCTTTTTTCTCCTTCAAAGCCTAACACTTAATCCTTTCTCTTTCATTTTCTCAATGAAAACATAACATTGTTTTTCATTTAATTATTTTTTTATCAAATTAAGTCATGTATATAGGTTACAAAGGCAAATAATACCATAAGGCTTAAAACCATAATGATATTGAAAATGATTAACAATTGGTTGGGCATGAATACTGACCAGTCAGATAAGATCATCAACCAATTATCCTTGCTTATAACATAAAACACCCCGATCACATCCCTCCTCACCCCTGGTTCTCTCTGTCCAGTGACAACCATTTTCAAATCTTTGCTGTTTCTTTTACTATTTACATCAGATTCCTTAATAACATGTTCATACAACCATTTCTTTTAACCAATCCCTTGTTGCTTAGCCACTCCATCTTCTTCAGAGGTGATAGGTGTCCCAATTCCTAAGCTTTTCTGGGAGTTCTGTGGGGTGAATTTGCCTTACTCTTATGGCCTTCCCGCATTATGCTTGGGTTTCAGTTCCTTCTGGTCTGATAAATTCCTACCACCAGCCATTCTGCTTTCCAGCTTCCAACATTTTGATAACATCTGGAGTCTCGAGTCCTCTCCCCACTCTCTTTGGCCTCATGGGTTATGTCTTTTTTAAAAAATTATTTTACTCTCATTTTATTGGTGCTTGCAGCGAAACCAGAGATTGCTTTTTTTTCCAAGCCTGTGTTGAGTCTTCCATGTCTAAGCGCAAGACCAATGAATGAAAAGGGTTAACCTATACTCTGTTTCCATTTCTTCCCTTCCATTCTGGCCTCAACTCACCAATGTCTGCTTTCTGCCTCTAACACTCAGCTAAAACTACTTCTTCAAAGGATTCTGATGAACTTTGCTCATCAAATTCAGTGGCCTTTTTTCAGTCTTCATATTCTGAAGCTTTCTGCAGCATAATACACACTAAGCAAGGGAAGCGAAGTCTCTTTTGCTTGTTCTGTATCTTCAGCTCCTTAAATGTAAATTTTCCTACATGTTCTGTCTTTGCTGGGGTTCTTTTTGTTGTTTTTTTTGTTTTTTGTTTTTTTCACCATTCATTCATGAATACCAGGGCCACCATGTCCCTGAAGCAAGTCTGAGCTGGGAGGGAAGGAGAAGCTTTCAACTAAAATGAAGATTTGAGTTTCAATGATTATACAGGGCAGGACATTGTAATTGTTATATGACTGTTTCTGGGACTAAAAGTCCTTTAATTTTTTTTTGTTTTTGCCCCAATCTAAGAGGGATTGAAAAGCTATGACACTTGCCCAAGTTTCTATCCAAAGATCATGGGAAAATGAGATCTCAGAAAGGATTTAAGGGGATAAAGGAAGGGAAGAATCAAGTTGTTTTATCCTTGCACCCAACTGAAATATCGCTCTTTCAATATAAGGGTGATAGATAAAAGGGTGACAGTCTCTGCTGTCAGGGTACTTACAGTCTTGTCAGTAGAAAATACAGAAGATAAGTAATTACAAAATTTCAAATTTAGTAAGTGGTACATGAAACCATGAAAGGTATGTAACTGGTAGATTTCATTCTAGATCAGTGTGTCAAAAGCCATTGTAGTGAATGACCAATTTGTCCAATTTTCTTGCTTCTATGCCTATTTAATAAAATTTATTGAAAAGTACATTGGATAGAATGACTTTCACCACTTTTGCAAATTTTTGCATGGCTTTAACTGACTGGTTTTTATTTGTCTTCATAATAGCACTTAAAGATTGTTCAGTTTGTTTCTGCCCCAGCTGTTACTGCAGCTGGAGGGCACTAAGAAGACAGGTGGGTTCTCATTGCTGGGTGTTGGGGAGACTAGAGGACAGAATGCCTATCCTCCAGAGGGGGTCACTACTGTGTTTCCCCGAAAATAAGACCCAGCCAGACCATCAGCTCTAATGCATCTTTTGAAGCAAAAATTAATATAAGACCCAGTATTATATTATATTATATTATATTATATTATATTATATTATATTATATTATATTATATTATATTATATTATAGGCCCAGTCTTATAGTAAGACCAGGTCTTATATTAATTTTTGCTCCAAAGATGCATTAGAGCTGATGGTCCGGCTAGGTCTTGTTTTCGAGGAAACCCCGTAGAATACACAGAGAGCGCTGCCTTTCCACAACAGACTTTTGACCCAATTGGCCTGTTCCCAGCCCACATCGTATTTCTCTGGATCCCTACAGATCTACTTGGCCTCCTTTCTGTCTGATCCAGTCTCCAGAAAGATCTTCCTCAAATGCAAAATTGCTTCCCTGCTCACAGTCCCTCAGCGGCTCCCTCTGGTCCTGCTCCCTTATCCCCACCAGGTCTCACTCTATTCTCCAGGCTCAAGCCTGCCGTTCTCTTTCTCACCACAGTCCTGTCTGGAGTGCCTACCCACCACCCTCAGGGCCCTCAGAACTCAGCCAGACATCAGCTGTTCCTGGAAATGTTCCCATGTGTCCTAGTCAGTGAGGGCCCAGAACACTGTCCTACCGGCACGCTGGCCCTAAGTGTCAGAGAAGCGTCAGTCAGGCTTGCCTGTCTCCTTTCAGCTCAGTGTGCGCATCAGGACTGGGGCTTTGACTCCTCTGGTCCTGGCCAAGGCCACTGCCTGGCACACAGTGATGCTTCCCAACTCATGGATTGAATTAATTGATAAATAAGCTAATGATCTGTCTTCCAAGCTTCACATTTCCCTTTCCCACATAACATCTCCAAATGCACGGCCTTCAGGAACCTCAGACTCAGCAGGTCCCAAATCAAATTCATAATGCCCTGCTCTACCTTAGTATCTATTTTGATTAATGGCATTATACTTTATACATCCTTACTATCATTCAACCTCAAAGCCTAGGTCCCACCCTCAACTCCTACATGGAATGAATTGTCCAATCCTATTGCTTTTACGTGCTCAAATGTCTTTCCAAACCATTCTCATGCTCCACCCCTGCCGCTCTTCCTCCCCAGGTGCCTGACCAATGGCCACCCCATTTGAAGCACACATACCCCCTGCATGCCCATCAGTTGGGATGGCTCATAGTCCCTAAGCACATCTGCACCATCCCTCCTGCATTTTGTTAGCAGCAGCCCTGTGCTAGCACCTGTCCTGCCTCCCCTTGCTCAGATGCTTCCACCTCCATGAGGCCTTTTTCTATCCCCCTCGAAAGATTTATTCTCTCCCACTCAGGACCTCAAAGAGCACCGTGTCATATTTGTACTACTGTTACGTCACTTACCACAGTCTGCCTTGTACCCCAGTTATCGTGTGCATTTCTATCGTATCGCCTAGATACCAAGCCCTTAGACAACACAGCCCGTGTCATGGCCATCTTAGCAGGATTGTACACACAGGAGGATTTTAACAAATAGTTTTGCAATTATTCATAGAATTAATCATTTTTAATCATTAAGTCACTCCATGAGACTCTATTTAGCACCAAATCTGTTACTCTTCAATGTGACTCATGAGACTCACTGACTTCTTCAAAGGCAGAATTTTATGCTGGCTTTGAATAATAATAGCTCCCACTGATTTCATGCCTAGTACCTGCCAAGCATATTAAGACTCATCTTTGCAATAACCTTGCAAAAGAGAATATGGTATCCCCATTTTACAAATGCGGAAACAAATGTTCATGAGGATAAGTAACCTGCCCAAGACCATACGCATATAACTGTCAGTGTATACACTGAGACTCGGTGCCAGGTTAATCCAATTCTAAAAACAACCAGACCACATCCCGCTCATCTGTACCATGGGTTAGGTGAGCCTGTCTTGTTCCTTTCCATCACTTATTCATCTTCAAAAAGATCTTAGCTTTTTGCTAAGTTAATATTTATTTTGTGTTTTATAGGTCCCTTTGTCATCAGACGTGCCTCACGAGGATCTGGTGGACGAAAAGTGCTTAACTGAAAAATACACACATCTCTCCTGCCATAAGGTCTTCTGCCAACCATGGCAGAAATGCATCGATGGGACTTGCATTTGTAAACTCCCTTATCAGTGCCCAAAGAATGGCACTGCCGTGTGTTCAACTAACGGGAAAAGCTACTTGACTTACTGTCAGCAAAAGAGTTTAGAATGTCTTCGTCCAGAGGCAAAGTTTTTACATAATGGAACATGTATACCTGGAGGTACGAAAAGCCTAGTTTATGACATAAGAAGGAAATTGTCTGCCATACTTCCTATTAGAAAATACTTTTCCCATAAAATGTCATGATGACAACTCAAAATCCTTCTCTAGATTCTCAGTAGTAATTGGGATGATAACTAAAAACATCAGGAGTCACCAGAATGTAGTCAGACCATGGGTCCAGGGCCCAAGGACCTGAGGCCAGTCCTCCCCTCCATGCTCACGCCATGCTTTGTCACTCAGCTTTTCAAAATTGTCCCCACCCTAACTTCTATTTAGCTAAAGGGTCATTGAGTTTGTTCAGAACCCAGTGAAAAAGTCTTTACATGAAATTGGTACTGATATGGAGCCTCTCTCTGGACCTCTAACCTCAATAATTTCTTCCAGCATTCATGCAACCAGCCTCGACCCCTCTCCCTAGCCTCGACCCCACTGGCCCTGATCTAAGGGGAGCTCAGGCCACTGCTGACCTAGGACGTACTCCAACCTAGCAAACTTGGCACATCAGATCTGAGACCTTGTCTACACTCCATCCATATGCGTAATGTAGTGAGGAGGCTGGGAAGCTAACATGTGGATCAGCGGAGTGGTTCTCACTGTCAGTCAGATTTCGTTGCAAGCCCCTCCAAGCACCACCTTGGTTATGGACCTCTCTGGGCCCCAGTTTCCACATCTATAAGATATGAGTAACAGTAACTCTTAACTCATTAAGTCTCTTGTGGAAATGAAATAAAATGATATACGTAAAGCCCTTCACACAGTTTTGTGCTTGTGAAATTTTAGCTAGGACAGCAAGCCTCCAGTTTGTTGTCTTCCGATATCCATTATCACAGGCTCTCAATGAATTTACAGAGGATAGCTTAAAATATTCTTTTTAAAGACACCATGATATACACCAGCTCACAGTAGCCTGAATATGTGTGTGATGCTGAGTTAAGATGCTGAGGTACTGTGGAAAAGGAGAAAGAAAGCTCCCTATTTGAGCTCATCTCTATTACCTGCTGCAGAGGAGGAAAAGCAATAGTGAAGATGATTTTTGTCAGTGTCAGACTTTTGTTCTCTTGAAACTTAAATGCCTTAATATATGATAATACACAAACACTTCTTACATTTTCATTATTTGTTTGGCTTGGCTTTAGAGTGAGATTGATAGAGCAGGCTCCGATTCCCGACTTCACCACTTGAGCGAGTAACTTGACCTCCTTTATAAAAATGGAGGAAGTTAGGTTCCATGTGTGTAAAAATGGGGATAAATATTGGCCTCGTCTTCATAAGGTTGGTGCAAAGATTTTATGATATTCTGTATAACTAGGTGGCACAGCCACTGACACATAATAAGCCCTCACAAAATAATTGCTTACCGTTACTCTGCATGGTGTTTCAAGCTAATCTGAAATTATGTATTTTATTATTTTAAAGGCTTTTAATCAAGAAAAGGAAAGTGAATGCCTAAATATTGCTCATTCTTTTGGTTTTATTTTAGGACATTTTAATGTTTCCTTGAAGTATGGAAATAGAGAATCAGAGGGAATTGTTCAAGTAAAACTTGTAGACCAAGATAAGAAAATGTTCATATGTAAAAGCAGCTGGAGCATCACACAGGCCAATGTGGCCTGCCGTGACCTCGGATTTCAACAGTGAGTGCCTGTGTAGGGGGGTTTTCCCATGATTGATTTTATTGTGTCAACTATTTGTTTTTTGATTACCTAATCTTTCTGTGCCTCCATTTCCTTATAGGTAACCTGAGAATATTAACTGCCTGCCTCATAGCATTGTTACGAGGATTAAATGTACTCATTGACTAGTGCTTAGAACACTGCTGAGCACAGAGCAGCCAAGTTTGTTCAAGTACCTGGATACAAATTCTTTGCTGATTAGAACTGCAAATACTGTCTCTTTCTATTCATCTATAATTATGTCCACTTTTTCATAACTAATATTATTTATGTATGCCTTTTCATTTTTTCTTGATCAACTTTGCATGGATTTGTCTATTTGATTAGTGTTTTTGATTTTTATATTTGTAAATTATCTCTTGCTTCCTTATTTTCAATTTCATTAACCTTTGATGTTATCTTTGGCTCTCTCCCTTCTTTTCTCTATTGTATTTTTTCTAATTCTTTGAGGTAAATGATAAACTCTCTCAGTCTTTGATCTTTCAGTATTTTGCCCTTATCATATTTTGCATAAGCTCATGGACAGACTTTTCTGATTTGAGCCAGTAGGTATTTCCCTTACCTCCTTAAGAGCTCATTGTGGGCTTTTATTATATCTTATCTCATATTTTTGGATAGTTTTAGGTTGAGAGGTTTTTCAGATGATTCACCTGTCAGATTTCCTGAAATGGTTCTCATTTGTTCTTATATTTTGATGCTGTTTGGCACAGTTTCATGACTACTATGTCCTCAATATGGATCTGAAATAATTAAAAATACCCTCCTTGTTCTCGTTAATTGTTCTCTTTTTGCCTTTTATCCTAATTTAGCTGAGATTTATATTTCCATTACTGCTTTATTTTTGTTTACATTTACCTGATGTACCCATATCTTTGCTCAACTTTATATTTTTAATCCACTTTTCTCATTTGGTTCTAAAGAGAAGCAGGGAGCAAGTAAATGTCCTGGCAGAATAGCTCATGGTAACTCATCACATCTAGGATATTGGGTCATTGATGTAGCCTCTTGCCCACACAAATTAAGAAGTCCAAGCAATGGTGTACAGATGCCAAATTATCACCTTACTACTGTCAAGGATTAATTAGGGATGTCGCTAAATGTAAAAGCAAAATGGACCTCCTGGAATTTAACCAACTTAATCTCCCAAATCCTAAGCAACAATGGGGCCAACCTGGTAAGGCTTACAGCATGGGGCAGGCGGAAAGATCCCCCCCCCACATACACACACACACCTCTCCTCCTCTCCAAAAATAATCCACTCTCTTTCCTGGAAAGAAGAGGAATTAAAAATGGAGAGAGGCCAAGAATGACACATGTCAAGTTGGAAGGAAACATCAGGAGAGGAAGAAAAAGCAATCCTCCCTAACAAGAAACAGAGGAGAGGAAACCAATATTTGATAAGTGCTTCCCTTGTTTAGAACTTTGGCTAGTCAGTTTAAATTGACTGTGAATTTTTACAAACCTTGGTGAGATAGTTATATTCCCTTTTTACAGGTAAGGATATTAAGACTCAGAGAATCAAGCATCTTGCCCTATCTAATAAGAGGAAATTAACTCTATTCCCTTACCTCTACAGTGAGGTTACAAATGCAAAGTACTAATTATTCTACTCTAATGCTTCATTTATTCTGTTTGCAGAGGTGCTCAAGATACTCAAGGAAGGTTTCATTTACCTGAAGATTTCCATACAAATTCTACTGATTTCCATATAAATACCACTGAATGTCTGCATGTGCAGTGTCGAGGCTCAGAGACCACTTTGGCTGAATGTACTTTTTCTAAGAGAATAAATGAAAATTACCAGGGTTTAGCGAGTGTAGTGTGTTACACACAGAATGCAGGTTTGTAGAGTACTTGCCTGATGTTTTCCCTTCCTTCAAGTTTGTTTACTTCACACTAAGTCTGTAGTAAACAAACAAATAATGGATACCCACTTGCCAGTCACAGAGGCAAAATCATGTATTGAGGTTTAGAGCCTAAATTAGTGTTCTTCCCCAATTATACCTCTTTGCCATTCAAAAATTAACTCTATCTAGCTTCCTATATGGGAAGCAAAGTTGCTTCACTACTCTTTGCTTTCTTGAACATCTGGATTAATGTTACTATGGCAAACACAAGTCAATCAAACATCAGAAGAAACCTCAGTATCTCCTTTGAGACGTCCAGCCTATATATACATTGCTTTAAAATATTTAAGCGACCACATGGATGCCTCAGTTTCCATTGGAACATTTTAGCCATATATATGGTGTTAAACGTCAAAGCCGTTTATGGTGCTAACAAATGTGCCATCAAAATGTAAACGACACTGCCCAAGTAAATCTTGGTGTGGGGGTGGGGATTAACCTGTCAGCAGGGGAGGAATGGATGAGCTGACAGTGTTTGCCAGTGTCAGCAGGGGCGCCTGATTCCTGAGCCCCCTCCCCCAATCCCAGCAAGTACAGACCTCCACAAATACATACATTTTCAGAAATAAAGAAAGGGCCTCCATAAGCCAGTTTGGACATTTTTTTCCCCTTATGAACCTTAGATACTACGTTGATGCTACCCATGCATTTTCTATCCATTTTTATTTTATGCCCGACTTTATCTTAATGTCCCCATTATGCCAAAAATGTGATTAAAATGTCACCCACAACTCCATAAATTTCACAAAGATAATTCCTACTTTACAGTTTCTCCAACAAAGGACTCCTTTCAGTGTGTGAATGGAAAATACATTCCTCAGAGGAGGGCCTGCGATGGTGTCAATGATTGTGGAGACCAGAGTGATGAGCTGTGCTGTAAAGGTAGACAGAAACCCAGCCTTGAAATCCCCCATGCATTTGCTGACTATAACAGTGGAAACAACTTTACCATTGACTTTAAGATTCCATCTCATTCAGTTTTAAGAAAGAAACAAAAACAAAAACCCTCTTCTATTTATGTTTGCATAGGGTGCCAAGCCGAGAGTTTCCTTTGTAAATCTGGCGTTTGTATTCCAAACCAGTATAAGTGCAATGGTGAGGTGGACTGCATTACAGGAGACGACGAAATTGGCTGTGAAGGTAATTTCATTTTGTGATTACTTTTTCTCATTCGATCCAGGGGCTCTGAAACTTTGTTTAGGCAAATTGTGATTGTCAGTGACCATAGGAGGGTCAAGCAGTAAGAGTACTATTGAGTGGGCATTTGAAGAACTATAAAATGTTCTTCTCTTGTATCTTTATTTATTAAATATTTCTTTTGTTTTTCAGAACTCTTTATTAGAAAAGTTCCCACATAACAGAAATAGATATGTACTCATCTCCCAGCTTCAACAATCATTAATATTTTGCCAGTCTTGTTCGACATGTTTATTGTTTGAGTATTTTAAAGCAAATTTCAGATATCACATAACTTTACCTATATATATATATCTCTAAAGATAACACTTTATATATACAACTATCATCTCATTAGTACACCTAAAAATAATAATTCCATAATAACAGCCCATGGTCACATTTTCCCAATGGTCTCAAAAATGTCTTTTTAGAATTAATGTTTCTGAATTAGGATCCAAAAGAATCTAACATTGTGTTCGGTTATTAAGTTTTTGAAGTCTTTTATTCTTTAAGAGTTACCTACCCATTCACCCCCAATTTTTTTATTTTATTTTATTTTATTTACATGCCATTGATTTTTCTAGAGAAACTGGGTCATTTGCCTACAGGACGTTACTTATTCTGGATTAGGTGTAAAGTTCAATGTTTCAGGCAAGAATTCTTGATGGGTGGTGCTGTGTAATTCCTATTACATATAATGTCTTGTCTGATTATCCCACTTCTAGTGATGCTAAGATGGATCACAGATCAGCTTGATAATTCCTTTAAAACAGTTACCCCACAACCTTTCACCTTAATGGTTTTTAGCAGACTTAGTGGTTGTGTTGCTTAGATCCAATTTATCAATAGGGACTATAAAGTGGCCATTTCTATTCAACATTCTTTCTACAGTTATTAAATTTTATAGAGTTTTTCCTTCATCAACTATTGTGTTTCCATGAAATACAGTTCATAACAGAAAGGCAGAATCATGTTTAATTCTTTCCATTTACATACCTAGTTTCAAAGCAATGAGTTGATGGTCTTTGCTTTCTGGTGCTCATTGAAAAACCTCCAATGTGAAAAATATTTACTAGGTACCTACTCTGTGCCACACAAATTGACTTCGTGCTCCCATCGATGTTTCTAGAGGAAAAATAATTCTCTAAATTGTTATATTCATTCATTTACTCAACTAATATTGATTAAGTTCTTCCTAAATGATGTGTGCCAGGCCCTGTTCTGGGCTCTGGGGTTACAATAGTTAATAACATTTAAAAAGTCCCTGTCCCTTCATAGATCTTACATTCTAGTAAAAAAAAATATCTAGTAAAAAAAAGCACGAAGAAGAAAAATAAAGCAAGGAAGCCAGATCTAAAATGTCAAGGGTGAGTTCTAAAATTTTAGATAAGGTGGCCTGGGAAGACTCACTCACTGAGGTTACTTTTAGATAAAGAGCTGAAGCAAATGATGGAGCCAGCCGTGCAGATATCTGTGAAGAGCGTTCTGGGCAGAGGCAATAACCAGTGCCATATTCCTAACACAGGAACATTCTAGTATGTTGAAGGAACAAGCAGTCAGGAGGCTAGTGTGGCAGATGTTGCAGGTGGTGGCAGTGAGAGATTAGACAAACAGTAGGAGAGGCCAGAGAGTGGGTGGGTGGGGGAGATCAGGCCTGTTAGTGAGTGAAGTGGGGACTTCGAGGAGCGACACGATCTGACTTACATTTAAATCAAGATACCCTGGCAGCTGGGTGGGAAAGAGTCTGTACAAGAGTCCAGGGAGATGCAAGGAGACAGGTGAGGAAGCCACTGCAATAATCCAGGGAAGAGACAATAGTGACTAGGAAAAGTGGGCGGGAATGGAAGAGATGAGAAGCAGTGAGATTCTGGGTCAATTATGAAGCTAGAGCCAAAAAGATGTGCTGATAGATTGTATGGGGGTGTGAGAACAAATGCGCAGTCAGGGATGAGTCCAGGGGTGTTGGCCTGAGAATTGAAAGGATGGAGCTGCTTTCAACAAAGATGGGGAAAGCTGCACGAGGAGTGCATAGATCCACCTCACGCATAGGACTTATCCAGCGGTGTGCTGGTAAATGTTTAACAACTGGCTTTGAGAGGAGAGGGAAGCCCTGATGTGCAGCCTTTGCTAATTTCTGCGGTGTAAATACTCCCACCATGGGGGATTTCATACCATCGACATGATGTCACAGAACACAAGCTGGGAAGGGACACAACAGCCTCTCCTGTAGTGCTGGAGTCCATGTCAGGACACCACTGAATTACTGTAAACTGTTTATTGTAATTTTTTGTACTTCTCTTATCTTCCGTTCTCAACAGTAAACACCTTGAAAACAGAATCTATCTCATTATTTTTGTATTCCAAACGTCCTAGGTAAAGCACCTTACACATAAGCATAAAATAAATGTTGAAGATACGTATGGATAAATGAATTCATATTAATTCTATTTTGGTAGGACAAGTACTTGACTTCACTAAATTTTGTTTAATTTTCCATTGATATCACTTCTTAAATTAAAAAAATGCACTTTTTAGGATTTTAAATCATATCATTTCTTTTGAAGGGTATATAAGCAAGTGAGCAAAATGCTGTTATGTTCATTAAATGTAGTTAAACCCTTTGTAAAGAGAGGGGAGAAATTTCAAAAAAGTTTTCAGGGAGGAGGACAGTAAACCATGGCTTTGCCAGTGAAGCTTGACAGTCCCGCACTCCCCTGCAGTTTTACTGTGATATAATTGACCTATGGCACTGTATAAATTTAAGGTGTACAGCATAGTGACTTGACACATATATTGTGAAATGATTACATGAAGTTCAATTAACATCTATCACTTCATATAGTTATAAAAAGTTTCTTTTTCCTTGTGATGAGAACTTTGAGGATTTCCTCTCTTAGCAACTTTCAAATATGCTACACAGCAGTGTTAACTTTAGTCACCACGCCGTACAGTGCATCCCAGTACATAACTATCTTGTACACTCTGACCACCTTCACCTAATTCTCTCTACCCATCCCCTGCCTCTGGTAACCACAAACTGGATCTCGATGTCTATGAGTTTGGATTTTTTAGATTCCACATATGAGATCATACGGTATTCATCTTTTTCCTGAAGCGCTATAGTTTGATTTCACTTCTTCAGTAAAATAATATTTTGGGTTTCTTCTCCTCCTCCTCTTCCTCTTCCTTCCCTACTCCCTCCCTCTCCTCCTTCTCCTCCAGATTCAAAATGCTAAAGACTAAGATCAAAGAACACAATTTATTAGTTCATTAAAAAAAATCCTACTGCAAAGGAGTAACTACAACATAAAGCTTACTTTTCTTATCAAGTTTTTGAATCTCTATCAAAAATTCATTTAGCCAACTGTCCTTGTTACTTTAGTTTACCGTTCTATTTCTGTAATGGGTCTAATTTTCCCCCTCTAACAAAGAGCAAGTGAGAGCAGAGATGTAAAAATAAATATACCGTGTTTCCCCCAAATAAGACCCAGCTGGACAATCAGCTCTAATGCGTCTTTTGGAGCAAAAATTAATATAAGACCCGGTCATATATTATAGTAAAGTAAGACTGGGTCTCATATTAATTTTTGCTCCAAAAGACGCATTAGAGCTGATTGTCCAGCTATGTCTTATTTTTGGGGAAACATGGTATATATATTCATTGATCTTTCCTTTCCATGGACAGATCAAAATCACTAAACCAAGGGAGGCTTGAAGTATATCTTGATGTCATTTATCCTTCATAAGCCCACCTTTTATTAATATACGTTAAAGGGTTATACATTTTGTATAACTGTACAGTAAGTTCGCTGTTGAGCATATGTTCAAATACATCTAAAATACAAGTCTCCTTTTAAAACAGAAGTTAAAATGATTTCTTTGCTGTGGTGAAACTGGTATGTGTTCAAACGAAAGATGAAACATTTGTTATGCAGTATTAAAAATCAAAGGAAGATGGCATAGTGTGGATCCCTTTTATCTTTTTGTAAATATTAATTTAAGCTGTTATACTAGGTCTGTGATATTAATGATTTGTGTATATTTTATGCAAGTGAAAATTATCTCTGCTACAGTGAGGTTTTTGTTTTGTTTTTAGGAGCTGGACAACATAAAATTAAAGGTAAGTGTATTTCTATAATAGAAAATTTATATTGCAGAATTGAAAACAATAATAAGGTATTATAACTTTTATGATATATGTACAGTATATTGATATAGCGTGCATTTTTCTCAAATAAAAATTATCCTTTGCTGTGGTAAATTTTTGTTTTCTATTTTTTCAGGCCTTTTACGTACGGCTCAAGGTAAAAATTTTATTAAATTCTTGGGATATTACAGACTTGAAACAAAACAAAGGTACTGCTGTCTTCTTATATTTTAATGTAACTATTTACTGAGGAGCATATGACCACGTGTTCCCAATAACCCAGCTTTACCGTTAGTTTAGGCACAGAGGCCTTTTTCCATTGTGATAAACTTTGATTCTCATTCTCACCCTCCCACACAGTCTGCTAACCAAAACTACACAACGTGGAGCACCCCTACTCATTCCACCTTTGCCAAATACACTTCTTCTCTTCCTTCACTTTTCCCTCAAAATCGAGGCAGCTCCTGACCAAACTGCTGCCAGAGGAAAGACACCTCTTTGCATGATAGGTATTTACTCATTTACTTTTGTAAGCCAGATGTTTCCAAATCTGGCTTTTTAGGATCACTCTTTTATTATTCATATAAAATGACTACCAGAAGGGGCCGAACCGGTGGCTCAGGCGGTTGGAGCTCCGTGCTCCTAACTCTGAAGGCTGCCGGTTCGATTCCCACATGGGCCAGTGGGCTCTCAACCACAAGGTTGCCAGTTCGACTCCCGCAAGAACTGGTGGGCTGTGCCCCCTGCAACTAGCAACGGCAACTGGACGTGGAGCTGAGCTGTGCCCTCCACAACTAAGACTGAAAGGACAACAACTTGACTTGGAAAAAAGTCCTGGAAATACACACTGTTCCCCAATGAAGTCCTGTTCCTCTTCCCCAATAAAAAATCTTCTTTAAAAAAAAAAAAAAAAATGACTACCAGAAGTTCAGGATCCCCTCAAGATTTCTTAGGATTCCTGGGGGACTTTTAGAGGTTCAAGGTCACCCTGTCTAAGTGCCTCATCTCGACTGTTTCTCTGTGTGCCCCTCTCCTGTCATCTTGTCCTCCAAGGCCTGCTGCTGTTCTCACCACCACCATCCCTCATTATTCCTTTGCACCTTCCCTCCTTCTTTCCCTTCCTTCCTAGTTTTGAACCTCAGGGTCAAAGAGATGAGTTTGTGATACTCCTCAGCGCATTGCACACGATCATCACTGGTCCAGGCAAGGCCCACTCTTGTTTTACTGATTCTCTTTCCTCCCTATACCTTACTCCCATTCCCCATAGCAACCATTTGAATGTGATTTAACATATATGTCTTTTTGTTTGTATGCATTCTTATCCAGTGTGTATTGCCATCTTGTGAGCATACCTTTTTGATGCACATCATAGTTTGTTGTAGCACTCATATTTCCTTTTTCTTTTCACAAAGCATTACATTTTAAAGATCTGTCCATGTTGCTATGTGCCCATTGAATCTGTTGTTTCCAACTGCTGCATAAAATACTCTGTGGTGTTCCTCTTTCACAATATACTGTCTGCTTTCTCAATAATGGACTCTCAGCTGATAATCACATGTGATGAATGTCCTCTCCTTAGGGATGTGTGGCAGGATTTCCTTGAGACATCCGGCCGGGCAAGGAATTGTTGGGTCTCAGGGTGCACATCTACTTACTTCAACTAACTAGTGCCTGTGTGTTCTTTGGCAGAGCGGTACTGTCCTCACCTCCACCAAACACACCTGAGGGTTCTCCTCAACCGCACCAGCATTTAGTATTACCCCGCTTCCTAATTTCGCTTGCCTCATACTGTCAAGGGCTATGGTATCATTTATTAATTTGAATTTTTATAATAACCAATCATTTTGAGTCTCTCTTTTACGCATACTAAGCTTCTGAGTTGCCTTTTCCTTTTCTTTCCTCTTTGCTTTCACCAGTTCACATCTTTGTCCACATTTCACGTTGGGATTGCAGTCTTCTTTTTTATTGGTTTGCATTCTAAATAGTAATCCATTTTCCGTTTTAGACATTGAATATATCTTCTTCCATTCTGTCACCCATCTATTACCTTTATCCATAGTGGGTTGAATATAAATCTTTAGTTTTTATATAATCAAAGTCGTTGATTGTTTTTCTGATGGGTTTTGCTTTCAGAGCTTTGTGCTGCTCTTCTAATATCTAGTATACCTCAGCTACACTGGGCTTTCCCCCATCTTCCTTTTTTGAGCATTCAGTATGAATGTCTGAGTCTTCTCTTTGATTCATGAAGGTGCTTTTGTGAAAGCTCTGAGCAGAGCCTCTCTCTGCCTCAGAAAATAACCTACACGTGTAGCATGACAGATACATGTGTGTGTCTCCCAAAAAGAACTCAGGAAATCCAGGGCTAAGACACAGGATCACTGTGGCAAAGTAACACTGCCCTCTGGGCAGCAATCTCATCCAAGACAGAGCCACATGTTGGTGGAAACCCACCTTGGGAACTCTGGTCAAAGAAATCAGTATCCTGTGCAGGACTGAACTGCTGTAGGACAGTAGCGTGACGGTGGAATCATCCCTGATCACTTCAAGCAAAATCAAAGGGAAAAAGGAGAAGAGAGAATCTTTTTTCTTTTTTGCTTTTGACTTCTGCATCCCAGATGTCTAATACTAACCACCCCTGATACTGAAACCATGAAATGTCTTTATTTGCATGACCCTTGAAAGAAGTGCCTTATTGCATACAGAAGGAGAAGAGCCTTTTTAATATCAGCTCAGGACTCTTTTGGTCAGTGTCGGTGACTAGTCCCTCCCTTCTGTAAGGACCTTGTGAATGTAGAGTAGAAAGAGAAGCTTGTTCTCTGATCTGGGCATGTTGACTGATCTAAATGCAGCAAACAGCAACACCATGAGCCCCACCATTCACTTGTACCAACAGACACTTCTAGTTTGTGCCTGCAAAATTTCTACATAATTCATCTTGAGCCTTCACAATTACCTAGCCAAAAAAAAAAGAAATCAGATGATGTGCTTTGGGGATTTTGTGTTGTCCTTTTTAAAGGGAGGACAAGTTTTAAATAGAAAATTATCAATGGTTAAATTATTTTAATGATTTAATTTTTACTATAAACACAACTTTAAACATTGGAACTTTTGTTTTATTATAGAAGAAACAGAAATTTTGACTGCTAATATGGATGCAGGTAAGTTAACATTATTCTTTTTTACTAATGGTTCACTGGTTTAAATTTGCATTTCAATGTTGTGCGTGTATGTATGTGTGTATGTAATATATACGTAATTAATTTGAGTAATAATGACCTTTACTATCAATTTAAATAGAAAAAAATAACATTACGTACTTTTTTCCTTTCCTTATCACTTTTAAGAAAAACAAGCATAAGTGCTTCTTAAGCCCTGCTTTAAAAATGGATTAATGCATATGACTAATTTTGAAGTGAAAACAATACTCTAGTCCTACACAAAGATTTTCTATTTGTTATAAGTTTTGTCAGGTAAGTTTTGCCAAAAACAACCAGATATCAATCATGACTCACGACATACATTGAAATAGAAAAAAAATAGATTTTGATTGAATTAACCTGGTGTTTTTGCAATGTTTTAACCATGATGACAGAAGGTTTGTGAAGATCTGTACCCTGGCCAGTTATGTATTAAAAGCCAAATTAAATTAAAGTATTAAATTCCTGGGAAGATAGTAATTGATAAGAGCTTTCAGGTCAGACTGACTTGTGTTAAATCCTGACTGTTACTTATCTTAGCTGAGTAACTTAACCTCAAATACAAATGGGGAATAAAATAACTCCCTATTTGAGGGGCATTTTAAAGTTCATGTAAGACTCCCTTTTAATTGCCAGACCCCAAAGTTAATTAACATTTTTTAAAAATCAGGCAATGAGTGAAAGATTTTGATGTCAAAGCTATAGCTACTCAGAAGGGATTTTCAACAAAGGTCCTTTATTCTTTACTCAAGACAACAATAATTTTCAGATATTACCCAACCCGGTTTCACAGCTGTCCATAAATGAAGTCTCTCTTCTTTCAAAGGTCCATGCAGAAATTTAAAGCTTAGCATCACACTTTTCCCCCAACCTTAGGAGGGGTGGGAACCCTCCAAACAATCTGTCCACATTTGTTCACAACTTCTCTCCCTTGAGGACCTACCTCCTTCTAATATGCTCAAAGTAACTGACAGTGATATTAATTTTCCTTTCCATTTGGGGCAAAGAAGAAAGCCTGCAAAAAGGTTCATGACCTGGTAAAATATAGAGAGAGAATAAGGGGAGCATCTGACACATTTCACTGTCATCCTTTGTCAGGCATTCTCTTGCAAACTCACGTCTTAAGCCTAACTCTGCCATGTTTTTTTCCTAGTAACAAATGTGCCATATCTGAATGCTCACAGAGGAAGGAAACGTCATCACATATCAAGTGGTTAAAAACACAGCCCCTCCCCTGGCCAACTGACCATGGATTGTCCAGGGGTTCCCAGCACATTATGTCTCTGGGTTAATATGATGATTTAATGAGATAACTACAGACAAAGTATTCAGCATGGGGTCTTACACATAGAAAGTACTTAATATTAACATCATTAATGTTAATATTAATATTATTGAAAAGATTTCCGTACAAACAGCCTCTAAAAATTAAAACCTATGAAAGTGAGAAGACCAGAGTTCTCCATGAGAACCCCCCCACCCCCCGAGCTGTCCCAGTGGTAATGCCTGGGCATGTGGCATCATTTATCAGCCGGAGGATGGTAAATGTTTAATCCCTCAGCCAGCCTCTTTCTGTCACTAGTCCACCTTTAGAAAAGTTTTGAGAGAATCAGGTCAACTTTAATATTAAGCCAGAATTTTTAAACAAGGTGAATAGTACAGTTTAGTATCCAAAATAATTTGCTAATGAATGTGGCCTCTTTCATACTCGCTGTGCCTCTGCTGAGATGATCAAGAAGTGTTTGCCTTAAAGGTAATAGTTCAAAATGATGATACAATCTCTTCTTTTCTTGAAGAAAGAAAACGGATAAAGTCATTTTTCCCTACACTGTCCTGTGGAGTCAAAAACAGTGCTTCCGTTAGAAGGAAACGAGTCGTAGGAGGAAGGCCGGCAGAAGTGGTAAACCTGCACAAAAGTCCTACTGTTACTTCCCAGGAACAGCCTGAGTTTGAGGAAAAAAGGGGGTGGGATATGTGATTGTAAGAGACTAGGAGTCTTGCGATGGGAATATCTTAGAGCCACCTGTTTGTAGAATGGCAGTGACCATACAAATGTCTTTACAGGGAGACTTCCCATGGCAAGTGGCACTTAGGGAGGACGGGAAAATTACCTGTGGAGGAATTTATATTGGTGGCTGTTGGATCCTGACTGCTGCACATTGTGTCAGGTAAAAAATGTCTCCAATAGATTTTGGATTTCCTGAAACAATGAAAGTGGGTAATAGAGATTGTGGCAGATAATAAAACCATATCTGAGAAAAAGTCATTGACAAGTTCCACTCTATTAACTGTTAAATTCCCTCTGATATTCACGATGGGGACCCCAGAGGCCAATCCCCAGAACCTAATGTGTTCCCCATAGGCCAAATTGTTGGTCCCAGCTGGCAAGACCAGATCAAACCCATCGGTACTAACTTACTGGATGTGGCTCATTTGTTTACAGGGTGGGAAAAAATAGGTATTATCTACATTTATCTTCCCCTTTGAAAGGGTTGAGATGCTCAAGTCAGAGAACTGGGGTAGGCAGAGTGTGTCTGGATTCACATTAGCATTTGATACGATGTCTCATAATTACCTGCAGATGGGAAATACAAATTTGATGCAGTGCCAGTAAGGCAAGTTGTAAGTGTCTGTATTGGTTTGCAAGGTCTGCCATGACTAAATACCACAGAGTGGGGGGCTTTATTTTCTCACAGTCTGGACGCTGGAAGTTCAAGATCCAGATATCAGTAGGGCTAGTTTCTCCTTGGTTTGTAGACAGCTGCCTTCTTGCTGCGTTCTCACATGGCCTTTACTCAGCATGCCTGCATCCCTGATGTCTTTTTCTCTTCTTATGAGGAGACCAGTCATATCGGATTAGGGCTTCACTTCTATGACCTCGTTTAACCTTAGTTAGGCCTCTTTAATGGCCCTATCTCCAAATACACCCAGTCACACTGTGGTTTAGGGCTTCAACATGTGAACTCCAGGGGGACACCATCCAGTCCATAAAAGTGGCTGCAGGGCAATGCCTAAAAGGTATTCATAAGGAATAAAGGTCAGCTTGGTGGAGGACGGAGTTCAGAATTCTGGCCTCAGTTCTGATCATTAGAATGAATGAAATGTCATTTATCGAGCACCTCTTACACACAAAATAGTGTGCTCAGCACTTTCACACGTTATTTTGTTTTAATATTCTCAATAGTTCTAAGAGGTAAATGTTACTCTTCCCATTATTTAGATAAGCAGACTGAAACTGAGAAGTTATATGACTTGGCTAAAGCTGCACTACTAGTTGCTAGCAGAGCCAGGATAAAATCAAGTTCAACATATCTGACAGTAACTTAGAAGAAGGCCTACTTAAGAAATCTGCAGGAGACCCCAAGTAGAGAGGGGAGGGAAACATGTTGAATGATTAAGTATGTTGGATGACACCCATAAAAACCCTCATAGGCTAGAGCAATGAGCCAAAATTATTTTTTTTCTCCTGAATGACCCTTTTCTCGTGGTTTCTGTGATACACACTCTCTGGTTTTTTACTGTCCTGTGGCCACACCTTCTCTGCCTTCTTTGAAGTTTCACCCTCTTGTGACTGAGCATTATCGTTCAAGCGAAATACTGATATTCCTCAGGATTTAGCCTGGTTTCCCCTTTTCTTCTTCCTCCTTCTTCTTAAAGTTATCTGTGCTTTAAAATGCTATGTGTTGACACAGTCAATGATACCTCCAGCCAGTGGCCCTACAGTCAACTGCCTGTCATCTTGGGTCACAAATTCAAAACCTCGAAGACTGAGCTCATTGTATGCCCATTGCCCCAGATATGGTCCTGTCCCAGGGTTTCCTGTCTCAGCAAATGACAACACCATTCATCTAGTTACACAAAGCAGAAATCTAAGCATCATCACATTTCACTCCCTCAGCCCTACCATAGTCCAGGCAATATAGCACCAACTCTAGTGGCATTTTTAATGTCTAATTATTTAATTCTCAAACTTTCCATCTCCACAGTTACCCTTTTTTGCCTTTTATCTGGATTATACCAACTGCCTCCTAGTTGCCTTACCCACATTTACTCTGCCCACCTCCACCCCCATCTATCCATTCTCTACTGTGCAGCAAGAGTAATATTTCCATACTTGGTTTTGATCACTTATTACATAACATTCAATGGCTGTGTATTCCTCTTTGGATAAAAAACTAAACAAAAATATAATATGGCCCATTAGGCCCCATATGACCTGAGCCCTACTTACATTGGTCCATCTCATCTTGCCCCGAAGCTTCACCTTCTGCTCTCTGCTCCACCCACTCTGGACTTCTCCCACCTACTCACGTGCACCTCTCTCCCTGCCACACAGACCTTCATATATTGTTTGCTTGAAATGATTCTTCATACTCCGTTTTCCTAGTTAATGTTACTCGCTATTCGTATCTCAGCTCAGTCTTCCGTTCCTCAGAGAAATCTCCCTGACTCCCTTAAGACAAAGCCCATGTGCTATTCATTCCTCTCACTTATCACAGTAGAATACATTTCTTCATTAGTGTGATTATCTATTTAATGCTACATCTTTCCCTAGACCCCACGATCCATAAAGGCAGGAACTATTTCTGATTTTTTTTGTTCATTTCTGTATCCCAATGGCTACCACAGTACCTGGTATATAGTAGGTGCACACTAAGTATTTGTTTAGTAAATTGAATGCATAAACAGCATTGACTTTAAACAATATCCAGGATCTCTGATCCTGAAAAATAACCAAAATTAATATGAAACACAGCATTCTTGGAACGCTAAGCATTAAATAAAAGTATTCTGAATACCTCATTATCTCCTAGGACATCACTGTTTAACTGTTAGGTGATGACCTGAGAAAATGATGGTAGATGCCCAACTTGCTGGAAACCATGAGGTGAAAATTGGTATGAAATGGAGTGAGGCATAAGAACCGGCACTATTTAGCTCATTCACAATTTCAACCAGATTTTAAAAAGCTAGTATGTTCCAGGTACAACCCTAGGCACAGGCATCTATCCATAGATTAATAAGACCCCATCTTTGACTTCAAGCAGCACCGGCTAACAGGAAGAAAGGCTTGTGAGCAAATAAATACAGTGCGACGTTAGGATGAAGTCGGTGTTAAATGTCAGGATGACTGCTGTGGTCTTGGCTCTGAGAACCTCTGGGGTCAGCAGAGTAATGAGAGCGTGTGCTGTGACTCCCCATTTCCTCAACCTTATTGCTGGCTGGATACCATCTGGTCTCTGTTTAAGCACTTTCCATGGTCATGCTCTCACTCCAGAGGCAGCCAACTCATTCCACTTCTAGGCATTTCTAGTTGGTAGCGAATTCTTTATGTCCCTGCTATGGTGCATATAGATGGCCTAGTCCTCTCTTCATTTACCCATTGACTTTAAGTCACATATTTCCACATCTTTAAGTTCCTTTTCTGGAGACTTTTCACTTTCTTTCTGAGCTGTCTTGTTGCCTTGGTTATTCATGGCAATTACTGATTTATTATTTCTCTTCCTAGACATCTACAGGAGTGGCTTCTGCAACAGGTTGATAGGAAGAGGTCTTTCTTTTGTTTTCCAGTATTTGTTGGTAGAATGTTTTATTTTCTCTCCGACTGCAGCCTTTTTTTTGTCTCTCACACGGTAGTGCTATGTTTTCTCTGCACTATTCCAGCTTCTCACACAGTGGGGGGATTCCCTGGGAGACGGGCTTCTTCTCTGTTAATAGTTCGCCTGGGTCATAGGGCGCAGTGTCCCGGTGGGTATGCGGAGAGCTTTTGAAGTTCCAAAGCTCTTCCTGCACCAGATTCAGAGTCCATATGTTTCAGCAGTTCTGTTTACTCCTGCAGGGATTCGCCCAGATAGGTGGGGCCAGGGGTGGGGTGAGTTGTGAGAGGTGGCCCAGAGCAATAGTGGAGACCACCACCACAGCTGGTCCTGCTTCCACAGCTCCCTCCCCTTTGCCAGAATTAATTGGGCTGCGAATCTGTGTCTGCAGTCCACAGTTCTCAGAACAGCAAATAGTCTGTTCTTTTGATCTGACACTGCTACTGTTCTGCTTCTAGTACCGGGCAGGTGGGGGCGGGGCGAGCTCTGGGAGGGGAGGGAGGGGGTGGCTAGTCTCAGTGCCTAAGGCTCCATTCTCTGCTCGGCAGTGGGGGCTTAAACCACCGTTTTCAGCCTTTTTCCCTCAGTCTTTTCTCCGAGGTCTCTGCCGTGAGTGTTGGGTTCAGCCGTGTTATATGCTGCCCCCTCAGCCCTGTGGGCCATAAGCGGAGCCCTAGCAGTCCGAGTTCTTCCCTCTCCCGCAGCTGCGGTGGTTCCAGGAAGCAGCGAGCTCGGAGCACTGAGCTAGGTCTGCGTCGTCCTGCGCCCGAGGCTCCGTCTTCGCACCTCTCCCTTCCCTCCTCCCCGGCTCGCGCGATTCACCCACCTTTAGGTGAATTCAGTAGTGGGCCTCTTCCTCTTGCCTGTCTGCTGTGCAGGGAGTCCTTTGTGGAGTTATTGTTGTTCGATTAGTTGTAAATTCCAGGGGAGCTTTACAGAGGCTTACCTCACGCCGCCATTTTGATGACGTCCTACCCATTGACTTTAACTCTGCCCTAATTAAACTTAATTGCACTGCTTCGTGACAGCAAGGGTTAAAAAAAAAATCTGGGAAAATGAAAAATGTCCTTTAGAAGGAAGAATTTAAAGATGAAGTGTCAGAAATCCATGTTTATAGTTGTTTTTTTCCTCAACATATTTCCCTTTTCCTTTTTCTCTTATAGAGTCAGTAAAGTTCACCGTTACCAAATATGGACATCATTACTAGACTGGGTAAAACTTAACTCTGAAATAGAAGTTCAGAGGGTCAATAGAATTATTATCCACGAAAACTACAATGGAGCCACCTACCAAAATGACATAGCTTTGATTGAAATGAAAAAGCGCCCAAACCTCAAAGAATGTGTGCTGCCTAAATCCGTCCCTGCCTGTGTCCCCTGGTCTCCACATTTATTCCAACCTAATGATAAATGCATCATTTCTGGCTGGGGTCGAGAAAAAGGTACATGTTCTACACTTTGTTTATCAGAATCCAAGAGTTGAAAATGAATGGGACTAGGGATGCATAGAAGCTAATCTAATGCTCAGAGAGAACACAGCATTCGATCCAGGAACGTGAACATCAGCGAGCCTGGCTTCCGAGTGTGGGACCTGTGCAGCTGCCTAGCACCCGAGGGGCCCATGCTTGGTTAATTGCTCTACTGTCACTACTATGAAATTCTTAATAATTTTTGCAGGGGACCCACCTGACATTTTCATTTTTCACTGAGTTTTGCAAATTATATAGCTGATCATGATCCAGAGTTTCAAAAGATACCTATACTCTGTAATTCTGAAGCATCCATTGAGCGGTAACCATTTACCAAGAAAAAAACAGAGTGACAGGGGGACATATAGCATGGGATTGGGGAATTTGTTGAAGAGATATGGGTGGAAGATAAACAGGTTTTCGAAGGGATAGTCACAGTATATGCTGAGTCGGTGATCCCACAACCCTTCTGCTCTCTCTTCTCCCCTCCCCCATTCTCCATGCCCCAAACCCCCACATCCCATAAAGGCAAAGATAACATAAAGAATTTGTTCTTTGAGCTTCTAAGAAGATTTGAGGTGCACATTCATATGAATAAGAGATGTAGAACACTTAGGAACAAATTATTAGAAATACCTGCTAAATTAGAAGCTGGATTAGAATTAAATTAGCCAATGCTTTTCCTTGTCTTAAAGAGTTAGCCTTAAAATTTAGCTTCCTTTTGACCTCTTAAGCTCTCTTTGTAAATAACTTCATTGCATTGGTCTTATAGAGTCATATTCCAACACATTCTTTATAATTGCCATATTGAAAAATATAAAATATATGTATAAGTTAACCTGAATTTATGGTATGTTTGAATACCCAAGACTTACAAAATACTAAATTTTACTAGTAATTAATTCATCCAGAAGGCATTATGTCCTTATATTTGTGTTTTCTCAAAAAACCCCAAAAAACCTTTTTATGTACATTTGCAAGTATACACAAAAGTAGAGATAAAGTATAATAAACCTACTTATTCACTAACCAGTTTCCACTGCTATCAACATTCTACCACTTTTGTTTTATCTCCCTGAATCAATCACTATCTCAATAGCATAATTAGGAAGGTTTATTTATAAAGGGGTTAATTACAAAGGTGTAGGTAAGGGTTTGGGTGCCACAAGAGCCATGCAGAAACCCAGGACTGAGATCTCTCCTAGAGCTAAAGGTATAAAGGGAAGGAGAAATTACCAGAAGGAGAAAGAGCCTTAGGTAGTGCAGGCTGCCTTGAGAGAAGCAATGACCTTGAGCCCAATTTTGCTATCCTTTCTCCTTCCTTCCCTCCCTTCTGCTGGGGTCTCCTGTTGGAAACCAGCTGGAAACCAAAGGCTAAGGGATTCCTACTGAGGCAATCCCTCCAGGGCAGGCTCTTAGGGCAGGGAGCGGGGCACTGAGGGGTGGAGAATGGCCTTGAAGGACAATCAGGAGCTATTCAACATATTCCCCACACACACTTGTTTTTTTCTCCTGGAATATATTAAATCAAATCGCAGATATCCTGTAATTTCACCCGTGAATAGTCCAGTAAATATCTTTCCCAGTAAGGACTTAAAAATAACAAAGCAAAACACACCACCTTTCATACTCAACAAAAAGAAAGTGATTTGGTAATACCATCTAATATCCAGCCTGTGTTTAATATTCCTTAATTATTTACGAAACATTTTACAATCAGATTATTTCCATTGGGATCCAAACAAAGTCCACATATTGCACTTGGGAGTTATTTTCCTTAAATCTCTTTTAATCTAGAACAGTTACCCCTTCCTTTCATTCAAATGTATTTATTAAATAAACTGGGTCATTCTTGTTTTAGAACTTCTACACCTTAAATTTGGCTGATTGTATCCTTGATGTGGAATTTAACATGTTCTCTATTCCATGTATTTTCTATAAATGGTAGATATGTTCTTATCCATTGGTTTATTGACTAATCAAAAATGGTTTAATGCATTTATTATGAGTATAAGAGAGTAATGCTAAAGTGCTAGGATTTCACTGATGCAAAATATGGACCCAGTCAAAAAACAGGGGCTGCAGAGGCTACGGGTTGAAAGACAAAAACCAGCTCTCAAGGGACTTATAGCTCCCAAGGGACTCCTCTCTTCTGTAGGAGCCATCAGTCATGAATGCCACCACCAGACAGCAGAATGTGACAAGTGCCTCAAGAAGTATATAAAACAAGAGTTCAGGGAAGGGAGCAATCTCGGGAGTCATTACAAACTTCTCACACAGTACAGGAGCTCCCAGTGTCTATAGGCTTGTCCTGAGTTTGAGGAAACAATAAATCACTAATTTTTTCAAAAAAGCTCTTATTCTGAGGAGGGTAGCCATCTTGAGACAAACTTGAAGTAGGACTTGAAGGAAAGAAAAAGAAACTCTTTCCAGATTTGCCATATACCTTGGTGGATCTTTTTCTCCCTCTGCTTCCCTGAAGAGAGGAATACTGGTTCTACAGTTTAATACTATGCTCACTGCAGTGCTAGGGTCTGTGGGGCTGCCCTCTCAGGATAAGCCAGAGATCTCTGTCCCCGGGTAGTTTATAAGTTAATTGAGGAGGTAAATCATTTGGCCTAAGGTATTTATAATTGAATTACTGGGTTCATGGACTAATTCATTACATAAATATTTATTAAGCAACTACTGTGTGCTCGCATGAGGCTGGGTGCTGGTGCAGCAGTGAATGAATCAGGCCTGGCCCCTAGAGCATAAACATTGCTGCAAACTAGGAAAAAGAAGGCTGGGTGCTGGGGCAAAGATTTACTCCTTATACCTGAGACATCTCAACCTGTATTCTTAGGTTTTTCTCATCTTCCCTGGACTGTCAATCAGTAACAGTACCTGGCCCTTCTCTTTCCTTGGACCAAAATGTTCAAGTCCCAAATCTCTAACTTAAATGGAAAGGAGATCCTAAATTCTTTCAGTCACTTTCAAATCACTTAGGAGAGAGTTCCTCACAGACACACAAAAACAGATACATACTTATAACTTTGTCTGTTTTTTTCTTCATTTTAACTTCTTACATTAAAAAGTTGTTTTCACTCTAACAAGCACTTTCAAGGAAATAAGGGACTGTAAGAAAATAGGAGCTATTTATGTAAGAAGATCCTGATCCGTGATTCCTACCCAACTTCCCCACCGGACTCAGCAATGAGAAGGGAAGGAGTTTATCTCATTCATCTCAGAGTAACCAGTTCTTTGTTAAACAAGTAGGACTTCAGAATGACCCTTGCGTATTTTTAGAAAGACAAATATAGAAACTGGGGATATGAGCAATGTATGATTAAATATGCTAATGAATTGTCCTCAAAAGTTTATACATGTATTAACGAATATATATATTCTTACGTATTCCGAATGTTTTACTAAACTATGAGACTAAGTATTTATTTAGATTTCTCATTTGTGACTTCTAAATATCTATTTATTTTCTCACTTTGTTTAGATAACCAAAAAGTCTATTCACTTCGGTGGGGTGAAGTTCAACTGAGAAGCAACTGCTCCAGGTTTTACCCAGGTCGTTACTTTGAAAAAGAAATGGAATGTGCAGGTAAGCACTGATTTCTATCACACACACACACACACACACACACACACACACACACGCACTATCCCTAACAAACATGTTTCCTCCTCCCCACCAAATAGGGCCCAAATCAGCTCTGGGCCCTGAACCCTTTCATTTGGCCTCCTGGCTACTACATTATCAAACTCTTTCAGTCCCTTCCCCTTAGCTCAAGTTCCCTCATTCTAATACTAAGGGGGAAAATACTAAGCAGTATAGTGGTATATATCGCAGTATACCCAGGTGACTAAAAGCACAGACTCTGGAACCAGACCGCCTGGGTTTATATTCCCGTTTTAATCCAATTACTACTCATATGAGTGTGAGCAAGTTTCCTTACCTGCAAAACTGGGGATCTTAATAAAGAAGGGCACTGCAGAGCAGTTATATAATTTGCCCAAAGTCTTAACAGACAAGAAGTGGTATACCCAGGATCAAAACCCAAAGTTCTTATAAATAAAAATCCAAATGATCTCATTTCAAATATATCCAGTTGTAATTCAATTCTCCTTCCTCGGAAATCCCATTGAACTTCTTACGATACCTGTCTGTCTGCTATAATACCACCAACGCCAGTGCCCCTACTAACACAACGACAGCAGTTCCTACTTCTGGTGCGGGCCCAAAGGTGGGTGACCAGCCAGGGCAGTACATTTAGGATGCTTTATTTAAACCACTTCTAAGTAGCGTATTACAGAAAAAGGCAGAGTTACTGACATCCTATAACTTGTTGGATACAGTGACTTAAAAATCTTGGAAAGTCATAAGAGTGAGATGACCATAAATAGACCATTTCCTGTGTCCTCCCCACTTAAAATGGAGTTCAGGATAATAGAGGACAAAAAAGGAGAACAGCACAAAATCTACCAGGAGACAATACCCCAGTTAACAGGACAAGATCTGAGGTGTGGTTGCTGAAATTCAGGCTCGGCCACTTATGAGCTGTATGGCCTTGGACGAGAGGTTAATACTTGTAACCTCTCTCTCTGTGCTTATTTGTCTCACTTTAAAATAGGGATAATGATGATACTTACCCGATAGTGTTGTGGTGAGGATTAAAGCAATGAGTGACCAATACATATTACGTGCTCAGTAAGGACTGGGTATTCATATTTTCCCACTCAGCATTTGAGGCTACTTTCAGAATGTAATCACATCATGGTATATACATACTTGCATAAAGTAGAGAAAGCAGGGAGAGCACTTACTAAATTTGGAGAATGAGTAGAAGACAAAATATTTCCCAACCTGCATCGCTATAACTCTGCGGGTCCAGCAGAGGCCTGCAAGGGAGAGCAGGTGTTATTTCCTGTTACAGAGCGGAAGTCCTTCACCGTATTAGTGGAAGAGGCAGGAAGGCGGCAGGGTGGCCTTGACAAATGTAAGTAAATGGGTGATTTTCTTTCTCCTGTGTGTTTCTCAGGTACAGATGACGGTTCCATCGATGCCTGTAAAGGGGACTCTGGAGGCCCCTTAGTCTGCAAGGATGGTAACAATGTGACTTATGTTTGGGGTGTAGTAAGTTGGGGTGAAAACTGTGGACAAGCAGAGTTCCCAGGCGTTTACGCCAAAGTGGCCAATTATTTTGACTGGATTAGCCATCATGTGGGAAGGTCTCTTATTTCTCAGTACAATGTATAAAATTGTGATCTCTCTCTTCTTACTACTCTTTTTCTCAAGAGTTCCATTTTATTTGAAATGATACTGCATAATTAGCACTGCTGTAGGAAAAAAATAAAGCAAATTTTATTGGATATTTTTAAAGTTCTCTACAAAGTTTATGCCATATTGGAATTTTGCTGTATAATTCTCAAATATTTTAGTCAAGCATACATATTTTATTTATTAGAAATGTGATGGAATTATCTCCTTCATACAGGAGTGATATATTGACTACACTAAAGGCTTGTCTCGTTGAGTGACATTAGAGTCACATATGCCTACATTCAAGCCCCAGATCTACCACCTTACTAATTGCTTGACCCTGGGCAATTTATTATCTCCTTTGGTCTCATTTTCAACCTTTAAAATGGAAACTGGGAATTTTGAGAAAATGAAACTACATACTGAAATGAAATATTTGGCATAGTACCTGTCATAGGAAAATAACTGATCTCACAGCTCTTGCCCCATTTCTCTGCTTCCTTAAGGATTAAAAGTTCTGGAAAAACTTGTCTTTAGCTCCTTGTTTCACAAGTTCTCCTGACGCTTTCTTTAGATCTCTCCACAAACACTTCACCACAACCATTGACTTCTAGGTATCCAAGCTCACAGTCACCTAACCATTCTCACCTTCCTTGCCCCCAGGGTAGCAGACACAGCCAACCCCTCAGGGCATCCCACTCTTCCTCCTGGCCTGCTGCCTCCTTCCCAGCCTCTTCCTTCCGGTCACTTTTACTTTGCACTTCCCTGGTGATCTCCTCTTCAAATCCCACTCACAGTCCAATGACTCACAAATCCGTATCTCCAGCCATAACCTTTCCTAGAACTCCCGAGTTATACATCTCATCGAGCACTTAACATCTCCACTTGGCTATCTCATAGCATTTCAAAAGAAAAACAGCCACACCAAAACTTTGCTCCTTCGATCTGTTCCTCCCTCCTCAGTAAATGGCACCAACACTCACTCAGGGCTCCCCTATGGACTCAGTGTACAGCAGGCATCCAGCCTCCATCACGTGACCCTGCTTTAATCTCAGCATAGCACTGTCGTTACCCAAGATACTCCGTTTTTATCAGTTTGTCTGCCTCTTCCCACTATACTGTAAGACACGTGAGAAGAGAGACTGTGTTCCTTCTGTCTGCATCCCTAGCACTTGGTTCATAAAAGATGCTCAGTGAATCAACATTAGCTGCTTTTATTATTATTTTCTACAGCACAGCTATCATCCTGAAGGCAGAGGTATGCTTTTCACATAAACACAACCTTCAGTTCCTGGGGTTCAGCCCTGAATAGAGCACAATTATTTTGATAATAGAAATGCGTATTTCTACATATATTCCAAAATCAGTTACTAACCCAATATTTTTCTTCTTAAAATTTTTGATAAAATATACATAAAAATTTCACCATTTTAACCATTTTGACACATACAGTTCAGTGACGTTAAGTACATTCACAGTGTTGTGCAACCTTCTCCATCTCCAGAAATTTTTCATCTTCCCAAAATGAAACTCTGTGCGCATTAAACATTAACTCCTCCTCGCCTCCCAGGCTACCCAGATGTTTAATTCCTTTTGTCATCAAATACAGGAGAGAGTTCAGTTATCTACGGCTGTATAAGAGCCCTAAAATGGCCATTTAAATAACAATGGTTTAGGATTTTGCTCATGCATCTGGGGACTGACTGGACTCAGCTGGGCAGTTCTTTCCTCTCCTCACGCACTTGCTGTCAGTCAGGGCTGAAGCAAGAGTCATGGTAAAGGCTTCTCCACCCACGTGTCTGCTGCCTGGGCTGGGAGCTGGGGCTTCTCACACATCTCTCCCTACGTGGTCTCTCCACACGGGCTCTCCACATGCTGACTGGAGTTGCGAGACTTCTTACATAGTACCCGACAAATGTCCCCGAAGAAGGTGCAGAACCTGCACAGCCTTTCTAAACCTAGCCTGGAAAGTCACTTAGCCCTCCGTGACAAAGACCTGACCAGGTTCAAGGGGAGGAAATGTAATTCATCTCTTGATGGGAGGGGTATCAAAGAATCTGTGGCATGTTTTCAAACCTTGTCCTGACCCAGCAAACCTGGAGCATGTGGCACTTTAGAAGATATCTGTGCATGAGACAAAAAGAGAAAAGTACTAAGGGGTACAAGCTGGGAAACCCAGCATATGGGGTACCCTTCCTTGGCTGATCTAGAAAAGAGTGGTATCGTGGTCTCTCAAAGGACCAAGCCAGTCTGCACAGTGGCCTGGGACTGGAGGCGTGGCCGCAGAGTGGACCAGGATGAAGACCTGAGGTGAAGAGCCAGCTGCTCCGTCGTGATTCCGCGTGGCAGAGTGTGGGAACAGCAGGAGTGGGATGGCCTGGCTCCAGGGCTCTTCCAGTTTAGAGGGCTCTGTGAGGGCTCCTAGTTGCAGACAACAGAAGCCAATCTCATTGGTTTAATTTTTAAAAAGTAGATTTATGCAAAGATATTATGCAGTTCACAGTATCTCCAGGAAAGCCAGAGAGTTGGAGGCTATGCATGTGGGAATAAGACCGCAGTGATTCTCACTGCCACTAGCTCTTGTCTCAGGCGTCATGTTCAGCTTGTGCTGCAGAGGCCGGACACTGGACACTACTGCTTGGCCCTCTACCATTGCTGCTTCTGTGAGTTAGCACGGTCTTCCCTGAACGTGGTCAACGAACAGAGCTCACTAGATGTGGCACTCTGCTATGTCTTACTTAACCCTGGCCTCAGAGCTCACCATCTTATGAGGGAGACAGGAAAAGAAATTACACAGCTGCGTTTTGCCAGGTACTATGGTGAGGAGAACTCACAGGAGACTCATAAATCAGCCTGGAGTGTTAAAGAACTTCAGGTGAGCTTAATCTGAATTATGGAAGAACTTCCTCGGCAGATGCCAATGCAAAGGCCCTGTGACTTGAGGAGCCAACCACACAAGGGGACCGAGAGCAGCTCAGCGAGACTGGAGCTCAGGGTGTAGCTGGACAGGGAGAAAACCCAGGTCAGGGAAGGCTGCATGCCAAAGAGTTGGCACCACTGAAGGACTCTGGAAAGTCCATGCTGGAGGCATTGAGGAAGATGGATGGGAGGAGGGTAAGATGAGGTAGGGAAGATAGTCAAGAGACTATTGGAGAAATCCAAATGAAAAATGATAAAGGTAGAAACTAAAGCAGGGTACTTTTTAAAGAGGATGGCATTGATTCTAGATATACTAAGGAGGGAAATAGATGGCACTGGGGACAGAAGAGATGACAGGGCACTAGGGAGATGAGTCTAGGATAATTCCCAGCTTTTCTCTTGGATAATGATGTGATTGGTGTTGCCACTGCAGAAATAAAGGGAATTGAGGAATAGAAGCACATTTAGTCAGGGGTATTTTGAAGCTGTGCTCTCTATGGGAACCCAGGGAAGATGAAGAATGAAGTAGGAAATATGAAGCTGAAAATCAACCAGCGGTTTGGTAGTCAGAAACCCTATCTAGGAAAAACACACAGCTGAATTTATCCTGATGGTCTAAAACCCTGTAATCTCATCTAAGTGGTTCCTTCCATGTTCTCTAGTGCTTCCTCTCTATGTGAGAAGTAATCTTACATTCTACCCACAAAGATCACTTGAAAATCTCTCTCCGATTGCTATGGTCCGAATATGTTGCTCCCAAACTTGTGTTGAAATCCTAATGCCCGATGTGATGGTATTAGAAGTGGGGTCTCTGGAAAGTGGTTAGGTCATGAGGGTGAATCCCTCATGAATGTGATTAGTGTCTTTATAAAAGAGATCCCAGAGCTCCCACACCTTTTACACCATGTGAGGACAAAGCAAGAAGTTAGTAGTCTGCAACCTGGAAGAGGGTCCTCCCCAGAAGCCAACCATGATGGCACTCTGACCTTGAACTTCCAGCCTCCAGAACTGTGAGAAATAAACTTCTGTTGTTTATAAGCCACCCGGTCTATGGCATTTTATTATAGAAGAGCAAAGGGACTGAGACGCTGATCAAATGTGCCTGATGGTACCAACCTCCCCAAGCAGGGAGCCATTACCTTCAACATATCATGAAAACACACTATGTTCAGGGACCTAGTGCAGCCATCTCTTGTTCACTTCAACCTCAGCTTGAAAGCTATTCACACTACTGACAGCTGGAACTTAGCACTTATATCCCCTTAATTTGAGCCCCTTTTAGAAACTAACCTTCCAGCCTTAGCACCGGCCAAAGATGGATTGTTATGGTTGGAACTGCTTCAGCACATGGCATTTATTTTCATCACAATAACACTGCTGAGACCATTTAATGAGATGTTGGAAAAGACTAAAACATAGAAACTGCCCTTGATAATTTGTATTTTGTTGATTTTGTGTCATTTCAAATAACACAAAGGATTGCATAATATTCTAGCTTCCAAGCATTCTGAATTAATATGTTACATTAAAGCCAATAAAATTTGCATTCTTACCTCATTCATACAATCATGTTCCACGATGTCCACATACAGTGATCATTAGGGGTTTCTAGAAGGAATATTTGACTGATTGTGCTTACAGTTGTACTGGGAAGCGCTATAAAGAAAACAGAGCCTACTTTCAGCCACCCAGAAGATCCCATTCTAAGTCACTCTTATCATTCAGACAAAAATCAGCACAAATACAGGCTATTTTAGATCTTTGTAATTTCGTTTTGATAATATTGACTGTAATTGCTTTTCCCAATTCCTCTTCCTTTGTTTCTTCCTTTGACTACAACTGTGTTTTGTCCCCAGTACGCCACTGAAACTTTCCTTGTGAAGTTCACCAATAACCTCCACGTTACTAAATCCAGTGATCAATAGCCAGTCCTCCAAGTGAGCCGAACAGATAGCTCTGTCTGTCTTCCATACACTCTCCTGCTGTTCTGGCTGCTCCTTCTTAGTCTCCTTCGGGGGGACCGATTCTTTGTCCCCCCGCCTCCTATGATTTAGATCTCTTTATACTCTTTTTAGGGACAGCATCTAGGCCTGTGTGTTTAAAAGCCATTTCTACGCTGACAACTTCCAAATTTATTTCTAGCCCTTATCCCACCTCTGAACTAAAAATTCGGAATAATCTTCTCAAACATGTCTGAAATTAATTTCCTAAATTTTCCTTGTAATCTGATCCTTCTGGAATCCTCATTTTAGTTACTGAGAATTCTCTATCCTTCTCATTGCTTCAGCCAAAAACTCAATTGTCGTCTTTAATTCCTCTCTTTCCCTCCCACGCCATATTTAGTCCATCAGTAAATCCTGTTGGCTCTACTGTTAAGTTATATTTAGGATGTGATCACTTTTCACACTTCCATTGCTCCCTAACTGAACCCAGAAAGCTTCCACACTTGATCTTCTGTCATCATCGTGACATTCTTCATAGTTTTTGAACAAAGGGCCCTGCATTTTTATTTTGTACTGAGCCCTGAAAATCATGTAGCTGGTTCTGTGGTCAATGCCAAACTCTGGTATCTGACAGCAGGAATTAAGAGCAAAAAGCAAATCTTGGGATTTCTGCAGCAGAACAACAAATATCCAATGGTTGAACATGAAGAAAATGTGAAAATAAAACTTTGAATCTTGTTTTCTAGAGAGATGATGGTTTCCCCTGGGGAACACAGTGGATAAAAAGATTTGCTTGAGAGAAAAAGAGAACAGGTCTATCAACCCGAGGAACTGGAGTTTGAGAATTTAATCCCTAAGCAGAGATGAAACAGAGAAGACTAAGTCTGAGTGCTCAGAGCAGAGGCTGTCATTAAGGTATAAGAAATTAGATGAGATCACCAAGGAGCAAATGTATAGAGAGAAAAAAAAAGGAGAGGCCTTTTGTAACTGAAGGCTGGAACCAGGTAACCTTACTACATTCTGTCTCTCATTCCCTATCAGACAGTTTCTCTGAGGACTGGAAAGAACCAAGTCTGGTTCATGGGTTCAGGTAGTGCAGCTAGGTAGGACCTCAGAAGTAATCTCCAAAATCCACATTGTCAGAGACAAGAAAAACCAATGCTCCAGAAAGCTAAAAAGGAGAATTCTATGTTCCCTTTTCCGAATGTGTTGAAAGGTGCTGTCCAAAATTAAGAAGAAAATCCTTGGCATCTTGTGAAGGCAGAGAGAGGTCTTGGTTTCACTCGATACTGTCATGTGACTTCTCTGCACCTCCACTCCACGGAAAAAAGAGGATAGTACCGCCAGGGCACATTTTTCCTCTTCCTCCACTATGGTGCCAGTTGATCACAGTCCAAAGGCACCCAACGGAAGGTCTGAGTAGGGACTACAGCTGGGGCCCCGAGTTAAGTTATATCCATCTGCTGGGAGGGGTGCCTTTTTCTAACTGGCCCAAAGGCTGCATCCCTGTAGGCTGCATTCTGTACGTAAGAGATCGTGAATGTGAAGTGCATGGCACAGAGTAAGCTCTCAATATAATTGAGATATAATTCTTAAGAGGTATATAATTCTCAAGAACTCTGCACTGCACATTTATTATAAACTCATGAAGCTTGTAACAAACACAAACACCAAACTAGAATTTATCCGTAATTCTTATAAAGGACGCATCTCTTCCCAACACTTGCAATATTGCCCTGGATCTTACCATAAAATTCTTGGAAACTGCCAGGCTACTAAGATAACCAGATATTTATAGCTCTGGTAAAAATTACTGCAATTGTTTTTTAAGTTTTCTGTACAGCGCTTGGAAAAAGAGAAACGTCACTGGAGCTATCATCTTACAAGGTATCTTGAATAGGAAAAGTGATTTCCATGAGATTTTTCAAAAAACTGCATTCAAGTGTAGCATTCAAGCGCTTCTTCCTTACCAGGGAAGAACACACGGTTTTAAACTGTCAAATCATTTTCTTCTTTCAGAATTTGTACGTCAGCTCACCCTGGAGTCTGGCACCACCTCGGCCTTGGGTTGACATGTTTGGGCACTCTGCTCCCTCGACCGCTGTCACCCGGGTCAGCAGGACCCGATGAGGACGCGCAGGAGCAGGTGAGACCCGGACTCCGCCCCTGTACCGCGCAGAGTCCAGTGTTCAAACCCGAAACTGTTGGACCCCTCGCAGCAATCTCTGCACAGGGCCACGGGGGCCCATTTCTCCGACACTGTCCACACCCACATAAGCTTGTCCCTCGGGGTGCCTGGACTAAAAAACCCAGGCAGGTTGTAGAGCTCACAGGGGTTCTCCACCCGGCGACACCCTACAACAATGGCTTTTAAAAAATACTAATGCCCACTGCCTCCCGGGGGAATGGGGTCCTGCATGAGTCGTTAGTACCACCCACGCAGGCAGTGCTAATCGGGGCCACGGCGCTGGGCGCCCGGGAACCCAACACGCCGTGCGACCCGCGCGGGCACGGAGACCGGAGACTGTCGCGCCTCACACGCCCCCTCGCTCCGGCGCAGGCGCAAGGGGGGGCCACCTCCCGCGGGAGTGCAGTGACCGTGGCGAGGGCCCGCCTCCCATCCCGGAAGGAGGCGTGAGCATGGAGCCTGCCACGACAGTCAAGCGCCGGGACGGTGCAGCTGCCTAGGGCGCCCCGGGGGCTCCGTGGGAGCGCGCCCGTCGCGCGGCTCCAGGGACCAGTGGGGCCAGGTGCTGCGCGGATGGCCCTGCTCCAGCGGCCGGTGCTTGCTCTCCTCCTCCTCCTCCTGACCGGCGAGCTCAGGTGCCAGGAGCAGGCCCAGCCCACCGACTGGAGGGCCACCCTGAAGACCATCCGGAATGGCGTTCACAAGATCGACACGTACCTGAACGCCGCCTTGGACCTCCTGGGAGGCGAGGACGGGCTCTGCCAGTATAAGTGCAGTGACGGTGAGAGGGAACCTGGCCCTACGAGGCCTGCGCTTCCAGGGCTGCAGGGGGGACATAGGATGTGGAGTGTGTGATGCAAGGCAGACCTTGACGCTGTTTTCTGGCCCTGGAAACTTTTAACCACTGCTAGAATCTTGCCATTCTTGTGATTGAGCAACCTGGTTACATACAAGTCGCACCTCTATTGTTAGAATGTGAGAGGTCGCCTGAGTGTGTACTGTCCGTTCTGTGTTCATTGCTTCTCAGTCACTTTTTTGTTGTTTGCAATTGCACGGAGTTGCCTAAGAACTTAGTGACATATGCATCATGTGAATGGAATGGAACACACTGATTTTAGCTCTGTATTTTGGCACCTTAACTAAGTCAGCTGAACATGCAAAACATACTGAAATTTTAAAGTCATAATGGTTTAACTTTCTCACGAATTGGTTTTAATTTTTTTTCTGCAAAGCTACAGAAAATTAATTGTGACCTTTGTACAGACTTTTGGTGTACTCTATTGAGAAAGAGTTCTGGTAAATCGCCTAGAAATTAGTCTATCAAGACTTAGTAATTTGGGATATCAGTGATGCCTCCTCATTCTTGGTTAATGATATAATTGTTTTGATTTACTTTTTCATATTTAACTTTAATTCTGTTTGAATCTGAGAACTTGTTTGGTGGCATTGTTGGTCATAATAAACTCAGTATTTTGGGCAGAGATCTTTTGAAGCATTTGACTTTTTTGACTATTTAAATATTGTAATAGTTCCGATAAAGTACTTGGGCTACTCTTTGGAAATTCCAAATAAGATAATACTTGGGAGATCATGTTTCCAGTAAGAGTATACAAGGTCTGGGACTCAGTAATTTAATGCTTGGCAGCTCAATATTAATAGGGTCCTTAGTGACTTTAATGGTGAAACCAGATTGTATGTAGGTGAAATGTAAAAGGAGCCTATATCATGTAAAACTCTGATGCCACCTGCTGCCTGTAATTCTCAAAATAAATTATTTTATGTTAACGGAGGTACAGAATGAGCTATTATTATGAGCTATTATCTTATATGTTATGAAGTTCTAAATGTTTCATTCCTTCCTAAATTTATGCCTAAGTATTACCACCAGTATGCAATCAGGAAGGATGTTTTTGTCTTGCACAGTTTGTTAGGAGGAATAAGTGAATAATTTGAAGATTCAATGATTACCTTTCCTGAGGCAGATGTCACAGTTTTACTTAGTCATCCCCATTAAGTATACAAATATTTGCGTGTCTGCTGTGTATTATGTGTTCTACCTGTTGGAGATTCAGCAATGAACAAAACAGACAAAATTCCTGTCCATGGAGCTTACATTCTGGTGGGGAGAGACCGTCAATAAACTAATGAACAAGTAAAATAAGCCAAATGCAGTGTATGTAGGTCTGAGGTGTGCCAGTGCTTTGAGAATAATAAAGCAGAGAAACAGCAATGGCACTGTTGTGAGGCAGTTTACTTTTTAAAATAGGTTGTTCAGGGAAGGCCTCACTGATAAGATTTGAGAAAAAATTGGAAAATGGAGAAGGTGACACTGCGATGATCTGGGGAAAGAACACTCCAGGCAGAGAACAGCAAGTGTGAAGGACCTGAGGAGAAAGGCCAGTCAAGGATGACTCCGAAGGTTTGGGCCTGAAACAGAGGAAGGGTGTAGTTGCCATTTACGGAAATAGGAAAACTTGGAAGAAGCAGTCTTCATAAGCTTATTATGAGTTGAGGGTTCTAGAGTTTATGTTTAAAATAGCTCTGAGGTTGAATGGATACTATTCCTATTAAAAAGATTATTTTAATCTTTCCTTTTATTTAATCCTTTTTATCTTCCACAAGCCTAACTAAATTTACCATTTGGCATTTAGAGCAAGGTCTCCAGCATAAAAACACAAATGAACGTGAGAACTGAGGAAATGGTATGCCTCAGTGAAAATCCTTTTGTGTCTTAGTAAGGAGTCTGCATAGAACTGCGGTTCCAAGTCACCACGTTGGTAATTCCAACATACTGAAAATTATTCTTTAATTGCTGTTACTTGTGAAGTCTCCCTGGAACTGTTTCAACCTTTCCTATAGTTTGGAATGCAAGTGACCAAATCAGAATGAAAAACAGACAAATCCCAAAGCTAGAGGGACATGGTGTTAAGGGGTGTTTAATAGTGGTAATAAAGAGGTCAAAGGAGCTTTAACAAAAAGACTTAATGGCAGGAAGAAGGTGACACAGGGCACAGGCTTGTTGCATTCAGTTATCCTTGCTTTACAGGAAGGACTGGCAGTATGGAGAGTTGCTCTGGGACCCTCGCTAGGATGGGGTCAAGGCTTTATTGAGAGTGAAGTAACATTATTCAGGGCAACAAATACAATAGTCACTGTTTTGTTTTTTGTTTTTCTCCCTGACAGTAGACAAGATTTGAAAAATAGAAAAAACTGTCTTGTAAAATGTTTTTAGAATTGTGAATGTCATTAATTTATTCAGTGATTTATATTTTAACAGGATCCCTTTGGCTGTTGTGCTGAGAATAAAAAAAAGAGTCAAGGGAGGTTGGGGAGGAAGAATGGTGGCAGAGTGACAGGTGCGGGAATTCAGACAAAAAATGGTGGTAGTTTTGTCCAGGTTGGTAACAATAAAGGTGGTGGGAAGTGGTTGAATTTTGGACATAGTTTGAAGGAAGAGCCTAAAGGATTTGCTGATGGCTTGGAAGGAGGGTGTGAGTAGATTGCAAAATGATTCCAAAGTTTTTGACCTGGATAATTGGAAGGATGGAGTTGCCATTAACTGAAATGGGGATGACCATGGAAAAAACAGTTTTCAGGTCGTTAGGAAAAATAACAGCGCATTTGTGTGCTTTTGAGAATGGTTCAGTCGAGAGTAAAAATACTGAAGAGAGAGGAAGGAGAATGACTAGAGTCACATCCTTAGGTAAGTGAGAGGAGTGGGTTCTAGTTCGTAAATAGAGAGATTGGGTAAGAACACAGATGACATACACCTATTAATAGGAGCAGAGGTAGAGGACATCGGCACAGATGTCCATTAGGTGGACAGAGGTTCAAGTTCTCTTCCGATTGCTTTGGTTTCCTCAGTGAAGTAGGAATCAATGTCATTTGCTGAGAGAAAAAATTGGAATGGAAGTGTTGGAGATTTGAGGAAAATAGGAAAGTGAATGGACTAGAAAAATAAAGTAGCCTAAGGGCCCTATGGAGATTAATAATCATGAATTTAAAGTCTTAAGTGTTTGGGAAAGCAGGTTGAAATTCCTCACGATTTTCTGCAAAACACAGTGGTAAGATCTTTCAGTGACCCAACAGCCCTTATGCTTCTCATCTGCTTCGGTGTCTTTCAGGTAAAAGACATTGGCCTGCTTGGAAGTATTTACAACAAATTAAGAAAAATACGTATAGAAAAGAACTATTGTTGTCTCAGTCCAGGCAAATCTTTAGATTTCAGCTGTCCATACAAGTGATAAAACATAAAGCATCAAGAGAAGAGCAGTTGCTTAAGTCAAAAAGTGAAATCAGTGACTAGTATGTAGATGTGCATAGTGGATTTATTTTGTTTTATAAATACTTCTTCCCATCCAGTTTTTCTTCTTCTTTCTGTATCTGCTTACAAATTTTAGGGGACAGTGACCCCAATCATGGCAATGGTTTGACACTGATATTGTTTCTTCTATTAGTGAGTTTTTGCTTGCTTTGTGTATTAGTCTGCTCAGGCTGCCATAACAAAATACCATATACTAGGTGACTTCAACGACAGGAATTTATTTCTTACAGTTCTCAAGGCTGGAAAATCTAAGATCAAGGTTTGGCCAATACTTCTATGTTCCTGGCTTGCAGATATCTGCATTCTTGCTATGCAGGTAGGGGATCTGGAGGGGGGAGCAAGTTCTCTGGTATCTTCTTATAAGGGCACTAATCCCATCACGAAGGCCTTACTCTCATGACCTCCTCTAAACCTAATTACCCAAAGGCCCATCACCAGGTACACTGAGGGTTACACATTCAACATATGAATTTTGGGGGACACAGTTCAGTTCATAGCACTTTGTAAAATCCACCAGTAGGAATGCTAATTTTAAAAAATTTTCAGCAGCTTATAATACCATTTATAACAACATTTAAAAAGATATCAGTACATTTGTAATTTTGGTATCTGTATCAACTTAATCTTTAATTAACAACTTTCTGTATAACTTGTCTGGTTCAGAAATAATTATTTCATTTTAAAGATAAATTTAGAGTATCAAAACACTTTAAAATGTTTCAGGAAACTACTTACTTCCTAGTTTTCTGGGGTTTTTTTTAGTTTGTTAGTTTTTTGTTATTTGTTTGCTTGTTTGCTTTTGCTGTGGATAAAGAATATTTTAATTTCAGCAAGAAATGTTTACCATTTTTTTCATCCAGTAATTTCTTAGGTGGCCAATATTTGCATCTTCTAATTGAGCAAGACAAAGTTCCTGTCCTCATAGAAACTGACTAATTATGTTAATTTGGTCAATAAATGTTAGAAAGAAGAATAAAACCAACCATGGGTGTATGGAATGGATATGGAAGGGAAGGGATACTAGTTTTAGATGGAGTGAGCAGGAAAAGCCTCTTTGAGGAAGTGACATTAACAGGTTCCTTCAAAAGAAACAAAAATGAAACACATGCCCTTTTACTACTTATATTGGGGAGCCAATTTATCAGTATTTATTTCACGGTGTTATTATCTAATAGTTCACATGTAGAATTTGGTTCTTTATTATTCCATTTTGTCAACTTCTCTCCTTAGGGCAGTGTTAAGCCCTAGCCCTGTTTGAGACAACCTCCTCCTCCATCCTCATGCCTCCATTCTCACTTTTGCCAGTTAGTTTTCTCTGTGCTCTCCCTGTTCCTCTTTATTCCCCTACGGTGCGCATGTTTGTTTGCTTGTTTTCCCCGATTTCATTTACTTCTGATTATTCTCCCATTCAAAGGTAATTTATCTTTTACAAGATGAGAAAATATCTATACATATTAATACATACATATGCACACATATGCATATATCACTACCAATTACATCAAAATGTTATAAAGTGTTTTTATAGACTCAAAAATGAAAAAACTGTCCAAAATTGAAAAAACAGGACTTATATGAAATACAAAAGGAAGGAGAAGAATAGAAGTGTTGCTGTTGTCTGAATATACGACATTGAGACACACAGAGAGGAGACCCAAAACGGCAGAGTAAACACTGTACCTATTTCCTTCTGTGAACACATTAAAATTACAAGTAAAGTATAGAACAATCAACATGGAGAACCATTTGAAGTCTGGCTGAACAGAAGTTTTATAACTAAAGATATAAAGACTGGTAGGAGGGGCGGAGACACGAACGGGCTGGTCCCAAACCTCCGTGTGGCGGTTGAGAACTAGGAGGGATACCTCGGCCATGGAGGTTCCCCCAAGGGAGCGAAGGACCCCAGCCCCACTCCAGTCTCCCTAGCCCAGAGTACTGGTGCCGAGAAGACCAGCTCCCACAACATCTGGCTGTGAAAAACAGTGGGGATTCCAACCATCTGGGTGGGACAGAAGGTTGTGGGAAACAGAGACCTCCACTTAAAGGGCCCGCGCACATACTCGCTCGCAGGCACATACCTTGGGCTCCTGTGGATGGATGGTGACTCAGGGGTGTCAGAGGCATACGGGGAGCAGACTGAGGTGTGTGGCTTTGAGGCCAGGACTGGAGGACAGGCACCATTTTCCCTGAGAGGGGTCCTCCTGCCATGCGGTCGGCAAGCACCCGCCATCTTTAATGTGTTGAGCCCTCTCCCTACACTTCCGGCCAAATCTGAATGTGATTGGTCTGGTGAGCTCTAGGGCTGCGCCCTGCTGATTCTCTAGGACCCTGCCCCACCCAACTCCCCCAATGCCAGCGGCATTTTCTCCATGAGCAGACAGCCCCACCTGAATTCTGAGCTTTCTTGGAAAACTATGGGAGTCCCCAGGCGGGTGATGACTGGCCTCAGTGTGCTTGAGACTTTTGCTGAGTAACCAGCTCCAGGCTCAGCACTGGCACCAAACCAGAATTTACATTAACCTGGTGACCACATTAACCTGGTGACCACAACTCTTCTCACTCCCTGACTCAACCAATTTGAATACCACATGAGGCTCTATCAGTGGCTGAACTTTAAGGGAGCTGGCAGGTTGCAGCAGGACTCAGGGTGTCCTGGCTTTTTTGCAGAGCCCAGGCCCGGTACTGGTGGCAGCTATCCTTGGTTTGTAGCATGGCCTCTCCCACGTGCTTCTAGGTTTAGCACAGGTAGCGAAAAACCGTGAATCACTTTGTAGCTCCTACCAGGAAGTCCCCAGCTGGGCACAGGCAGTGGCTGACCTGGGCCTGCACCAGGGTCCTTCCCAACAGGCCCCAGAATCAATATACTTGGAGGGTGGCTTCAGACCACAGTAGAACACCTCCCAATTATCCCCACAAATGGCACATACAATGGGCGGTCTCAACAGGCACCACAGCCTGCTAGGGCAAATCCCACTTGGTGGGATAAGCCCCTACATAGCAGCCTGTAAGCTGTGGATGTGGCCAAACCCCGTAGCCAGTCAGCCTGAGGGCCAATGCCACCCACTGATGTGCCAATAGCAATCAAGGCTCAACTATAACGGGAGGATACACACAACCCACACAAGAAACACACCTGGAGCAGGTGATCTGGGAGAGTGTGCCAGAGCCCCACAGGGCACCTACTACATAAGGTCACCCAGCAAGACTGGGAGAAACAGCAGATCTACCTCATACATAGAAACAAACACAGGGAGGCAGGCAAAATGAGGAAACAAAGAAATACATCCCAAATAAAAGAACAGGAGAAAACTCCAGAAAAAGAACTAAACGAAATGGAGGCAAGCAACCTACCAGAGTTCAAAACAATTGTTATAAGGATGCTAAAGAAACTTAGTGAGAACTTCAGCAAAGAGATCAAGCATAGAAAAGGACATAGAAACCATAAAACCAAACCAGTCAGAAGTGAAGAATACAATAACTGAAATTAAGAAGGCACTAGAAGGAATCACCAGCAGACTAGATGTAGCAGAGAACTGAATCAACAATTTGGAAACAAGGTAGCAGAAAACACCTAATCAGAACAGAAAACAGAAAAAATAATAATAAAAATTAGGATAATTTAAGAGGCCTCTGGGACAACATCAAGAGTAACAACATTCACATCATAGAGGTACCAGAAGAAGAGAGAAAGCAAGGAATTGAGAACCTATTTGAAGAAATAATGATTGAAAACTTTCCTAACCTGGTGAGGGAAATATATACAAGCCCAGAAATCACAGAGTCCGAACAAGATGAATACAAACAGGCCCACACCAAGACACATTGTAATTAGAATAGCAAAGGTTAAAGACAAAGAGAGAAGCCTAAAAGAAGCAAGAGAAAGGCAACTAGTAACTTATAAGGGAGCTCCCATAAGATTGTCAGCTGATTCCTCAACAGAAGCTTTGCAGGCCAGAGGGGATTGGCATAAAATATTCAACATGATGAAAAGAAGGGACCTACAACCAAGATTACTTTCCCCAGCAAACTATCATTTAGAATTGAAGGACAGTTAAAGAGCTTCCCAGACAAGGAAAAGCTAAAGGAGTTCATCATCACCAAACCAGTATTACAAGGAATGTTAGAGGGATTTCTTTAAGATGGAAAAAAAAAATCAAAATTATGAATAAAATGGCAATAGCTACATATCAACAATTTCTTTCAATGTAAATGGATTTAATGTTCCAATCAAAAGACACAGGACTGAATGAATAAGAAAACAAGACCCTTACATATGCTGCCTACAAGAGACTCACTTCAGATTGAAAGACACACAGACTGAAAGTAAAGAGATAGAAAAAGTATTTCATGAAATTGGAAAAACAAACAAACAAACAAACAAACAAAAAACCTGGTATAGCAATATTTATACCAGACAAAATAGACTTTAAAAGAAAAGCTATAATAAGAGACAAAGGAGGTCCCAGTGATCCCACTTCTGGGTATTTATGTGAAGAAACCCAAAAGCTACTTCGAAGGGAACGTGCATCCATATGTTCATGGCAGCATTGTTTACAATGGCCAGAATGTGGAGGCAGCCTGGGTATCTGTCGATGGATGAATGGATAAAGAGTAGGTGGTACATATATACAATGGAATATTGCTCGGCCATGGAATGGAATGGGTTCTTGCTATCTGTGGCGGCATGGATGGACCTGGAGGGAATGGTGCTGAGTGGAGTGTCAGACAGAGAAAGACAGATGCAATGAGATTTTGTTTATATGTAGAATCTAAAGAACAAAATAAACAAACAAAACAGACTCATAGATACAGAGAACATTTTGATGGTTGCCAGATGGGAGGGAGGCTCGGGATGAGTGAAAAAGGGAAAGGGATTAAGAAGTACAAATTGGATGTTATACAGTAGTCATGGGGATGTAGGTATAGCATAAGGGCATATAGTCAATAATATTGTAATAACTATGTATGGTGTCAGATGGGTACTAGATTTGTTGGGGTGACAGATGGGAGGGGTTTGGGAACAGGGTGTAAAAGGTGAAGGAAGGAAGTACAAACTGACAGTTACAAAATAGTCATGGGGATGTAAAGTATAGAATAGGGAATATAGTCAATAATATGGTAATAATTATGTATAGTGCCAGGTGAGTACTGGACTAGTCAGAGGGATCATTTCTTAAATTATATAAATGTCTAACCACTATGCTGTACACCTGAAATTAACATAAAATAATATTAAATGTGAAGTGTAATTGAGAAATTTTAAAAGGGGGATAAAGTGGAAGGGTAATCAGAGGTCCAAATTTCCAGGTATAAAACAAATAAGTCATGGGGATGTAATGTACAATATGGGGAATATAGTAAATAATATTGTGATAGCATAATACAGTGTCAGATGGTTGCTGGACTTACGGCAATCACTTCTTTAGGCATATAAATGTTGAATATCTATGGTGTACACCTGAAACTAATATAATGTATGTTAGCTATATTTTAATAAAAATCTTAAAAAAGAAGAAAATATCAGAAATAAACCATTCATAAGTTTTAAATTGCATGCCATTCTGAGTACCTCACTCTTACCTCATCACATAGGCGTTGTATCATCTCACATCATCACAGAGGGTGAGTGCAGTACAGTAAGATATTTTGAGAAACAGAGACCATATTCACATAACTTTTATTATAGCATATTGTTATAATTGTCTAGTTAATTGCTTACTATGTGATTTATAAACTTTATCATAGCTATGCATGTATAGAAAAAAACATAGATACATATGGCTCAGTACTATCTGTGGTTTCTCACATTCACTGGGGTCTTAGAAGATATCCCCCACGGATAAGGGGGGACCACTAAATTAAATGGTCATTGGATGACCTTGTCTTCCCTAGCTTCAGGCTGTAGCTTAGTAAACTGGTTAATGGTTATTGAGATTTGTATGCAATGGAGCATTGGCTGAAGGTTAGGAAGATACAGTTTTTGCCCAGTAGGTTTTGACCTCAAAATATAAGTATTAGAACTTACAGGAAAATGGTGGATTTCTTTCCTACATATGGACCCAATATGGCATGGCATATAATCTCTGAAATCTCCAGAAGTCTAGAATAAGCTTTTGTATGTTTTGTATGGTATAGGCTTATAAATAGAATTACATTTTATAAACCAGCATACATTTTATGAACCACCATATTTGTGTATATGCATACATTTATATGTGTTTCACTGCAGGAGAAATAAAAATAACTAGGTGGACAAATTAGTATTCTTAATGTTCATCAGAACAAAACCATACTCATTTATGTCATCATCCCAATATTAAGTATTTTCTAGGCTAGTCTAGCACATTGTAGACCTTTTTGCATATGTATTTTCCATCTTATTTGAAAATTAATTATGATCCCATTTATGTTTTATAGGATCTAAGCCTTTCCCACGTTATGGTTTTAAGCCCTCCCCGCCGAACGGATGTGGCTCTCCACTATTTGGTGTTCATGTAAATATGTATTTTTTTATAAGTTGTATGATTGGTAGGCTATGTAATTCTCTTGATAATGCAAAACTATCAATGCATTCTCAGGTTCACATATAATTTTGCGTGTTGTAATTGTGATCCGGTTTATTATATTCTTTTATAGCTAAAAAAAACACACATTTAATAAGTCCTAACAAAACTAAATGTAGTAAAATTCATGTTTTTTAATTTTGTAGATGTTAATCCTATTTAAATATTTACTCATGTCATAAATATGGTTTAAAATTTTGGATTATAGTAGTAATCCTACTTTGGGTGAAAAAGTATAGATTAAGCATAATATTTTCTATACTAAAACTAGGCTAAGTGGGATAGCTGTGTGTTTGTGGTAGAGGCTGGAAAAAAATGTTTATGAGAGTGATTCCTAGACACAAGAGTTTTGCATATAAGTTATTTAAAATAGTTAAAGATAAATTATAGATTCAAAGGAATAGTATATTTAGGGAATGGATGAACCTTTAAAGATTAAACCACAAAACAACAAACAAAATTAGAGTTGTAGGAGCTTAAAATTTTTCAGTGACTTTTCATATAAGGTACATTTTCTTGGGGGAAGAGGTACAAAATACGTTGGAATATTCAACAATCATACTTGCCTAGCCCTTGGAGAAAACTTTTAATGCTCTTAGCCTTACCTTTCTGTTTTTAAAACTATGTTTTGTGTTTGGACAATTGTGTGTGTTACCAGCAGGTAACTGTGAATATTCAAATATTGCCAAATGGGGAGCTTTAAGACATAATTGAGAGGGTGATTACAGACTAATGTGGGTGGGTGCCGTGAGAGTCACGGAGAGGTGTGTAATGTGGAAAACACTTGCAGGCGGAAACGGGTTTCAGAAATGATCTACACTGCACTCATTGCCACTGATTCCTCAATTTGAATGCAGAAAGTCAGCGGAGGAGTTTTCAATATCATCATCAATAACCCACCCAAATGCCTCTTTCAGCTTAACATCGGCATCCCTTCCCTGACAAAGTGCTGCAACCACCACGACAGGTGCTATGAGACCTGTGGTAAAAGCAAGAATGACTGTGACGAGGACTTCCAGTATTGCCTGTCCACCATCTGCCGAGAGGTGCAGAAAACGCTGGGACTAGCTCAGCACGTCCAGGGTGAGGATGGCCTGGTGGGACGGGGATGAGTGCAGTTTGCAATGTTTTATCGAATGCTTTATGTTTTAGTACAGGATTTACCAACAGAAATCTTTCACTCTATATTACCTTATCTATTGTGACACAGCCCCTCAATTTTCTGACATAAGCAGCTGATGACTTTGTAATCTAACATGATTTAGTCATGGAAGCAAAAAGTGTTAGGAAACCATGGGAGGGAGGGTATGTGAGGCAGAGAAGAATTCACCCAAGATCTTGTGCCCTGAAGTATATTTCTAATTATCCTGAGCCTAAAGTGTGAGCCCCTGGATCCAGTGAATTAAGAGTAAAGCACGTTGGATTTAAAGTAGGAAGTTCTTAGAAGATTTGAATCTTAACTGTCTCTTCATATGTGTCTGTGTCAGGAGGGTCCCCCAAACCACCCCAGGCTCAGTGGTTTGCTAGGAGGACTTACAGGACTCAGCATGTATTCGTAGTCATGGTAATGATTATTACAGTGAGGGGATGGGATCCAAGGCAGAGTCAGCAAAGGGAAAAGGCGCTTCGCGGACCTCATTTACAAAGGAGAATGATTACTTCTATCTCGGAGAGCTGTCCTAAGGGTAAAATGAGATATTTGTGGGCATGTACATCATTGTACAAATACAGTCAGTTACCAGATTTCCTTACCGTCAGGCCAAGGAATGTACCATACACTGAAATCAAAAGAGCAGGGGCAATGAGAAGGGGCACGAAAGGAAACTAACATTTTTAAGCACTTTCCATAACAGATTGTGCTAGATACTTTAGACATGTTTTCATTGATGTTTACAAAACCCAAATAGGTGGCTTTATACCCATTTTTCAAGGAAGGATACTGAGGTTCAGAAAGAAGTAATTTGCCATAAGATACATACTTCTGACATGAAAACTTGTGTTCTGTTTATGACTGTATTCCCCAAATAGTCTCACAGATCTGATTCTGAGACCCTAGTTAATAGCTGTCAAGGAAGAAATCTCTGCTCGAGGTGAAGCTTGAACTCACAACCTCTGAGTCCCCTTGCAAGCTTTCAGCTACAGTAAACTTGTACAGCTGAAGCATAGGTGAATGTATTTCCTGTTTTCTGACCTGAGGTCATACTAATGTCGCTAAATGATGAAACCAATTCCCTTGCAATCTTTTATTTAATAATCATAGCCTTTACACTTCTGTGATGGGTTGTGTTCCTTAATGGCAGTCTTTTGGAGAACTTTAATAATGCCAAGATTTTGTAGTGAAGTTTCTTAACATGAATATTTGAAACCCAAAGTATTTGGACAACTAAAAGGCACTCTGTGCTATGTCTCTGTAACTGTAATGTATTAAAATAATCTCACCTTGGTGTTCCAGGTTTCTTAGAGTAAGTAAAGTAAACCCATTATCGTTTTTATAGTCTTAAAAATATTTTTTAACCCTACCAGAAGAAAAACGCCTTTTATTCCTATGTCTACCCTCCTGAGCTAAACTTGGATATTGGTCAAAGGAAGAGACTTGGGTCCATTTACTTGAAGCATCTTAAATGATGTGTGATCAGTTCTTAGAAGCCATTGGCCAGAATTAAGTGTTTTGAGACGTCTCTGTTTTTAACCTTTATTTTTTCTATACCTAAAAACCTTTCTTTGAAATGCAAACTTAAGAGTGTTATCAGGCATGTCTAATAGTGACATTTTTCAGATAAAAGGAAAATTAACAGTGATGAACTGATTGATCAGTGCTATTGAGAGACTCATTTATCTAGTACAGAAAATTATATTGAACAATTGCATGCAAACAAAGTCTATACATGGTAAAGAGGCTGAAATTGAAAGCATGTGTGGGAGAGAGAGAGAGAGAGAGAGAGGTTTGGGAGGAATCTCACCTGACATGTTTAAGTGCCCACGAAGGATGTACTTGACTCTGTGCTGTAACATGTGATATGTGTGAAGAAAGTGATGCTTTGCAGCTGCCCCACAGTAATAACACTTTCTTACTTTGCAGCATGTGAAACAACAGTGGAGCTCTTGTTTGACAGTGTTATACATTTAGGCTGTAAACCATACCTAGACAGCCAACGAGCCGCCTGTAGGTGTCGCTACGAAGAAAAAACTGATCTTTAAAGAAGATGCTGCCAGGTGGTGACAGCAGATGAGGATGAAAGAACATAACCTTTGGCAAAGAACTAAGGTTTTCACAACATAAAGCTGCCTTACTTCTGTGAAAGGATTATTTTAAGACCTTGTTTTGACATTAAAACTTCAAACTAAAGAACAAGTGGGGAAGTTTATGTTCCTGGACGTTGCTGCCTTAGTGTGCCAGATTGTCTTCACCAATGTCAGAGAGAGCTGCATTTTGTTAAAAGGACAATTTTTTTGAAGAAAGCGTCTGTAACTTCGTTTTCACAAACATTGTTTATAAAACAAATGAGGTCAAATTCATTATAAGGTATATTCAACATATCTTACTTGGAAATATGGGGAGATCTTCACTCAGAAGTATATTTGTTTACTATAAAATTTTAAATATACATTTATACCTGGAAAGATCTAATTTCTCTCTATTTTTAATTAACACATTAGAAGCTGTTTTTCTGTAGCCCACTGAGCATATGAATAAGTCACACTTCTACTAATGATGGGACTAGTTACAAGAACAAGGTTTCCATTGTTCTGTTGTAAAATTGGAACCATCAGCTGGTAACCTCTTAGGGAACAAAACCAGGATATCTAGGTATTATGCAATATGCTTAGAAGGTGACATGAACAAAATTCATAAGCACAGCCACTCTCATTTTATGAACCACTCAAATGACAAATGTCATATTTTGCTATAATCTTTGCCTAAACTGGAGAAAAGATGGGATTAACGAGACAAATGCAAAGTTGTTTAACATACACATCAGAGCATTATATGCTGTGATGCTTTGGTGTTTATTTCTAGCACTTGCTCCTCATAGTATAATAGATTCTGGGATATTTTTAAAAGACCATAACCCTTTACTAATAGTAGTCTTAATAAAAATTGTTCTTGATACTGTTGGTTTTTTTTTTTTTTAAGTCTTTACCTGTAGGGCCAAAAGGGATGGAAAAGCAAAATACAAAGAACTATCACTTATAGATCTCTATTTCCATTAACAATTGTTAACAGGTTTAAGAGCAAATCCCAGAAACTTGGCTGCCTCTGAAAATGTCTGTGAGTGTTAAAAGCATTTCATCTCCTTGGAAAGCTCAGCTGTGTTCCTCTCCTGCTCCTTCCTTACCACTGGCTGTAGACTTTCCCAAGCCCAGAATTCCAAGCTACATATCTTTTGGGTAACCTGTGGCCAAAGTGATTTAGATCAACTGCTTGGAAAGTCAGAGAAAGACAACACCAGGAGAAGTTGTTCTTTTTAAGTCATTACAGGCAGAAGTGGGAAGAAAAATATGTTCTGGAGAAAAGGCCACATTCCTAACTGGATACTGCAAGTCCTCATATAATATTGTTTCATTCAACAATATCATTGATGAGGTGTCGTAGGAATTAACTCTTATTTCTATCAACTAGCCTGTGATAAAATTGGTTTCGTTATATGCCATTTCACTTAAAGTTGCAGAACCTACCAATGATGTTAAGTGACGACTTACTATATATGTCATTGCTGAGAACCTAATAGGTTCCCAAACGGAGATGGTGCAGCTGTTCTGCTAAGAGATGTGTCCTCTGTTAGGCAAGGCAAGTGTATCCCTCATGGCTGAGTAAACTGGGCTCCAAAACGTTACGAACTCTTGATACTTTTCAGACTTTTTTAAAGGTACAATTTTATAAGCCATTGCCAATATTTAATATTTATCAATATTTACTACTGAAATACTTGACCAGGTAACTTGAAACTTACAATAAATTCATGGATCTTCGTCGCAGCACTGAGATCACAGAATTGGAATGAGAAGCACAGATTCAGGCAGAAACCCAAATTTTGTCCCGATTTCAAGATGAAGGCAATGGATTTTTATGAGAAATGGGAAACAATGATATGAATAGGAGAGAGGAATTTCTATTGGTAATCGCAAGTGACGTTAATCTTTAGCTGTATAGGCATACTTCATTTTATTGCACTTGGCTTCACTGCGCTTCACAGATACTGCGTTTTCATCAGCATTGAGGCAAGGCCCTCCACCAGCAAGAAGAGTATGACTCGCCGAAGGCTCAGATGATGGTTAGCATTTTTTAGCAATAAAGAAATTTTTAATTAAGGTATGCACATTGTGTTTTAAGTGTAACTGAGACAGGGAAGTTAGCATGTTGTTAGGTAGACAGGAAGGTCCCTGGTGGACTAAACAAAAGACAGCCATATCCTAAAACTCCAGGACAAACAGAACAGATCTGATAGATAGAAGTGGGTTCGTTAATCCCTTCAGGATGGACAAACAGAACTAACCAGATAGGGTGCCAGCTCCCTTCTCCAAGCAGACAAGGGAAGATATAAAAATAAGAGCCTTTTTGCCCCATGTTGGGCACCCAGTCAAGGAACCCTTCTAATTCTGAGAGCTGTGACTCTTTGTTTTTAATAAACTATGCTCTTTTACAACTCGCCTCTCCTTGGTCCGCGCTTCCATTCTTCAGTTTCACAAGACACGATCCCAGCACTCAGAAATTTCCTACATCATAAGGTGACTTACACTTAGTAGACTACAGTATAGTGGAAACATGGCTTATTTGCACTAGGAAACCAAAAAATTCCTGTAACTTGCTTTATGGTGCTACTCACTTTATTGTGATGGTCTGCAACTGAATCCACAATATCTGAGGTGTGCCTGTACATGGCTGGGTACAGATTTTAAAGGCTGTCCATAACCATCCGTCCTCATGGTCAGGATGTCTGCTTTCCTGATAGCTTTTGTCAACTGAAAAATATCAACTAGGTGTTTCATCACCAAAAAAAGGATTTATTCTGGAAAAAGAAGGGGTTACAACCCGGTGCATGCAGCCATCGCAAGCCAAGTACCCACTCTGGCCTGCATGCCAAGATGGAGGGGTATTTATAGAAGGGAAAAGGAAGTTAGAACCATAGAGCTTTATTATAAACAGAGTTCTTCCTGTAGGGTTCTTCCTGTAGGGCTTATGTGGACTGCAAGAAATTTCCATAAACCCTAGCTGCTCCCACAAGCCCTACCAACTGATTGCTTCAAGTTCCAGTTGGTCTTTATCACTTTACAAACAGTTGTTAGTAAAGCAACGTTGCCTGGCCCACTCCAAAGGTGAATTTACCCAGTTCAAACACTGCAAAGGTTCAGATGCAAGCAGCTCCTCTGGAATGGCTGCTCTGCCTCTATTTTAACTTTGTCACTTTGTCACTTATGTCAACTTTGCACAAGCTCTCCCTATGAAAGCCAGACTTGAAAATCCTGCCGTTGCCTCTAGTTAACTTTGGCCTGAATCCCCTACACAAACAGCGCAAACTGAGTGTTTAAAACAAAGTGTACAAGTCCTACAAAGTAACTCGCACTGGGAAAAAGACTACACGTGAAACAGGAAGACAACACACACAGCCTTAAACTTTTGAGCCAGCGGGGAAGTGCAAACGTTTGGGGCGGGATTGAGCGAGCGTCAGCTCACCGCAGATGATCTTTGGTCGCCTGCGGACTCCTTCCCGGGCCGCCCAAGTCCTCGGGGTGGCAGCTGGCATTTCCCGAGGGCGTATCCGTATCGCCAGGTGCCAGGCGACTAAGACCGTGTCCTCAGGGCGCTCTGGACCCGCAAGCTTGGAGAAGGAAGGCGCCCTAACTCTGCGGAGGAAGGGGCGGGCGCTGCGGCTTCTGCTCCAGGAAGCGGAGGCGCCCTGGGCGTTAGTGTTGCGCTGGGTCGCGATGAGCTCGGCGCCGGGCCCCCACGGGGCTGTCCCTGCAGGTAGGGGGATGCCGAGGGCGCGGGACGCGGGTTCCGCCAGCTTTGCCGGGCGGCCCCAGGAAGTTGCGGGTTCTGGAGGGAAGCGCTCAGGTGCGGTGGGGGCAGCGTATCTTAGTCCAGGTAAACAACGCGGGACCCGCCGCCGCCTTTGTCCTCCGGAGGTGAATTCTTTCCAGGCGTCGGGCCACGTAAACGTTGACAGGCTGGCCCGGCGGGTCCTGGTTTTCCACTGCACCTGGTCGTGAGAAGTTGACTTTTACAAGTTGAGTCTGCTTTTGTTTTCCCACTTCTAAGTAAAAAGTTAAAGAAGTGGTTGCAGGCAGTCCTAATGGAAGCATGACCGGCCGGCCCCTGGGGTGCCCAGACGTAACGCGGAGATAAAGCCGGGCCTCTGCGGTTATGCAGCCCAGGATCGTCCTGCCGCCAGGAAACCTGCAACTGTTTGTGTGTTTGGGTTGAAACCACAGCAACTTTTCTCGACAAAATAAAGCAACTTGCTACACGTGTATTTTAGAATGTTCTTTCCTGTCACTTAATTAGATTGAGAAACTCCCGAGCCTGGCTTTAATTTTTTAAAAACATTTTTGTAAACCTTTTTTTTTTAAAACCTTTTTCAAGGTTGAAGTGCTAGCAGTCTATGTATAATGCCTTTATTTCAGAGCTTTTTATTCTTGATGCACAGAACAAGCGTTGCCCCAGGGCCAAATTGTAGAGTCACGATCGATCAGGGAGCGGCTTTGCCCTGGGTCCAGTAGCCATTTCCGTTTTGGAACCAGTGGTGGGGGATGGGAAACCGCAGCCGGGATCCAGGATGCCCAACCCCTAGGCAGCGCTCTTCCCCCTCCATTCTTTTGGTCAAGTTCCTTTTCCTGTGTGCTCCCTTTCTTGTCTTTCTCCACTCTATCCCCTTTCCAGTGTGTTCTAGGCTGACGTGGGTTACTCAGATAGGATGATGAAATAGATTGTTGATAGGGAGTATGGGTCAATTTTCTTAGATACTGCAGTGAATAAAGACGGTGACAGTAGATGCTCTAGAAGTTTGAAGAAATGAACACTTAGTTTAGAAAGGTAGCTGGTCTGTCTCACGTAGGAGAGGGTTTAGCAAGGTGACAGAGAGTGCAGAGCCTGGAATCCATAGGTGGGCCAGGCTTTCAGTCCCAACACTACTGCGCTGACCTTGGACAAGGCTGGTGCACTTTCTCTGGCCTCATGGGGCTGTGGAGCTGAGTGACAGAAAGTAATATAGCTAAGGTGCCAGGGTATCAAGAAATGGAGCTGGTAGGATTATCTGGAGAGATCAAATTAAGGTGACGAGAAAAAAAGGAATGATTTGTTTGGTAGAAATTAAACTAGTTTAAGGAGCAAAGAGGTGGTGGATACAAAGGAGAAGTGTGAAGAGGCCAAGTGTTAGCCAGAGGAAGGAGTCAGGGGGAAGCCATAATTGGTCTGTTAGAATTTACTGGGTGTGTGTGAGCCGCGGGAGGTCAGGCTAGAAAAGACCATAATCTCCCCAGCAAAAAGGGGTATGGAGTTTATGGGGGGGGGGGGGTAAATGAGACTGGTCCCCTTCAATGCTTCAGGAGCTTTTCGTTGCATTGTCTGGCAACAAAGGGTTTTGGGGGTGTGACCATGCCCTCCTGCTCCACCTCCTGGCTCCATGCCCCCCCCAGGCCCGCTGATCATAAGTCCCTAAGAGACAAACACAAGCCAGCAGGTATAAGGTACAAAGCAAGACAAGATGACTGTTAGGATAAGGTGGTTTCTACATTTCCAGGCGGTTTCTCCAGGCCTATGGCAAATACACGCTTGTGGGTATACAAGGTACAAGATGGCTTTTAAGGAGGTGTCTGCTCCTGGCTTCACAATGGTCTAATACCAAGAGTCAGGTTTAACAACAGACCCATTTTTGATAAATAGGTTGCCGATCAACAGGAATCTATAAATCTGTTAATGCAGGGTATTTCCTTCATTAAAATTTATTTTCTCCATATCAACAAAGCCATTTACCCTCTTGGCCAATTTATTGGTATTCATGCAGTATAATCCTTTTTAAAATGCACCTTTCCTGAAAGCTTGTCTGCTTGGTACATACAGCTTACAGTGACGGGCAGTCATGGTGTATTATTTTCTCTGGAACCTGAGTAAAATTTATCAACTCCAGGACAGTATTGGAACTTAGGATTCCCCAACCCACCCCACTCCCAGGGTGGATTTTGTCTGAGGAGACAGAGAGGGTAGAACAATCAGGTGTGAGGGAGAGACTGAGGAGAGGAGGAACACAACCCTCTTGGCTAGGAGGTGATGGGTAGGGACGAGTCTGTACTGTAGAGCCTGGGGTGCTTCCTCAAAGACCTCAATTTAGAGGTGCATCTTGCTGTACTGTTGGTATTTCTGTTTACTCATTACTTTCTCCCCTTTAAGCTGTTAAGTTAGTCAGGTGAAAACATTCATGGGTACATGGGTCCTTATTGTAAAAGATGCCGGACTCATTGTGCTCTACAATACAGAAGCCACTGGCCCCAGGTGGTTATTTAAATTCATTGAAATGAAATAAAATTAAAAATTGAGTTCCTCAGTTACACTGTCCATATTTCAGGTGCTCAAGAGCCACATGTGGCCAGTGGCTATCGTGGGACAGAGCGAAAGCGCAGGTATAGAACAATTCCGATTCCCAGAAAGTCCGATTGCACGGCACTCTTCTAGGGAGTGGAGAGGGATTCAGTAAAAGGTGTCCAGAGGGTGGAGAATTCCAAGCACTGGTTGCGAGCAGAGGGTCTCCATTATAGGGTTATAAGCACAAATGTGTCAATCAGGAGATCCAAAGTCTGAGCCTTTGCGCTGCCCCTTCCCTTCCTCCACCCAAACTTCAACCTCTTCGGGGCTGTAGGGTAATCCAGTATTAATCACACACTGTGTTTCGCTTCTATATGACTTAATTCCTTCTGTTTCAGAGAATATTTGCAAACACATTTTCTGTAAAACAAAGCAATTTCATATTTCATTTGAGTTCCATAATCACAGAACTGTCACTTGAGCATATTTTGCAATTAATGCATTTATGTAATATTTTCTCCATTTCTCTTTATAATATTCTTTGCTATTTTACAGGTAAGAGTTGGGGATGACAAAGAATTGAGTTACTAATTTATATGTCATTTGTTTATTATTATATTAAGCGGTTTCCCTTCCTTTCCCCTTACCCTCCTTTTCATATACTTTGACTTTTAAACTAACCAAAACAGAAGAATCTTAGAGTGTGGACGTCAAAGGTGTATGGGAGTTCCTGCTGTGTTCCACTACCGTAAGTCAAAAAGTAAATTAACAAAAATCAACCTTTTCTTTTACAGGTGAGGAACAAAACATGACAGAAACAGATGCCTTCTCTAGCAGGTAAGAATGTGCTGTTTTCTAATAAAGGTCTCTTCCTTTGGTAGTCATAATTAGACTATAGAAATCAAAGCAAGAAAGGGTAAAAAATAGAACCGAGTATGTCAGGTTTTAGCATTTGAAGAGATGCAGGTTAGTTTCTGCCCCTGGTTGTGAAAGGACCTAGAGTGATGTTCAAAATGTTTAACAGTGGATATGGCATGGGCCCCAGAGCTGGAGCTTGGCCTGGGCCAGACCATTGTCCTTGGGTGCTGGATGTTGGAGACCTGGGGGAAGGAAAGACACCCATGCAGATGGATTGGGGGTGGGTACTCATGATGGGCGCTGTTTACCAATTGGTACAGAAATATTCAGGACTTTCCTTACTAGTATGGCCATGAGGCTTTCGCAGGGCACAACAGTGGCATGTCAGCTTGGCAGAGGACAAAGCAGCAGACTTTTGTCTACCCTACACTTTGACCTGGGGCTTGGAGGAGCTCACTGTTTAATATGACTTAAAGTGATTGTTTTTTTTAAACTTTTCATTAACAGTGAAATATTTGATCCAGCAGCAAAGTACAAAATGGACCATAAGAGGAGAGGAATGGCTTTAATCTTCAATCACGAGAGGTTCTTTTGGCACTTAACACTGCCAGAAAGGCGGGGCACCAGTGCAGACAGAGACAATCTTAAGCGCAGGTAGTAGTTTTATCTACATGTCAAGGTGATAAGATACTTAAATGACAACTACTTATCAAACCTTGTCCCCACCAATGAAATAACAGAGCAAGAGTATTGGGAGGGTGAGCCTCAGTTGGGCACAGCCTCCCTTAGGAACGTGCCTGTTTTCTTTCTAACCCTGTACTATTAAATGTTAGCAGGCTTTGCATTGTTACAAATATACAGTTGATACTTGAACAACCCAGGTTAGAGGTGCCGACCCTGTGCATAATCAGAAATCCACATGTAAATTTGATGCCCCCAAAACTTAAGTTGTCCCTCAGTATCCACAGGGGATTAGTTCCAGGACCCCCATGGATACCGAAATCCATGGATGCTTACGTCCCATGTATAAAATGGCATAGATCAATGGATATAGTCAGCCCTCCGCATCCATGGACTGACGGTGATCAAAAACAGTGCAGGTATTTTTTTAAAAAAATCCACACATAAGTGGACTCTCACAGTTCAACCCTGTGTTGTTCAAGGGTCACCTGTATTTGCATAGTAGACAGCAGTATTTTAACTTGAATCAGTTATTACGAGTAAATCCTTTCCTACCGTGGGTGATCAGGGAAAATCATCATTGTCATATTTTTCTTTCCCCCTAAAGAAGAGTCATTTTACATGTCAAAATGTGTATAGATTCCTCAGTTAAAATAGGGTATGTGACAACTTTGAATAGCTCATAAGCTAATATTTCAATTAATCTATCACCAGGTTTTCAGATCTAGGATTTGAAGTGAAATGCTTTGATGATCTTAAAGCAGAAGAATTACTGCTCACAATTCATGAGGGTAAGTAGTTTTCCTATCCTTCTTCTGATGGGACTGAGTACTTTAATTATCCTACCTGTAAAGACAGGTCCAAATAATGAACCGTGTTGTAAAAAGTCTTTATCAGTTAACTTGGCATGGGTTATAGGTTTTGGTTGTGCCTCTCTGCTTATATGTTACCCACCACATTTAAGAGCCCCTTGCAAAGTATTATGCCTCTAGTTTATGTTTAGCATACCACTAGTTACAGTCTATTACTCTAGGAGGGAATGAAATGACCTTTTCATTTACAATTAAAAGTCTAAAATGCAAACACTATAGATGCTGGACAGTCATTTTTTAATTGACTCCTACCATACCCAACTTTTTTATTGGCTTCAAGATACTGTTGATTTACATACATTAAGTCTTAATTTCTACATCATTATGCAGTAGGTATGTTTATCACAGTAATCACTGCATGCCATCCATGGATTCTTAAGTCATTTGCCAATGGATTATTATAATATGTATATAACAAACTTTCTTCAGAGCTTTTTCTTTAGGTATGATTGACATATAACATTAGTTTCAGATATACATGATTCGATATTTGTGTATATTCCAAAATAATCACAAGTCTTGTTACCATCCTTCACCATACAAAATTACAAAACATTTTTTTCTTGTGATGAAGACTTTTTTCTTTAAAAATTAATCCTAAGAGAGGATTTACTCTCTTAGCAACTTTCAAATATACACTACAGTATTATTAACTACTATTCCCATGCTGTACACTGCATCCCCATGACATACTTATTTTATAACTGGAAGTTTGTACCTTTGACTCCTTTCACCCATTTTGCCCACCCTCCTCTCCCCTCTGTCAACCATCAATCTGTTCTCTGTGTCTGAGTTTTGGTTTTTTGTTTGTTTGGTTGGTTGGTTGGTTGGTTGTTTGTTTTAGATTCCACATTTAAGTGAGATCATAACAGTATTTGTCTTTCTCTGACTTATTTTACTTAGCATAATTCCCTCAATGAGGTCCATCCATATTATCGCAAATGGCAAGATTTCATTCTTTTGTATTGCTGAATATTATTCCGTGTGTGCCATTTTGTGTATCACAATTTAAAAAAAAAAAAAAGACTTTTATTTATTTTAAGTTTGTTTTTCCAGGACCCATCAGCTCCAAGTCAAATAGTTGTTTCAATCTAGTTGTGGAGGGCGCACCTCACAGTGGCCCATGTAGGGATCGAACTGGCAACCTTGGTGTCACGCTCTAACCAACTGAGCCAACTGCCCGCCCCAATCACAATTTCTTTAGCCATTCATTCATTGATGGACACTTAGGTTGTTTATATATCTAGACTTGTAAATAATGCTGCATGAACATGGGGGTGCACAGATCTTTTTACGTTTTTGTTTTTCTTCAGATAAATACTCAGACATGGAATTGCTGAATCATATGGTTTCTTCTTTTTTTTTTTTTAATTTTTGAGGAACCTCCATCCTAGAGCTGTTCTTTAATCTGTAAATCATTTTAACTGGCTGCTTACCAGGTTTTCTACTTTGCTTGCTCATAAGCTTTGGAGGATATCCATCTCATGTCTTAATAGTCTTGGAAGCTCCAAGTGCTATAGACATATTGAAGATGCTGTACTCACTAGAGGTGCAAACAAAGAGTGGGTTGTAAAGTAGTAGGTTCTGGGCCTCTCTGGTCTTCTAATGCAGAGAACTTTTATAGCCAAAATGACTGGGATCTTGAAGGCGGTTTCCCATAATAATCCCTTTGTGTTTTACATGTCATTGTCTGGTTTAGAAAAATTAATGAAATCTGTCCAAACTCTATTATTTTGAACTTCAATAATTTTGATTTTTAATTAGATACAATATGGGATAAATTGTTTGATTAAAGACTTAAATATGTTTCATTACAGGCATTTTATATTTACTATAAGAATAACAAATTTTCTCCCTCAATCATACGTATGTAACTTTTTTCCAGTATTAGTAAATTGAATTGTTATATGTAGCTAATAAGCATCTTATTTTCACTTTTATACGAACTTTTGGGGGCCTTTATAGCATCAACCTCTAGCCATGTCGATGCCGATTGCTTCTTGTGTGTCTTCCTGAGTCATGGTGAAGGTAGTCACATTTACGCATATGATGCCAAAATTGAAATTCAGACATTGACTGGCTTGTTCAAAGGAGACAAGTGTCAGAGCCTGGTTGGAAAACCCAAAATATTTATCATTCAGGTAAGACTGATAATGTTATAATCTCAATTATAAAGCCCAGGGTCTGTGTATGTGATTATAAAGAACTAAAGCCAATTTTGAAAGTAACTTTCTCCAGTAACTGGAAAGGCCCTTTTTGAATTCTAGCCAATCAGAGTTGCAATTTGAATTATTAATAGTCATTTTTAACATAAAAAGAATAAAGATTCTTGGTATCTTTATTACTTGGATTGATATTTGAAATGACTCAAAATAAGCAATGTGCTACTCCGTGGCCCAGGCTGGTTAGGTTCTCTGGGAGCTGGAGAGCCTGTAAGCCAGTGGGAAGGGTGGAGGCATAGAGAGTTCTAGTCCTAGCTTCCCTCATCCTTCCAGTATCCCTTAAAGCAAGAGGCTGTTCCCCCCCGCCCCCCCGCCAAATTGGTGTTAGGGGTGAAAATATTATTTGGCCTGAATAACGAACGTCATTTAGTACATCAATAAGGATTTTGAACAGAGAAGAGAATTCCTGTATTTCCATGAATGGTATGGAGGAAGAGACCACATTCTCCTTCCTGACCTAGATCCTTAAGGGGAGGGAGTAGGGCGTCTATAAGAAAAGAAGTTACGCATGATTCCCTGGTTTCTTGTTTGGACAACTGCATTGGGGTGTCTGTGGGAAATGCAGTTGGAGGTACAGGTCTAGAACCTAAGAGGCAGCCTGTGTTGGAGACATAAACTTGGGAGTAATGAGGCGATGGATGGTAATGAGAGTGATAGGTTTACTCATGTCAAGTAATAGCCTGAAAAATGAATGTAAAACGGGACTGAGGGACACCAATGAGGAATGAGCAGAGGAAAGATGCTAATGAGGGTGGCCCAAAGAAGTAGAAAAATGACAAGATGATTGATTGCTTCATGACAAAGGGAGGGGCCAGCACTGTCAAAGACAAGAGAATTGGAAATAATGAATGAGCTCCTATGAGATGATAGCCACAAAGGAGGAAAATATTTCACCGAGTTATTTTATTTCTCTATGCCTCAGATTTTTCATCTGTGAGATGGGGATAAAATTTCATCTGCCTCATGGGGTGGCTGTGAGGATAAAATGACCTGGCCTAACAAATGAGAAACTTAGAATAGTGCCTAGCACATGGCAAGCCCTCAAGGAAAGGCTGACTTCTATCATTGCAATGGAAGGCATCAAGTTCCAGGTATTCTACATGACGTTTAGGAAGATGGTGGAAAACAAGGTCTGAAAATAAGCCTGATGCTTCTAAATAAGATTAAAATCTCTCTGTAAAAATAGGATATTAGGGGTCTTCTGTTTATCTGATAACTTTGAAATCACTCAGGACTCTTTTTAGACTTTATAATTCTTTATTTCATGATCGATGGCTGCATTTATAATACTAAAACAGAATCTGTTAGGTCACCGTATTACGTTTACTAGGGCTGCCAGAACAAAGTCCACAGACCGGGTGGCTTAAACAACAGAAACTTATTTTCTTACAGTTCTGGAGAAGTCTGAGATCAAGGTGTTACCAGAGTTGATTTCTACTTAAGCCTCTCTCTCTGGCTTGTAGACGAGTGACTGTCTTATCGCTCTCTTCATGATCTTTCCTCTGTGTCTGTGTCCTAATCTTTTTTTTTTAACTAATAAAAAAAATTGTATTTACTTAGAAGCATTCAGAATGTCAACAAAACAGCTGCAATTTCTTTCTTGCAATTACAGAGTGGTATTCAGTTAACAGAACAACAGTTATTTTGTATAAGTTGCATCAGAGACAATTGAAGATGAAAAAAACTACCATCCCCATATATAACTAATTTGTGCTGTGCACCAACAAGGACCGGCTTTAAATTTCCATGCCAATTTACAACCCCCATACTGTACCAGGCAAGGTTAGTGGCTATTGAAAATACCACCAGGACGGGGCTATCTAAAGACACATTCAGTAGTGTGTTCACTATATAAGAAAAGACACTACAGTTTAAAAACAAATCTTACACAGCCTTATATTTCAGTTTTTTCTTTAAAAGGAGTGAGTTGTGTACAGGGTTAAATGCTTTATAGACAAGAAGGAAAAAAACTGCGCTAGAACCAACTTATCATCTTCTTCATCTTTTTCCTCCTCCTCATCCTCTTCCTCCTCCTCTTCATCTTCCTCCTCATCATCCTCATCCTCTTCATCTTCCTTGTCCTCCTCCTCTTTCTTCTTTTTCTTGCTTTTTTCAGCCTTGACAACTCCCTTTTTTGCCGCCTCAGGCTTTCCTTTAGCTCGCTATGCAGCAATATCCTTTTCGTATTTTTCCTTCAGCTCAGCAGCCTTCTTCTCATAAGGCTGCGTGTCACCTGCAGCAGTGTCATTCCACATCTCTCCCAGCTTCTTTGCAACATCACCAGTGGGTAGGCCAGGATGCTCTCCTTTGAGTTCTGGGCGATAACTCAGAACAAAACAAGAGAAAGGCTGAAGGAGGCCTCTTGGGTGCATTGGGATCCTTGAACTTCCTTTTTGCTTCCCTTTTAGGAGGAATATAAGTTTTCATTTCTCTTTCATAACGGGCCTTGTCCGCCTTTGCCATGTCTTCACATGTTCCTTTTCTTTAGCAGACGTGGTCCTCCCCCTCTCTGAGCGCTTCTTAGAAAACTCTGAGAAGCTGCCTGAAGCATCTGGTGCTTCTTCCTGTGCTGCTCCCGGCAGGTTTGCACAAAGAAAGCGTATGACGACATTCTGCCTCTCGGCTTCTTAGGATTTCCTTTGCCCGTGTTTAATTAGTTTTCCTCAGCACGCACAGAGTCGCCCAGTGCCTGCCCGACTTGCACTTGCCCCAGCGCTGTCTCTGTGGAGCCCAGTGCACTGCAGTGGCTATCCTAATCTCTTCTTATAAGGATACCAGTCATAGTGGCTTAGGGCCCATTCATGTGACCTCGTTTTACCTTAATTACTTCTTTAAAGACCTTATCTCCAAATACAGTCACATTTGAGGTACTGGGGGTTAGGACTTACACATATAAATTTTGGGAGGGGAAGAACAAAATAGAGCCCATAATAGTCATTTAAGAGTAGAAATTAATGTTAGCCTTTGTGTGAGTCAGAACTAGTGGGTAGGAATGTGTGACCTCACTTTCAAGTAGGAGCAAAAGAAAGAAGGCATATTAATAGCTGTCTTCTCAGGTCAGGTGGTGTCATTTTGAACCTTAACAGTTTATGGCAGCAGGTAGGCAAGCGAAACCCAATCTGGGAACATATTATCTGATTAAATAGAAACATTTAGGCAAATACTAGAGCTTGTAAAAGGATGACTCTTGGCACTGTGGTGTAGTTAATCTAGGAATGTTTAAACCACAGCAGCTTTCTTTATATCATACCTTTCAATCAACATAATTTAGTGTATAGTTGAAGATGCCAATTTTTAAAAGACATTAACCAAAAGAAAATGTAAGTAGGGAAACAACTGTCAGCTTTAGTCTGCTCTAAACCCGAGTGCCTTGTTTTGGAAGTGCTATATAGTGGCTTCTGTTGATGTTGACATGAAGGGGTACTGAATTATGCATCCGCTGTAAACATTAAGCATTGGGGAGAAAAGAGGAGGTAAGTAAAGGAGGTGGTTTTCTTCCTTGTCTCGCAGGCATGTCGGGGGCACCAGCACGATGTGCCAGTCATTCCTTTGGATGTAGTGGATCATAAGACAGCCCCGCCGGATGCCAATGTCACCCAGGTGGATGCGGCCTCAGTTTACACACTGCCTGCTGGAGCAGACTTCCTCATGTGTTACTCTGTTGCAGAAGGTGTGTCTGTGTTTAATACAAATATAGAATTGGCTTTCCTGTAAGTTTCACCTTGGCTTGATTTGGATCATATCTTTCTATTGGGACACAGTGATTTAGTTAGTCCTAAAGCTCACAGGCCTAGAGTGGATTTCTTTGATCACATAGCACAAAGTGATACATGACATTGTAAAATACCATATAGAAAAATCATCCCTGAGAACTAAAGTCTAAAGCTTCAAGTCTAATTATATAGAATATTAGCAGCCTGCTGTCAGTTACTCCTGGTGATAGTGTCATTGTCATATTCATGGGAAGCTTTGCTGACAAATATTTGATGACGATTGTTCTTTTCTTTTGCAGTAATTTTATGTTTTTCTTCTTTCTAATCTCTTGTCCCAAAATCATCACCTGGCTACTATTAGGTTGGTGCAAAAGTAATTGCAGTATAAAAGGTTAAAAATTGCAAAAACCACAATTACTTTTGCACCAACCTACTATCTTGGGAACTTATAGACAGTAGAGGAAATTATATGTATGAGGTGTGATCAAAAAAATACAGTGAATGTTTAAATTAAAAAAAATTTATTACAGTGAAAGACACATTGCCATTAATCCCCCTCAAAATAGTCCCCCTCGCTTTGAACACACTTATCCCATTGTTCTTGCCACCTTCTGAAGCAATTCCGGAAGTCCTCTTTGGTGTCTTTAGTTGTGCTGTCATGGCTGCCTCCATGTCCTGAATCGATTCAAAACGTTTACCTTTTATGGTCATTTTGACTTTGGGGAAGAGGCAGAAGTCACATGGTGCCATATCTGGTGAGGATACACCGTAATGTTTTTATTTGACAGAAATTGCCATATACCAGATGTGATATGTGACACAAAGCGTTGCCATGATGGAGGATGAAGTAGACATGAAAAGACTTCCAGAACTGTTTCAGAAAGTGGCAAGAACATCGAGATAAGTGTTTTGAAGCGAGAGGGAGTATATTTAGGCAGATAAAAGGCAATGTCTTTTACTGTAATAAATTTTTTTAATTTAAGCATTCACTGTATTGTTTGATCATTCCTCACAATTAGCCCCATTTTTATAGAACTATATAGAATTAATCCCTTTCCCACATGAGAATAGTCAACAGGGAAACATGTAAAAACTATATCATGGATATATCTTAGTCCTCCCCAAGTATTTTGGAGAATGTTTCTATAACAATGAATTATAAAGGTGTTTTTCAGTCCTAATAACTGAAAGCCAGAAAACTTCAGTGTCCTTTTCCTATCTTTTTTAGGTTATTACTCTCATCGGGAAACTGTGAACGGCTCATGGTACATTCAAGATTTGTGTGAGATGCTCAGGAAATTCGGCTCATCTTTGGAGTTCACAGAGCTCCTCACATTGGTGAACAGGAAAGTTTCTCAGCGCCGAGTGGACTTTTGCAAAGACCTAAGTGCAATTGGAAAGAAGCAGGTCCCTTGCTTTGCTTCCATGCTAACTAAAAAGCTGTACTTCTCTCCAAAATATAAATGATAGGGCTGTTTTATGTATTTGTATTCAAAATGGATTTCCCTTCTTTTTAATATAAATATCATTAGATTGAAGCTTACAGTACAGCAATTTAAAATGTTTTAAGGTTTAATGAGAACATTTAAATAAATAGTTCATATTGGACATAGTGAAGGGGTTTGATTTATGTAGAAATTAAATCCTCAGGGAATTTCTATAAAAATCCACAAACATTTCTAGTACTTGATTTTTATAATTTGTAAGGTTACTCAAAATATCTGGCTGATTTAATTTGTATTTTGTGAATTTTTTAAATAAAAGTTTATAATGTTTTTAAGGTTTTTGAAACTCAAGAATTATTAAATTGGTGCAAACGTAATTGCAGTTTTTGCAATTATTTTTAACCTTTTAAAGGGCAATTACTTTTGCACCAACCTGATAGTTTTCCCTTAATAAAATATTTGAAATTCATGTTTTACCAAATTTTTCTAATTTGCATTTTTATTCATTATGTAATTTTATAGACTTGTTTGTTGGTCATATAAATTTATCTACATATGAATTACCCCTTTTTTGTATAGGACTTTAACTCTCACTTATGAACCTTTAAAAAGTGTTATATGGCATTCTGAGGAAGAAATATAGAACAATCAATTCTTACTTAGTATGGGCTAAGTATTTGCAAAATTTGATTCTGTCAATATCTTCCATGTTAAGTTACTATACATTGTCCAGTAGTCATCATTCCCACTCACAGACCATCCTGTTAATGGGATAGATGTTACTTTTAAGGTTCAATTCTTACTAATATGATATACAAAATTTGAGTAATACTGTTTTGTTAATAACCTGCCAGAGGCTGATGATGGTTATATGTTTGGGCTTTTCATAACTGAACTTGTGAGTTGCTAGTTCAAAAGCAGTAGTTTGCATATATTGTTTCAGCTGCAGTTCAAAAAACGTGCCAACCATGTGCTGCAGTTGGTGGGACATTCATAACCTTGTTTTATGGTCACGGCAGGGCCTTCACTGTCAGGTGAACTTCTTACTTCTTTTAACTCCTTACCACAGATGTGGCCACTGCTGTGCTTCTCCTTTCAAGAGCTAATGACTATGAAATGCCCCTCAGTTCACCTGATGAACACTGGCTGGCCTAGGCAAAGATTATACAATTCTGGTTACCTAAGAGAAATAAGCTGGTAGTATTACAAAGCTCTAAAACAAAACAAAACAAACAAAACACATTTTTTTTCCCTTGAATGTGACCAAAGAGTTTATTTGAATAAATCTTTTTGTTCAGATGCAGTGACATTGGTACCTACATACCTGGGCATCAAATTGCCATCAAATCTGAGTCTGTGGAAGCAATGGGGGCACAGCTGAATCCTGTATGAAATACCGTTTCCCCGAAAATAAGACCTAGCCGGACAATCAGTTCTAATGCATCCTTTGGAGCAAAAATTAAAACCCGATCTTATTTTACTATAAGACCCGGTCTTATTTGACTATAATATAAATATATAAGACCGGGCATTATATTAATTTTTGCTCCAAAAGATGCATTAGAGCTCATTGTCTGGCTAGATCTTATTTTTGGGGAAACACGGTAGTTGTCTCAGAATAAGAATCCTTTTGTAATAAAATTAACATGTAGTGTGTTTGGATGCCTTTAATTTTGGTTCCAATCCCTGTAGACTTAAAACTTGGAACATGAATAGAAAGATCATAAGCTGTTTATGTTTTTAAATAACTAATCTATAAAGTTTTAACATAAATGATGTGCTATTTGGAGAAACTACATTTTAAATATTAAAAAGGTCAGCGTCTGGCCTATTATCACTGAGCTGTTGTGGCCGCAGTATCAGAAATCAGTTTTACTTGTCGTAAAATACAATATGACTTAGCCACAGCTCGTCTGATGAATAAAAATTATTTTACTCTGTAAAGTAGGAAGACAAAAATCACAGAACGCTATCTTTACTAGAAATTTATTCATTTTTCACATGACACATTTTCTTAAGTCCTGAAAATATAGACTTATTCTTTGATAATTGTCTCATATTCTTGTTCGGGGTAAGCAAAATTTTTCTGTAAAGAGCCAGAGAGTAAATATTTTAGGTTTTGCAGGCCACACGGTCTATTGCAACTAGTCAACACTGCTACTACAGGGCAAAGGAAACAGCCAGTCAATACATAAATGAGCACTGTTGTATTTCAGTAAAACTTTATGTACAGAAACAGGTACAGGTATTAGTTTGCCAACTCCTGCTCTAGTCCATCCCATCTTACCGATTTTCCTTTAGGCTGTTTACAAGAATTCAGAAGCCATCCTTTCCACTTTCTTAGTCTAGACTCTCTCCAGCACTGTACCTGAAAACACCACGGGCCTTTCCCCTCTCTTTCTTGGGTACCTAGTGTGGACCAGGCATTATTCTTGGCACTGGGAGGGATGCATCAGGGAACAAGCAAACAATCTCTGTTCTGGACTTACATTCAGGTGTGACATTTGTAGGGTATCTGCCTTGGGTTAGGCATGTTTAAAATACTTTATCTCACTTTATTCTCATGAAGGTCAATGGTCTCAACATAAAAAAAAACATCCAAACCTGTAGAGAATTCTAATGAGTTTATTTGAAACAAACTGACAACAATTGCTGGGAAGCAAAATCTCAGATTAAGAAAATGCTCCAGAGAATGGCAGTTTTGCAGCTTATTTTATACATTAGAATCAAAGGAGGAGACATGAGGGTTACATGAAATCCATTGGATAGATTGAGGAAGTGGGAGAAAGCAAGGGGGCGGGGAGGAGAGGAATCTCATATTGGATAAAAAGTAAAATTGAGAGGCACTTTTTACATTGGTGAGTACATGGTAATACTAAACATAGCACAGAGATGGTATGAGGGAACAAGATATCAATGGGGTTGTGGTCTTGGGCAGTGTGTTGTGCCCTGAGGGGTGAAGTGGGGTCGGGTGGGGTAGGAGGGATTACTGACATTCCAAAGGTATGTTATCTTAGATGCAAAAAGACAGTAGACAGCCTTACTTAAGGTAAATATTGATCTTTGTCAAGAAAGCTACAGGCCCAGGGTGTGACTGCCCACCATGACACACTTTTAGTTAGGAATTTTTATGTTTAGACCATCCTCCCGTTAATTTCAGTCTCTGAGTTTGTAGGGCCTCCTGTGCTGGCCTCCCCTGAGCTGGTCAGGTTAATTGCCTAGTGTCTCCAACTAGTAAGTGGCAGAATTTGCCCGACCCCAAAGCCTACATTTTTCTATCCCACACTGGATTTACTCTTTTCTATGTTGAACCCAGCATCTTGCTTCCATTATCTGACCCCATCCTCCCAGTTCCACTTTGTTTCAAGAAGTCAATTTTTCGTTGTATGTCCTCTGCTGTAGTTAGAGAAATACCCCCCATACAGAGCCAAGACCTGCTTCGGGTCTCCTCCCACCCCACTGTATTCTCCCTGACTGAAAAGCCCTCCCTCTTTCCAAATTCCACCCAAAAGGCAAGGCCCACCTTTCCCAACTGGTTTCTCTTCGTTTTTATTGTATTGAGGATCTTGTCTCTTCTTGGGTATAGAGTTCCTTAAAGGCAGAACATGTCCTAAGGGCTTATTGCAATATTGCAAGTTATATTTATTTGGTCTTCATCCTCACAGCTCCCAGAACCCTTAGAGTTTTCTAAGTGTAGAAATTGATAAAGGCACCTTTTGTTATATTAATGAGTTAAGTTCTGGATCCCATCCAAGGGTGGCAGCTGGCTGCCAGGAGAACCGTGTGGTTTGAGATTTGAAGCTTTCAGTCCCACCTCTGACCTCCTGTGAGGGGAGAGGGGCTGTAGGTTGAGTTCGATCACCAATGGCCAATGACTTAGTCAATGATGACTATGCAAAGGAGCCTCCATACAAACCCAGGAGGACAGCTAGTTGGCTTTTTTGGGAGAGCTTCCACGTTGGGGAAGCAGAACTCCCATGTGCCTGCCACATGCTGGGCCCCAAATTCCACGAGGACAGAACTCCTTTGTTGAGACCTCATCCCATGTATCTCTTCATCTGACTGTTGATTCATATTCTTTAATATTCTTTGTAATAAATCATCGGTGATTTAATGAGTAGATAGTTTTCCTGAGTTCTGTGAGCAGCTCTAGCAAATTAGTGTAACCTGAGGAGGGGTTTGCGGAACCTCTCATTTATAGCTGGTTGGTTAGAAGCACAGGTGACAACCTGGGCATGCGACTGGCATCTGAAATGGAAGGCAGTCTTGTAAGACTCAGCCTTTTACCTGCGGAATCTCATTCTATCTCCAGGTAGAACTGAGCTGAACTCTCAGACACTACACTAGCTTCAGGGAATAGCTTTTTGGTGTGAGGAAACATGCGCGTGCACACGAACTGGGTCTGGGAACCCTTTTCAGTTGTCATAATACTTAACGTGGTGATATTCATTATAAAAATATATAGGTGATTATTCATAGCTTAGTAATAAAACACTAATATATTGCTAACTCAGCATCTCCTTGTTTCAGAGCTACTGATACAAAGGCAAGTGATCACTGTTGTTTTTCTAGTTAAGGTGTAAAAAGCCTGAATCGGATTTGATTGAAAGATATACACTGAAAACACTGAGAGCTGTTTGTTTGTTTGAAACAAATCTCTGATATCAGGGTAATACGTGTGTCAAACAGTGAAATCCTGGATAATAGATTAAATACCATTAGTTGTAAATTTACAAAAATGTACGACCTACTATGAGTAGATGCTTAAATCTTCTACCTATGTGTACTGCGGCTAATTAAACTCTCTAAACTTCAGTTTCCTTATTTATTAAATTGGGATTAAAAAACAGGTACCTCATAGGGTTATAGGATTACAGATAATTTATATGTAAAGTGCCTAGAATAGTATTTGACAACATATGATAAATAGTATATATCTCCATAAATATTAGTTAAAATGAAACATTTAAAATATTTTATAATAATTTTAGCTATATTTAATGATAAAAATCTTCCAATTACTATGTATTTAAAAAGAAATTAATGTACATGACAGATGGTTACTAGACTTACTGTGGTGATCATTGCATAAGGTATATACTGAATCATTACGTTGTACACCTGAAACTAACATAATATTGTACGTAAACTATAATAAATACATTTTTAAAAAGAAATTAATGACAAGATGATTCTAAATGAAGCCTAAGAACGAAAGTGAATGCCAAGCACACTGACCATTTCACCTCCTCATAGGGAATGAACACAGCACAGCTGACGAGGATTCGTAGTCTAAGGGCCAAACTGCAGCAGCAGATACTCTGATTTTGATGGACGCATCCAATCTCCTTTCAGTGTTAAACCTCAACAAGTCGTGAAAATCCAGAAACCAAAAAATCTCAAGTGAGAACTCCCAAGAATACTTGTGTTTTGCAAGCATTTTTTTTTTAATAACAAGAGACTGAAACAGTAAAATTCAAATGAACTATGGGACTCAAAAAGTTCCAGTTTCCAAGTTGCAAAATCAACACATAATGGAAAAATTCAGTGACATTTAAAAATGTAGGATTAATTCTTTTCATTGAGTTCCTCTACTTGCGTTGGCAAATAGAGAGAGCGGCGCACCTGGTTCAGGGATTCTTTAGCCTGTCAGAGGGGAAAAGAAAAAGTCCCTGATCAGAGCACTAACACATATCAGCATGGCTGCTGGAGAGGAATGTCAACACATACACTAAACTACTAGTGACAAACGTCTATAATATTTCAATTTATGTGGATCCTTTCTTAAAAGGTGAGTTTACGGTTTAAGAGGTTCCTGTTATGTTAGTTTTCCACTTTATAATTGTTTCCAGTTCATATTCAAAACAAAACTCTATGACCTGTCAGCTTCCCTTATTTTCTCAACTTTATTACCTTAAAAAAATACTTCATTGAGTGCTGCAGCCCAGTGCAATAACCTAGTTGGAAGAACATTCCTTAGCCTTCTTGGATTGGATAATTCAAATGTAAAAGTTTCCACAAAAAGCATCATTGTATATTTCCTAAGTAGTGATTTTATGTAATAATAATAATTTAAAAATTCAAGGCTCTTTAACTCAAATTTTTGGTTTACAAATTTAATTTCAGTAATATCTTTTATTTTTTTAAGAAATAGGTAGTTTAGAAGGTACAGGTAACAAAAGATATGATTGATTACTGGCTATTAAGTGAGCATGCATTGAGCAATGGAAGATTTTTTTTTTTAAGGAGGACGCAGCTCACAGTGGCCCAGGTGGGGATCGAACAGGCAACCTTGGCGTTATCAGTGCCATGCTCTAACCAACTGAGCCACCCGGCCACTCCCAATGGAAGCTATTTTTACCAAAACTTTTTAGTAAAATATACTAAGAAGAATAAAAAATCTAGTTATATTTTGAGAAGTCAACATCTGAACAAGCTAATGCGTCCCATGGGAGGCCAGAGATAAAAGCTGCCTAAGAAACAGATTGTGAGAAAGTGCTTAACAGCACAGGATCTGGAGACAAACTTTTGGGTTCATATCCTGGTTTCCCCACTTTCTAACAGTGTAAGTGACATTAAGCACCTCCACTGTCTCATATGAAAGATGGAAATTATTAAATGAGGAATACCATATTTATTCTTCTATTTTCAAGGAGAAGAAACTTGCAATGCCTTAAGAGAGTTGGAAATTCTTTATCAGTGATCACCTCCCTGAAATTCTACTTTCTTTTATGTTTTTAATAGTTACAAATCTGCAAATAAGCTTGCTATTGGACTGTTCTCTTTAAAAATACACTCACTTAGAAATAGATTTCTATTGACAACTACTATTTTACTATCTCAAAGTCATTTAAGACATTTTCACATACACATTTCTAATATAGAAGACAATGAAACTGCGGGATATGAAACTAGTTTCAGACAAGTCAACTGTTTCACTAAACAAACACCAATACACGGAAGATTTAACTTGTGAGGACAAGCCCCAATTGTATTTCCCTGACACTAAGTTCCGGCTCCCAAACAAGACCAGCTGTAAGATGCTGTGTTGTAATCAAGTACCTTAGCAAGATCTTCTTTTAACTTGTTGTATTGCACCACATCAAAATGCTGTCGCTTTGATTTCTTGTGAAAGAAGTGAAGAAACTGCCTACTCTTAATAGCTGAGTAAGTATAATCCTGGAAAAAAAAAAAGAAGAATACGTTTTAAATGAACATTATGCCTCCACAAGAAAGCCTTAGCAACACGAAAGCAAAGGAAGGCAGATGAGTACGGTATTTGTAATGGCCATCGGAGGAAGTATAAGGCCACACAAGTAAAATATTTAGTCTCGTTTTAGACAGATGCTCCTTTTGAAAGTGAGCAAGCTGGGAAAAGAAATCACAAATACTGGGATAGAAGGGAGAAAGGGGGAAATGGAGATTTTTAGAAAAATAATCATTAGAAAAAGCTAAAGTTACTAGGTGTGTTGCAATACAAATTCAATTTTTTTCATAAATGAGGGCACTGAACATAAATTTGATGTGTTTATCTCAGCAGAGGAATTTGTGCGTTGTACTATTTATTTCTCTATAGAGGTTATATATAGTTTCTCTGTGCTGTATATAATCTCCATCCTCATGAAAAACAACAACAAAACTTATAAAAACCAGCTTATAAAAACCCAGATAGCAGTAATTCAGTAATTAGAAAGGCTTATTGCTCATTACATAACTTGTATAAGGAATTCTTTGCAGAAGCTGTTCTAACTTAACATTTCCCTAACAAACTACTCACCTGTCGAGTGACAAGAAAATATGCAAAAAAGACCATGGAGTTTGCAAATGTGATGAAGTATGTAACTGGTTCCATGATATCCCAGGAGTACACCCACCAGGTGAGCCAAGCCAGCGCCCCGCCCTGAACTGACAGCAGCGCTAATCCACCCCACAGGAGTCCACTGGTTTTGGATTCTGAGCGAGCTTCGATTCTAGCTTTCATCTGAGAAAAAAAAAAAATTACTGTTAGTTCAGTTTACAAGAAGAAAAGGAACAAAAGTAATGCACATTGGCAGTAGATTTACGAAAAAACAATGTACGTACCTTAATTAAAAAAAGAAACTTTATTGCTAAAAAATGTTAACCATCATCTAAACCTTCAACGAATCACAATCTTTTTACTGGTGGAGGGGCTTACCTTCAATTTGCAAAAAAAAAAAAAAAAAAAAGCAATATCTGTGAAGCTCAATAAAGAGAAATAAAATGAGATATGTCTGTATATTGTTAGTGAAAACAATGTATAATAGCCCATGCCCTTTTCTGAAATAGGGAAAAATAATACAACATATTTGCATCTGTACATAGATAAAGAAAATCTGAAATGGTTCACAGGTGTGAGGATATGGTATTGGGAGGGCAGTGGGAGGAAAGCTTTCCATTGGCCACCTTTTTCATTTTTTAAATCTTAATAGAAGTAAATATATCAGAAATTTTCCAAAAAGTACAGAAAAAAATGTAGGTACACAATCCAACAAATCATATAAAAAAGTCTCTCTCAGCCATCCCCTAAGTATCCTATGAAGTAGTCAATATTAAAAGTTTCTTTTATATTCAGAAAGTTTCTATTCATACACAAAAACACACGTACACCTACTCATATTTAAAAATCACAAATGGGATCACAGGTTTAAAAGATGCAGAGTTTTCCCTTAAATTAAAACAAACAGACTCCTGCCCCACTTTTCCCCCAAGGTTATTTATTTCTCCACCACTGATTAACTTCAGATGTTAAGAAAGCACCACTAACTTTCCAGTTGCAGTTCTGTTAGGCTGGGGCCATGGGCCTATTCTCTAAAAACGAGACTGTGGTGATACTGCAGCTAGTGCATCGCAGCTCATATTATACTCATGTACAGAGACATTATGGCCCATCCGTGGAAAGGAAGCAGAGCACAGAGTTTCAGATGGCAGCTCTAGAGTCAGACCACCAGAGTTCAAGTTCTGGCTCTAGCTCTGTACCTTGACTATCTCAGTGTCCCCATCTGAAGCATGAGAAAGATAACAGTACCAAACTCATGGCTCATTGTGAGGACTAAGTGAAAAAATGAGAATATGTAAAGCATTCACAAAATGCTCACATGGAGAACGCTCAATAAATATTGAGTTTTATTTTCAAACAGACTCAACTGTGATGCTTCCTAACCTCTTCGAGGGGATGCAGCTGTCCTTTCAGGTGGTCAATCTTCTCCAGTAAATGATGCTCTCTCTTTTTCTGAAACTCTTCTAAATGCAAGGCTGTAAACAGTCTGTGAACCAAGGATTTCATGTTTTCCATCTCGGTAGCATGCTCACTATTCAGTTTTTCTGAGAAAAGACACAAGGGAAACACAAGGCAGTCACCACATTTTTTCCTCCAGGGTCTAAGTCCAGGGAACCAAATCTGAGTCCCGGGGTCCGGCTACTGTGGCTGGCTCTGAGCCCTCCCAACTCCTAGGCAGGTATTTTGTATTGACCTTTCTTCCAGTCTCAGGTGATTCCATTAGTCCCTCTCGTGTAAAGACAATCTGGAACGATAAATTACTAGACAGCAGATTTAAAATTCATTATGTTTTTGTTTCTCTTTTTTCTTTGTAACATGACTTTTGCTGTTTCTGTAAAAATTTTCATACAGGAAGAGTTAGGGGAATATCCATCTATCAGAATCCAGGTGAATACCTCACCTTAGTTTATAACACTTTATTTATATGTGTGTGTGTGTGTGTGTGTGTGTGTGCGCACAAATGGGCCATTTTATTAAATAGGCAGTTGGCAAGAACAGAAAAGTTTATTTAAAAAAAAGGTTTTACTCAATAAGTTGGGAACACAAAGCTAAAGAGAGGAATTAGCTAGGTCACTAAGATACCATACAAACTGGTCGCGAGCTTGAACTGAACATAGCATGAATTGGATCTCTACAGAGAATCAGAAAAGACGCCAACACACAACACTTTAATTTATGGGCTCACTTTTATACTTGAGGGCAACCTAAAATACCTCCCCATCCCCCTCCAAACAATTATCCAAAAATTATTTTAGGATCCACAGGGGAGGGAAGCTGGTGTACAAACATGCAAACTAAAGTATAATATACATTTGAAAAGCAATTCAAGTGTAAGTTCTTCACAATAAGGTACAGATCTGAAACGTGGTTCATACTGACAAGAAAGGGAGTCACCGTTTCTGAGTCTTTCACATAGACTTGTATTGATTATAAATTTCTCTCATCCTTTTGCCTCTGTGGATCTATGAACTCACATAAAATTGGGCCGTCATACTTTCCTGAGGGTTATAACTGTTCCCCACCCCTGTGAGGGAGCTTCAGGGAAGCGGACAAGGTGAGAAGAAGGGGAGACGGACCCTCCCACCAAGCAGCAGCAAACAACTGTAGGGAGATTTATGTTCCTGGCGTCAGTATTAGCCCAGTGATCTTCCAGGTTTTGCCGGCAGTCCACCTACTTCTCCAAGACTTTATGGTGGGCTTTAATCCCTTCCATATTCTAGGTTAAAACTGCCACAAAGAGGTGAAAACCAGAAGTTCCCTTCTAGGCTTCTGAGATCTGTAAAACAGTCTGAGCCCCTTTGTTTTGATAAAATTATACATTGATATTTAAAAGGTCTACATACAAGAGAAAGGTATAGATGGCGCACAATTTTGTCCAAAGCAGTGGAGTATATCAAACACACAGACACACACACACACAAAGCCAGACACTAGTTACAGTGGTAAAGACAGATTTTACTCTAATGATTGCAACCAACTGGAAAGAGGGTTAGAGCAAACTGAACTCAACTTCTATTTGTGCAGCGGTGGCTGGGCATTTTGAGGGAAGGAGGGGGAACATCAGGGGCTCAAGCAGAATCAGGGAAGTGGAAATTTACAAAAAGTAAGAATAGGGGTTGGTTGATGTGACTAGGCCATTTGGGTTTGTTAACTGGTGCTTATCCTGAAGAGAAACAAACAGAACCAGTGGTTCAAGTCAGAGGACGGGGCCCACTAGGCTGGGAGTGAGCAAGAGTTACCTCTTAAATGTTTGCATTTCATAGGGTAGCCTCTCAGGTCCCTGAGAAGACACTTATGGGTAGTAGGAGAGTTATACTTCAAATGAGTACAGAAAGGTTTTACAACTGCGAGCTTTCTAAAGTAACTGCTCTGAGAGGGCGTTCAGAGACCATCTGCCTATCACCAGGTTGCACTGGAACAGTCAATCTCCTGGCAGTGTTGAGCTTTCTCAGACAAGCATTTTAAGAGTGGTTGGAGTTGTCATGCTAAGGATATGGGCTTGAGCAGTTAGAAACTATGCTGGTGTTTGTTCAAGTCTCTTAGTGTGTGTGGTAGTGGGTAGGGAGTTGAGCAAAATCAACTGTGCTAAGTGTCTACAGTTTTTATAAGCCACGGTGAGGCCAACTTGAGAAGAGGGCTCAGAGGAACCTGATGAAAGTTTGGTCAAAGAGAATCTTTGACAAGTGACACAAAATATTTATTTGAGTTCAATGACAAGCACCTTGGCTATACTCTTTCAGAAATGTGGGCACCACAGAATTCATATGTTATATTACCAATTTCAGCATTTGTCTGTGGTATTTCCTAACAAAGACCAAAAATGAGAATTATTCTTTTCTTTTTCTTCAGCAGCTGTTTATTCTTTTTATATGTGTCTTCCATGTGGATTTCATTTTTATGTCCTGAATTTTGAAATCCAAATTTGATAATGCTTTAGGAGAAAAATGGAGTTTAAATATATTTTGTTAAAACTCTGAATTTATAATTTTATAAATTTCATTTTCCATTAACTTAATACAAAATTCCTCTGTTATTTTCCTTCCAACCATGCGTACTGAGCCCCTGCTAATTTAATTTACATTGTGAGGCTGGAAAAGTCTGAGTCAGTGTTCAGTGAAGCACTTTACAACCCTGAGAACAGTGAGACCTGGGCTCACTGGGCCTCATGTCTTCAGGGTAGGCTTAACTCCTATCCAGATATACATAAAACCTCACAATAAAGACCTACCTGCTTCCGTTTCTATTATACATCATATCCAGCTGACAACACTAAATGCTGATGAGACTGTGGAGCAACAGGACCTCTCTCTCATGCACTGCTGATGGGAACGCAAAATGGTACAGCCACTTTGGAAGAGAGTTTGTCAGTTTTGTAAAAAACTAAACATACTCATACCATACAATCCAGCTATTACGCTACTTACCCAAATGAGCTGAAAACTTATGTCTACACAGAAACCTACACACAGATGTTTATAGCCACTTTATTCATAATTGTCAACATTTGGAAACATCTAAGAAGTCCTTCAGTAGCTGTATGGATAAATAAACTGTAATACATCCAGACAATGGAATATTATTCAGTGCTAAAAAGAAATGTTCTACCAAGCCATGAAAAGACAGGGAGAAGACTTAAATGCATATTACTAAGTTAGAGAGACCAATCTGAAAAGGCTACATATTGTATGGTTCCAAGCGCATAACATTCTGGAAAAGACAAAACTATGGAGACAGTAAAAGGACTAGTGGTTGCCAGGGGTTGGGGGTGGGGAGAAGGAGGAAAGGCAGAGCCCTGAAGATTCTTTTGGGCAGTGAAACTATTCTGTATGATACTACGGTGATGGATACATGTCACTAGACTCTTGTCAAAATCCATCAAATGTGCAACGTCAAGAGTGAGCCCTAATGTTAACCATGGACTTTGAGTGATGATGTGTCAGTGTAGGTTCATGGATTGTAACAAATGTACCCTCTAGTGCTTGATAGTGAGGGAGTCTGTGGGGAGGTGGGAAAAGAATATACGGGAACTCTGTACTATCTGCCCAATCTCTCTGTGAACCTAAAACTACTCTAAAAAATAAAGTCTAGTTTTAAAAAAAGAGTTAAGAGCTGTACAATACACACTTGAGTTTATGATTTGCAGGCCCACTTCTTAACCGAATAATGTCAGATTAAGCATTCAAGTAATTAAAGTGAAGTCTTAAAAGTCTAAAAAAAGTACATGGCACTGAAAGCCCTGTTAGGCAACTTCTACTGATAGAAAAGCTTACATATGGTTCTCCAAAGTCTTCATGGTCATTTTATTATTTAAAAAGGTTAAGATAAGTTTGCTCCCTGTAAAAGTACCATGGTTAAAGGGAAATGTTAAGGTAGTTGCATAGCTGAGTTTCTTACCTTGCTTGGGGCACTGTACATTATATGTTATTTTATTAATGACAAGTTTAAAATCATTCATGAGCAAAATTTCCATCAAGGTTGAACCTGCAATCTCACTGCCATCTGAAAGAGAAAACATAATGCAAAAATATGTCCTTGTTTTAGAACAGTAAGAACCATTTTCCAAAATATAAAGAAATACTAACCTAGGTATTTATAACACAGTACGTGGGCATCTGCCTTGTGGGGGCTCCCCATACCCAATACTGTTCCCATTGGGAGGAATCCTCTCTTGTTGTGTTAGTGTCCATTCCACTGGACCAAGCAAAGCAGGCAGGTGCTTCTTCTCCCGCCCTGTCAGCGGGGCTGGGATCCAGGTTCATGTCCCTGGTGAGACTGTATTTGCAGTCAGGCAAAGATTCAGCAGAAGTGGGAACTCTTCACAGCAAGGCCAGAGCAGCTGAGGGTGCAGTTGTGGGGTGGAGGGTGTCACAGCGGGCTCACCAGGCTGTTCGGGGCTAACCTGGTCTCCGCTGTGTCCTACCCCGGTTCCTGCCCTCTTCTGAGCCTGGCTCTCTGTCTACTGCAATCTCAGAGTCTGCTGATGCAGTCCTCACAAAGTCCATTTCGGGTGGCTTACAGCCAAGCCTGACTGTATGTGCAGGCACACAGGTAGTAACATTTTTAAAAGCCTGTCTTTCTCTTAGCTTTAATTACTAGAGGTGATAGGTTAGTGTTAGTTAAAACTTGGTGGTTAAACAGCACCACAAACCACCACACACACAGGGCACCCTCCCTTTCTACCTTGGGAAAGATGAAAAGAGGCAAAGCTGTGAAAAGGTGGGGGTGGCAGGGATAGTAATGAACATAATTAGACCTAAGGAGTATATCTGCATTTCTGTGGTTTATTTTATGGAGGGGGAGAGAGGCAGGAGAGATTCTAACAGTAATTACAAATATTATAGGAACATTTCAGAAAAAAAAATCTCTTGGAAAAGTTTAACCTCAGTCTGTTTTGCAGTTTCTCATATAGCCTAGTTTGTGTTATTACACTTTTGAACTAAACTTTAATGCAACCCAGCTGTTAAGAAAGCAAACTCATCGAATGATAAGATAAAACTGGTGCAGGGTAGGAGTTTCTCTGTCATTGCTTCTTTCGAACAGTGTACTTATAATTACGTGATATAAAGACCAGGTATTGCTTGGCTACAGTCACCGGAGCTATATTAGTAAGTGTGACGGGAGGAATACTGCTAGTAAAATCAGGAAGACCCTGGCTGCCTGCCTCCTGTCTGGCTCTCTGTAGTTCTTTTGTTCCAGAGGCAGCAAGTCAAGTCTGCACCTGGGTCTGTTCCTAGAATTTGGCTGTTTGGGTTCCTGTTCATCAGTTGGGGTGAGATCATTTTCCCAGGAACTGCCAAATAATTCAACCCACACTATGGGCAAAACATTCTTCATGCCCAAATTAAACGCAGGCAAATGCCACCTACAGAGCCTCATTTTAAAAAGATTAGCAACACACCAATAGTTTTATCTGTCTTTACAAGTGTCATCTAAAAATTTACATTCAAATGACTTAAAACCAGGTCCTTAAAATATTACTATAAAAAAAAAAATCAACTGCATATGATGACTCAGTTGAAGTACTACCGTGTTTTCCCAAAAATAAGACCTAGCCGGACCATCAGCTCTAATGCATCTTTTAGAGCAAAAATTAATATAAGACCTGGTATATTATATTATATTATATTATATTATATTATATTATATTAATTATATTAATTATATTATATTATATTATATTATATTATATTATATTATATTATATTATATTATGTTATGTTAACCCCGTCTTATATTATATAAGACTAGGTCTTATACTAATTTTTGCTCCAAAAGACGCATTAGAGCTGATGGTCTGGCTAGGTCTTATTTTTGGGGAAACACGGTACGTTACTCTTTATACTCATGTAGGAACAGCAAAAGATCCACATGGCACACTTTGAAGGAGCTAATGACAGAGTGTTGAATTTTTCACCTCTTCTTGGGCAAGTATTGATTTAAACCCCAATAAAGTGTTTTCACTCAGTCTAAAAGCCCCCTTTCTCTAAGAGTTCTAGTAACATTTCAAATGTTTTTCTTTGTGGTTTATGTTTCAAAGCTACTCAAATTATTTTTAGAAATAGGGTACACACTCATCATTGCTTTAACCTCTCTTATTTCATTCACTTAACAAGCACTTACTACCTACCAGGCAAGCACGGTGCTCTCTTTGCATCTGCCTGCTCTTAGAAATTTAGGAAGGCAGGTCCTGGCCTGCAGGGACGGCGCATCTGTGTTCAGTGCTCCTGTGAGTAGGCAGGAGTGTCTGTCAAGTTCAGGGATGGAGTATTAGGCCACTGCGGCCATAGGACTAAAACCCTATTCTGATTCTGGTTTTACCAGGAAGAAAGCTCCCCTTCCAGTTAAATCCAAAGTCCTTACAATAACCTAAAACAAGGCTTTTCTCACTCTGCCTCTCGCCTCCTACCTCCACGCAACAACTGTGCAGCCACAGAGGAGTTGGCTCCCACCTCAGGGCCTGAGCCTGGAGCACCCTTCTCCCACCCACACCGCTCTCTCATCTCTTCCAGGTCCTCACTCAAAAGTGACCTTAGGGGGCATCTCCCCCCGTAATACATACACTCCCTGCACCCCACTTGGCTTCATTTTTCTCCATGACACTTGCTATCTAACATTTTATATATTTTATTTCATTACCTTGTTTCTCCTTTTAAAATATAATCTCTATAAGAGCAGGAGTTCTTATCTCTATTGTTCTTTGCCCAACTCTAGCACTGAAAACAGTGCCTAACATATGTTAGGTGCTCAATAAATATTTGTTAAGTAAATTAATTCTTTAATCTCCATTTTCCAACATCTTTATCTATCCTTTATTAGTTCTGAGCTTAGGTAAGAAAGAAGAATGTTTATTTCCTTTTCAAAACTGCAACACTACTCAACTTTTAAATAAGTATTCTAATCATGTAATACTACCATAAAATAACAATGCAAATTTATTCATTTATCTATAGTTGTCGCCCCTGTATGTTGGGCTGGAGTAAACAATTCTTTATTCTCTTTTAGGAACAGTCCATCTAAGACCATTTCAGACAACAAGGACATAAAAGCTATACTGTAAATTTAAAATGTCTAAATGATTAACTACCGCTGCTGGTATCAAAAACATATATATGCTTCCTGAGAACCAATTCTGTCAAAAAGCATACTAGGCTGTAAGTGCTTTATAACAAAGATAAATGCACTGTTCGTGTACTTTAATTATTCACTGGCTATTTTAATCACTGAAATTGTATTTCATTTTTTAATTATTCAAATTTTGCTTAAAATTTTGCATGTAGCTAATGACTACATCATTAACATGTTTTTTCTCAGAGAAAAAATATTTGGTTTAAGTTTATGAAATAAAACTGAAACTTGCATTAAATTTATTCCATTAATTTTATTCAGTAGTTGTTTTTTATATTACTGATTATAAAAATGAATTGCTCAGTAAAGGCCAACCATTTATTATATAAATAATTAAAGAATCAAGTTCTTTCTAAAACTGTAAAGAAGCAAAACAAAGGTTCAGAAAAAGACAAAGTTGAAAAAATATGTATCTATACCTGCTGTGAAGACAGCTGCAGTTTTGATACCTTTGTCTTCATTTTGTAGGTCCTGAAGAAATGAACCAACTGTTGACAACATTGGTTTGACTACAAATTGACAGCGCTCTTTTCTGGATGGCAAAGTAAGTGTTATCAAGGGAAGGCCGTGTCTATAATTAACTGTTATTTCTGTTAAGAAAAAAAGATAGACATAGATAAGAGATAATATAGAAATAGATAAAATTTACTGTTTTATCAAAATAACTTTAAAAAACAAGTTCTAAAAGGAATGTGTACACATGGACTTCAAAGCCTATGAATTCCTGTGATCCTTTGCCTGGCTCTGACAGTGCCTTTACCAGACTACAGCTGACATACTTCCCTACAATTCTACGGCATTTTACTAGCGCACGTATGATACTTTGTATGATACTTTACTATAATGTCTTAGAGTCTTTCTAAGTAAAGAGTTAAGTTCTTGAGGGCAGAAACTGTTTCTATTCATCTTTAACTGCTCTGATTGCTGCGGTGGGAGTTTGCCAAAAGCCATCAGAGATATAATGGGAACAGAAAAGGGAGGAACTGAACAGAGTCAGGTGTAGGGTGGTATGGGGTGGGAGGATGCTAAAAAACATCTGTTTTGCTCAAAAGTCACACTTGTCACTATTTGGAACACTGGAAATAAATTAGCATAGGAATCAAAGAAGTGCTAAGAAAGCTTACCATCAGGTGGCACCACTGTACTATAAAGATGTGATTGATAGTATTTCAGATTTTCACACAGCTTCATATACAAAACCTGTAAGAAAGATTATTTTTTCTTTTAGAAAAAGTGGGAAAGTTGAAATAAGTGTCTGTACCAGAAGATTCCTTTTACCCGTATATGGTAAGCAAAATGAAAACTTCAGCTTCCCACGGGTACCCCCCGGGGCTCCCTAAACCTTTCTGGCTGCACGACTGCCGGCTACTGTACGTAGTATGCCGCGGCAGTGACACCAGGACCGGGCTCTCAAGTTCTGGTGTGAGAAGTGAAAATCCTGGAATTGTGAGAATTTTAAAATGTGGTTCTTCTTTTTAGGTGATCATCTAAAATAAATGGATACAGCATATTCTAGATATTTGCTTCTCAAAGTATGTTCCCGGGGCCAGAGGCATCAGCATGCCCCTGGAGCTGATTAGAAATGTAGAATAGCAGACCTAGCCCAGCCTGATTGAATTAGAATTTGCATTTTATCAAGATCCCCAGGTGATTCTCAGGCATATTTGACTTTGATTAACAGTGTTCTAGGTAGGTCTCTGTTATCCATTTAAATTTAAATTACTTAAAATTAAATAACACTAAAAATTTAGATGCTCATAGTCACCTGTGGCCCCTTTCAAGTGCTCCATAGCTCCCCATGCTGAGTGGTCACGTATTAGACAGCGCAGGAAGAGACCACTTCCCTCGTCACAGAAAGTCAGCCAGTTTTTTGGTTCCTATAGGGCATTTTGTATCTTTTTTCTACTTTCCATGAAAAAGTTTGTTCAAGTCTTTCTTTTTTTCTACCACTTTAGAAACCGCAGATTGAGTGGTTTCCTTTAAGTGTTTAACATTGATACATATTTAATATATTTATAACTTTTCTAACGAAGTCTCAAATTTTCATTATTTTTGCCCTCCTCTTGAACATGACAAGGATCTTTACCTGTTCTAGGAATCCACTGCTGGGTCCAGAACATCTGCATGGCTACCTTACTATGGAAGAGTGTTTAGAATTTGCACTGGTGTTCGTGTCTACAGGTGTATTGGTGCTTAGTAACAAAGGCCAAATGACAGCGTGCTGCAGTGTGTGAACAAACATAGTACGGTGGTGATAGAAAGAAAGGGCGCTGAAGAGCTGCTTCATAGGCATTTGGAACTCAAATGAATTCGTGCCAGAAGAACTAGTACCATAGTCACAACATGGTAGCTGTTTCATATTGATCCAGTTTTTTTTAAAAGCATCACCTTGCAGTAGTTTGTTAACAATAACTTTGCCAGTAATTATACAATGAAGAATTCTTTTATAAATCATATTTTTTAAGTTTTCATTTATGTGAGGGTACACTATTTAATTAAATAAATAGTTAAAAATGTGTTTACTGCTATAAAGAAAGAATGACACTGACTCAAATAAAGGTCCATTACACTCAAAATCAAAACAATCTGATCAATAAGTAAAACAAAACACCCAAATACGTATTTCTAATGTTAAATGTAACCTGGGCAATTAGTTTCAACAAAACATCATCTGTCACATTAAGGCTGTTCATTTGAATTTTATTTCTAAAAATATAAGCCACTATTAAGATGGAAAAGCTGTTTATTTCTTAAAATAGATGCAACTCTCAATAAATGAACATATGTAGTATAAGTTTTCCAAGTTTGATAACGGTTATTACAATACTATTACTTTTTGTAAAACTACATGAAACTGAGAAAAATGTAACCATTTGAAAACAGGTCAGAATTAATTCTCTACCAAAATACATCTTTAAAAATCTTTACTATATATGATTCTCCACGTGCAAAGGCCAAATGTAACAAAGTAGGGCGTAAAAGTTAAAGCCCCGCCTTTTTACTTCTGCACAACCCACGACAGTCCCCAGAGGTCATCGCCGTTAGTGATGACAGACACTTTCTCCGTGACCAAACTGTAGTCAGGTTCCTGTGAACCTCACTAAGTCCCACCCTGGGCATGTCCTCCAAGAGCCCACTTTCAACAAGAATCTTGTCAAGTTGGTTGAGCCAGAATCTCCCACCCTCAATACTTGATCAAATTCTTCCTCCTCTTCCATCCCACAGGTATTCTCTGATCACCCTAGTCTGCTTCAGCAGGAATCCTGTCAGGTCAGTTTAGCCCAGAATTACCCTACCTGCTTAGTCCTTTGCCATCCATTAAACGCCCCCACTCTGTTTCTCAGATATAAATCCCCACTTTTCCTTAATGTATTTGGAGTTGAGCCTAATCTCTCTTCCCCACTGCAAAACCCCACTGTTGTGGTCCCATTGAATAAAGTCTACTCTCCCATCTTCAACAAGTGTCAGGAAGAATTTTTTCTTTAACAATTGTTTGGTGTGTATCCTTCCCCATTTTTTCTATATATTACCACCTTTATATATGAATTAAATTCTATGCTAGAGTCTGTGTATAATGCTAAAGACAGTTTATGAGTCAGGTTCCTCGATACTAATAATGATAATTCCTCATCATAAAGGACTCATGATTTAAAGTACTTATCATTTAATATATAAAGCAACTACTAACAGAACTAAAGGGAGAAACTGACAAAAACACAATTATAGTAGGGGAAATAAAAACTTCACTGACCGTTATGGATAGATCATCCAAACAGAAAATCAATAAGGAAATAATCGCCTTTAAAAGACACACTAGATGAAATAGACAATCAATGTTTACAGAGCTTTTCATCCCAGAAAACCAAAACATACACTACTACACATGGAACCTTCTCAAGAATAGATCATATGTTGGGAAACAAAACTAGCCTCAACAAGTTTAAGAAGACTAAAATTATACCAAGCATATTCTCTGACCACAATGATTTGAAATTGGAAATCAACTGCAAAAAGGAAGCAGGAAAAACCACAAACATGTGGAGGTTAAACAACATGCTACTAAACAATGACTAGATCAATGAAGAAATAAGAGATCAAAACATACATAGAGACAAATGAGAATAATAATACAATATAACAAAATTTTGGGGATACAGCAAAAGTGGTAATAAGAGAGAAGTTGATCTCATTACAGGCCTACCTTAAGAAACAAGAAAAATGTCAAATAAATAACTTAACATTTCACCGTAAAGAACTAGAAAAAGAAGAAAGTCCAAAGTCAGTAGAAGGAAGGAAATATTAAAAATTAAAGTAGAATTAAATGAAATAGAGAACAAAAGAACAATTGAAAAAATTAATGCAGCAAAGAGTTCGTTCTTTGAGAAGATTAATAAAGTTAGCAAACATCTGGTTAGACTCGCTAAGGAAAAAAGAGAAAAGACTCAAGTAAACAAAAGAAAAAATGAAAGAAGTTACAAAGCACACCACAGAAATATAAGGGACTATTCAAGATTCCAAGAAAAGCTATATGCCACCAAATTCGATAACTTAGAAGAAATGGAAAAATTCCTAGAAATATATAACCTTCCTAAACTAAATCATGAAGGACTGGAAAATCTAAATAGACCAATCAACAGTAAGGAAATTGAAAAAGCAATAAAAAACCTCCAAAAAAGTACAAGTCCGGGACCAGATGGCTTCACTAGTGATTTCTACAAAAGATTCAAAGATTTAATACCTATTCTTCTCAAACCATTCTGAAAAACTTGAACAAGAGGCAATACTTCCTAATTTGTTTTATGAGGCCAACATTACCCTGGTACCAAAACCTAGCAAGGATAACACAAAAAAAGAAAATTACAGACCTCTATGTATGATGAGATAGATGCAAACATTCTAAACAAAATACTAGCAAATTAAGTACAACAATACATTAAACAGATAATACATCACGATCAAGTAGGGTTCATTCCAGAGGCATAAGGATGTCTTAACATAAAATCGATCAACGTGATACATCACATTAACAAAATAAAAGATAAAAATCTATGATCATATCAATAGGTGCAGAAAAAGCATTTGACAACATACAACATCTATTTATGATTAAAACATCCAATATAATGGCTAAAGAAGGAAAGGACCTCAACATAGTATAAAGCCACATGTGACAAACCTTCAGCTAATATCATACTCAATGGTGAGAAACCAAAAGCTTTCCCTATACGATTAGGAACCAGACAACAATGCCCACTCTCACCATTTATTTAATATAGTACTGGAAGTCCTAACCAGAGCAATCAGACAAGGGAAAAAAACAAAAGGCATCCAAATTGGGAATGAAGAAATCAAACAGCCGTATTTTGCAGATGACATGATTCTTTATATAGAAAACCCTGAAGATGCCACCAAAAAACTATTAGAAACATTAAACATTAAAGTTGCAGGATACAAAATCAATGTACAAAAATCCACTGTGTTCCTATACACTAACAATGAAATTTCAGAAAAAGAAATGACAAAACAATACCATTTGCAATTGCAACAAAAAGAATAAAATACCTTGGAATAAACTTAACAAAGGACGTGAAGGACTTATACAAAACTAGAAGACATTAACTGAAAAAAACTGAATAAGACACGAAGAAATGGAATGATATTCTGTTTTCAGGATTGGAAGGATCAACATAGTTAGAATGGCCATATTACCCAAAGCGACATATAGATTTAAGGCAATCCCCATCAAAAATCCCAACGGCATTTCTCAAATAGAACCAAAAATATTGTCAAATTTGTATGGACCCATGTAGGGAAGATGTTGAAGAAAATTTGTCTTCATTGTTTGATGTGAGCTTTTGTCTATTAGCTTTTATCTGTTCCTGTATGTGAGGCAATTTCTGTGCTGTGATCAGGGGTTGAGTAAATTCCCCCTTTGGTGTCATTCTCCCGAGCAGGGGAGACATGAGATGGTGTTTGCTGTTCTGTCTGTGCTGTAAGGTGATGGTGAGCTTAGGGTTAAAGAAATTCTTGATCAGGGGTTGAGAGAATTCCCTCTTTGTTTTGTCTGTTTCACCCACATCAGCAGACAAAGTGAAGAAGTAGCTAAGTTATATCAGGACGACGTGACTGGCACGTTGCCAGGCTTTGGAAGACCTTGGGCTGATGGTCCTAAGCAAGAACAGTAGATATTGCTTATCCGGATGAATTGGCCCTTCGGCCAGATGGGCAGCATTCATATCAGTAACTGCCAGACCCTCCCTGAACTGGCCATTTCCAGAGGGGGAGGCAGGAACAAGAAACTTGGCTCTAAGGTACATCTGAGAAAATATATAAGACAGACCTCAGTTGGCAGTGTTATTAATTATTATTTTATCATTTGGTCATTCATCATTGGTGATTTCTCATCATTCTAACATTTTGAAGACTTCCAGCAACATGCAGCTTACAACACCAGGGGAAGTCCTGACTTTCAGCCACGAACCTGCCGAGGTCTGGCTGGTTCCCGGCCTCTCCAGTGTCGTTCCCCACAGTTAGCCTTCTTGAGAACTTGTCAGCATCTAGAAAAGTTGCATGCAGCTTGTAGCTTACAACATCAGAAGACGCCTTGACTTCTAACAACAACAACAACGCCAACAGCAGCAACATTCTTGGCAACTTGTAAGCATTGGTGTGGGAGATACCTGAGTTTCTCTCAGCTACAGACCTGGCAAGGTTTTGATTTATGACTTTTCCAGTGCTGTTCCCCCCCCCACCGCATTTGGAGGGCTTTTGACATCTACTGTAATAGTTACTATCCTATAGAGCTTACTACTGCTTTTGGATACTCCTTACTGATGTTATTTATGTATCTAGCCAAGTGATTTTTGATCAATAGTAAACATGTGTTGGGATCTCTTAAACTTATATGTATGTGTATTCCTTTGACATGACTTTATTATCAATGTATAAATTTAGTCTTAACCACCTTTACTTTCTGTCATTAGCACATTCTATTAATTGCCTTTGTCTTTTGCTATTGCATATTGCTAAATAAATAGATTAGATATTAAATAAATAAATTGGCCCCATTCTAGCATGTGTCTCTCCTCCTCCTTTTCCCAGCTCGTCATTACAACCCACAAGACCCCTGAATAGCCAAAGCAATCCTGAGAAAAAGGAACAAAGCTGGAGGTATCACACTCCCTGACTTCAAATTATACTACAAAGCTACAATAATCAAAACAGCATGGTATTGGCAGAAAAACAGATACACAGACCAATGAAACAGAATTGAGAACGCAGACATAAACCCACATGTAAACGGGCAAATAAAATTCAACAAAAGAGCCAAAAAAAAAAAAAACAATGGAGAAAAGAAAGTCTATTCAATAAATGGTGCTGGGAAAATGAAAGCCACATGAAAAAGAATGAAACTGGGCTGCCATTTGACAACATACACAAAAATTAACTCAAAATGGATCAAAGACCTAAATATAAGACCTGGAACAATTAAATACATAGAAAAAAAACATAGATACTAAACTTACGAACCTTGGTCTTAGAGAGGATTTTATGAATTTGAATCCAAAGGCAAGGGAAGTAGAATAAAAAATAAATGAAAGGGACTATATCAAACTAAAAACTTCTGAACAGCAAAAGAAACCATCAACAAAACAAAAAGGCAACCAACAGAATAGAAGATATTTGCAAATCATACCTCTGATAAGGGGCTAATATCCAAAATATATAAAGAACTTATACAACTAAACAACAAAAAACAAAAAACAAACAATGCAAAAATTGGCAAAGGACCTGAACACTTTCCCCAAGAAGACATAAAAATGGCCAACAGGTATATGAAAAGATGCTCAATTTCATTAGCTGTAAGGGAAATGCAAATCAAAACCACAATGAGTTACCATCTTGTACCTGCTAGAATGGCTATTATCAACATGACAACAAATAACCAGTGTTGGAGAGGATGTGAAGAAAAAGGAACACTCATACTCTGCTGCTGGGATTTAAATTGGTACAGCCACTATGGAAAACAGTATGGAATCTCCTCAAAAAAATTAAGAATAAAATTACCATATGACCCAGCAATCCCTCTTCTGGGCATCTACCCCAAAATTTGAAAACACTTATTCATAAAGATATATGTACCCCTATGTTCACTGCAGCATTATTCACAGTGGCCAAGACATGGCTGTTTGGAAACCAAAATGTCTTTCAATAGGTAATCGGACAAAGAAAATATGGTACATATATACGATGGTATATTACTCAGTCATAAGAAAAGATGAAATACTGCTATTTGCGACAACATGGATGGATCTTGAGAGCGAATTAAACCAGAAGGAAAAGGACAAGAACCATATGATTTCACTCATATGTGGGACATAAAACAGAAAGCAACAAATGATCAAACAAACAAACAAAAAACTCACTGACACAGACAACAGTATGGTGATTACCACAGTGGAAGGGGAGTTTGGGGGCAGGTTGATGAGGGTAAATGGAATCCAATACATGGTGATAGAAGGAGACTAAACTTTGGGTGATGAGCACACAATGCAATATACAGGTGATATATTATAAAATTGTACATGTGAAACTCATGCAATGTTATTAAACAATGTCATCCCAATAAATTTAATAATTTTTTTAAAAAGAAAGAAACACAATGGGATAAGCAAAGCTCAAGTGGACAATCAATGGGCTTCTAAGTCCTGTAGTAAAAAGTATTTCAGTGGAACCCTATGCATTGTCTACAGCACACTTTTCCAAGAGGTCACATTTTAGCCCTCCTCATTGGTTTGGAGGCATTTTGCGACTATTTGTAAACTACAGGGAACTGATAGGTATGTAAATACTGTCCAATCTGGTAGTGACATAAGTGACTTTCCCTCACCGTGGAAACACCAGTTTTAACTCTATTTGCAATTCATCTTAATATTCAATATTCCTTTCTCCATATATGGTCTGACAATTAAGTTCACGAACTTGTTGCAACAATGTTGCTAACCTTTTTTTTATATCAAAGGGATTATTCATTAAGAATTTGTACCAACTAGACAAACAGCTAACCAAGTTTACTATTTGGAAGTGCTGAAAAGGCTGCGTGAAAAAGTTAGATGACCTGAACTTTTCGCCAACAATTCATGGCTCTTGCATCACGACAATGCACCAGCTCATACGGCCTGTCTGTGAGGGAGTTTTTAGCCAGTAAACAAATAACTATATTGGAACACCCTCCCTACTCACCTGATCTGGCCCCCAATGACTTCTTTCTTTACCCGAAGATAAAGGAAATATTGAAAGGAAGACATTTTGATGACATTCAGGACATCAAGGGTAATACAACGACAGCTCTGATGGCCATTCCAGAAAAAGAGTTCCAAAATTGAAGATTGGACTAGGCGCTGGCATTGGTGCATAGCTTCCCAACAGGAGTACTTTGAAGGTGACTGCAGTGACATTCAGCAATGAGGTGTGTAGCACTTTTTTTAGGATGAGTTCATGAACTTAATTGTCACACCTTTGTAAATATGTGCTGTTTTGATTTTTCCTTTTAACTGGTTATAACATCTGCTTGGTTCCTTCATATAACAAGACTGTGGGTGGAAAAGGAGCTCCGTAAGAAATACAGGGAAAGTAACCTCACAGGGTAAGCCAATCATAAATTCCTCATTGGGCAGGTCACAGAGGGTAGTCATGCCTTGGGCCTGTAACTTCCCTAGTAAAAGGTTATCTTTGCCTTAAGCAAGCCCTGCCCATTGTTTCTGTGCACCTAGTTTAACACACCTGTGAAGTGCCTCTTTTTCAGACCACCCTTAGGAGAGCACCTCAGCTTGTTAACTATCCCGTAATCCATTCATAGAGATTTCCCTGCCTTGCTTTCTCTCACTCATGTAATTTTCCTTACTTTCCCTCCTTATTCCACATGCATAAAAAGAAACTGTAAACTCATTCTGGGAAGCGGTTTTTCTCAATCTATTGAAATCTTGCTTCTAGGCATGTCCTCTATTTGGCTCAAATAAACTCTAATAAACTCTTATAAAATTTTTCTACATGTTTGGACATCCTTACGTTGACAAAACTAAATAAATTCTAAATTCTAAAATAAATTCTTTAACATGTGTTCATTCTTAGAACAGTATGAGAGCCATGATTTTACCTGTTCCTGAAAATTATCTTTCAACAATCCAAAACAGAAAAAGTAACTGACAGTTTGACTCTTTTGAGGTAGAAAAGACTAAAAGTAGCCCAGGGCAAGACCAAGCCAACCCTTCCAGTGATTTGATGACTTGCCCTGTGCTATTTCCAATATCACTGCAACTTCCCAGTACAAGGCCCTTGATGTTGGGCCATTTAAGAACTGATTCTGGGCTTGGGCTACAGGAACTCAGTTGGAGGCTATAAAAACATACTGGAGCAGGGCCCAGTTGGGACCCCCACAGTAGAGGCCTGGCCACGTCCCTGGCCTCACCTTTCCTTGATCTCCCTAGAGGTGAACAACAGATCATCCCTCTGTGGGTTGAGCTCGCAATGTCCCCTGTCCCACCCAGTTCCCTGTTTTAGAAAATTACCCTGAAACTTATGATGAATACTTTTAGGCTTATTGATCACAACCTCTGTGGTCTAGCATCCTTTCCAGGCTTCTCCCATCCTTGTTCCTGGGTTGCTGACACCAGCACGAAAGTATGGAAGTACGTTGCCAGAGGGAAGGCTCCATGCAGACCCCAGGAACCCTCACGTAGCCTTTAGAGGACCGCCTAGATTTTCCCTGAAATACCCCAAGCTGGTCAGAGAACATTAGGGCAGTTTTTGAAGGTGTTAAAAAACTTCTGACCACCGGTGCTCTGACAATAAACGCTTCTTCTGGCACAATTCCTGTGTCAATCTACTGACAATAAACACTTATTCTGGCACAACTCCTGTGTCAATCTACTAGCTGAGCGGCACAGGCAGTGTGAGCTCCGGACTCGGTTACTCTCCAGTTTTACTATTAGTTAAAAGGGGTAAGTACAGAATGAAAATAAACTCCTACTTACAATCTGCAATCCAAAATTCTAATATAAATGAAATGCTAAGTAGGAACCAACAAATGTATTTTGAAGATTAATTCCATTTAGAGAAGATGAAAATAAGAGTCACCTAAAACTGAATTTAACATAAATTATATGTAGGGTCTTGAAAGAGATAAAAGGGAGAATCTGCTTCTAGGAAATGAACAAGAAATTAATACTAAAACTGCTATTAGGTTGGTGCGAAAGTAATTGCGGTTTAAAAGGTTAAAAATTACAAAAACTGAAATTACTTTTGCACCAACCTAATAGAAATGAAACAAAAATTAGTTATTATGAGCAACTATTTAGGATTCCTGGAAATGAAAAAAAAAAAAAAATCTACATACACATTAAAAAACCCCCACCCAGATTAATGGACTAAATCCTAGACTGAATAAAGTCAATAGAAAAAAAAATTAATTAGACAATATTTCACCCAGGTACAGAAAGATACCAAAACTTTCAGAATACAAAAAGCAATTAACCCTCATACACGCTGGCGAGAATGTAAAATGATATAAGCACCTGAAAGTCTAGCAGTTTCTTATAGAGTTAAACATACACTTCCATGTCACCCAGCAATCCCCCTCCTGGTTGTTTGCCTTACAGAAATGAAAACATGTTCACACAACTTGTACAAATGTTATTTCATTTTCTCTCACTACAGTCATACTCCCAGGGAGAAGGGGGGTTCGGTCTGGTTCACTGCTATGTCTGCAGCCCTTGGAATAGCACCTGACACATAACACGGGGCTCAAAAAAATATAAGTTAAATGAATGTATGAATACCTTCAAGGTGCTAGGGGAAAACGACGACCAACCTAAAACTCTATACTCAGGAAAATTAGGCTGAAGGAAATGAAGAGATTTTCAGATAGAGATCATTCTTTCCCACAGATCTTTCTTAAGGAACTTTCCAGGAAGAAGGGAACTAAGCCCAGATGGAAGCAAGAGAGCACTGTTATGGGCTGAATTGTGTCTCCCCCAAATTCATATGTTGAAGTCTTAACTCCCAGTACCTCAGAACTTGACTGTATTTTAAAGAGAAAACTAAGCTAAAATTAGGTAAAGAGTGTGGGCCCTAGTCCAATATGGCTGGTGGTCTTATAAGAGATTTGGACACAGACATGTTCACACACAGAGGAAGACCATGTGAGGACACAGTGAGAAGATGACAATCTGGAAGCCAAGGAGAGAAACCGACGTTGTGGACACCTTTTCCTCAGACTTCTGGCTTCCAGAATTGTGAGAAAATAAATCTGTTCAAGCCCCCCAGTCTGAGGTACTTTTACGGAAGCCCTAGGAAACTAATACAAACACCAAAGGTGTAAAATATGTTGGTAAATAAACTACTTATTATAATAAATTTTAAACCTTTTTCAGTGTGTTAAAATGAGTGGGAGAATGCTACACAATATTTGGTATGTTACATTCAGTGGATTTCTAGAATATGTGAATATCCTTGTCATGTTCAGGAGGAGGGCAAAAATACTGAAAACCTTCAGACTTTGTTCGAAAAGTTATAATTAAATATGTCTGTGTTAAACACTTAAAGGAAACCAACCACTCAATCACAGTTTTTAAAGTGGTAGAAAAAAAGGAAGACTAGAACAAACGTTCATGAAAAGTAGAAAAAAGAAGAAGCCCTACAGAAACAAGAAAACTTAAAAAGAAAAAAAAGACGAGGAAAAGAAACATAGTAAAAATCATTGTGGAAACTTGGAGAACAGTGAAAAATAACATCCACAATCCCATCAACCCAACTTCTTTTATGCAAGCCTTTCTATAGATATGTATGTTCATATAATCGTATAATCCACTGGGAGCCAATCATTAATGTTTTATAGATTTACTTACCTCATTAAAAACTTCTCATAAAATAATTTAAATAGCTCTATAACTACTTCTCCTACGGGTGTACCAGATGTAACCACTTACATACTGTTGGATATTTTCATTTTATGTACTACTTCTACATTTTTTTCCTTGTCAGAAAGGAATGCATGATCATTTTAGAAAATTCGTAAATCACAGACTTGCAAAAAAATAACATGAAAGTCATCAATAATGCCATCAACTAAAATTATTATAGTTAACAGTGATGTATACCTTCGTTTACTTTCTATGAATTGTATTCAATTTTTTATCATTACAACTAAACTGATTCTAAACATCTTTGCACATAAATCTTTCTTTATGTTTTTTTCTTTAGGGTAGGCTGCAGAATGACTGGATCATAAACTAGTAATTGCTTTAGAATCCTGAAAATGTATTTTCAAACTTCTTTGGGGAATATTTTCTTTGCTTCTTGTTGTTTTACTCAATACAACCCCAGATTTGGTAGTAGTCTGAACCCAAACAAGCAAATCTTCATAAAGTTCAGAATTCAAACAAGAAGACACATTTGGGTATCGCTGGAGCAACAAGCTTCCTGGGGGAGGATCACCCCAGGAGAGGCTACAGGTATCTCAGCTCAACACCTCTTGAACTGAGCTCTTTCTTGTTCCACCATAGACCCAAGCCTCTCCTTTATTCCTCATCTTGATGAACTCACACCACTTATTACCAGTTACTAGAACTAGAGGCCTGAGGGTTATCTTAAACAACTATTAATAAATAGTATACCATAATATCAACTGGTAGACCAATCATTAAAACAGAACTGTCACTGCGTGATTCTACTTCACACAGAGCTCGCAAATCCAACCTCTACTTTCCAGCTCCACCTGCACGGCCCTAGCTCATCCTCACCCTCTCATCTAATCACTGTACCAGCTCCCTAACTGGCTTCTCCCACCAATCTATTCCATATTAACATGTATTTCAATCTTCTAAAATCACATAAAGTCAAACTGTTTCTAGATTGAAAGATCTCTATTTGTTGTCCAATTCCAAATAAAACTTTCCATGAGTTGATTCCTGTCTACCTCTCCAGCCTCACCTTATCACCTCTAGCACCACCTACCTGCCAACCATGTACTCCAGAGATGTGTAACAAATAGCAATTTCTTGAATATAGCACACTGCTGTATGCTTCCATGCATTTGCACTTATTCCTACCCTTGCGTGGAAAGCCCTGCCCAGTGTACCTACCATGTTTCCCTGAAAATACGACCTACCGGGACAATCAGCTCTAATGTGTCTTTTGGAGCAAAACTTAATATAAGACGTGATATTATATTATATTGTAAGACCCTGTTTTATATTATAGTAAAATAAGACTGGGTCTTATATTAATTTTTGCTCCAAAAGATGAATTAGACCTGATTGTCCAGCTAGGTCTTATTTTCGGGGAAACACAGTACATTGCATGGCCAGCTCTTACTCTTCTCTCTCATCTCCCACCATAAAATCTATAGAATTCTATATACCAGCTCTCTTTTGATGAACTCTTCTGACTTGAAAATTTATATTTTAAATCTGTCCAACAAAAATTACATTTTGTAGCACACAGTAGGGAGTTATCTTAATTACTACTTTAGTTTCTCTCAGGTACATGAATCGTCACTGTTAAAATAAATTTCTCTTTTTGATCTAGACAGTCCAAGAAGAGTAGTCAATCCAACGACATGATTAAAACAGAAGAGAAACAGAAGTAATGCGTACAGCAGCTGGCTAGTAACCAACAATACCTTCAACATACTAAGTGTAGTGTCTCAGCCAGGTTACATTTGTATCCCTTCCAAACACTCAGCATTTAAGCCAGTCAGTCCCTCATTCTCAGCACTGATCTCTGCAGGACCCCTGAAATTATGTTCTTGTAAATATATATTTCTTTCATTCTTTCTTCCTTCCCTCCCACTTTCCTTTCTTCATTTCAACAAGGAAATGGTTTTGAGAGCAAATAATGAAGGATCACAATCCAGAGAGAAGATATTAGACTAATTTGCTTGCCCGACTCTAGTCTGTTATAAAATATATTGAAATATTAGAGTATATTGGCTTAAAAATACATTATTTATAATGAATGAATGGGAAGTCAAAAGTGTTCATCAAAAGAGAGCTACTATCTAGCACTCTGATTATTCTTTAACAGAGAAGCAAAAAGAAATCATGAAAGCTTGGAGCTCAGTATGAGGTTCTACAAAAAATCATGACACACCACAGGGGGGAAACTAATGAATCCAAGAATAACCTTCAAAGAAAAGCAATTATCTAACCCAGGAGTTTACTTGCTTGGTTCACACATTCTACAGAAGAACTCCACATTAGGTGGTACATAAAACACAGTTTAAAATGATTGAGTTTTTACTCATTTTTTAATGCTTATATTTTACCCATTTCTTTTTCAGTATTTCTTCTGCATTTTCATTCCTTCCTTCCGTGTTAAATTTTGCTCACTATAGCTTTGAATAGTGCTTTCAGTGAAAGCCTGTTATGGGTAGTAAACGCTTGGTCTATGTTAATAAATTCAACAATTTCTGTCCTTTAAGTTTCACTGTTGAACTTAATCTGTTTACATTTGTTATTTCAGATAAATTTGGATATCTGCCATCTTATTTCGTGCTTTCTATTTTTCCCGATTTTCCTTTCCTTCCTTCCTTCCTTCCTTTCTCTCTTTTTTGTCTTCTGATAATTTAATTCATTGTTTTTTTATACTCCTTTACCCTCTCTATTGGTTTGATGTTTGTTTGTTTCTCTATCCTTTTAATGTTTGCCTTGTACATTCTGAGACATTCTTACTTGCTTAGAGTATAAAGTAAATTTCTCTACTGATGAACAATGATAAGGATCATAGACTGTATCAATAACAATTAATAAATAATTATTTCTACTATATTTTTAGAACCCCCAAATTGTCATCATGACTACTGTTTTATACAGTAATTGTTTATTAGATTCATCTGTAAAATTTCTAACTACTTTGCTCTCCATTTCTTCTTACATCCTGTGTTTATATGTATTCAGTTTTATTTTTCCAGAGAAGAACTTTCAAAAAGACTTTCAGTGTCTCAGACTTTATTTTGTTGAAATGATAGTTTACTGGATATAGAAGTCCAGGTTGACTGTTATTTCCACTCAGAATCTTGAAGACATTCCTTTGCCTTCTATCCTTTATTAACACATATTCTATAAATTTAATGTTTTCTGTAAAATTAAAGATTTTTCTGCCATCTTTCTGCTTCTGGGGTTCTGCAGTTTCACCAGTGTGTCAGGCACAGGTTTAATTTTATTTTTCTTGCTTAGAACACATAAAACTTCTTCATTCTAAGAATTCATTCTGAGAAGGGCACAGCTGGAGGGTGAAAGGAGTGGCCTGATGTGGGGAGTCTGAATCCTCGTGTGACTGGAGGGCATCCATGCAGAGGGGCTGCCAGCATGGGGTCTCAGAGCCTGCACATGGCAGGGAGGCTGTCCACAGAGCGGAGGGGGTTAGTGTGAGTGGCAGAACCTGAACAGGGAGAAGGAGGCTTCTGCATTGAAAGAAGGCTCAGAACAAGGTGTTAGAGCCCAAACCATGTGCGAAGACATCTACTCAGGGGAAGTAGTGGTGGCAGAGATGACAGACTGTCACACACAGGAAAACTGATCAAATGAGCAAACATATCAATTATGGAGGCCAGATTTATCCTGTTACAGAAGGAGCTACAATATGGCAAGAGACAATAAGAATGAACCCTGTAGTAATGGAAATACAGGCATGAATGCATGACTTTTAATGTGTAAAAATATAAGCAAATATAAATAAATAAAACAAAAATAAATATAAAACTTTTCAGAAATGCAAATGTTTAACGTACATGTGTACATTTTTAATTTCACATTTTATACTTATGTATGTACATGTACACGTATATGTATACCCTCTTTCTGAGGGGGATGGTGAGCAGTAACACTTCTGACAATGAGCATATCCAGCACCAGATCTTTGCTTCTAAATACCATTCTTATACAAAAGGAACCAGAGCTCCTTGGAGAAATGGCTAATTCCAGGACTGGGGCATGGGAAGGACAGATGAGGCTGGAACACTTTGCTGTACCAGAAAGCAAGGAAGTGCTCGGTGAAGGACAGGAGACATGTCAAAAGGACGCAGACGTAAGCCTGAAGGCAGTCCCCATGTTCAAAGCTGGGACAACTTGACCATTAAAATCAATGATAGTAACAGACTAATCCACTGGAAAAAAAAAAAAGAAACCATGGGTTCGTCCTGATATAATTAGGTAAATGAACTTAAAGTTTGATAAGGAATAAGATATTTACATAGTTTTAATATAGCTCCACACAAAAGCATTAATACCAAAGGAAAAATAGTAACTTCAAAGAGAAGAAGTCGGGCAGACACCACCTTAATTAAGTGATTAAGGTGAGCATTGTCAGTAATGGGGCAAAGATAAATTACATTACGCAGTGAGAGAGAATATATGCAACACTTATGTGATATTCCTGATAATGATGTATAATCTGAATCCAGCCATAAGAAAACACACATACATCCAAACAGAAAGTCTACAGAATAACTGTAATCCTCAAAAGAGTGAAAATCACTGAAAGTTGAGGAAAGAATGTGACTGTTCCAGATTGAAGGAGACATGACAATTAAATTCAGTTGTGACTCAGAACTTTTTGGGGTCTAGGAATTAGATGGTAGTAATGTATCAATGTTAATTTTCTGACTTTGATGGTTGTTTTGTGGTTAAGTTGGAGAATGTTCTTATGCTTACTGGGGAGTGGCATCATGTCTACAACTTATTCTCAAATAGTTCAGAAACAAAACATTGTTCCTACTGCATTTACAATCTTTCTGTAAATTTGTGATTGTTTCAAAATAAAACAATGCTAAAACAACAGGTTTAGACAACACTAAAATGACCATTTATAGAGACGTGACTCGTTAACAAGGAGGTCAAACATTAAATAAAACTTTTTTTGCACGCCAGTAGTCAACTATGGTTACTTAGGGAATTGAAAATAAATCAAAAATTAGAAGGGAAAAAACCAGAAACTCATGTGTCCTTCACAAATTCTTGTTTACAAACTCCTACAATATTGGCATTCTGACATGTTAGTAAAGTAAAAGAAAAACAATCATACTTACCCTATAATAACCCTTTCTTAGAGCGATATTATTAAAAGACCATTCTGAAAATCTTACACAAACCCACCATACATGCACAACTGAACTATTTTGAGATTCACTCACTCAAACTCAGCTCCTTCTTTCAATTTACATCCCATCTATGCCCCATCTTGAGAAGCCTGTCAATTACTAATCCAGTTAGGGGATTCACATTTCCAGAACAGCATCAGTTGTTTGTAAAATAAACTTCTATCCAAATATGGATATATTGGATGTTAACAAATGATAAATTACTTTCAGTATTAAAGTCCTGTAGAGAGTATATCAATAACTCCCACTACATGCCATTTAACTAAAAATAATACATCAGGGAGTGTGACTGAAAGAAAAACTGATTTTTTTTAAATTCACTGTTTTCATCCCATTAAAATAGGAATAGCAGTCTTTTGGGATTCAACTAAACATTCTAGATGCATTAATAAAATGTTAAGTATCAAGAAGTAGAAAGTATGGCCTCAAAAGAAGTCTAGCTCAGCTGAAGATGAAAAAGCAGCAGCAGCATTACTGCAAAAAGGAAACAGGATTTTTTGACACGGGGTGAAGAGATAAGGACGGGTGTATAATGGACAACAGCGGGAACTAGCATAATTTGCATAATGAATAAGTCAGAGAATAGTTTATATTTAAATCTCCTGGTTGAAAGGCAACAGTGACACATTGATACAGAAAAATAAATTAAAACAGAGTACTTTTAAATATAAGCCTTTTTAGGACAACTTTAATTGCTCTGCTACAAAAGCACTCCATGTGACACTTGCCTCAGCATGAGGCTTTTAACAATAACATGGTGCTGTGATTTGCCCTTTCCACACCCACAAGTGAGAACTCCATTATTGCCTGTCAGGGATCGTTATCGTTTAATTGTATTCCACAGATATCATTAGATCATATAACTTAACTTACAAAGATTTAAGACACAAGTTAGAAATCAGATAAGGAAAAGCAACAGCCTTGCTTCCTAAGAACATTTGGCTGTTGAAAACAATCAAATTCCCCTGAAAAGATGAATTTTTATCACCATCAAAGATTCAAAATAATGTGGCTCAAGGTCCGAAAACAACTCTAAAAATACAGTCATAATATTTTGCAAAGTCAATACATTATTTTTCCAAACTAAAGATAATATTTATTTAAATACATCTGATCTAAATTGTACATAAATATAAACGCACTAGAATATATATACACACGCATTTATTTAAATCTGTGCATATATCTATCGTCACAACATTTCTCTATTGCAGAAGTACCTGAAGGTCTTTGCATGACAAAGGTGACATCTCCAGATTGGAAAACCAATGGGCACTACGTAAAGGGAGCACATCTGGCTTTCTTTTGCAAGCACACAACTGCATGTTCTTACACACCCTGTTATAGACGAGGAAGCAACTGCTCCCTGAGGAGCAGAAGCTCTGCCGCAGTCCACAGGAGGAACCACAACAGGACAGACTGCTCTCTGTGCCCTCAAGAAGTCAGCCCTCTGGCTGTGAAGATGACACAACCTCAGAAGAAAAAAAAAGTGTGTCATTGGTTGCCAAAGCGCATGGGGCAGATTACATACCAACTGTCCTTAGGAGGAGAAAAAAAGTCATTGACGGTGTTGGAGGCCATTGTGCTGGGCCTTGAAGACAGGCAGAGGTGTAAAGGGAAAAAAAGGCCTGGGGGATGTGTGTGGGTGGAGCGGCAGCAGAGCCAAAAGATGGGAAACCCAGCCTTCACAAAGAGGGACTATAGAACCGAACTCATGGTTCTGATGCAGGAAAAGATGAAATAAAGTAGTTAAGAAAAGATGAAATAAAGTAGTTTAATTTTCATCTATCATAGGTCAAAAGCGCAGTTTTAAACAACAGAAACTTATTGCTTTCAGTGTAGCAAAAGCTCATTAGATTTCTTTCATTTTGAATTTACTACGATTCAGTTAAAGTCATTTAAATGCAATATAAGATTAAAGGGTTTGCAAAGGAAAGAATGGCAAAAACAAAAAATTTTCTCAGAAAATATTCTATTGAGAAAACAGTGAAGCGACAAAATATTGTGGGGGCATTAGTTCACTGAGCCTTTCACCCTGTTGGTTCTCTCATAACTGACTCCAGCTATATTCTCTTGGGCAAATCCCACAGCGTTTCCAGTGTCTGTCCAAGTGCATAATTGAGAAGTTGAATTAAAAAGTGGGTTCAAATATTCTCTTCCCTGTGAAACCCCTGAATACCCAAATGCACTCCTCCACAGGAGTAATATATAAGACAGGTACATGAGAAGCTGCTATGGAAGACCACTGTCCCAGGGGCCCCCCACCACTCTCCTCACCCATCACCACTTCCCCTCCCCGTGATATGTAACCCCAGAAACAGCTTCCAAACCTCCAGAGCCTTCCAGAACACCAGTTACAAATCCTTGTACTACACATTTCCAAAGACCTGCCAAGTTTAAGAAGGACAGGTTTCTCTTATTAAATGCAATTATGACGAGTAGTTAGTTGGTAATGAGAGGAAACATGCTAAGTAATACAATCATACCTTAGAGATTTTAATTTTACTCCAAAACAAATGAATGTTCATTCATTGGCCAATATTTTGTTTTAAAGTTAAAGTCTTATTTTTGAGAGGAAATCCACTGATTGGCATTCTGCAAAAAGAACATATCCATAAGGGATCACCTGGCATCTCCAGTTTCTGTTTCTTTAGAGAAAGACCTTTAAAACACTTGAGAAGCAATCCGAGTTCAGAATTTTTCTAGATTTTCATGGTTTTTGGTCCTGGACTTGCACTGTTGGATTGCTCACATCTAATTCAACAAATTTGAGTAGCTTATTTATCAAATTATCTAATGTACTTCACTTAACATTCACAGAGATAAGTCTTATATTAACATTTCTTTGGTTTATGTACTATTTAAAATACACAATTACAGTAACACATACAACTAATATAAACATGCTTGGGAACCAACAGTTGAATCTTGGTAAGACAACAATTCGACTGACAGGAACAGCCTCAATAATTTAGTATGCTTGTATGTTTTACAGATGGAAGGAAGAGGTTTAAGTGGAATTTGGTTAAAAGGAACTTGATTAAATGGATGGTAGAGATCATTTTTACTGTACATAATTCTACCTAACTGAAGCATTTTAGAAGCCATTTATAAGTAACTTTGTGTTAATTATACATTATTTCATTAATCGAATTTCTGAAGCACTGGGTTTTCAAGATTCTCTACTTGCCAGTGCTTTATTAACTTAGTAAGCACCACCAAATACATTTAAAAGCAATTACATGTAAAAGTCTGTGCTAGCTAGCTTCCAAAATGGTCCCCAATAATCGTACCTCCTAGTACTCACACTCTTGTGGAACGCCCCCCACACTGAATTAGGGCTGACTTGTGTGGCCAACATAACAGCAGAGAAGTAACAGTGTGTGACATATGAGGCTAGGCCATAAAAGGCATTCTGGTCCCTTGAGTCACTCTCTGGGGGAAGCCAGTCGCACGTTATGAACATATTCAAGAAACGCAGATCAGCGGCCTAAGTACAAAGGAACTGAGGCTGCCCGCCAGCGGCCAGCTCTGCGCGTCTTCCAAGGACTATGGCTTTGGCCGGCTCTGCAGCCTCACAGGAGACGCGGGCTAGAGCTGCCCAGCCAAGCTTCTTCCTACTTCCTGCCGCATAGATACTATAAAAGTTAATAAATTCTTGTTGTTTTAAGCCACTAAGTTTTACGGTGATTTGTTATGCAACAATTCAGACTTCTTGCTGCTTTAGGTCTGTTTTAGGTTAGACTTCCCCAGTTTAAAAAAGCAAGAATTTACTTTATTCGTACTCCAAATATAGGGGTCAGCAAACTACGACCCATGGGCTAAGAATGTTTTGTATACTTTTAAAAGGTTGTTAAAAGTGTGATCTCTGTTCTAAACAAACTCCGATAATGGAGGGAGGTGTTGGTTCATGCTTGTCCTTTGATAACATTTATCTAGGCTGAGAAAGAGTAGAAGACTTAGGCTTCTCTCCCCAAAGGCTGAGATTCAGATGCCTTTGCAGAGGGTGCAGCTGTTGGTTACACAAGAAACACGCAGCTGCGAGTGGCACAGAAACTGGCAGGACAGCCCCAGCCAGCGCTGGGCTGCACAAGGGACTGTTTGTCAAGGGTGTGAGCCAATCTGGAGACCAGTGCTCTCAGTGGGAAGAAGGCAGGCAAGGGTACAGCGGGAGCTACCTCAAGAACCGCCAGCACGGGAGGACAGAACGGCCTGAGGGTGCTGCTTAGACTGTGTGAGGGCCACTGGGCTCTCGCGTTGAGGCAGGAGAACTACAAGTGGGAAGGGAAATATTTCCTGCTGCTGTCCCCTTGCAGGGTCTCCCCAGTTAGGACAAAGCGTAACATTGCACCAGCTAGCAAAAGGGAAATGTTTACAGGGTCCAATTACAACATCACAGAGCAAAGAAGGGTCGATTTGGAGCTGAGATACAATAAATTAATAACTGACATTATACTTCCTTTTTCTCATCCATTTTGTCCTGCATTTTTTAAGGAAAAGCATGTGTTGTGTCCAAAGTATAGGATGAGATTCAGTATTTGTCACTATATTTAGCAAACATTCCAGACACTCAATTTCATTCTATTATGGAACTTATTTTCTGAGTAGAAAAGACCTATAGGGAGTTGAAGGAGTTTCACATTCCCATCTAGTTATCCAATGTGGGAAAACAACAAAAAAGGAAGTGTGATAGATGAAAACCAAATTCCTAAGTCCCAAAGCATAAGACACTGGGTAACACTCACAAACTAGAAATGTGCTATTCATCAACAAAAACCACAAATCAAGTGCCCATGTGTAGTGTGGTCGTAAACACTATACCAAACAGTTTCACAGACTGGGCATGCACTCAGTTAGCTACTTAGCAGAAATTATTTATACAACATGCTTCCTCTGAAAGAATATCCACTACGGCAAATTATACCAGCTTGGTCCCATTTGTGATGCTACTGACCTCTACCTGGAGACTGAATATTAGGCAGAAAAGATAAAGAGAACGAACTATTATATAAAGAATTAAAAGAAATTCTATATGCTCTGAAATTTGTGAAATGGTGAAGCTCAGTAACTCTTCAAATAACAAGCTCACTCATCAAATAGGAGAGTCCAGGGAAGGCAGTTCATATAATGCAGAGAAAAAGGGGACAGCGTTTGCAGCTCAAAATTGCATCGTCTGACTGAAAACAACATTTAAGAAGAAAGTTTTTAGAAGATTCTTTTTTAATCTGACGAAAGAAAAAAAGAAGCCATGTTCCCTGAATCAAATTTCTAGTAAACAGTCTCAGCTGGAAAAAAAATCTAGCTTAAGCTCTTGAAAGTTCTCAAGAGGACACACTGAATTTTAACTTAGGGAGGACAAGAAGGAACTGGGTCTAAGTCTCTCTGAGACCCCACCAAACAGGACCCACAGATAATTCTGCAGCAACAAGTCTCAGACAGCACTCCACGTGTTTCCCCCTCTGTTGGCTCTACACCTTTGCCCTCGGTTACCTCTGCCTCCAATGCCCTCTTCCTAGGCTCTGTCCTATTACAATTCTGGCCACAAAAGCCAAACAAGGGTGCAAAGGTCAGAGCCAGACCACCTGAATTTGAGTCCTGCTTCTATTTGCAGGACCCTGGGCCAGGTTCTTTTGCCTTCTGAACCTCACCTTCCTCCCCTTCTCCCTCAAGAAAACCCCAATTTAGCAGAAGGGCAGAAGTTGTTTTCCCTCCCATCAGTCCCTCCCGACTCTTTCCCATCTCAGTAAATGGTCCCACCATCCACTCAGCAGCTCAAGTCAAAATCGAGGAGTCATTCTTCATTCCTCTTTCTTTTCACACATACACTCCCTCAGCAAGTGCTATCAACTCTACTTCCAAACTTCAAATCGACCAAACTCTGTTTCCACTGACACCACCCTTCTCCAAGACACCAGCTCTCCCTGGCTGCTGTAAGCACCTCCTAACTTGTTTCCTGGCTTCTACTCCTGCCCTCTAGAATCTATTCTCCATATAAGAGCCAAAGTGATCTTCTAAAAGCATAAACTAGACCTTGTTAATCCCCTGGTAAACCTCGGTAGACAACCACTGCACTTATAATAAATTTAAATTCCTCCCTTGTCTGGCCTCTGCCTAGTACCTCTCTGACTTCATCCCCTATTTTTCTTTCCTTCACTCTGTCCTCTCTAGTCACACAGGCCTCCTCTCGGTTCCTGAAATACATCAATTTCATTCCTGCTTGGGGACTCCGCACTTGCCACTTCATCTGCCTAGAACACCTTTCTATGGAGTCTTTGCACTGCAGACTCCTTATCATCAACTGCTGCCTCCTCCAGGGAGCCTTCCCCATCACCCCAGCCAGTACTGTTCCTGCCACATGACTGGCCCATACCACTCCCTGTTTTAATGTTTTCCTAGTTCTTATCTCAATCTGCAATTAAATTAGTTATTTGTGTATTCTCTTCTTTACTGGCCTCTCACCACCAAAGCTTCAGGAGAGCAGGGATCTTGACTCCTGTGTTCTCTTGTGTTCACCACTATCTCCAGAACAAGGGGCCTCACCTGGCATGTGGCTGGAACTCATAAAAATATGTTAAACGAATGAATGATTTTATACACAACTGTCATACAACATGACAGCTGTTCTAATAAAGTTATAAAGAAATGCTATGGGAGCAAAAGGAGAAAGTACAGGAGAGCAAAAAGCTTTCCTTGGCCCTCTTAGGGCCCCTGGTTGGGTTTGAAAATTAAACTGACAAAGACAGATTAACAGGAGAAAAGCATACAAATTGTATTTAATTTTTACATGTACATAGGACCTGCACAAGAGAATGAAGACTCAAAGAAGTGACCAGAGCAGGAAGCTTTTATACCTTTTAGATAAAAGGGTTTGGACTAGGGGTGATAAATGAAGAAGTAACTGGGAAGATAAGGATTAATTTAACGTGGTTTGTTTATACAGATTTCCTGCCTCCAAATTTCCAGTCTTTGGTCATAAGAATGTCCTCCCTCCTTTTGTACAGGGAAGGTACCTTTCATATGGGAATTTTATGAGAAGACAAAAAGGGGGAAGGGAGGAGGTCAGCATGACCTTTCTGCTTCTGCCATTAAAAAAAAAAAATTCTTTAGTTTAAGATGTTTAATCCAGACATCCTAAAAATGGCAGCATGAGGCGAGCCTCTTGAAATCTACCCTGGAATTTACAACAAATTGAATAACTAGAACTCTACAAAGGACTCCCTGCACAGCAGACAGGCAAGACGAAGGGTCTCACTACTGAAATCACCTAAAGGTTGGCAAATTACGCGAGCAGGGGAGGAGGGAAGGGAGAAGTGCGGAGACGGAGCCCCGTGGGCACAGGATGCAGACCTAGCTCAGTGCGCCGAGCTCGCTGCTTCCTGGAACTACCGCAGCTGCGGGAGAGGGAAGAACTCGGACTGCTAGGGCTCCGCTTATGGCCCACAGGGCTGAGGGGACAGCATATAACACGGCTGAACCCCACGCTCATGGCAGAGACCTCGGAGAAAAGACTGAGGGAAGAAGGCTGAAAACGGTGGTTTAAGCCCCCACTGCAGAGCAGAGAACGGAAGCCTTAGGCACTGAGACTAGCCGCCCCCTCCCTACCCTCCCAGAGCTCACCCCGCCCCCACCTGACTGGTGCTAGAAGCGGAACAGTAGCAGTGTCAGAACAAAAGAACAGAATATTTGATGTTCTGAGAACTGTGGACCACAGACACAGATTCACAGCCCAACTAGTTCTGGCAAAGGGAAGGGAGCTGTGGAAGCAGGGCTGTGGCTGTGGTGGTAGTCGCTGCCATTGCTCTGGACCAAGTCTCACAACTCACCCCGCCCCTGTCCCCACCTATCTGGGTGGATCACTGCAGGAGTAAACAGAACTGCTGAAACATATGGGCTCTGAATCTGGAGCTGGAAGAGCTTTGGAACTTCAGAAGCTCTCCACATTCCCTCATGGAGGCGGTTCCCTATGACCCAGGAGAACTGTTCACAGAGGAGAAGCCCGCCTCCCAGGGAATCCCCCCATTGTGTGAGAAGCCTGAACAGTGCAGAGAAAACATAACACTACAGTGTGAGAGAGAGAAAAAGGCTTCAGTCAGAGAGAAAATAAAACATTCTACCAACACCTACTGGAAAACAAAAGAAAGACCTCTTTCTATCAACCTGTTGCAGAATCCACTCCTGTAGATGTCTAGGAAGAGAAATAATATATCATTGATTGCCATAAATAACCAAGGCAACAAGACAGCTCAGAAAGAAAATGAAAAGTCTCCAGAAAATGAACTTAAAGATATGGAAATATGTGACTTAAATGACAGAGAACTCAAGATTGCAGTTCTTAAAAAATTCAATGATATGCAAGAAAACACAGACGGGTAGTTTAATGAACTCAGAAACACAATCAAAGAACAAAATGAACATTTTGTTCGGAGCACCAAAATATACCAAGAAACTACTAACAGAACTAAAGGGACAAATTGACCAAAACACAATTATAGTAGGGGACCTAAATACATCATTGACAGCTATGGATAGATCATCCGAACAGAAAATAAAGAAAGAAATAGCAGCCGTAAATGACACATTAGATGAAATGGACATAATTGACATTGATAGAGCACTTCATCATAAAACATCAGACTATACATTTTTTTGTAGTATACATGGAACATTCTCAAAGATAGACCATATATTGGGACATAAAACTAGCCTCAGCAAATTTAAAAAGATTGAAATCATAACAAGCATATTCTCTGATCACAAGGCTTTGAAATTGGATATCAACTGCAAAAAGAAAGCAGGAAAAACCATAAATACGTGGAGATTAAACAACACACTTTTAAAGAACAACCAGGTCAAAGAACAAATAAGAGGAGAGGTCCAAAGATACAAAGAAACAAATGAGAATGAAAGTACATCCCACCAAAATTTTTGAGATGCAGTGAAAGCAGTTTTATGAGGGAAATTTATATCATTACAGGCCTATCTCAAGAAACAAGAAAAATCCCAGATAAACAACCTCACGTTAAACCTTAAAGAACTAGAAAAGAAAGAGCAAATGAAACCCAAGGTCAGCAGAAGAAAGGAAATAATAAAAATCAGAGCAGAACTAAATGAAATAGAGAACAAAAAGATAATAGAAAAAAACTAATGTGACAAAAAGCTGGTTCTTTGAAAAGATTAATAAAATTGACAAACCCTTGGCTATACTCACTAAAATAAAAAGAGAAAAGACACTAATAAACAAAATCAGAAATGAAAGAGGGAAAGTTATCACGGATGCCACAGAAATACAAAGGATTATCCTAGAATACCATGAAGGACTATATGCCACCAAATTCAATAACCTAGAAGAAATGGACAAGTTCTTAGAAACATATACCCTTCCTAGGCTGAATCATGAAGAACTGGAAAATCTAAATAGACTGATTACCAGTAAGGAAACTGAATCAGTCATCTGAAACCTTCCCAAAAGCAAAAGTCCGGGACCAGATGGTTTTACTAGTGAATTCTACCAAACCTTCACAGAGGATCTAATACCTGTCCTACTCAAACTTTTCCAAAAAATTGAAGAAGAGACAATATTCCCTAACTCATTTTATGAGGCCAACATTACCCTGATACCAAAACCTGGTAAGGACAACACAAAAAAAGAAAATTACAGACCAATACCTCTGATGAATACAGATGCAAAAATCCTAAACAAAATTCTAGCAAATCGAATGCAACAATACATTAAAGAGATTATTCATCACGACCAAGTGGGGTTCATCCCAGGGGCACAAGGATGGTTCAACATACGCAAATCCATTAATGTGATACATCACATAAACAAAATAAAGGACAACAATCATATGATTATATCAATTGATGCAGAAAAAGCATTTGACAAGATATAATATCCATTTATGATGTAAAAAATAAAGATATTTAATCCAAGGTGCCATATCTCAGGAGTAGTGTGTCATAAATCTGTCAATCAAAGGTCGTTGCCACCAATTCAATGCAAAGCAAGAGTCCCCAATTTGAGATGTGGTGAAGGGAGAGAGACTTTTTCAGTGCGAACAGCTCAGCTGTGATACAGTTCGGCTATAGAACAGCTCTGTAGAGGCAGAGCTCCGCCCCAGTGATGCAGCTTGGGTCCTCTCCTGTTCAATAGCTCCAGTCCACTCCACTCCACTCCGCTCCAGAGAGACTTCAGTGTTACAGCTCCAGCAGGGGAAACAGTCTTTCGTGGAAAGGGAAGATGTGCTCCAATGAGGCAGAGGTAAAACTGGCTTATATAGAGAATAGTGCCCATCCCCAGTCCCTGATTGGTCCATTCTCATGCAAAGGAGGACTTCAAATCCTCAGTGTGATTGATCCAAAAAGCACTGTACTGACTGGTCAGAATGGAGCCACTCTGATTGGTCAGTGCAGATGATAACAAGGATATAGCTGTACAGCTCCGAATGGATGGGGGGAAGTCTTAGTCCTATTGGTTGAAATAAGGTCCTAATGGCTCTCTTATAAGGATCAACCCAGAAGGCAGAAGCACAGTGCGCAGGCTCACAGCTCAGCCTGTGGCTTTTCTCTGATATGCAATATGCATGACAGGTCTCTACAAACAACGGTTGTTAGACTCCAAGTATGAATGGCCCCATTAAACACCAAGAGTCCTTCTTGGCAGGTATTTTCCTTCTCGGGGTCAACAAAAATTATCAAAAGCTACTCATTTTCTAAATTACTTCATGGATTCCATTTGAGGAGGCAAAGCCTAGACTCTTTACTTCTCCCAAATCATGCAGCATATCACCTGGTACTTAAATAACTACTGAACTGAATTTAATTCTTCCTTAACACCCTTAGGCATTGTTAGATATGCTAAATATTTCAAAGAAAAATTAAACTTCTTTTGTCATTCCTTCCAAAATGTTTCCATATACATGGCAGTAAACACTGGTCATCTTCTATCAGTTACAGAAAAACTTGAAGAATTAAGGTTAGAGGATAAACTTTGTATCTTTTGAAGAAAAATTTTTAAATCTGAAAGAGCTAAATTTAGACATAATGGTAATAATGGTTAGGAAATTAGAATTGAAAGCTGTGGTATAGCTTGAGCTATGTTAATTTTATCAGAAATTAAATAAAAAACACACTAATTTCCCTAGAAAATTGCATAACAGAATCATTCACCATTACTTCAACATGTAACATTAGCATTATTTTTTCATATATTAACCCTCATGGTTCTTCCTTCTTTTCTCATCTTTACCCTTTAATGTTTACCAAATATCCCCAAGGGAAAAATCTGTGGTAGAGGGGGGAAAAAATCAGCCTGTTTTAATCACAACATAATAAATACAGCAAATGCACCTCAACTTGTTCAGTACAATCTTCCAAGTATGAATGTGCCCCAGGCTTCCTCAAAATGGAATTCTTGGAAACACAATTAACAGCAAATTCCTAACACTTCTGCCAGCTTCCATTTTACTTTATATTAAAATCCAGCTTTACTTCCAATAGCTATAAACAAGAGCATCCACCCTTTCTTTACTTTAGCTGTTTCTTTGAAACCCAAACTTTAGCTTACAAAATGAAAAGGAATTAAAGCACTCATACACGACACTGAGAGCATAGTTAATTCTGAGCATCTGAAATAATAACTACACACCTATTTGGTAAATAATATAATGTCATTTACATGTATTACAGTCATGATTTCTTAAAGAAAATATCAGTTATTAAGATCAAAGCTTATATTAGTTTTAAAAAATGAGGTGACCATTTAATCATAGTAGCTAAGAATGGTATAAGCATTTTTCCAGAGAAATTCAATATCTGCTATACCTTCTTATTTCAGGTCTTTCATTCATGCTCCACATATCTTTATCCCAAACTATTTAAAAATTTTCACATACAAAGGAGGAAAGGCTGAATTTCTGAAAGAGACTGGACAGAAATAAATAACAGCTTGAACACCAATCCTAATTCTGAGGCAAAACGCATGACTTTGACAAACCGCATAACCACTTTGGGGCATCAGTTTATTTATGTGAAGAAGATGGAATGGGACAAAGTGAATTCTAACATTACTAATCTTTGAAATTCTGTCCTTGTGAAAATTCTCAAATAATTACAATACTACAAATAGACACAGAAAACACAAGTGTAAATAAATAAAACCATCACTTACTAAAAAAAGAGATATAGAGTTCTTCTAAGAAAATTGGGATGGTGGGGGGAGTAAAGAACAAATTATGTTGGGGGACTATTTGCAATCAAACTTACTTCAAATGTTATATAGAAGAGACACAAATTGGGCAGCTGTCCTGTCTAGAGTGATTTCCCAATGGTCAGACTCTGGTCCTTTTAGCTGGCCAGTGCTGACAGACTCAAGCTGGGCCAATCAACTTCTCCTGGGAATTTGAAAACCTGAACAAATAGGAAGTGACTAAGGTTGTTGAATCATTTTATGGTGGTGCCCTAAAGAGACAGATGAATCCCTGCTGCTGAGTTCACAAAAAAGTGGCTCTGGTTCCTAACCCTCCAGAAGACAGGCATTCATCTATTCCTTCTAGAAGCTTCAAAAATGTTTTTCCATTGGATTTGTTCTTCCAACTAAAATCCCCCTATGATATAACTTTGAATAAAAAGCCAGAAAAGAAAGATAATTCTGATACAATAACTTATCATAATTAGCACTGTCCAATCGTGAATTGCTTCCCGCCCCCAATGTGCAATAAAGAAAGAAATCAGTAGGAGATATGGGCGGCCATCATTTTTAAATAGTTAAAAAAATTTTCAATTACAGTTGACATACAATGTTATGTTAGTTTCAGATGTACAATATAGTGATTAGGCATTTATATAACTTCCGAAGTCATCACCCTGGTAAGTCTAGTCCCATCTGACACCATATATACCGGGGTGCCAAAAAAATGCAAAAACATTTTAAGAGATGTTAACACTTGGGTCAGCGTTTCTCAAGCAGTAGTAATTCGCAGTAATCAGAAGTGTCTGGACGCTGATGGTAACCACTTTGAGCATCTCTTGTAATTGCAGAAGTCAAACGTGACTTGTATTCATCTTTTGTTATCGGTATACATTGATACAGTTTTTTCCTTTCTTAAAATGTGTATTTCTTTGGCACCCTCTGTAGTTATACATTATTGGGGGGATATTATTGACTATATTCTCTATGCTGTACTTATGTCCCCATGACTTTTTTCATACATGTAAGGCCCGGTATTATATATTATGTTACATTATATTATACTATATTAGAACTGGTATTACATATTATAGTCTATCATATCATATCATATTATATTATACCTGGTCTTATATTACATTAAAATAAGACCGGGTCTTATATTAATTTTTCCTCCAAAAGATGCATTAGAGCTAATGGTCCGGTTAGGTCTTATTTTTGGGGCAACACAGTAGCATAATTCCCTCTGGGTCTATGTGTGTTGTTGCAAAAGGCAAAATTTCATTTTTTTTATGGCCGAGTAATATTCCTTTGTATACGTGTATCACACTTCTTTATCCATTTATCTATTAATGGACACTTAGGTTGCTTCCAGATCTTGCTCTTGTAAACAATGCTGCCAACAAACACAGGGGTGCATACGTCTTTTTGAATTAGTGATTTGGGTTTCTTCTGATAAATACCCAGGAGTGGCATTCCTAGGTCATATGGTAGTTCTTTAATTTTTTGAGGAACCTCCATACTGCTGTCCATAGTGGCTGCACCAATTTACAACCAACAGGTCACGAGGGTTCCCTCACCAACACTTGTTTATTGATTTATTGATGACAGCCATTCTGACAGATGTGAAGTTATATCTCATTGTTCTAATTTGTATTTCCCTGATGACTAGTGACATTGAGCATCTTTTCATTTGTACGTTCTCTTTGGAGAAATGTCTGTTCAGGTCCTCTGCCCATTTTTAAATTAGATTGGTTGTTATCCTGGTGTCAAGTTGTATGCATATTTTGAATATTAACCCCTTATTTCAGATGTACCATTGGCAAGTATCTTCTCCCATTTGGTAGGTTATCTTTTTGTTTTGTTGATCGAGTTTCCTTCACTGTGCAAAAACTCTTTAGTTTGATGTAGTCCAATTTGTTTATTCTTTCTTTTGTTTCCCTTGCCCAAAGAGACATATCCAAACAATATTACTAAGAGCCAGGTCAGAGAGTTTACTGCCTATGTTTTCTTTTTTTTTTTTTTTTTGCCCCCTTTGTCCGCCTCCCCCACCTCCAGTTCAAGCTGTTGTTTCTCAGTCTAGTTGTGTTGGACACAGCTCCCTGGCCCATGCTGGTATTATGAGCCGGCTGAGGCAGTTGGTTGCCGGTCAGCCACTCACGGCAGCTCGTGGCAGCTCTTGCCAGTTGCTGGCGCTCACGCTGGCCACACTCACGCTGTCCACCGGCCACTCATGTCAGCGCATGGTAGTCCACGCCGACCTCCAGCTGCCACCAGCTGCTCAGAGCAGCCCAGCTCCAGGCAGAGCCATTGTTCACAATGTTAGCTGTAGAGGGCGCAGCTCACTGGCCCATGAGGGAATCGAACCGGTGACCTCAGTGCAGAAACACCACACTTCAACCACCTGAGCCACCGGGCCAGCCCCTTTGTTTATGTTTTCTTCTAGGAGTTTTACAGTTTTGGGTCTTACACTTAAGTCTTTAATCCATTTTGAGTTTATTCTTGTATATGGTGTAAAACATCTAGTTTCATTCTTTTGCATGTGCCTGTCCAGTTTTCACAACACCATTTATTGAAGAGATTGTCTTTACCCCATTGTATATTCTTGCCTCCTTTGTCACCGATTAATTGACCTTGAAGGCATGGGTTTATTTCTGTTCTCTATTCTATTGCATTGATCTATATGTCTGTTTTTATGCCAGTCCCATGATGTTTCAATTACTATAGCCTTGTAGTTCAGTTTGATATCAGGTAGCATGAGAAAGAAGAACAAAGTTCTTCTTTCTCAAGATTGCTTTGACTATTCTGGGTCTTTTTTGGTTCCATATAAATTTTAGGATTATTTGCTCTAGTTCTGTGAAAAGTGACATTGGTATTTTGATAGGGATTGCATTGAATCTGTAGATTACTTCGTGTAGTATGGACATTTTAACAATATTAATTCCTCTTATCCATGAGCATGATATGTCCTTTCATTTATTTGTATCTTCTTCAATTTCTTTCTTCAATGTCTTATAATTTTCCACAGGTCTTTGACCTCCTTGATTAAATTTATTTCTAGGGGTTTTTTGTTGTTGTTTTTTTTATGCAATTGCAAATGGGATTGTTTTCTTAATTTCTCTTTCTGATAGTTCGTTATCGGTGTATAAAAATACAACCGATTTCTGAATGTTAGTTTTATATCCTGCTACTTTACTGATTTATTTATCAGTTCTAATAGTTTTTTTTGGTGGGATCTTTAGGGTTCTCTCTCTATATATGTCATCTGCAAATAATGACAGTCTTACTTCTTCCTTTCCAATTTGGATGCCTTTTATTTCTGTTTCTTGTCTGAGTGCTGTGGCTAGGACTTCCAAAACTATGTTGAATAAAAGTGGTGAAAGTGGACACCTTGTCTTGTTCCTGATATTAAGGACAATGCTTTTGGCTTTTCCCATTGAGTACGATATTAGCTGTGAGTTTGTCATTATGGCCTTTATTGTATTGAAGTATGTTCCCTGTATTCTCACTTTCCTGAGTTTTTAGTTTTGTTTTTAATAATAAATGGATTATCTATTTTGTCGAACGCTTTTCCTGCATCTATTGATACAATCATATGAGTTTTATCCTTCCTGTTGTTTATGTGTTTTTCCATGTTAATTGATTTGTGGATAGTGAACCAGCCTTACATCTCAGGAGTAAATCCCACTTGATCATGGTGTATGATCTTTTCAATGTTTGCTGCATTCAATTTGTTAGTATTTTATGGAGGATTTTTGCATCTTTAGTCATCAGGGATATTGGCCTGAGCAAACCTCACTCTTGATCTGTTACTGGGGTTGGGGAGCCAGAAGGAGTCACTGTATAAACCTCTGCTGTGGGGTTCCAGAATTCAAATTTACATTGGTGTTAGAGGTTATCAAGCATCTGTCTGGCATTTCCCAGACATCTGTTCACAAAAAGTGAAGGAACAGAACGCTTGGTAGTTGACCATGTATTTATCCAGCAGTGGCTGTAACGTTGACCTCAGGGACATCATGTCAGTCCCTAAAGTCCTCAGAAACTGTCTGGTGAGAAATAAAGTATGAAGTATTTAAAGGCAGAGCTAAGTTAGGCAGACAGGGATGGACATCCAAACTTAACTCAGTAGTTATGTGATGTAGGTATATTCACTTTTCACAACCTCAAGTGTCCTCATCTATACAATGGGGATAGCCTCACAGGTTGACATAGAATTAAAGGGTAGGTGTTGTTTTGGGTTGTCATATTAACTGGTAGGTGCTACAAACATAGGGTGAAGGCCAGAGATGTAAAACATTCTGTGATAGACAAAACAGAACAACAACAACAAAATTTCCCTACCAAAATGCCAACAGTAAAAATGATAAGCTAAGGAATAAACACCTAGAATGATCTAATGCCAGACAACAGCTCAGTTTTGCAAACATCTGTGCCAGAAAGTTGAAGCAAATTTGAACTATTAATTGGCATATGTCACTATTATTTTATAAAACTGCATTAAGATGGGTTCATCAAAATGCTAATAACTAGTGTTACAAAGCAGAGAGATTACAACAATATGGTTGGGACAAAGAAGGACATCAACAGAAGTTCAAAGAGTGGTGAAATTTTAATAGGAAATTGTATTTTTAAAATTGAATATGTATGTATTTGCCAACTGAATAGTATATATTCAGTTCTGAATTAAAAGAACAAAATTAAAGACCATGTTCTAAATATTGGAAATCACGCACTATGTTTAAAAAATGAGGTATCATTTGCAATTTTATAACATGTTCTTGTTTTCTTGGAGGAGAACAAATCTACATAAAGCATATTGTACATGGCTGCAATCTGACTTTGGTACATATTTTTAAGAACAACTATGTGCAAACATGATTATGCACAAAGAAAAGACTGAAAGGAAAAAAATATCAAAATATTAGTATGGTTATTTTTTAGTGGTGGAATTACCAGAGGTCTTCATTTTCTTCTTTACTGCAATTTTAGTGCCTTAAATGAAAAAGATGTAAGTCTGCAACTCCCTAAAGAAAACCTAAAAGTCAGCAAAAGAGGCTAAGTCACACATGTTTAAGGCGAGTGTCAGGTTCAAATGAAAGCAAAACAAAGCTGGGCCAGATGAAAGGAAGGACAATAAAATTTAGGGCTATGTTATTTCCTCACAGTTGGTTGTTCTGTTGGGTAATAAGTGGCTCAGCAGTGGACAATACAGACCCATTGTGCATACTCTGCTAGAGGTAAGGTATTACAAAAAACTTACCTTCATGGCTTTCAAGATCCATAGAAGCAAAAGGTACATTTGTTAGGGCAGTATACATAATAAAGACCTAAAAGTTTGTTTCACTACTAATTAAAGCAATAAAAATAGCACAACATTTTCTAGCACAAGGCAGTCACAATTTAAGCAAAGCTGGTTACTTGGAAAGGAAATAAATTAATTATAAAGATAATTTAGAAATATGTACTAAAGAGGAAAAACAGATATGAAAATATTCATTCATTTACTAATTCCGAAAACGTTTGCTGAGTGAGATCGACAAGGCATTGTGGGTCTATCATTCATCATTTTACATGTAAAACATAAATGAATGTGAGTGGAACTGGGAAATAGGAACAGGCTGATGGAGTGTACTCGTATCAATGTTAATATCAATATCTTGGTTGTGTTATTACACTAGTTTTGCAAAATATTACCTTTAGGGGGAAATGCATAAAGCGTACACCAGATCTCTCTGTGTTATTTCTTACAAATTATCTGTGACTCTGCAATTATCTCAGTATTTCCATTAAAAAAGAAAAAAAGAGGGTCCTCTGTGATCCTGTTCCTGGCATTTCCACACTTGTATAACGCTTTCTCTTGAGTGTGAGCAGGACCCAGTGACTTGCTTCTAATAAATGGGAGATGGCAAAAGTAGTGAAATGTCACTTCTGTGATTAGGTTTCAAAAGACTGACTTCTGTCTGCTGGACTGGCTGGCCCTGCAGCCTCTCAGATTGCATGCTTTGGTGAAGCAAGCTGCCACGTTGGAGAGGCCCATGTGGCAAGGGATTGAGTGTAACCTCTGGCCAATGTTCAGTGAGAGGCAAAGCCCAAAACCCATTCCCCTGCAAGGAACTGAATCCTGCCAAAAAACACTATGTGAGCTTGAAAGCCTTGAGACATGATTACAGCTCCAGCCAACACCATGCCTTCAGCCTAGAAAGACTCTGAAGCATGCCTGGAATCCTGACGCGTGAAAACTGCGTGGTTTTAAGCCAATAAATTTTAGAGTATTTTGTAATGCAACAGTAGATAACTGACACAGGCTTATTTATTTATCCCTCTGTTTTCGAGCTTCAATATTTTATTCCTGGTGTCTCTTTCCCAATTTCTTTATCCTTGTAGGCTTATATATCTTTTTTATTCCTGTATTCTTGTTTTGTTACGGTTTCAGGAAGGAAAGCATATGCAGTTGTTGAACCTTCCGTCTTTTACTGGAAGTCGCCCTCAAATTTTCTGCTACAGGCTGAATGTGTGTGTCTCTCCCACCAAAGCCATGCATTGAAGCCCTAGCCCCCACGTGATGTTACTAGAAGGTGCAGCCTTTGGGGGGTAATTAGCTTTAGATGAGGTCATGAGGGTGCAGACCCCATGGAGGGTCTAGTAAGAAAAGGAAGAGACAACAGCTTCCTCCCCACCACCTGAGGCTATGGTGACAAGGTGGCTGTCTGAAAGCCAGGAGACAGGCTCTCACCAGGAACCAAATCTACCAGCTCCTTGATCTTGCACTTCCCAGCTTCCAGAACTGTGAGAAATAAATGCCTACTGTTTAAGTTACTCAGTCTATGGTATTTTGTTACAGCAGCCAGAAAAGACTAACATAGCACGAGATGAACAAAATTAATGAACAGTCTCTTTTAAATGATAGTCATTTAAAATTTTTTTTTAAATTTCACATCATGAGTCAGTCAAGGAGATGGGGAGAAGGTCTGTTACAAAACGCACCCTTTTCATTTTAATCGCTTGATCAATGCAGCACAATCACAGGGTTTTATCTTCTTATAGTTTTAGCTAGCAGTGGAATTTAAAACGCTCCAGTTTGCCATCTGCTTCATTTGTACCAGCATGAGTGATACCAATAAAAAGAAACAGTCTTCAAACCATTGGCCTTTTTTTAACACAGAAAAAAAGAAATACATGCCTGGACCGTATTCTCTTTGAGTCATAGTGAGGTTTGGCCCTAATTTCCAGAAATCCTCACTCATATGATCTGTAAGCAAGTAAATTACCCCCTTTGCTTCTCTATTAAGTTGCTACTTTAAAAAGAAAAAAAGGAGAGTGAGATAATGTCAGAATTATGTAAGCATCTTTGGTGGATATGGGGAAATAAAACTTCCCTGAATTTCTCAGCGCTCCTGTACAAAGCCCTAGCCTCCTGAGACATGGAAATACATAGAAGATAGATACAAAGAATTTTTGCTTTCCCTTCCCCTAGATGCCTTTTACTCTTCACATACCCTGAGGATTAGATCTACAGCCATTTGTCTAGTTTATTGCTCTGATTAGATTAGGATAATAAAACTTCTCTTATCTCCACCAGAGGGCCAATGGTTACAGCCCAGATTGGGCCCTGAGGCCAAGTTCCCAAAGTGCCAGGAGGACTGGAGAGCTCTCTGCACATAACAATAGCTATCTCCCTAGGTAGTTAGAGTCCAGAGCTTGTAAACATCTCCTAGTCATAAAAACCTGAAGACAGGGATGTTTATTTCACCCTCAAAAAGATGTATTTGCATTCCAAAAGGTTAGGGTAAGAACCCAGGATCCTTCCCATCCTAGATCAAAGGAGCAAAGGTTTTTCTCTTCCCTTTTCTTATATAAATGGAGAAAATACATTGTTCTCTGTCTCTTGTTTATGGCGTAAAACCTGATACCTGCATAGAGAAATTCCATAAGTGCTCCTCAGGTTGCCTGTGGATGCAGGCATGGGGGACCGATGCTGATGCTGCGATGGTACTCTACTTGTTGATCTGTTGTATCAATAAAGAACTCTTTTCCCTGAACCAGATGCCTCATCTTTCTATAGTATTCATCTACACACTCACACACACACGTATATGTATACATACATGTATATACAGGCATATCTTGTTTTACCACATTTCACTTTACTGCATTTTACAGATGTTGTGGGGTTTTGTTTGTTTCTTTTTTAAGAAAATCGCAGGCAAAACCCTCCACCAAGATCACATCTCGCTTTATTGTGGAACCCAACCCACAATATCGCCAACGTGAGCCAGTACATCAATCACATAACTGTACAAGTTGGCTGGCTAACATCTTAAACCCATCACAATTCTTTTTTTCTTTTTTGTTTTTTAAGACTTTATTGGGGAAGGGGAACAGGACTTTATTGGGGAACAGTGTGTACTTCCAGGACTTTTTTCCAAGTCAAGTTGTTGTCCTTTCAATCTTAGTCGTGGAGGGTGCTGTTCAGCTTCAAGTTGTTGTTCTTTCAGTCTTAGTTGTGGAGGGCGCAGCCAGCTCCAGGTGCAGTTGCCGTTCCTAGTTGCAGGGGGCGCAGCCCACCATCCCTTGCAGGAGTCGAACCGGCAACCTTGTGGTTGAGAGCCCGCGCTCCAACCAACTGAGCCATCGGGGAGGCAGCTGAGCTCAAGATGCCGTGTTCAATCTTAGTGGCAGGGGGCAGAGACCGCCATGCCTTGTGGGACTCGAGGAATTGAACGGGCAACCTTGTGGTTGGAAACCCACTGGCCCATGTGGGAATCGAACCGGCAGCCTTCGGAGTTAGGAGCATGGAGCTCTAACCTCCTGAGCCACCGGGCCGGCCCACCCATCACAATTCTTGACAAAACAATGGGGAACAGCAGACATAAGCGCCAACAAGCAAGTTAGAAAAGCAGAATAGCCACTAGGAAGCAAACAAGACTCCTCAATACATTTTAGATTATTAGTCTTAGAGAAAAAGACTCCTCAGAGGAAGAGATGCGCATGGGATCATGAGACTAAAGGATTAATAAAAACATGTCTCAAAACTCTGCAAGTTCCCCTATGGAGGGACCACGTGGGCCTCTCAATTCTAGCCCATCTTAACTAGATCATGTTCTCAAAGCTAAGCTCAGGAATCGGGGTTTGTCTCTGTCCCCTCTCAGACCTACTCCTACCACTAGCTGACGGGGACCCAGGGATATCCAAGGGCTTATGTTTCAGCACCGAAGAGTTGATCACTTATAAGTCAGTGTGGGTACCCCAAGCATCAGATAAAGGATTGTGTTAGACTTATCTCTAAAATAGCTTTGAATCTATGAATCTACCATTTCACTACAACAGCACAGAAAAGTAGAAAGTGAAAAATATAAGATATTCATGGCATCTGAGGGTTGGGATTTATCACAGACACTGAGCACTACGAGTAAGGAAAGGAAAATTCTGCATGAGGTACAAAGGCTTACAGATTCTGGATCCCCCCCTTTTTTTTCAATCGAGGGTACCACGGCTCCCAAAAGTAAAAGAACAGCTAAGGTGGCAGTGGCAGAACCAGATCTAAAGAATCCAGATCTCTTGAATCACAATAAAGTCTCTTTGCTATTTAATCAGTAAACATTTGCATTTCCTACAGTGGAAATGTGTTGTTCACCACAACCTAGATAATACACCCCCACGTCCTTGTCCAATGATCACCTCCAAGATGCCTCCACACCAGGAAAATACTGCCCTGCATGTGACATATATTTCCAACTGTAAATTAATGTTAACATGCTTTTAATAAGAGGTATAAGAAGTGTGGCCAGCACAGCTCAGGTCTCCCTAGGGCTGGAGCAGCCCTGTGAACTGACAAAGCCAGGATTTTGAATCCTCGAGACCACTTCCAGGATGCCACAGAGAAAAACACGCTACGGCAGAGCCACCTCCCAGGACCTTCTAGACAGCATTCTGTCAACACCACCACAGTATAAGACCTTAGATACTCTAAAAATACTTCACTTCAGAGAAAAAGAGTAAAGTCTACAAAGTTTCCTGTAGTTCAGGTGTTTTCCATAATTCCCAAGATTTTCCTATCACATAAGACATAGAGCCAAAGAGGTTGCAGAAGATCACACAAAGCTGGCACGGATGAGGGGGTTTTGAAAGAAACTATGTAAAACAAGTTTCACCAAACTTGACATTCAATCCCAAGCAAAGCTCAGCACTCTACGAAGGCTTCACATTTCACTGTAAGCCGTCATATTCATTTCTGTTCTTTGACCACAGGACTTAATTAAATATCCATTATTAAGATGCCTCTACCTTCTCTACTTTCGTATTTCCCCTCAAATGAAATGGTAGCTGGTTTTTTGGTGCTTTTTGAAAATCATGTTAAATGTCAAGGACAGTCAATGCCTTTTCATCCAAAAGTTAAAATTTAAGCATTCCTCAGAGATGATAAATGCCCAGCCTATTTATTCTGACACAACTTTTGGCTGAGCTAGGAAAGCTGACTGACTATATTCTGAACAGCTCAATATATATTCGTCTATTAAAATACTTGCACAATTATTTCTTTTGATGCCAATTCAGAGAACAAAATAAACTTAACCATTTGACTATGGAAAGAAAACTGCATATATATATACTTTAAAAGTATATGAGGATTCCTATAGGATCAGGCAGATGTACAGAAGTCAGACAGGTAAGTAATGAGTACTGAGCACCTGCTATGTGCCGGGCACAATGCCAGACCCTGGGGATACAAAAGGGACATAATCCCCACCCTTATCAACCTTACTGATAAGCAAAGCTAAAAGAAAGAAACCACCATCTGAAATGTGCTGATTTCACTAAGCAGCAATTAAAGTTCACCCAGGAATTAATCTGGGCAACACCAGTGAAGAGACTCAATTCATCAAGAGAGTAGGTGCCTACATCTGTTTCCATATCCCAGAACGGGGGATGGTGACTAAAATGAAGGTTATTTGTAGAACTCTGCCCAAGATGCCTAAACTAAGGGCTTTTTTCTCTACTGCTTTAAACTAAAGCAAGTGGCGGGAAAGCGGAGGTATCCAGCTCAGGACCCATACTTGCAGGGAGAGGGAAAGCACTTACTGAAGAAGCTCTAAGCACTTCCTGGCTTAGAGTGAACCAAGTGTTTTCTGCAGATAGACTCCCCTGAAAGTTATTCCCAGAAGGGAGATATATGCCAGTGTGTAGACAACGAACTAGACCAAGGAGTAAAACCAGGTCTGTCTGGCCTTCTGACAAACAGGGTTCTCTGGGAACATCAGACCTGCTCATTCATTCATACAAGGAGGACTTGTTGGGCAGGCATAGCCATCACCTTGAAGCAAAAACGTACCTCAAGACCTGATACTTTAGTCTCCTCCTTCCAAAGAGATTTATGAGCATCAGTAGCTGTCACTTGGAAGACTATTAAATAATGTTACATACACAAAAATAACTTTGAAATCACAATATACTCACATTTAAGACGACTGGCACTTCAATTCTGGAAATCTCACTATGTCTATTACGCTAACCACTACACCCTTCTGCTTTTTCACCCAAGCACTGTTACCAACAAAGGTTTTCAAAGTGTGTTCCAAGAAACCTGCAGAGGAGCCCCACAAACCTGGTGGGGACGGTGGAATCTCAACACCTTTTGCCACAAGTGTCCATTTTAAGTTTTATATTTTGGGTTTCATCCAAACATAGCCCTTGAAAACAAGATTCTACTACTGAAATCTGAAAATTTTTTAATTCTAAGTTGTTTATACCTTGTTAGATTCCTGATGGCTTACCACAATAGTCACAAGGAAAGTAGGGGCGCAAACAAATTGGTAATAATTCTAAAAACAAACTAACTTTAAAAGAGTGGTGTTAAAATGCAACTTTAACAAGTCACTTTTTAAAAAGAACAAATATAAAAGGACATTTCTTAAGTTAATCAGAATATCAAATATGAAATTCCAAGGTAGAAAAGTGTCTGAATCAAGAGGATATAATTTAATGTTTTTCCTGGATGACGTGAATCAATTCAGAGTTTCATCTGTTAAGAAATATAAGTCATTCAAGGATTTAAACAATTTTATGTGAGAACCTGAAATGTGAGAACTGTTATGTACACAATGGCACAGCTGCATTATGGAATATTATGCAACCATTACAAACTGTTTAAGAGTTTTACTAATATACTGATAACTGCACAAATCTGTAAAAAACTTTAGGATTACTTTGGTGTAACCAGTTTAATATGAAACATCAATATTTTCATTGATATCTCATATTCAAGATTATCAATATTCTTATACGTTTTCTTCTAGTACTTCCAAAGCTTTTTCATATTGAGTTTTTAAAATCATATGAAATTAATTTTTGTGAATATATGAAATACAAATTTACACTTATTTTTCCAAATGGATAACAACTGCCCCTAAATTACTGACCAAATAATCTATCCTTTTCTTACTGGTGTGAAATGCTGCTTTTATAAAATACTAAATTCCCATTAACATATAGTCTGTTTCTCTGCTCATTACATTTTATCTACTCATATCTATTTAGATATTCCTGAGTCGATACCACACAGTCTTAATTAGGACAAGTCCCTTGTCATTGTTCTTTTTCAAATTTTGGACTATTCGATCCTTTTCTAAATGAATTTCAAAATTAGTTACCAAGTTCCATGAAAAATCTTATTGCCCTGACTTTATATATTTATCAAGCATTCTTATATATCCCATTCAATTCCCACAAATATACAGAGTTACCAAAAACAATACACCTTAAAACAGGTGTTAGAAAACGAAAGCCAAGAACGGTGGCGTGGGCTATGGAAAGCTCTCAGAGAGGCATAAAACGGGGCCCCTGTCTTCTCTGCTAGGCATGACAGGGAAAAAGGTCAGGAGGACTTACCGTATTTCCCCAAAAATAAGACCTAACCGGAAAATAAGTCCTAGCATGATTTTTCAGGATGACATCTCCTGAACATAAGCCCTAATGCATCTTTTGGAGCAAAACTTAATATAAGACCCAGTCTTATTTTCAGGGAAACATGGTACTTTGCACTTATTTTCAGGGAAACACGGTACTTTGCACTCATTACCTAGCAGAAAGGCATCAGTTTGTCAGGAGAGAAATTTTGCTAGTATTGAAATAAAAAATGTAACTTTCCATAAAGGATAAAAATAGCAGATGGAATCTTCAATTTGAGGAGGTGGGGGTAAAACAAGATTTTCTTTCACTTGGCCATTTCCAATATCAAACTTTGCTAAATGCTGATGATTTAACATCAGAGTGCAAACATCAAAAGCTCAGCAGAAAACAGGAATGTCAGTTTAGCTAACAGAGTAAAACACATCTGAGTTCAGTGACTCAAACCCCAAGCTCATTGTCATTGCAGTCACACAGCAACTTCTTGGCTGCCATTCAAAGAAACAGAACGAGTTACCTTACGATTTGCATCGCCATAGCAAAAATAAAAACACACGTCTATTGGCTGCAAAATTTCACCCTCACTTTGATTTGTCATCCTTTAGCATGAATATATTTAAAGATGAGAATTAAATGATAAATTTTTAAGATGTATTCTTGCCCGTTCAGCCACAATTCCACCTCGCCCTACAGTTAAGAGATTAAGGTGAAGAGGCCATTACAAAATTGTGATTTGGTTTCTACGACTGTAAAGGTAAAGGTTACTGCTAAACTAAATAGTTTTTTAAAAAACAACTCCTTAAGTGAGAAATGAACTTTTTAGATCTGTCCCTTAGGTATAGGATGTAACTTTTTAAAAATTTCTGTATTTTAGATCATATGATAGCCATTAACCCTAAGGATTTTGCTTCTGATTATTTCAAATCTACTAACAAGAAATAGCTAACAAGTTTTCATTTTTACTGAGAAAAGAAATACTTCTGAATTTAATTACAAAGCTTCCAGCAGAGGTTTACATCTATTATTTTCATGTGTTCATTTCTTAGAAAAAAGTTAAGACTATGATCTCAATAATTATGCGACATTTAAAACAGCTTTATAAATTAGTCATTTAATCACCGTTTCTTATTAAAATCTAGAACTCTATCATAAGAGAATACTTTCTTTACCCATAAACTTGTTTCAAACTTGTTGTGAAAGTAATTTTTAAAAAGTTTTCTGTTTCTTTACAGGGATGTGGCTCATTATTTCTCTGATCTGCCATTTCAGTCAGCTTTAAGCATCATTTTTATTTTGACTCAATTTCTGAATAAACTTCAAGTTGACTATAATACATAAATCTCTTCTTTGTGGCAGTGGTCAGGTTTTTGCACATGGTTGCCTTTGAGTAAATTTAAAAGTCAGCTCCCCCTCCTCAGAAACACCATAAATTTACCTGTCTACAACGTCTACAGTGTGACTCCACCTCTTGGGTGCAGCATCCTTGAATAAGTACAAAGCCTCCAAAAGTCTACATGGCCGTCCTGCTTTGCTCTAAATGTAAGATTTAATCAGAGTGCCAATACCTCGTAAATGGAGGAAAAATAGAACTCAAGCACTCACTTTGTTTCTAACCCAGAACAATGCATTTCAAGGTACGAAAGTGCCACACCTGGCCCCTGACTTCAGAGAACATCAAGTGTAATTGAATTAACAGGTGCAAATCCCGGGGAAAATCAAGGCTCTGTATAATATCACCAACAACAATAAGAACAGTGGAATCAACTGGTGTCATTCTACCAACAAAAGCTAAGATGTGTGAAAGAGCTGTTAAGGAATGTTGGAGGCAGGATGCCAGTTGGGCAGGAGTTAGATAAGCAAGTGGAGGGAAACGAGGATGCAAAAATCCGGGTACCTTCAAACATCAAGGTGCTTTTTCTTTGCTACTTGTCTTGTTCACTTTTATCACCCAGAAATTGAGAATTTCCTTTTTCGGATTAATCTTGGCTTTGCCCAAGTCTAGTTTATTATTTTTATGCTCCAAAAGAGGAAAAAACTGGGGCAGTATAGTTTACTAAAAGTATGGGATTCATCAGCAAGAGGACCTGAAATCTAAGTCCTGGCTCCACCACTAATTGTGAATAATTTATTTTACCTTTTTCGGCCTCAGTGTTCCCATTTATAAGAGTAATACCTGTATTACAAGGCTATAGAAATTGCATGAGATTGTGTATATACAAAGTACTTTTAAACTTTTAGGTAATAAGTTATTCTTAATGAGTTATCAAATTTTCATACATCAACCATCTTGGAATTAAGATTTCAATAACTATTTACTATGTATTAGTTTACGAGCATTTAAGAGAATAACTTTAAAATTTAAGACACTAGACTATTTCCTTTGGGGGGAGGGAGAGAAATTGACTGACTGATTGATTTTAAGTGACAGGAGATAGCTATGCACTATAGTTTATAATTTTGCTATAATCTTGCTCCAAAATATGATGCTGACCCAAATAGGCTTTTGGAGTTCCTAGCCCAATATTCCTGGATTATCTGAAATCACTGACCGACTTTGTAAAGCATTACAAGTCTCCTGAACTAACTTAATTTCCTCTTTTGAAAGCCAACTGCTTCTTTTGGAGAGGGGAAAAAAAGCAGTTTATTTGCAACTTTATTCAGAAGTTTACTTGGAAATTTTAAAAAAAAATGTTTTAGAAAACTGTATGCTTTAACATTACAAATTTCCACTTGAAACTAGTATGGCTAGGTCAACTTTGTGGTACACTTTAAAATTTAATCTCATAGCTCTTACAGAACTCAAGTATCCATTGCAGACTATGAAACAATCAAGTGTATTCAAAGCTCTTTTTCAACTGAGTCCGTACAATCAAAGCCTAAAAAGATACTGTTTTATAATTTTTTTTCAAAGTAAGAGAGAAGATACACCAACAATAAAGCAGCTGAGCTGTTTCCAGCACAGGCCTTAGAAGCAACAGGCCTGGAATGAACCTTTGTGCTTTACCCGTCAGTAAATGGGTGATGTGGGCACCTGTCTCCCAGGGCTTCAGTGAGTGGGCTGTGAGATAACAAGAAGTGTAATATATACGTGTGGGGACAGAGGCAGGAGTGCAGTTTCCAGGCTCTCGGACTCATGTAGAGAGGTGCTGGCTCAGGTAGTAAGTAAATGGCCATCAACTGTTGATTGGATGGCCATCATCTGTGGCTAGTTGGCCATCAGCTGTAACCAGTGAGCCACTGGCCACTAATATAACTGCCGTGGCTATGCTAGCAGGAAAATGGGGGGCTAGCAAGAAGATGGTGGCTGAGCTAGCAAGAGCGGATTGCAGTTAGCAGGGCAGATTGCAGTTAGCAAGTGGGGTTGGTTGGAGACAGAAATGGACGGCAGGTTGCGGATAGTGTGGCTCCTGCTTCCTGTGTCTCCAACCCAGCCGCCAGCGAGGATATAGTGGTATGACTCCCCCATCTATGGCTCCGTGGGTGTTCCTTTTTGGCCTCACCATGTCCTGCATTCTTATATGGGGAGCGGGAGCTGAAACCCCGCATGACACCCTGCATGACAATACGTACAGTGGTCTCTGTCCCTGGTTTCTGGCACAGAGCTCCCTTGCAAAGTTTTAAGTGACACAAGCACTAAGAGTGTCCCTTGTTTTAATGAGGTGACTCTGGGTAGGCTCCTGGATGGCTTCTGGATGGGGGCTGGTCACCAGGAAGACCATGCCATGATTAGAAGCTTGAAATTTTCAGCCAAGAACCCTACCCCATACTTCAGAGAGGGGAGAGGAGGTGGAGATGATAACTGATCATAGTATGTGAGGAGCCTCCATAAACTCCCAAAACTACAGGGTTCAGAGAGGTGAACACATCCACACAGTGAGGATAATACACCCCAATTCCACGGGGACAGAAGGTCCTGTGCTCCGGACCCTCCCAGACCCTGCCCTATGTCTCTCTTCATCTGGCTGTTCATCTGTACCTTTTATCATGTCCTTTAATAAACTGGTAAACGTAAGGCAGTGTTTCCCTGAATTCTGTGAGCTGCTCTAACAAATTAATCAAAGCCGAGGAGGGTAGGCTTGACGCCTCTGACCTGTAGGCGCCTGCTCAGCAGCACAGGTGATAACAGAGGCTTGTGACTGGCGTCTGAAGTGTCTGTGGAGGGAGACAGGAGGCAGCCTTGTGAGGCTGAACCCTTCACCTGTGAGGTCTGACACTATCTCTGGGTAGAGAGTGTCCGAATTGAGTTAAACTGGACACCCTGCTGGTGTCAGAAACTTGTGTGTCATTGTGGGGGGATAAACCCCACATATTTGGAGACCATAAGTGTCAGAAATGAAGTTCTGTGTGAGCAGTAGTAAAGGTGAGTCACAGGGGAAAAACACAGTAGGGAAGAACTGGGTGTTTCCTTACATAGGAAGGTGGAAAACTGAGGTTTTTTCCTTATTGCAGAAACTGAGGGAGATAAGTCCTGGAAAGAACAGATGGCAGTGTCCAGCACACACTATGCATTAGCTATCATTAGGTATATTAATCAAATGAAAGGAGAACTGACGTTAATAGCTGCTGGTATGAAAAAAAAAAAAAAAAGGAAAAACAATCTTAGAAGTTTGACTTTGAAAAAAATAGCTTCTTGTCATGCAGGGTTTCTGGTCCTGCTCCCCACATAAGAACGCAGGATACGGTGAGGCCAAAAAGGAACGCCCACGAAGCCATGGATAGGGGAGTCATACCACTATATTCTTGCTAATGGCTGGGTTGGAGACACAGGAAGCAGGAGCCACACGATGCGCAATCCGCCGTCCGCTTCTCTGCCAACCAACCCCCCTAGTGTAGCCACGGCAGTTACATCAGTGGCTAATGGCTAACTGGTTACAGCTGATGGCCAATTAGTCACAGCTGATGGCCATCTACTACTCAAGCCAGCACCTTTCCCTGTGAGGCCGAGAGCCTGGAAACTGTTCTCCTGGATCTGTCCCCACACTTCTTCATTAAAAATGATTTAATAAAGTATCTAAAGTCTTAACCTGGTGTGGGAAAAGAGCCCTGGAGGGCAGTTTCTAGGCTCTTGGCCTCACATGGAGGGGTACTGGCTCGGGTAGTAGATGGCTGTCAGCTGTGGCTAATTGACCATCAGCTGTAACCAGTTAGCCATTAGCCACTGATGTAACTGCCGCGGCTGCATTGGTAGGTTGGCAGGCAAAGAAGCGGACGGCAGGTTGCGGGTCGTGTGGATCCAGCCTCTAGTGAGACTGTAGTGGCATGACTCCCCTACCTATGGCCCTGTGGGTGTTCCTTTTTGTCCTAGCCACATCCTGTGTTCTTATGTGGGGAGCGGGAGCAGAAACCCCACAGGCCACCCCGCACGACACATGGTGCAGTGAGCAGGGTCCCCCACACGACACCTGGACTTTGCAATTTTAGTTTTAATGAAAGTTAATATTGAAAGGAAGAATAAGGAAATGATTTCCGAGTGCCTATTTGGCTGGGTTCTTCAACTCAGGGTCTCTGTGTCCCTCGAGGTGGCCTTGGCTCCATTACCCCCACCCACACCCCAGGTTCCTACACCACCCTGTGGTTCCCCGGCACCCCTGCCTCTGGAAATCCTCCTTTGCAGATAAACTCTCCTCTAATTATCCTTATCTGACTGAGCCATATGTTTCCTGTTAGGATTACGAATCACACAATCACTTTACGCTCTCACTAGCAGTCCAGAAGCATTCCTACATCATGACATGCTTTATGCTTTGAGTACTAGCTTTGTTTTTCTTTGCCAATTTGATAGGTTAAAAAAAAGAAAAAGAAAATGGAATCTATTGCATTGTTTTTGCATTTCTTTGACTATCAGTGATACTATTTTTCATATCTTTATTAGGCATTTTTAATTCCCTTTTCTGAGAATCACTTATGCCCTTTGTCTATTTCTCTACCAAGAGCGGTTTTTTTTTTTTTTTTTGTCTATTTCTCTACCAAGAGCTTATGAACAGCATAAGTCTGAATGCTGTTCATATATATTTGTTATTTGGATGAAAGGAACAAACATCGACTTGACTTACCTTAAGCAAGAATGGAAATTTACTTGAAGGACATAGGGGCGTCTTTCACGGAACCTAAATGGAAGGATCAACTAAGCCTCAGGAAGGGGCTGGAACTAGGTAATGGGTGTCACGTTGAGGTTGGGAAGTCCTCTTGATCCATATTTCATTTCTCTTTTCTCTGCACGTTAACATCATTCTGTTTGATCACCACAACATGATTTGCATTTCTTCCCGGTCCACAAGGTGGAAAATGAACGTTACCAAACAGCTTGTGGGCACAGAGTCCCAGAGAGCAGTTTCCAGGCTCTCGGCCTCACATGGAAAGGTAGTGCTAAGTAGTAAATGGCCATCAGCTGTGACTAGTTGGCAATTAGCTGTTACCAGTTAGCCACTGGCCACTGATATAACTGTTGTGGCTACACTAGAAAGCGTGGATTGCAGATTGCAGAGACGTGCAGATTGCAATTAGCAAGCGGGGTCGGTGGCAGAGAAGCAGACAGCAGAAGTAGACGTGTGGCTCCTGCTTCCTGTGTCTCCAACCCAGCCGCCAGCGAGGCACTGTCTCATGGACAATTACATGTAGTGTCCAAGTTCAAGGAATGGATTTATGGCAATCTGGCCATTTCATTATATAAAACAATAATAATACTGAAGTACATGAAAAGCAATGGAAAGGGAAACATTTCTAGTACCTCAAAGTCAATCAAAGTAAAGTATTTAAGCCTAATCAATAGTGATACCCAAGTCTGGCAAAATTAAAATTAAAAAGCCTGTGTGTAAGCCAAAAGGATGTGATTAATAATGTGATGAAGAGACATTATACAAGATTAATAAATCTTTCTGAATATGCCCTTAACTACAGTGAATTAGTCTCAGTATTATGTTAAATAGTAAGGCACCATTTTTCCTAAGACACAGTTAGGTAGCATCTTTCAAGCATCCTAAGTTTTCCTTTTTTTAGACCATATTTACAATGGGCTAGCCTACAAACTGCTACTAAATTCATATACTAGATGTGCATGATACATTTTTAACTTTTACTTTGCTCCTTTATTTATCACCACAATTCCTGCAAAGCAAGTCCTTCCCTAAAACCATATAGTCAGCATGTTCTCTCAACTATATTTCTTTTCCTACTTATCAAGTGTCATTACATAAATTTGAATTCTGGCTTCAAGTTCTAATTGAAGCATTAGAATTTATTTCTCTCTCTTTCTTAGCTTAGAGTGTACAAGTGAGACTACACCCTGTCCTAATTAAGTTACAGCCTGGAGGGCAGCTTATAATGAACCCAACAAGGTTTCAAATGTTCCTATTCTAGCCCAAATTAAAAATGCTGCATTTCCACCATTTCTTTTTTAAGTTTCCGAGGGAAAAATAAAGTTTACCCTGTTTCCCAATTTCTATTGCTAAGGAACACATATAAACAAAGCTCAAAGGAGTCTTAGAAATTCAATGCCCACAAAATGCAAAACTGTCCTGTTTCTGGACAAAGGGACTGCAGCAGACAGCTCAATTCCACTAAAATCCATTCTCTCTTCTACAGCAATTAAGTTTTAGCTGGAATGTGGCTCCCAGCCAGGACTACATTTCTTAGCCCCCTTGCAGCTAAATGTGGCCATCCGACATAGTCAATGAAATATAAAATGAAACATAAGCACATCTCCCGGCCTAGCCCATAACACCTTGCAAGCCTAAAAAAAATATTCTATGCTCTTTTGACTTTGGAAGGCATGTACTGAAGATGACAGAGTAACTCGTCAGCTTAGATCCCTGAATAAGCGTGTGGAGCACAGCTCCTGCTGACCTGAAAAGTTCACCTCAGAACTACTGCCTGAGAGAAAAAACTGGCTTTAAAGACTATGGAAGTATAGATAATTGATGTGTCTTTTGTTTCAGTGGCATAGTGCACTCTTAACCACTAGAAATAGAAAATTCTTTTTAAAAAAATTTTTATGAGAATTTATTTGAACCAAACTGATGACATATGCTGGGAAGCAAGATGTCACATGCTCCCAGAAAATTCATTTTTTATAGAAAGGTTTGGGGAAGGAAAAGGGAGGAAAAACATATACACTAAGTTCTAATGTGGGGTTCAGATGAAAGACGAATGGTTCCACAGTTTAGTGACAATTCCAAAGAGAAATAAACCGACTGGAATACATGTGTGAGCACTGCCAGTGCACTGCCTCTTAGCATTCTTCACCCGAGTCTTCACCTTTATTCCCATCGTCATGTCACTTTCCCCACAGCAATTACAACTCACCATAGGATTCTGATTCTTCCTCTGACTTTGGGCAGCAACTTATTTTCTTAGTCCCAGCCTTCCCATTCTCTTCCTTCTTTGATACCTGCGAGGCACTGTGGCCCCGTGGTCAGGTACAACCCTGATATCCTGAAATCCCTATACATCTTCAGCTTCTTCTTTTCGATTTTTCAACTGTACCCATTTCTGTTATTCCAGCTCCATGTACAGTGACCATGATTCACGGGATTGCCCGATCCAGATTCACCTTCTAGAACAGAGTCTGCTACTACTGACAAAAGCTTGGTACAGAGTCTGTCGATTAGGGCTTGGCAAACTACCACCTATGGGCCAAATCTATTGTCATTTTTGTAAATCAAGTTTCTTGGAACACAGTCACGCCCATACATTTAGGTATTGTCTAAAACTGCTGTCGCACTACAATGGCAGTTGAGTAGTTGTGACAGAGACCTTAGGCTGTACAGCCTAACATGTGTACTACCTGGATCTTTACAGGAGACGTTTACAAGACCAACATCATCTCTCATAAAGACAATGGCAGCTATCTTCTTATACCTCATTCATTTAGCACTACGACAAGCACCTGTACTGGCAGAATAAGAAACACAAAGACATAATAGGCCCCCAAATATAAATGCCAAAAAGTCCTGCTCTTTGGGAATTAAATAATGTACAGAGAAAGAGAATATCCTTGGGGGAGGCAGGCATGCTGTTAAGAAAGAAACACAAAAAGCCCTAATACAAGGGAGTATACAAGTACCAAACGAAGAGTAAAATGAGTGAACTATAGGCAGACATAGGAAGGAATGATGACTGCTATCTAGTAATCAGGAAAGGATTTATTTATGGAAGTGGTAAAGTCAAAGCAAGGCTTTAACTGGGAATAGAATGGGTGGATGACAGGTGGAGACGGCACAAGGTGAACTGTTATGCTCTGTACAGCACATTACATCCAGGTATTGGTGGTTGTTCTTTTTCAGGTTCATGCCTGTGGCTTTTGTAGTGTTGCTTTCTGAGAAGCTCCAATAGCATCCATCTCATATCATCTCTGCTCTTCTGCTCTAATCTCTCTATTCAGAGACTTCTGGTTGGGCTGGTTGGTGCTCTACTACAAAAATAAGGAAGAGGCCAAGCTGCTTTAACAAAGAGACCTAAAAATACATGGAACTTAAATAAGAGACGTGCTTGCTTTTCTAGTAGGTAGGCAGTTGAAGGTAAGATGACACTAAGGTCATCCTGGGATCCAGGGCCCTTTGTCTATTTGTTCCACCATGATCTAGAGGATTGTTTGCCTCTGCAGGAACCAGGCTGGCTCACCCCTTCCACATATGCATTCCAGCCCATGGGAGGGAGAACAGGGTAGAAGAGAGAAATCAGTTTCCTAATTAAGGATGAGAAGTAGAAGTTGTACTTCCATATCATGTAGGATATCCGGAATGTGGTCGCATGCTTGCTCCAAAGAAGGCTGAAGAATGTAGCATTTCAGACCGGTCTAATACAGTAGAGCCAGAGTGGCAATACTAGCTTTGCCAGAGAAAATAAACTAGAAAACAATAGGGGTTCATGTATTTTGCAATATAATCCATCCCCAACCTAATTTGTTAATGTAGTGTTTCCCAAATTGTATTCTGTGGACCAGTATTCTAGGACAAGTTATTGGGAACGCTGCAGAATCAAAGAGGTCTGTGATCAACTTCTTTCCCCCTCTCAGATCGTCCCACTGTCCATTAGCAAAGTAAAGTTCCCAAAAGTTTGTAGGAAAGGAATCCATTTAACTTGGTATGGCTTAGCCCAGAATTCTTCCAACTTGTAGGAACAGAGAATTTGTTTTTTCTGGAAACGATGCTTTGCAGGATAGTAGTTTGTGACAGAGTTTAATTCAATAAACATAACTCCTGTAAGATTTTATCATGATGCCTAAAACTCGAATCCCAGTCAGATGAAGGAGCACACTTCACAGGAAATACTTCCTGCAGCCTGATCAGAATTCTTACTCGACCCCTTTCAGACTCCACTTTCTGTGCTTGTGCTCACTCTTCCCACTCAAAGTCTGCTAAGCCCTTAGCCTATACTATCTGACTATCTGAGCTTAGATGAAATCTCACTTCTCATCTTTTCAATTTCTAATGTTCCTTCTCTGAATTTTTTTAGTACTTACTGTCTCTGATATTTGTTTAACTCTCCTGAGTCAACTGAAACTAAGGTCTCAGGGTTTAGATAAAAGGCAAAACCCACTCTAGGGGCAAGTAATTAAAACGTCACAGACGAGGACTTAGCTGTGAAACACCAAAAACATGAGGAGTGGTATCTACATGTCAGAACAGACCAACCTAACCAGGATGAGGGAAAGGGAAGCCAAACTTGCAGTTGAAACATTTTTAGGAATCAAGCTAGAACCAGCTCTTGGAGTAGGTGAGGGTGAAAGCAGCACAAGTAGCAGCAAAGGCTCAGGTAGCAGCTGGAACCTCCATTATCATCCTGCTTATCCACTCCGCCCCCAAAGCCCAGAAATATTGGCATAATGGCCTCGGTACTTGCATGAATCTTCTAGATTTACATAAAGTTTCTCTTCATGCTCAAAGACCTCAGATTTTAGGCTGTATAAAATGGATGAATGGCAACCTCTGTACAAGGTTATGTATCCAGTAGTTGAATATTCAGCAGTATTCGACAAATTCTGTGGGGCACACTTAAGGACCTCCCTTAACGGTTCCCAAGTCCTGGAGGACCAATGGATGATAATCCCACTCATGGCCATTCCAAGCACCACAGGAGAGTATGTCCCACTTCTGTACGATAATGGAGGCATTATTACAGGGAAAGATCTGCATGTTTCCTAATATCAAAATTTATATTCCTTTTTTGGAGTTTATTTTCCATAAGCTTAATTTTATATTTTGCCCAGAAGTTGTATCTTACAAATAAACATTTTTATAATTGACTTTTAAATTAATGTTCTAAATTATTTAAGTTTTAATGGTTAAGCTTTTAGTACTAACACAAATAATTTTTGGCAATCACGACAGCATTTCACAAATCTACAACCAATATGATCTAATATTCTGAGAATCCCATTTAGAGAAATCCTTATCTATGGCGACAAGTGCTGCCTTTCCCACAAGTGAGCAACCATCCTAAATCAACATCACTTTAAAACAGCCAAGAAAATACTCATTCAACAGGTTGTCCTTATAGAATTTGTTTCATTAAATAATGTTAATTATGTCTTCCAAAAATCCTGATGTGGAAATAAAGCAATTAACCAAAATATGATTTACAACTACTGCTTTCTTTTAACAGAAAACACAATACGTGTAAAGATTATTTTGGTTAACTTTTAAAAAATCTTCAATTATTCAAGGCTCATATCACAAAAAGTAGGTAAGAATGCTTCAGGTGATCCCATGGCTAGAGTATGTGGAGAAGAGGAAATTGAGAAGGTCAGATCTGAAGAAAACACACCATTAAGGAAGGTCTAGATAATATTTGGTTCTTTCTCACCCATTCATTCATTCCTCTTCCCAACAACAGTTTATTATTCCCCTACTGTGGCAGGTCAGAGGCCATCAGAGATGAGGAGACATCGTTCTGACTACAGGGCAGTGAGAGAATCCAAGTGGGAAAGTCATACCAGCACAACTAACCCTAACGCACGGTAGAATGAGGTAAGTGCTGTAAGTGCTGTGGCTGTGAAAAAGAAAGTGTATAATTAATTCTGCTGGCAGAGATTTCATCAAAACTGGGGTGGGGTGGAGTGCGATGGGTGGGTACTGGAATTCAGCCTGGGACTTTGAATAGAATTCAAGAGAGTGATTGGAGGGAGACCATGCTGCCTGAGAACAGCACAAACAACAAGAGGAAGGGGTGAAAATACGAGATCAGCCACAAGGAGAGGTATGATGGCTGAGTGGGACGCACAGGCCTGAAACAGAAAGTGGGACTGGAGGGATGAGGCCAGAACATGATTTCTGGATCAACTGTAGCTTGTTTCAGAGCTTTCTTACTTTGGTTTCACTGGTAACAAACCCATAACAGGATATTTACGAGGTTAAAAGAAACCATACTTTATTCTCCAGAAAAGTAAAAACTGCTTTATTCTGTGTTACTTGAAACATTCTCAAAGCAGAGTTGCAGAAATGAGTTATCTGACTATAAAATGTTACAACAAATATCCTCTGGCAAGGGCTTAGAAAGCCAATGCTATGTTGATCTGTTTGTGAAACATTTTCTAAAACAAATTTTTTTCAAGGTCTATGGTCACATGACTATCAGTCTCTCTAATAAAAATGCATGCTTGTATTCTAGCTGCATTACCGGCAAAAAAGAGCAGTTATTTATCAACACCTTTTAAAATTCCCTCTTTAAATATCCTACTCAGCCTACTAGGAAAATGCATATGCCAAAAACAAACAAAATATTTAGCAAAAAAAGAGCCACACATGACTACTCACGTGCATGCGTACACAAATCAGGAAAACAACAACAGGGAATTGTCAAGAATGACACCTTCTTCCTTCCTCCAGTCAGGCTCAGGGCATTTATTATTTACTGTTATTCCTAAGAGGTTGAAAATAAGCTAATTCATCTTTAGGTCCTAGAGATGTGATTTGAGCAATGTATTCATTACAAAAACACTATCACAACCAAATAATTGCGAGTTCCCAGTAGAATTGAATATAATAGGATTACCATCTGTGTCCATAGCAACTGTACAAATCAAACCATCTACTCAATCTAGTAAATATCATAAGACCCTCAGGTAGAACTCACATTGTGGGTGACCCTTGCCCATCTGAAAGATTTTCCTCCCTGAAGTTTGACACAATAAAGCTTTGCACACCTGTCAGTTTCTTGACATGGGGTCTAATGTTTTATGTCACTTTTTGTTTCTGCTCACAGACGACAGAAATTTCAACTCTAGCTTCATCTCTTTCAATAAACCCCACATCTGCTCAGGAGAAACCCAACAATTCTAATACTAGACAGCAATTTCTCCCATGAGTCCTTTTAAAGAGCACCTTTTAATTGCCTACCGTGTTTCATAGGGCTGTTCCTTAGAAGATATGCCAATGTGGACAATTCAGTGAAAACATTTGGGTGGGGGATCCCATAATACACAGTCTAAAGGCACAACTCAGAGAACAGAGAGCCGGTATGTGTTTTAAAACCAGAGCATTAATACTGTGGTAAATTAAACAGGGTCAAAAGAAGATACTTCTAGAATATGTCTGAGATAATGCTGTTTAATGATCCATTGGTTTATAGCCTGTAGGATAGCTCAAGATGTCTATTATATTATGGTTTTAGGATTTTAATGCTAGATACTCTTGAATAAGCAACATTCACAGAAGACTGGTAAATGACAGAATGAAGTATTAGAACGAGACAATCTATTCAATTATGACATGCTCACCCCAACAAATAAATTTCAATTTCTATTGTAAGGGAAAAGTTATTACAACCACTAGGTAAAACTGCCACTCTACTGACTGCATACGATCATAAAAGAGGATTTTTCAACCATTCAGGCAACCATTCTGACACTGACAATATTTTATTTAATGGTATACTTATCTCCCCTGGTAAAATAACAAAATGGCAATTTTAGAGATAGAAAGAGCATCTGAGACCAATTAACCAAGTCCTTTTATTTTTGAAAAGGGGATAAAACAGGCCCAGATAGACTGAAAGACTTGGCAAGTTCACAGAGGTAAATGGTGACAAGGCCAGGTCAGCACTCAGATGCTCCCATTGCCTAACACCAATTAACTTAGTTGCTTGTTTCTATTCTATGACATAAACACATTTAGCTTACACAGCTATTAGCCTCAGGTTTTCTATCCTAGTTTCATTGGTACCTCATTCAACAAATATTTATCTGCCAAGATACAAAATGATTTCGTAGCTGCGAGTTTGCTGTACAACAGCACTAATACTGTTAAATTGCAATAAACAGTAAAACCCAAAACAAAACACCCAGCACTAATACCTAAGTGCTGGGAGGATGGTAATGCTTAATATTTAATAGACAAACTTGTCTAGAATTACTTTGAAACCACAGCCTCCATGTCTCTTCTATAGTGTAAGTACAATCATCAACGTACAACCACTCGCTCTCCTCAGATGAGAATGCAATGCACCAATTACAAATATGAGGTAGATTGGTAGGAAACTGTCAAACAATGACATGTCTATGAAATTCCAAAAAATGAAACCATTTTTAAATTAATATTTAGTGGTAGGATTCAAACAGGTATATGCTTTTTTGGTAGAAGTTAAAAAAAAATCATACTCAATATTTAGACTTCTCTGCAAAGTAAACTTGATTTTTTTAAGCTTTACACATGGCTTATGGAGGGACTCAAATGCTATACTGGGGGCCTGAAATCATATCAGAGAATTTCTCAAACTAAGCAGCAAAAAATTAAAACTAAGATAGGGAGGCCAGAGCTCTCTGTTTAGAGACACCATAAGCTCACAAAGCTGAGTCCTGGAGTACAGAGAGACCAGCGGGAGCCACAGACTGCCCTGACAACCGCTCAGCCAGAGTGCTGACAAGCAGAGATGCTGCCACCAGAACGTGACCGTGGACACCAGGCCAGCCTTGGCCAAAGGTAATATAACATGCTCCTGTTCTCTTAAGCTTCAGATGAAATATGTTCTTTAAAAACGCAATTCTGCTACACCAAACATATCCATTTTGACAATTTATTTTCCCACAAAACACTGGCAGACAATCGCTCACCTACCATATGAAGGATGAGAATCGTACATTTTTCAAAGTTACTAAATTCCTACAAGGCACACTCATAATTTCAGAAAAAGGCCAAATACAATTTGGAATACTCATTTGAGATACTATTAATCACAAGTCCTTGCAAGCTAGGATTTTATGAGCTGTCAGGTTGCAAACATCACTGGTCATTCTGCTATTTTCATAGGCTGTAGGGGCTCTGAATGTGTGGCAAAATATATAGAATTAATACTTGCCTTTAGCCACAGGACTTTTCATATCAAATGAAGCAACCACAAACCAGTGAGACTTTAGAATTAAAAATGTCTCTACAGCCAGTTAATTTGATTCCATGATATGGTTTAGCAATCTAGCTAAAACTCTTAGATAGCCAAGATATTTCTGTCAGTTTCTGTATACAATTTCAAAGAGGCATGTAAAGGAGCAAATTCACAGGCTTGTCTTTAATTCCTTGGGGGTCTTTTATCAGACAAATAAAATGATGGAAGCATTTCCACTTCTAAAGTCCAGAAAATTTACTTAACTGTATGGACAGTCAAGATTCAAAAATCAGCAAATTAGAAACAGTCAAATGTAAGGCTTCTCAAGATGATAATTGAGGGGCAAAGTACTAACCACTGTTCCCCTATGATTAGGCCTAATAAGCCCCACTGTATCATTTTCTACTTCTGTTAAAAGAGCATCCACATCCCTGAGGATATGCAATGGCACTACCCTCAAGAGCATCAAGTGGGAATCTGGAAAAAAGAGCTTAGAGTTGATCATTTGAGAAAGAGCAGCCATTCTTGGGATCCACAAAAATTCTAATCAAAATGTTAAATGGATTTAATTAAAAAAAACAAAAAACACCTGAATCATTCATGTATTGTTTAAATGGTGTATGGTAAAGGGGTTTCCTTGTATTGGGCTGTTTTACTGTTCGGTGTATCTTTGACTGCAGTGTTACACCTATAATAAAAATAGAATTTACAAAGTGGAAAAAGCCTCTCTCTCCAATTACTCTATTAAATCGACCATTTTACATTTTGACTTTGTCCCTTTTCCTAGGTATTAGTAAAATAACGCCCTTCTTCGTTCTCTTTCAAACACTCAAGGGAGGCATTTAAAAAATGCATTTAAATATTTCCTGCATCAATGCAAACTCTGAAGCCCTGAGATAGAGGGGGGAAAATAAACAGGAAGTGAAAGTGACAATGTCAGGGCTTTCGTTACTTTCCGCTTTTCTTTTAAACAACACAACTAAAAGATTAAAAAAATATATTTTTCTCTTTAACAATCTAAAACTAATCTAAGGGGATGAGGGACAGTGGGGGGTGGAGGGTAGAAACTAAAACTCAGAAACTACGCCCTCCCGAACCACACACCTGGAAGGCTCTTTTCAAAAGGCCCTTTCCGGCTCCTGCCAGGCTCCATTACAGCCCCAGTCACACGTAGCACCCTCCCCGGCTTCCTCCGTCTTTTCCAGTGCACATCCACTCCTCTCCCTCCTCCCTTCTCCAAGCAACGGTTCCAACGCAGACCACGGTACCGCTGTGTCAGGCCAACTGTTACTCAAGCACACGCTCATGATTCACCCAGCTCGGCTCTTGGAACGAAACACGAGTTCTTCTTCCCTCTTTAAGGGAGGGGAGGGGCTCGCACTTCGCAGGACGGCAATGTCACTCGCTTACGACAGTCCACTCTCGGGGCAGTCACTCTGCTCGGCTCCATCCTTCTCTTAGCCGCCTGGAGCATCGATCACCAAGCCGGCGGCACAGCGGCCCTGGAAACTTACTCCGGACCTTGGTTGGGACGCGGAAAAACCGCCTCGCCGGGCATTTTGCTGCTTCCCCGGCCGCAGCCCCGGAGTCCCCGCACCCCAACCTGGCCCGGGTGATGGCCCGCGACCCTCACCGTCCCTGGCCTCTCCTGTCATCGGCACCGGGCGCGGCCCCCGGGCCCACATCTGCGGCCCGGCGGTCACTGTCGGGTCCTCCGGCGCGCGGAAACGAAGTGAACTTCCCAACCGCCCGGCTTCCAATCCACCGAAGTGTCCCCCGAAAACTTTTCCAGCCACCGCCCCCGGCGCGCTAGACCCTGTCCCTGAGCCCGCTGTCTTACCTGGGGCGGCGGCGGCCGCGGACCTGCTCGGGCGGGAGTGCTAAGGGTTGGCGGTCGCCGCGGGCGCCACGGTCGGGGTCCCCTGAAGAGCATCATCCTGCCGGCGCAGGGCTCCGCACAGCGCGCGGGCCTAATGAGCGCCGGCGCTGCGCCGTGGGCGCCCCGGCTCTACCACTGCGCCTCGCCACTGCCCGCCTCCCGACGCCTCCCTGTGAGGCGCGGGCTGGGCGGGCGGAGGAGGGTGTGTCCCTCCTCCACTTCTGGTCTGGGCACATACTCCGGCGCGAGGCTGTTTTCTCTCCTCCGACGGAAAAAAAAAAAGAAAGAAAAAGAAAGAGCGCGAGCGAAGCGCCCTCCGTTCCGCAGGTTTGCAGGGCGGCGCGCGGCCGGCGGCCTCCCCTCCTCCCGCGGAAGACCTTGCAAGAGTGAGCGATAGCCGGCCACCCGCATGTGGCGAGCTCTTGATGTCGGAACTTGTTAATTCCCGGCACTTGGTGCTCTACGAGAAGCCTTCTCCATCCCACCCCACGGGGCAAGGGCGTGGGGGAAGCGGAACGGGGTCTCTCGGGAAATTGGGCCCCGCGACAGAGCGGGAAAGAGAGAAGCGGGTCGGCCGAGGCGCCAGCTCTCTATTGGCTCCAAGGCTGTGCTGGGGATGCGATGGCCGGGCCTCAGCTGCTGGTGAGCGCGGAGGGGCCGGATGGTCAGCCCCAGGCCCGGCCCTGCCCGAGGACAGCTACTCACCAGATGGTGCCCTACCCGGAGCTTTTCGGGACAATCTCTCCCACAGCTGAATTGGCTTCTCTTACGCTTAATTGAAGGAGCTAGGGAACCGGAACTTAGGTCTTAACAATAACTGGAAAATCTGCTTTGTCTTTGAGACATTTTGTTTACAAGAACAAACACAAACCATTTAAGAACAACCTAACCCAAGGTTTCACATAGCTTACTTACAAGTTAGATAAAACACAGGATGCCCCGTTACACTTGAATTTCTGATAAACAACTAGTAATTTTTTTTTAGTGTATGTCCCAAATACTACATGGGGTCACACTTATTCTTTTTTAAAAAAAATATGAAATATTTGAGGTGTACTTATACTAAATCATTTGTTGTTTATCTGTTTATCTGTAATTTAAATTTAACAGGGCATCCAGTATTTTTATTAGCTAAATCCGCAAGAGGTTTGAGTTAATGAATCCAAGCTGGCAAACAATGCAACAAGTAGCAAATCTCTCTTGATGATCTCCTTTCTTTATTAAAAAAGATGGAGGTTTCCATGACAGCAAAAGCTTTGTCACAACCAAAGACAGATTCATGTGTTAGCTAGCATCTGCATTTCAAAATACAATTGCCCTGGATAGATAGTGACACATTAAACATTCAGTCCACATGAGAAGGTAATTTACCTGAGTCCTTTCCTTTTATTAGCTAGTGCTCCAAATGAAAGAAGAGTTTTATTACTGGTATGTTGGCTATCATGAATATTCTGCAATGAACAGGAGTACAGATAACTTTTCGAGGTACTGATTTCATTTCTTTTGCGTATATACCCAGTAGTGGGATTGCTGGGTCTATGGTAGATCTATTTTTAATTTTTTAAATAACTTCCATAGTGTTCTCCATTATCTGTAGCAATTTACATTTCCATCAACAATGTACAAAGAAAGGTGTGGGGGCGGAGCCCGAGAGAGTAGTTTCCAGGCTCTCGGCCTCACATAGACAGGTGCTGGCTCAGGTAGTAAATGGCCAACTGTGATTGCATGGCCATCAGCTGTGGCTAGTTGGCCGTCAGCTGTAACCAGTGAGCCATTGGCCACTAATATAACTGCTGTGGCTATGCTAGAAGAGAGAAGGAGAGAGAAGGAGAAAAAAGAATGGGGCTAGCAAGAAGATGGCGGCTGGGCTGGCAAGTGTGGATGGCGGTTTGCGGACAGTGTGTATCCAGCCTCCAGTGAGAGTATAGTGCCGCCAGAGAGAATAAAGTGGTATGACTCCCCTACCTATGGCTCCGTGGGTGTTCCTTTTTGGCCTCACCATGTCCTGCGTTCTTGTATGGGGAGCGGGAGAAGAGACCCTGCAGGCCGTCCCGCACGACAAATGGCGCAGCGAGCAGGGTCTCCTGCACGACACATGGCGTAGTCGGCAGGATATGGTGCCAGCCAAAGCTCTCCAAAGGACGGTGGAGCAGTTTGTGCGTGTGAACACTCAGTCTGAGGAAGACCAGGAGGAGCAGCTGCCGGAGAGCTGGACCCCCGTGGAGGGGTGGGAGGACGTGGACGGTTCTCCCACCAGCACAGGAAAAGCCATGCAGCTGCTGCAGAGATGGAGCCCCGTGGAGAGGTGGAAAGATGTGGACGGTTCCCCAACCAGCACAGGCCGGAGAAAGCGAAGGTCGTTGCAGCCCTGTGGGCCGGGGAAGTTCCTGCTCAGGCAGCCCGGATGCAGGACTTATAGTCCCAGGAGGTAACGCTTGCTGAGTCCTCCGTGGGAGATGAGGGTGAGGTCAAGGTCATCCCTCACCCCCAGGACAGCCCTGGCGAATGACTATGGACTATGGGGAATTGCCTTCCATCCCTAATTTAATGGACTGCTTGACTGTTTGTTTGGGAACTGTTGTTAGTGGAACTGGGGGATATTTGCTTTTGTGTCTTTCCTTCCAAAGTTCATCAATAGGACTTTCACAGTGTATAAAATAAAATTCTATCCCACAATCTGATAGATCATTAACAGTTTTTATAGTAAATAAGCTGTTAGTAAATGAGTTTTCATCAGAATAAAATCTCCCTCAAAATTCAAGATGGTAATCTTAAAGTCAATTAAATAGGATAGAATAGTCACGTATGTTATGAGAATTTTCTTGCTATGAATGTGCAGAGGAAATACCTAATTTTATTGAGAAAGACACAGTAAGATTATACTTCGTCAATATTCATACGTATTCTGAAAGTACCATTTGTTTCCAGAATATAAACAGAGTAAGTACTTAGTAATATCCACAAACTAATGAAGACTTACAGATTCAATATCACTGCCCAAGTAGTAAATTCAGTATATCCTATATGTAAAAATATAACAAAAAACCTGTCAACTGCCCCCTCACAAAAATAACACCAAACCATATTGTCAAGCAAAATATTTTTAATTAGTAGGCTGATCATAAATAAATCCACATAAAAGATTTAACAGAATTACAAAGTGTTTTGTGTTTCTTCTGTGGACTCAATTCATAATACACATTAGTCAACCTCATTCTCTAACTGCGACAAAAAGAGCTGTCATCCAACAACGTAGCTGTCATCCAACAACGTAGCACAGCAATTCATATTCTGTAGTTACATTTTTACATTTTCTTTACAAATGTAACATTTATGTACATTATATATATATATCTTTTCTATAGTTCATGTATTGAAACTCTTGTTTTTACAGGGAAAATATTGAATTCATTTAATGAATACGAATCATTCCTTGTTAAAAAGTAATTCATATAAATAACATGGTACCCACTGCCTTTTGGCATCTCTTGTCAGAGCTCAAGTCCAGAAATGTCATATTATAAGAAAAAAGAATTTATCTAATTTTACATTATGACATATCATTCCACATTAGCTACATAAATTTGCTGACTTGCAATGAACCGAGCACTGTACTACTGTACTACTGGAAATGTGTAGAAACCAATTCAAAATATACTTGGTGAAACAGCATCATTACCATTAATTTAGGCTGAAGAAAATCTGTCAAGTTTTTTCCTCCTTTTTAGCTTTTGCTAAAGCCTCAAACAGGGTGCTACGCTATGCATAAAGTCTTGTAACAACAAATGCCTTTGTTTCAAATTTCCAATGTGCTTCTCTGACAGATTATGCTTTACCTAGGTTATGGATCTTTTTCTTCTTACTCAATTTTATTCCACTTCACTTACAAATCTGCTGCTGAATGTGAAGCAAAAATTCATAGTACGAGAATGCGGCTTCTGTCCGATCTTCAATCAAATGTTGAAAAAATTCTGTTTTGGCAGGACTCTCATCTCTAAAAGAAAAGGAAAAGATATTTACCTAAAAGTTCTTATTATTAAAAGGAATAATTTCATATTTAAAAATATATAATACACGAGGACTTTAGGAAAATGGAACACAAGGAATATTACTTAAGTAATGGTATATAGTTTGATGTTATTTAAAATTTGCTTGAAAACGAGCAATTTCATACAGATTGCATAGGATATGACAATTTTATAGTTTAAATTACAAATACTTACTTTACCACGTGAAGAATTGGGCTTAAAGGTCTACTGTCTCTAAGCCAAGTTATAAAGGATCTGGCTCTTTCTGATGAAAGTGTATCTAGCTCCGGAAGATGTGCCTGGTAAAGAAAATATGATTAGGAAATTATTTCCTTTCTCACAGACTTCAGTATTATTATAACTAAATCATGATTCCCACAACCACCAACAAACTGCCAGCACTCTATTTCCAGCTCCAACAGCAGCAACCAACCAAATGAAATTTAAATTGTTGGTGAATCTGTGTATTTTTCTGCATAAGTCAATAAAACATGTTTAATGGTAAGTATGTCACTGACATTTTACCTGTATATTACTTTTTTTCCCCCTGGATAAATTAATAAAACATAATGACTAGCATGTCACTGGTATTGTGTTGCAATTTTACGTTTCTTCTGAAGAAAATATTCAAATGAACGGGGTTATCACTAAGTTCCAAATTCATTTAACAATTATACATTATACCCCTTATTATAATAATAGCCACTCTCAGAGAATTTCATATTTTCTTTAGTTCTTAAAATTTAAGGGAAAGCAATATTAAAGAACACTATGGATGTGTAAATATATTTAAAAACCACAGGAAACACTTTTTAAAAGACCCCAAAAGTCTACTCTTTCATATATTAAAAATGTTTTTTTCCCCAAAGCCAACTTAATAGTAAACGAAATAATTCAAAGTATACAGTATGTAAAAAATTTAAATAGAAAAGTTTGGATTGATTATATTTGTAATTTATGTGAATATTTAAACAGTAAAAAAATTTCTACTTTAATGAGTTTTTTCAGATATTTTAAAAGTATAGCTACTATTATTATATATAATTAAAAAAACAAATAGATCATATTATGCATACTTTTCTCTCTTCAGACTGTTGTTTTTAATAAATACATATACATTATTTAATGCTGTAAGAATGTGTGTACAAAAACACACTTTTATGAATAAATCTATGGGGAATATTCTTTGGAGTAGAATAATTTACTGTGTCATAAACTATGTGATTTTCATTTTAACAGATATTGTCAAATGGCCCTCCAAAAGACTGTATAAATGTATACTCCAATCAACAGTATTTGATAGGCCTGTTGACCTCTGCATTATTGCCTATTAATTAAACTTAAAAATCATGCCAATCTGGAAAATTAGAAAATGTTTTATTTTGTTTTCTTAATTACGAGTGAGGCTGAACATCATTTCATATGGCCACTGCTATATTTTCTCCCTATGAATTGGCTGTTCAAATCCTTTATCCATTTTTATTTTTATTTCGTTTTGAAGGGACAGGGGTTTCTTCTTCTTAAAGGTTTATAGGGGCAGCCAGATGGTTCAGTTGGTTAGAGCATGAGTTCTTAACAACTACGGGTTGGATTCCTACATGGGCCAGTGAGCTGCACCCTCCACAACTAGACTGAAGACAACAAGCTGCTGATGAGCTGCCGGAGGGGCAGCTGGATGGTTCAGTGGTTAGAGCGTGAGCTCTCAACAAGGTTGCCGGTTTAATTCCCACATGGGATGGTGGGCTGCATCCCCTACAACGAAAGATGGAAAATGGCAACTGGACTTGGAGCTGAGCTGTACCCTCCACAACCAGATTGCGGGACGACTGATGGGTCCTGGAAAAGCACACTATTCCCCAATAAAAAAAAAGAAATTAAAAAAAAAAGTTTGTAAAAGAACTTTACATCCCAGAGAAATTAGCCCTTTATCAGGCACATGAGTTATAGGTAATTTTCCCATTTTGTTGTCTTTTGGTTTTATTTTACCGGATAGAAATATTTTAATCTTATGCTGTCAGATTTATTAATCTTTTTCATCACTGACTTACAAAGGCCTCACCCATTTTAATATAATCAAGATTCTCTTTCTAATATTCCATTTTTCTCACAGTGATTTGAAGTATAATCTTAACCATGTTCTATTTTTCAGGAATTACATCCATTTCTGAATTCTATTCTATTCCACTGATATATTTATTATGCTACTATCATAGTGCTTAACTAAGCACAGCTTTAAAATAAAGTCTACAATTTTATTTAGTAAAACTTATTTTTCATATGCTTTTCCCCTTTGCTGATATTATTTTTCTAAAACTTTTCCTTATTATCCTCATTTGTTGAGTCATTCAAACAACAGAATGTAGTGAGAATTATATTGACATTATATTAATTTCAGGAGAAATGACATATTTACATATCCAAGAATAAGGTAATTAAATATAGAGAACTGCTTTTGGAATTGTATTTCTTTGGTATTGGTTAACACATATATAAGTAAAGGCCAACTGAAAAATCTGTTTATTACCAGCAAAATAATTTAAATCAGAAGGTAAAGTTGTTGGAAAACAGTGTGGCAGCTCTTCAAGAAGTTAAACATAGAGTTTACCATATGACCCATCAATTTCAACCCTAGGTTATATACCCAAGAGAACTGAAAACATGTTCACACAAACACTTGTAAACAAAGTGTTCATGGTAGCACCATTCACGACAGCTCCAAAGTGGGAATAACCCAAATGTCCATGAATGGATGACTGGATAAACACAACGTGGTATATGCAAACAATGGACTATTATTTAGTCATAAAAAAGAATGAAATACTGATAAATGCTACAAGATGGATGAACCTTGAAAACATTGTGAGAAGTGAAAGAAGCCAAACACAAAAGGCCACATATTGTGTGATTCCATTTATATGAATTGTACAGGACAGGCAAATCCATAGATATAGAAAAGACATTAATAGTTGCAAGGGGAAAGAAGGTGGGGAAAGTTGGGAGATATAGGTTTCTTTTTGGGATGATGGAAGTGCTCTTAGATACTGGTGATGGTTGTACATTATAAATATACTAAAAACTAACAAATTGTATACTTTAAAATGGTTAAAATTGTGAATCTTATGTGAATTTTATCTTAATAAAAATTATAAAACAAACAAGCACACAAAAGTTAAAAGCTGTATAGAACCTACTGACCATTTTCTGTGGTATTGATGCAAAATTAGGATATCCAAGCACATCCTCTATGAAGTTATTGTCACAGCTTTTTCCAACCCAAATGTAAAAAGCCTAAAAACAAAAAAACAAGATATTAAAACTCCTTAACCAGAAACCCATTATAGCTTATTTTCTCAAAATTATCAAGCATAATAGAGGTAATGCATACTATTTTCAAATAAAGTAGGAACAAACATAATAAGGAAACATAATTGGTACACTTAAGAATCTACATCCAGGAAATCTAGAGTGGTTTTTATCTTCTTCGCTTCAATTTCAAGACTTCCCATAAAACATATTTTACCTTTTTCCTTTTCTTTTCCCCAAAAGGAATGTAATGTTTTAACCAGGATAACTGACTCACTATACTTCCTATCCACTATTTCTATTATGACTGCCTCTGTTATTTTAACCAAGATGCTCTTCCCACCCCTTCTCCTCAGGCTATCGGAATCCTTTTCTTGATCATAAGGTATCATTTATGAAGCCATCTTGACCATTCTAACACCTCTCCCCACCACCCTGTCCAGTGACTTTTCCTGAACTCCTAATAATTAATGGCATTTCTGACAAGGGATATAAGTTGAACTAGATAAACTCTTGAGGTCCCTTTGAATTTTATAATCCTAGGTGGTAAAGTCCTTGAAGACAGGAATTTATCTCTTCTCTTTATCAGGTATACATAATATACGACAGTAAATGATCCACAATGATGAAATTTATTAATCTATGATAATAAAATGATGTCCAACTAGAAAAGTCTAAAACAATCTGACCTCTTGTGCCAGTTACCAATGGGAGCCTCTCAGCTCCCAATCCACCTTTCACTGCCTGCTCTGTGATAACAGAGCTGTAAGTGTCTCTTTTTGTTGGAACAATGTTAGGCTTATCAGTAGAGTGTACTTACCGAGCCACAGTCCATAAGGAAAGCACCTTCTCTTGTCAGCTTCTCTGCAGACAATTTTTGAAGAGGTGGCTGAGGTACAACCCTGTCATTAACATGTATTGCACCCTGAAAAAAAAAGACGGAACGTGAACAAGGTTACATTGCTATCATCACACTTTGGAAGCTAGTGGACACTAGCTCTTTAAGAAATACTGAAAAATGACACTTGAGAATTTTGCAGAATGCAAAAAATTATTGATAACACAAATATGTAAACCAATCTTTCCATTTCCTCCCCTTTTGAAATCAGGTTATATTAAAAGTATGATTATTAAATCTGCTGCAAAGCAAGCTATCTTTTTACATTTCTCTAAACATATTACAGAGAAGATTCCAAAAAGTTGTTTTAACAAAAGGAAGAAAACACACACTACATATTTGCATGTTAAAAATACTGTTGGTGAACAAATATATGGTGATAGAAGAACAGACTCTGGGTGAACACACAATGGGATTTATATATGATGTAATACAGAATTGTACACATGAAATCTATGTAACTTTACTAACAATTGTCACCCCAATAAACTTTAACTAAAAAAAAAATACTGTTGGATACTAGATCCAGTTTACAATATAATCAAAACTGTGCTTTGATCATATGAGAAACAATCAATATCTACAAAACAGGAATGGAAATGTCCATGCTACAACTTAGCTTTGTAATAAACATTATAATAAAACCCACAAGACAATTTACTTCCTATATGAAACTATTTTTGAAAACTCCATAACCACAGATAGTATCTGATAGACCTATTAATCAAATCCATCGCTAGTGTCCTTAATGTATTAATACCAAAAAGGAAAAACAGATAAATTGTTAATAAATGTATTGCCACCTTAGTTATAGAATCAAGACATTCAAATATACTTAAATTTAAAAATTCCAAATGCACTAAAAGAAATCATACCTCATCTGTTAGTCTGTCTATCCTGTATAAGTTGGGATGAATCATTTTCATTAGATGAACAAGTGGCTGACACTTGATCTGGCACATGGCATACACACGATCATCCAGGCGTGTGCTTGTACCAGTTCTAAATGCTTTCTACATAAAAAAAGATACACATTTTTCAAGAAAAACATAAATACAGTGAATAAGTATTACAACAAATACATACCATCATCATGGAAAAAGCAAGGCCTTCAAATCAGACAGACATGCATTCAATTCTCAATTCTTGACATTTAATAGATAGGTATATGAGCAAGTTACTTCGCTTCTTGAAGTTATATTGTCATCATAAGAAAAACAGGGAAATACCTCTAGGTTACTGTAAGAGTTAATTAAGATGATGTATATATAATACCTATTATGGTGCCTGAGACATGGAAAGATACTCAATGAATAGTATATCCTTTCCTTAGTCTCCTTTCAGAAGTATACTCTTATACTAAGAGGGAAATACCTCTACGTTGCTGTAAGAGTTAATTAAGATGATGTATATGTAATACCTATCACAGTCCCTGAGACATGGAAAGATATTCAATGAATATTACATCCTTTCCTTAGCCTCTTTTTAGAAGCATACTCGTATACTAAGAGTATGCTATTAGCACACCATTATTCAAGCTTCTCCCACATATTAAGGAGTGAGAACATAATGTTTTACAAGAGTCATATTTGTGTACCTTCATTTCCCACTGATCTTTCTGTTCTTCAAAACCTTTTCAATGCTAAACTGCGTAAGCCTCTAGTTAAATAAGTTTTTAAAACCCAGAAAACCTAGATTTCACTTCTTCACCTAAATAATGAGAATTTTAAAAGATTTTATTAAACGTATAGAGAAATACCTGTTTGAGAAGGGCCAAAACATAGAGAGGAAACAACTTGAGGGAGGTAGGTGCTATCAACGCAGAGTGCTGTAAATTTGAGACCGTGGAGCCATATGCAGACAATGAATCCACTACAGCATTCACTAAGGCATCTCTTGCGTCTGACAGACTTGACGAAACAGATCGATCCACAGCTAGAAGGCAATCAAAATGAAAACGTATTTAACCATTAGATTCCAATGCATGCTGTAAAAGATAAGATTTACATGAATTATTTAAGAAACCAACAAAAATTCCATTTCCACAACAGAAAAATACATTTCATATCCTCCCTCATTTTAAAAGTATTGATTCATTGCATATTTTTTCTGAACTAAATCTGAATAAACCTGACAATTAGAACAAATCTAGATTGTTTTGGACCTTCTTATTTTAATGTCTTTAAGTTTAAAAATACTTAACCCCTATTGGTTTAAGAGACATATACCATCCACCTACTCCTGAGAAAGCCCTGGGGATGTTTCCATTACTCAAATAAAAGTCACATGTATAAAGTATCATTTATAAACAATGTAAGTTCCAATAAAAAAGAATTGGAAAAAAATGTAAGTTCTGCAATCTGTTACCCCTCGTGATTCTCTATAATCCTCTTTGTCAAAGCATTCCCACGTCAACAAAAAAAAAAGAACAAACTGAACATAGGTCCTCATGCAGACAGCAAAGAGCCAGAATTTAGTATGCAACTTATTTTCCTGCAAGTATACATTTTAATAAAATAGAGATAACCTACACATATGCACAAGTATTAAAAATACAATTTTAATAAGGGAGATAAGGTTCATTTCATGTCTAACTTCATCTAAAAGATAAATTCATTAAAAGCAAAACACTCAGTGTTATATTAATACCCAAAGGATTTTTAAAAACTTACATACAGTAAAATTCACTTTTTCGAGCATAGCTCTATAGTGATTCTATGTCAAACGCATAACCATGTAATTACTATCACAATCAAGAAAAACAAGAGTTCTATCACCCCCAAAATATCTCCTTGTGCTGTCCCTTTTTTAGTAAAATCCCCCCTACCCCCAACCCTGATAATCATTAATCTATTCACCTCTATGATTCTCCCTTTTCCAGAATGTCATATAAATGGAATCATATGTATGTAGCATTTTAAATCTAGCTTCTTTCACTTAGCATAATAAGCATTACGAGAGTCACCCACATCTGTTCACATATCAACAGTTCTTTTCCTTTTTATTGCTGAATTGTATTCCATTGTATGGATATATCATATTTGTAAAGATTCACCAGCTGAAGGACATTTGGGTTGTTGCCAGCTTTTGGTGATTATGAATCCCCTGAACGATTTTTAAACTGAAGAATTAATAAGAAATATAAAAACAGAGGAATTCACACTGCTGTAAATGAAAATGTAAAACTTTTTAAATAAGGGATTTCTAGGGTAAAAAAAAAAAAAAAAGCCCAGGTTTCAGTTTTTAGGATACAAAAATGCATTTCACCTGTTCCCTCAGTTTTTAACTCACCCATGTTTGCCAGAAGGCAGATGGCAGCTTGTACATCCACTCCTGCGTATACATCTGCTAGTGAACTTACCACCGGCAAACAAAGTGTATGCACTCTAATTCTCCGCTCACCTAAACGGAGAGATGAACAAATGTCATTGCAAAATACATCAGACCAAGAAGGAAATGAACAGGTCAAAATATTATTCAAGTTCTCGTTTTGATTGGATTAAATCACCAACAGGATATCGAAATGTAAAATGACCATGTTTTAAAGAAAACTAAATACTCTCCAAATCTGAAAATACACTATGAACACATACTATATTTTGAATATAGCTGAATATTAGGTTCTGGTTTTTATTTTAATATCACTCATTCTAAATTATATTCAACACTGTAAAATGTCAGAAAACACGGAGTGTCAACTAACAAATGTAGGCCTTAAGTGGTAGGCAGAATTTTTTATTTTATGGGGCAAGAAATAATGCTAAAAATGGCATAGTGGATTTAGCATGGGTTGTTTACCAGATACCTATGATCCTGAGGATACAAGTCTTCCACAGGTCAAAGGAGATGTTATTTAAGATTCAAACATGAGCGAAAACAACAACATATATTTGATTAACTGATGCAAATCCCATTACTTCCCACTGCATGTTCATTCTTTCTCCTCATTCTCCCCAGAATGTGAAAGGATGGGAGAATTACTTCTGCAGGTTGTATTTCATCTCTCTTAACATTACCTTTGCTTGACGTATATAATAGGGCTGTCTGAAAGCACACTAAGGAAGTATCTGTCAAACTTTCTTCAATTGACAGCTGTACTGCAAATCCAGCATCAGGGTTGATGTTGGCAAGGGATAACAAGTCAGTGGAACGAACAAAGAAGTTTCCATGAAAAGTGTGCATTGAAAGACCTACGGAAGAGAACACTTGTTATAAAAGATGAAGTAACAGTAGTATCTTTACCTCAGGCTAAAGCTACTTTATAAAGTAACAGATGTCTCTGATTTTGAATCAAAAGGATAACTGGGGAGTAGGATTGGAGGTTGGTAGAGGTTCTAAAACACCAATTCAAAAGAACCAATGCAGGTTATGTACAAGATCTAACATACAAAATTGAACAAATGAAGGTTACTATAAAACTCATTTAAGAATTAACGGATCAGAATCCGTCCAGCAAACATTCACATAAAACCGAGGTAATGTAAATTGAAGACTATTTGAATGATTTTGAAGGCAAAGATCATTAATTTGACCATTTTCACGTAAGATCTTCCCTATTCCTCTAATTTTCCTTCTAAAATCATCTCCAATATGGGTTTTTTCTTAGCTTCTTCCTAATAAGGCAAAACATGACTTTTGCCCCCTTACCCAAATGACTTTAAAAATTGGGCAATGATTATTAAATAACTATATATAAATTTAAAACAGGGTATAACTATCTGGATCACACATAACGTTCTTAATGACGAATAACCACTACAGGTAGTCATAGGTAGTCAGTATATGAATTCTTATTAATTTAATTATGAAGCATAATTTTTTTATAATCTCATACCTTTAGTACACCTTATTCTCATAACAGCTTCAAATCCAATTTTTCTTGTGAGATAACGTTTTAGGTCTTTTTGTAACTTTTCTGCTTGTGAAGGATTGTGAGTATAGTGGAAAGACGGATAATAATAAACGCACCCTGCTGAGTACTTGGACATGCAAGCTTTAGAGAGAAAAACAAAAGTATTAGTTACAGAAACAATAATATCCTATTTGTCCAACAGTAGTACAGATTCTATATTATAAAGAAATCTAAGTTATAATGAGATAACCAAAGCTGTCAGAAATCTGAGAAAACACAAACATTTAAAACACATATTTAAAAAATATATGACAAGGTTTATTGTTGAGCAGAATGTCAAGGGAATCATATTTCAAAAACAAAATAGTAACAGCACTGTATATACCTATAGTGCTTTAAAGTTTACTGGTAATTTTAGATATCATCTATCTAATTCACATGTCCTTCTCCCCCAATTATTGAGAACTCTTACTGAAGAGATTAGATTTAATTTATATGCCAAAAATGTTCATGTGAACAGATAAACGCAATGATATCTCCTTACCTAGAGAAGCAAGATCAGAATACTGTGAACTTAAAAGGAACAGATCCACTGCAGTCTGCTGCCCAGAGCAATCTAAAGCGAGCTTCTTATAAAAATCAGTTGCAGGGCCAAGATGTTGTACAACCTAGGTCAACAGGTCATAAAGTAAGAGCTAGAAACCTTGAATTATGCACATATGTCTCTTATAATAAAGAAGAGGATATCCTCTCTCCCCCTAGCAAACTAGGAGTTTTTTAAAAAATGTCTAGGCAGTTGGTATAGACTTACCTATAAGAATAACAACTGCTAATATTTATAAAACAATTATGTGCCAGCACTGTTCAGTATAGTTTATATAAATTATTTAACCCTCATAATAACATACTATGTTATATACATTTTATAGATGAGGAAACTGAGGCAATAAAATGATTAAGTACCTTGACCAATTACTTACTTATTGAGTGGTGGATGCTGGCATATAAACCCAAGAAGTCTGGCTCTAGAGTGAGTGCTGTTACCATTATTACATAACGATAGGATAGCATACTAGATTAAGGAACGTTTCTCCTACTGGTATGAGGACACTTAGCTGAGAAGGTGGCACTGGAGAGAATTAAAAATGCGAGAGCCAGATTCCACCTTCTTAATCACTATGGTACATTGACCAACCAAATGTTTCAATCCTCTCAATTATAGTTCATGGTTATTACATTAAAATTTACTCAGATGTGAAGGAATATGTACACCACAGATATTTAAGCTTTTGAGTCCCAGGCAGATAGAGAATATTTCAAAAGTTAAATGAGAAAACAAAACTGTATCAAAAAATTCAGTAAACACGTAACACCGTCCAATGTTCAAAACACCTCAGTATTCCATAATGGGCTGCAATGGATCAAAGAGCTCAATACTAGCTGTGCTTGTTGATGAGTTTAAAAAAATATACTTGCCCCAATTTATTTTAAAATTAGCTTCTTTCTCAGAAACAATTTAAAAATACAATTTCTGTAAAAAGTAAAATATGGTGCTATTTTTTCTCAAGCAAGTTGGTGAAGAATATTTAATAGTGGCTAGAAGATGAGAGTCATTAAGAGTACAAGTTGATAAAAAGTAAAATACATTAGTAACTTAAAGTTTACACGCTTTGACCCAATAATTTTACTTCTAATTGTATAACTGAATGTATCCGAAAGAAAAACTGAATATATGGCTAAATATTTATGACACTATTAAAACTATTTAATTCGTACTCATAATTACTTACAATGGCATTTTCTCATACATAAGTTGAAGCCAGACAAAATTTATGTCCGGAATAAAAATGATTGTTCCAGTTAATTTATTATGTGAAATAGGGATTAAAATACGCTGATAAAATCTTCATGTAATATTCAGCCTCTTAGTCTTTTGTTTTTAATAGTTAAAATACTGCAGACAACTTTTCAATAGTTAGGAGGTAATTAATTAAATAGAGTACTTCCACATTTACTAAAATATATGTCTTAAAATAATTTTTAGGGGGCCTCAGAAAATGCTCCCAGTATACTCTCCAATGAAAACAGTCAGTTAAAAAATATAGTTTATATGTGTGATGCTCAATTATGCCTATTTGTGTTTGTTCAACTAAATGCTGTTATCTTGATAGTGAGATTATTAAGGATTTGTTTCTACTTTCCAAGTTTCATACAATGATTTGTACTACCTTTTAATTAAAAATTTTATTAGTATGAGCATTTTAAATTATAATACCTCAGATTTAGTAAGTGTGCAACAAAAAAGAGCACTGGAGTCAGAAAAGGTAGTCACATCGTTACCATTAGTTATTTAACCTTTGGCAGGATAGTTAAATCTGTTTCCTCATCTGTAAAATGAAAGGGTTGGAGTAAATGATTCCTAAACTTCTATGACTTGCAAACAAAGTAATAAGAAGAACACACTGCAACACAAAAAACAAATAATTTGAGTTTAACTTTCTTACTAGTTTTTTTTTTTTTAAGTTAATGAAGTAGAAAAGTGGTATGAATAAAAAAATTACACAATCTCTAGAGGCAGAAAACACCATCCTGAATATGACAGAGAAACATAAAATACCTTTGTGCTCGATCTCTGATTAGGATCTTCTCGGGACTGCAGAAGTCCTGCACCCAAGGAAGGTAACTGTGTCTGAAATACAGACACACGGCCACCTGTTGGAGACATTAATTTAAAGGCAGCCTGAAGCGCAGGACCAAGGGCACTGTGAGTTTCTCTTGTGTTGATGAACATATTTGGTAATGCATTCAGTAAGTCTTTTATAAGCTGGGAAAACAAAGATTAAAAAGTTGAATTACTGAGAAGGCAAGGCAATATTCTTTAAAATATCTCAGAGTGTAATTTGTGCCTCTACATTTGGGGGACTGTAAACTGAGGAGTCAATAGATACGCTACCTATATTGTCTACTGAAATGTTAATGTACCAAGTAAACGTTAAATATTTTAGTAAACAGTTGAAATAACAGAAATATTTTAACACTTTAAGAAAAAAAATCAATCTCACCTCTTTACTTTCATATAGATTCACAAGTAAGCTATCCGGTGTAGGTAGAAAAACATCTATAGGGAAAACATTTAATCAACAGATAAATCAAGTCAGAAGAATATAATATAAAAAAATCTTAGTTTTTATCAGGCCATACATGTAATGGGTACTATAATACTGCTTTAATAAATATATATATTTTCTGTATGTATTATATACATGTGTGTACTTGCATAAGAACACATACACAGGTGCAAAAAACTTAAAATCAAGTATTTTCCAGGAAACAATTATTTTTAAACAAATATCAAAGTGCACCAAATTATCCTTCCAGCATTATGAGAAAATGTATTGTCAAATAAAATTGCGTTAATTCCAAAATCTATAGTTTGAAAGACTTTTATTTTATTCACTGCTTACCATCTATATCAGATACAATCAACATTTGAGGCTGTGATAATCCTTCTTGTAAATTGTAGAAATGAATAGTGCTATCAAAGGTCACGAATCCTATTCTTGTTCGTGAATCTCCAGGAAGCCTAAAGATAAAAATGAGAATTTTAAAGTGCTCAGTGATATTTGATGAAAAAATAAAAATAAAATAGTAAACTATGTCTAAGAATAATTACATATGCCTTTTTATAGAGGACAGAAAAGTCATCTCTATCTAAACCAATATCAGAGAACACTAAGGATGAAACTTCCATCTTCAGATGAAATCACTGCCACTTTTGGTTTATACTTCAGAAAACTGAACTATATTCAAATAATCAACCAAAATTAAAAAGGTCATGATTAAAAATAAAAAGACTTCTTGCTAACCTTCCTTTGAAACATACTCTTTTAAGTGAATAATTTCTCATATTTTCAGTTCCAATATTACAAAAAATAGTATATCTTGTTTAAACATTTTAAGGGCAGAATGATGAATGGGTACTTTCCTAGAAAAGACTGAATGCAATGTAATTCAGATTTTAATGTATAAAGTTTTAAATAAAAAGCATATTGAAGAAGATCAAGACATTTTATCATTTATCTTTTAAATTTTTTCTGTTTGACAATAGTATGGTGGTTACTAGAGGGAAAAGGTGGTGGAGGGAAGGTAGAAGAGGGTAAAAGGGAGTCAAATATATGGTGACAAGGAGATTTCACTTTGGGTGGTGAACACACAACATAATATATAGATGATGTATTATAGATTTGTACACTTGAAGCCTATATAATCTTATTAACCAATGTCACCCCAATAAATGTAATAAAATTTTTAAAAAAATTTTCTGCTAGAATTCAATATTCAAAAGTCAATGCTACAGCATTACCATTGCATTGCCATCAAGCTTTTCCTTATGAATAAGATGAATGCTGCATCTTATAGAAGTGTATTTTTAAGAACCACCAACTATGTTAACTGCTGTTATGTAATTTATTGTTTTAGTAATGCCTTTAAGGTATTTTTTATTATTACAGAATGCCAAAATAGTGTGCATGAAAGCAAGAACTATTACCATTATGCAGGATCAATCAGGCTATAAGCTATAGGATATAGTCTATAAGCTAGGTCTAAAATCATTTCATGGAACAAAATGAAACACGTGGCTGTTTAGATTATCACTACTGTCAGTATATATGATATTTCTACAGACTAAACTTCTTTGAGATTTCTAAGGTCATTGAATACTGGGATCATTTATTACCCATTAAAATGCAAACGACTTACCTACCCTACCCCAAACTCAAAATACACAGAATTGAGCTGGAACTACTCCAGCATTAAATTCCACTTTCTCAGTTATTTCCATAGTCCTTTCCAAAGACATGTTACTATACTGTTGCTATCCTATTACCTCTGCTTTTCTTTACTTTCCTAAGCCTTCTATTTTCCACTGTAATCAATTCTATCTATCCATCTACATATATATATATATATATATATATATATATATATATATATATAAAAATAAAACTATTTCCCATTCCCAATTTTATCCTTTTTGTTTTGGGTAGTCTATTTAATTCACAAATAGTCACTCATCTTTGTTGGACTGGCTCCTATTTCTAGCGCTATGTCCTCATATTTTTCTAGTAAACTAATACTTCAGTCTTAAAAACTATTTATTTGCATAGGGTCTTCTATTGCCACTCACTGCTAAAGCTGTATCTGAAGTAAGCACGTGTAACTAAAAATAGGGCAAATGCTACAATCAAGGAAAAAAATATGAAAACTCTAAATTACTAACAGAAACTAAAAGCAAATCATTTAATACCTCTGGATTTCTTTTTTTTTTTTTTTTAATCTCAAAGGTCTCACTGTTATCCGTTTTATTCACAGGCCAAGACCAGTGACATGTAGACTACTACTATGGTGATGGGAACTAGTACTCAACAGAGCAGGGGCAGGGACTCTCAAACTCAAATGGAACATCAGAGAGAACCTTCTGGAATCACCATGAGTACTTCTGACAAAGTATTCATATATAACCATCCTACACCTTTGAACATGTCAAAAACCACTGCAGTAGCGAACCACCCTTACTAACAGTCTTATCTCCTGTGGGTATTGGGAGTAAAAAGGAAATGTACAAAGAATTTTGTTTTCCAGAGATTTGGAAGGTTCATTTTTAAAGCTAGTTGAGGGTCTCTTCATGACTATTATTGGTAGACACATAGGCAGATTAGAGTGAGGTACAAGCAACCTATCCAGTATTGTTTCCACTTTCACAATACAGCTCATTACTAACGTGACAAAACGAACAGCTCAGTTTATGGCTTCCTGGAAGATATTCATCACAAAATCAATTCCTTCCTTCCCTTTACTTGGCTCATTCTCTCATTAGCACCTTTAAAACTACTTTATGAAAAACAACTTGCTCAGACATAAATTATAACTAGATTTCTCTCTTTGAGATTCTTGACAGCCTGGTAAGTCAAGTTCTTTGGGCACCAGTACTGAGATCCGCTAAGTCAGAGGGATAGCTAGATGATATCCATATTCCTTACTAAGTGCTAAAACTCTCATGATTTTATGATTCAGACACTGTGTCATAAATCATAATAATCCAAGTAGCAGTACCCTTATTTAGGTGGACAGGAAGTACTCTTTTTTCCTTTTCTTTCTTTTTTATTTATTTATTTATTTTTAAATTTATTTTTTAAATTTATTGGGGTGACAATTGTTAGTAAAAGGAAGTACTCTTAATGATAAACAAAATCAAATTTAATAAAAACCAGCCCCATAAACTGCTAATAAACACTTTACATTTACACACACATACATTATGAGTAAAAACAATTCTTACTTATCCAGATTTTCTGACAGTGACTGACACAAAATTGTCAAATATCCAGCTTCCACTGCATTATGAGACACATCTAAAACAAATAAGTAAACTGCAGGTTGAGGAGGACGAAGCTGAAATAAATAAAAATAATGTAGTTTATTTAGTAGGTACAATTTATTCTTTTTATACTACTGGATACTATACATACTACTGGATATTATACTAAGTATATTATACAAAAAAAATACGCATATAGGATTGATGCTCTGTGAGTTTTATGTGCTAAGGAAAATGACATTCCTTTAACTTTTTTTCTTATAAAGCTGGTTGTGGATTAAGTATGATGAGGCAGTCATTACACAGTAATGATTAAATAGATGGGCTAAATGTTTTCCTGACAAAGTATTGGCTATCTTTCAAAGAAAAATTAAACTTATTTATTATTTAATACCAATCGCTATATCCTCCTCACTAATCCTAAACACATTTTTTTTAAAATTTATATTTTAAAACCTGACCACCATTAACTATGAAGTCACCAGGTGGTGGCTGAATCACAGTGTTAAGTGCTAAGTGGAAAGAAAGTCCTTGCAACGGTAGTCTCAGTATGTTTAGTCCTTATCTACTAGAGATATGTACTGTAGTATGAATGGGGTAAGTGATGTGATGCTGGGATTAGCATTTAATAAACTTCTCAGTGGGTGAGGGCACGAGGGACTGGAGTGGACTGGGGATACTGTAGATGAAACATATAGAGCAAAATGTTGATAATTGTTGAAGCTTAGTGATGGGTAAATGATGGCTCATTATACTATTTTCTCTACTTTGAAGTATGCTTGAAAACTACTATTATAGAAAGTTAAAATACAAGGATATACAGTCTTTAAAAAAAAAAAAAAAGTCAACCACGGATCATACAGGCCACACAGCAAAAATTAAAGATGACTTTTTGCTACATCACTCCGATTAGATTAGATTTCTAAGGAGCCAGAACAGAGCTGGGAACATAGTAAGTTGGAAACAAGGTAAGAAGTTGAGAGTAATAGTAACCAAGAAAAAGTTTACTATAGTTAATATGGAAACAGACAAGAAAATAATAGTTAAGTGGGCAGATGCTGTATTTGACACAAAGGACCATAAAAATGATAAAAATAAAGAAATGGGCCACGCATTAGAAATTTAATGCACAGTAGCTGTCCATGTTCACTTTTTCCCACCAGCAATAATTTATATTGTTGCAGAAAACAAAGATTAGAAATAAGGATACAAAGGAATTCTAAGTTATTATAAATATATTTAAAATGAGCAGATATGATAAAGAAGATGAACAGAAGTTAGGCCAGTAATTCATTTTTATAAGTAGAAAACAGAATGAAATCTTAAAGTCAGTATAATTAAAGAACAGGTAGAATTTGACGATGAACTGAAAAGAGAAAAATTAAAGTGAAGTCAATATCCACTGATCTTGATTCTCTGTACTGGGTGAACCAGTAAGATTATCTCTAAGAGCAGTTTTTGGCAAAGACATGAGTTTTTCTGTTGGATGGTCTTAAATATTAAATGGCAAAAGAATATTTATATTTATTCCATGCAAGTAATATAATCAGAATGGCAACAAATTGTAGATGTTAGTGCTCATCATAAACCATTACAACGTTTGTTAGTGATATACATGCATTCTTCTAGGAGATCAAGTAACTCTTACAAAGAGTTTTCTATTTGTTAAGTATAAACTTTTAGCATTATTTTAAAAAATTCATTCTATAGACAATTTCAAAATTTGGACAAGAATTCACTTAACAGCAAATTACAAATGACTAATACAATTGATCCCATGACTAATTTTAACACCGAATAGTTACCATGTAATCTGAAGAAGCAATGAACTCCACTGTTGAATTCTGAACTTCTGGTCGCTTATGAGGTTCTCCGTAAGATCGGGTAAGGGGGTTATACATAAATTCTTCAGGAACTAGATAAGAATTAGGAATCCAGTACAAATTTAGTAACACAATTTGTAACTAAACACACATATATATGCCTAGAAATAAACACGTCTATCACCAATATTTATGACGTTTATAATAGTTCTGTGAACATCTAATGATACAAACTAACTTCTTAAGCCCTCTCGAAAAAATATATCAGAAGAATTAAAACTTTTCTGAAATCAGTTGAAGAAACCAGAACACAGGTAACCTTGCTTTTTAGGTTTGTGTTTTATTTATTACATCTTATGACATAGAGAAAAAAAAATCAGACAGAAACACAAATTTGGTAACAATTATACTAAGAAGTCCTAAGAAATGACTAACAGGAACAACAGACACACGTGAATGCATGTGTCCACACATACTGGCAAAGGTTTACACTGAGGTGAACGAACCAAATGTACAAACAGAAGACAATCTTAACTTGTCAGGGTCACGCGTAATTAGTCTGCATGACCTCACCCATGTGACCATCACTGCTTGTTTTATGAATACTTTTCACTTTGCCCTGTCACTTTTCCTCATTATCAATTATCCTCTTTTTGCGTAACCAAAAATCAAGTGTCCCTAGCCTATATTCTCTCCATTAAAAGTGATATGAAAGATTTTAAAGCAAACGGAAGGACCAGATAATGAAAAAAAATGTCACAATGTAAAAATATTATTAAACACACTTATTTTAAAAATCTAAAACTCACCATCATTGACTCTATAGCACAAATTGCATTTCCATCTACGTTGATCAATGAAGGATACAAAAGGGTTGATATATGTTCGACAAGATCGGCACCTCACAATGGTATTTGATGTTATCACTGGTAATTGCTAGGAAGTAAAATATAGACGCTGTAGCAGAAAAAGCATTCCAGGAAAAAAATGGAACACACACTGCTGTGCTCATACTCAAAACAAGACTATAAATGTGTTTTGAAACTGAAGCATTTAATGAAATCCAGTGATGTGCTGAGCAACAGAAGTAGCTATCAAGTTTTCTCCCTCTTTTGTCATAAACCTCATATATATAAAATAACACCTTTCAGTCAAACCAAATGTAATAAAAGTTATTGGCTGACAAAAAAAGCCTAGTTGGCCAAGAAAATAATATATCCCAGAACTCATCAGCTAGACTCAATAACAGTGGGAAAGACACACACGCCACATAAAGACACCTCTGTCTTTGCTGCCTGATGGTACCTGGTGTGGACCTCAGGCACCACTCATTAGACAATCACACAATCCTGATGGGAACCACGGCCACAAGAAACCAGCCCCAAAGTGCCTTTAAAAAAATACATCTCTTTACGATTAGTCTGGGAAAGGAACTTGATATTCAATGTAAGACATTTAGAAAATACAAAAAAAGATTTCAAAATCATATATTATTCCAGTTCCTTGAATTAACCCTTGATAACATTTTAGTGTATTTCCTTCTGTTTTTTTTTGGGTCTACCTATACACAAACATTTATATCTTTGTATTAATTTTTTTTTACATATCCATTTTTTACTATACAAGTAACTCCATATCATTTGTGAAAAAATTAGGAAATACAGTTTACTAAAATAAGAAAATAAAAAACGCCTCAGAATTCTATATCCCAGAGGAAGCCATTGTTGCCAATTGAGTGTATACACTTCCAGAAGGTATCACATATGGCTTCTGTGTTTAGATTAAAATTCTCACTTACGTATATGGGAAATTAACTATCTTGGTTTACAGATAAAAGTTGTAATAGTATTACAGGTTATCAAATAGTATTTACTGAATGAATGAATGAATTCAAGATCCTTACTGCATATTATAATTATTTTATTTTCTATTCACTTTGCTCCTTTATATACATCTTAGTAGGAAAGTAAACTCCACGAGGAAGCTTACTGACCTTTGTATCCTCAGCATCTATCATGATGGGTACACAATCAGTATTTTTGGATGAATGAGAGCAAAAAAACAAAAACAAAAAAACAACTTAGTAGCAATAAGGATAGGAAACCACAGGAGTAAAAAGGTTTGAGGGAGAGATGCAGCTTATAAAGTACAAATACAATGTATCAGGATACATTTTATTTCTGAAATTTAGAAATTTTAGTTTAAATATAACATTTGCATAAAATGCCAGAACTATGAGTAAAAGTCCAGCAAGCTAGATATTAAACTAAATAGACTGTGGAAACTCAAACAAGTAATGTTTTAATTCAATAGACTTATTATTATGAAGGTTATTTGTTTAATATAGGAACAATCATACAGTTTTCCTCCCTAACTGGACATTGTTATTGGTGCTTCCTTTATGTTTAACAAAGGATTTGTAAAAAGTTTATTAACCCTGTATGGCTTTTCCAACTTCCCAAACTCCTAATCTTTCAAAATCCAGCTCAGACTTCACCACTTGTAGAAAATTTTTGGTAGGTACCCAGAGGAATTTACTGCCCAAACTACACTCACTACCTACGTACCTTATAGTGTTTGATTAGTTACATGTGTTAATTATCCTGCATTGTAATTGTTCTTACATCTTTGTCCCCTGTTAGGTAAGAATTTCTTAGGGGCAAGGTCAATAACTTAATTATCTGTATATTTACCAGTGCTAGGTTTAGGCCCTGTCACAAAGCAGGTGCTCAGAAAATGTTTGCTGAATTGAATCTGACAGAAATAATGATTTCTAACTTCAAATAAAAGAACATAAAAAGAATTCTAAGAAAATATACAATCTAAACACCTTGCACATAAGCACACATCAGTACCCACAAATATTTAAAACTATTTTACTTTACCGTTAGGTCTCTGAAGGGATGTAACAGCAATCCTAAAGGAAGCTTAGCTTTGTTCAGTAAAACCTGTGACTGTGGAATATTTGTCAAAGTACACCGAAATGAACTGCAAAAAATATAGACAACACAGACTACATTAGCTATCAGAAAAAATATCCTGAAGATAGTTGTGGTTGATAATTATAAGAACATTTAAAGGTATTAGTGAAAACCATTTGGGTATGTTCTGTAACTATAACTAGGAAGATCCAGATTAAACAGGCATGTGTGTGTGTGTGTATATATATATCCAAAAAAATGGATACACATTTTAAGGAAGAACTGTATTAAAATTGTAATACTCAATACATACCAATAACAAAAGATGAATAAAAGTCATGTGTACATTTTTTTGGTACCCCCAGTACATGTACACACACACACACAGACACACACACACACACACACACAATACATGTCGAAAGACCTAAATTACAGACTCAGCACTTTCATGGTGAAGAACAATTACTCCATTATGATTAGCATGTAGGGCATTTACAGGAGGGAATAGAAAACTTGAATGAAGAAAAGGCATACCTCTGCATCTTTAGAAATGTTCCTGCCCCTTTTTCGCCTCATCAACTCCTGAGACTCATTCAAGTTATCGCTTCTTCTGAAACCACCCTCAACCCTGATCACCAGTCAGAAGGAATGACTTTTTCTTCTGTGCTCTGAGATCTGTTTATGCTTCTATGGTATCAATTAGTCTGACTTGCTTTAGTTGGTTGTGTACCTTGCCTGTCTTTTCTACTTGAGATCAGAGATTATTTTGTCCTTATGTCACCGTCACACTATTCCTCTCAGAGAGTACGTGCTTATAACTTATTAAGTTCTAAGTTAAGGTGAGTAGACACAGAATCAAGAAAGCAGCAACCAAAATGGTAAGAAGGAGAAGTATGGGAAACCAGGAAAGGAATTTTAAGAAGAATGGTTGAAAGCATGTACAGATAGCAAGGTATGTCCTGATCCAGGCTGGTGGTGTTCCTTGAACACACCACGCTGGTTCTTGCTCTGGGACCTCCGCTGTTGCTCTCACTTCCTTCAGATCTCTACTCAAATGTTAACTCCTTCGGAAAACCTGTCCTGACTCCTCAATTAAAAACAGTCACCCTCCACCCTTACTATTCCCTACTTCACAGTAATACTCTGACATTACATTATATACTCATTGGTTTGGCCGCTCTGAGTATGTGTTCCCTAATAGGACATAGGCTGCATGAGATTGAGAGCTTTGTCCTATTTACTGCTTCATTCTCAGCACCAGAAACAGTGCCTGGCACTTAAAGCATTCAGTCAATATTTTTTGAATGACTATCTTAATAGTAGGCATAATTATTATTCCTGTTTTACAGTTAACAGTACCAAGAATTTGAGAGGTTACATAATTGGCACAAAACTTTCATAGCTACTTATCAGTGAAATCATAGTAAGAGCCTAGGTATGTCCACCTCTAAAGCCTGTACTCCTAATTACTCTGCTTTGCTATTTTGAAAAAAGTGGTACTTTCACAGACACAGACAATAGTTTTGTGGTTACCAGAGGGTAAGGGGGGGAGGGGTATGGTAAATGAGGGTAAAAGGGATCAAATATATGGTGATGGAAAGAGAACTAACTCTGGGTGGTGAACACACAATGTGATATATAGATGATGTATTACAGAATTATACACCTGAAGCCTATGTAAGTATACTAACAATTGTCACCCCAATAAACTTTAGTTAATAAAAAAAAAGAGATACTTTCACAAAAAACACCAACGTAGAAACACACACACCATTCCCTACCTGTGGACTCTCTAACAAATATACATATACTATATTCACCTACTTAGGGAACGTCTAATTCATAGGACAAGGCTATAAATGCATATATTTAGTGACCTGACAGCTGCTTACACACTCAAGACAGGCAGTTGTTCTCAATCTGGAATCAATGATTCTGCATTTTTATAGAAACGATCTTGGCACTGCCTTAGGCACTGATGGGGGATTGGTGGTAGAGTGTGGCAGAGGAAGGGGAACCCTTGGAGCAACTCCACTTTCTGTTTTCTGCATTGGAAACTAAGATTTTGGCTCAAAAAAGAGAAGCTGGTAGTTTATCAAAAAGCTAGAAATCTGTTGCCTTAAAAAAGGAAAAAACTGGCTCTAAGAAAAATACCAACTCTTAATGCAAGGAAGAAGATAATGTTGTTTTGTGAATCAGAGTTTAGTTTGTAAAGAGGAGCGACCAGGAGCACGAGGACGCCTTCTGGGTGCAGAGGTTACCCTATTAGGGGACAGAAGTACTGCAAGCAGGAAGAACAGAGAACTTTTGGTCTTGGAGGCCAAAAGTTCTGCGAGGTTAAGTAACACAGCTCATCCTCCCAGAGGGGATACACCAGGGTTTGGCGGCCACCAGATGAAGGCTGCCAGCTAAACTTCCCCATAAAGTGAGGAAATACTCAATAAAGGAAATCCAAATCTAAATTCAGCTGGATAAATCAGCCGGAAAGTAATAGTCTTCACATTCTATTACTAAGTGGAAAAAGAAAATTCACAGATAAACCATTTATCTAAACCTGTTCTTCAGATCACATAACTTTGTATCCTTTTCAAGCAAAGAAAAAGGGCATAAACTTTTAAAGATGCCACCTTATTTAAAAGACACCAGAAGTTATTACTGGTGGAAAGTGAGGGGAAAAAATTTAAGAAAAGAAAAACATAGTTAGATTTGGGTTCCTGAAACCCTTCAAATACAAAAAAAATGTCCCTAGCATTAGTTGATGGGAATGGGATGGGATGGAGACAGAGGTAGGACAGGAACAGACAACTTACACTGAATTTTACATCCATAACTTCTATACAAACTAGAATAGAAGTGTCCACATTAACAAAACTTCCAATCAAGGAATTAATATATTACTTTTACTATTTTTGAGAGATATACAGTGCTTCCGACAAAGTATATTACTTACTAAAGATTATAAAATAAATACTTACTCAGGGCTACAGTTTAATTTTTTGAGGTCTAAATTCAAATTAGGTACAGGAGCCCAAACAGGAGTCATGGGTAAAATATTCCTCTCCTGAGTGAGGTTTACAGGTCTTAGGCTTTCTGGCTGGGCAGAACTCTGAAGACTCAGTCCTCCGAGACTGGAGGACAGCTGGCTCATACCAGGATACTGCTGAGAGAGCAATTCAAAACAAAACAAATCAATGTAACAAACATGAATAAAATGTATTATACTATATACAGGATTTTAACATACAGAAAAAGAAGGTAAGAAAATTTAAATCTGGTTTGGTAATAGTAGACCAACTTAACAGGGCAGTTCAATTTAGAGCATTCTTATAAAAAAAGACCCTCAAAGCAAAAATACTGAATAAATTAAAATCTTACTAGCACGGTTAAACCTCACAAAATTTTAGCAACAATGCTTGTTTTCAACATCAAGAATTTGGTTTCTCTGAATACAGTTCAGAGTGGAAAGGCAGGATAAAATGGTTATGTTTTCAAGTTTTTTCAACTGTCAATTTTCAGAATAATGAGTTGATATCATAGAAATGTACAATGATGTTCAATGAATTTTGCCTTGCTCACTTTTCTTTCCTTCGTTGTATTTTTAGTATTATGAATTCACGGCTTTTTATTCACTTCAAGTGATTTAACGAATTATTCATTTTCATGCTCAAACTACCCAGTCTTTGGCCAGTGAGAGCGCCTTCAAGCTGGCCTCAGTGTCCTTTTGATATGGACCCATCAATCTTTGTTTCCTTGCTTTTTGGCATCACATTTTCTACTATTCCTCCTTCAGACTTCAAATTAGTCATATACCAAACAGGAAACTTGGTTCCTTTTAAATAGAAATGGTATCTAGAGACTGTAATCTGAGAATAAGAGTGTTCACTGCTAGTGTGTTATTTATTACTTCCAATTTTACAACAGGTAGAGATACAAAACATACATTTTTAAATAGAGAGGAAAAGATAAGTTCACAGTGGCATTTCCTATTCAAACTTAAAATGTTGGAGTTTTAATTTATCTTCTTTCATTTTACACCTGTATCTCTTCTCTTTTGCTGAAACTATTGATTCTTAATGATAACAACATTACTTGTTTTATCCTATAACATACTAAAATACGTTTCAAAATAGCATATTATTATAAATGTAAGGTTATTAAATTAAATGCAGTTTTTTTTAAATTCTTTGCAGTTTTTTTGTACTTAGATTATATTCCACTGAGAACATACAAAATACTGGGTTTTAAGAATAACTAAAGTAATGCTTTTCTTTGTATCAAACTGTATCAGCTTGATAAACACGTTCATTTACTTCTGTTTGCTTTTCATTTTAAGGATCGTTTTTTATCTTTTTTGACTTAATGTTTTTTTAAACAAATATAACATTTATGTAATTCTAATGCCAAAACTTTACAATAAGGTATATTCAAAGATATCTTGTTTCACTCTTGATCTCTACACCTGTATCTACTTTTATTAGTTTTAATTCTCCCATTGTTTGTTTGCAAATATAAACTAACGTATACACTGCTCTAAACTTGACCCTTTTATTAACCCCAAAAAAGTGGGGCAATAATTTTATGTCTGTATACAGATTTTCTACATCCATTTTCACAGTTACCAAGCACTCTATATATGACTGTACTGCAGAATTCCTGCTAATAAATGCAGAATCATAAATTCAGGAAAGCCACTATTTTACAACTCATATTGAAATAAATGATTCAGATAATGGTCACCTGGAACAGATGATAAACAGGTATCAATAGATGATAAAGCCAATAGGTGAAAGCTTAATAAGGAACTTCACAATGAAGGGATTAGGTGGTCAAGATATGAACCCATTAATCAATCCTCACACCACTAAAAGTGAGACAATCTGATATTATCATGAGTTAAGCAGAACCAAAATATATCCTACTTTGGTTTAAGTAAATAAATAAATGAAGTAATAACCCTGAATATAATCAAGTCATTAGATCTAAGTTCCAATCCATAGAAAATGAAATAGAGAAACAAGTAAAATGACACCACAAGAAGCAATCAAAATCAAAGGCATGAAAAAATGGACTAGAGGCTTGTGCTAAAATTAAAAAGAAAAATTAAGAGACATAAGCAAATACAATTATCTTGTTTGGATCCTGATTTGAACAAACCAACTGTTAAAAAAACAGTTCTGAAACAATCGGACAAATCTCAATGTAAACTAGACTTTAAATGACGTTTAGAAATTCTCGTTGATTTTGTTGGATATGACAGTTTGGTTCCGCAAGAAATGCTCTTTTTCCATCCCAACTCCTCTGCCCAAGATTAGCTTTTAAATCCTCAGCAAAAAAAGGTGTATGTGTGGGGTGAGGTAGGTAAAATAAGTATAGCAAAATGTTGACAGTAATTGAAGCTCGTGAAGTTAAGAGGGAAAGAAAAAAAACAACTAGATAATAAAAAGGATTCTGAATTTTCAGTAGAGCTGTAAAGGATAAGAGAAAAATAACTGCATGGCTCAATAATAGTATATCATAGAAAACCCAAAACAGACCAAACTTTATAAGAATTTAAGACATAAAATAAAGGTGGAATATTTATTCAATGAGAAAAGACAGATTTAATAAATTATAGTGAAGTTAGAGCTAACCATGTCTGGTGGAAAAATGAGATTTATTATTTATATTATGTACCAAAATAAAACCTTAAATGGATGAAAGATGCAAATTTGAAATCACAAAAGAACTAAAAAAAATACATAGCTGGAATATTTTCCTAATGTTAAGGTTAAAAAGATCTTTTAGGGGCTGGCCCAGTGGCTCAGGTGGTTGGAGCTCTGTGCTCCTAACGCCGAGGTCACCGGTTCGATTCCCACATGGGCCAGTGAGCTGTGCCCTCTACAGCTAAGATTGTGAATAACAGCTCTTTTGGAGCTGGGCTGCCCATGAGCAGCCAGAGGTAGGCGTGAGTGGCCAGCAGCCAGCGTGAGCTGCCATAGGCTGCTCTGTGCTGCCATGAGTGGCCAGCGGCCAGCTGCCAGTGAGAGCTGCTGGGAGTGGCCAACCGACAACTGGAGACTGACTGCCTCAGCCGGGAGGCGGGGGGGAGCGCAAGGCTCAAAATACAAGCATGGGCCAGGGATCTGTGTCCTATACAACTAGAATGAGAAATAACGGCTTGAACCGGAGTGGGGAGGGAGGTGAAAGAAAGAGGGGGAAAAAAAAGAAAAGATCATTTAAAGAATACAAAGGTAAAAACAAATTATCACTATATAAAATTTAAGTATTTCTCCAATGCCAAGAAAATACCATTAAAATTAAGAACAAATGTAAAGCTGGGGGGGAAATTTCAATATAGATGAGACAAAAGGTTAATATACTCATTACAGATATCTTGTACAAACCAGAAGGACTGAACAGAATGGTGAAAGAATCTAAACAGGGATGGCCTTTGGTAAGGAAACAAATGACTTAATTCTTGGCATATCAGAAGTGGGCAGTCATATACACTTTTACTGGAAATTATAAATTGGTACATTATTTCTCCATATCTGACCACCAAATACTGATCAACTACTGTTCAACATCACCATCAGGCAACTGAACTTAACATGGCCAACTCGACTCCCATTCCCAGACGATTCCTCTGTCTTCACCACTTAAATAAGTACACTACCCTTTACCCAGTTACTCTGCCAAAACCTAAGAGTTATCCTTGATGCCTTCCTTTCTTTCACCCACCACATCTGATCCAACAAATCAAATAATATCCTTTATCCATCCACTTTTCACTACCTCCTCTAATAGTACCTTAGAACAAAGTATTAGGTTGGTGCAGATGTAATTGCAGTTTCAGACAATGAATTTTAAATCATTATAACTAGGCTCAAACACATCTTTATGAATCGAAATAGGAACCATTACAATCAACACATTCTTCCCAACAAGAATTAAGTTTATTTATTCATGTAGCATAAAACTCCGTGCTTCAGAATTCAATGAACTCTTGGAAAGCATTCTCTGCATCTTGCTGGTTGTGGAAGCGTTTTCTCTGCAAAAAGTTGTCGAGATGCTTGAAGAAGTAGTAGTCGGTTGGCGAGAGAGGTCAGGTAAATAAGTGCATGAGGCAAAACTTTGCAGCCTAATTTGTTCAACTTTTTTTTTTTTTTAATTGGGGAAGGGGTACAGGACTTTATTGGGGAACAGTGTGTACTTCCAGGACTTTTTTCCAAGTCAAGCTGCTGTCCTTTCAGTCTTAGTTGTGGAGGGCGCAGCTCAGCTCCAGGTCCAGTTGCTGTTTCTAGTTGCAGGGGGCACAGCCCACCATCCCTTGTGGGAATCGAACCGGCAACCTTGTGGTTGAGAGGATGCGCTCCAACCAACTGAGCCATCCGGGAGCTCAGCGGCAGCTCAGCTCAAGGTGCCGTGTTCAATCTTAGTTGCAGGGGGCAGAGCCCACCATCCCTTGCAGGACTCGAGGAATTGAACTGGCAACCTTGTGGTTGAGAGCCCACAGGCCCATGTGGGAATTGAACCGGCAGCCTTCGAAGTCAGGAGCATGGAGCTCTAACCGCCTGAGCCACCGGGCCGGTCCCTCGTTCAACTTTTGAAGCACTGGTTGTGCGACGTGCGTTCAGGCGTTGTCGGTTGAGCATTGTCGTGGAGAAGAATTGGGACCTTTCTGTTGACCAATGCCAACTTCAGGTGTTGCAGTTTTCCGTGCAACTCATCGATGTGCTGAGCATACTTCTCAGATGTAATGGCTTCGCTGGGATTCAGAAAGCTGTAGTGGATCAGACTGTCAGCAGACCACAAACAGTGACCATGACCTTTTTCTGGTGCAAGTTTGGTTTTGGGAAGTGCTTTGGAGCTTCTTCGCTGTAGATTTTATATGACAACTGGTGAGCTGGTCTTCACCAGTTGTCATATAAAAATCCACTTTTCGTCGCATGTCACAATCCAATCAAGAAACGGTTTGTTGTTGTTGGGTAGAATAAGATAAAACAACACTTCAACGTGATTTTTTTTTATCTGCGGTCAGCTCATGAGGCACTCAATTATTGAGCTTTGTCATCTTTCCAATTTGCTTCAAACGCCGAATACCCGTAGAACGGTCGACGTTGAGTTCTGCGGCAACTTCTCGTGTAGTTCTAAGAGGATCAGCTTCAATGATTGCTCTCAATTGGTTGTTGTCAACTTCTGATGGCCGGCCACTGCGCTCATCTTTAAGGCTCTTGTCTCCTTTGCAAAACTGTTTGAATCACCACTGCACTGTACATTCGTTAGCAGTTTCTGAGCCAAATGTGTTGTTGATGTTGTGAGTTGTTTTGTGTGAACTCGAATATGAAAATAGTTTGAATTCGCTTTTTGCCTAACATCCTTTCCATAGTCTAAAATAAACATAAAACAAACAGCAAGTAATAAGTCATTAGCAAAAAAACATAAAGCAAGAAATGTGCATCAAAATGATGTATAACAACATTTATTTAAGAATTTATTCCAATATCAAACAGCAAATTTCAACAATGCAAAAACCACAATTACTTCTGCACCAACCTAATACAATCATCTACTTCCAGGATTACAGCAAAGCTTCCATTTGTCTCCCTGTTTCCATTTTTGTCTTTTCAGATACTTTCTATCCCTAATCCGTTCTTCACACAGCAACCCCCAAAATGATTCTCTAAATATGTAACCAGATATCATTCCTTTACATAAAATCCTCAGTGTCTCCCCTCTGCCCCTGGGGTAAAACCCAAGCTTCTGACTATTGTCCTTCCCTAGTTCTCTGATCTCATTTCTATTACTCTTCTCATTGCTGATGAGTTCCAGCCACACTGGGCCTCTATTCCTGTAACACGTCAAAATTGCTTCTGCCTTTAGTCTTTGCAGGTATGTTTCCTTAGCCTGAAATGCTCTATCCCCACATTTTTCCATGCCTGGCTTTTCTTGTCATTTAAATGTTAATTCAAACATAACTTCTACTTTCTTACTTTCCTATTGCATTATCTCCAATCCGAGCAATTTCTTCTACATGCCTACTTTACAGCACTTGTAACTATTTGAAATATATCATGAATTTGTTGATTTACTTTTTATTGTTCCATCAATCCTGCTCCAAGTTTGAGAGCAGGAATTTTGTTTAGTTTCCTCTTGTATCCTCAATGCCTAGAATAGTGCTGCCACATGGTAGGAATGGAATAAGTTTTTCTACAATGAATAGGTAAAGAGAAATTCTAAAGTCTTGTAAAATTAGGTGTTTTGATTCAGTAATTCCACCTAAAGAAACTGCATCTAAGGAATAGAACACATGCACAAAGTCGCGCGCGCGTGTGTGTGTTGATTTTGATACTCAGTTGTGCCCAACAATGGTTCATTATAAAACATTATGCAGCTATCAGATGAAGGATATGCAATAATATAAAAGGTTGCCTCTTATGCTATTAAAGGAATAAAAAATTTCTAAAACAATATCTATATTTATCAACTTCTTTTGTTTAAACAAGTCATTTGGATGACAAGCATCTTTATTAGCTTTCACCCCACCCCTGGAATGCACAGCATGAAGCTTGAAAGGACAGACTCCTAGTGTTGCTGTTTACATCTTAATGGTTGGAATACTGGTTGATATTTATTTTCCTCTTTTTGCTTACCTGCATTTTTGCTCCAAAAGACGCATTAGAGCTGATGGTCTGGCTAGGTCTTATTTTCCGGGAAACACGGTAGTAAACAGGTAAGAATTTAAATGTACGTCCTAGCTGTGAGCTTTAATTATTGCTCACTGATCCTGAAGGAGTAGTGTCCAAAAAACTATTTTAAATTCGGATTAGATAAAAATAAATTGCTGCTGTGTAATCTTCCTTACAGAGATACACATATCAAATCTGCCTTTGATTTTCTTCTGCACAAGTCCCTACCAGCTAAAGAAAGGAAAAAGGTGTTTAATTCTGAACTACAAGGACTTTCGTATTCTCAGAACTAAGCCTGGTCTTGGAGAGATGATTTCCTTATCTGAGTCTCCATTTCTTTACTTAAATAATGAAAGGAAGGTGACTAGTATAAAAAGTCGAAATTCCAAGCGGTGCCAAGGATGAGAAATAACTGGAACTCTCACACACTGCTAATGTGATGTATAAATTGGAACGTCTTCTTTGGAAAACTGTTAGGCATTAAATGCTAAGGTTACACATATGGACACCCCATGACCCAGTGATTCCACTTCTAGATATATACATATTTACTTAAAAGACATGAACAGAAATATTCACAACAGTACTATTCGTAATAGCCCCCAACTGGAAATTTACCCTAATGCACATCAACAATAAAACAAAGTGGTATATTCCCAAAACGGAGTACTTTATAACAATGAAACAAATGAACTACAAGCATGCAATAAGCATAATGTTGAGCAAGAGTCTAGACAACAACACATATAGTATCATTCCACTTATATAAAGTTTAAAAACAGGTAAAACTAATCTGTGGGATCAGAAATCAACTGTCAGTTGTCAAATTGTTTAGAGGGTTAGTGACTAGAAAAGACACCAGAGTCTCCTGGCTGTTGGTTACAGGAGTGTGTTCAATTTGTAGAAATGTATCAAGCTGTATGCTGTTAATTTATATACTTTTACGTAATGTGGATTACATTTCAATAAAAGGTTTTAAAAAATGAGAGTTGGGAGTAGATGATCTTTAACAGTCTACTTCTAAAGCTTTGGCTTTATGATGCTCATGTCAACTGATCAATAACTCAAGTTCTTTTTCAGTCTGTCTCTGTCCCCTTTATCCAAACTCCTCTAATCTAAAGCTAGAGTATAAAATGGATTGTGATAACAGAAGAATAGAATGAGGCTATATTAAAAATCTAGTATATTAAATATTAACTTTTACTTTTTTATTCCAAAGACAATCTCTTAACCTCTCCTATGTCAAGGGTCAGCAAACTTTTTCTGTAGAGGGTCAGACAGAAACACTTTAAAGTTTTAAGAGCCACATGGTCTCTTTTGCAACTACTCAACTCTACCCTTATAATGCCAAAGTTGCCATAGATAATACGTACATAAAAGAATACGTATGGCTGTGTGCCAATAAAAGGATTTTTTTGTTTTGTTTTGTTTTTTACCAAAAACAGGAGCAGGCCAGAGTTGGCCCAAAGGACTTTTTCCTGATGTCATTATACAAAGCCACTTACTATCTCAAAATAATTTTTTTCCTTGCCCAACACTCCCTCCAAGAACCAGATTTTCTTTGAACTTGGTTTTCTTCTCATTAAAATAAATGATATATTATGATCCCAAACAGTAATTTGCCTAAAGCACATGAGTCAGATAAGAATGACTAAAAAAGTACTTAATCTGGACCAATAAAGCTATAAAGAAAAATCTAACAAAATGGAAGGCAGGTAAGTTTGTATTAACCAACTTTATTTCTGCAGTGGCTCGCCCAGTTTTCTTCTTCCTTCATACCCTTAATTCTAAGATTAAACTCCAGAAACAAATGGTATTCCTATTTCCCTCTAATATTTATTCTTAGTTTACCATAAGATGAAATTTCTATAAGGTTAGTCTACTAAGAGCAGTTTTTTAAAATAAGTAGTTATTTAAAAATACCTGTTACATTTGTACCTTTTGTTCCGTATTATTAAATTGAGATGGCAGTTAAGAGGTGACTCCAAACAAGGTCACGTCAGAATGGGTCATAACAGTAGTTAATGAACATAATCATTAACAAGCATTTATGTATGTGGAGGCTTTCACCAGCTCAGTTACAGGTCATGGAGGTTTCTTCAAGTTGAAAGTGGGAAGCAAAATCCCAAACCACATTTATACCATTTTTTTTTTTTTTTTTTTTTTTTAGGAGAAAATGAGCTTAGTTATATAGAATTTAAAAAAAAAGTCTAGTTTAATTTCCTGATTATAAAATTAGTACCGGTGCAATGCAGAGACTCTGAAAATAAAAGTACAACATAGAAAAGAAAAATCACAGCTAATATCTGGATTCAAATATAACCTCTTTAAAAATTTGATATTTATATTTCTTTTTTCCCCCCTTCTTGTCTCCCGCCCCCCAACTCCGGTTCAAGCCATTCTCAGTCTAGTTGTGTAGGACACAGCTCCCTGGCCCATCCTGGTATTATGAGCCTTGCACTACCCCCCTGGGCTGAGGCAGTCGGTTGTCAGTCATAGGTCGCTCACAGCAGTCGCCGGCTGCTGGCCATTCATGCAGCCACTGGCCGCTTATGGCGGCACATGGTAGCCCGCAGCAGCACACAGTAGCCCTCACACCAACCTCTGGTTGCCCAGCTCCGGGAGAGCTGTTGTTCACAATCTTAGCTGTAGAGGGCATAGCTCACTGGCCGAAGGTAGTAATCGAACCAGCAACCTCGGCATTAGGAACACAGCGCTCCAACCACCTGAGCCACAAGGCCAGCCCCTATATTTCTCTTTATCTTTTTCTATGTATGCACACACAAAAAAACACTGGAATCAAATTCTACGTATGTTTGATCTCGGCTTATCTATATTTGTACCTATGATCCATTTGAATCCCCAGGGATTGTTAGAATTGATTAAGTTTCACAATTTTTAGAAATGCAATGTCTTTCTATAACTACATACATACTTGAGCATACGGCTGGAATCCAGAATACACTGGGCTACTGGGCTGTACTCCAGAACTCAGTGGTGCCGCAGCATTCTGGTAACCAGGCTGAAGAGTGGGATAACCATACCCAAATGGTTTAGCCATTTTTGAAGGCTGGGGGACAGCAGGCACTGGAGCTGGAGCAGGGTCAGATTCAGGAGCGGGATCAGGAGCAGGACTGCTTGCTGACGAAGAAAGCATATCTAACAAAGGGAAAAACATGGTTAACACCTGAAAACCTAACTCTATAAAGACTTGACTCCTGGAACTCCTTTGGTGTTCCCATTTTTTTTTCAACTTTTTATTATGAGAAACTTTGAACATACATAAAAGTAGAAAGAACAGAATAATAAACCCCACACACCCATCACTCAGCTTTAATAATCATCAATATTTTGCTAATCTTGTTTTATATGTTTCCACCCCATCTTTTTTTTATAATGAAGTATTTACAAGACAACCTCATATTTTGTGTCATTTCACCGACAAATACTTCATTAGGTTTGTATTTTTAATAGATAAGGTTTTTATATTTATACCATATATCATATATATGGTATAAATATATATAAATATGATATAAATGTAAAAACCTTATCTATATATAATAAATATAAAAACCATGTATCTGTTTATCTAGCTATCTACTGGGGGGTGCCAAAAAATGTATACACATGATTTGTATTCCTCTTTTGTTATCAGTATATATTGAATATTACAATTTTAATACAGTTTTTTTCCTTTCTTAAAATGTGTATACATTTTTTGGTACTCTCTGTATGTACATGTGTGTATGTGTGTGTATATAAATAAATACAGTTGTTTTCCCTTTTATTCTTTAAACAGGAATGGGGCTTAGAAGCAGGAAGTGAAGCAAAGCAATAAAAAGGGTATCAACTACTATTTAACCTGCCTTTTATCTGACCCTGCTGTCTATAAAAAAAAGTCCATGGAAAGAGGGGCATATTTCTATAGTCCCCTAGAAGTCTGCATTATTTGCAGAGGCAAAAAAGTGAAAGTATGAAGGACAGTATCTAGAATAGTGTCTAGCTCCTAAAACAATGTCTGGTGTGTAACAGATGCTAATTAAAAGTTAATGAATGAATGTTCTTCCTTTATTTAAATTTAAAATAAAAACTAAAATTTGATTGAAACTGCAAAAAAACTTTAATCATATACAAGAATAACAACAACAAGAAACCTTAAAAATTACTCTACTATATGTAACCATTATTAACATTTTGGTATACTGACTTAGTTTTTTCTTCAAGTCAAATCTATTATATAGATGTCTTTATAGATTTGTTGAAAAATACTTGTTTTTCATATAAAAATTATAGTCTTCACCAGCAATCAGACTGCAAAAAATATGTTCTCAAAGCATCCGACTTTAAAAAATTTATTTTTTAAAAGTTTCTTGAGAGATCACATCTTTCTACTGACTCTATTGGCTCTAATTTTGAACATACATTCCTAGACATTCTGCTATTATCTTGCGTTAATGAAGCAAGGTTTGGCTTTCTGGTAACCTCCCAGACTTCTTAAAAGGACAAGAGCTTCAGTGCAGTGTCGTATCCATAGATCGTCTGCTTATCCCATCTCATGGTGATGGGACTATAAATGGGAAGGTCTCTTAACATGACAATAGTCATCAGCGTAAGATTCTAAGAAAGAACTAGAGTCACAAACATGGAGGTCTAAAACTTTTCCCCTTCTTTAAGAAATGGACAATATATCATACATTTCTACAGCCCTAAAATCTACCCTAGTGCCTGATATATAGTAAATTTCAATTCACTTAATCTTACTGTTACAGATGTACACATCTGTTTATTTTTGGTGCAGTATAAATAGCTAGAAAACTTGCTGTTTCACTCATGTACTATCAAAGCACAGTTCATAAGATTAAAATTTGTTGATAAACGAATACAGACAAGCAGACCAAGATCTAACTCCAAGGCCATGATCTTTTAACTACACCACATTGGACATCACACTTCAGGTTAATTTGAAGTGCATGAAATACTATCTAGTTATAGCATTCATCTTTTAGCGAATTAAGTAATTCTTATCCCCTATTTTGATGGTACTGATTGCTCCTAGAATGGTCCACAACTTCTTACACACACACACACACACACACACACACACACACACACACAGGTCCCTAGGGAAAAATATCCTTAACCACACAAAACTAAGTAGTTTATTCAAGTATTCTGAAATATTAAAAGGGAATTCTATACTAAGCTGAGAAGATTCAAGTTTTACTGATTCATAGGGTAATGACAGCAAGATAGTGTGTTTAGTTTTAAATACAGCACAATCCAACTTCCATCCTGGATGATTACCAAAGTGACAAGAAATAAAGAGAAGGGCAAAATTACTTGTTCTGTTAGTCCTGAAGTTTGGAATCATTAGAAAAAGAAAGAGAAAACGAGAAAGGTCAGGTGTGGTTGTCAGGTGACAGAAGTGCTAGGAATGATACATAGGAGACAGGCGAATCAGGAAATCACACTACACGATATTATAACGAAATGATTATTAATTATAAAAGTTTGTATTGTTTTTCTTTCAGTACTATCCACTATTCCTGTTTGTATGTAATGACCAAAGTTATTTGCAGATACGGTTAAAATTAATGCCTCCAAAAAACTACACCCAAGTTGGTTAGTCTATTTACCTGGTGGAGGCAGCCAGGAGCCATAGGGGGAGTAAAGAGTCAAAGAATATTTATATTCAGAGGCTAGTTGGAAGGAATTCAAGTACCTAAGCATGAGAACAGAAATATAAAATTTATTTAAGGAGTTATTAGCATAAAAGTTGAAAGGAAAAGAGAAAATTACTCATTATTAAAAGTTTTTTAGAAGGAGGAAAAAGCTAGAGCCTGATAACAAAAATAATAAATTTTCTTAGGCCTCCCACAAACAACATTCATAGTTATTATATAACAATTAACACTATTAAATTAAGGCTGAGAAATACCACGAAAATGTCCCCTTTTTTCCTGTTAAAAATATAGCTTACTAATTATGTATATTATATGTTCGTGTTTAAAAGCAACTGATAGTAACCGTTCAAATAAACATCAAATAAGCACAAAACAAATTACCTGGGTAGCTGCCTCCTTCTAGGGCATCATAACTGTTGGGCATTGGAGAAGCACTGCTTGTGGTAGAAGAGCTGTCAACACCTAAAAGGAAAACCAAAGCATCTACTAAGTTTAAAATGATAATGTATCCCAGAGCAGCCTTAGGCAATTTTGAAAAAGACTTTTTGCTGACTCTAGTAAAAGAGTAAAATGACGGATGTTTAAAGACATTTAAAAAATACATGTATAAAGAATAGGAGATAAGAATAGGGAGAATATGGAGCTGATGAGTGAAATAAAATTTAACCAAACATATGTGATGGCATCTGAGAGAAGAACAGATATCAAACTACTCAAAATAGCCAAGTACACAAATATAAATTTTAGACTGATGAAGTATTAATACAGTTACACTTTAAAAACTGCATCTATCAAATTGCAAACTGTTAAATATAATTTATCAGTATTAGGATACTGTAAAATAAATTAAATTTTAATGACTTTTATAACAGTACAGCTATATAAATTCCTTATAAAAGAGAAGTCTATGGCTTGGGATACACAACAATCAAAATGACAGAACTAAATAGAGATGGTGGCTGGAAAACATTGTGAATGTATAAATGACACTGAATTGGAAACTTTTACATGATTAATTTTATATGATGTGAACTTCATGTAATATGTCAAGGTATTTCCATTGGGAAAGAATATTCTTTTCAACAAACCGTGTTGGGACAACTAGGTATCCACAAGAAGAGTAAAGTTAGACTCCCTTCCTTATACTTTACACTAAAATTAATTCAAAGTAGATCACTGACCTACATGTAAGCACTAAAACTATAAAACTCTTAGAATATAGGAGTAAATCTTCATGACCCTGGATTAGGCAATAGATTCTCAGATATAACATCAAAGGCACAAGCAACGAAAGAAGAGGTAAATTGGACTTCATCAAAATTAAAAACTTCTGCGCTCCAAACGATACCATCAAGAAAGTAAAGAGACATTCACAGAATGGAATATATTTTGGACTATATTTTCAAATCATCTATCTAATAAGGGTCTAGTATCTGAAATATATAAAGAACTCTTATAACTCAACAATTAAAAGACAAATAACCAAATTAACAATGGGCAAAGGATTTAAACAGACATTTCTCCAAAGAAGATAAACACATGGCCAATAAGCTCATGAAAAGATGCTCAATATTACTGGCCGTTATGGAAATGAAAATCTAAACCACAATGAGAAGATACCACTTCACACCCACTAGGGTGGTTATAGTTAAAAAGATAGTTTACATCAAGTTTGGGCAAGGATGTGGAGGAACTGAACTATCATGAGACTGTAAAATAGTACAGCCACATTGGAAAACAGTCTGACAGTTTCTCAAAAGGTGAGACGTAGAGTTACTATATGTCCTGGTGATTCCACACAAGAGAAATGAAAACACATTCCCCCACAAAAAGTTGTACATGAATGCATATAGCAGTATTATTCATAATAGCCACAAAGTAGAAACCCAAAGGTCCATCAACTTATGAATGAATAAATAAAATGTGACATATGAACACAAAGGACTATTATTTGTCAATAAAAAGGAATGAAGTAGTGATACATGCCACAGCATGAACGAACCTTGAAAACATTATGCTAAGAGGAAGAAGTCAGTCACAAATAATCCCGTATTATCCCATATTATATGATCAAAATAGACAAATCAATAGAGACAAAATGTAGATTAGTGGTTGTCTAGAGCTGAGAGAGTGTGTGTGTGTGTGTGTGTGTGTGTGTGTGTGTGTGTGTGTGTGTAGGGGATAGGAATAAGAAGTGACTGGAGTTTCTCTTTGTGGGTGATGAAATGTTCTGGAATTATACAGTGATGGAATTATACAGTAATATACGCAACTTTGTTAATACAATAAAAACTGCTAAACAGTACAACTTAAATGAGTGAATTTTATGGTTTGTGAATTATATCTCAATAAGCTCTTATAAAAAATACCACAGCACTCTCTCTGATCAAGAAAAACTTTTACATGTATCAAGAAATACTTATTCTTGAAAAAAATTAAGTCCAAAGATAAAAGATTATTTACATATGAAATTATTTCAAGAAAACATACTGCTACTTAATTACGCTGCTTAGCTCCTTTCATGTCAAATCAAATATTAATGCTCAAAAAATACTGCTCATTTTAATAATAATGCTATAATCAATAAGCTTTAAAGTATTATTTTCATAGAAATATTCTGATTTATTGATTGAATGATTTGAAATCTGTTAGTTTAAAATTCACTTTCAGAAGAAAAGAATAAATGCAAATCTCTATTTTGGACTTGTTAAAACATCTAAGCAATAATAAAAGTTATAAATCCAGATGAACCACTAAACTAAACAAATAGACTCACACTTTGCTAAAACGTATTGTTCAGATTAATTCTAATTTGGTCACACCATCACTGCCAACATAAATCAAATAGGTACTTTTTTTTTAAAGGTAGGTTATGAAACTTACATGTTAATACTCTGAACATGCTTAAAAACACCTTCATTAATTCCCCTACCACCTCATAGAATAAGGTCTAACCGCCTTTGTATTGTCTGAAATAACTTCAAAATTTGGCTTCCACCTGTCCTTTTCACCTCCCTCTCTTACCTGGTTTTGTACCATCTTCCCTTCTATAATACTTTATGCTTCAGTCACACCAAGCTTCTCACTCTACACCCAACACACCATTTTTTCCTGTTTTTATGCACAATACATGTTGGTGCAATAGCCTCGATTTCCCTTCGCCATGTGGCAAGTTTCAACTCATCCTTCAAATCTTCCATGAACCCTTTTTGACATGGTCATAGAAAATCATTTCCTCTCCTATGTAGGGACATTTTCTCAACCCTGAATTATTGCACTTTACAAGCTGTATTGTAATCATGTATGTATCTGCTTCCCTAACACATTATAAGTATATGAAGACAGCTAAACTATTGTATTGATCTTTGGAACCATTACACCAAGCAAAATCCTGCTTTTTGCATGCGTACAAGCTGGTTTCAGTTGAACAAACAGCTTTGGTACTTGTCCCCACTCTTAAACCTTACATAGGCACAGTTTACCTCATTCACTTCGCGCTATAATTAGTGATAATAAATATTCTGAGAACAAATGGGGGGGATGAGTCTGAATGTAGTACTTGGGAAGAATTTTCCCTCATTCTTTTGCTGGCTTCTATGTCGCACATTGAAAGAAGAAAAGGAGGAAGAAGAGAGGAGCTGAAATCTGAGGAAGTAACAAGGGGGAGAACAGTTCATAAGAATAGCTCAGAATCCTTGAAGTTGGGGAAAAGTAACAGGATGCTTTTAAGCCTTTCAAAAAAGACTAAAATATTTTCTCTCTAAAAGACAAGCAACATGGGCCAACAAAGTCCAACGCACCTACTGGTATGTCGTAACTTGAAATTAACCAGATAATTTGACATTTTATTTCCTCATAACTTGCATAAAACATGGAAAAAGTCTAATTCAAATTCCACCTCCACCACTTATCAGTTGAGAGAAAATGGACAAGACACCTAACATCTCTTAATCACTTCTTACTTGTTAACAACAGATTTTAAAACAACACCTACTCCACAGGACTACTGTTAAAATTAAACTGATATAACAGACAAAAATAAACAAGATACTAGCCACACTCAGGAAATATTCATTTTCTCTCTTCCCTCCCTCCCTCTCCTCAAACAATGCTACAAATGGGGGAAAAGAGAAAAAACAAGACAAGAACCTCCTGATAAAGCTAATTGTTTTTTCCCACACTCCGACCAAACATTCCTTAACATTTATCACTGCTAACACAATTACTTTGGATTTGTAAAAAACGGTTTCCTTCTTTTGGTAATGCTATGCTATACTCTCCCTCTCCAACCTTCCTGCTACCTAGGCCTAAGAACTCATTTTCCTCAGTGGATTATTCCAAGAGCCTCAAGTTTCAACATACTCCAATGCATTCTTCTGTAAGAGATCTTTCTAAAATGCAATTTTGGCTATGTTTTTCCCATGTAAACTCCTTACATGACTCTTCACTACCTTCAAGATAAAATCCAAACACCTTAACTTACTGAAATACAATAAGCCCTCACTTAACACTGGTGATAGCTTCTACAACTTTAAGAAACGACTTTAAGTGAAACAACGTATATGTAATGAAATCAATTTGACCACAGACTAATTGATATAAACAAGAGTTAAGTTCCTATGGCATCTCATCAATATAAGAAAATGATGTTATTTGAAGACCGGTTGTACAAGGTTCTTAAAGATCCTACCCAGCTGTCCTACCCAACCTAACTCAGTTCTTCTGTCCACTGTCCTTTGCAGACCATAGGTCCCAAATTCACTCCAGTTCCCCAAATATGCCATCTTCTCTCATGTTTCTTGCTTTGTTTTAAAAAGTACCTCTGCCTCCCCCCAGATCTCTCACCTCGCTAATTCTAACTTCTCCTATTAGATTCAGCTCAGATAACCACTGGAGAATCTTCCATCATCCCACCCTACATTTGGTTCCAGATTCTCCCATGTATTCCTAGAAAACACTATAATTAACATAGGACTTACTGTAATTTTGTTCTATATTCTAAAGTAGACTGTGAGCTTCTTGGGTTTTTAATGAAGTTTACAAATGGGGCATTATCAAATAATGTTTATAAATTGGTTGTTCAGAACTCAGATATATTTTTTCAGAGAATAATGAAATAACTTGTACTTGTTATACCAAGTAGTTTACAGACCCTTATCAAATCCATAATCCATTATTACTGATTAAATACTATATATCTGCAACAGGCTAGAAAAAATAAAGCAGTTAATTAGATTTGGGACTAGCCTAGACATCCAATCACCATTTGAACACTATTTCTATTTGAAAGTACCTTTTGAATTCTAACTCTAAACACTGGTACCAAATCTCCTTCGACTATAGCTCCGAATACTCTGCTGCCTCCTGCTGTACAGAAAGATGGAGCTTCCAGCTACAGCGATCGTATATACAGGATGTTCGCAACCTGCATGTTCAGGTAACAGGTACACCTACAAATACACTACATTTTCTTTTTAATGTAGAATACCAAAAACTCTCTAACTAATACTTTTCTTGATGGCATAGATACCCTTTTATATCCTTCATAGACCCAGAATATTACATTTGTAAAATTTTCAAACTATATTAAATATGTATTGAATTCAATTGAAAGATATTTACTTAATAAAATAGTATATTCATTAAAAGGAAAAATAGGTTTGAACCTTTTTAAAGATTCTCTTGGGGACTGGGGGAAAAGGGAGATAATTGGTCAAATAGTACAATCTTCCAGTTATAAGATGAATAAGTTTGGGGGAATCTAACATACAGCTTGGTGTTGTACTTAATAATACTGTATTATTTATTTCAATTAAAAAAAAAGAATTCTCTTTGGAAGTTGAAGCTAAGCATGCCAATATTGTCTTATCTATAGGAGTTGATTGACTTGTTCTGAGTCAAACTATATTACCTTTAAACATACCCAAGCAAACCATAACCATATCATTATCTCTGATGTAGTGCCTGGCACTGAATAATTACTATTAGTCTGTGTGAAAAGCAAGCAAAAACTGACCAGCACCTTAAAACTCATTATGAAAATCAAAAAAGTATTCTTTCCAACATCACAAAATACAGCATCAAGCTATCTCATTACCAGAGTTATGGGAAATAGCTTCCTGCTGCCTGTCCTCTTCCCAACCTGAAAATTCCCTAGAGGAAAGGTGACTGGGAATCTGTACAGCAGGTGACAGAACATCAGCTGCTCCAGAGGCTAGGGCTGATCACAGCCTGGAGTCTGAATTAGCCTTTGTCCCTCACTCCTCCCTTTTATTACACTTCTCAATTTTTCTTACTGCTTATTCCCTTTCCCATTTTCTAGTCAGTATTCATTACTATTACAAGTATGACAATACTTGTCTGCATTACTGTACCTAAAACTAGTGTAAATTCCACTCTAGCACTAACTAAAGGAATGAATACTTGTGACTGAATAAGCTCAAAAAGGAGAAGAATTTAAGATAGAACCATTATGGAAACCTGATAGCATGTTACTTGCTCAACCTTTCTGTAATTTTATTTTCCAACAATTCTGAACTTTTAGAAGCTTCCAACAAAATACAACACTGTTCCTATACGAAATCCTATTTTACTTCCAAGTATGAATTTATGAGGAAAGTTTAAAAAGGAAGCCTGTTTGTAGCACGTAATTTAAAAAATCTAATTAGATGGCTTAATGTAAAATTAGAACTGCAATCAAATAGTTTTCTTTTAAAACTGAAAGTTTAAAACAAACATTCCTGTACTTGACTGCTGGATAGACTTGCTGTCAAGGAAATCACAAGCTTTAACAAATGAAAATCTACAATTAAGTACAATAAGGCTGAATAATATATACATTAAATAATAATACTAATTCGTGGCCTGGGAAGAATGACCCACCAGTAGCAATGACCACACATTACAATCAGATCTTGGCTTCTAAAACACCCTTCTCCACTAAAGGAACCAGGACTTCTTAGAGAAATGCCTCATTCAAGGGTTGCAGCAATGTAAGTACGAGATGAGCTCGGAAGATCTTATTGAAGCCTTAAAGTACTTAAAGTAAGTGCCTAAAGATTCATGGGAACATTTTAAAAAGACAGAAGGAGCTGCCACTGGCCATGTCTAGGACAAATTGCTATCAAAATAACTAGTGATAGGAATGGATTATAACCCATTGAATAAAATAAGAATTCACAAGTCAATATAAACCCAAAGATAACAAGGGAGAAGAAAATGCTCCCCTAAAATGAAACATCAACTCATAAACATAGGAGAAATATTGGAATTAGAAAATCATCAATGAATGCTAAAATTAAAGTTTAATAAAGAACAGGACATAGACATAGTATCAAAGAATCTTCCTCAAAATTACTTAGTAATTTTAAGGGTGGGAGGCAGGACACCTGGAGAACTCGGGGAGACAGATCTCATCAAGGGATCAGTTAACATTATCAATATGGAAACAAATTGAAAACTGACATCACCTGCCTCAGAATGCACTGATAACACATTACTTCAGTGGTAATCCTGCCAAAAATGCATGACTTGAATCTAATCACAAGGATACATCAAATAAACCCAATTTGAGCGACATTGTACAAAATAACTTGCCTATATTCTTCAAAAATATCAAAGTGAAGAAAGAAACAGAAAGGTTAAGGGATTATTCTTTTAGTCTAAATAGAAATGACAACTAAATTCAATGCAATTAAATTCATTGGATCCTGGGCCATGAAAACAGCTATAAATGACCTTACTGAGGTTAGTTGTTGAGATTTGACTACAGACTATGTAGCAGATATTATTGTATCAGTGTCCAATTTCCTGAAAACTGTATTGTGTTTATGTTATATAAGACATTGTCTTTATAATTAGGAAATACGTACTGAATTATTTAGGGGCAAAGGTTCATGATATCTCTAACTTACTTTCAAATGATGCAGGAAAAAAATACATAATTATAAAGCAAGTGGGGCAAAAATGGTCTATCTAGGTAAAATGATTATGGGAGTTTCTCTTACTCTTTTTACGACTTTTCTATAAATTGAAATTGTGTAAGATAAAAAAATTACAAAAAGTTCAGAAAAGTAGACGGGTATTTACATATTTAGAATAAGAAAAATTACTCCTCCTCTGGAAACCTCTATTTTCACCCCCCACCCATCATGCATAAGAATTTGAAACTAAAAATCCACAGGTTAATAGAAACTTTTAGTCAAATGGACTGTTTATAGAGCAAATCCTTCCACTCAATAATAAAGATAGCAGGAGAATCATGGTCATATATAATAACTTGAAAAGATCATTAACTTATTGGTTCAGTCTTAAACTATCAGAATTAATGGAAGAACTGAACTGCTTAATGTTCAGCAGTGTTCTACTAAAGGCAGAAAAGATATTAAAAAGGCAGCAACACATAATCCTATGAACAATTTCTTCAACTAGCAATATGGGAACGACTACTTCATGAAGCAGGAAAACAACTACAAATTTTGGGCTTTCTAAATATATAAGTGCCAAAAGGACCTCAAAGAAACATCCTATTTCTCTATCACTATTATAAAACCCAAATGGTTCATTTTCATTAGACTAAAGTAGCATGCAAAGCAGAAAATAAAACATTATTTCTAAAAGGGTGTTGTTAGAGCAATCATCAGCCAAAAGCTTCAGTCAGTGCTCATTCTTTAGCGTGACATGAGAGGAAACGCTTTTCTGAAAGAAGAAAACACTCTAACATCATGAAAGATGTACCGTTACTCAATGAAATGGTAAAGATGTCCAAAGGAAGAAAAACAAAACAAATAAGCAAAACACCTCATTTCAAGTGACCCCAACCTTCTATAATCCAAAACAAGCAAGTTCATTGAGCTAAATCTGCAAAGATACTTTTTTTTAAAAGGCTAATAGGACTGTGGACATTATTTATTAAAAAAAACAACAAAAAAAACACTTGAGTAGGAAAAGATCAAGAACTGGTGTAAAGCTAAAGCAGACCTGCTTCCTCATCCTCCTCCTCTTCCTCATCATCGGAAGTTGATGACAAGGGAGTTGGTGCGGAGCTAGCTTGATTATTAACATAGTCACCATACTGCATGCCTGTAAAGTGGAAAGCACAAACACAAGAGTCAAACCAACAGGAAAGATGAGAAGTAAAATTTGACATTGCATTAAAAGTGAGAAAGAACTCTGACATTACAAAGAGCATTCCCGCATGCATATTAACAAATTTATTATCAAAACTGGAACCGTTAGAAAATCTCTGCAAAGCACTTTAGTAAAAGCAGCTTTAATATGAACTAACTGATTTAAATGTGAAAAAAGTACCATGTATTACACTGAGAATATTTAGGAAACTATAACGATGTTCTCTGAAAATCTTACTGGGCTCTCTGCACGTTTCCCTTCCTTAACCGTAGGGCCCCTGTGGTATACTTCTCCTTTGGGACTGTGCATTCCTGGTGAGCTGTGATCATTTCTACTGACATGAATTTATACAGCATATAACACACACAGAGAGACTTGATACCTTCCTTGTGCTAATGCCACCTCAAGGTAACTCAGTTCTCATAATGGAAAAAGAATGACAGTTAAAGAAAAGAACTATATTCAGCATAGTTCTCTGCTCACACAGTAGATGCTCAAAATAAGGGTTCATTAACTGTGGCTCTACAAGTGCAACAATAACAGAAAAGTGAATTTTCTGAGATGGTTGATCATCTCAGCTTCAGCCTATTGCCTGCATGTAGGTCTAAAGTAGGTGAATGAGACCGGTCCTCTGTAAGATACACCAAGACAAGGCTGACTGTGTGTAGAAAAGACACAGCAGCTGGTATAATACTGTATAATACTTCCTGTATAATAACCGTATAATACTTCCCTTTAAAAGTTTTGATTGGATATTTTTATTTAATTAATCTGGTAAAATCAAGACAAAAAATTAAGACATCCACAGAAATATTAAAAGGGAAAATAAACTTAATTAAAAATAAAAATACTTTATAAAATAAGAATAAACCACCTGTGAGGAAAATCTTATAGCTCAGCTTAAAAAAAAAAGAAAAACCCAGAAAGTGTGTGAATTTTCAAGAACATTTCACAATATTGGAAGCACAATGAAGCCCAGTCTCAACAAAATCACATGGCAGTCCCCTGATGCTCTCTTCGTTGTTTTTTCAGCTGACCTTTTCAATTAGCATGGATAAACACAACTCATGTCTACAGTAAGAAAAGAGCTATTAAAGAGTACAATTTGAGCTTAGAAGGGTACATGAGTGAAGCTGTGATCGCCTCACTATGACTAAAAAAGTCATGGAAAAATTTCTAGCTTTACTGAAACATCTTCTACATATATATAAAATGGTAGTTAAGACAAGTTCATCTGAGAAAATAAAAATCAATTTAAATAAATTCAGACAATACAAGAAATAAACTTGATACCTTGAAAGACCAAATTCAGAGGGGCATGTTCCTCCAACAAAAGCCAAGTTAAAATGAAAATTTGACTATTATTAGACCTTAGGCTAAATAACTAACATGTTTACAATTAAACATAAGTTAACTGTAAAAAGACTTTATAGAAAGAGATTTAGAAATTCTTCAATTTAAGGACTTCCTTAAAAATGAAGTATTTTCTCAAAATGCAACTAGCATTGTACTTCATTCAATAAGCACACATATGTATATGCATACAGTTAAGAAGAAACAAGAAAAATTCCCTTTTCTGTGCTGAACTAAGAAATGCCAATAAGCAGGGGGAAAAAAATCAGAGGAGAATCCATTTTTTCCATGACTGAATGAATATGCAAGTTGTTGACTCTGTAACTAATCAAAAGAGCCCACGTACAGGGCACACCATATGTATTATAAGATAAATATTTTCCTCTCTCCAGATTTACTGAATAAAAATAGATTTATTTCACTTATTATTAGAAAAATATCCCATGCTTAACTGGAAGCAAATGAGGTGGCTATACAATAATAATAAAATTTATAGAACTACTTAACACACTGGAACAAATCTATGAATAAGACAGAACAGAGTAATATTATTTATTATACTGCAATTGTCAATGTACTATATTAACAGAATGTCACACAACATCCTCAAAATTTTACTTTCCTGAAAAAAGATGCAATCCTTTTTGAGAAGTGCTAGAAATGAACAGTGTCAAGATTTAAGCCCTTCCCCAAATGTGACCCTTAATATACTCAGAATTTAGCCTTTCTTTGCTTATTCAAGTAAACTTTGTTAAAAGCTTGAGAATATTAATGGCACAAGAATATGATATTTTAGTTAATCCACAGTGGAATGGTAAGAGCTCCAGAGTAAGCATCAATCCATATTTAAGTGGCCTGCTCTAGACTGGGTCCAGTACATACAAAACGCAACCATTGAGGAGCTATGGTCCGACACAGGCTGACAGCCAAAGATCAGCTCTACCGTATGTGAACGGCTGTGAGAGCTTCCTGAGAGCCTTTACTCAGACTCTCTTGAAGAGCCAGAACCCATGCAGGAGATACACAGAGTGCATCTATAAGGTGGTAGAATATGACATGTCCTCCAGAGCTCAGCCTGAAATCCACTGTAAAAATGTACATGGAGTACCTTCCACTCCAATTGCAACCATCACCACCACCAAATGGGAAGGGACTGTTATATCCTAACTTTCTCTTAATCAGAGCTTCCAAGGTATGACTCTAGTAAGCCAAGAGGCAAAAAACACTTCATAGGTAGACTCTGACATCAAGAAGAGTTCTGTACTTAACAGGGTCCCGATATTTTTAAAAAGACATTCAGTTTAAACTGCCCATTATTAAAGTACCTTCAGGCAAAACCCTCCAAGAGACCATACGCTTTGGGCTACTTAAGAAAAGGCATCTTCCCTGTTCCCTAGATACAGCTACCTTGGGAATAAATAAAACCAGTTTTAAGAGAACAAACCTCATGTGGAGGTTAGCTTTCTTAATTCAAGAGTTCAGACGTCTGCCTGTTGTCCTTCCTAAGCTGGTCTTCAAACTAGGTATACATACTAGAAAACTTTGCATGGGTTCTCACAAAAGAATGGTTTTAAGGGAATCGATTTCCACAGTACTTTCTTTCCTAAAACTTACCCACCTAAGAAAGTGCCTGTGTTAAAAACAGCCTTTCATTCACATTACAAAGAAAACACATACCCTTAACTTATCCTAAATTTTACTGTAACACATGGCCCTGAGGTATAAAAATCTCTCAGGTGCTAAAGGGAAACTGTCCCTTCCTTAAATGATTAATGAAGGCATCCTAAATCTATAGACTTTCTTTGACCTTGCCACACATGTTTCAGTTAAAGATGAAACATGTTAGAAACAGGGTTGGGTCTCACTGGAATATTCTTAATTCAGAAATATTGAAAAGTTCGGTGGTGAGGATGATGATGAATTTATTTAATAATTCTGCACATACATGTGATCCCCAATCACTACTGTCAAAAAACCCACTGCTTTTGAAAGAGTCCCATGAGAACAAAGCAAAAACATTAAGAAATATTGACTAGACAAGAAGCAGCACATTGTGGATAAAGATGGAGACTCTGGATTCAATTGTACGTTCTACTTCCTAACTTTCCTGTTCTTCATTTACATCATCTGTAAATAGGGTAATAACTACCTCATATAGTTGTTTTAGGATTAAATGAATTAATATACATATTTCATAGCTTAGAATGGTACCTGAAATATACTATATAAGTATTACCTATTATTTTAAAATATACCTTTGTGTATATGTATTTAATTAAAAACAATTATTTTCAGCTATTCCTGATAGGGCAAATAACTAGTTAGAAACAAACAAACAAAAAAATGTTTCACCAACCTGAGTAGTGTTCTCAGTAACATTAATTCTTTTAAAAATAAGTAGAATGTTTTCTGTAACCACTAATTTTTTCAAGATATACTGGATAAAATTCATGAGATAAGTAGTTTACATGACTTCTTCCAGAGTCAATATGAGATGTTCAATAAAGTAGTTTACAGCCTATTTTATCATAACATATTTATAAAGATTAACATTTATCACTTTATAATATTTTATGCAATATTTAATTTACCTTCTCATTACAACAACAAAAAATTTACTGACAGGTAAATCTATTAGTACTTAGTAGTGTATGCTTTTTTTTCTTTTTAACACCTGGGAACATTCCTTTTTATCATGATATTCTCAATTCCTATGTAAAGATTTTTAAAAAGTTAAATATCAGCGTTTGATACACACAATACATATATTTACCATAAGAATACAATGCTTTTCAAGATGATCCACGCTTCATAGATAGCATACTGTTAGGTACTACTTTATTTCAAATTTGGTAATGAGAAACAGTATATTGACTCATTACCTAGTTTTTTATAACCTACTATACAAAAGATAAATTGTATTAGATCTTTGACATTTAAATTTGACTGAATTTAGTAATCTGGCTTAAAAGTTATATGCTACAATTTACTTCTCCGGAGTTAATGATACCCCTTGAAATTCTAGGAATACATTTCCTTGAATCAAAAAAATTACATCAAACTTTACGACAAAAAATTAAATTTGTCTCACTGGTTTGAAAAGGAGGACATACAAACTCCCAAGGTGGGAGCAAGACCCAATGCAGATCTCCTGCCTCCAAACCCAGCGCTCGTTTTACTGAATCAGTAATTATTCAAAATATTGTGAATTTCATTATACCATTGCCAATATCTTATCACATCCTTTCAATGTATTTTTATCAAAACCTCAACTTGTGATGTACGTCATTTATTTATGGGTGATATCTCTATAAAACCCAATTGGTAAAGGCAGTCCTCCTTTTATTGTTTACTAAAAAAAACCCTTCAACAATCTACTTTATGTGAACAAAGTTTCTCAGCAGTTATATGTCTGAAAATAAAACTATGAATGAAATTTAGTTCAGTTTATTTTATTCTAATAATGAATCATGCAATTCAGGGACACAAAACTGTGGTGGGGAGGAGGGAGAGGCACTCATCTCTCTGAAATATGTATTTTCAATAAACATGTACTTTCTATTAAAAAAATACAAAAAATCATGACCAACTATATATTAATAATAATTGTATTGATTACTTAACCCAGAAGAAAAAATGTTTATGCTTATACTTATAGTCACAGACAATGAAACAAATGTTAAAATTTCAACTTATAAAATTGTGAAAGAGAAATATGATAAGAGTGATAAAAGTGTTTCTAGCTTAAGAATATATTATTACATTCAGGGGAGGGCATATGACATTAAGGAGAAAAAGAAAAAATGTAAACTTTCCAAATGTTAAAGAAGGTCTCATTTGAGTATTTTAAAAGGAGGGTAGTAGGTATCACTCCTGTGGATCCAAAGACTAATGTACTATCTTTGTTTTAAGTCAACATGTAATATGTTGAAAATTATATAACCGCAATTATTTAAACTTTTGGTGAAAAATTTTCGATGTCAATCTGAAAAACGTTAAAATAGTTACAGAGTTTTTTAAAAACAAGTTTAGAAGCTATGCAAGCAAAAAATTAAAGCCTCTCCTCTAAAACCAGTAAAAATGCTGAGTCCTTGAGAGAATAACTAAACATGGGTGTCTCTGAAGCTGGGACAAAAAGACTCACCTCTTTTAAGTAGTAATATTTCAGTAGTCACATCAGACCCATAGCATACCCTATGGAGGCCATACACCACACAACTGTAAGAGGCACCATTCACACAAACTACAACTTGCACAGCATACATGGTAGCCTTAACTCACACAAACATTTAGGCGTATACCCCAGATCTATCCAAAAGCAAAGATGCCACAAAGAAGCCAAACCCTACTTTAGAAAAAGGAATAATGAAAGCTACAATTCAAATGTCTCCAGTATTGTCTTTTTGTAACTTATTTAAGCAGCTTATCTTAGGTAAATCAAGAGTTTATTATCAGCCAATAACAAAAAATTCAGCCTCATTTTACAGAAACAGCACAAGATAAAAAAGCCTGAGTTAAAAATCTTTCAGTCTGCTACTTACTAGTTTATCATTTGGTCAGGTTACCTAATTTTTGTGAATCTAATTTTCCTCCTGTATGAAACAGGAATAATATCTACATCGTAGGATTGATATGGGGATTAGATAAAATAATTAATATAAAGTATCTGGCACATTGTGAGTGCTCAATAAATGGTAGCTCCTCTTTTCAAATCTATCTTTTTAGTAAGGAAAAAATAAAACAATTATGATTATTGAGTGAGCGAGTTTACAGTAAGGTGATAACATGGTATTTAAGGTAAAGTGGTCAAAAAGAAAAATATTATAGGAAAAAAGAAATTAGCAGGAGCAATGTATAGGGTCAAAACAAGCAAGGTATTACAAACAAAAATGGAAGGAGTCATAAATGCAGAGGAAAGACACCATTCAGTTAGGGCTTCAATCTACCCTCACCCATGACAAACAAAACTTTCCTACCAGCCTTTCACTTTGAAGGTAAACACTTATAATAACTAGATTCTAGTCCCAGTATAGCTGGTTGGGAATCAATGGACACTCCTGGATGCTGTAGTTGGTTTTCCTATAAATCCAAATAAGAAAATTTATAATGTATAATCTGATCACATTATAGAAAGGCTTCTGTTGATCACATAAACACTCAACAGGTAACAGGCAGTGAAATGAGCCTATGGATTTATGATGCTTTTTCCAAGTTTCAGAACATACGAGACTTCTTCATATTCAAGGTCAGGTTGTCATTACACAGTGAGTACAGTCCCTAAAAACACTGGCTGCTCTGGAAATATAAACTATAGGTTTCTAAAAACATATCTCTCATCAAATGAAAAATTCAGTATATTAATCTGAAACATCCATAGATTTGGAATTTTAGCTAGGCAGAAAATAACCATGAATACTGCCCCCAAAAATGACAGTGTGGGGAAACATGGTCAAAACAACACATTTTAGTTGCCTGTCACTTATTTAGCACAATGAGAATACTGGCAAGCAAACAAATAAACTGTATTGTTTGTCAACGCTGTGAATGTGGTTTACAATTTCATTCCCAAAATAGGGTTACTTTCCATTAATAATGATGAAAAGCACAGAAATCATCAAATAGGATATGCAGATATGTTAAATAAGGAAATCTTGGGTACACTGTCCTAAAAGAAGCTATAATCTTTAAAAAATAGGAAACACATGATCCATAATAGAGGGATGTATTAGTAAATTATAATATATAATACACTGACACAATGAATTGTTAGTCAGGAAAATAACTATAAAAGCTATGTAGATAGATGAAGAACTGGATAATTCAATAAATGTAAAAGCAAAATACAAAATAGTATTTAAACTATGCTTGCAATTACATAAAATATAAACTCATAATTAGAGATTGGAAGTTAATATATAAAAAAGAAAAGTTATGTTTGAATTGATTATACCGTATTTCCCCGAAAATAAGACTGGGTCTTATATTAATTTTTGCTCCAAAAGATGCATTAGGGCTTATTTTCAGGGGGTGCCTTATTTTTTCAGGTACAACAATCTACATTTATTCAAATATAATCATGTCATCTTCTTCTGGAACACTGTCATAACTCTCCAAACCCCGAATTCTGACTTGAATTTCTTGTGACTCCATTTCCTGTAGAACCATTGGTCCCAATCTCTCATGTCCAGCAATAGAGCTCTCCTTAAACGAGCACTTCTTGTCCATGTAGCCTGTTCGTAGTGCACTGGCAACACAGCTGTCAGTGACTTTATCCCAGGAATTCTTCACCCAACTCACAACCTCTTGCAGGCTAGGCTTCACAAAGTTTCCACGCTGATTTCTCTCCATTCTATTTTCAATGTAGTCATTGATTTCCATGTGCAGATGGTCCTTTAATGGCTTGTTTATTGCAATATCAAGAATCTGGAGATAGGCAGTCATTCCTGCAGGAATCATTATTTCTTTTACTCTTCTCTCTGCAAGGAAGTTCTTCTTGTCTTTAGTGCGGTGAGTGCTGGCTGAATCCCAGACTAGCAGACCTCTTTGGCCACCTCGCAAAACAAGTGGCAGCATTAAACTGACCCACTTCCTTATAACTGCTTGTGTACAACAGGCTTTTTTGGTTTCAAGAACATAAATGCCTGAAACACGTTCAACCTTATCTTTCTTGCCCTTAGTGATGATTAGAGGTAGCGCTTTCTTTCCATCAAGACGAATTGCCAAAACACAGGTAACACATGCACTTCCGTAACCAGTGGAGGGAATGTAGATTGACGAGGCACCCCTCTGATCAATTTTCGTTTGAGATCCTTGGCCCATAAACACTGCAGTTTCATCCATAGCAATCATGTTGGAGAGTTGGTATTTAGAAAAGTTGGTATTTAGACTTGAATGCAAGTGCGCATTTAATAACTTCAGTATCTTCCTGCTTGAACAGTGTTGTTGATCTTAGAGAAAATTCATATCGCTGAAGGAAGCCAGCCAGCCAGTGTTGTGATGCTTTCAATTCTTCCGAGGATGTTTCTAACTGTGGTACCATTGCAAGGGCAAATGCTTGAGTATCAGTCCCGCGCACAACCAAAGCCTTTGCTCTCCTGTCAGCTATCCATTCACAGATGATGTCTTCCAGCTCAGGAAATAATGGTTACCGACCTGATCCACAGTTGTGCTTCTTAGCGTTTCCCTCGTCCACCTGTTGACTGAGGTTATCATACTCTGCTCGCCATTTTCGGACCATTCAGAGATACTACTACTTCTCTTTGCAGAGAGCCGTAAGATTCTTCCCCTGGGAGTCCTCCACAATTCCTTTCTTGTACTCGACAGAATAGCTCTTTCTTTTTGCACTCATCTTGTCTGGGGGTCAAAATATTATTCCCTTTAAATTTACCACTAAATCAAGTTTTAACTGAAGACTTACAAGACAGGAATGGCAACAAAAAAGGACGACAGTTAAGAATGGTGGTCCACACAAAAGCGACGAAAAATTGCAGGCACCAAAATTCAGAAAATGTTTATTTCACACGAATGCATTAAGTACATCTGTTACAACACACAATGTATTGAATTATGAAGATTCAGATTAGACACAACCACGTCCATTCATTATCAGTGTGCACATTATTCGTGCGTTGTATCTGTACTCCAATTGGTCATTCGGCAATAAGTCTCGAATTCATCTGTTTCCTTAAGCATTTACCTCTCGTCCAAAGGTACCCGCTTGGGTATTTACAAATACTTAATTATAATTTACATTATCATTTATTTTAAGTATTAATATCAATAATATTATTTATTTGTATTTAATTATATATTATTATAATTCAATCGTCCATCGTGTGTTGCAATGGACGTACTAAATGCGTCCAGCTGGTTGACGATCTTAACTGGGGCTTATTTTTGGGGTAGGGCTTATATTATGAGCATTATGCTAGGGCTTATCTTCTGGATAGGACTTATTTTCGGGGAAATACGGTAAATGACTTTTTTCATATTTTCTAAAAATTATGGTTATACAGTTTGACTTCTAAAAATCAGCAATTTGAATCCGGTATGTGTGTATATATGTGCTACACATATAGTAGAATGAAGTTCTCCAGTACCTTTCTGTTGTAACAGCTCTGATGGCTGCTGGGTAACTGAGGCCACAGGCTCAACAAGGTGATTTGCAGTGGGAGGTGCTCTTGCTGATGAGGCTCCTGACACAACAGTGGATACCGCTGGGCTGGATTCGGGCGGCTGAACAGTTTGCATCACAGGACAGGATGAAGACTCTGCAACTGAAAACAAGAAATTATCTCACCCACAATAATAAACTTGAAATATATTAAAAACCAACAGAATACAGTTTATTTGAAGTTCTTGTAGAAACTTCACTAGCAACACATTTACCTAGCAATCTATATCTAGAAAATAAGGTGGTCCAAAGAAATTATTTTCAAAACAACCAAAAACGTACCAAAGTTTTGATAATCTTTAATAGGAAATGTCCTAAAACATTTCACAAGCTTCCTTAGTTTCTTAAAATAAACTCAAAACAGATTTTCTTTACTAACTGGTAATCACTGCTATTAATTACTATACTATGCAATGGTACCTCAGATAAGAAGACTAATAGAGGCATTTGCTTCTGCAGTAATGTGGTTCATGAACTCCACAAATGTTCCCAGTATCAGCTCAGATCTCATTTTGTATTGAAAACTGCACCAGTGTAGAATAAACACTTCTCATTTGCTGTTTCTAATCAGACGCCTTATTTCACATTTAACTAAGCAAGGGCCTGATGGTAACACTAGGTTGGACTTGTGGAATAAAGTACATGTGATTCACACTGGGCCTTTGTGATAGTTCAAATTGCCTGACCTAGAGGGTAATCTTCAGCCAACCAAGAGAAAACTGAAAAATCTATGCAACAACCTAAGAGTCCATCGACGGATGAATAAAGAAAATATGGTACATATACACATTGTGTGTGTATATGTGTAAACATACAATAGATGAATGGATCAAGAAAATGTGGTGTAGATACACACAGAGAGGAATATTATTCAACCATAAAAAAGAAGGAAATCCTGCTACTTGGAACAACATGGATGGACCTTGAGGTATTACGCTGAGTGAGGTAAGTCAGACAGAGAAACACAAATAGTGTATTATCTAACGTATATGTGGAATCTAAGAAAGCTGAACTCATAGAAACAGAGAGCAGACTGGGTTGCCAGGGACTGGAGGGGAGGGGAATATAGAGAGGCCAATCAAAGGGTACAAACTGCTAGAATGAATAAGTTCTTGGGATTTAATGTAAAGCACAGTTGACTATAGTCAACAATACTGTATTATATATTTAAAAGTTGCTGAGAATAGATCATAAATATTATCACCACACACATAGAAAAGGTAATTATGTGAAGGTGATGGATGTATCAATTAACTCTACTGTGGTAATCATTTTATAGCATATGTATATCAAATTATCATATTGTACACCTTAAACTTATACAACATTATATGCCAATTATATCTCAAATCTGGGGTAAAAAACCTAAGGCAAAAGACTAGTAGTAAGCAGTGGATGTATTTACATACTAAGCGTATACATACATAGGTATATGTATTTACATACTAAACATATACATGAGTATGTATTTACATACTAAACATATACATACATAGGTATGTATATACACACATATACAGACACATGTTATGTATGTATGTGTATATATGTAGGATGTGTGTGTGGTGCATGTGTGTGTAACTTAGGTCTAAGACTGAAACAAATGTAGAAATACAGTGACAGAACAAAATGTGTCCCTATAATGTACAAATGATATAAACATGGGGAATGGGGAAAGAAGGTGGAAGGGAGTCTAAGTATGCTGATTGCTTCATCATTTTTAGGAAGAACAGACGTCATCATCGGAGACTAAAAACATAGTCACATTATTTTGCTGTTCCTTAAGAAGGGGATTCTATTATCCCACCCCTGAATTTGGGGCTAACCCTGACTAGCTTTAATCAACAGAATGTGGCAGAAGTAATGGTGTGCAGGTCCCATACCTCAAGTCTCAAGAGGCCTTGCAACTTACGCCTTTCCACTCTTGCAATGTGCCGACATCGTGTAAGGTGTGTAAGGTAGTTTAGTCAAGTGGAAGTCAACTTAGGTGCCCAGTCAACAGTCTACACCAACTGCCAGACATGTGAATGGAGCCCTAGGAGAACTCATCCTTCAGATTTCAGCTCAGATGTTGAGTATCAGGGAAAATTTCCCCAAGCGTCATGACTAATAGATGGACCTGGAGTGCGCTGGCCAAGCACCATATATCTCTGCTTCACAATACTTAAATAATAACTTTTACATTCATTTGTGTTTATTTGGATAATGTTTGCTTCCCCACATAGATTTGCAAACTTCATGAGGATAAGGATCAAATATTTTTACTCACTATTTCATCTCCCAGCATTAAAACAATGCCTGTCAGAGTCGGCTTTCAAATGTGTCAAATGAATGGAGAAAAGTTCTACAAACATTAATGACCATAGAAGCAGGCCAGCCAAAAAGAAAGTGTCCCTTCCACAAAGAATTTGATAGAATAGCATATAAAACTGGCATTATGAAAAATGAGCAGCTGTATTTCTGCAGGTATGGGATGTTTAGACAGAACTCACGATTCAAGAGTAAATCATGTCTTTCCCCCCCCCTTGTATTTAGTAGTTCCCTACTTCGTTCTTGTAGTTCCTTAGCAATTGTGTACAAAATTCTTTCAGAACTAGAGATTAAATAATCCTCAGCTAATAGCACCACAACACATTCAAGTTATTCAAGCTAGAAAATTTAAAAGGTATCTTTTATTCTTACTTTTGGTTCATAAACTGTATCAACAAATCCCCGAAGTCATCTCTGTTATCTGTCTTATGTCTAAACAAGTCCCAGCCCAAGTCACCACCCTGCATGTAAATAATTGTAGTGATTCCTTCCTAGCTTATCTTCCTGTCTCCAAATTCTTCCTCCTCCAGTCTACCTACCACACTGCTCATAAAGTTCTGAAACATAAATCATATAGTGTCACCCCTGGCTTAAAAACTTTTGATGGCTGCTGGACCACATAGGACCAAGCTTGTTTTTCCTTCACCAATTCCTCTCACCTTTCTAATAGTATACATAGCCTGGTAGAACCTAAGAAATTGGTAACGCAGGAAAAGGGACACCTGATAAAGCCAAGATCCGAAGGAAGTGATCACAAAGATGAACGTCGCATCTTATGAGTTTAGAGAAGGAATCAATGTAGAAAAATTTACAAGTGGGAGGTACAACGTTGAGAGAAGAGAAGGTTCAAGAGTAGCTTTGGAAAAACTGAAGGAGTATGAAGGTGAGGGAGCCAAATTATGTTATTCCTATCTTGCAATTCTGCAACCTCATAAGCTTCCAAAGCTTTTCTCTACGGTACTATTTACACCTCCAATGTAGTTTTCTACTTCATTTCTAACTTGTATTTCTTTGTCCAGATAGTCATCTCCTACAGAGTATTTATTTTGCTTTTCCTCAGGCACATCACCCCCCTGAGATAATACATATAATACTGACTTATCAGTGACTATGTGTTAGTGTCACTTATGTTGTGGATTTTTATACAAGGATTATATAAATGTTTGCTATTATTATTTTCATAAGTAGCTTTTTAAATGCTTCGTTTTATAAAATTATACATAGTAAAACAGCAGTAATCAGATAGTACAATTACTAATTACAGAGTACTATTGTGTAATATGCTATTAAGATGTGATCCTTATTAAGCAAGGAATAGTAAAAATAATTTTAATATTTTTTTTTTCTGGGGCAGCTGGTGGCTCAGTGGTTAGAGCACACTGCTGGCGACCAAGGTCGGCGGTTCGATTCCCACATGGGCCAGTGAGCTGCACCCTCCACAACTAGATTGAAACAAAGACTTGACATGGACCTGATGGGTCCTGGATAAACATAGTTCCCCAATATTCCCCAATTTAAAAAAAATTTTTTTTTAAAAATATATATTTTTTCTGGCAAAATTCTTGATCTTGGCAACAAGATTTATCTTGCTAAGTTTTAAAATTATGTACTTTTCAAAACAAACGGTAGTAAAAATTTTAAGAAAATGGCTTTAAATTAACCTCGAGTTTCAGTACTTATCTTACTATCAAAGATTGGTACCTTTATATCCCAAAGTCACACACTCAACCAACTTCACCTCAATCTAAAAAAGAGTTTCTGAACCTTGAGAGATTTAACTACATTGACAGTTTAAAATTTTTTAAACGGCCTAATGAAATGACACCTTTTCCACAGTAGCCAAAATTTTACCGAGTGAACAACCAAATATAGCACTTAAAATATACATGCTTGAATGCTTTCTAACAAAATAATCTGAAGTTCTAGTGCTAAATTATACTACTATGCTTTTCTACAATAAAGAGGCAAATGAAGTAACATTTGAAGGTCTTTTATACAGTGTTTCTGAGTTTGAATTAATCAACTGCCTAAAAAATAACAGCTTGTATCCATCACAGTATTTTTGATAATCACTTAACTCAGGTTTATGCTTCTGGATCTCCAGCCCTTTACAAATTGCTTAAGAAGTTTTACTATACTTGAAAATGAAATCAGTATAATCAAACAATAAAAAATGCAACCATTTTTTCTATTCCTCAAAGGATGAATTTCACACAAAACTATGTTTAATACCTAAGATTCTCATTTTAATACGGCAATCTAGTTTAAGAGAAAGCAATTAAGTTGCCTGTCTTCCCAAAAAATTAAAATCAATATTCCCATGATTCCCAAATCTTGTACTTAGGTATACAAGAAGCCCCTGTAACAAACTCACAGGGTTCCAAAGGACATTTTAAATTTTCAAAAGAAACAGAGTGACATCTGGAAATCACCTGAACCATTATTACTAAGTTGCCTGGGGTACTGTGAAAAAAAACTGAGATACATCAACTGAGAAAGTTTGGGAACTTCTGTAATATTTAATTTTAAAGTAGATTTTAAGGAACCTCTGTATTTCTTCTGAAATGGCGAAGAGCATCTGACATATTAAGATATATTTGAGATATATCTTGTCAACTTCTAAAATACAATTTAAAAGTAATTTAACAACCTAAAGGTAAAAAAAAACACATTTCTTAACAAATTAACTTCTAAAATTATATTTATTATGGCTTTCACAGTACAGTATTGGAATTAAGAGTGAAGATATAGGGCTGGCCCGGTGGCTCAGGCGGTTGGAGCTCCATGCACCTAACTCCAAAGGCTGCCGGTTCGATTCCCACATGGGCCAGTGGGCTCTCAACCACAAGGGTGCCAGTTCGATTCCTCAAGTCCTGCAGGCGATGGTGGGCAGCACCCCCTGCAACTAAGATTGAACACAGCACCTTGGGCTGAACTGCCACTGAGCTCCCGGATGGCTCAGTTGGTTGGAGCGCGTCCTGTCAACCACAAGGTTGCCGGTTCGACTCCCGCAAGGGATGGTGGGCTGCACCCCTGCAACTAAAGATTGAAAACAGCAACTGGACTTGGAGCTGAGCTGCGCCTCCACAGCTAGATTGAAGGACAACGACTTAGAGCTAATGGGCCCTGGAGAAACTCACTGCTCCCCAATAAAAAACTAAAAGTAAAAATAAAAAAGAGCATATTCTATAGGAACCCCACGCTGAAAAAACTACATGCTTACACTCATAAATTTAACATCTTGGTTTAGGAAGATTACAAAGACTAACTACAAGGGTATTATTCTTTATGCATCTTTCCTCCCCTTCCCCATCCTTCATCCTAACTTGCCAATTTGGGAATAAGAAAACATCAGCTTTAATGTATAGGAAATAGGTCTTCTGTGAAAGTCACTAGTAGGAGCTAACTTAGAGAAACCAGTGTTATACTGCAGGCCATCATCTTTCGTATAGTGACTGGGGCTCTGGCTGGTATAGTAACTATCCCAAAGTTGAGCTAATATTAAGAAAAAAGTAATGGCTAACAAAGCAAATCGTCAAATGGACCCTTCCATTTGCCCTATACCTAACTCACATTAACAACAACTATTGCAGAGGCACAAAACATCAGAAAATTTTGACTGAGATCCCAATCATGGCAAGGAACTAGGCTTTATGAGGCAGATGGTTGGGTGGCTAATTGTGAATACGTGAAGAGGAATGGCCAAGGGAAATGATGGGTAATACCACAATAAATAAAGCAAATTAATTACAAAGGTAAGCTAATTTCCAATTTTCTGTTGGCAATATCATTTTAACTTTGATGCAAATAAAAACGTGATCGGAAATGCACTGATTTTCAGCCATGCTTTGGTGAACTTTTCATGCAACCTACCAGCATTTGGGTTGTTGTTGGCTGTAGCCAGGGAGCCAGTGTGGTTTCGGATGAGATTGTCCTGGGTTGATGGAAGGCCTGAAGCTGACCACGAGAGAGGACTGTATCCTGAAAGACTCAGCTGCTGGTGGTACTGTTGTGAAGGTGGAGGTGGAAGTGGTGATGGATGGCTGACAGCGGTATTTTGACCAGAACATGAATTCTCTCTAACCGGCCTGATAGTCGAAGCATTCTGTGAGGTAAACATTTGTTGCCCATATGGATCACCAGCAGGCAGAGAGGGATATGAAACACTAGGATACGCAGCATTAGAAACAGTTGACACAGCATAGTGACCACAAGTAGAGGGAAATCCCTGAGAAACAGCAGGAGAATTGGCAGAGTACATGGCTGGACTATTGTAGTGATTCACAAAAGAGGAGTATGGCTGGGAGGCACTCGTATGCAAATGGGATGAGGATGATGCGGCACCTTGGAAATATCCTGGAGTGGATCCCACAATGTGAGGGGCAGGAGGACCCCTGCCATAGATCTGCTGTGCTCCTGATTGTTGGTTTGCTGTATTAGGAGTCACCACATTTTGTGTTGGTATCGTATAGACACCAGAGTAGTAACCACCACACTGGCTATCCAATGGCAATGAGGTCGTTTTCCCAGGTCCTTGAGAGTAATATCCTGAGGGAACATTATAGTTTTGAGGATGCAGTCCATACCCAGGTGGAACCTGCATTTGATTTTGTGCTGGACCTGAAAAAGAAAAGCAAATATTTACAGGGATTGATAAGGAGACAACTAATTTTTAAGCACAGTTCCCACCCAACTGTTCTCTAATTAATTTGCTTCTCTACAATCCCAAATTGTTACAAAAGACATATACTGTTATAGGCCCACTGTGATACTAGTCTCCAAGATGGCCTCCAATGATCCCTACTTCCCGGTATTCACAGCCTCTCAAAATGTACCAGAATTGGTCTACATTACTGACAGCACATAGCAAAGGAAGTGATATATCACTTCCAAGAGTTGCCCAGTCTTGGGTGCTAGCTCTCTTAGATCACTCAGCCTGGAAGAACAAATTACCAAATTGTGAAGAGCTCCATGGAGTGAGGAATGGAATTCTCTGGCCCAAGAGAAACTGAGGCCTTCCAACAACCACATGAATGAGCTTGGGACCACATACCTAGTACAGTCTTCAGATGACTACAGCTCCAATCGACAGTCTGACTACAATCTCATGAGACCCTAAGCCAGAACCACCCACCTAGGCCATTCCCAAGTTCACATCCCTCAGAAACTTTGAAATTAAGTATTTGCTCTTTTAAATTGCTAAGTTTTGGGGTACTTTGTTATGCAGCAATTAATAACTGACATACCCAGCATGGAAGAAGTTCAAACCTTTTTCATTAGCTTTAAAAAGAAAACAAAAAAACAAAAGTGACAACACACTCAGTGTAAAAAAAAAAAATCAAACAATGAAAAATATAAAGTGAAAAGTACAATCTTCTAGAAAGAAAATCAATATGGAAACAATGGTCTTAAATGACACATTGGACTAGCTGGATTTAATCGACAGTATCAGAGCATTTCACCCCAAAGCTGCAGAATACACGTTCTTCTCAAGTGCACATGGAACATTTTCCAAAATAGACCACAGGTTAGGCAACAAAACAAGCCTTGATAAATTTAAAAAAATAAAAATCATACCAATTCTTCTCTGACAATAGTGCTATGAAATTAGAAATCAACTGCAGGAAAAGAACTGGAAGACACATTAATACATGGAGGCTGAACAACATGTTACCAAACAATGAATGGGTCAACGAGATCAAGGAAGAAATCGAAAGATACCTTGAGACAAACGAAAATGAAAACACGACGACCCAAAACCTATGGGATGCAGTGAAAGCAGTCCTAAGAGGGAAATTCATAGCAATGCAGGCCTACCTAAAGAAACAAGAAAAATCACTAATCAACAGTTTATCTTTACACGTAAGGTATCTGGAAAAAGAACAGCAAAATAAGCCCAAAAAGAGTACAAGGAAGGAAATAATAAAGATCAGAGTGGAAATAAATGAAAGAGACCAAAAAAACAATACAAAAGATCAATGAATCCAAGAGCTGGTTTTTAGAGAAGATAAACAAAATCGACAAACCTTTAGCCAGAGTCATCAAAAAAAAGAGAAGACCCAAATTAATAAAATCAAAAACGAAAGAGAAGTGACAACAGACACCACAGAAATACAAAAATTTTTTTTAAATTACCATGAGCAACTATATGCCAGCAAATTAGACAATCTGGAAGAAATAGACAATTTTCTAGAAGCATACAGCCTTCCAAGGCTAACTCAAGAAGAAACGGAAAACCTGAAAAGACTGATTACCACCAAGGAAATTGAATCAGTAATCAACAGGCTCCCAACAAACAAAAGCCCTGGACCAGATGGCTTTACACGTGAATTTTACAAAACATTCAAAAATGAATTATCACCTATTCTCCTCAAACTATTCCAAAAAATCCAGAAGGAGAGAAGGCTCTCAAACATTTTACAAGGCCACTATCACCCTGATCCCAAAATCAGACAAAGACATTAAAAAAAAAGGAAACTGTAGGCCGATATCCCTAATGAACATAGATGCAAAAATCCTCAACAAAATATTAGTGAACAGAATTCCGCAATATATTAAAAAGATCATACACCATTATCAAGTGGGATTGATTCCTTGTATGCAAGGGTGGTTCAACATCTACAAATCAATTAATGTGATACACCACATTAACAAAATGAAAAATAAAAATCATATGATCATATCAATAGATACACAGAAAAAGCATTTGACAAAATACAGCAGCCATTTATGATAAAAACTCTTAAGAAAGTGGGAATAGAGCGACCACATCTCAACATAATAAAGGCCATATATGATAAACCCACAGCTAACATCATACTCAAAGGAGAAAAGCTAAAACCATTCCCCTGAAGATCAGGAACAAGGCAAGGCTGCCCACTTTCTCCACTTTTATTCAACATAGTGCTGGAAGTTCGAGCCACAGCAATCAGACAAGAATAAGAAGTAAAAGGCATCCAAATCGGTAAGGAGGAAGTAAAATTGTCATCATATGCAGATGACATGATACCATATATAGAGAACCCTAAAGACTCCACCAAAAAACTATTTTAACTGATAAATGAATTTAGTAAAGTAGCAGAATACAAAATTAATATTCAGAAATCAGTTGCATTTGTATATACCAATAATAAAATATCAGAAGGAGAAATTAAGAAAACAGTCCCATTTACAATTGCTTCAAAGACGATAAAATACCTGGGAATAAATTTAACCAAAAAAGTAAAAGATCTGTACTCAGAAAATTATAAGACACTGAAGAGATAAATTAAAGAAGATACAAATTGGGGCTGGCCCGGTGGCTCAGGCGGTTGGAGCTCCGTGCTCTTAACGCCGAAGGCTGCCTGTTTGATTCCCACATGGGCCAGTGGGCTCTCAACCACAAGAGTGCCAGTTCAATTCCTCGACCCCTGCAAGGGATGGTGGGCTGTGCCCCCTGCAACTAAGATTGAACACAACACCTTGAGCTGAGCTGCTGCTGAGCTCCCGATGGCTCAGTTGGTTGGACTGCGTCCTCTCAACCACAAGGTGGCCGGTACGATTCCTCGACTCCCGCAAGGGATGGTGGGCTGCACCCCGGAACTAAGATTGAACACGGCACCTTGAGCTGAGCTGCCACTGAGCTCCCAGATGGCACAGTTGGTTGGAGTGCGTCCTTTCAACCACAAGGTTGCCGGTTCGATTACCGCAAAGGATGGTGGGCTTCGCCCCCTGCAACTAACAATGGCAAAAGGACCTGGAGCTGAGCTGTGCCCTCCACAAATAAGATTGAAAGGACAACAACTTGACTTGGAAAAAGTCCTGGAAGCACACACTGTTCCCCAATAAACTTGTTCCTCTTCCCCAATAAGATCTTAAAAAAAAAAAAAAAAGACAAACAGATGAAACACATACCATGCTCATGGATAGGAAGAATTAATATCATTAAAATGTCCATACTGCCTAAGGCAATATACAGATTCAACGCAATTCCTATCAAACTACCAAAGACATTTTCACAGAAATAAAACATATAATCCTAAAATTTATATGGAACCATAAAAGACCCCGGACAGCCTCGGCAATCTTGAGAAATGAGAACAAAGTAGGAGGTATAATGATACCTGACATCAAATTATAACACAAGGCTACAGTAATCAACACAGCATGGTACTGGCATAAAAACAGACATACAGCTCAATGGAACAGAATAGAGAGCCCAGAAATAAATCCATGCCTATATGGTCATTTAATCTATGACAATGGAAGCAAGAATTTACGGTGGGGTAGAGACAGTCTATTCTAAATGGTGCTGGGAAACCTGGACAGACACATGCAAAAAAATGAAGCTGGACCACCTCCTTACACCATATACAAGAACAAATTCAAAATGGATTAAAGACTTAAATGTAAGATCAGAAACCATAAAACTCCTAGAAGAAAATATAGGAAGAAAGCTTACAGATGTTACCTGGAGTAAGATCTTTATTGATATATCTCCTCAGGCAAGGGAAGTTAAGAGAAAAAACAAACATGTGGGATTACATCAAACTAAAGTTTTTTTCACAACAAAGGAAACCGTCAATAAAACACAAAGGGATCCTACTGAATGGGAGAAGATATTTGCCAATGATATATCCAATAAGGGATTAATATCCAAAATTTATAAAAAACTCACTCAACTCAACTCCAAAAAAACAAACAACCCAATTAAAAAATGGGCAGAGGACATGAAGAGACATTTTTCTAAAGAGGACATACAAATGGCAAACAGACATATGAAAAAATGCTCAACCTCACTAATCATTAGAGAAATGCAAATAAAAACCACAATGAAATACCACCTCACCCCAGTCAAAACGGCTATCATCAATAAATCAACAAACAAGAGCTGGCGAGGATGTGGAGAAAAGGGAATCCTTGTGCACTGTTGGTGGGATTGCAAATGGTATAGCCACTATGAAAAACAGGATGGAGGTATCTCAAAAATCTGAAAATGGAATTACCTTATGATCCAGCAATTCCACTCCTAGGTATCTATCCAGAGAAATCCAAAACTCTAATTTGAAAAAATTTATGCACCCCTATGTTTACTGCAGCACGAGACACAATAGCCAAGACATGGAAACAACCAAAATGCCCATCGGTGGATGACTGGATTGAAAAACTGTGGTACATTTATACAATGGAGTATTACGCAGCCATAAAGAAGAATGAAATCTTACCATTTGCAACAATATGGATGGACCTAGAGATTATACTAAGTGAAATAAGTCAGACAGAGAAAGACAAATACCATATGATCTCACTTATATATGGAATCTAAAGAATAGAATAAATGAATGAACTAATCAGAAACAGTCTCAGAGACATAGAGGAAAAACTGAGGGTTGCTAGATGGGAGGGGGGGTGGGGATAAGGGGGAAGGTGAGGGGATTAGAAAGCACAGTCAGTAACCACAAGATTGCCACCGGGATACGAAAGTCAATTTGGGGAATGTAATCAATAATGTTGTAAAGATTTTGTAGGGTATCTGGTGGACACTTGTCTCGTTAGGGAGACCACCTCAGGGATGATGCCTGATCACTATACTGTACACCTGAAGCTGAAGCACAATGAATGTCAACTACAATTATACACACACACACACACACACACACACACACACACATATAGGTATGTGTATATATATATATAATTACAAGTAGTGGAGTACAGCATTAGGAATAGAGACAGTGGAAATGTAATGGCTGTGTGCGATGTCAGAGGGGTAGTAAGTAGATGGGGAGAGAGGGGTTGACACTGTGTGAGGGGTATAAACGATAAATGCCTAACTATTACATCGTCTTGTACACCTGAAAAACTAATAAAAAAAAGTGAAAAGTACAAGTCCCCTTCTCTCTGATATCAAACTTCCCAAATGCAGCTACAGCTAATGGTTTCTTTTGTATCCTTTGTCTACCTATGTGTATATGTAGTGTATATATAAGCACACACACACACACACACGTGCATATATATATATAAATATATATACACATATATATATGTATTTTTTAAACATACAAAGATCATACTACAGTTAGGCACTTGCTTTCACTTAATATATCCTAGATATCATTCTGTATTAGCATAAATAAATCATTATTCCTCTAAAAAAAATTTGCAGTATTTCATGTAGAGATATAACATTATTTACTAAATTCCCATTGATGAGTATTTATTTCAGAGAGTGAACTAATTTATATTAATGAGGTCAACGTCTGTGATGAATCTGTAGGGAAAGTTCCTAGAAGTGAACCTGGAGGTTCAAAGGGTTTGTGCTTTTAAAATTTACCATTATTGCCAAATATCTCTCCAATAATGTCTATCAATTTATACCTCCCAACAGTAAGACTCAATAATGCCTCATCTTCCCAGCATTGAGTAACATTTTAATCTCCGCCAATCGGATAAATGAAAAACATTTCAGTTTGCAGTACTTAACTTTGATGCTGAGAATCTTTTCAAATATTCCTTACACATTGGTTGTCTCCCTCTGTTGTCTGCCCTTTCTCCCCTAATGACTTATAAATGTTCTTGTATATTAAGAAATTTAACCTTATGTTATTTTTATACGATGTATATATTCTTCCTCAAGTTACTGTTTGTCTTTTGACTTTGTTCATGGTATCTTTTGCTATAGTTTCTCATTATTTAGTAAAATCTTTCATGCTTGATAAATTTTAAAATCATTCTTACTAGAACCTTCTCCATTCCAGTTTTATATTTTTATCTTTGATCAAAATCAGAAGGTATTTATTTTATCAATATCATTAAAAGCAACATTAACCATAACATTAATTTTATTAAGTTTATTATTAAACATTTTACACTATTTGCCACTCACTAAATGCTTTACATATATTAACTTCTTTAATCTTCCTCATAGCCTCTAGAAGTAAACAGTATCATTATACTCACTTTATAAATAAGATAAATGAGGCACAGATATTGTCATTTAATACAGTCACAATCTTAGGAAGTAACTGGGCTGGGATATGAATCAAGTAATCTGGCTAAAGTCCATAGTTTTAAACAATGATCAGCCGCCCCTCACTACACTAATATCCGGTTGGCTTTCTTTAGCCCAGCAAATATTAGCCAATTGTCCCAAACAATGGAATTCTAGCCTCAGTTCCAACTAAGGGCAAACTTTATCCAAACATCTAATTTTTCTATTTTGTGGAGGAAATAGGTTTCTGTGCCATATTCAAATGAATGGAAAACAAAAACAAATATTCACAAGCTGTTTCAAGTTCAATGACACCAAGGAAGTGCCACTTGCCATAATAAATACAAAAATATTTATTTATAAAAGACATATGAATAAAGCTTAACATTTCCTTATTCTGTTCTCAATTTCTACTAAATAATATAGTGGAACCTCGATCTTTGATCATGTAAATACATATTCTATGGCAGACACAACGATAACTTACACAATCAAGCTGTAAGGAAAGAATACCCACACTATTCTGAGAAGTACATAGAGAACGAAAACTCAGATTACACTGTAAGAAAAATTTTACTTTTCTTACAGGATATTTTACATGGTCATGGTTCACCTGAAAGAATTTACTTACTTAAAAGGGAAAAAGTCTAATAGGAATCTTTCGTTAACATGGCAAAAAAATGTGCAATGTTCTCCCTCCCGCAGTTAAATATACAAAAAGATGGATTTGCTACTCTTCACTAGTCTCAGAAAATTCTACTGGTATGAATTTATCAATCAAGAGGAGATCCAAGTCAGAGCTGGATAAATATGTTTAGATATTTTCCCACTTAATGAATTTGTTGGCGCATGCATGCATGATCTGAAAATAGGGAAATAACTGTAACAACCAAGTTACTCAAATGTCATTCTTCTAAAAATAATAGAAATGTTTTATCGGCTGAAATTTACCAGAAGTGAATTTATCCATCAGAGGAAGCCTATTCTCAGTCCATCAAAGAAAAGAAAGGTATTACTTTAGGAGGGGGTGAGTGGGGGTGAAGGTGTGGAAGGGGAGATTATATGTCAATGCTTACCATTCCTTACTCTTTATTAATATTTAAATGTTCCAAAAGCATGAAGATCCGAAAATAACTTCATCAAAAATAATAAATGAATCAAGACTCCTTTGAAAGCAAAACGTTTCCTCTTAAATATTTTAAGTGAATTTTTAAAAACCTGAACTGAAAAAAATATGTAAGTAAACATAAGATTCAATTTGAATTAAAAGAAAATATTATCTAGAACAAGTAAAAAATCTTTTAAAAATTTTGTCTTACTGTTACCTAACAAGAAATGCATTTTCTTTTCTTCAACTTTAAAATTTATTAGATAGCTCTCCTAATTTTCTCTCAGGATATAATACCAAACTAAAATTAAAGTTCTACTTCTTCTGCATATACTGAAAACTGAGCTTGGCAAATATTACAAATGAATAGTTTACATACACCTATACTCATTTTTCTTTAATAAGTGCTGTAAACTATGGGAATTTTACTAATATTAGCATTTTCATTTGCCTATGTTTCCTATAATTCCCTGAGCAATTGAGGCAGTTTTAAAACACGGCGCCCAAAGTCTTTGGTACTCTGCTGATTAAAAGTAGAGATCTAAGTCTACTTCCCTCAAATATGAGCAGGCTGTTAACAGTTGTCACCAATAAAGAATGGCAGGGGCAAAGCTGTGGGACTTCCCAGCTCAGTCACAAGCAAACCAGTCGTACATTGTTTGATGGAACATTTGCATGTGGATCCCTGAGCAGCCACATAAGAAGTCCAATTACTCCACAGCTGCCATGGTCTGAGGAAGCCAAACCACAGGGGCAGGTCATGGGCAGGTGCTCTGGTCTGAAATCCGAGTCTCTGATACTAGTCCAGGTGCCAGACATGGGAATAAGTGAGCCTTCCAGGTTATTCCAATCTCCAGCCACTGAATCACCTTTGAGTCTTCTCAGCTAAGACCCTAGACCTCCTAGAGGAGAGAAAAGCCATCTCTGCTGTGCCCTGTCCAAATTCTGTATCAACAGAATCTGTGAGCATAATACAATGGTTGTTTTAAAACATCAAGCTTTGGAGTAATTTGTTATGTAGCAATAGCAACTGAAACAGCAATTAATCACTATTTTTAAAAATTCAGAATCCGGATTCTAAAACTCAAATACATCCATCTTTACCTAACATAAAGATGTATTATATTCTTAGAAGTCTAGACATCAGTTTCAATTATTACGTGTTATCTTCAAGTTAATATAACATATAGATACATATATATGTACATATACATACATACATATATACGTGTATGTGTGTCTGTGTGTGTATATATATATATACACACACAGACACATATATATATGCAGAATGTACTAAGTTGTCCTATTCTATTAGAAAAATAGTTCTTCCTTAGAATACAATCTGAGAGCTGTATAGCCTAAGTAAAATATGGAAAAAGAATTGAAAGATACGCTAGAAAAAAATGAAAGAAAAAAACGGAGAGCTGAAAATTGGGTCTATCATGAGAGGTAAAAACAATGGGAATCATAACATGTGCTACAGACGTGCACTTTCCAACAGGGCAGCCACTGGACACATGTGGCTACTGAGCACTTGAAATACGGCTAATCATAATTGAGAAGTGCTCTAAGTATAAAATACACAATGGGTTTTGAATAAATACTATGAAAAAAGGTAAAATATCTCAGCATTTTTAAAAGATTGAATACATTTTAAATGATATTACTTTGTATATATTAGGATAACTGAATATATTGGTTTTACTTTTTTTGATATTTTAATGTCTTCTAGACAATTTAAAATTACATATGCAGCTTGCATTAAATTCCTATTGAACACTGCTATAAGACAGAAAAGTATAAAAAGATAAAGGGAATTAATGACAGCAACTTAGGCCAAAATATTTAAAGTAGACATTAGTAGAAACATGAATTACAAGAGCATTTTGAGGTACTGCCAAATTTCATTAATGCTACTAATTTCTAAGAAAAAGGGAAAAACAACACTTTCTAGGATAGTTTTTTAGATTCAAAATGATTTTACAGCATATAGGAAAACAGCTGGTATTTTAATACTTCTATGGACAGCAACAAAAGTTGTGCAGGAGAGAATAAATTAGTTAATGTATGTGGATAGTCAAATTTTTGAAAAACAGCTCTATAAGCATTTTTCTTATTACAAAGGTGATATAGTCATTGCAAAAAGATACAGAAAATGATCACATAAAAATCATCTATATCTTACTACCTGCGATAACTGCTAGTACCATTGTAATGTAAGGGTATATATACCCAGAATTTACTTTTTGCATATAACTACTTAATTTAATGAGCTTTTATATGATTTCTGTATTTAGCATGACTGGAATATCTTTCCATTCTCATTTTCAATGCATGAATAGCATTCCATTCCATGGATTTATCATATTTTAATAAATTCTCTATTACTGGTCACTTGGTTGTTTTCAATTTTTTTTAAACATTAAGCCACATGATAAATACTTTTGTAGGTGAATCTAACCTATATATTTTTTTGTTCCATTTATGTGATGCTCTGGAAAAGGTGAAATGGCAGGGATGGAAAACAGAGTAATGGCTGCCAAGATTAGAGGACAAGAGAGTGGATGACTGTAAGGGCCTCCATGAGGATTTTTTATGGTGATGAAACTTTTCTACATGGTAGCGTGATGGTGGATACTTGACTGCATGCATCTCCCAAAACCCACAGAGTTGTATACTACAAAGAATAAATGCAAATTTATTATATGCAAATTTTTATTTAAAAAAATCAACCAGGATTTCAAGAAAATCTACGGTAGAATGTGGACTATAACAAATCAGTATGATAAACTACCTGAAAATTATTAGGTAAAACGCATGCAAGATGGACAGATGCAGACGTAATTAGACACATTTACATATATGAATTATTAATAGCATACACACAAGTATCTACATCTCCTAGCTGTCTACTGCAAGAGCCTAGAAGCAGTGACACCTGGTGGCAGTTAAGCACATCCAGGGCACAGTTCTTGGTGTCTAAATACTACGTAAGCCCCAACGGAAGGAATCAGGGCTCCTTGGACAAAGAGCTGATTCTAGTGCTAAGGTAGGGCAAGTAAAAGATGGAGACTCTTATAATGCAGGAAAGTAAAGAAGTGCTCAAAACCCAAAAGGATGGGAGCTAAGGTGCACAAGAGCCAATCTAAAAGGGCTCTGAATGGCCAGAGCTGTAACAATTTGAGTAACAAATATAAATAATGATAATCCAAAGAATAAAATAAATATCCATGAGTCCATAATATAAATGACTTAATAAATTTTAAAATAGGAGAAAAGGGACAAATCTTCCTTACAGAAAAATTCCAAATGATAAATGTAAAATGAATGAGGGAAAGAGAAAAATCACCATTAGAATTGCAGTGATAATTACTGCAGGCAATAGTCACTGAGGAATGCTAAAATTAGTGTGTGAAAATTTAAAGAGAAACAGGATAGTAACTTCAAAGTTCTCCCCAAGCATATTTATTAGTTATTAATTACTGTGCTGATTTTAACATATGGCCACAAACTGATATATTCAATCTAGGAGGTAGACCTTAATTTTCTTTCCGTTAAATGTAGACTAAAGTGACTTATTCCTAATAAACACAGTAAGAAAAGAAAAAAATAGTAACTTTCCAGTGGGGGAACCTGTAGGGCTGCCCCTATTATGAACTGAACGTGTCCCCCCAAAATTTGTATGTTGAAGCCCTAAACTCCAATTTGATGCTACTAAGAGGTAGGCCTTTACGAGGTAATTAGGTCTAGATTATGTCATGAGTGTAAGACACTCAGGATGGAATTAGTATCCTTATAAAAGAGGAAGAGATCTCTTTTCCCTACACGCCTGAAGCGAGAAAAGCCACGTGCGAATACAGCGAGAAGACAGCCCTCTGCGAGCCAGGAAGAGGATCTTCATCAGAACCCAACCACACTGACATCCTGATCTCAGACTTCCAGCCTCCAAAACTGTGAAAAAATAAAATGTCTACGGTTGAAGTCACCCAATCTATGGTATTTTGTCACAGCAACTCAAGCTAAGACATCTCCTTGATCATGTCCCCAAGGTTAGCATGACTAACAATGAAACAAGGTGATGTCGTGCAACCCCTGATCTGATGCGATAAGATGGGCACTTCCCCTCTGCGGCATTCTTCCTAAGAATTCATAATCCCCGTGAAAGCATCAGAAAGTCTAAGTGAGGGGCTGTCTATAAAATAGCTAGTAGTCAGGCATCCTGAAACAAAAAAAACACTAAGAAACTGTCACAGACCAGAGGAGAATAAAAAAACATGGCAACTAAATGCAACATATCCTGGATTGGATTCAGGGACGGGGGAAAAAAAAGTGGAAAAACTGGTGAAATATAAATAAAATCTATAGTTTAGTTAATTGTATATCGCCAGTGTTAATTTCCCAGTTTCAATAAATATACCATGGTTTTGTAAGATGTTAAGACATGAGAAGAAGATATAAGACTTTAGAGGAAGCTGAGTGAGGGTATTGCAATTTTCTGTATTGCATCTTTGCATCACTTCTGCAAATCTAAAATTACTGCAACATTAGTTTTTAAAACACCAGAAAAGAGTGCTGGAAATGAACTACTAAATTGATTGTATCACACAATTTTTTAGACAAATGACTACACCAAACATAGCCAGAGTGATTTTCCTAAAAAGCAAATCTGATTGTTACTTCCTTGTTTAAGGCTTGTTAATGGTTTCTCTTGCCATCAGGAAAAAATTCAAATTCTTTAACATGGCCAATAAGACAATCGAAGGCAGAACAATCCCTCCCCCATCCCATCTGTCCATGTCCTAATCCCTGGAACCTGTGAATATGTTACCAGTAGGACACATGGCACAGGAGACTTAGGGTAGCAGATAGTTTTGGGGTTGCTAATCAGCTCACCTTAAAATATGAAGATTAGCTGCAATTATCTAGGTGAGCTCAGTGTAATCAAAACAGTCCTTAAAAGTGGAAGAGGTAGATGTGACTACAGAAGACTCCTCAGAGAAATGCAGTATTGCTAACTTTGAAGATGGAAAGAGGCAGCCAGGAATCAAGGAATGGGGGCAGCCTCTGAAAGCTGGAAAAGGCAAAGAAATGGATTCTGTCCTAGAACGTCTAGAAGGTAATGGAGCCCTACTGACACTCTGACTTTAGCCCAGTTTGACTTCTAACCCACAGATGATAAGTTCATGTTGTTTTAAGCCTCCAATTTGTTACAACAGAAAGGAGAAAACTAATGTAAAGGCCCTTCCCTTCATGATCTGAACCCTACTTGCCTCCCCAGCTTCATTGCTCACCACTCCTTCTCACAATGATTTTCAACAGGCATGCCTTCATATACTGCACACTGCGAGTCCTTCTCGTGGATCTACCAAAGTTTGATCAGTAAACAAAATGTAATTTTGCTACAGCTAAGGATGCTTATTGTTATGGTGAAGCGACACTGAATGCCGACCTGGTAGAAAGAGGTATAACTTGACACCAATAAACAAAATAAATAAAAGCAAAGAAGCCACAGCACAATTTTAGGTAAGAGTGTATGCTAGAGCTTTGCCTCAAGAAGCCATCAAAGAAGTTGGTTAGGGCAGAATACAGTTAAGATTCTTTTTTGAAACTTCCTTTTTTTTTTGTAAATACATTTGCTCAAAGTTTAATTCCTTTACGAATGCCATCACAAATGTTAGCACTAAAGTAGCCCTGAGTATGGAAAGGCTGAGAAGCACTATTGCACACATTCTTACCACACTAAATTTTTCTCAAGGCACGCTTCACCTTTGAGCTTTCAAACAGGCCACTCCCTCTACCCGGAAACTTCAAAAATCCCCTCCTCTCCCTTCATCTAACCAAATCTTACTCATTCTTCAGACCTCAACTCAGCTCTTCCTCTAGAAAACATTCTCTAACCTGGTAAGTGAATGCCTGCTTAATGTTGCATCTATAGTATCTTGAACTACTGCGACAGCACTTTTCACATGAACTGTAAATGACTAATTGCAAACTCTGTAAGTGAAAAACTTGGGTCTAAATTTGCTCTCAGCTTTATCGTATCTGTAAGGCTTAGCATAGTGCCTCGTTCATGGAAACCATAACCATATTCTGAAAAATGCAGCCTAGTAAATCATCATCAAATATTTCTATATCAGGCGTTTACCTCATCATAATGTATCAACAAAGACTATATGACACTTAAAAAGAAAACACAAAACTTTAAGAGCTTCCACTTATGAAAAGTAATTTATGCCTAGTACAACAACAAACAGGTCTGATTTTTTTTTTTACTTTAGCATTTTACACACTAGACTCTGTAGTAGTTCAAGTATAAAAAAATCTGAAATCAAAGGAAACATAAAAAATCTACCCTATATCATTATATCTAAGGTGTTTTGATACTGTCACCTTTTTTTAATCTTACCAAGTGTATTAGTTTCCTACTGCTGGTGTAATAAATTACCACAAACTTGGTGGCTTAAAATAACACAAATGTATTCTTCTTGTACAGTTCTAGCGGTCAAAAGCCCAAAATTGGTTTCACTGGCCTAAGGTCACAGTGTCATGGGCAGAGCTAGTTCCTTTTAAGGCTCTGAGGAGGAAATCCATTTTCTTGCCTTCTGGGTTTCTAGTGGCCACAGCATTCCTAAGCTTCTGGCTCCTTTCTCCGTCTTCAAAGCACATCACTCCAACCTCTTGGGTTCCTGTGGTCACATTACTTTCTCTGTGGGCTGACGCCTCCCTTTTCCTTCCAATAAGGACTATTGTGATTTTATCAGACCCACTGAGATCCGGGATAATATCCCAACTCTTAATCACAGCCGCAAAGCTTCCAGAGATTAGAATGGGGACATAATTGAGGAGGCCATTACTCAAGTATACATGGCAGGTTTTCACACAATTATATTATGACTTCCACTTTAGTAAAACCACCTTTGAAATTCCACCACTTCTAAGATGCACCCCAATTTCAGAGGTAAAAATGTAAAAAAAAAAAAGAAAAAAAAAAGAAAGTGTTAAGAATCAATGGAGTAATTTAATTATTGCATCCACCAAACAGCCTAAATAGTGACACACAAAAATGCATCAACAAATAAATCATTGAAAAACAGAAAAAAAATCAGGTTACATACAATCTCTGAAATAATTTTAAATTCTTAGCTTCACTTTGGGTATGTCTGTATAAAAGAGGGAAACAGATTCTAACACCTTATCTACTTACTGGTACCAATCTGACTTCAGAAGCAAACAATAGATTTTTAACAATTAGTCTATTATACTTGTTCAATGGAGCTGCATGGCTGGTCAGCCTGATACTATACAGCACTAGATACAGCCTCTGATTTTCAATTCGCATGGTGTCCTGCTTGGCGAAACTCAGTATCACAAGATATACCCAAAGGTTATCTGCCTCAGTGACATAATCTCCTTCCAGAGCCTAGATTTCCGTCAAAGAAAATTGATTCTATTCCTGCTTTAAGCAAACCTGACATGAAAACCAAAATGTACAAGGCAAGAATGTTATGGAACATCTAGGCACTATACAAAAAATTAATCATAGGATCTCTTGAAATAAATGAATTTCCTCACCCCACCCACACTTAACAGAGAGGCAATACAGAGGGTGCCAAAAAAATGTATCCACATTTTAAGAAAGGAAAACTGTATTAATTGTAATGTTCAATATATACTGGTAACAAAAGATGAATACAAGTCATGTTTGACTTCTGCAATTACAAGAGGTGCTCAAAGTGGTTACCATCAGCGTCCAGACACTTCTGATTATGGCGAACTACTGCTTGAGCAACGTTGACCAAAGTGTCCACTTGTATACATTTTTTGGCACCCCCGGTATTTTTAATATCAAAAATGTTTGTTTCATTCTTTTTCTGAATTAAAGTTCAATACTTTTTTTTAAAGTTAAAGGTTTTCATTATCTTCAAAAGAACATCAGGGCAACAAAGTCAAGCTCCTTTATCCTATAAAGAGGCAGAATCAGATTTAAGAATGTAATTCATTCACTACTGAACTACCGAGAAGTAGGTCAGTGTTCAGCCAGCATGCATTTTAACAATCATTCTTGATAAAATACTGAAATACTTCTAAACCAGTTAGTAAACAGCCACAGCCCTGACACTGCCTCCCTGGTATGCCCCACAATGCTGGCCCCTTCCCCCTGACCTGTAAGACCTCATATCAGCAACTAAAGGACTAATGCCTGGCATATTACAGGTTAACTGAATCTTGCTCTAGTATCAAGGCTGGTATCCATTCAGTAGTCAGTGCACAAAGTACTGGTTAATCAGTATTTTGAAATATACTACCACTGCCAATAAAGTATCAGTAATATTGCTAAAATAGATTTTACAAGCATAAAAATATGTACACACAGGCTGAAGGAAATCTGCAATTAGAAACCCTAGTGATGTTTTAAAAATGGGGAGTTCCAATCACATCTGGATACCCTGGATTATTCTTTCTAATAGAAGACTAATCCAGTCACTGCTGGCAGACAAGAGCCTACAGATACAGCCTATGCAACCATTTGGATAAAATCTCACTGCATTTAGATTTTTCCTGCCACTACATCAGTTGTCCTCTTTGGATGCCATGGCAACAAGTACTAAGAGGTAAGGAGCCAAAAGAAAACTGATGCTGGTTGAGAACCTAATACACACCAGGGACTTTGTTTGTCTCTACATAATCTTAGATAATTCTCACAACAATCCTGTGAAGTATCATTATCGTCATTTTACAAGTAAACGGGGGCATGAACGCTCACTACTAACTCACACAAATTCAAATAGTTGGTAAGTAGTGTAGAATAGAAGCCAGGCACTGTGGGTTCCAAAGCTCCTTTCACAATACCCGTTTCTCAGAAATACTAGGAAAAACAAGCAAGTTAAGACTTGGCTGCCACCTAGGCAAGGCATTTCACTACTCCCTCTCCCCTCCCTACTTCATTCTGCTTTTGCTCAGTCACTAGTATAAGCAGCTTTCCGCACACAATTTTAGAAAACTTGAACCCTATTAAATACATCTGCCAGCAAGCCAGCAAGCTAGCTGAGGTAGATGGCCTACTAAAGGAAACCTCCCAAGAGTTGGATTAGTTGGAGGGACGGAGGGCTGGACAACATAAGAAAATAACAAAGACTAAAATAGTCATCGAGCTTTCAATACAAGAAAGGGGTAGGGAGAGCTGGCCATACACAGAACCTTTCAGTGGCCACTCTTAAAAAGTAACAATAGGAAGCCAAATTCACTTTTCAATTGAGAACCTACTGCATGCTGCCACTGGGAATATGATGAGGAACACTCACATGGTTCCTACCATACGAAGAATTTAGATTCTGGTGTTCTGAAGGAAACTGAATGAAAGGGCACGCATTTGCTAAGCACCAGGTCCTTTAACTCTTTCGCTGCATTGATTTCAAGTTTTTTTTCAAAATGTATCAGAAATCCACAACCAAAAAGTTGATATTTTGACTATTTTATGCATTTAATAAAAACAATTTAAGCTGCTTTGTATATAAATGACATTATTTTTATGTATAAAAATTTTGGATATATTCATTTGGATATAAACAAACCTGGCGGCAAGAGTTAAAAATAGTACCTATAATGTAATCCTCCCAACAACCCCACAAGGAAGGTACTATTATCCCCTGAAGCTCAGAGATGTTAAATGATTTTCTCCACAAAACCTCAGGCTGTATCAAAGCCTACAGCCTTTTCACTAGCCCCCACCTTCTGACAATTCTGAGTATGCTTAGCCTATTGCAAACAGTGGCTTCCTTGAGGCTGAATATAACATGATCTGCTCTAAACTCAGTGCTGAATGTGAAGATGCTCTCATTTCTAGGAAAGTCCATTGAAGATTGGCTCAAAATCTGTTCTATTCCAACGACTTTAGGCTCTAACACTCCAGGGTTTACAGATGGATTAGAAAGATAAAGTTAGCTGAAATACTTGGATCAGTGGCAATGAATATGGTTTACAAAAATTATTACAGATACAATCTCAGAAACCCAAAGGGGAGGGAGTGGGTGGAAATGAAAGGACACTGCAAATAACTAAAGCAATATGTATAGCAACACAAAATAAAAATTAAACCTAGATGAAAGACATTTGTTTATATAGGGGAGTGAATATTTTTTAAGACCCTTGAGCTATCTATTAATCAACTTAGAAGGAAATTATGTATTCAGATTGTATTCAGATTTACATAATACCATGGCAATATCTTCAAGAGAGGACCTGATGCTCTGGCTGCTATAAAGGAAGGCGAGAAACCTGAGACACAGGTGCCACTCTGATCAAAAGGAACTTACTTCACACACACTAGGGAGATGTGTATCATTTTAAATTTTGCATGTGCTCTCAAAGTTAAAGGGTTTCCTATAACTGACCAGATAGTATTGTTAAGTGAATGGGATGTTTATTTATCTCTTCCATAATGAATTCCAATAATTCCCATTACTATCTCATCTTTCTCGCATTATTGACAATTAAAATGATAACGCTGTCAGTAATCACCATTCTTGGAAAAGGAATATGGAAGGAACAAAATACATCTTCATTTGGAAATGAGCACCAATGGCTTCCTAAAAGTAGAATTAAAAAGCAATGGTTTATTGTTAAATCTGGGTGTTCCCTCCACAAAAAAAAAAATTTTTAAGACCCCTTTCAATTCAAGTCAATTAGGAGAAATTTTGGAGTTACACTATCATTACCAGGATATTATTTCACTCAATCTTCCCTTGTTCGAGGACTCAGCTTTGGAAGGACTCTCAAAAGTCAAAGTTGAAAAATATTCATGTAATACTTCATATGGAAATACAAATAAAAGCCCATATTCTGCTCAATAAAAAACTAAAGTATAGAACTACAACTCCAAGGAAGGACGTTTAAGAGAAACATTTTACAGATTCAAAGAAGTCAACTTCTATCTTCAAATAAGTGGGGGAAAGCATGTTAACTTGTTTTAAACCTAAAAAGTTATAATGAAGTCTCAGTTTTCTGCCTATCTATTCCCTACCCTTTCCAATGTCAAAGTTTCTAAAAGTGTTTAAAAAGAAAATTCTTATGGTCTGTTGATAGGTCTGAACTTGGGATTAGGAAGACTGAATTAGACTTCCTTCAAACAATTGTTTAATGAATACCTATCATTTGTTCCGGGCCCTGAATATATATAGCAGTGAACAAGAGACAGACAAAACTGCTACCCTCATGAAGCTTACACAGCAATTGGTGAAAAACACCCACTAACCTTTCTGGATCATGAGTTCATCTGTAAAATTAGGGAAGTAGACTAGGTGTCTTTCAGACTGCAGTGCAAAAATCCCTGGACCTCCACCTCTATTTTAACCACAACAGCTCTGCTTTTTATTGCTTTCTCAATCGGGACTCTATACACAATTTCCTGTGGGAAAATAAATCTGTTTTTAGAAAACTTTGATAACCAGTGAACTAAGTAATCGGTAGGTACCATTCCAGTTTTACAATTCTGTTTTCTATGTTTTATACTTTTGACCTATTTCTTTTTCACCATGTCTGGAATTCTACAGACATATATTGAAAGGCAAATTAGTTTATGTAGAGCAAAAAAATAAGCCACAAACACAAATGACTGCTTAATACTTATCTATAGATGACAACACCATGTAGCAAAAACTTTTTTTTCTAAGATTAGCAAACAAAACAAAAACAGATTTGATCTTATTATTTTTCTGCTTAAACTACTTCTGTCTACAACAACAACAAAAACCAAACTGACCCTAATTCTTTACTTAATTTCCTTAGCATGACATGTAAGGCCTTTTTGCAACCTGGGCCCTTATAAGTATTCCTTTCAGCTCCAATGCCTTGGGTTTTCCCTACCACCTAATACCCTTTTTTGCCTCTTGACTGCTTCTTCGCTAAATATGCCTTGCACTTTCATACTTCCTTTTGTTCATAATGTAAACTTCATGGAGAGTACATTGTTCTCCTACCCCTATCTATCAAATCCCTCAAGGTCAAACCTAGCTCGAATGTCACCAAAAAAACAGGTCAATTTAGGAGAAAGGACTCTCTCGTATCTACTGGGGTAATCTTGAGTACCCAACTGGTAAACAGGCAAAAATGTTGAAATGAACTGATTACCTGAAAGGAAAGGAAAGATTATAAATATTAGAAATCAAGCATCACCTATGTTTGGCTTCTACATATGTTAATTGGTTCTTGCAGATTTAACATCCTGATTACAACTGATACCCTGGCATTCCTTGAACATTCACAAAGAATCTGTAAGGCTAAGATAAATATTTGCCACTTTAAAACGTGTTCACTAATGCATATTCAGATAATCAAGAAAAGACACAATCCTTGGACCACATGGGTTTACAATATTCTGAAAGGCTTAGGATTGCTTCTTAAATTATCATGTTCCAGTTCCTTCATACACAAAGCTATTTTAAAAACAGAACAAAAACAAGAATTTGTTACATTTACAAGAAGAAAAAATGCTCACAATTACCTTTATGTATGTTCAGGACAGGAGTAAGAAACAAACCTAAAACACTGTTCACAGTCAACGACAACTAACGGAACTAAAGCATGCAATACTAACAAGTATGGCTGATCCAAAGGATATTAAGGCTAAGCCATCACTTTGGACTTAGGAAAATAATTCAACCTCTGGTTCTCGGGATAAACGATAAACTTCATGTTTGAAAAGCATCAGTTGTTGGATCTTGAAATTATTATGCTAAGCGAAATAAATCAAACAGAAAAAATCAAGAACCAGACGATTTCACTCCTGTGTGGGATATAAAACTGAAAGCAACAAAGGAACAAGACAAACAAAGAACCAAAAAACCATAGACACAGTTTAGTGGTTACCAGAGGGGAAGGGGAGATGGAAGAAGAGGGTAAAGGGGGTCAAATATATGGTGACAGAAGGAGAACTGACTCTGAGTGGTGAGCATACAATGTGATACACAAATGATGTATTACAGAATTGTACACTTGAAACCTATGTAATTTTACTAACCATTGTTACCCCAATAAATTTAATAAAAAAAGAATTTGACAAAAGGAAAAAAAAAAAAGCCATCAGTGGTAAAAATTAGATGTTGGCTGAACTGATTCATAAAGCCCAGCGAATTTTCACCAACAACTTGGGTAAAATAGGTCAGCCCGACAATTGTTTTAAGAGTATTAGTGTAATTTTGTTCTCTTAGAAACGCAGGACAGACATCTTTCTAAAGTTTTCAGTTGATGACTTTCAAGGGTTCTCTTCTGAAATATTACCAAGTCTATAAAGAGAGTCTCCCCCTTCCTCGGCCCCATCCACGAATATTCCACATCTCAAGATTAGAGAATGGATATCCTAGAGTTGATCATTTTTCACCCGAAACTCCTGCATACTCAAAGCCAAGCGGCTTTCACGTTGCATTGGCTGCTGCCTGTATGAAAGCCTGCCCTCAAAGCAGGGCCAACTCTGGCACGTTTTTCTCTTTCTGAAAGTGAAGCTGGGGGGGGGGGGGGGGAACCATCCAATCTAAAGGTATTCGTTTAAATCCGTTAGACACCTGCTCCCCTTTCAAATATGAAGACAAGCGAATTCCAAACCCCCAAACCCTCGAGCAGCAGCCGCAATAGCAATGACAGATCTCGAGGCTGAATTGGGTCAGGGTTACAGTTACACTCAGGTTGCATATTTACTCCCTTTGTCTACAAACTTGAGCGCTAACTTCGGTTCCCTTCAAGGCAGCGTGCTCGCTGGACTGCAGAAATCAAAGCAGTTTTCCTGAGTCGGGAAGGGCACAATGCACCCAGCTCGGCGGCCACTGCAGCCTTCCCTAGACCACGCACTCGGCGGCCTCGGCTCTCGCCCGGGTCTCCCAGGGCATGGGTCGCTCGAGGCAACTCACCGCGGCCGGGCGGGATCGGAGGGATTGTATACCGCTCCCGGCTCCTCCTTGCCCCCAGCGGTTTCGGGCCTAGGGTCACATTACGTAAACAGCCCCGGCCCCAGCTTTTTAGGTCGGTTCCCTCCCTTGTTCAGGGCGTCCCTCCCCCCGCGCCCCGCTAGCCCCGGTCCGGCGCCCCCACACCCCGCAGCCCAGGCCCCCGACGCCCCCGGCCGGGCCCGCCCGCCCCGCCCCGGTGATCCGGTCGTGCAGGCCGCCCCGCCGGCCTAGGCCCCGCGCTCCGCCCAGCCACTCGCCTCACCGTTCTGCTGGTGCGGCGCCGGGCCCGGGCCCGCTGCGGCTCCTGAGACAGCGGCTCCGCCAAGCTTGGGCGGGATGCGGGTGCTGGCGGCCGGATGAGGGGACCCGGCGGGGGCCGACATGACGGCGTTACTGGCGGCGGCGGCGGCTCCGCGGCTGTGAGGTGGGCGGAGGGAAGGGAAGGCGGGGCTGGAGAGGCGAGAGGAAGAGGAAGGAACGCGCCGGCGTCACGAAGGGAGTCAACTGGGAGCGCGGCTGGGGCCTCGCGCTGCGCCGCTGAGCCTCGCTCGGCCGCCGCAGGCACCGGGACCCTGGCCCCCCCGGCCTGCCCCAGTCCGGCCCCGAGCCCCGAGCCGCGGGACCACCCCCGGTAGCTTCACGGGAGCGCAGGCCTCGCGCCGCCGCCGCCGCCGCCGCCACGCCCCCTGCAGGCGGGAGCCCGCTCACCGAAGCCCGAGGCGGGGCGGGGCGGGGCGTGGGCCTCACTGTCAGCCCCGGACCGTAGGGACAGAGCTCGGTAGAAGAGGCGTTGGGGCCCGCTCCACCCGGGTCGGAGGCTGGGACGCGCAGTGCCGGGGATCCGCAGTGCTGATAGGGGATCCGACGGCTGCGTGGTGACATCCGGAGCCCAGACCGGAGTGACCCCACCCACCCTTACTCGGAAGAAGAACCCTGGGTTTGGTTTTGGTTTTGAATCTTGAAATTTTTTTTCCCTCTTAATGTTAATTCCAAAGGAAATAGGGCATTCAAGCCCCCTGTCTGTAGGGAATTATAATCCTGGGCAAAAGAAGAGGAAGGTATTTCTCTATGATAAAGACAGGAATCTCAAAAACAATTGCATTAGTCAAAACTTTTTTTTTCCCACCGACTTAAATCTAAGGAAGAGGAAGGGAAAAATAGAGTAAGGAAAACTAGAAGACAAACTGTCTTCCTCATGATTTTTGCCAAGGGTTGGCCCATCTGATTGGTGTTCAGAAGATGCTGTAACATCCAAAGCCAGAACTCAGCTTGCTTTATCTACCCTCGTGATCTTTCAGTCTCCTTCCTGTACCAGTATGCTAACTGGCAAGCAAGCCCTGGACTACATTTTGCCCACGTGGTTTTGCAGTCTGGGAATCTTGAGTATGTTACCATTGTCCTGTATTAGAAATGAAATTGCTCAGAAACATTGACTTCAGGATAGGATCTAGCAAAATGATATTTCTGGAACGATTAGGCTATTGAATTATGCAAAACACAGTGTGTTGATCATTCTAGAATAATGCAAAGCTTTCCTTTAGTTGTAGCCATGAATTAGTGATACCTGGTGCTTCAAAATACACCAAATGAACTACAAAAGGATTTCAGTAGTTGGATTTGTATTCTTTGAGTTAAGACTTTCAACAGTACATCATGCTCCATATACACAAAAAGAGCAAGCCCTTTTCCATAGGCTTTCCAGCTTCTCCACAGAAACCTAAGCCTTCATGGCACAAGGTCACACTCTGCTTCATCAAGGAGATTACACAATTACAGGTCCCAACACTTCCCAGGAGTCCTTTGAAAAATGGTTCAGAAAAAATCTGGATTAAGGCCTGCCATTATGTGCATAAGGGAATAACTAGACAATTGGCTTTCTGCCCCTGGAATGTAAGAAGCCCATTTTAATCAGAGTATGTGGAATGAAGGTGAACCCCATCTCTTTTGGAGAGACTCCTAAAGAGGAGGATCGGGACTGTGTTCTTGAACAGCTCTTCCCTACAATCTTTATCATCTAAGCTGTTTCCACTTGTCCACTGATTCACCATAGTATTTTTTTCTAGCACGTTTAGAAGAATCTTTTGAATGACAGATCCTACAGACTTCATGAAAATGTTTTTTCCCTCGATTTCTTTGTATTCCATGACTCCTGTCAGTGAAGAAAAGAAGGAAAAAGATGAAGGATTGAATGCTTACCATGTACCAGTCACTGGTCTAGTCACTTTAGGTATATTTTTTTCCATTTAGTCCTCGCAATAATTCTGGAATTTTTTTTTCTTCACTGTTTTACCAGTGAGGAAACTAAGGCTCATAGATTTCAAGTAATCTTAGTAAAAATCATGAGCCTATAAATAGCAGAACCAAAGATCAAACCAACGTCTGTTTAGCTCCAAAATCTTTGCTGTATTGCCTGCAAACTGTAGTGGGTTCATTTACATCTTTCTCATAAAGCTATGCTAATCGTGATATACTATTTTGCTTATCAAAAGAGTTTCAGTTTTTGCTATTGTAACCTTGCTTCCCATCTTCCTCAGCCAGTTTTTTAATTATCTAGTTTTTAAGTTACATTTGACCTTTGTACAACACCTTTTGTCTTTTAGTGGCATTCCCTCTTAGTCCCTCTCCCAATGAAAAGAAATAATTTTCTTCCTTCTTCTCCTTTTTATGTTATATTTATATATTGCATTTTTCAGTTGGCCTGGTGTTAAGTATTCAAAGATGAAGAAGATATAATTTGTCCCCAAAGATCCCATGCAGGATCTTTTACATACATTCCTACTGACTTTCTTATATTTGGATTTCTTGATTTTTTTCCCCCCACAAACTTGCTATATATTTTTTCTTCTTCTGTTCCTTGTGAATCTTTGTTTTTTCATAATAGCAGTCTAAGTTGAGGTCCACGAGTCATCATGATGGGAAGAAATAATTTCACTGACATTTATATTATTTGATTACTGATGCTGATGTCATTTAAATATCATTTAAATCTCAATTGTCTATGATACCACTAAGATCCTAAAAGGAAAAAAAAAGGATGGGATTATTAGGTTAATAATTACCACAGAGCCATAACCTCTTAAAGGACATTCTCTCAAGTTCTCACTTAGAATATTTGGCTATTTTAAATATACTGTGATTTCTATAGTTATCCACTTATCCAGCCCACAGCAGGTTAGAAATAAATCACAAGGCAGGGGAAGGAAATGCTGTTGATATAGACACATTGAGAGCCACAATCACTATTAGTTGGCAAAATAAGTACAAAAATGACAAGGAAATTGGGAAAATGGAAAAACTGAAAATGCACAGCAATCTGAGATAGTTAAGTTGAACAACCCTGTATATTCTGCTGGTAATATGATAAACATCCCACAAAGTGCCTACCATCTAAGAATTTCTAACCTGTTATTCTGAAGGCAGTTGAATGAAGGGAATACTCATTTACTGAGCACCTATTATATAATTTGTAAGCCCTATAGGACATCACTGTATATATACAGATATTTATAGCTTTGGCTGTCAATTACAAAGAAAAACTAAATTATGCTCTGCACTCTGTTTCAGAAGACAGCAGGTATATACAACCTTTGAAACTTTTACATATGAAACTTTTACAGGTTAGGTTCTCAAGTCTCCATTGTTTACAAGTCCCAATATTCACAAGTCCAGAGTAAGTGGAAGAGGTTACCCTCCTAGGCCACATCTGCATTTCCACCAAACAGAAAGGTGAGCCAGTACTTTGCAGCTTTAAAAACAAGCTTACTCTTTTTTATTTTCTGCCTCTACAAGTTGTAAAGTGGTGCCTTTCAAACTTTAATGTAAATGTGAGTCACTTGAAAATCTTGTTAAAATGCAGATTCTGATTTGGTAGGTGTGGGAAGACCTGAGATTCTGCATTTCCAACAAGCTTCCAGGTGATGCTGCTGGTGCGGTCCATGCACCACACTCTGATTAGTAAGGTTCCCAAGGGCATCTTTTTATTTACAGGTGAAAGTCCATTGAGAAAGAAATGCCCCTTCCTGAGAAGGAAATGCCCCTTCCCAACCTCTTAGGAGCTGTAGTGTATTCCTCAAACTGGTTACCAGTCAAGTTAATGTGATACAGACTAAAATGGGCCTGGCATTTCCCTGGCTTTCTACAGCAGCAGTATTTTCTTTGGCCGTTAAGATACTGAACCACCTCCTAATGGGTAAATAGGAGCTGGATATTGATACTGATACCTTGACACATCTTCAGCAGTGTTTCCATTTTGTGAATTACTTTTCCTCTTACTGATTATTGTTTGTTGTAGAAAAATGGTGTACTAACTCATGCTGCCATAAACAAAATACTATAGACTGGGTGGCTTAAACAACAGACATTTATTTGTCACAGTTCTGAATACTGGAAGTCCAAGATCAGGGTGCCAGCGTGCTTGGGTTCTGGTGAGAGCTGTCCTGACTTGCAGACTTCCGCCTTCTCACTATGACTTCACATGGCAGGGAGAGATTCTCTAGTGTCTTTTCTTATAAGGATGCCAGTTCTATCAGATCAGGACTCCACCCTTATGACCTCATAACCTTAATCACCTCCTTGAAGGTTCTATCTCCAATACAGTCAGATGGAGGGTTAGGGCTTCAATATAAGAATTTGGGCGGAACAGTTTAATCCATAGCAAACGGCATTTTCTCAATGGCATAATTCATCCTTTGCCCTTCAAAATTGTTCCTACCTTCAAATGGTTAGTCCCAATTCACTGTATTTTTCATTATCATGAGTTCCCATTTTAAAATCTCTAATTTTGTCATGTTCAAATTCTTTTTACTGAAAATACCTTCAAAATACTCACTGTTCTCTCACTAACATAAATGTTGGGATTAATATTTATAAATAAATTTTAAAAACATAAACTTATTACAGGTTCCAAATTAATAAGAAGATGACCTAGATCAGAACTTCCCAACCAACATACCAGGGCACATTATGGGCGGTAGTGCATTAAAAGATGTGTCAAAATATCAGTCCTCCTCAAACCTTGGGACAGCCAGGGGTGGCTTTAGGTGATCCGTAGGCTAGTCTTCTTTGGTTGCCACACCCTTGTTTATTTATTCCACAAAAATAGTCTTATTTTCTAGCTGTGCTATGACATGAAACGGCTGGGAAGCACTCACCTGGACTAAATAAACTTTCTGTGTACAATCTGCAGTGCCATCTGCTGGAAGAAGGAAAAATTGACATGCTGTTGCACCAGATGGCTGATTTACATTTACTTATGAAACTACAGAAGTTAAAACATAAGGGGTGTTTGTGTATTACAGAAGATTGAGTTAATTTTTTTACTAGTTGAGTATAAACTTTAATTACATGGAAAAATCAATGTGCAAAACAATTCTCTTTTCAAAAATAAGCCAGATCAAAAAAAAAAAAAAAATGTTGAACATGCTAATTCAGTTAGAGAGGACACACTTTTTAAAAACCACTGTCATGGCAAGATGTTTAAATGGCTTGTCGTATTAAAAAAGTGTCAAGGAATTGGACTACCGCAGATAAGATCATGGGGAAATGATAGACTTTTTAAAATATTTGAAAGCTGTCTTCGGAAGAATGATAAGTATGTTGCTTCAGATGGCAGAACAAGGACAAATGAATAAATTTTGATACATGAGCTATGTTAAAGAAGAGGAAGTTGGGAATCCTGGAAAAAATATCCTCACATTAGGAAGAAAGTTTAACTCCCTGTACTCTAAACTTTCTCCCAACTCGAGATTCCATACCCCATCGTTCTATTTGCCATTTGGATTTTATTTAGTTCGATATTTTCAATAACTACAAAAACTTTTAGGACTATCCTTAGTCCTTAAAGCAGGGGTGTCCAAACTTTTACAACGGTTTTCACCAAGGGTCATATGCGGTAAAATACACAAACAGCCGGGCCACTCACTTGAGGTGAATATGTATTGCCTCACCTGGTTTATTTAAGTAAACAAAATATATTTTTGGAATTTGCTGCAGGCCAATAAAAAATGCATCGCAGGCCGCAGATGGCCAGCGGGCCGCAGTTTGGACACCCCTGCCTTAAAGGTATATCCAACTATAATTCCAATATAACTTAAATCTCTGTTATGAGCTCAATTGTGTCCCTTCATACGAGTATGTGGCAGTCCTAACTCCTAATATTTCAAAATTGACTATATTGGGAGATAGTGCCTTTAAAGAGGTAACTAAGGTCAAATGAGGTCGTATGAGTGGACCCTAATCTAAAATGGCTGGTGTCCTTATAAGAAGAGATTGGGACACAGATATGTGTGCACAGAGGGAAGACCATATGAGGACATAGTCAGAAGGCAGCCATCTGCAGACCAAGGAGAGAGGCATACGAAGAAACGAAACCTGCTGAAACTTTGATCTTGGACTTCTAGCCTCCATAACTGAGAAAATTAATTTCTATTGTTTAAACCACCCCTTCTGTGGTATTTGGTCGTAGCAGCCCTAACAAACTAATAACATGTCTTTCCTGTGGAGTCCTTCCTTTCCTCTATATTTTATGTAAGGATTGAAGTAGATTTTTTTTTGGTTTAAAATCTCTTTCAGAAAGAATTTTTTTCTTGTGATAACTTTCTTCTTCCTAATGAAAAGTAGATATATCACATGGATTCCTGTACCCAGTTGCTATGTAATAGGCTAAAACCAGTTCGTATTACACTCTAGCCCTATGTTACAGGAGACCTAATATGGGACAGGGTGATTTTAAACAGGAATTTCTCCTATGAGATTTTCTCCTTTCAAACATAACAAAGTGAGGAAAGTTATTCCCCAGAAATTCTCTGTGATAAAATTTCTCTTGAAAACAATATTCAGTGAGAGAAAAACATACTTTCTAGAAGAGAAGTAGTGTAGGAGGCCTGTAGCTGTTCTCTATGTGGCTGAGGGGCAGTGACACAAGAGTTGATGGCTTCTCACTTGTACACCATGTGGGAAGAAAGTAGTGAAAAAAGTAGAAGAAAAACTGAGAGAACAACATGTAGGGATTAGGGATAAAAAGAGGAAGAGGAGAATTTTAGCCGTCATGAGTAGGGAACTTTGGAGAGAGGAAAGATATATAGAGGTATTGTAGGAAGTTTCAGATTTTATATTTCCTGTTAACTTCTGTATCACATCTTTAAGAAAATTTATAATAAAGATCTTTATTATTTAGCAAAATTTGTTTCATTATCTTTGTTTTTTATTTGCATTTTTATTTATTATTTTTTTATTTAACTAAATTTACTGGGGTAACATTGGTTAATAACACTTTATATAAGTTTCAGGTGTACAATTCTATAATACATCATCTGTATGATGCACTGTGTGCTCACCACTCAGAGTCTAGTCTTCTTCAATTACAATATATTTGACCCCCTTTACCTTCTTTTTCCTCCCCTCACCTCTTCCCCCATTGGAAACAACCATACTGTTGTCTGTGTCTATGAGTTTGTTTGTTTGTTCATTTGTTTCTTTCTGTTTTATATCCCACAGATGGGTTGTCGGGACAGCCAAGAGTGCAGTTTCCAGGCTCTTAGCCCCATGTGGAAAGGTGCTGGCTCAGGCAGTAAATGGCCATCCACTGTGATTGGATGGTCATCAGCTGTGGCTAGTTGGCCATCAGCTGTGACCAGTGAGCCATTGGCCACTAATATAACTGCTGTGGTTACGCTAGCAGAAAATAGGGGCTGGCAAGAAGATGGTGGCTGGTAAGCGCGGATTGCAGTTAGCAAGTGGGAGTCGGTCGGTTGGCAGAAAAGCGGACAGCAGGTCGCACGTCGTGTGAATTCAGCCTCCAGTGAGACTATAGTGGTATGACTCCCCTACCTACGGCTCTGTGGGTGTTCCTTTTGAGCCTCACCATGTCCTGCGTTCTTGTGTGGGGAGCGGTGCTGAGACCCCGCATGACACCCTGCATGACATGGGTGAAAACATATGGTTCTTGTCCTTTTCCACCTGACTTATTTCACTTAAGATTTTACTCTCAAGATTCATCCGTGTTGTCACAAATGACAGTATTTCATTCTTTCTTATGTCTGAGTAGCATTCCATTGTGTATATGTACCACATCTTCTTTATTCAATCATCTGTTGAAGTACACTTAGGTTGTTTCCATGTCTTGGCTATTGCGAATAATGCTGCAATGAACATAGGGGTACATATATCTTTACGAACAAGTGTTTTCAAATTTTGGGGACAGATATCCAGAAGAGGGATTGCTGAGTCACATGGTAATTCTATTCTTAATATTTTGAGGAACCTCCATACTGCTTTCTTTGTAGCTGTACCAATTTACATTCCCACCTGCAATATACCGTGTTTTCCCAAAAATAAGACCGGGTCTTATATTAATTTTTGCTCCAAAAGATGCATTAGGGCTTATGGTCAGGGGATGTCATCCTGAAAAATCATGCTAGGGCTTATTTTCCGGTTAGGTCTTATTTTCGGGGAAACACGGTATTAAGTTTCCCTTTTCTCCAAATCCTCTCCAATTTCGGTCATTTCTTGTTATGTTGACAATAGCCATCCTAACAGGTGTGGGATGATACCTCATTGTGGTTTTCATTTGCATTTTCCTAATAGCTGGTGAGGTTGAGCATCTTTCTAATAGATGGTTATGCTAGCAGAAAATAGGGGTGATTTATAGGAAGTGATCACCATGATAAGTCCAGCAACCATCTGACACCGTGCTAAGCTATCACAATGTTATTGACTAATATATTCCCCATGCTGTACATTACATCCCCATGACTTGTTTTATAACTGGAAAGTTGGACCACTTATTGCCCTTCACCTTTCCCCCTTTTTTAATTTTTTCAGTTGCAGTTGATATTCAATTTTTTATATTTTAGGTGTACAACATATGGTCAGACATTTACATAATTTAAGAAGTCATTCCTTTGACTAGTCTAGTACTCATTGGCACTATACATAGTTATTACCATATTATTGACTATATTCCCTATGCTTTACTTTACATCCCCATGATTACTTTGTAACTACCAATTTGTACTTCTTAATCCCTTCACCTTTTTCACCTGGCCCCCCAACCCTCCTCCCATCTATTACCCAGATATAGTACCCTTCTGACACCATACATAGTTATTACAATATTACTGAGTATAATCCTTATGCTATACTCTACATCCCCATGACTACTTTGTAACAACTAATTTGTATTTCTTAATCCCTTCCCCTTTTCACACACACCCTGAACCCCCTCCCATCTGGCAACCAGATGAATCTGTTTCTGTTTTGTTTGCTTATTTTGTTCTGTAGATTACAAATATAAGCAAAATCACATTGCATCTGTCTTTCACTGTCTGACATACTCCACTCAGTACAATACACTCCAGATCCATTCATGCTACTATTCTTATAACCATTGTTTTTTATTTTTTTTTAGATCATGTTTTAATGCTATGTTACTTCCCTTGTCTTTTTTTTTTTTTTAAAGGTTTTATTGGGGGAAGGGGAACAGGACTTTATTGGGGAACAGTGTGTACTTCCAGGACTTTTTTCCAAGTCAAGTTGTTATCCTTTCAGTCTTAGTTGTGGAGGGCGCAGCTCAGCTCCAGGTCCAGTTGCTGTTGCTAGTTGCTAATTGCAGGGGGCACAGCCCACCATCCCTTGCGGGAGTCAAACTGGCAACCTTGTGGTTGAGAGGATGCGCTCCAATCAACTGAGCCATCCGGGAGCTCAGCGGTAGCTCAGCTCAAGGTGCCATGTTCAATCTTAGTTGCAGGGGGCGGAGCCCATCATCCTTTGCGGGACTCGAGGAATAGAATTGACAACCTTGTGGTTAAGAGCCCACTGGCCCATGTGGGAATTGATCTGGCAGCCTTCGGAGTTAGGAGCATGGAGCTCCAACCGCCTGAGCCACCAGGCCGGCCCTATAACCATTGTTTTGAATTCTGTATCTGGTAGGTTGCTTGCCTCCATTTCGTTTGGCTCTTTTGCTGGAGTTTTCTAGTTTTCTCCTGTTCTTTCATTTGTGACGTATTTCTTTGTTTTTTCATTTTGACTGCCTCTTTGTGTTTGTTTCTATGTATTGTGTAGGGCTGCTATGTCTCCTGGTCTTGCCAGGTGGCCTTATGTAGTATGAGTCCTGTAGGGCCCAGTGGCACAGTCTTCCTGGTCAGCTAAGCCAGGTATTCCAGGAGTGTCCCTCGTGTGGGTGCGTGTGCTCTCCTGTTATAGTTGAGCCTTGATTGCTGTTGGCATGCCAGTGGGTGGTATTGACCCTCAGGCTGACTGGCTGCAGGGTTTGGCCATGTCTACAGTTTATGGACTGCTGTGCAGGGGTCTCCAGGAGACTCTGCTGCCTATTGAGAATGCCCTTTGCGTGTGCTGCTTGTGGGACTGATTGCATGGTGCTCTGCTATGGTCTGAAGCTATCCTCCAAGTATGTTGGTTCTTGGGCCTCTTGGGAGGGGCTTCAGTGCAGGCCAAGGGCAGCCACTGCCTACGACTGGGCAGGGACTAGCTGGTAGAGGTTACAAAGTGATCTGCAGTTGGTTGCTGCTTGTGCTGTACCTGGAGATACGTAGAAGCGGCCACGCTTTGAACTGAGACTGCTGCCACCAGTACCATGTCTGGGGTAGCTCCACAAAGAGCCAGGACATTCTGAGGCCTGCTGCCAATTACAGGCTCCTGTATGGTTCAGCTGCTGAAAGAGCCTCTGGCAGTAGGGAAATTGGCTAAGGCAGGGTCTCAGTGAGTCAGCAGGGTGGAGCAGTGGAGCTCACCAGGCCAATCAGATTCAGATTTAGCCTGTGGGGGCGGGCTCAACACAGGAAAAATGGCATCCACCTGCCGGATGCACAGGAGAAGGACCCCACATAGGGAAAATGGGAACTGTCCCTCCAGTCCTCGCCCCAAAGTTACACAACTCAGTCGCTCCCCATACGTCTCTGACACCCTTAGAGTCACTGTCCACCTGCTGAAGCCCAGGGTGAGTACCTATGGGGGCCCTTTAGGAGGATGTCTGGGTTTCCTGCAGCCTTCTGTCCCACCCAGGTAGTCAGAATCCTCACTGTTTTTCACAGCCAGAAGTGAGTGGTCCTCTTCTTGACACCAGTACTCTGGGCTGGGGAGCCTGATATGGGCGGCTGGGGTCCCTTGCTCCTCCATGGGGAAACACTGTGGCTGAGATATCCCTTCCTATTTTTATCTGTTACATGGAGGTTTGGGTTCTCGCCATTTCATGTCTCCGCCCCTCCTATAAGTCTCGACCTGGCTTCTTTTTGTCCTTAGTTATAAAACATCTGTTCAGCTAGACTTCAGATAGTTCTCCAGGTTGATTGTTCTATAATTTAGCTGTAATTTTATGTGTTCACAGGATGAGGCAAGCACAACATTTATCTACTCTGCCATCTTGGACCTCCCTCTGCCCATTTTTTAAAAAAAATTTGATTGTTTTTGTTGTTGTTCTTATTGTTGAGTTGTATGAGTTCTTTATATATTTTGGGTATTAGTCCCTTATTGTAGGTGTTGTTTGCAAATACCTTCACCTATTCCGTTGGTTGCCTCTTTGTTTTGCTGGTGGTTTCTTTTGTTGTGCAGAAGCTTTTAGTTTGATATAGTCCCATTTATTTATTTATTTATTATATAAATTTTATTTGGGAACAGTGTGTTTCTCCAGGGCCCATCAGCTCCACGTAGTTGTCCTTCAGTCTAGTTATGGAGGGTGCAGCTCAGCTCCAATTCCAGTTGCCATTTTCAACCTTTAGTTGCAGAGGGTGCAGCCCACCATCCCATGCGGAAATTGAACCAGCAACCTTATTGTTGAGAGCTCATGCTCTAACCAATTGAGCTATCTGGCTGTTCCCTCTGGAAGATCAGCAGCAGCTTCTTGTCTTCAATCTGGTTGTGGAGGACTCAGCTCACTGGCGCATGTGGGATTTGAAGCACAACTGTTGTTCAGAGCTCGCGCTCTAACCAACTGAGCCATCTGGCTGCCTCCCATTCATTTATTTTTGCTTTTACTTCCTTTGCATTTGGGGTCAAGTTCACAATAACCCCTCTGAGACCAAGGTCCATAAGTTTACTGCCTATTTTTTCTTCAATGTATTTTATTGTTTCAAGTCTTATGTTTAAATGTTTAATACATTTTTAGTTAATTTTTGTGTATGGTGTCAGATAGCAGTTTAGTTTTATTCTTTTTGCATATGGCTTTCCAATTTTCCCAACACCATTTACTGAAGAGGCTTTCTTTTCTCCATTGTATGTTTTTGGCTCCTTTGTTGAAAATTAGTTGCTTATATATGTGTGAGCTTATTTCTGGGCTCTCAATTTTATTCCATTGGTACTGTGTGTCTATTTTTCTGCCAATACCATGCTGTTTTGATTATTGTCACTTTGTGGTATAATTTGAAATTAGGGAATGTGATACCTCCAGCTTTGTTCGTTTTTTCTCAGGATTACTTTGGCTATTTAGGGTCTTCTGGGGTTTCATACATATTTGATGATTTTTGTTCTACTTCTTTGAAAAATGCCATTGGGATTTTGATGGGAATTGCATTAAATCTGTATATTGCTTTAGATAATATAACCATTTTAATTCTTCCAATCCATGAACATCTTTCCATTTCTTTGTGTATTCTTCAATTTCTTTCAACCATGTCTTGAAGTTTTCAGTGTATACGTACTTCACTTCCTCTGTTAAGTTTATTCCTAGATATTTTATCCCTTTTGTTGCAATTGTAAATGGGATTGTTTTCTTTATTTCTTTTTCTGATATTTGATTGCTAGTATATAGGAAAACAACAGATTTTTGTACGTTGATTTTATATCCTGCAACTTTACTGTATTTGTTTATTGTTTCTAGTAGACTTTTTGGTGGGGTCTTTAGGGTTTTCTATATCTAGAATCATGTCATCTGCCAAAAGTGACAGTATTACTTCTTCATTCCCAATTTGGATGCTTTTTAATTCCTTTTCTTGTCTGATTGTTCTGGCGAGGATTTCCAGTAATACGTTGAACAACAGTAGTGAGAGTAGGCATCCTGGTCTTGTTCCTTATCTTAGAGGAAAAGCTTCCAGGTTTTCACAATGAATTATGATATTAGCTGAAGGTTTGTCATATAGGCCTTTATTATGTTCAGGGACTTTCCTTCTCTACTCATTTTATTGAGTGTTTTAATCATAAATGGGTGTTGCAAGTTGTGAAATGCTTTTTGTGCATCTGTCAATACTATCATATGATATTTATCTTTTATTTTGTTAATGTGGTATATCACATTAATTGATTTGCATATGTGAACCATCCCAGCATTCCTGGAATGAGCCCCACTTGATTGTGATATATTATCTCTTTAATGTATTGTTGTATTTGATTTGCTAGTATTTTGTTGAGAATTTTTGCATCTGTGTTCATCAGAGATATTGGCCTGTAATTTTCATTTTTTGTGTTGTCCTTGACAGGTTTTGGTATTAAGGTAATGTTGGCCTTGTACGATTATGTAGGAAGTATTCCCTCTTCTTCAGTTTTTTTGGAAGAGTTTGAGAAAGATAAGCATTAAGTCTTCTTTGAATGTTTGGTAGAATTCACCAGTGAAGCCATCCAGTTCTGGCCTTTTGCTTTTTGGAAGGTTTTTGATTACTGTTTCAATTTCCTTACTGTTGATTGATCTATTTGGGTTTCCCAGTTCTTTATGGTTCCATCCAGGAAGGTTATATATTTCTAAGAATTTGTCTATTTCTTTCAGGTTATCAAATTTGGTGACATATAGCCTTTCATAGTATTCTTGTATAATCCTTTGTATTTCTATGGTGTCCATTGTAACTTCACCTCTTTCATTTCTGAATTTATTTATTCGTAGTCTCATTATCTTTGAATGAGATTCCCCACAGACACTGGGTTATAAGGTGCCCAGTGATAGTTTGCACAAACTTAATTGAAAAGGCCTAGCTCTTCTTATTTGCTAGATCTAGGACATTTATGATATATGAGTGATGTAGGGATAATTCTTAGTCTGTTTTCCATGGAACTCCAGTGGAACTATAAGTTGTATAGGTGAAACCAGGTCATATAATACATGTATTTTCTACATAATGAAGGGCAGAGAAAGTCAGCAAGTCTGGTATCTATTATTTCCCCCCCTTTAATTGAAGTTTGGGAAATATGAGCTTTGAGACACACTCTGGGCTCTGGGTTTAGCTAACACTTGGGGTGTGTGTGTTTGTGTGTGTGTGTGTTTCGTGTCTATTATGCTGCTGTAATCAGCCACCCAGGCTAAAGCAACAAAAAATGGCTGCAAATATACAAGTTCTTTATAGAGAGAATATAAACATTTTTGATAGTTAGTCTGCACATATATAAACAACAGGCAGAGTTATAATTTTATTCCATGATCATTAGGTACAAATGATGAAAATGGTACACAAATTACTACAATTAACTCACACGTTCACTTTCAAAATACGGTAAAAGAGGCAAAAATAACAATTGTTGCCATTTTTTGAGCACCTACTATGTGCCAGGCATTGTTTTAAGTTCATTAATACATTATTTCCATAGAATAATAGGCATTTAAAAATAATTTTATGGGGGAGAAATCTGAAAGTCAAAGAGAATAAGATCACAATTGTCTCAATAATTCAGTGAGTGGGATGAGAAATGGGAGAGGTCATAGGGAAAGAGGGGAAGGTTCCCTGAAAGACTCCAGAAATCCAGGTGCAAAGGTGGCTGATTCAGTCTCCAGCAGCTGATGATGTCCATTGAGAGGACTTTTCTTTTGAATGTTTTAGTTGGTTATGAAAAAGTGTAAGTTTTCAAGCATATTGAGGAATGCCACTCTCTATTCCTTCTCCAGCAAAAAAGCTTCAATAAGATCACTGAGAACTTCTTAAAAATATATCTTAGCGAGCTTTACTCAGGCAATGGTGTTCAGAACCATTTTGTTTCATTAAAAGAATCATCAGAAAATATAATCTAGTGAGATTATTAAAAACACTGTCATTAATATATCTTTCAAAAATTGTTTTTAAATTGTGCTTTTTTCAAAGTCCAATATCTGAGGCTCTAAAATGTACTAGCCCTCTTGGATTTTACAGTTAGGTTTAAAAAGAGATTAGAAAGTCCCACCTTCTTCTTTGTGGTATGAAGTGTCGGTGGGCTTCCACCGCCATCTGGTGGACAACATGTAGATGTGCTCTGATTTGAGAAGACTCCTCGTCATGGAGAGGAGTGTGATTCATGACAAGTTTTACAGACATGCAATTAATCTGAAAGGAATGCATGGGAATATAAAAATTAAATGGATCAAGAATAGTTTACTTCTCACTTAAATAAAGATGTTTACCCCACGGTCTTGTTTGAGAGGAAAGGAAGTTCTGTATCTACACCCATTTCTATTTCTAGAATCCCACTTCTTCTACACCTAGAATTTCAACATTAAGGATCTATTCCTTTCTGATGAGATTGTCCTATTTCCTTTAATTTTAAAATACTGATAATCCAAATAAATCAATAAGTAAGTAAGTAAGTAAGTAAGTAAGTAAATAAATAAATAACAGATAATCCTTATGGGTCTAACACCTTAAAGTGTTGAGGCGGAGATGTTGGGGAATGTGTGTGGCAAAGGAAAAGCAGCCTGTAGTGCTTGGTCCCTGAGTAGTTCTTGCTGTCTGTCTTTCAGTATATGGTTAGATTGCACTTGGTGTTTAGAATGGCCATGGGTCCCTTTCTGGTCAATGAATTATGAGTTCAGTTTATAAAAGTCCACGTGATTAAAGAAAAGTAATTAATAGTTGACAAAAGACAGCAGTGTAGATAGAAAATTCAGGGTTTTTTGTTGTTGTTGTTGTTGTTAATTTCCTTTGTCATTTTTCCATTAGTAAAGCAAATGAGGCATTAAATATACAGCTTGCTTAATGCCATCTTCTCCTGTCATAAATATATGACAAGTGGTATGAGACATGATAAAATATAATGAAATTAATTTTTTTGTACCAAAACATATTTAGCTATATAAATGCTGCCTTTCAAAGCAGTCAGTTTGGGTAATGATATGCTGTCAGTACACAAAACACACCAGAAATCATAAGCCTCCATTTGTCCCCAGTCCCAATGCCTTTACCTGCTGGCCAGCCTTCACCAATTGGCAAGACATTACTAAGCAAATGCGAGCTGACAAAGAAGCCCCAGCCCCATAAGTGGTCATATCGAATGTGACTAGGCCCTTCATGTCTGCCAAGTCACATCAAACCTGACCCTACCCTATCCACATTGTATTGCTGACTATTAAATTTAGGCCAGCCCTGTAGTTGTATAGAATCTACCTCTCAGGCCCCACCCCACCCTGGCTTGGATTCCTCTTTTTTTTTTTTTTTTTTTAAATTTTATTTTATTAAATTTATTGGGGTGACAATTGTTAGTAAAATTACATAGATTTCAGGTATACAATTCTGTATTACATCATCTATCAATCCCATTGTGTGTTCATCACCCAGAGTCAGTTCTCCTTCCATCACAATATATTCGATCCCCCTTACCCTCATCTCACACCCCCCCTCTTTTTAAACTCTGACTTGGGTAGCTCAGTGTAGTGGATAATGTATGAGCCTTCTTCTGTCTAGTTCCATTTAATTTCCTTCCCTTCCTAACCTCTACACTCACTCCCCCACCCACGTAGTCATAGGGATAACTCTCAGCCATGCTTTTGCTACATGACCCTACAGTTGATTGAACTGGGAGTAGGCCACCAGACACAAACTGGTTGAATCAGAGTTCCTTCACTCTCAATTTGGGACTGAATAAGATAATTCAATGTCACTGTGGAATCTCTGTTGAATGGAATAGCTGCAAATTCTGGAGCTCTAGACAGCCATCTTAACCTTAGGGAGTGCTTAACAACATTTTCCTGCACTTCCTTGTAATGTCATTGTTATCAGTGAAGAAAGGAGGAAAAGGATGAAGGAATGAAAGATCACAGCAAGGAAAAGGACTGAAGCAGAGAGGAAGTACAGAGAGTCACGTAGAATGTTCCTGCCAGAGATGAAATACCCAAGGCTAACCCATTCCAGAGTTTCAACAGCAGTCCAACTCCTTACAGCAAGAATCTCTCCTGCTTTCTATAATATTAGAGCTGATTTGTTTCTTGCAGTCAAATGAGTTTACACCAACATCCCCATGGTTCTTGCATGCTTTCTGAGCAAGCTATAGAAGGAAATGTCTTCAGAAACAGTTCATAAGCCAATCACAAAATCAGTTTTACTACATTATAATCGCCGTTTATGAATTTGGTGACATTTAATATAGCAAATATTCAGAAAATTCTTACTCTGTGCAATGCACAGTGCTTGTAAATCACAGGCATGCAAAGATTAGTGAGAGCTAATAGTTACTTCGGAGAGGAAATAATATACAAAAATAATAATAGGTAATAAATTCCATGGCACAGGTATAAGTAAAGTGGTTTGGAACAGAGAAAAGAGAGCAATTTATTTAGATTAAAAAGAAAACTTTATCAAATGCTGAAAGGCTGCCAAGCATGCTGAGAAGTGTGTTATGATCTGGAGATACAATGAAGAATAAAACATAATCTCTTATTTCAAGGAGCTTAGGTTTTATCACAAGGATAAGTGTAAGTGCGTTTGACATTCAAAGGAGCACCTCACCATGTGTTGGAGGTGGGGTTGGAAAACTGGAGATTTGAGAAGGCATCCAGAAGAGGGGATAGCTACATCGATATTGGAAGGCATAAAGGTGAAATGGGATCTCATAGAAGAAACTGCAAATATAAAAACCGAGTACTTAGACAGTTCTCTTAGCAACATTAGACATTAACACTCAGATTCTGTTACTCTCCACTTTTCTGTTTTTCCTCTTACCTGTTTGGCTCCTTCTCAGTCTTCTTGGTGCTGAGTTTCCTTCCCTTCTCTTTCCTCATTCCCTTGCTAGGAGTGTTTTAACTAACCAGTGCATATCTTGAGACCTGAGGTGTGGTCAGTGAGTCCTGTTGATCAGCTGGGGTGAGTGTCCTCCACCATGTTTCTCTGTCGTCCAGCAGTGGGCTGCTGGGATGTGTGGCCTCCAGCAGTTCCATTGCCACCAGCAGCCACATTTCTCCTTGGAGGTCTGAAAATCAGCCGTGGTGGGGAGATGTCTCCTCAGAATTTCAATATTTCCTTCCTGTTCATTCTCTGTTGGTTTTGGAGGTAGTACTGGCCATCTGCTGTTGCTATTTCTGTACCTCTTAGAATTCTCTTTTATCTCTTTTCAGTAGTTCACCACATTTTACTACTTAGCAATAGTTTATGTTACCCTTTTCTGTTTAAATAACTGATGTGGTTTCTGTTTCCTCATTGGAACTTGGCTGATATAATGAGGCAGGAGCTGGCAATGACTCTACAAAAAGCACAAATCATAACATAAAGAATTAAATAGTTTTATTTCATGAAAATTAAAGACTTCTGTTCATAGAAAGTCACCATTGACTCTAACCGGTGAAAACACAATATGTGTGATATGTAGATGATATATTACAGAATTGTACACCTGAAATCTGTGTAACTTTACTATTGTCACCCCAATAAACTTTAATTTAAAAATTAAATTAAATTAAAAATCAGTGAAAAATTAAAAGGCAAGTCAGTCGAGTAGAAAATACTTGCAATCCATATATCTGACAAAAGAATTGTATATAGAATATACAAAGTATCTAAAAAATAATACAATTGTGTTAGTCTGCTAGGGTGACCATAGACTGGGAGGCTTAAACAATTGAAATTAATTTTCTCACAGTTCTGGAGACTAGAAGTCCAATATCAAGATGTCAGCAGGTTTGGTTTCTTCCGAGGCCTCTGTACTTGGCTTACAGATGGTGCCTTCTCTCTGTATCCTCTCGTGGTTTTTCCTCTGTACACACATGTCTATGTCCAAAACCCTCTTCTTATAAGGACCACTGAGACAACTGCAGTTCGTATGGTCAGAGTATTCTCTCTATCGCAATAGTCCCTCTCCTCCTATTGCAGTAAACCTTTTAAGTAAAGTTGATCCTTACCTATGTCCAGATTTGTTTTTATTTTGCATTTCTTTCTTGCCTTCTGTGTGTTCAGCAGTGGGGCAATCTAGTAGGAATTAAGCAAGTCAGTAGTCAATTACAAACCAGTAAGGAATGTGTTATGTAAGGCCTGCTACATAATTTGAGGAAATCTGTAAAATGAAAATGCCAGATGCCTTGTTCAAAAGAACAGGGAAAAGGTGTTAATAAAGGTACTAAAATGTTTTCTTTTTTCTTCCATGATCTCTTTCAACTTATTGTAGCATCTTGTATTTTTTATTTAATGTTGTTCTAAATAAAGAAAAACTAAACTTTTTAATTATTAGCATGAATTTTACCATTCATCTTTATATTGTACAAAATCAGCTTAAATGTAAATATAAGAGCATTTAACGTGTGGAATCACCAAACTTATACAGTTTGTACTTTAAAAAAGATTTTTATTAAAATAAAGCTAACATACAATATTATATCAGTTTCAGGTATACACCATAGTTACTCAATATTTATATACCTAAAGAAGTGATCACCGTGATAAGTGCAGGAACCATGTGACACCATACCACACTGTCACAATATTGTTGACTATATTCCCCATGCTGTGCATTACATCCCCATGACTCACTTGTTTTATACCTGGAAATTTGAACCTCTTGTTCCCCTTCACCTTCTCCCTACTTTAAAATTTTTTTCAATTAGAGGTGACAGTAAATATTATTTTATATTAATTTCAGGCATTCACATTGTGGTTAGATATTTATATAATTTAAGACATTTATGTAATTATATAGCAAGTGTCCTGTGGGGCCCAGTGCATAGTCTTCCTCGTCACCAGACCCGGGTCCTCTAAGTGTGTCCCTCGTGTGGGTTGTGTGTGCCCTCCTGTTGTAGTTGAGCCTTGGTTGCTGTTTGCATGTCATGGGAAGGATTGACCCTCGAGCTGATTGATTGTGAGGACCGGCTGTGACTATGATGGAGAAGTTGTGGTGCAGGGCCTGACCCCTCAGAGCAGAATTCACTTTAGCAGTGCTCTGGTGCCTGATGGGTCTGCTCTTTGGGTATGTCATCCTTGGAGGCAGCCAGATAATGCTCTGGCTCGGTGTGAAGCTGGCCACTGGGTATGCCAGCTCTGAGACCTCCTGGGAGGGGACCCACTGCAGGCCAATTTCAGCTGCAGCCTGTGCCCTGCCCAGGGCCACCTGGAATGAGCCACAAAGAAATCTGCAGATGGCTGCTGCCTGTGCTGTGCTTGGAGGTGTGTTGAGAGGCCAACCCATGAAACAAAACCAGCTGTTGCTAGTTCTAGGCTTAGGGATCCACAGCCAGAGGTAGGGGACATGCTGAAGCCAGATGCTGCTTGATTAGGTTTTGTGAACTTTTGAGAGATTTTGGGAAAGTCTTCAGCATGAATCAGGTTAGGCCTTTGTCCAGAAAAGCTACTGGAAGCATCTTGGGTGTGTTGGAAAAGTCGGGTAGGAGGGGTCTCAGAATCACCAGGGCGGGGTGAATGAATGGTGTTAGCTAGATTGATGGAGACTCAGATATGGTAGCTGCCTGTGTCTGCACGCTGGGAAGGAGAAAGACTCAACAAAGAAACAATGGCCTCTGCCAACTCCTCTGTGCAGGAGAAAGCTGCCCCATCCAGCCCTCGTCTTGAAACCAGATAACTCAGTTCCTCCCTCTATGTTCCTGGTGCCTTTCAAGCTGCTTCCCCAGCACTGGAGCTCAGAGGGAGTGAGTCCTTCAGTGGGTAAGTCCAAGCATGGGCCCTTTAAGAGGGTGTCCTGTGAGTGCAGCCACCCGTCTCACTCAGCCACAAATGCTGCTGGTTTTCACAACCAGAAGTTATAGGGACTTCTTCCCCCAGTACTGAAATCCTGGGCTGGGGAGCCTGGTGTGGGGCTGGGATCACCTGCTCCTCCAGGAACCTCTGCAGCTGAGATACCCTCTTGATTTTGAATGGTCTCACATGGGTGTGGGACAAGCTCATTCTGGATCTCCACCCCTCCTGCCAGTCTTGAGGTGGCTTCTTCTGCATGTCCTTAGTTGTAGGACTTCAGTTCAGCTAGACTTCAAGCGATTGTCAGTGATGATTGTTCTATAGTTTAGTTGTAATTTTGATGTTGTTGTGAGAGGATGCAAGCACAGCACTTACTTGCTCTGCCATCTTGACTGGACATCCCCTACAATTTGTACTTTTTAGCTCGTACATGCATATGCATTTTGTTCCTAATAGAAGAGTGAAAATGCTGCACAAAACGGACTCAACTTTTTCGCCAATTATTTATATGTTCAATCCTACCAATAGTCTCTGCTTTCAGCTTCCTGATATATAAGAATGGACTGAAAAGAAAAGGAACTATGGGTCCCCATATATGTCCCTCTCTTTCTATGTTATCATTTTCAATGTAAGTGATTGCCTAATACCAGGAAGCTATGTGAATAAGAGAGGAGATGGTAGGGTTCCTTAGTTGTTTCTTAGAGTGCCATTGCCTTCTTTCTGCTTTATTTACTTAAAGAAAATTCTTGTGTGAAAACTGTGGCTTATTGGGACTATTGCCACCTCCCTGTGTCGAATCACAGCTTAACATACTTACCTTGTACAGGCTTTGAGTCTCTCTGAAGCTCCATCTCCTCCATATCACCCCCACCCAAGGGCAAGCTGCCATCTTCTATCATTTGGGCTACGGAAATAATCTACTGACTAGTCTATCTGCATCCATTCTTGTTTCTGTACCCCATTCTACACACTGCAGCCAGAGTGATCTTCTCAATACCAAATCTGGTCATGTTATCCCCAAATAAAAACCCTTTAATGCTTTGATAATAAAGACAAAACTCCTTTATATGATCTAAATTTCTGCAAATTTTGTTTTTACGTTTTTTTCCCAGTTTCAGTTTGCAGCATGCTCCACATGTGCACTCCCCGTTCCTGGACACTGGCCTTGCAGCTCTTCGATCACCCCGTTTCTTTTGACTTTTTCTTAGAGAACTCTTCCCCAACTCCATCCCAGCCTCTCCTTTACCCAGTTAAACTGCACTCATTCTTCTGATTAGAGTTGAAATACCCCTTCCTCAAGGAAGCTGTCTCTTAACTCGGACAAGTTCAAATCTTCTAATTATTTTTTCATAGAACCACTTACCTCTCCTTGCAGCACTCATAACAATTGCAACGTTATATTTATTTTTGTGGTTATTTGATTTTTTCCCTATCTTTTCTAGTGTACAAATAAATGAAAGAGAAGAAACTACTTTTCTATGTGTCTTTTGTTGTTGTTTTTGTAATAGTTATTGTAGGTGGTGATTGATCAATTACTCAGGAGATTACTTGAAACGTGTCTTCCACACAGACCATGTCTATTTATTATTCCCACCACTGGGACCTAGAATCATTCCTGATACATACTAAAGAGTATGTATCAACATACTCATTCAACAACAAATAATCACTGAATGAATGATAGAAAACTTGATCAGACTTTTCCTTCTAAATGCCAAAGAAGTGTTGATTTCAATGAGTGCCAAGTAGCATTGCAAATAAACATATTGTCTGAACATTCCCTCCTTTTTCCTTTTTTAAAAATTTTATCTTAGTCTCAAAATCTCAACTGCAAGATAGATGCAATCCTCTGTTCCTTTGGGGTGAGAAGTTTGAAGGATTCACACTATCTTGCTTTAGTGTGCTTATCAGCTTATCTCTCTTTCTAACCACTCACCTATGGGCCCCTCCTTTTTCTGTCACTGATATAGTCCTTGCTTATATCCCAACTTCCATTTCGTTTTAGGCTAGACTCAGTGTTTCCAACATCTGTTATGGTTTAGAGGGACTCTTGAAATAGAAGTTCTTTCTGGGCCATGATACACAAAATCAAGAGATTGATTTTTTAGTAAAAACAAATGAATGACTATATAGCAAGGAACAACATTTCATAAGGAAGTTGACCTGGAAGTGGGCTGCTGTTATAAAGTGAGGCATTTGCCTGTTATTTCATCCCTAGAAGCCTGACCACTTCTGCCCAATCAGGACTTCCCATCACATTGTGTGCTTTGCTGTTCCATCCTCCACAGACCGTGTGGGTTACAATGTGTATATTGGCACTTGTTATACAGCAAGTGCAAACAGCTGACTTTCTTGCTGTTCATCCAGCGCCAAGATATTATTCCTCATAAGACCTTTTAACTGCTTTTGCAGTTAGTAACGTCAGTGACTGGGAAATCAAACATTTTATCTAGTGTTTTGTTAACGTAAGGCTATTTTCCAGATGTTTTCTAGAACTGTTCTTCCGATGCTGATTTGTGGCAGCGTTGATATTTTCTTTCTATAGCATTTTATTATTTTTGAGCAGTAAAATTTAATTTAGTTAGGGGAAATGTCTTTTCCAAACTCCTTGTTTCTGATGACACACAGTTATTTAGTGCCTCGCGTTAATCCCACGAACTATAGGACTTGGCCCAATTATAGACATAACTAGACAATAGAAGCTTTAGAAAAATCACTGCACCAGACCTTCACATCTATGGTGGCTACCAGATACACTGATGGATGATAGGCCCAGGGAATTTTAGGGCCAGGGGGATTATTTACTCAGATTCCCACTTTATTCATAAAACATAACTGGAACTCATAGACACTAAGTGATTTTTATCCTGGGCCACACATCTGGTTGCTAGTAAAATCAGAACTAGAACCCAGGTCTCCTAGATACTATGGAGTGGAAACCTTTTTTCTATGCCTTTCACCTGGAGGTGTACATGCAGATTTGCTTGCCCCTTCAGTGGCACAGGGATGCTTTATTGGCAAGGAAATCTCTTGACAGCATTTTGAAGAGGCAGGACAAACTCGTAAGCCAGTCTTCAGGAACCATCACTCTTTCCCAGTGACCAACCCTGTGATGTGGCATGCTGCCAGCCCTCTCTTCTTACAGGCTTGTACTGAGTTATCACATGATGGAATGACTTCTGTGCAAAGCCATTTTACCAGGAATCGTTTTTGTTTCTCTACTCTGCAATCCCTTCTTTCTCCCCATAAGCTCTCTCCTATCATACAAACTTTTAAGGGCCTCTCAAAGGTTTGTGATCATCTGTTTCTCCATCCACAGTGAAAGAAAGAGGGGAAAGAATCAAGTTCAGGATGTTGTGAGACCAAAAAGTTTTGAGAGTTTGACAGCAGTTTATAAATAACTCAGGGTAGATATTGCTGACAATGGGAAGTATATGTGGGAAACACCATCATAAATAAATATGTTCTTTGAAAATGAAGAGTGACAGCATACAGTCCAAACCCCCCAAACCTTAACAGAAATTCTCATAAAACTGTAGGTAGGCTTACACTATATTACACAAGTTTTAAACTCTGGATCATGGCCGAAAACATCACCTGCTTTAGGTCTTCAAATAGATGCTAAAGAGCTACAGAATGATATAATTGACGAGCAAAACAGTTTAAGATTTGCTTGTAATCTATAGACTGTCAACTTGGTGGTAACTGGTAAAGTAATTTGTGGTCCCTTTTTGTCTTTTTTAATTAGTGATATTTCTCTGCAGCTAGCCTTACAGGACAAATTGAAACACAGCTGCTGCATTGTAAATCACAAAGTGAAATAAGCAATGTCCAGTGAATAGCAAGAAGGCCCCAGAATAGCTCCTCTAACAATCCTGCTTGATTTCTCGACTGGACTCTTTCCTTGTGGGCGCAACGATGACTCATGCATGGAGGGCTGTGGGGCTTGGGATTCAAAGGCACAATAGGGCAGAGAGGAGCCCAAACTTGCTGTTGGGAATTGCACCAGATGAGTCAACAACAGCAAAGGAGGCCTGGAATACCAGCTTCAAAATCTGAGTCAAAACTTGAGCTTTGACTTTCAGGTCAGGGAAGGTGAACTGTTGAGTTTCCAGATGTCACCACTCTTTTAGAGGACAATTCCTGTGGATTCTAGACCTGGTATGTCACCTTGTGTGGGCATTGTTGCCAGCACCTCTTTCATTCAATCCCAAACCATTGACATTTTTATTCAGATGAAATTATGTTAAAATAAATACCAAGTAATGACTTCATCAAGAGAACCAACACTGGGACCTTTAATTTATAACTGGTGTGTATGTTTGTGTGTGTGTGTGTGTGTGTGTGTGTGTGTGTGTGTGTGTGTTGGTACAAAGCTGGGAGAAAATTAGAGTGACAATGTCATGGAAAAGCACTATTTAGCCTGAGAGGGCCTGTGGAAACAAGAGGGGATGTTGCCAGGCCATTTACCTTTCTTCTCGCATTACTTAGTGATTTCGGAAAGAATGTAGATAGAAACTCGAACAACATTCTTTACATCTCTCTCGTCCACTGTGTTCTGTCTCCCCTCTAGTTCCAATCATTGTCATCTTGGATCTGGATTATTGTTAATCGTCTCCTGATTTACTTTTCTGCCTCTAGTTCTCCGTCCTCGAATTCATCGAACAACATATCCTTGTCAGACTAATCTCCCCAGAGCATTGGACTGATTGTGCCAATTGCTTAGTCATAAAGTTCAGTCACATTTATTTAAATTCCCTCTTTTCCCCTTAGTTCCTCAATGCCACCCAGGATCTCCCTCTAATCTGAGTTTCCTACTGATCTCCCAGTACTTCCTTTATGCACATTCTCTCCCTGTTAAATAGGACTCACTTCTCTCCCAACACCCTCTCCCCCCCACCCCCAATGTCCAGGCTCTTCCACAGCTGGTTGTCCTGTACGACAATGTCACATATTGAAATCATTCCCATCTTTCAAGGCTCAATTTAAAAGCTGCCCTGTCTATGAAATCTTTCTTAAACATCCATCCCTTTGGAAGTGTTATCTGTACCTCTGTTTTTCCACAGCATGTTGCGTTTTTATGTTTCTTGAGATACTTATGTACGACTTTCTATCTTTCGTCATTCTTACTGTGAGCCTTAGATGCTCTGGGTCGGCCAGCCTGGATTTTAATCCCAGGTCTGGTCATTTATGGGATCTTGGTTATTAACCTTGTAGAGTCTTGGGAGCTTCCTTGGTAAATTGGTAATAATTGTAGCTATCTTTTGATGAAGATTAAATGAGACAATGATTGTATACTTGGTGCTTCACATACAGTAAATGGTCAAAAAATTATGTTATTTTGTTTATGGTTATTGTTTTAATTTCCTTTCCAGACTAACGTCATTGAGGGTTAAATCTCTCTATATAGCAGGCATCAACAAACTTTTTCTGTAAAAAGCCAGACAGTCAATATTTTAGGCTTTGCAGGCAATGCATATATCTGTCACATTGTGAAATAACAGGAAAAATGATATATATCCGTCTCTACTCCGCACCCGCTCCCCCGCCTTCCTGGCACAGAGCTCCTAACACTCTTACAGTTTCCTAAGAGATAAGAGCACTAGCAGCATCTTTGTTCTAAGACTCAGTCTTTGACTTCAGTTCCTGACATGGGGCTGCTAAAACCATTGTAAATTCCTGGGTCTATGATAGGAGCGTTTCTTGTTCTAATGAGGTGACTCTGGGTGGGCCCCCGGATGGCTCCTGGGTGAGAGCTGGTCACCAGGAAGACCAATCAATGATTAGAAGCTTGGAATTGTCAGCTTCCCTCCACCCCTCCCCATCATCCAGAGAGGAGACATGGGATGGAAATGGTGCTAACAATTGGTAGTGTAGTGCTGACGTGAGGAAGCCTGCATAAAAATCCCCAAAGTAGAGGGTTTGGAGAGCTTCCAGGTGGGTGAACACATCCTTGTGACACAACTCCATGGGGACAGAAGCTCCTGCCCTGGGGACCCTGCCAGACCTCGCCCTATGTCTCTCTTCAGCTGACAGTTAATCTGCATCCTTTGTCATATCCTTTAATTAACTGGTAAATGTAAGTCAGTGTTTCCCTGAGTTCAGGGAGCCACTCTAGCAAGTCAATCAAAGCTGAGGTAGGGATTGTGGGAACTTTTGATTTGTAGCCAAGTTGGACAGAGGTTGTGGGTAACCTGGGGACCCACTGCTTATGATTGGCATCCAAAGTGGGGGGTAGTTTCAGGGGACTGAGCCCTTAACCTGTGGGATCCGATGCTATTTCTGGGTAGAGAGTGTCAAAATTGAGTTAAATTGTAGGACACCCAGCCGGTTCTCTACAGAGAACTGCTTGGTGTGGGGAAACCTCCACGCAGAAATGTTATGAGTGTGGCAGTAGTGTGAATGTAAATAGGACTCATAGAAGGAAAGAAATTAGTTTTTCCAAATACACACGTTCTTTTCTTTTTGTTTTGTTTCTCTTTTTTCTTCTTTGAAAATGTAAGATTCATCCCTAGCTCACAGACCATGCAAAAATAGGCCACAGGCTGGCTATAGTTTGCTGACCTCTGCTATGTAGTCTACAGTGCCCAGATCAGTGCTTCATGGATACAGAAGTTCACTGAGAAATGCTGTCTGATTAATTAAATGAGTGATTACATGATTGATCTCTGTTGAGTGCCTCTGTTCTTTTTCACCTTTTGCAAATGACTCCATTTTGCTCCCTTCACCCCTGCGCCATTCGGAGTCATGAATATTTCCAGCATGTCTGGTTCTAAGACAAGCTGGATGAAAACCCCAAAGCGTGGAGCCAGTAGTGAGTTGCCATTTTACACAGCTCTGACTCTCTGTATTGGCAGATTATCTCTGATCCAATCTAACAGAGAAGCTGTACATACAGTCAGTGAGGTTGAATTATTCTCGGGAGGAGCATGGTGAGAGTATTAGAACAATATTAAATACTGTAGTATTGCATTTAGAAGGGAGCTATTTATGTTTCTCGATGCGTGTGTGTCAGATCTTCTCACCCATGTTTGTTTTAATTCAGTGTCTGACAGATCCAAAAATAAGAATGGTGGTATTAGGGTGATTTTTAATCCTTGTTAACTGCACTGACATATCAACTCTTGGGATAGTATACATTATTTTTTCCTTTGTAGCTTGGTTTTATCACAATAGTATCAATTACGCATCTTTCCATAGATATGTGAGAATGAATGGCTTAACTCTGACAATTTTTATTACCGGCAATTCAGGCATTGACTCTGCTTCTCTTAAAAATCTATTTTAGAAAATAATTAATATGGTATACTACATTTGAAGCACAGACTATATCTTCACATGTATTTTAAATACTTCTCTCTTTAAATACTCAATGATTAAGGCTGATTATCATTCTTTATGTTAGGAGAACTCTATAAATGTACATGTTTACTTACCAGAGCAATATGATCATCAGTAATATCCATACAAATTGCATTCCTTAAAACAAGACAATTTCATATTTTGAAAGGTAGTGAAGATTCTTCGCTGAGAAGTACAAGAACATCCACTAGGTAGTGCTGTTGTACACTGAATTAGCCAAAGGAGCCTAAAGAAATACAAAGTAACAATAATTCCACCCACAAATTCATTATCATAATTGTTTAAGCAATTATTATTGGGAAGACAAATAAAAAAATAAATGGTACATAATTTAGTTTTATATAATTTTGAAGATGATGTCATTTGTAATTTTTGTTTCATATATAGAAAGAAAAATATCTTAGGAGAGGAGTGAAAAAAAAATCAACACTAATTTTTATTTTTTAATAAAACAACCAAAACGAATATATAAAAATAGGCTATTTAAGGAATGCAAGAAAATCAGAGATAAAGTACACATATAGACACTTGACAATGCTATCTTTTAATAATATTAGAAAACTTTTGGTTAATACACCAATTAATTATTAATCTGGAAATTTGGTAAAAATTCCATAGCAGTCAAGCAAAGTCTTAAAAGAAAGAGGAAAACTTAATTTTTATCCTGGTTCAAAATTCAAGCCCTATTCATTTTATTTCCAGGCTTATAGAAAAGTGACAGCGGCCAAAATAGCAAGCATAAACTATAAATTTTATGAACCATGCTTTAATTTACTTTTTAGGATTGACACATTGAAAGTTCAGTGGTGTTGTTGGTTATGACAATACCCAAGATTAGTTCAAAAAGTCTAGAGGGCAGTATGATCGTCCCTTCTATGAGTGTAGTCGCTATAGTTGTTATGGAAAGGTAAAGTTGAAACAGTGTGTTAAAAGGAATATTTCTCTTTTAACATTAGTTTCCTTTTTTTTTTTTTTTTTCAACCTATGGGGGGAAGAGAGGTATCTGAGCTGTAGACTGTGTACCTTTTCCCTCCTGGGCAGCAAAGCTCACAAGGAGAGTATTGCTGCTTCTCTGGTACTTCGCTCTCATGGAACAAATTTGCAAGGTCTGTGGCAGTGATTCATAGCTCAGGAAAGACACACCTTCCAGAAGCAAAGATGAAGAAAGAAGGATATTATATGTTTAGTCTTTGCTATTTTTATCCTTCTGGTTTTTAGTTAAGCTGTAACTTACAATCGTTTGGTTATGGTGACCCATTAATTCACCAAGCAGAAGTTCCATTTGAGTCAAAGACTCCTTTTTTTCCCCAAACTTAAAAGAAAATGAATCCGTATGTTCTTATGCTTTCCTGGTGGTGTGTTCTGTCATTTTCCTCATGCTCAAAGTCTATCCAACAGTCCTGGACTCGTCTTGAATAAAAATTTAGAGTTTCACATGAATAGAGAAATAGTGTTGAGTGTTTTCATTAAAAATGGACAAACATAAAAACCAAATTAGCTTTTTTTCTTGGCCCTTGTTTATAATATGCACTAAAAATTATGATTGTTCTTGGGAAATATTTTTAAGATTAAAGCTGACTTTACTGGTACTGAAATATTTGTTCCTTCTGGTGTGTCATATGGCAGGAACCTTGTGCCATGTAAAAACAACCATTTATATATTTAATTGTGCACATTTTCTTTAACATCTGCCTATCCTACTAGACCACAAACACCCCAAGGACTGTTTTATATAAACGGTGTCTATACAAATAGGTGCTTAAAAATTTTTGTAGAATGAACTAGCATATGAACAAGTAAAGATAAACATTGCTGAATTAAACAAATGAAATATCAGCCAAGCAGAAATTCAATCTTGGTTCAAAAATAATTTGTGAACTGTGAGTTAGTTAACCAGAATATTCCTAAGACTAAGTGCAGGAGTCCACGAGTAAGAGAAGCATTTAGGATCTAAGGAACTTGTCATCTTGATTGTTTCCTAAATTTTCCAGATCCTCAATACCTCTTCTAGAATTCAGTTTTCAGCACCTTGTTGCTTGAGTCTTCTATTTCATAGTGATTAGTCTACAGTTGGACAGCTGACAGCTGCATAGTACTTTCGGGTTTCATCTCTGGCCTCCAGTCACACTAGTTATGCCAAGTCCATAAGAACACCAAGTGATTTAATTAATGCCAGTAAGTATCGAATGCTTTCTTGAGCTTGGTTCTGTGGTATATTCTATACACCATGGTGAGTTATTCCTTTGTGCCTTTGTTAATGGCAATCTTCTACCTTGAATTTTTCTCCCCTTCCTTCTTCATCATCAATGCAAACACTACTCTTTCTTTAAGACTCATCTCAGGCCTCATGTACCCCATTGAGCATTTCCTGAGCCATAAGCCTCGGGTCCCATATGATATTATGCATAGCTCTGTTACAGAACTTAGTTATTTTATTTTACTACATATGAACTTTATCTGCTTGTTATCCATATCCCCCACTAGTCTATGAGCCCCTCAAAGTAAATCAATCAGAAGAGAACTAGCTATTATTTCCACTATCAAATGTACCCCACCGACCCATATCTGCACTCAAATCCTCTGACTGATTTCTTAGTACAATGGATGAACTGCCATTGATTCATCTAAGGCCCGTCTATCTACTTGGGCACTTCCTTTGCCCTTGATTTACACTTTGTCTTAAGTATATAGAATTCTAGTTTGGAAATAATTTTCTTTTAGAATTTTGAAGACATCACTCCATTGTCTTTTTATTTGCAGTGTTGCTGAGAAAGCCAAACCATTCTTACTATCCCTTTTTTAAAACTTCTGCATTATAGAAAAATTTAATATCTACAGAGAGAATAATATAACAAATCCCCACATATATATCACTGCTTCCACAATTATCAATTCATAGCCATTCCAAGACCTGAGTGGATTGCAGAGGGCCCTTGGGCAACATGGTTGCAGTTATAGACAAGAGTTCCTCAATGTACAGCTTCATAACTGGAAAAGGAAGACTTCCTTCCTGACTTGAATTCTGGGATACCACACTGGCCTGTTTAGTTTTTCCTGAACTCACCAGGCACCCAGTTAAAAACAATCATTTAAGAAATATTTTTTGTAGTGTTTTCTAAATGCCAGGCACTGTTTACAATAACAGCAAACGATAGTGAACAAAACAGACAAGTTTATGTCCTCATGGGTCATTTTTCCCCTTGCCTTTGCTAGGCTCATCCTTTTTCTGACCTCTGAATTATGTAGGGCCCCAGGACTTCGTCCTTAGACTTTTTTGTTTTTCCTAAGTTACCTCATTCAGTTTCATGGCTTTGAAAACACAAAGTGGTAACTCCAAATTTATATTTCCGACTCTGATTACTTCCCTGAATTCTAATCTCATATACCCTTGTCTACTCAGCCTTATCATTTGAAGTCAGTAGTGGACTGAATTGTGGCCCCCACAAGATATGTCTGCTTCTAATACTCAGATCACATTATTGGTACCTTATTTGGAAAAAGAGTTTTTGTAGATGTAAGTAAAGATTTTGAGATGAGGAGATCATCCTGGATTATCTAGATGGAGCCTAAATTTAATGACAAATACCCTTCTAAGAGACACGCAGAGGAGAACATAGATACCAAAACATGGCAATGTAAAGATGGAGGCAGAGATTGGAATGATATGACTGCAAGTCAAGGATGCCAAAGCCACCAGAAATTGAAAGAGACAAGGAACACATTCTTCCCTAAAGACTTCAGAGGGCTGTGACACCTTGATTTTGACTCTGGCCTCCAGGACTGTGAGAGAATAAATTTCTGTTGTCTTAAACCACCAAGTCCGTGCTAATTTATTATGGCAGCCTCAGGAAACTAATATAATGTCTAGTAGACATAAAACACTTAAATATCCAAAACAGAATTTGTGTGTGTGTGTTGGCCTCTTTGATCACAGCTCTTCTTTCTTCTCTGGTTCTTCTTGAATTCTTCTCCATTCAATAAATAGGGTATCCCACCATGACTTTGAAGATTTTATTCCATTGATTTTTAAATAATTTTCATTTAATATCCAATTTACAGAAATTTTGCAAGAAAGCACTTTGCCTCTTTTGCAAAAGAGGCAAAGACATCATAAGAAAACAACAGACAAATGTCCCTTTTAAATATAGACACAAAAATCCTCCACAAAATAATACCAAACCAAATTCAGAAATATATAAAAATGTTATACCATGACCAAGTGGGATTTATACCAGGAATGCAAGGTTATTTCAACATAATAAAAATAAATCAATGTAATACATCATATCAATGGAATAAAAAACAAAAAATGCATTAATTCTCTCAATATACATATAGAAAAAGTATTTGACAATAGCCAACATCCTTTCATGATAAAAACTCTTAACAAACTAGGACTAGAAGGGAAATTCCTCAACCTGATAAAGGGCATCTATGAAAACTTACAGCTAAGATCATAGTTAATGATGAAAGACTGCTTTTCCCCTAAGATCAGGAACAAGATAAGATTTCTTTTGCCACTCCTCTTCAACGTTATGCTGGAGGTTCTAACCAGGGCAGTTAGGCAAGAAAAAGAATGAAAGGTCATCCAGATTGGAAAGGAAGAAGTAAAGCTATCTCTGTTTGCAGATGCCATGATTGATCTTGTATATAGAAAATTCTAAGGCATCTACTAAAAACTGTTATAATTAATACAGTACAGGAAAGTTCAGGAAGTTTTCAGTATATAAGATCAATACACAAAAATCATTTCTATTTTTATGTCCTAGCAATAAACATTTTGAAAATGATAGTAGGGAAACTATTCTATTTATAATAATGGCATTGAAAAGAATAAAATACTTAAGTATACATTTAACAAAATAAAGTGCGAGTCACACACTGAAAACTACAAAACATTGTTGAAAGAAAGAGAGTTTAAATAAATGGAAAGACATCCCATGTTCATGATTGGAAGATTTAGTATTTTTAAACTGGCATTATTTCCCAAATTGTACAGATTTAAGACAATCCCAATCAAAATCTTAGCTTTTTTTTTTTTTTTTTGCATAAAATTGACAGGCTGAGTTTAAATTCATATGGAAATACAACGGAGCCTGAATAATCAAAACAATATTTAAAAGAACTAAGTTGGAAGATTCACATTTCCTGATTTCAAAATTTACTGCAAAGCTACAGTAATCAAAGCTTGAAATTCTACATATCTATTTCTTGGTCAAGAAATAAATCTCAGTTTGGTTAAAAAATATTTTTTTGTGACAAAATGTAACAAGTGGGTGTGCTGTGGGACAAAAATAGTGTGTTCCTGTATCTATCTGTCAATTCTCACCAGGTGGGAGCATGCCACATTCTTTCCAGGTGTGCTTAAGTGACAGTTGCTGGTGACAGAGGATTGGAGGGCTGAAATGGATTACTCTGGAGCCAGCAGCTCCAGGTCACTGCCCCTTTGGCAAGCCTACCTGCAATACCCCATTGAATTGTACACTTTAAATGGGTACATTGTATGGTATGGTGCTTTAGCTCACGAAGCCCATTCCAGGAGGTGGGGTGATGTCACCTTTCGATTTTAGGAGCTGTGATTAAGGTGGAGTGAGTGCATGGAGGTGTGGGGAACCTGCCTGTGGCTTTCTTTTTCTGTTTTTTTGTGTTTTTTTTTTAAACACCCCCAAAACATTTATCTTTCCCATTTTACCTGTGTATAAAATTTTAGTTCCTTGAGGACACACTCTCACACACATATTTTCTCAATTTTTAATTTGCAATTGTTTCCTTCCATACTTGCTCTTTGGACAGCTGTGGATGTGAGTGCTGGGGCCGGCAGAGGGGTGAGGTGCTTTTCTTCTGTGGAGGCAGCTTCCTTTCTCTCATCCCACCCTAATCTTCCCTTTTCTGTTTGCTGTTCAGAGAACTCAAAGGGAGTTGAAATTCACAGACCAGGACACATCTTTTGTTTATTTAATTGTATTGCCCAACAGAACTTGATTGTAAATAAAGAAGAAATCTGCTATATACTTAAAAAAAAAAAAAAAAAAGACGTATGGTACTGGTATAAGCATAGACATATATGTTAATGGAATAGAATTTGAAGTCTAGAAATAAACCCCTACATTTATGCTCATTTCAATTTGACAAGGGCCTTAAGACCATTCAATGGGAAAAGAATAGTATTTTCAACAAATGGTGTTAGGAGAACTGGATAGCCACATGGAAAAGAATAATAAAATTTGGACCCTTACCTCGCACCATAAATAAACATTAACTAAAAATGGAATACTTAAATATAAGAGCTAAACTTATCAAACTCTTAGAATAAAACACTGGAATAAATTCTTGTGACCTTGGGTTCGGCAGTGCACAAACAACAAAAGAAAAAGTGGATAAATTGGACTTTATTAAAATTTTAAACTTTTGTGCTTCAAAAGATACCATCAAGAAAGTGAAAAGACAATCTATTGAATGGGAGAAATATGTGCAAAACATATCTGACAAGGGAATTATATCCAGAATATATAAAGAACAACTCAATAGTAAAAAGACAAATAACATCTTAAAAATGGGCAAAAGATTTCAACAGCTACTCCGGCAGGCAAAATAATGGTCCCCCAAATATGCCCATGTCCTAATCCCTGGAACCTATGAGTATACTAAAAAACATTGAATTGTACACTTTAAATGGGTATGTTGTATGGTATGTGAGTTTGATCTCAATAAAGCTGTTTTTTTACAGAATAGTTCAATGAACTCCTATATATATATATACATATATATATGTGTATATATATATATATATATATATATATATATGTATATATATTACCCAATCTTACCAATTACTTACATTTGCTTCCAGTTGCTTTATCATATTCTCTCTCTCTCTCTTTCTTTGGATGTACATATATATGTATGTATATGCACATATCTTTTCTGGATCCATTTGAAAATCATTTGAGATGATCGTGGAATACTACTCAACAATAGAAAAAATGAACTATTGATAACACTGCATTAGATGCATCTCATAATGATTATGCAGAGTGAAAGAAGCCAGACAAAATAAGAGTACATACTGCATATTCCCATTTACATAAAACTATGGAAAATGCAAACCAATCAATAGTGGCGGAAAGCAGATCTGTTGTCATTTGGGGGATGGGATGGGAGAATGAGGGGAGCAAGAGAAGGATTGCAAAGGGGCACATCCACCCAAAATACTTTTGGGGGTGATGACTATGTTCATTATTTTGATTGTGGTGATAATTTCACGAGTGTAGACATAGGTATAAATTTACCTAATTGTATACTTTAACTATGTACAGTTTATTGCATGTCAATTGTACCTCAATAAAGCTGTGAAAACTTTTCAACTTGTACACTTTAAATATAAGTAGTTTATTGTACATCAACTGTATCACAATAAAACTGTTAAAGAGATGAATGAAAAGTAAGAAAACAGTTTTAAATTATAAGCAAAGAGCTTATAATATAATTGCCTCTTAAACCTAAGAAAAGATACTCAACCTCACTCATAAAAAGAAAATTTCAAATTAAAGCACCACTGACATGCCTTTTAAATGGGCAAATGTGCAAACATTTCATAAAACACTGTACTGGCATAAGTTTGGGGAAACAGGTAGTAGTTTCCCCCATAGATGGTAAGTGTATTGACTGGTGAACAGCTAGGAAGGATACTTAGACAATATGTATCTGATTGCTGTATCCTTCTACATAGCTAGTCCACTTTTTTCCTACAGGTATACTTGTGTAAGTGCAAAACGACCTATGTTCAATGTTATTCATTGAAGTCGTATTTGTAGTAGTTAAAAGACTGGCAACAATCTGAATGCCTGTCCATAGGAGACAGGTGAAATCGGTTTAAAAAAAAAAAGAGAGAGAGAGAAAGTTCTTTGTAAGTATGGATAAAATCAATTAATCTTAAGTGAAAAAAGCAGGGTGCAGAACAGTGTGAATAGCATTCTACTATATGGATTAAAAATAAATCTACAAATGAATACTTGCCACAATCAACATAAGATTGTGTGGAAAGACACACAAGAAACTGGTTAACAACGGTTCCCTCTAGGGAGTGGTTTGAGGAAAGATTTGGGAATAAGTCTTTCTTACGTATTTTTTTAATGACTTGAATTTTGAATAATTTGAATGTATTTCCTACATTTAAAAAAAGCCTCTTGATTACTGATACTAATGAACCCCTCTGGGACGGCCAAAGTCTTAGCTCATAAGTGAATTTGGTTTTTTTACAGTTCTACCCCAATTCTCCCTCCCTCCCCTCATTCTTTTCCCCAGCACTTAAAAAAAAATAAGTTTATTTTTAATCCAACATTTCTGGATTTTTGCAGCACAAAAATCTTTCTTATTTTCAGATTACGTAGTTCATAGCACTTGTAGATATTGAAGTTTTCATTATTTCTTACCATATTTCTGAAGGTGACAGCTGGGTGAAAACAGTCTAAACATTTTTTAACACTTTGGAAGCATGTGGCCAAATTGCTCCTTGAAAGATTAACCAATTTACATTCTCACCTGCAAGTAATGGAAATACCCCTTTTCTTAAATTCTCATTAGCACTTGTGCTGTCATTTTTAAAAATTCCAATTTGATGGGCTAAACTTACATCTCATTATTTTAATTTGCATGTTCTAAGTTGTAATGAGTTGGAACACTTTTTCCAAGTTATACTAGTCATTTGAGTTCTTTTTAATCTTTTTTGTTTTTTCAATTCCTTAAGTAAAACATTGATTGCATTTTCATGATACATGATTAAAATCATATTGAATATACAAATATATATTAATATATAGTGTTAGGTAAGGACTCTGTATTTTTCCAGTGTTAACAAAAATTTTAAGCAACCATTTATTAAGAGTCTACTCTTTCTATATAGATTATAAAAGTGCTTTACTAATTATAAGTTCATATATATTCTTCGATATATCACAGATTTTAGAATCTGTTTCATTGACTTACACATCTGTTTAGTATCATGCCAGCACTACAATTAATTATTTATGCTTAAGAGCTTTAATTCCATTTTTTTTATCCTTTTATCATATAATTTTGGAACTGGAACTTGAAATGGAGTTGCATTAAATTTATATTGAAATGTAAGAGATTTGAAATTTTAGAATATTCTTCTCATTTGAGAACAAGGTATTTTACTCCACTTATTAAGAACCACGTTTATATTCCTCAGTAAAATTTTGTATTTCTTTTTATGTCGGCAGTACAAACTTCTTGTGAAGTGTACCCCATTTGGAATTTATAGCCCCTTCCCCAATGATTAGATTACCTTATTGTGCTCTTTCAACTTTCTGTCATATTATATCACTCAGCATCCTTCAGCTCTTGGCAGTTCCCCTGCTGTCAGAGTGGTTGATGGGAGTTTGAATGCCATAGGTCTGATGGATATGATTTACTCTTCTTGTGCTTGAATTGACCACCTCTTAGTCTCCTTTTACAGCCTGTAGAGAGTTTACAGTGACCCACTGCTGGACCAAAGATGAGAATCTGCAGTAGCTCTTCTTCATTTACATAAACAGCTAACTGGTTGCCTGCCAGATTTTTTAGTGCCACCCCACAGAGAGCTCACCACTTGTGCTTCTGATCCCTTCTTGGATATCTGATTCCAGGCACTTCCTTCCTCACAGGGCTTATCCCCACCCAGGGCCCCCTGAACAACCCTAGAAAAAAGTCAATTACTTGTTTCCGTTTGAACCCCAGAATCGTTCCTATATTGATTAAATACCTATATGAGCTCACAGAACGTAAAAGAACCTGGTCCTCAATCAGAACATGTAAAAAAAGAAAGAGTAAATCAAAGACAAGAGCCCCTTTCTATTGAAGCTCTCTATGCCAGGCACTTTCTAAGTTTTTTTAAGGTAAAATGAAATCTTTTATTCAAAACATTTTCTTTTCTATTTTTTCATTTTTTAAAAAATTGTGGTAAAATACACACAACAAAATTTACCACTTTAAGCAATTTTAAGTGTACCGTTCAATAGTGTGAAGTACATGTACGTTGTTGTGCAGTTGATCCCCAGAACATTTTCATCTTGCAAAACTGAAACTCTATAGCCATTAAACAACAACTTCCCGTTTCTCTCCCCACCACCCAACCGCAGCCCCTGGCAACCACCATTCTGCTGTGTTTTTAGGAGTTTGACGGCTCTTGATACTTCATATAAGTGAAATCAGATAGTATTTGTCTTTTGGGGACTGGCTTATTTCATTTAGCTGAATGTCCTCCATGTTTAGCATGTGTCAGAATTTCCTTCTTTTAAAACTGAATGATATACCACCGTATGTACATACCACATTTTGTTTATCCATTCCTCAATTGATGGACACTTGGACTTCTACCTTTTGGCTATTGAGAACAACGCTGCTATGAAAATGCATGTACAGATACTTCTTCAAGACACATGCTTTCAATTACTTTAAGTGTTTTACTAGATTTATCTCTTTGATCCTTACTACAGCTTTATGAATCAGGTACTATTAATATCCCAGCTTTACAGGTGCAGAAACTGAGGTACATAGAGGTTAAGTAACTAAGTAATTGTAATTCTAGAACTCTCATGTTTAATAGCACTCTGTACTGTTTTCTAAAAGAGGCATCTAGGTGTCTTGCACCAGAGAATGGAAAATAAGAAAAATGAAAATCATGTTTGCATTGCTAGTCTATAAAGTAAGAGGCAAGTATTAATTTTTACCATTCACTATATTCAAAGAACAATACAATAAAAAATAATATTTGGGTTATTTCTATTCCAACACAATGAATTATAAAGTTGAGAGCTATCCAGGTAATTCAGGAAAACATCCTGCTTTTGAGTTGCCTTTCAAAAGAATTAATCAGCTAATTGCTTTGATATATGAGTAATCTAGTAAGGTTATTTCTTATTTTCATTAGCAAACACATTCTCAATTTTCTGTATTTATAAACACAGCCATAATGAGATAGATAAGATGAAAATTAAAAAGGGTGACGGGTCTGTGAAAATCTTGTGAAACGGAGATCCTTTTTTAAATTGTTAATATCCACAAGTATTACTTTCAATGTATATCTTATATACATTGAAACCTATATACAGTATACCAATATACAGTAAACCAATATATACAGTATAAAACCGCCTATGTAATAATTTGAAATATTACTCTAGGAAGGAAAAATGAGCCTGAGCAATAGACTCTTCATAGTTAAATAGCCAGTGTGTGGTAATAGAAAAACTGGTGATGGCAGTCATCATATGATCTGCATTCCTGGTCCTTGATTTGACTATGTCTTGACTTGCATATACCTTATCTAAGTTTTTGCAGTATAAATTCCAAGAGAAAAACAACATGAGAAATGTAAAAATGTTTTCTGTGGAATATTTTTTAATGGGTTATCTATAAAGCAAGAGTGCGAGCCCTGGTGCGTTCGCGAGGACACGAGCGCGCGAGCGTGTGTACTGCATATATCTTGATATTACTTCTTTTTCATTTTTTTCAACTTAGCTGCACATTAAAATCATCCATCTTCCTTGGGTCTCGAAACACTGCTGTGTCCTCAGGATCAGGAAATAAATATGATTTGTTTCCTGCCCCCCAAATAAATTATTTGAGTTGTTGTTTTAAGCTAAATTTTATTTCACTTCCTTTTAGGTTTTTTTTTTTCTTTTACCTCTGACATTTTTTTTTTGGTTATTGTAAAATTTATACATAGCAAACACATTTTAAAAATATGTAAAGTCCTTTCTAGAGATAGGAATCATTGAATAATTTTTTTTCCCCCACAAAATTATCCTCAAGGTAGATGAAGAATGTTTTGGTTGTACAAATATATACACAGTAGTGGATAAATAAAGTATTTGAGGAAATTAAAAAATGCCCTCAATTTAAAAATAAGTAAAACACTACCCTACAATGGAGATATTAGATTTAAAGTTTTCATCATTGTTAATCTACTTTGATCACTTTTATATGATGGGATTTTAGGGTAAATGTATTGGTATCTCATTATAGGGGAGTACATGGTAATATCATAGTAAATGGAATTGTCAGGATTTTCCTTTTTTTTTGCTACATGACAGAAAACCAGCTCAAATTTATTGAGATATAAAGGTGATTTTAATTGCTCACTGAATCTTAGACAGGGATGAACAGACAAAGCTGGGGCCTGGGCCTCAACAACTGCTGGAAACGGTGTCCAGCTGCCATTATATTGTCTCTTTATTGGCAAGTCCACTTCCTTCTCTTTAGCTGTAGACCAGGCTCCTCCACATGGCAGGAAGCAGAGCCCACTGACAGCTCCCTAAAATCCCCACCATTAACCACTGCACCAGATGCTGTTGCTGCCCTGGCCATGTGTCCTTGGCCCATCTGTGAGGCCTCCTACAATTGGGGAATTGCTCCCCTACCTGACCCAAGCTTCCTACCTCAAGCACCTGCATCTTTCTGCCTGAAGACAGTGACTAGGGAGTGAGCTGGGATAGCAGGTAGGGATAAACCAAAAGTGCCAGGTGGTTAATATACCCAGGAATAACTAACCTTCAGCCAAAATGGGATAAGAATTGGTGCATAATACCTTACTTCCTCCTTCTTTGTTGGAGCGGTGGTGGGTGGGGGTGGGGCGTAATTCTGAGTTTTGTTTTATAGGCCTTTTAAAGGGTCCCCAGCAGGACTCAACACCTTTTATTATTGCTTTCTTCCTTTCCCTGTTTCACTTCCAACTCTCATTACTATGCTTCTAGGGATCATCTCTCACATAAACAACTTGTACCCAAATCTTTGTTTCAGAATGTTTTTGGGGGAGAATCCAAACTAAGACAACTATTTAACGGTAACTCATTTTGGTTTCCTTTGTGACCCAGTGCAAAAACCATGGAGAGATTTTTTTTAGATTGGCCCATCTTGGGTCAAATGCTTACCCATTGGCCAATCAGATGTTAGCCCTGGGGCAAGGATGTGGCAACTATGCTATGGCTAGAATATGGGTAAAGTCAGGGCTAACAGGAGTGAAGGGAAGGAGCAGGTATAAGATTTAGCAGGATGCTATTTGCAGAAGATAGGATATGTGTTGGGGTGATGCACTGTTGGGTACATAAAACAGTAGGTCTTTACCCATATGGTAGTTAATAGCATGTTTATAACATGTTTTACTGAGCCAATTTTTTTGTAACTTTGTTTTAAAATAATTTCAAATTTACAAAAAAGCAACAAGACTTGTATGAAGAGCTATCATATACCTATTGCCCAGATTTACCAATATTTTATATTTTGACCCTTTTTTTTATTTTTAATTTTTATTTTCTTTCTTTTTTATTGAGTTATAATTGACATAAACATTATATTAATTTCTGGTGTACAACATAATGATGTGATATTTATATATGTATGTCCCATTTGTTTTTATAATATTCTATCTCTGTGCATATATGTATATATCTAATTATATATCTAATTTATCTAATATATATATATATATACATACACACACTGGGGATACCAAAAAATGTATACAAGTGGACACTTTGATCAATGTTGCTCAAGCAACAGTTCTCTGTAATCAAAAGTGTCTGGACCCTGATGGTAACCACTTTAAGCACCTCTTGTAATTGCAGAAGTCAAACGTGACTTGTATTCATCTTTTGTTATCGGCATATATTGAGTATTACAATTTTAATAGTTTTCTCCTTTCTTAAAATGTGGATACATTTTTTTGGCACCCTCTGTATACATCTCTCTCAGATAGATAGATAGATAGATAGATAGATAGATACATACATACATACATACATACATACATACATACGTACAGTTGACCCTTGAACAACATAGGTTTGAACTGTGTGGGTCCACTTATATGCAGATGGTTTATGGTAAGTACAATCAGCCCTTTGTATCTGGGGGTTTTGCATCCTCAGATCCTACCAAGTGTGGATGGAAAACAGTATTTTTGTATTTTCAACGATGGATTCCCAGCCATAGATCCTCAACTGCAGATCGAAATGACTGTTTTTGATCAGTGGCTGGTTGAATTGTGGATGCACAGTGCTGACTGTACTTAAGTTTTTGGGGAGTGAAAAGTTATACCTGGATTTCCAACCGTGTTATGAGGAATGTGGTTAGAGCCCCTAACTCTTGCATTGTTCACTCATACATATGCCTTTACATGTACAGATACAGGATATGTATATATGTATCAATGTGTGTATCATATATTTCTTTCTCTGAACCATTTTAGAGTGTTAGAGGTATCTTGCCCCTTTACCCCTAAATACTTCAGTGTGTATATGCTAGGCGCAAGAAAAAGTATCCTCTTACATAATTTAAGTGCAGTCATAAACTCAGGAAATTTATCATTGATTTTACACTGTTATTTAACCTATAGTTCATATTCAAATGTTATCAATTATTTCAATGGTATCCTTCAGGGCTACATGTCTTTTCTCCCTAGTCTAGGATCCAGGAGCATGTATGGCATTAAACTGTCCAGTTTCTTTACTCTCTGTTAATCTGTAACGGTTTCATCAGTCTTTCCTTGATCTTGGCATTTTTTGAAAATGACAAGCCAGGTATTCAATAGAACGTCCTTTAGTTATGAAACCAATATATCTTTCACTGGTGGGTATGTGGGAAATAGAGTGAGAAGTGGCAGTGAGCAGAGGCTCCACAGAGAGCCTTGACAGTCAGCTCATTAACTTTGAAGTGGTTTCCATTCTACCTTATATTGTACTTAGCTCTGGAAAGACTAAATCATGAGAGAGAATGTTCACTGATTTAAGCTAGACAATGCAGTATTATTGGAACATGTAGGAACATGTGGATATAATTAAAGTGTCAGTGATGAATTCTTTAAATCATTCTTTTTTAAAAAGTATAATACTGTTCAAAGGTGGTCTCGAACCAAAACTTCTACATAGTGAGTGGGTATGTTGAATATATCATAGAAATTTATAGCTGAGTGGAGCTAGATATTATTTCGTGCATTTTACAGAACAAGAACTTTAGATTTACTGAGCTTAAGAAATTTGACTATGGTAGTCAGTGGAAAGTCAAGGTTAGATCTCACATCATCCTGATTCCTTGGCCAGAGCGCTTTTCTATTTTACACCAAATGATCAAAACTATGCTACTCACTGTGGTTGTCATTATGAATCTCATTTGTGATTGGGTGGTAATCCAATTTTAACGTATTTGATTCATCTCTTTAATAAAACAAATGAAACTTTACCAGGAAAGTCCTCACTTTAAGGGCTACTACTTAAAATTGTCACTAAAATTAGCAATTCTTTTGTACCTCGAAACATTCATTCTGCCAATAGAAATGCTTCCATAGCTAAATGAACAACCATTTTAGTACATTAATTTCTGTTGTTTAGATTTTTATATTTTAGTTATTGTTTCTAAGTAGACAATAGAATCTCCTCCAACTGTTTTAACAGTTAGAATGTGGACCCCGTCGTCTTATTTGTGACAAAAATTTTATACAGAGCTCTCCCTTCAACAGGAGAAATGGTTGAAAGACAGTTTAGTGTAGTCTAGAAGAGCATGAGTTTTAATCAGTCAAATGGAGTTTCAAATTCTGTAGCAGCCAATTCTACCGTGTTTCCCTGAAAATAGACTGGGTCTTATATTAATTTTTGCTCCAAAAGATGCATTAGGGCTAATGCTCAGGGGATGTCCTCCTGAAAAATCATGCTAGGGCTTATTTTCCATTTAGGTCTTATTTTCGGGGAAACACGGTAGCATTATGGCTTGGGCAAATTAAATAATCTTTATGAGATTCCTCATCTATGTAATGGGAGAAAGAATATCAATTATTTGACTCTCTGGCATGTAATTACTTATTCTTCAGGATGTCAGAAAATGTCTTTTAAAGTGTCTGATGTGGTGGAAGTGCTCAATTGTGATTATTTTCCACTGGATAATTACCCAAATCCTGTGCTCTGAGGAGGTACTCAGGAGCATCATTAGAGAGTGAGGAAGTCAATCCTACCAGCTGGTGCTAAAAATAATCCAAGACAGTCATAAACAGTCCCTACAGTTATCCTTCAGAATTGCTTTGTCCCGGGTTTGGAGCTAGTAGTTAGCAACAGTTTACCCTGCTTTGTCCCACTTTTCTGATGAGTTAGTTGCATTAAAAGAAATAAAACTTCTTTCATTCCTCAAAGCCACCCTAGATTTTTATTTCTTCTGGTTTCACTGGCATAAAAATGTTTTGGGGCGGGTGTCTTTATAGCAGGACTTGTTCTGCACTCCTCTTGGGTGTCCATTGCTGTATTTATGTATTCCTTTCTTAATTTGATAATATGACCCAAGTGTCCATGGTATGTTAATGAAACTAGACTGGTAAAGCGATGTCTTGGAATTTTCAATCATCTCTGTGCTTTTGCTTCTCTATTAGTTTTCTCATCTCTAAAGCAAAGTGGTAAAATACATTTCATAGTCTTTCATAGGAATATTTCTTCCTTGGTTAAAGTCAGTAATGTCAAGTTAGGCATGAATTACAAAAATCTGAAAATGGGACCTATAACGGAAACTACAACTCAACCCTGTAACAACAATATCGCGAATGTGAAGCTGATACAGATTCAGTCACTGCTAGGATGAATTCCCCTGCTTTCAGGTCCCATGGGGTGGATCCTCTCTACTCTTCTCTTCCTGTTTGAACAGAAAAGATGCCAACAGTATCAGCAATGATCTGTATGAATCAGCTGCTTTTGAGTTTGACAATTTTCTTGGCAAAACACTTTAAAAGCAATTTGCCCAGCACATGAAGATCACAGGATTGCTAGTTTGGAAGGAGCAGGGGCGTCAGGGGTCCAACCTCCAGTTGCAGCAAGCATTCCCTCTGCAGTCGCTGTAACAGATGCCAAACCAGGCTCTTTATCATTCAAAATGATAAAAGAAGTCATTCTAAAGAAAAAGGTGAAGTTCTGTATTTTGAGCCCCACAAACCTTTCCACCTTATTTTAGTCATTGTGTTCCAGGAACAGAAAATATAAAATGAAAGCAAAGTAGAATACTGTATTGAAATATGTCTATACAATTGAAAGAAGACATGCCTTTTGCTCTTCTTTTTATTACATTAATTTTTATTTTCTAATGGCATACACACAAACAAATTTATGCCAATACAGAATACACGCACAAAAATATACACATATGCCAGCAAAAAAAACACATGGACACAAACACACACATACACGTTCATATGCTTTATTTCAGGCCACCTCAAATTATTTTTATAAAGAGTGTTTAAACTATTACATAAGAAACGTGGCATTGAGAGTGCTGAGCCTGGTAACGAGGATTGGAACTTACACAGGCAGTCACGTGCTACACACAACAGTGTCTCAATTCCCAGGTGAGATTTGCTTGCTCTTGCAGGGAGTGCTCAATCATTTGCTGTACTGATCTCCCTCTCCTGGGGTCTCTATTTAAAAAAGAGCCCAGAAGGAAAGCTGAAACAGCTGAAAACAGAGCCAAATATGACAAAAAGCACAAGTAGCTTTTTGGTGGCATGTTGTAAGCTTTATTTCTTGGTAGTCTCATGTCGTAGAGAATATTCTTTTCTGCCTGCTCTGTTATCTGTCCCTTGGGAGATGCACTGATGATCAGTCATGGTCTGATACTGAGCTTTCTGGCCAAACACTACTGCTGACGTTGGGCTGCAGTTTCTGCAAGTGCCTCGTTTTGCACAGGGATGGTGTGAGAGGTGGAGGAATGATGGCAGAGAGCCAGGAGGCAACAGCTGTCTGTCACATAGTAAACAGGGACGGCTGCAGATCAAGGCCAAGCTGGAACACATGGCCGGCTGTGGGACAGAGCAGAGCTGCTGAAAATTGAATCCTTCCTCCTAGCTCCTGCCCCTATCAAATCACAGAGCAAGCAAGAGTTATTCTTATGGAGTTAGAGTTCCTAATTTTTATTTTCTCCACACATTTTGCTTTTGATTTTACTCCTAGTAACAAAAAGAAGGCTTGAAAAGCAAAGAGATTGCTATCTCAGGAGTATGAGGGCAAAAGTCTCCACCAAAACCTCACTATGCTAACTAATAGGCACTCACAGAATTCAGTTATATTTTCCACAGCTTGAGTCTCGTAGTGCCTACCTTTAGAATGCATGTTCTTGTGCCATCTATTATTAGCATTTAGTGTACCTTACGGTAATTACTGTTTATTATCTACCAGTGGGTCATAAAAATGAAAGATTAAGGTCACTACATGTTTACTTGTTTTTGAAGATGATTTAAAAACAAACAAACAACTCAGTGACTGCAGAAATGAAATGTTTAGTTATTTCTGAACACAGATGCGGCCAGAGCAACCTGGTTTCAACATTTTTAGACACTGACTACTTTCAGGACTCAAAAAATTCTGGCGATTCATGCTTGCCTTGGGTTGTTCCACCAACTCACAGGGCGATTCTACCCGTCAACCACGGTTTATTAACAGTACTTTATGTGCCAGGCCCTCCACTGGGTACTTTGGAGAATTACAAAAGAATAGAAGACAGTTTAAATTGTAAATTCTTGGGGGAGTTTATGATTTAATGAAAGAACCAGAGAAAACAAATCGGTACCTGTAAATATAATAGGCAAAACAAAATTGAGCTCGTGTACTTGGTGCCCTTATCAATTGATGTGTTACTCCTATGCCAAGGGCACTGATAACACACACTATTGGGTGTTCAGGAAATAAAAGCCTTCTCAGTATTTTTTTCTCTCTTATCCTAAAAGTGGTAAATGGGGTACCATAGTTCCTAATTCATAAGGGATGCAACACAGCTTTGACTGAAAGTAGCAATGTTCTCAAGTATCAGAAATGATGCTTGAACTTGCCAAGACAGTCAGTCCCAATCATGCAGTGAGCTTGCTCTGCTTTGGAACTAAATGGTTCGAATAGCCTGTGTGGGATTCTGAGGTTAGACTCGGGGAGTCCATGCATCCAAGCTAGGCTTGTCAATACAGTTCATTCAAGAAACATTTGAGTGTCAATTACCTTCCTAATACTCTTCTAGACGTTGGGGATTTAATAATGAATAACAAAGATGCCTTTCTCTCAATGAGCTCATAGTGTAGGTGTGTGGGCAGGGGGTGGGGGGAAGTTTAGGTGGGGAGCAAGCAAGCAGAAAATTGCATTAGAATATGATTTTTCTTTTCTATTTTTGGATTTTGGAGTACAGGCGGTTGGTAGCTGTACAGCTACTAAAATTTCAGGAGGAGGGGATTGTGAGTGACAGAGCTGTTGCTAGGTATGGGCTTTGAGAGTGATAGAATTAAGAAACAAAATAGAGTTATGCTTACTGATGAAATTCTGATATTCTGAGGGCAGTGAAATTCCCAGGCATGACCATTAAGTGGAAACGAGTCTGTAACAACCACTGTTAGTGCCTGGCCCAATTTCTCTTCACCTTACCATTGTGGAAACCACTATGACTGACTTCTGACAGCCTGAAGGTTTTCCTGTAGTCTTCTGGTGAGATAACTTGGAGACTTGACTCACAGAGTTCTAGAGAGAGATTAAACTGGTGAAAGCTTTTAGGTGATCCTAGACAGTTAATAAGGGTAATTATGTTCATATTAGCTCCTCGCCATCCCTCAATCCTCCTTAACCAAGCCAATTTTTCTTTCTTCTGCTGGATCCAAACAGGGTAAGAAATTTTCATAGGTGAATGTCCACAGATGAATATGCATGTTCTAAAGGATATCCCACAGATCCCTGCTGAGTAAAGCAGATTTTCAAAATTTTTCACATAATTGGTCAAGGTTTATACCATATAACTTTGCCTTCTTGGCTGTAAATTAGATAGATCTAGAATGGGCCAGTCTATGAGTTGGCCTAAATGAAGCATTCATTCAAAATATACTTGAGACTATACAGTATGCCAACCACTATGTTAGGCATTATGAGTGTAGCTATAAATAAGGTACATCTAAATTCATCCTTAATTAGGCTTCGGATGCAACACTTATAGAGACGGCAAGCAGGAAGTGGTGGCAAAAGCTGGGAGGTACACAATGGATGTGTCACAGAAATGCAGAAGCCACAGGAGGGAGAGACTTATGCCGGTTCTCAGTGGGAGAAGTTAAGACACAGAAGCAGAGACAGAGAGTGGCAAAGTCATGGCAATGTTATGACTCTAGAATTGGCATCCCACAAGCCTGCTGATGAGATGGCGACAAGGTAACTGGGTTGTAAAAGCTGCACTGGCTTCTAAGGACCACCTAGTTCCCAAACTCCATTTGTCTCTGAAAGCAGGCTCTGCTGGAGGTCCTGTTTATCCATGTCTTTGGGGTCTAAGATTTTGGTTTCTTATTTATTGGTGCATTATTATTATTATTATTATTTTACAGCAAGGCTTCATTAATGAAGGAAACTTGTGATGAATTCCTTTTCATTTTAAAGCTGATTAACGCAGAGATGAGAATATGGAATTAAGTTCTCACTTTTAACAGATGAGGAACCTGAGCTCTGGTGAAGCAAAGTGATTGTTTAGTGAGGAGAAACCCCTGCCTCCAAATTCACATTTTAGATTTGTCAAGAGCAAACACTAATAACCTCACTTATTGTGAGGAGGCTTAGAAACAAAGATGTCTCTTGGGTAGCCAGCATCCTAACCTGGCCTTCTGCATAGTCTTCAGACATATTAGACTCATTAAAATCTGTATATTTCACTAAATTTGTGCTGGTCCAACCACACTTATCTGTGTCATTCTCTAATCTTCCTATTTATTCTTTTGATTCGCTTTGTGCTACTCCACATATCTTTAAACCAATAGCATCAGCATCACCTGGGAACTTGTTAAAAACGCAAGGTATTGGGCCCATCCCAAACTTACTGAATCAGAAGCTCAGCAGTTTGATCTGATAAGCCCTTTGGGTGATTCTTATGGCATGTTAGTGTCTGCGAATCACTGCTTTGGGCTAAGAAAATGCCTGGCTCCACTTGCAGCAAATGTTCAAAGTGTTTCTCCAGATTCCCATGGAAACATTTAGAAAAGAAGAGAGAGCATATCCTTTTAAAAACTAATCTCTCTGTTTGATGCTTATTAGACTTATTTTGCTGTTGTCATTGTTGGTGATGGTGATGATGTATATTTGTATCTGTGTGTGTTTCAGTTCTAAGTACATCAATTCCAGTGGTGTGCTGGTAAATGTTTTACAACCAGCAGTCTGAAAAAAGAAAAGGAAAGACCTCATTAATAGGATTTGCTAATTTCTGTGGTGTAAATACTCCCACCATGGCCAATTTCAAGATACCAACATGACATCATTGAAAATGGAGCTGGGAAGAGATGTGGAGTGTAGTTGACTCTGATAAGTCAATACTTGCTCAATCCATCAATTTTGATTCTACACATTTAAGCATAAATCCCAGGACATAGCTGTATGTACATGTTTGCTGAATGAATTATGAGAGAGTAAACTAAGGATATAGGGCTAGAATTTTATCTTGTGGGTAAAGACAAAGTTAGTGTGATTGAAGACTTTAATTAGCATCTCATACTATTCTTCCTTGATTTTAATGACTCACAAAAGTAACAACAGAAAGAAAACTTAAACATATATTTACGTAAAATATATTCTCTAAATAGCTCTTTTTATTACATACTACAACAAATCAGCCTATTAAAATAGGAGCCATTTTCAACATAGCACTTTATGGCAATAAAACACTTTGCAAATCAATTTTATTGTTCCGCTCTACAACCTCAAAAGGTAATAGATATGAGTTCCTTATTTTTACAGATGAAGAAAGTAATGCACAAAGAGATCTTCAAACTTACACATAGTGTGCTAATAGAAAAACTGGGATTAGGACTCGAGTCCTGGAATTTCCTAAATAGTTTATAAGGTTATATTTTCTAAAATGTAAATAATTTAAAATTAGACTTTATTTGGCTTTGGTATGCAGGGTTGACTCTGATTTCTGTTGGCAAAATGTACCAGACCTAAGGTTCACACTGATACTTGCCATGTCCCTTCTGCCATCCTTGACTTCCCATTGTCCCTGTCAAGAAGGATGTTAGAGGGCCAGCTTTCTTCCATATTCCTAAACCCACCCATCCTCCAAACCATAACTACCTGGGTTAGAGCTGGACACCAGACCTAGGGGTGGCCAATCAATAGGTTGGCCTGTGGCCCAAACAAAGTAGGACAGTTGTACTCTTTGTCTCTAGAACTCAGAATAACAAAAGATGAAAAAATTTGCATGGGAACTGAGAGTTAAAGGTTATGATATAACGATATGCAGGAAAGGCCATGGAAGATTGTGGGTAAACTAAAGTTACGGGAAGCAAAAATTCTAGTAAGTAGAATATTTGGTTTAGAGAACAAATATAGTGATCAGATAAGGAAGACAGTAGTTAGAGAAAGGAAAATAAATAAATGTTTAGGAAAAAAAAACACACCATGAGGAACAGACTATGTAGCAATTGGGTGAGAGGGAGAGATGGAGAAAGAAGCCATTTTCTGGGGCTGCTCTGGTGACTGGCAGCTTTCCAGCTTCTATCCATGTTTCTATGTGTAAGTTCTGCTGCATGGAACAGGAACTCTGCATTAGTGACTTAGTTCAAAGGGGGTCTGTAGTCTTCACAGAAAACTGTAGTCTGAAGGCAGGCGGTTCAGGGCTGGAGCAGCGGCTCCACACCATGACGCACAAGGCTCCTCTAGCTTTATTTGTCACTACCCTTGACAGGTAGTGTTCATCTATCTATTTGTCATCACATGGCCTCCAGCATCACGTCCATTCCACGCCAGAAGAAAGAAATGATAAAGAGAAATGTATTTTCCATATATAAGTATCAGGAATTCAAAACTTCTGTTTTTGTCTCGTTGGCTTGGACAGTAAAATAGACTCCTAGCAACAAAAAAAGGGTAGGGAATATAGTCTTCCTTCCTTCCTTCCTTCCTTCCTTCCTTCCTTCCTTCCTTCCTTCCTTCCTTCCTTCTTTCCTTCCTCTCCCTCCCTTCCTTTCTTGCTTAGCACATTGCTGCCCAGGACAAAAATGGGAGTCCAGCTAATAATGAAGAAGGGGAGAACTGGGTCAGCAACTCACAGTGTTTGCCCAGTATCTTATATGTAGGCCTCTACCATTTGGGTAACTTGAGTGAGTCTTGAACTAAATTAGAACCAGCATGGAGGAGCTTGGTTGGCCTATCAGCCATCATAATTCTGCTACCCCCCTCCTTACATGAATGTAGCTGGCCTGTCCAGAAGAGTTAAAGCACTTAGAAAAAAACCCCAAACAGTAATTGATAATAACAATATAGATTTGTTAACAAATCATGCCAAACTCACTTTAAAAACATGTTTTTTTTAATTAGATTGAAAAGATCGAGAAACTCTGTAGACATAGAGTATCTTGCTTTTAGCAGGGCATTTAGTAAATTGTCTTAATGTCATTGCAAAAGAAGATATTCTACCACCATTTAACTTGATGGTGGTGGAGTAGCTGAACTTAAAGCTGGTTAAATATATTTACCTAGTATATTGACAAACCGATTAATGTTACACAGCTAAGAAGTCTTTAGAGGTGAACCAGTAGACGCTCCCCTTGACTTTGTCTACTTCAGTATTTCTGGTGGTGACTGGAAGAAGAGATAGATGTTCACTGATCCAGAGTTGGAAGGATAACTATTACAATAGGTGATGGAATAAAAACACATGCACAGAATGGACAGCCTTAGGTTCAATAGAATCAATCACATACATATAGCAGAGAGAGAATCTGGCTTAATAGCAGTTTGTGGGGAAAAAACAAAAAGGACTACATTCAGTCCAAGTCAACTGCGATGATTTGCTTGCCCCTCTCTCTCCTTTATCCAACTCAGCAAATCCACAACACGGGGGAAACCCAACCCTTTCTACCCTACACTTGCACCTGTGCAGCTGAAAGTGGCTGGAAGAAAATACAACCACACTGAAAGTCCTCACTTCAAATTCATGAACACATAGGCCCTTAATGCTGCTTGGTAGTCATAGAACCATATAAACGCTCCTGGGTGCGCTAGCTAGGACTTTTCGCTGGTTTACTGGCCTCTCTCTTCAAATCCTCAGCGTCTCCTCCCTCATCCTCCTTCTCAGCTGATGCTCGTGGCTGCTACTTAACGGGAAAAACTGAAGCAGGCAGAAGAGAATGTGCACAGACTCCCTGCCACCATGTGTACCTACCCCTCAGTATCTCCACGCACCTGTTCTTGCCAGCAACAGAACACTCTCCAGCACCTGCCTCTATTTGTGCAATGGATCCCACCCTTCTTGCCTCCAGAGATATCATCCTAGCAATTCTCCCTTCCTTGTCTGTATCAATTGTTCCCTCTCTGTGGGCAATTGCCACCAGCATTAAGTCATGTTGTCATTACTCTGTGAACTACTTCTAGTCCTGTGTGATCTGAAAATTGTGCCTCTTCCTCCTTATCTATGGTTCTTTCCCTGGCATCCGGGGGTTTCCTCTTCACAGACATGTGCTATTCGGTCCCCAGCTGAAGCTCCTCTAGCAGGATCCCCTGCAGAGCTCCAGAACTTTCTCTCTGTGCTGTTTCTCTCGTCCACTCTGCTACTCTGCTCTGTGTCCTTGCATTGCTTGTCCTCCCTGAATTCTCAGCTCCGTCTCCTCAACTCAGAAGGACCTCGGAGGTCTGTTTGGTTGCCCCCTCCAGGCTGTGGCCAGAAACTCTCTATAGGATATAAACTGGTGCAGGGATCACTGACCCATGTTGCCTATTTTCCAAATCTGAAAACTGCTGTTTCATGTGTTTTGTCCAGTTTTTCAGGCGTCTAAAGTGGGAGGGTAAATCCAGTCTCTACTGCTTCACTATGGCTGGAAGCATAGGAAGGAAGACCGCTGCCCCTAGCATATCCTCTGAACTTCTCTCTTCTGGGTCATCACTGATCTCTAGGGGGTGAAATCCAGTTCCCAGTCCCTGCTCTGCTTGGCCTGTAAGCAGCATGGCTGCATTTGAATGCTCTCTTCCACTTGCTGCATCTCTTCCTCTGGCTTTCAGGACAGCACTTTCCTTCTCTTCCCCATGGTACTGCTTATTCCCTCTCAGTCTCCTCTTCTGGTTCCCCCTTTCCTCCCTTGACCTCTGAATGTTTGAGTCCCGGGACTTAGTCCTCGGGCTCACTCTTCACCCAGTCCACTCTCCCTCCTGGCTGATCTCATCTAATCCATGAGATGTGCCCACATTTATGTCTGTAGCCCAGACTTTCTCCCCTCCTCGAGAGGTGCACACTCAGCTTCTTGCTCTACACCTCCATTTTAGGTTTAGTTATAGCTAAAACTCATCATGCTCTGAGTGGGAGTCCTGCTTTCTCTCTCTAAGTTTCTCCACTAGCAGCCCTCCTCAGCTCTGTGGCAGCAGCTCCAAGCTTCCGACTGTCTCTGGAAACTTGCAGTAATTGACTCCTCTTTCTCTCATACCTCCTATCTCACCCACCAGAAAATCCTCTGGATTCCATTCAGAACCTGACTACTTCTCATCTCCTTCAGGCTGCCACCCTGGTCTACGCCATCGTAGTCTTTCTCCCTCAGTATGGCACCAATCTCCTAACTCACTTTCTCTTCAGTGAGTTAGGAGGGGAAGGAATCTATTTAAGTCTTTTCTCAAATCATCCAGAATGGTCTATTTAAAATACAACTCAGATCATTGACCCTTCAAAACTGCAGAGGCTCTGGGTGATCCTCCCCTTCCTCCTTACCTCTGGGTCTTCCTCTATTACTGCTCTCCCCTCACTCATTGTGCTCCAGCCACGATGGCTTACTTGTGTGCTGGGGACATGCCAGGTGGGTCCCACCTCAAAATCTGTGCATCGTACTGCTGGAACACTATTTTTCCCGATATACCTCCCCATGGTTAACTCCCTAGCTTCCAGTCTTTGCTCAAAGAGGCCTCTCCTCATGAACCTGTTTAATACAGCTTGCTTCCTCACCCCCCACGTCACCAGTCCCTCCACTTGCTCACAGTAGGAACATAATAAATAGTTGCTGAATGGAAGAGTGAATAATGGCCGTTAAGAAAGCAAATGGAGTTTTGGAGTACTTTAGTAGAATCACAAATTCCACACAAGAAATATATAGTCTTATGGTGCTCTGCAGTGATGGTAAGTGGTAATTTTTTTGAGACTTTACTATGTGCTTTATAACTGTTATTATACCACATATTCACAGCAGTATTTTAAGGTAGTACTCTGTTATGTTGATTAAAAAAATGGGACACAGGGAGGTTAAATGAATTTTCCCATTCACATGGCTAAGAACTGGTAGTACCAGGATTCAAATTTAGGCAATTGACTCTGGAACCCATTTTCTTAACCACCCACTAGAACCGGAGTATATCAAGAGTAAAATGACTGCATTCTAGAAAACCTGTTGTGTGACAGAAGGCTGAAGGAACTGGCATTTTCCCGAGAAAAGAGAATGCTTGTTGGGGACATGACAATTTTCCAGTGTGTGAAGGGATGATGTAAAAGAAGGATGAAATTTTTATATTACTACAGAAAGGGAAAACTAGAGCTTGTGATAGAGACAATACAGAGAAGAAGATTATAGCCTAATATTAAGAACTTAAAAAAGTTAAAACTACTGGAGCTATAAAACATTAATATGACCTACTATTCAAAGTGACTACTTCTCTATCACAAAGTTTATGCTGACCTTGGATGACCATCTCTTGGGTATAAAATTTTTTTTTCCTTTATAAAATTCTTGACGTAGACGTTCAGACTTACCTTTCCAACTTGTAGATTTTTTAATTCACCTGTCCTTTATCTGATGGCCTCCTTAGATGTCCAGAGCAGTGTAAGAAAGGGACCATTGCTGGAGACTAGAACTGCTTCACTAGCATGAGAAAGAGAAGCAATTCCTTCTCATTTACAGCAGCCTGCATTCCACAGGCATCTGGAGGTAGGGGAGGGACCATTTTCTACTTCAAAATGGAAAATGGTGTTCCCAGTATGAATGCATTGAGATTAAACTCACATAACAATTGTACTTTGCCCTTATTGGGAAGAGGGCATGTGTTAATTGGACTCACAGGAAAACTTATCATTGCTCAGGATGGAGGAAACTTCATTAAACAAAGCATCCAGCTTAAAGAAAAGAACTCATCTACTCGATGTGTCAAAAGAGGGTGCATCTGGAGGGTGGATGTGTAATAATGTTTTGGAAGGATGGTGGTGGAGCAAGCATAGGAAGCTTAGAGAAACAAAGCCCAAATTTTTCTACTTCACAAATTTTCCAATGTGCGGGACCTACTTTATTCCTTATTCTTGGTCCAGCACGGCATGGCCTGCAGTTTGTCTGAGTACCAGTCTGATCTGAGTTCTAATCCTGACTGTCATGCTTAGTTGTGAGACCATGGGCTAGACCTTTCATTAGCCACGGAGGCTCTGTTTCAGAGTGTCGATTAACAAGTACCTCAGAAGGTTGATTTCAGCATCAGAGGTAAAGAATATAGACAAAACTAAGTTTGGTTTTCTTGCTCAAAAATGTGAGTTCCCTTCCGTCTTCTGAATTTAAGGAGGGAAATCTAGAATTGTGTTGTCCAAACAGTAGTTTAGTCTGTTGCTAGTCCATGAACTGTCGTTACCGGTTAGAAGATGAAATGAGCAGCTTGAACCAGGGTATAAATCATGTGCACGGCTTCTTTCATTCAGGAGACCTATGCCCCTCCCCCACAAAAACATTGGCTGAACGGAACAGTGGGTTTGGTGACATAGCCATCATGTTCTGCTGTGAGTGCCTTACCTCATTGTGGATCAGTAATAAATATTGCATGACTAGCACTTTGAGTAGCACTGTATATAGAGACTCTACAATAAAGATTAAGGACATAGCAACTAGATCCTAGTGCCAGAACTGACCACTAGGTTCAAATCCTGGTTTCACTGCTTAGTAATTTCGGGCAAGTTACTTACCTCCTTGGTCCTCAGTGACCTCATCTGTAAAGAGCATATTAATTGAACGTCTGAGTTACTACATGTGAAACCTGGCATAAAGTAAATACCACGTAAGATTTTGCTATTGTTATTATCGGAGAATCTTTAGAATTAAGTTTTGGCCTTATAGGCACTAAGGCAGTTTGTCTTCACTCTATTAGAGATGACTTACCCTTTTGTGGATCTTTATTTTTTTCCCTCCCTCCTTCCCACTCTCCTCCCCCCCTTACTCCTCTTCTTTCTCCCGTTTCCTCTCCTCTCCCCTTTCTCTCGCCCCATCCCTTTCTTTCTACTGTTGAAGTAGATGACATCATGACCTTTTCTGCTAGAGCTAAAGTTATATTCAGCCCTTGATGAATTCACTCAGCAATGTTAATAATATTTTGGAAGCTTGGTTTGTAGTGGGTTGTGACTTAATGTACTTGTCCTGGGGTAAAAAAGACCTCTACATCATTTTTTTCAGGAAAGAGAAAGGTTTTGTGGTTTCCCTCAGGGAAGTAGATTTGTTGCCCTGTCTCATTCCTGTTGATGAGGACAGTGATCTCTGTTCTTTTTTAAAAAAATTTTTATTAAATTTATTGGGGTGACCTTGGTTAGTAAAATTGCATAGGTTTCAAGTGTACAATTCTACAATACATCATCTGTATATTGCCTTGTGTGTTCACCACCCAAAGTCTGTTCTTCCATCACCATATATTTGACCCCTTTTCCCCTCTTCTACCAGCTCCCCTCCCCCCTTACCCGCTGGTAACCACTAAACTGTGGTCTCTGTCTATGCATCTGTGTTCCTTTGTTTGTTGTCTTGTTCATTTATTACTTCGATCACGACCACACCAGTGTCTTGAATGCATTCCCTTTGCTCCTCTACTTCTGCGCCTTCGTCCAGGTCATCGTTAGCTCCAGTCTGGGTTCTTGCAAATAGTTTCTAATTGGTCTATCTGTCTTTAATCCTTGCTCCATACTGAGGCAAGAGTAATCTTATGAAATGAAAATATGGTGACACTAACCTGCTTAAATCCCCTCCCGGCCTTCCTATTGCCTTCAGGGTAAAGACCAAATTCCTTAATTGGCTGAAAAAAGCCTGGCCTCTGTCCGTTCCTCCAGCATGGCCACTAACCACTCTCTTCCCTCTCTTGAGTTCTTTTTCATTTCTCAAACTCACTTCGCGTTCTCATATACATTTTTTTCTGTCGGGATCATTCTGCCCCTTCTTTTCACCTGTTGAACTATCCGTTCAGGTCTCAGTTTAAATGCTGCTTTGTCATAGAAGCAGACTCTCTGGTTAGATGCCTTGCTATATATAATGCTGTTATGAAATGTTTGTCTTCTCTACTCGACTGTAAACTTCAGGAGGACTAGGGCCATATCTGTCTTTTTAGCTCCAGAGGTGGTCAACAAATATTTGTTAAGTGAATGAGTAAAGTGATTAGCTCATTGTCTGGCATATAGTAAGCAGTTAATGAATGGCAACTAGCTATGTCTCCATCTAGACCCATACCAATTCACACACACATGTGGCATGGCAATGTTAATAAAATAGTCTTTCTGTATATAAAATAGATTTACAATGAAGACAGTGATAGGAAGGATACAGTCTATTTATTTTTTGAAATTATTGAATGTGTATAAATTGGCTCTCCCACCAAACTGGAAAATAATCTTATAAATAAACATGTTCCTGTTTTGCTAAGACTTAAATTTGAATAAGCTTTCTGTGCCATGGAGGTGGTAGAAAAGTCCACGTGCAGTGAAACGTAAGTAGCCCGTATTATATGAACATACTCAGAGGTTGTGGTGAACACATGTTTCAGTTATTGCTATTTAACATGTACGTGTGGCACTGAGTGCTCACGTTGTGTCTGGGTACAGTGTATAATTTAAAAGTAGATGTCCTTCCTTGGCCGGTGGAGTTATGTGTTCTGATTCAGGAGAGGATGTAACAGGTTTAGGTTTTGTTAAACCTCAGCCCTACTACAAAGTTCTTCCTGGCTCCCTGGAATGTGTTATAAGCTCATGGCATTCCAGGTGAAGACAGTGGTGAAGTGAGAGGCCATGAGCCTGTAAAGTGAGAGGAGATGAGCAGTGTGAATTGAGGGGAATAACTGAAAGGCACTAACCTTCAGCTGCTGGCTTCCAGTTGCTACTTCCTCTCCAAAGGAAACAGTGGTATGCATAACGAAAAACCAATTAGGGAGTCAGAAAAATCACAGCCTGTAACATTTGCATCGCTTTCCATGATTGAAATGTTGAGAACCGAAAGTGACTTTCCTAGCCAATTTCTCATTGATAAGCTGGTTCAGGAATAGCTAAACTCCATGGAGTCAATAAATGTAATTGCTTTCCTTCATTACTCTCTGATCTCAGTGTCAGCAGAACAAGAGTATGTGTTCACGAGGCTCTGTGAGTCTTCAGTATGTTTTCTCCAAGGTATACTCACTTTAACCTCTCAAATATAGAAACACATGTTTTCTTTCTTAAAAATTAGAAAGATCTCAAAGATCAAGGTATATCCAAATTGGATAAATACAGTTATTCACTCACTGTCTAGAGCTCAATCAAAATCTGTCAATGGACACCATCTCTAAAGATTTTACCCTGAAGGAGGGCAGACTGTGCTCTGTTAAGTATCTGTTCCCCACAACTCTATGTCATAGTAGTTCTGTGTTAGTGTGTATAATACATCTTGCCTTAGTCTATTGGCTCTTAAGGCTCTTTTGTGTTTTAATGATTGCAATGGCATGGCATAAGATCTTTATTATATGTGGCTTAGTCATGAGCATTGTTAAGAGATGTGAAAAGGATGTCCTTTCGGAAATCGATCTATGTATGATCAAAATTAATAGTCAGCACCCACAATACCTAACTTGATGAGGTCTTTTGGTTCCTAAGTAAGAGCCATGTGGTGCTGGGAAGTATAGAAGTCAACTTTCTTTCTCTTCTCAAATTCTCCATTGAGAGGGTTTGAATACATAACTGTTTTGCAAAGCTGTTTTAAGCAGCAGCAGCAGCAGCAGCAGCAGCAGCAGCAGCAGCAGCAGCATCTATTTGCTACAGAGACAGCCATGAAACAAGGAAAGTACTCCAAAATGTGTGAATGACTTCCCCACTATGCCCCAACCATGACCCATTTGAAACCTCACGTTGTCCCATTCTGGTTTCTGCAGAGTGGCATTGCATGTTGAGCCACAGCTGGAACCATGTTGATTCCTCACTCTCCAGTGATACTCTTTAGATCCCAAAGGAATTTTAGGTAAATCCACTCTTCAATTTTAGACACAAAATTTGAGATTATGTAAAATATCATGATACAGTCCTTTTCTTCCAAAGAGCTTAACATTTATTTTTTATGTATGTCATAGTCATTTCCTCCTATTAATGATCTGATGGAAAGAGAGACATATTTTCAAATATAATTTGAACACTGAAACAAAATCCACGAAGGATTTATACATTTTCAAAATATATTTGGTATTAATAGTATGTTAATAAGCATATTATACAAAAATATTTTCTTTCCTACTATAAAAGAAAAAAGCCTATACCCATGACATATATAATGATACATATTCGCTTTCTATTTATGAGAAATAATCTTAATTTGCTGATATACTGTTTGAATAAATTACCTCTGTGAACATCTCTCTCCTCTTATCATTTTCTTTTTTCAGGGGGAGGAGTTTACTTGAAAAATAAAATTCACACCCAATGAATTGAATACAGAAACAATTCCTAAGAATATGTGTAATGGCTGTTCATAGTACTGCACAGCTGTTATTATATTTAAATATCACAATTTTAAAGAGACGCCGTCATCCTGGGACATATGATGCATGCACAGGGTATAGCTGCTCTAGAAAGAGTCAAGGCAAATCCCATTTTTATGGCTTTAGATTTTAAATCCCAGGGAGACTTTACAGAAAGAGACTGACAAGAGGGACAGGTGGATATTGGTTCCAACTTGGTGACAAGTTTTCAACCTCAGCTGCATTCTTACAACAGGGGAGTGAAGAGCAGCTGGCGGCTTGGGAGCCACTGTTCTACAGATGGAATTCTTGTGGCAGAGGGAAGAATGTTCTATCTGGCTCCTCATGCTTTATGAACAAAGAGCACAACTTAAGAGCTTGAAGCTACTGTTTGATCTAAATGGTGGAGCTTTACTCCCCCTTTCTTCCTTCACATCTTTTGTATGATAGGCCTAGTGATTTATGTTTAGAAAAGAGTGTAAAGTTTCCCAATTTACTGTTACTCAATGATTTCTCTGAACTCTAGACGTTCTTCTAAGGCCCACCCCTCACATTTGTGAAGTTTGAGGCAAGAATATAAATAGAGACCCACAGATCACATAGCTAAATATTTATAAGTTATAAATCAAGTTAGCAAACCATTTCGTAGGAGATGTTTTCTCCTAACCTGGCGTTCCCACCGGAGCACGGAGATATGAAGGGAGCTGATCCCCTTCTCTGTCTGCACAGGCTCTGTCCCGCACTGCACGGGGCGTCCTGTGCACATGTGCGGACACCCCAACTCACAGATCCAGGCTCCATCCACACCCTGTTGCTGATAGCTGCCCTTTGCTCACCCTTAGGAAGCAGGTTGAAGATGATTTGGACAAGGAGTTTGGTGGTCATGGATCAGAAAGTGGTGCAGAAGGGAAAGCTCAGGCTTGGGGAGGGCAGGCCCCCCCTCATTTGCTACGTGGGGATGGGGAGGGCTGGAGGAGGGCCAGAGCGGGATGCCCAGCAGCACGGGGCTCAGGACAAGGGTTCTTTCACCTGGGTCTAAGGACAATGCTTTTCTTTCAAACCTCAAAGTGTACAACCCCGCTCTGACCAGAGAGGGAGAGGACTTTGTGCTTAACTTCTAAGTTCTCCATCTAATTAAGAATGCTTCAAGTCAGTAATTGTTTACCTGGTGTTTATGGCCCATCTGCTCTCAAACTAGGAATGATTTCATTGAAGACAAGGTAAACGCTTTACTGCCGCACATAAAATGTGAAACCTAGTGGTTCAACATGGAGATCATTCTTCCCCTGCATTTCTGTAGCATTGGGAAGGGTGACTGCAAATGTGGAATGGCGTCCTTCTAGTTATATTTGACAGGACTTTGGTCTGAAAGGTAAATGGTAACCATTATTCTAATCCTATAAATAAAGGAACTTGGAAAAGCCTTTCGCTTTATGGTTACTTCAAATACACAATAAACTAGTGAAGGAGCTAGTAGCTGATGCAAGAGTTTTACCTATGCTTAAACACCAATGAAATACAGGGTGAGATAGAACACAGAACCGAAAAGATCTAAATAATATTGCCTCTTGGTATATCTAACAGAAATGTAAAAGAAAGAGCCGAGGAAGGAATCCCCATTTGCATTATTCACAGAACTACTCATAAATTAGTGGCATGATGTAGGTGGAAAACCCCACATAGTGTTAGTAGGAAAGCTAATATTACATAGATTTTGACTTTAAGGTCCGGGGGGACCCAGCCAAGTGGAAAAATAGCTGAGTTATGGTGGAAACCAGTCACCTTGTTAAAACTGAACAACCAGGTGTTTAGGAAAAGAATGGTATGAGAGACTGGTTTATTTCTTGCTGAACACAACCATTCACTGTGAACACACAGAAAAGAAATCTTTGTTATAAGATTTTTTTTACAAGAATTACAAGACTCTTTGCTACAAGCATAGAGGAAGATAAAATTTTGTGTATTTGAATGTTTAAAAACTAACCTGTTTCACAAGTCATTTTGGGGTTCACAATGTAGCAAGTAGCGCTACTGTGAGCTGTGCCCTCCACAACTAAATTGAAACACTACTGGACTCTTAGCTGATGGATCCTGGAAAAACACACTTAAAATAAATAAAAGTTAAAAAAAAAAGGATACAGATCATTCTCATTGCAAAAAACAAACAAATAAACAACAACAAAAAAATCCAGGCGATTATTATGCATAAGAGAGGTTTAGAGTACAAAATCATAGATCTTGGCTTAAAAAATAGTATTACCAAAAAATTACAGAAAAACATAAAGAATATTTACAACCATAAATATAAAATAAATACTCTCAGGTGGCCTCCTGTTGCTTTGGGGATAAAAAGCTGGCATGATCTGGCCTCCCTGCCAATCAGCCTCATTTCCCAAATCTCTCTCTTTGCTCGGTGCTAACCTCGTAGGCCTTCTCTTTGTTCCTGCAACACCACACTCCTTTCTCTCATTCACAGTGTCGGATTGTCTTCCCTCTCCTGGCTAACCTCTTCTCCTGCTAGTCTCAGCTTAAATGTTATTTTCCCAGGGATCTTTTTCCAGGTTACCAGACTGGTTACGTCTTCCTATTGAGCACTTCCATTAAACCTTTCCTTCTGTGCAGAAATAAAACATTGTATCATAGGATGATCCCAGCCTTTTCCTTCTCAACTGCTAAAGAGTGTGCTTGTTTGTCTATTCCACTCTCCCACCTTCAAGGAGAATTTGGGGATGCTGTGTGGGAAGATAGAAGTGGAGAAGAAACCAGGAGGTGAAAAAGTAGAAATAAAGGGATTGATGTGGCCTCAGGCTAGAGGATGAGATGTTTTGTGGCTCCAAGGAGTGAGGCAAGTGACTGAGGAGATGGACTTGGTGGAAATGTTACTGAGGATGAGTATTTCCTTCCCGTTGTTATACTGGAATTCCCTGTTCGTTCTGGGACTGCTTTCTTTGCAGCAATGCTGAGACTGGATCACATGTGCCCTGGTGTTAGCAACACTTCTTGAAATGTACCACGTTTATAATCGTACAGTTGTTTGTGTAATTGTTCCATGCTCTTCCCTTCTTCCTCTCCCCTCTAGACCACAGGCAGGGCTCATATCTGTGTCGTTCAGAGCTAAATCCCGAGTGCAGAGGACAGCTTCTGGCCCATGGTAAACACCCAGTAAATGATAACTGAAGGGGGTAAATGAATAGATGAATGTGTCAGTCCATTCTGTTTTAGATTTCTAATCTCTAAATACCACCGTTGTCCTCAGTGACAAAATTATGGTCTCCTCAGCCAAAGCTCTCTAGAAGAAGGTGTCTTGAACTGGTTTTTAAATACCTATAATTAGAAACGTTTAAAATGAGTTATTTTTATTTTGCTTACCACATTCCTATAATTTTAAGAGGTACAGGGATTGAATATTAATATGATTCTTGTAATTGAAATGAAACTCACCACATAAATTATTTTTAAAGTATGTTAAAATATTTGCTGAAATAACTGTATCTTTGTTTACATGTTAGCTAAGAGTTTCTCTCTGTTAAAGAGAAAGACAAAGCCAGGTAGTATATATAATGGCAGCCACTTACTGAGACTTACCATGGACCTAGCACTGAGGTATTTGCTCTACACAGATTATATCCTTTAAACACATAAAAAATATATTTTAAAAAATTTTTTATTGGGCAATATTGGGGAGCAGTGTGTTTTTCCAGGAGCCATCAGTTGTAAGCCAAGTTGTTGTCTTCAATCTATTTGTGGAGGGCACAGCTCACTGGCCCAATATTTTGAGGTAGGTATTAGTTCCTGATTTTGCCAACAAGAGAACTAAGGTTGCCCGGGACTGCTAAATTAGGAAATTATGGAGCTGGCGTTAACGCATGGGTCTGCTGATTCCAGAGCTAATGCTGGTGAGCACAGCATCCATTTTTCAATTTTGAGGAATAAACTGAGAGTTTATTTAACTTGTAGTTTTAACAGTAAGTCTGAGTTCACAGGACTGCTCTGCCGTCTCTTTTCCAGAAATCAGCTCCACTCATCCTGCCTTCAGTTCACACTACCAATTCTGGAACTTGACTGCTATTTACTATAGTGCTAGATATAGACCATGCATAGTTAATGCACATCACAAGGAGACTTATGCTTGTTGAGTAACTTGACAGAAGTTTACAACACAAAAGAACCCTCTCTCATCTAGGAATTCCTAGTTGTCACGTTAGTCCACCAGCTATTCCCAATTCCTCTGGAATGGCAGTTCCAGCTCCATTTTAAAGTGGAACAGTTTACATTATTTTTTACATGATGTTTTTATCATGGCTCATTCATTCATTCATTTAATTAGAAACCTTTTTTTGTGTACCTACTCTGTTCCAGGCCTTGTGAGGATCCAGCAGAGAAGAAAGACATGGTCTCTTCCCTTATATAATTTAATAAGTTAGCTTATAAATAGATAATATAAGCTATTTAGTTTAGGATTGTGATTGGCTTTATATAACTCAAAAAATACAAATTAACAGTGATTTAAGCAGGATAGAAATTTATTTCTCCTTCACATGAACAGAGCCTGGAGGTAGGTGGCCCAGGGTTGCTATGACAATTCAATGGTCATCAGTGACCCAGGCTTCTTCTATATGACTACTCTGTCATCTTAGCATGCTGTTTGTGGTCCAAGACAGCTGGTCCAAGTTCCAGGAATCCTGCCTGCATTCCAGCCAACAGAAAGGAAGGAAAGGGAAGGAGAGCACTCTTGCCTCATCTTAAGGAGAGGTTCTGTGCATTCCACACTTACCTTACATCTCATTTACCAGAATTTAATTACATGTTTATACCTAACTCCAAAGGAGGCTGGGAAGTACAGTCTGTTAGTTTAGTGGCTACATGCTCAGCCAAAATCCAGTTTCTAGCTCTATTTCCAAGGTAAAAAGAGGAGAAATGTACTTGGGAAACAATTAGCAAGCTTCCACATAGATAAAAACATTTTTTCTCCTGCCCATTTTATTGAGAAAAGTGGACATACATTACTGTATAAGTTTAAGGTACATAGCATGATTGTTTGATTTGCATGTATTGTGAAATGATGTATATGTGAAATGATATATATGAAGACAGAAGTTAGCTGAACTTATTGGGTTCATTAACCCCCTTCAGTTATCACTTATGCATGTTTATAATAAGTAATAAGGATACAATGTACAACACAATGTGTATATCCAGCACTGCTGTAGGACATATAGAAAAGCTGTGTGTGTGTCTATGTGTATATATATATATATATATATATATATATATATATATATATATACATGTGAAAAGAAAAGAAGGAAGAAAAAGGAAACAAATTTCTCCTTGCGATGAGCACTCTTAGGATTTATTCTCTTAACAGCTTTTCTGTATGTCCTACAGCAGTGCTGGCTATACACATGGTGTTGTACATTGTATCTTGAATTACTTATTTATTTTATAACTGGAAGTTTGTATCTTTTGACCACTTTCCTCTAACTACCCGTCCCCCCACCTACTGCCTCTGGTAACCAAAAGTTTGATCTCTTTTTCTATGAGTGTGGTTTGTTTTTAAAAACATTTTCTAACCTCAAATAGCTTTATAAAAGTCAAAACATATTATTGAATAGAGTTGGATTATAGCTGCTTTTCTTTGACGTTGTCTAATGGTCTTTAGTTTTTTATTGTAGTGATTTTTTTGTTCTTTAGGGCCCTAGGGCTTTTATCTGGTTTCTTCAGCAACTCCAATATCCCTGAATTTAGACTCATCCTCTTTGATGTGTTTTGGAAACAAGAAAGCTAGATGCCTTCATATATATTTTAGCTAAAAATTTTTATGTAATGTTTTCTTTTGGCATTATACCAAAGTGAAATAATTCAAAATGCCCTCAAGAGGTAAAATAATATTTTGGAGGATAGTTAAAAACTTAATATTATAAAATTTGGGAAGATTGAAATCATATCAAGCATATTCTCTGACCACAATGGTATGAAACTAGAAATCAATTACAAAAAAAAAAAAGAAACTGAGAAATACGCAAACACATGGTGGCTAAATAACATCCTACTAAATAATGAATGGGTTGGTGGTTTAACAATGAGACTAAGGAGGAAATCAAAAGATTCCTTGAGACAAATGAAAATGAAAACACAATGACTCAAAATCTATGGTACACAACAAAAGCAGTCCTAAGAGGGAAATTTATAGCAATATAGGCCTACCTCAAGAAACAAGAAAAATCTCAAATAAAGAATCTAATCTAACACTTAAAGGAACTAGAAAAACAACAGAAAACAAAGCCCAAAGTGAGTAGAAGGAAGGAAATAATAAAGATCAGAGTGAAAATAAATGAAATAGAGTCATCTAAGAAAACAATACAAAAGATCAGTGAAAAGAAGAGCTGATTATTTGAAAAGATAAACAAAATTGAAAAACCTTTTAGCAGACTCATCAAGAAGGAAAGAGGACCCAAATAAATAAAATCAGAAATGAAAGAGAAGTGACAACTGACAACAGAGAAATACAAAGAATTATAAGAAAATATTATGAATAATTATATGCCAATAAATTGGACAATCTGAAAGAAGTGGATAAATTCCTAGCAACATCCAATCTTCCAAAATTGAATCAAGAAGAAACAGAAAATCTGAACAGATCAATTACTACAAATGAAATCAAATCAGTAATCAAAAAACTCCCAGCAAACAAAACTCCCAACCATCAGCTTCACTGGTGAATTTTACCAGACATTCAAAGAATTAACACTTATCCTTCAAACTATTCCAAAAAATTCAAGTGGAGAGAAAGCTCCCCAACTCATTTTACAAAGCTACCATTACCGTGATGCTAAAACCAGACAAAGATATGACAAAAAAAGAAAATTATAGGCTGATATCCCTGAACATAGATGCAAAAATCCTCAACCAAATATGAGCAAATCAAGTTCAGCAGTGCATTAAAAAGATCATACACCATGATCAAGTGGGATTTATTCCTGGGATGTAAGTTTGGTTCAATATCCGCAAATTGTATATGTGATACACCACATAAACAAAATGAAAGATAAAATCATATGATCATATCAATAGATGCAGAAAATGTATTTGACAAAATCCAGCATCCATTTATGATAAAAACTATCAGCAAAGTGGGAATAGAGGGAACATACTTCAACATAATAAAGGCCGTATATGGCCAACCAAAGCTAATATTATACTCAATGGGGAAATACTAAAAGCATTCCCTTGAAGATCAGGAACAAGACAAGGATGCCCACTTTTACCACTTTTATTCAACATAGTACTGAAAGTCTTAGCAACAGCAATCAGACAAGAAAAAGAAATAAAAAACATCCATATTGGAAAGGAAGAAGTAAAACTGTCATTATTTGCAGATGACATGATACTATATACACCGTGTTTCCCCGAAAATGAGACCTAGCTGGACAATTAGCTCTAATGCATCTTTTGGAGCAAAAATTAACGTAAGACCTAGTCTTATATTATATTATGTTAGATAAGACCTGGTCTTATATTATAGTAAAATAAGACCGGGTCTTATATTAATTTTTGCTTCAAAAGATGCATTAGAGCTGATTGTCCGTCTAGGTCTTATTTTTGGGGAAAGATGGTAAAGAACCTTATAGATTCCACCAAAAAACTATTAGAACTGATGAATGAATTCAGTAAACTAGTAGGATACAAAATTAATATTCAGAAATCACTTGCATTTTTATACACCAATAATTAACTATCAGAAAGAGAAATTAAGAAAACAATCCCATTTACAATTGCATAAAAAAAAAAAAAGTTAAATACTTAGGAATAAATTTAACCAAAGAAGTAAGACACCTTTACTAGGAAAACTATGACACCGAGAAAAGAAATTGAAGATACAAATAAATGGAAGCATATAGCATATTCATGGTTAAGAAGAATTAGCATTGTTAAAATGTCCATATTACCCAAAGCAATCTACAGATTCAATGCAGTCCTTATCAAAATACCAATGGCATTTTTCACAGAACTAGAATAAATAATCTTAAAATTTATGTGGAACCACAAAAGACCCTCAATAGCCACAGCAATCTTGAGAAAGAAGAACAAAGCTGGAGGCATCATGCTACCTGATATCAATCTATACTACAAGGCTATAGGAATCAAAACAGCATGTATTGGCATGAAAACAGACACATAGATCAATGAAATAGAATAGAGAGCCTGGAAATAAACCCATGCCCATATGGTCATTAAGTCTATGACAAAAGAGACTAGAATATACAATGGGGTAAAGGCAACCTATTCAATAAATGGTTTTGGACAGATACATGAAAAAAAAAAAAAAGAAACTGGACCATCCTCTTATACCATATACAAGAATAAAGTTAAAACTGATTAAAATTTTAAATGTAAGACCTGAATCCATAAGATTCCAGAAGAAAACATAGGCAGTAAACTCTCTGACATCACTCATTGTAAAATTTTTTTTTTATGTATCTCCTTGGGCAAGGGAAACAAAAGAAAAAATAAACAAATGGAACCATACCAAACTAAAAAGTTTTTGCACAGCAAAGAAAACCACCAATAAAACAAAAAGACCACCTACTAAATGAGAGAAAATTGTAGCCAATGATATATAATTAAAACCACAATGAGATATTACCTCACTCCTGTCAGAATGGCTATCATCAATAAATCAACAAACAAAAGTGTTGGCAAAGATATGCAGAAAAGTGATCCCTCATGACCTGTCGGTGGGATTGCAAATTGGTGCAGCCACTATGTGGGAAAATAGTATGGAGATTCCTCAAAAAATTAAAAACAGAACTTATCTTATGACCCTGTAATTCCACTTCTTGGTATTTATCCAAAGAAATCCAAAACACTGATTCGAAAAGATACATGTAATCCTATGTTTATTGGCGCATTATTTACAATTGTCAAAATATGGAAGCAAGCAACCTAAATGCCCATCAATAGATGATTGGATAAAAAAAGAATTGGTACACGTATACAATGGAATATTACTTAACCATAATAAAAGAATGAAATTTTGCCATTTGCAACAACATAAATGGACCTAGAGGGTATTATGCTAAGTAAAATAAGTCAGTCTGAGAAAGACAAATACCATATGATCTCATTTATATATGGAATCTAAAGAACAAAATAAATGAACACACAAAACAGAAACAGACTCATAGATACAGAGAACAAACTGATGGTTGCCAAAGTGGAGGGAGGTTGGGGGTATATGGGTATAAAAGGTGAAGGCATTAAGAAATACAAATTGGTAGGTACAAAATAGTCACAGGGATATAAATTGCAGCATAGAGAATATAGTAATAATATTGTATGAAGTAGATATCATGCTAGGTGGGTACTAGACTAATTGGGGGGATCACTGCATGTTATATAACTGTCTAACCACTATAGTGTACACCTGAAACTAATATAAAATAATATTGAATGTCCTCTGTAACTGAAAATAATTAAATAAAAAAAGGGGGGAAAAGTAGCATTATAATTAAGATATTTTTAAGAGCCTGTATAAAAAAGCTAGAAATAAATGAAGCCACTGTTTTGAAAGAAATTGAGTTTTGGATTGTCTACTCAGAGAAGAAATAAGTATTAAGGTACTTTAATTATATAAAAATTTCAGATAAATGGTTCTTTTTCTTTTTTTTAACCTGTATAATCCAGAGATTGCCTCAAATGACCGTTTTATCATTTGGGCATGTATCAATCAATGTCCTGGCAGATAACATTCAAAGGGAAGAATTAAAGAAAGTTTAATGGAGGTTTAGATTATTTACAGAGGCAGGGGCATGTGTTATGGATGGAATGCTTGTGTGTCTCCCCACTCCCCAAACCATTTGTATGTTGAAGCTCTTACTCCCCAATGTGACTTATTCGGAGATAGGGCCTAGCAGGAGGTAATTAAGGGTAAATGAGATCATAAGGGTTGAGCCCTGATCCTATAGGTTTAGCATCCTTATCTCATTCCCCAGCCCTCAACTCCAGCAAAAAGAAGAGATTATATGAGCACACAGCTGGATGGCAGCTCAAGGGGAGAGCCCTTACCAGAAACCAAACCCCACTGGTTATTTATTTTTTTTTTTTAAGATTTTTTTGGGGAAGGGGAACAGTGTGTACTTCCAGGCCTTTTTTCCAAGTCAAGTTGTTGTCCTTTCAATCTTAGCTGTGGAGGATGCCCGTTCAGCTTCAACTTGTTGTCCTTTCAGTCTTAGTTGTGGAGGGCACAGCTCAGCTCCAGGTCCAGTTGCCGTTTTCTAGTTGTAGGGGGAGCAGCCCACCATCCCTTGCGGAGTCCAACCGGCAACCTTGTGGTTGAGAAGACGCACTCCAACCAACTGAGCCATCCGGGAGACAGCTCAGCTCAAGGTGCTGTGTTCAATCTTAGTTGCAGGGGGCGGAGCCCACCATCCCTTGCAGGACTCCAGGAGTTGAACGGGCAACCTTGTGGTTGAGAGCCCACTGGCCCATGTGGGAATCGAACCGGCAGCCTTCCGAGTTAGGAGCATGGAGCTCTAACCGCCTGAACCACCGGGCCGGCCCCCGCCACTGGATTTTGATCTTGGACTTCCAGTCTCCAGAACTGTGAGAAAATAAATTTCTGCGGTTTAAGCCACTCACTTTGTGGGATTTTGTTATGGTAGCCCTAGCAGATTAATACAGCATAGTTAGGAGAACCCATGAGGAAGGGTGTCTATCTGGGGCCTACCTGTCACAGCCCTGAGACCTGAGGGGCAAGTGGAAGAAGTTGTTTTCCTGGAAGCTTGTGAGAGCTCTAGCCTAGCCATGTCATGAGTACCACTCAACAGGAGCTGTGGCCTCACATATAGTAATGCAGCCACTGTCAAGCTAGAGCCTGGCAGGGAGGAAGAGGGAGTTGGGCAGGAAGGGATGTGGAATGTATCCCCCAACTTCTCCCTCCTCCAGCTCTCTCTGATCTTCTGGAAGTGCTTCCCATTACAGAATGGATCTGTAGGGTAAATGAACAGCCAACACAATGTGCAAAGGTCATTTGAATACACCCACATGTCAGCCATCCTTACTAATTAATGCTTCCTGACATCAATATTATGCACTAACTTTCCCAAACTGGCTGCAGTTTAGCTTTTCAAGTGACAATTTCAGATACATGTTTCTAATTTCAGAATATGTTACCTATTTTCATTCTTCTGAGTTTGGCTATACTTGTCCCTGGAAATGCCCATAGTTTTAGACACTTTCGTGCTAATATATACCATGTTTCCCCGAAAATAAGACTGAGTCTTATATTAATTTTTGCTCCAAAAGATGCATTAGGGCTTATGTTCAGGGGATGTCATCCTGAAAAATCATGCTAGCCTTATTTTCCAGTTAGGTCTTGTTTTCGGGGAAACAGTAAACTTGGTGGAAGTAGAACAAAACACACCTGCTCTCCTCGACTTGACCGTTAAGATCGAGCAGGTGGGTTTCTAGCTCTGAAGTCTTTTTCTTTCTCTGCAGGATGTTACCTAGGAATTGGTGCAATCCATGATAGATGAATTAGTGCTGTTTCAGAAAATTCTCCAAAATTATCTCTGTCCTCAAATAGTTCTTCCATCTATTTTTTTGCCACCACCTCCTACTTGACGTGATATTCCCCTCCTTGGATGCCACTCTTTTGGACCAGAAAAATGTAGAAAGAAGCCCATGATGAGAACTAGGAGAGAGACATATTTACCTGCTCCCATTAGCCACAGGTTTGGTTTCTTTGCATATTCCTTGGTTTTCTTTTGACACACATACTGAAACAAATGCTAAGGAATCTCGGACAAGTAATTTTAATGTTCGGTATACAGAAAATGAGCACAGGCCTGAGCCAAAATGACCTGGCCGTGTGAGCGATCTGGAGAGTCGGAGAAAAGAGGCCCGAGGAAGTATGTTTCACAGGAATTACCGCATTTTTCTTATTTGATCCTCACCATCACTCAGCGGGTTAGCTAGAAAATAGATGGTCTCTTTTAAGAAAAGTTAAAGATTCTAAAACAAACAAAATAAAACTGAGGCCCAGCTAGGGTTAAGTAACTTACCAAGGCAAAATGGCTCAGCAAGCCAGGCCACGAACAGGAAACCATAGATCTTCCCCATACTTATTGTGTGGCTTAGGGTAGACCACGTTGCTATCTGTGGTTCATTTCCTTTTCCTCCTTGTGGTACAAAAGAGTCTCAGAAATATACAGAGAAAAGTTCTAAAAATCCCTATTACAAACAACAACAACAACAACAAAATAAACAACAAAAAAAACACCTTTGCATCAAATATTACTAACCCAGCTTTCTAGTCCTTTAGTTTAAGTCAAGACACAGTTAAGACGTATTTTCCTTTCTCTCACTCACCCTGGGCAATGACGAACGTGGGAGAGCTGGGGGAAGAAATGTTGATGAGGGGACTGGGAGCCTGGGCTGGAGTGTGCTTGGACACAGCCTCCCAGTCTTCCAAGAATCCCTGCTCTTTCTGGTGCCTGGATTCTGCTGGTGGGATGACCAACCATTCCAGCTTGCCTGGGAGTAGGGGGCTTCCCAGGAAGTAGGACTTTTAGTGCTAAAACCAGGAAAGTCTTGAACAAACCAGGATGAAGTGTGCACCTTAGTCCTGTTTTCTCTCTTTTTTTTTTTACTCAAGCTATTTTTCAATTTCCCCTCCATCTTTAGGAACGATCCGTTTTTCTTCATTAAGAACCACATGCAGGAACCAGCATAGCCAGCTTTATTTGTCAAACAAGGCAATACAGGCTGACTTGTCTTAAAAAAAAAAAAAGAACCACATGTTGGCTTGCATTTAGGGGCCATTGTATGAAAAGCATCTATCTTTAAATAATAGACTCATGCTCAGTCTGGGAGTTCATAGAGGAGATGCTCATAGTATGAGAAAGTGTCAGGAACAGAATTATGTCCTAGGAAATAGCAGATCCCACTCGGGCTTGAGCTTAGATGGGCTGATAAATTCATAGAGGACTGGCTGTGGAACTACAGGCCTCCTTTAAATTGGTATTTATCTTTTCACTATTCCCACCCCTTGTTCCATGGGCATGTATAATTAAATTCACATAAATTAAATCCCTCTTCTGAAAGAGGCCTCAGTATATATAAGACTAATCCAGCAGTTAAAGACCTTAGGGGATGTGGAGAATGGCTCAGAGGTGAGCACTTGTAGAAACAAGTGTGACACAATATAAGATAGGACACTTCCAATCACAGTTTTGGCTGAAGCTCCAAAGGCTGAGAATAAAACAGCACATGCCTAGTCACCACTACGCACCAAGGGAGGTGCTGGATTATCTGCCTCTTCATAACATGTTGCATGATGGAGACCACAGAGGCTGGGAGAGAAGATTCCTTTGGGGTGACTTGTGGTATGGCTAGCCAGTCCTTCCATGAGAGAAGGGAAAGAAGGAGGTAAAGTTAGGAGGGCGAGCAGAAGCTGACCCTTCACATTCCCTCCCACACTAACATACAAAGCCTTCCAGGTCTCATGGGTTTTAAGCTAGGGTACAGGAAAATTTCTACATTAGCTAAAAGTTAGAAAGTTTGATGATTTCTTGCTACTGGATATTTTAATTACTCAAATATAACTTCTTGGGACAGATAGTGATTGTAGTCACCAAGAAAATTCTGGAAAAGTTATAGGACCAGTTCATGATCTTATCCAAGGGATCAGAAGAAACAAATTCTTAGGTTGGATTTAAAGGGACTGTGTGTGTGTGTGTGTGTGTGAGAGAGAGAGAGAGAGAGAGACAGAGAGAGAGAGAGAGACAGAGAGAGAGACCCTGCTTAATGATAGATAGCTGGTATTCACACAATGCTTATTCTGTTTCATGTGTTAAGTCGTTTAATGCTTTCAGCAACTCTGTGAAACAGGTATTATTATTACCCTCATTTTACAGATGAGGAAATTGAGTCCCAGAAAGGTTAAGTAATTTCCCAAGGTCACACACCCAATAAGAGAGAAGTTGGCATTTAAACCCAGGCTCAGGAGTTCATATTCCTAATCACACTATGTTTTGCTTGTTTTCTGAGAAAATGTTTACAAAAAGATGCTGTGAGACTTATAGGAGTAGGAATGAGTTAGTAGAGCAATGGTCTGCAGCAGCAGTTAGGTAGTAGGAGGACGCCAGGTGCCAGCATTTTGGAACTCCAACTGGAACCTGCGTGCAAGGTTATTCTGGGACTACTGTAGGTTTTCACCCCAGAGGATTCTCACGAGACCTGGGATGGTGAGCTGCCAGTTCTGACCAAAAGAAAAAATATTCTTAGACATGGATCCATTGATGGTCTCTGTTTTTGAATATTACCTAATCTGTTTTTCCCATTTTTGAATTATTTTGCTTCTGCTCTGGCCCTCATTATCTGGGCTCCTTTCTCTTTCGAGTCATCAAAGCGCTAATACTAAAAGCCACTATTTAGTTATGATCCTCCTTCAACTCCAAGAGTGAATTTAAAAACATTTCTGATTAAATAAGTATGAAGTATCATATTTCATGCATAATGCTCACCTTTGTATGCAAGGCCTCCAAACGTCACAGATCCAGGATGTGCCCCAAACTATTTGATCTGATTAATTATTCTAATAAAGACTTATTTCCATAATACGTTAGACATAATGGAGAATACATTAATTTTAAAAAAAGTGTAGATACATTATTGCAGAGTTAAAATTTGCCAACCTTGAATGTCAGAATATACAAAGTCATAGTTTTCATAAACTCTATTACCCTCTCACACTTTTTATATCACTACAATTTAATGAATGTTATTTTATTGCATTAATGCAAAATTTAAGGTCAAAATAATGAAGCTACATTGAGGCTTACAGCAGGAAAACTAAGGAACTTGAGTGCATTTTTCTTCATCCATTCTGGTTATAACACTTACAGTGCCTCGATCCACCCTGCTAGTCAGCTGAGAGAAGGTGGTTGGAAATAGTAAAAAATTGCAGAAAGAAAGATTGGGAAGTCATATTAAAGTCATCTAGAAGGAGGCTGGGTTCTCTTCTTTTCTCACTATCACCTCTCACTTTCCAACTTAAGGTTGAATTCTTAAAAGAGTAAAAGTTGGACGGGTTCAATATGAAATTCAAGTTTTTCTAAACCAATTTGTATTTTTATCAAGTTAATACATGCACATAGTTAAAATGCAAATGATATAAAATCCCACATAGCACTCTAAACTGAGTCCAAAAAAATTCAATTAAGTATAATATGGGGTTGCAGTCTTCTGAAGTTAACAAATAATAAGGGTGAGTCTAGTACAGAGCATAGGAACCAATCACCAGTTCATTCAATTACATTGGAATTCATGTGATTGTGGGCGTATCAGCAACAGGTTTCCCCGTAGTTCTACAATTCATAGTTAAAAGCAGCAATTCTCCCCTTGACTTTCCACACCGCTAGTTCCACTCCCCAGACATAATATCCTCCAACATTTTGAGCTGTTCTTGGTGGTATTGACATTTATATTTTTAGATAATATTTTGGGATAAATCAGTAGTATTATATTATTGTAATATCTAAATATTATTCACTGAACAGGTAAGTAACATATGACGATTTTGATTCTTTTCTTGCATTATGGTTTTTCTGAACTTTTATTCTGTTTTTCATATGTTTATCCTCAATTCTTTCCACACGCACTATCAGATCTATCATGTATAAATTGCATTTTCCAAATACTCAAATGTGTTAGAATATCATCTCTTTATAATGTAAAGTTTAAGCTTACCTTCTGAGAAGCAACTACTACCAGGCTTGCTGTTACACCAAAAAAATGAATGAGAAAACAACAAAGACTAGTCAGTTTAGGAGTTTTATTCCATTAAATGATTGGAAACAGTCCATGCTTAATGTATATTTTTTAGTACCTCAGACTAACTAATTACTCTATATTTTTAATTTTTGAAAATAGAATAAAAATGAAAATCTAGACTTGAAAGAGACTTCATTCATTCATTCATCATTAATTTTTTAACAGAAGTTTTCAATAGATGTTTTTCAACCATTTTTGACCTACCAAAATGGCAATTTTATGTGACTCGAATTACTGCGATATGTCTGTCACTCTGCAAGGCCCAAAGTCATAGTCGTCCTATTCAGTCCCTCACTTTACAAATGAGAAAGGAAAATGAAGCTGACTTGTAAAGTCCATTGATAAAGCTATTATGAGAACAATAAAGAATAATACATTTCTAAGCGCTAAACAAAAATATGATTGTTAGTAAATGCTTTGGAAGCATAGTTTACTTCCTGCGGATTTATGGTTCCTATGGCACAGTTTATTTTCCTGTTACTTTACTGTTCTAAATTTGAACATGTTGCTGAAATCTTATGTCATAGGTACTTAAAAAATGGAAAAAAACCAAAAAAACAAAACCCTCCCTAAAGTGTAAACAAATAAAAACATTATAAAGTGGGAGAGTCTGAAAACATGCCTATTTATTTTCACGTTACGGTGGAAAACTTTTTAGCCTCCTGGGTAAATATTCATTATCTTAATGTACTTCTGGCTAGTCAAGTCTTCAGGAGGATAAAAAATAGTCTGTGGGTTAAATATGTTTGCTGGAAACTACAGGGCTGGAATGAAAGCAACATCTGAATTTCACTCTGAAACCAGAAAATCTAATGCAGTAGTAATGATTTAGTCATGCTGCGTTTTCCAGGAATGATCAATAAAAGAGGGGAAGTCAAGTCCTACTTGGAGCACTGGGGCTCAATAAAGAATAAAGTATAAGAGCTGAAAAAGAAATCAGAGTTACATTATTTGGAAGCACATACTGGTAAGGGAAAGTCCAAACAGGAGTGTGAAGAGGAATGGAAAGAAACAAAACTGTTCCATTAAAAAGGTGTTTAAGGGGCTTATTCTCCCTCAGCGTGCATGCATATAAATTCCATTAGTGTTAATGGGACCTAAATGCATGGCTCAAGGGTAGAAGAGAGTGACTTGTGTATATGTAATTAAATGAAGTCTAGGAAAAGTCAATTAAAAACCACAAATGGTAGTTTGGGAGTCTAATAGACTTATAGATAACTGCAAGAGAGGCATTTAATTTTCATCAATGGAATAATGCATTTTTCTTTTGCTAAAGACAAAAGTTATAAAAATGGAAAAGGGAAAATAAGCCCAAATTGAACTCTCAAAATTATTGCTTAAATTTAAGGGATATAGTCTTGCATTCCAGATGGTAAAATTGACCCCTTGTGAAAGATTTATAATTTGCATTCAGATTGGAATGTTGAGTTATATAAAGAATTCAAATCCACTGCCCATTTTTCCTAGCTTTCACAGTGAGAAAGAAGAAACAGACAGAAGAGAGAAAGAGAGATGGAGAAAGAGAGAGAGAGGGAGAGAGAGAGAGAGAGAGAGAGAGTTACATAGAAACAAAACTCTGGTCTTTGGTTACTTAGAAAAGAGAGCATAATCAAACCAGATTTTTTATTTATTTAAGTGACTAATTGTACAGAAACTAGTAGGTGGGAATCTCTTAATCAAGGGAGAAATTGTTTCTGGAAGAATAATTTGAGATTATTTTGCTATAGTTCAAGTGAACAATAAAATTCTTTATCAAGAAGAGACAGAAAACCAAGAATGTTTTTCTTTATAGAAAAAAAGTTGGGGGTTATGAATAAAGTCTTTCTTTATGAGTATTTATTACTTATATCTTATAAGCCATAAGTTATTTCAAACCAGGCATGTTGTAATCCTCTACTTTATTCCTCATAATTCTATGTGTATTAAATAGGTGCTCAAACATTTAACTAAAGAAGAATACATAAACGTGAAGGTAGATTTAAAAAAGAAAACTTAATGTCTTACCTAAAGTGTTTTCTTTGAAGTGTCTCAGCTATCCTCTGGTTTTGGAAAAGGCTGAATTTAGCACTGAGAAATGCTTTAGAAGGAAATTAAATACGTAAGAATTTATGTGATCTCTTTTCTAGTAAAAGAAACTACATTTAGGAAGAAGAATGTGAGTGAATTCTCCTTTGGCTGACTTTAATAAGAAGCAGATCTTAGAGAGATCTTAGAAGGACTTGCTATCATATACTTGCATTAAACTTTAATCCTTTACTCTATGATAGCTCCAGTGTTATGGCACTGAAGTCATACTGCTTCCCGTTCACTTTATTTTAATCATTTAAAAGAGTTCTTTACATTTGAGGATCTAATACAGCAATATTTTTGAAATAAAAGGGTTATAAAATTCACACATTCCCAGGACTGGCACCAGTTGTGCGTAGAAGTCTATGACTGCTAAGATCAACTTGCTCCAAGGTAGGAAAAGTTAAATATGGGTAATCTGAGAAGAATATAAAATGTGCAATGTCATTTCTGTACTGCTGTTGCATATAAGGTCGTACCTGAACCCAAAGGGTGTATTTAGTTTTAATGTAAATGCTAATTAGTGCAGTGACACTGCTGAGATGGGGCTGTCGGGTGCAGGAATAGAGGGTGGAATGGGAACCTGAAAACTGTCTTTATACAGTGAGAAATAGGTGATCTGTGCCGCATCAATGAAAAGGGAATGAAAAAGGGCTCTGCCATACGAGGTGTTGGCAGGATGTAGAGCAGCTAGAACTCTCAAACATGACTGGTGGTAGTGTAATTGTTGAGACCATTTTGAAAAGCTCTGTGGCAGTATCTACTAAAGCTGAACATTTGCAAATCATATGAACCAGCCATCTCCTAAATATATATGCAGAAGAAATGTGTAGATACTCATTAAAAGCCTTGAGCAAGTATGTTTATAGCAATAATATCTGTAATAGCCAAAAATTGGATCCATCCCCCAAACCCATCCATAATAAAATGGACAAATTGTGTTATGTTTAAGCAAAGAAATACATCCAGTAACAGGAGTAAATATGCATATCATTTGCAATAGTATGAATGACTCTTACAAACATAGTATTGAGCAAAGAAGTCCGGGGAAGACAAGTTTGTATTGTTTGATTCCATTTTTAGAATCAAAAAAAGAATCAAAAAGAAGGTGAATCTGAACTATGTTTAGCTTGTAGTTTTCTAATGGGGAATGACAGAGGGCGTTGTGATTCTTTCCTAATTTGGGCATGGGTTACCCAGGTGTGTTCATTTTGTAAAAATTTATGGAGTTGTACGTGTATGATTTGTGCAATTTCTACTTTTGTATGTGGTGTGCAATAAAAAGTTTACCCTCCTCCTCAAATAAATATAGGCCCTGTGAAAGCTTGGAAACTCAAGTCATCAGGGAAGAACTTTAGGCAGAAAGGGTGATGTCAAGCTTCAAACAGGAAGAAAAGTTCGGAGGGTGGTGTGGTCTTTGCACCCAGTCTTTAATCACTTAAGGGGATAGAATTTGAATTTGGGTAAAACTTTAGGTCATGATAAATAACAATATATACTGAGCATTAATATTCAAAGATCTGAAGAGATCCAAGCTTGAGTCAGAATAAACACAAATATGGGTTTCAAATGAATAAGACTAGAGACAGGGGCAGGCTGGAATGCCAGAGTTCAGAAAGCATAATCGTTGAGGTATGAGCAGCATATCACACAATAGCTTGGCGTGGCCTGCCAAACCCTGCTTGGGTTTCAAGTTCTCTTGCCCATGAATGAGGCCTTGGCAACTTTGTGTGGTTTATATGGAAGGCTAGAGAACAAAATAACATGGCTTACCATTTTATTTATAAATCACTTACTCATATAGTCATGCTCTGTACTTGTAAATTTTCCAGTTTTTCAAGCTACATTCTGACTTCTACATGTAAAACATGATGTAACAAGTACATCAGCTTTTATCTATTCATTTAATTCCAATTGCTCATCAATGCAATTAAGACTGGCAAAGACCCAAAGTAAGATACTTACTGATTTCAGGACCCTATGCAAAGTGAATCATTAAGAAAGTAAATCAGTAACAGAAACATTGAATACTTGCTGTATACTAGGTACTGTCCTCAGAACTTTACATGTATTTTCTTGGTTAATCCTGACAACCACCCTGGACCTCAGAGAAAAAGGCACATGATGACGAGCACAGAGTGAGGGTTCAAGGCCGGGTTTGTCTGACTTTACACTGTATGTTGTTTTATCTTGTGAACTATATACAAGCATTTAACCACCAGACATAAAAAATGCTTTGAAATCTCAGTGAATGCACCTGTAAGTCTCCCTTAGCTCAGCCTTCACCCGAAAGAAAAGGCTATCTGCATACCTTGCTCGAACACTTTTTTTCAACTACAAGAGCTGGAGCATATCCACAGGAAATACTCAGAAGGTAATGAAGGCAGTGGGAGATTTTTCTCATGGAAAGACTGGGCGATCATTTGGCAAAGAGATCAACACAACGTAGCTCCTGCCCCCTGGAGTGGTGCCCTCTCTGTGGGCCTTCACCTCTCTCCATTCCCACATGCAAAGTCCAGTTCTCCAGTTATCCCTCCTCAAGGCAAGAGGTGATCTCTTCTTTCTCGAATAGTCTACGAAAAATAGAGCCTGATTTTTTTCTTTTTGAGAGAACAGTGCATGGGGAAACTTTAAATACATATCTTGTGGGGACAGGATAAAAACATGGAGGTCATAAACTTAAACACCTCCAGAAAGGATATTTAAGTAACTGAAAGTGGTGGTGGTGAGGCCTTATCACACAGATTTTTTTATATAGAAAAGTAGGATTGAACTGTGTGTGTGTGTGTGTGTGTGTGTGTGTGTGTGCACATGTAGGAGGATGTGGATTTGAAGGCCTAAAATTTGCAATTGGAGTCTTGCAAAGAGAAGGGCTGAAAGCTGCATTTATATAGCACTTTCATTAGACTGAGAAAGGGAAACATGCGGGGTGTGAAGGATGGTGGTGGAGAACTGGTGGGAAATATGGTGAACTGAAGAAATTAAGCTCTCCCTAAGGAGGCAGCTTCTACTTAGCTCCAGCTGATGGTTGCCAGTTGGCAATGAAGACAGTTGCCAGATCTGAGTTTTCAGAAGATGGAAATCCAGATTTTTTTTAAATGGGAAATCTCCTATTTTTAAAACACTGTGTGGGCCAAACCAAACACGTTTGTGGGCTGAATCCAGTCTGTGACCTACCATCTTGAGACATTTGATTTATAGTCCTCACAAAACATGACATTTCTGTTCCAATTTGTAATCTCAGGCTTCTTACTTCCAGCCTCAGTTCATTTTCTGTACTCCACCTTCCTCCTTCGCTTCTTTATTATTTATATGCATGTCTGACACCCCCTCAAGATTATACATTTTTTGATGATATAACTGCATCTTTTTCAATTTTGTATCTTCTCAGTGGGTTACTCTAGTGCTTAAATAGTGTAACACTCAGTAAGAGCTAGTTTAACAGGTATTTATTAAATAATGCCTTTTCAAAGCTAGTCACAAGAAAGTTGAATTTCTACTTGGGGTCCATTCATTCACTGAATCACAATTTGCCAAAAGACAAATATCTTAAAGCCATTTTGGGATTTCCACTTCCAGGAATAGTCTACTATAATTCAGCCTGACTTTCTTGCAAACTAAACTAACATATCTTGACAAAATATAGAAAACATTTCATTAATAGCATCAAAGACCTAACAAGATAGCGAGGAATTGCTTTGAGAGAATAGGGAGAGGGTAAGAGTATACATTGGTGAATTGATATGTTTTTTATCCTGGGACATTTGCCATGCACAGCAGGTGGCAGAGGAGAGAAGGAAGGGTCATAAGTGGGCTAGGACAGCAAAACAAGATGGACACCTTGGAGACTCACCTACTGCCCTTTGGCTGGGACTCTCCCTGTGTCCTTACCTCTCCTGCATCCAACATTCAGTATGTGACCTTTCTGGGGAAATAGCTGAGCAGTGCTTTGGGCTTCCGAGGGATAAGAGTAGAAGCTCAGAAACATCTAAGGTCAGAAACCTTATGTAACCTACCCTGGAACAGCTTGGTGACTTGACTTTTCCCACTCAGCTTCTTTCTCTTGTAACTCATTCTGATACGGCTAATCTTAAGTGAAATGATTCTTGAACCTGTGGTCAATGGAACTGTTAAAGCTCTACGAAGTGTGCTGAATGTTAGCTTGAGGCAGTGCCACTCTTACTCTCTGACCTCACCTTTTCAGAGCCTCTGTTTGGATCCTCCTGCAGTTAACCCACTCCCCACAGAGTGAAGGGTCCGCTGGGCCAATGGGATATGCCCATCTAGTGCTGATTCGGTGCTGTGTCCCTATCTCCAGCCATGTTCAGGGTACTAGACAGTGAAATTCCTCACCAAATGGTGCCAAAGCCCATTTCCCAGGCTCCCATGGGCTTCTTTCTCAGGCCTGTCTGCCAAAGGGCATGCCTTGCCATTGGGATGTGCATCACTAGGTCCCTAGGGTAACCACAGGGTAGGTTGTAGGTGTGTGTGTGTGTGTGTGTGTGTGTGTGTGTGTGTGGAATTGGGGGTTGGATGCCCACACGATCCCACATAGTGCTGGGTTATAGATTACTGAAAAGAAATAGCCATTCTAGGAACTTAGTGAAGCTGAGGTTTGTAAGAGTCCCTGAACTGGACTAGTTGCTATGATAACATGCGAGTAGCCAACTCATGTTGACAAAATTGTACTTAACATCAGTCTTGTTGGAAGACTTGGATTCCCAAATCAGGGAAAGCTCTTATTTGGGTGTGAGATGTATAATAGATGCCTATATAATGGGTGGCCTGGAAAATTTAACAAATGAGGTGATTAAAATATTATATATAGCCTGCTTGGATCTTTGCCCTCAGCCCACTGCCAGACCCCTCCTGATGCCACACTCTAACCACTTGCAAAGATTTCCGTCTTATACTAACTTCTAGGAATTTACTTAATCACATCTTAGATCCAGACATAGTAGTGACAAGAGTAAGAACGTGTACATCATGTTAGCAATGAGCTAAATACCCTATTAATTATACTAAATGACATCTCAAAGAGTGAGGCCTCAAATATTTTTTGTGGTGTCAACATGTTCCAGAAAAAACTATATACTTTTCACAAATGAGCATTTTTGCCTTTAATAATAATTACTTTTAGGAATGTTGGAACAACATGTCAAATACATCATGTTGGGAGAACTGAATAAAATTTGTTAAAAAAAATTTCCCCTAAAATGCTATAAACGCTACTTATTCTTTTCTACTTCAATTTTTATAGATGTCTGTGATGGATATGTTATATGAACGAGATGCTAAACTTTCATTGTTTAAAATGTTCTCATTCTGTTGAATATTTGTTTTAATGAAAAGAGAGTTTTAATAGCCAAGTTTTTATTTTTAAATTGAAATAAATTTTCAAAACTTAAAATTAACCATTTTCAAGTGTATGATTCAGTGTCATTTAGTGTATTCACAACGTTATGCAACCATACCTCTCTCTAGTTTCAAAATTTTGTCATCACCCTGGAGAAAAACCTGTATACTCATTAAGTAATCATTCACCTTTCCCCTCCCCCATCTCTGGTAACTGCTAAGCTGCTTTTGGTCTCTACGGATTTGCCTATTTTGGGTATATCATATAAAAGGACTCATATAATATGCGACCTTTGTGTCTGGCTTCTTTCATTTAACATAGTGTTTTTGAGAGGTTTATCCAAGTTTTAGCATTTATCAGTACTTTGTTCTTTTTTTATGGCAGAATAATATTCCATTGTACGTATATATCACAATTTGTCCATTAATCGGTTGACAGGCATTTGGGTTGTTTTTTCTTTTTGGCTATTATGAATATGCAATAAACATGCATGTACACGTTTCTGTGTGGATATGTGTTTTAATTCTCTTGGGTACATACCTAAGAGTGGAATTGTTGCATTATATGGTAATTTTATGCTTAACTTTTTGAGGAACTGCTAAAATATAACCAAGTTTTGTATACTCTGATTACCTTTGAATTTTAAACATAGTGTATCTTTTCTTTTAACAGCTTTATTGAGACCTAATTCACCCATTTAAAAAGTTCATCCATTTAGAGTATACTATTCAGTGGCTTTTATGATATTCCCAATGTGAATGAACCTTGAAAACATTATACTAAGTGAAAGAAGCCTGTCACAAAAGACCATATATTATACTGTATGACTCCATTTATATGAAATGTCTGGAATAGGCAAATCTGTATATAAAGTAGATTAGTGACTGTCTAGGCTTAGGGATAATGGAGGGGATGAGAGGTGACTGCAAAAGAGTACTAAGTGATAAAAATGTTTTAAAATTATAGTGATGGTTGCACAACGTGGGGGAATATCCTAAAAACCATTGAATAGTATACTCTACAACCATCATTACAATTTTAAAACATTTTTATCACTTAGTACTCTTTTGCAGTCATCTCTTATCTCCTCCATTACGCCTAAACCCAGACTATCACTAATCTGCTTTATATACAGATTTGCCTATCCTGGACATTTCATATAAATGGAGTCATAGTATACGGTCTTTTGTGACTGGCTTCTTTCACTTAGTATAATGTTTTCAAGGTTCATCCACATTGTAGCATATATCAAGTACTTTATTCCTTTTATGGCTGAATAATATTTCATTGTGTGACTGTACCATATTTTATTTATTCATTCATCAGTTGATGGGCATTTGGGCTGTTTCCACTTATTGGCTATTATGAATAATGTTGCTATAAACATCTGTGTACAAGTTTTTGTACAGATGTATGTTTTCAGTTCTCTTGGGGATATACCTAGGAGTGAAACTGCTGGTTCATATGGTAATTCTGTTTAAGTTTTTGAAGACATTCCAGACTCTTCCAAAGTGGCTGTACTGTTTTGCATTCCCTCCAGAAGTGTGTGAAGGTTTCAATTTCTCCATATCCTCGATAACATTTTTTATTTGTCTTTTTTATTATAGCCATCCTAGTGAGTGTGAAGTGGTATTGTGTTGCAGTTTTGAGTCACATTTCCTTGATGGCTAATGATGTTGTGCATCTTTTCATATACTTTTTGGCCATTTGTGTATCTTCTTTGGAAAAATGTTCATTCAGATCCTTTATCTACTTTTTTAATTGGGTTATTTTGTCTTTTTATTATTGAGGTGTAAAAGTTCTTTGTATTTTGTAAGTGCAAGTACCTTATCAGATGTGCAATTTGCAAATATATTCTCCTAATTTGTGGATTGTTTTTTTACATTCTTGATCTTTGAAACACAAAAGTTTTAAATTTGATGAAACCCAATGTACCTATTTTTTTCTTTTATTGCTTGTGATATTGATGTTGTATCTAAGAAGTCATAGCCCAAACCAAGGTCATAAAGATTTACTCTTCTGTTTCTTCTAAGGACTTTATCAATTTAGGTCTTTGATTATTTCAGGTTAATTTTTGTACCATGGTGTGTGAAGTAGAATCCAATTCATCTTTTGCATGAAATTTGGATATCCAGTTGTTCAAGTGATATTACATCTTCATATTACTTTTTCCTAAAAATCTGAGTATGTTTTTCTGTGTGAATGTATAATTACACCACATAATTGATTGAAAGTCCATCTTTTTCTCACTACTCTTCAGTGTCATTTCTTTCCCATTTTAATGCCAACATGTGGGTTTGTTTGCAGTCTCTTTATTCTATTAGGTTGGTGCAAAAGTAATTGCAGTTTAAAAGGTTAAAAATAACTGCAAAAACTGCAATTACTTTGCACCAACATAATATTTCTTTAATTTCTTCTGTCCCTGCAATAATCCCAAACTGTCGATTACTATACCTTTATAATATATTCTGGTATCTGACAGAACCACGTCCTCTTTTTATTCTTCTTTATAAAAAATATCTTAGCCATCTCTAAATGAAAAAAAAAAATTGTTTTTAAAAAATATACAAAATAAGAAACTTGTATATGAATATTCATAGAAACTTCGTTCATATAGCAAAAAACTGGAAACAATTCAAATGTCCACCAACAATTGAATATGTAAACAGGTTGTGGTATACAATGGAATATTACTCTGCAATGAAAATAAACAAAACAGTGTTATATACAACACTAAATAAATCTCAAAAACATTATGTTGAGCAAAGGAAGCCAGCTACATAAGAATATATACCATATGCTTCTATTTATATGAAGTTATTGAACAGGCAAAACTAATCTAAGATAACATAAAACCCATCAATGGTTGCCTGGGATAGAGAATTCTTTAAATCATCTAAGAGCTGAAAAGTGGCTCTGACACTATTTTATTTTTGTAAACTGAGATAGGACTAAATAATGATTAAGACATATAGGTGCTTGATAGTATAAGACTGTACCTTTTCTTGCCCTTCAGTGCCTATGTATCAGTAGATTGACACTTTTAAAGCAAAAATAATAATAGCCCCTGTAAGAGCTAAAATTTATATTGCACTTAATATTTACTAGGCATTGTAATGCTTTACACATATCATTCCATTTATTCACCCTGAAAAACTTTATAAGTAAGTATTATTATCTTTGTTTTATAGATGAAAAAACTGGGGCACAGAAAAGTTAACTAATTTACCCAAAGTCACACAGTTATTAAATGGCAGAGCTGGATTATTAATCTAGGCAGTCTGGCCTCAGAGTCTGTATTTGTAACCATGATCTGAATCAATGCTACAAACACATTCTATCTACATAGCATTATAACAAAATATTAATTTGGTAAAGTCAATGAAAAATTGCTCCTTGTTAGAATTAGCAGTATAATTGGCAAATTTGGGGGAAATGTAAATGGGGTTATTATCTTGTTACTTAAGATTTGAGAAAAAAAATTCACCTCCTCTCTTCAAATAAAAGAAAACAAATCAGAAACAAAACAACAAACATAAAACTGACTTTGTAGAGAGGAATGGGATTTGGGGGGCTTGTATTATCCAGATTATTGGATTCCTACAGTTGTAAGCCTCTTGCTTAAACAGGCTTGTGTAAATGGGATCCGGTCCTTGATCTGCCTGAAAGAATTTCTTCAGCCTGTCACTAAGAGCCAAATCCTTCTCTTCTACTCATAGAGATACTTATAATTTGTGATGTACTGAAATTCACCTGGCTGTGGGAGAACTGCATCTCTTAAATTCACTTCACTGCCTACTTCATTCTATTTGGACAACTTTGTCTTCTTAAAAGATGTTCCTCTGAGAACACATTCTCATCTGAAGTTTATGAAATAGCATGCTCCATACAGCACACAGTTCTATAATTTTCTTTATTAAGTGGCTGGTTGTGGGTGTACAAAGATAGCCACAAATCCCCTCAGACATTTGTTTCTGTTTAATAACTTTGGTGGTGAATATTGGTTAAAATTGTGGTTTTAGGAACCTAATTAGCCTAAAAAATTAGTGGTGCTAAAAGATATTTTCTAACCAGACTTAAATTTATTTTTCTGTCATGTAATTAATATCTAAAAACAGCATAATATGTTTATCCCAGTTATTTGTTTTGCTCAGAGAATCTTTCTAAATACATATAAGACATTAAAATGTTGAACATGTGCTAGTTCTCCTCTATGCTATTATATAGTTCCTATTGATCAGCCTCTTAGATACGTATAGGAGTGGATTATGCCTTTTTAAAACATTAACATTTCTACCTAGTTGAAAAGCTCTTTTCCTCTACCTTATTCATTTTTTCTCCTTATCTTGTTTTTCTCCCAGTCACTTTCTTTCTCACTTTAACTTCCTGCCATGTCTCTGTCAGAAGTCTTTGTTTATTTGCCTTTTCCTGGGGCCTGCAGATTGGTAACAGTTGTGCTAGCAATGATACTGAGTCCCGGGTCAGAATCGTGGCTGCGCCAGCATTAGCAGGGAGGAGAGATGAGAGTGGCTGTACAGTTTGACTGGTTTATTGTTTTTGAGTTGCACCAACGGGAGACATCAAAGAAACAGAACACATTTTATTCAGTTGAATATGCCTCAGTAGAGGGCATCCTAATTTTACATGACATGGGAGAAGGCATATCTCTCCAATTCTTTCCCAATGGGCATGTCAGTGAAACAGGAATGCATAAACATTTCGGAGACAGGGATTGTTATGACAGGGCCTGCTGGAGTTTTAGGGTATTACGGTGGTTACAATACTGCTTGTGATGCTGTAGCAGATGAAAACCGATTTCTTGTGACTGTGATTCTATTAGTTTCCCATTGCTGTTGTAACAATTACCACAGACTCAGTGACTTAAACAACACAAACTTATTAATTACAGTTCTGATGGTCAGAAGTCCTGAAATCAAAGGGATGGCAAGGCTTCATTTCTTCTGGAGGTTCTTTGGGAGAATTTGTTTCTTGACTTTGTCAGCTTTTAAAAACTGCCCATATTCTTTGGCTTCCATCTTCAAAGCTAGTATTCATATCACTCTGACCTCTGCCTCTGTCATCACATCTCCTCTTTGAGACTCTTATAAGAACCCCTGTGGTTACATTGGGCCCACCCACATAATTGAAGAGAATCTCCCCATCTCAAGATCTTTTGCTTAATCACATCTGCAAATCCATTTTATCAAGTAAGGTAACATTCCCCACTTACAGGTTTTGGAGATTACAATATGGACATCTTTGGGGGTCCATTATTCTTCCAATCACATACGAATACCTGTTTTACAACCAGCTGCCTGCCTTTTATTACTATTGATATCAGTCTTAGATAAATTGGAGTCAGCTGGACTGTACCATTTTTAGTGCTATTTTTACTTTTTTGAATCCTTCTCCATATAAGAACCAACTGTGGTGTGATGAATCTACAGAACCACGTGCGTTCAAATCCCCAGAGCCTTCTTGATCCACGCATTCTCTGTGCTTGATGCAGAGAATCTACTGGGTTTTGAAACCTTAGTGTTAATGACAGTACATTTCTGAGCTATTGTGCCCACTAAACAAATAAAGCAAAATTAATCCTCTGGATAAAGATCCCAAATCCACAGAATTCCAACTCTATCTTTCCACTAAGATCTGACAGTTTTGAAAGCTTGCAGGAGTTGTTAATGTATTTTCTCATGGCCAATTTACACAAAGCATGATACAAAAACATTGTACCATCAAATTAAATGTGTGACTTACTGTCAGCATCAGTCAGCAGGGAAAAGGGTCTTTCTACTGACATTTGAAGAGAGAGATGTTTGCCGTGCCCCAAAAGTTCTTCATTCTCTTTTCCCCCATACTTTCATTAGAGAAACTGGTGTGGAAAGTGTGAGGGGAAAGATGAATAATGAGGAAGGAGACATGACAGACACCAGGCAGTGACTTGTAAGAGATACGATTCCACTATAAGGACAATAGGCGGTATTGAGGAAATTTAGGTAGATGAGGAGGGCAAAGGAGAAGTCCAGGGTTATTACTGAGTATTTAGCTTGAGGCACCTCCATTTATTGAGGTGGGAAACAAAAGAAGAAGAGCAGGGTTTGGAAGTAAGACACAGATTAAGTTGGAATTGCTTAGGGGACATCGAAGTGGAGATGGCAGACTGGCAATTGGCTACGGGTCTGAAGCTCAGGAGAGAGATTCGGGCTTGCAATATGGGTTTATGACTCATCAGTGTAAGGTGGTAATTGAGAGCACTACTGGAGACAGTGTACAGTTAGAAGATGGAGTAAGATAAGAGACCTGAGGAGTGCCAACATTTAGAGGACAGGCAGAGGAAAAGCCTGCAAAGGAGGCTAAGGAATGGTTAGAGACGTAATTGAAAAATCAGAGTTGACATATGAAAAATTTGTACCTATTCCTTGGGTGCTATTATTGGAAACACATTTAATCACAATTACAAGTGACTCGAAAATTGTTTCCTAATACATAAAATGGGGCCAATACTTTCATCACAGGCTCACGAGGTTCACGTTTGAAAAATGTATTTGAAAATATTTTGTGAAGTGTTACACCAGTGTTCTCAAACATTTCGTGTGCATCAAAATCATTAGGAAGACTTTCGAAGACACAGATTGTTGTGTTTCTGATTCAGTAATAGCAGTAGTTGCTGATTCAATAGATGTGGGGTGGGGCCCAGAATTTAAATTTTGTATAAATTCTCAGATAATGCAGATGTTGTTGGTATAGACCACCCTTTGAAAGCACAGCGACTGTGTAATACAAATATAAGGAATTCACTTTTGATTTTATAGCAAAATTCACTGAGGTTTCCTCCAATGTTGTATCTGTTTCATCCCCGAATTGTTTTCATTCTTGTATCTTCCATCAGCAGATGTTGAAACATTTTCACCCTGTTTCCTACCTAGCAATATGCGTTGACGTATGTGAAAGGTCATTTTAGCGCAGTATTTTGCTGGTTGTTTACACTGACGAGCAAAACTTGAGGTTAGCTTGATTAAGAAGGATAAGAAAAATATATGGTATTTCTTGTGGGGAGGAGGGCATAAGAAGAAACTCGTTGGACTAAGAGGTGGGATTTTTCCCCCACCCCAAAGTCAATTAGATGTAGAATGCTACTTGTTACCTACTTACAAAAATCCCATTAGAGAACTCGTAATTTGATCCAGAGGGAGCAGTATGAGGAGAGTCAGGTAAGAGGAAAAATTGACCTCATTCTTCAGTCCTTTCCTAAATCCTGAGAAATGTGTACCTCAACACTCCCTTTTTCAATCCCACAAAACAGGGAATCAGGAAAACGCATTAGCACCCTAGTACAGACTAGGAACACGAAGCGGGGAGGAGACTCGGCCCCGTCAAGACAGAAGGAAACTGGGGGAGGGGAGAAAAAACTTCCGTAGGCGGAGAATCTGCAGCGGCCGTGGGAAGAGAAGGGAAGTGGGGAAATGTACCTCGGGCGTCAGCCAGACCCTTTGCCTCTGGGCATGTGGAAAAGTGAAGGAGGAGGGAGAAAGGCTGCCCAGAGCGAGATCCCAAGAGCTCCCGCCGCTGCTTTTGAGTGAAGATCTGGGGAGCTGGAGCTTTCTGCTCCACTTCTTCCCTCCTGGAGGTCGTTTCTCCAGATTTAACCGCGATAAAGAGAGGGCGCTGGGCCGAGTCAGTCCAAACCAGAGTTGCCGCCTAGTCCACAACAGCCCCACTTCGGCCCCTGGCCTGGGCGGGAGAAGTGGCCTTCGGGGACGCTGAAGTTACTCTATGGAGGGGGCGGAGTCGTCAAGCTCCTCTCCAATCACGGCGGCAGCTCGATTTGCATATATTATGCTAATATAGACCTCCTGCTCAGCTCCCCAACCCAAGGGGGTCTGGGGCCGGAGCGGGCCGGGCGAAGGTGAATATATTAGGATAATGAGGCAGGCTTCGGTCGGGCTTAGGAGGGGGACGCGCTGCGGCGGGGCCGCCGGCCCGAAGCCGAGGCGGGAGGGGGCGGAGGCGGGACGTCGGCTCCGGGCGCGCGCGCACTCACACACTCACAGACTAGCATCCCGAAGGGTATTTAAGGCTCGCACGCGCGAGGCTGCGGAGAACCTTGGGGCAGTCGTGACATCGGCTTCGCTGCTTGCTTTTGCTCCTGGGTTATTTCGTTTCCTCTCTCCTCTCTCGCTCAGCCACCCTTTTAGCGCTGCGCTCCCGCCTTCTCTCAGCCGTTTTGCCTGGAACCGAGTCCAGGTGGGAAACAGGTCGGCGTGCAGAAAAACACCGACTAGGTAGAAATAAGGCGAACTAACAGACGCAACAGGTCCGCACTCCCGGGCGAGGCGAGCGGCGACCCCAGCAGCTCTCTCGCCCGCTGGCCCCAGGCCCCCTGCGCGGCCGCTCGCGGGGACCTCGGAAGAGGTGTCTTCCTCTTGGGGGGCCAGCAGGGCCATCTGGGTGGGTTTCATTCCGGTTTTTACCTTACTGCCACCAGTCCCCGGACTGAGGGTCCTTTTCACCCCTAGCTAGGAGGGAAGAAGGCGCAGGACGGTCCACGACTGCTGTTCTAGGCGCTGAGGAGAGTAGGGGTCCGTCTCCGAGCCCCGGCTCCCACTCTGCCAACTAGTTGTGTGGCCACCGGGACTGAACTTTGGAGGAATCGTCCTTTTTCTTTCCTTTTAAGATTATTGGAAGTGGTAGAGAGGGTGGGAGGCGAAACCGAGGCAGCCGACCCCGCCACGATGCTGCTGAAGAAGCCTGCGGGGAAAGGAGGCGCCCTGGAGCCAGGCTCCGAGGACCCGAACCCCGCCGGGCAGCGATGTGCCCGGACCGTGCCCCCGTGCGCAGCTTTGGCGGCCCTCCTGTCAGTGGTGGCCGTAATGTCTTGTCTGTACCTGGGCGTGAAAACCAACGACCTCCAGGCGAGGATCGCCGCTCTCGAATCCGCCAAAGGGGACCCTTCCATCCATCTGCTTCCTGATTGCCTGGATCAGCTGAAAGCAGTGGTGCAAGAGAAAGTGGAGCGACTTCTGGCTCAGGTGTGAAAGGCTGGGGTAATTTGCATGTGGATAACATTTTGCACAGGCGGTATTCTGTGTACACGACCAGCCTCTACCCTTACTGTCCGCATTCTTGATGTGGCTGTGTGTGCATATGCTAGGCGACCATCATTGTATCGCACATTTGTATATGCATATCCTTTGATATTAACCTCTGTCTGTATCATCTTCCCTCACTCTTCTGAATGTTTGCATGTTATGTTTATACGGAAGTCTGTCTAAAAGGGGGAAGGGTGGCCAGAATGGCAGGGTGGTATTTTATCTCCTTTTACTTTCCCAGAATCACACGTGAATCTTTTCCAATTTTGTGGAGACCATTCCTCCAATAGATAACATCTGTTATGTCCTTCATATGTTCTAAGAAGGTTAGGGCCATAGGTGCTTTTAACATACAAATGATAACCACTCTTAAAAGTAAAAGAACCCTAAATGTGATTTAACTTCAGTCATTTCCCACATTGAATGTTTTCATATTAAATGTTTAAAAAGAAAAAATAGTAGCTTAATTTTTTTGTAAAAGATGCAGTTCCAGGGGTGTTTATGAATGCAGAGCCATTGGACTTGAGAGTTGAAAGGAATGTGCATTATGTTTATCAAAACCAGGGGCAGCTTTAGATTAGAGTTAGGAGGGGGGTTTTCTGGAACTTGCTCTCCCAATAGAGAGGCTGTTTGGCAGTAGTTGCAGCACAACATGATTAGCAGTTGACCTTCATGTATAAAATATTGACTGTTTCAAAACCCGTAGCTTACCTAGAACTGCAGCATGTTAATGCCAGGTGTTTGCACTGATTGCATATGCTTGAGCTGAGAGAGGGTGAAGGGAGTAGAAGAAAGATGTTATGTAAGTCCAGAAGGCTTGATATTATGTCAATGGTCATTTTCTTTTTTTAGGGCTTGGGTAATGCTACCTTTTGATTAAAGTCCAAGTACATATGTAAACTTTAGTTATGCAGGTTATCAAATGCTGGTAAATCAAGCATATGGCCAGAGTCCCTAAAGAACCCATTTTTTTTGTTTTTTTTACCATGCTACTGATGATTCTTAATACGTCTTTTTTTCCCCCCCTGCAGAAATCCTATGAACATATGGCTAAAATAAGAATCGCAAGAGAAGCACCTTCAGAATGCAACTGCCCAGCAGGTAAAATGGAACTTATTTAACAAGGTTTGCTCCATAGCAGAACATTTTAAAACAAAAGTCCTGTGTCTGTCAAGTCTACCTGTAATAATAGTAAAGAAACAATGCAGACCCAACTTACTTTAATAAAATCAACATGTCTCAGTCAAAAGAATGGCAAATAAAGCTCCAAATATTATTTTAAGCAACATACCAAGGTCTGTTATGGGAAAGCAAAAGAGAGAGAGATAATCGCCAAGGAAAATAGAGGCAAGATGATATACAAAGATGAAGTTCTTAGATTCACAGATTGAAAAGTATTCTTTAATTTTATTCAGTTTTAATGTCTAAGGTGAAAAGGACTGCAGAACACGTTAGATTCCAAAGTCTCTGGTGGCTAATGTTGGATTAGTACAGGTTTCCGTTTGTTCCTTTTGACATATGATTATGTTACTAAACCACCTTAATTTCCTCTCCTGCTTTTATTCTTTTCTATCAAAATACACTGTAGGTTCTCTCTCCTATCCTATAGCTAAAGGAAATTAGTTCTTTATCTTGAGCTTCCCATTGCAAACTACTGCATTCTCAATGACCTCTCAGAAAAGGCTCTTATATTTTTACCATTTTTCTGTGCAGCTTTAGTGAACCATATGAATGACAGCATATTAGTAGAAGGATGGAAAAGAGAGACATTAATGAATAAAACCCCTAGGTAATCAATAAGTCTTCCTTCATACCTCTGAGACTTGATAGTCATCTGTAGATCTAACAATTTAGAAGCCCTTGGAATATGTCCATTGAAAAACCTCTAGTGGATTCACTGATAAAAGCCATGAAAAACTCCCAGGAGTCGAGACTTTTATTTCGGATAAATGTTAATTTATGAAAATTTAATTTCTCTTACCATCTCTTGTGGAAAAGTGAGTCTTCTACGTTTTCTGTAATGTTCAGGAACATACTTATATATGGAAAGGCTAGTTCCTGTATTTTTTCATATTCTGAACTATTTTTCTCACAATAACTTGTTTTTTCCTCCCAATAACACAGCTAAACAAGGCACCATGTTTAGACATCTTAAATGTCAACTCCCAGTTGTACATCATAAAAGTTGTACTATTTGTCTTCTGCTACATTGCTGATAATAATGAAGCTGTATTTTTTTTTTTAAATGAAGCAAGCCCTTTCAATTGAGAAGGCATATACATTAGGTAACAGGAAAACAAAGAGTTAATGTTTGACATTGTAGGTTTCATTCTTGGTTGTTTTAAGCTGGGAAAGACCTCAGAAGTCAAAAATTCAAGGAAGGCACTTTTCTAGCGCAGGAATTAATTGGCAACAACCTCATCAGCTTGTAGGGATTATTTAAATTCCCAGGACAGTTGGTATAGGACTTCACTGATCATACCACGTAAAAGACTAGCATTTTCTCTAGACAGTATTCTTGGTAGCTGTGTGGAAAATAACTAATGTTTAATTAATAGGATTCTTAGTGAACTTAGTAAAAAGTAGAAAAGTGATAACTACAACACTGTTTTTTTTCTGGATTTAACTGCTTCATGTTTGATGTAGGCTAATTGTTGAGGTCTAATTTGTAATCTGAAAGTTATCACATTTCGAGTTTACCTTACATTATCTTGGAAGGTCAGTTGGAACTATTTTTCTTCTTAACATATTAATTGAATAACAAATGGTGATTTCACCATGATAACAAATAAATTAATAATATCAATGGTGAGTTCTTTGGCTTTTTTGTTGGCTCTCACTAATGGCTGCTTTACTTTCTTGCCACCACTAGAGCTCCACATTACATCAGTTTTCACCAGGTTACTTGAGAGGTAAATATTTGAAGGTGCACATTCAATGCACAGAATCAAACAGGTTTCTTGCTGACAAATCACTATTATAGAAATACTCTCTTCTGCTTGTAGAATAATTAGACATCCTTGAAATAAAAGCGTTATGTTGAAAATAGTATCCTGGGGGAAAACTAGTTATTTTGAATGATAGTCAGTGGAGTAGTGTTTTAGGGAATGAATGGGCTGGCCAAGAGGATTAGAAAGGAGATATAGCACTTCCCACCTGGTTTGGCTCTAACCCTGGTTTGCAGTGACTAAGAGTTGTCACCCAGACATCTGTTTGTAGGGCAGAATGAGACAAGTCTGTGACCTCAGCTTGCTCAGTTCCTGTGGACAGATGCCCACCCCTTGAAGTTGACACTCTTGTTGACAGTACCCGTCACAGAGCCAAAGACTGATAGCAAAGGACTAATGCTGTGTTGTTTGTGTTCACTTTAATTGCTTTTGATAGAACTCAGTCCCAGTAAGGTTTATCCAGATAGGCTATAAGGAAATCATAGACTTTATAGATTTTTTAAAAACACAGCAAGGAACTTGTGTGGGAGAGGGAGGCAAAAGACTATTATTGAATAGTTTCTAATTGTAGGGTAAGCACTCTCTCATTTAATGTTCACAACAACCCTGTGAGTTAAATATTAGTGATTTCATTTTATAGATGAGGTAACTGGACTCAGAGAAGGTGACTAACTTAACATAGTAAATAAAGGAAAAGTCAGGATTCATACTCACATCTGACAGAATCAAAAGTCCAGCCTAATGAAGAATAGAGAATGAGTATAGGCTTTGGAGTTGGACAGTTTTGGATTGGAATTCTGGGTCTGCTACTAACTATGTGACCTTGGTCAAACTAATGAACTCTATGAGGAAATTCCGGTTTCCTCATCTTCAAAAAAGTAGCTAATATTAACTTCCTCATAGTATGAGAATTTAAACAGTCTGGCGTATTGGTGGCTATTCATTAGATGATAGCAATTACTATTCTTTTTATTATATTATGTGCTGCTTAACTCTTATCTGGTCTACAGGGACATGTGATATAGGTGGGAAAACTGAGGTCTGGAGATGTGTGTATAACTTGCTCAAAACCCAAAGGCTGGTTAATGACAGGTTTTGCACTTGAACACTGTGCTTCATTAAACAAATATATCTGTAGATCATTCATGCGGATAATCAATCAAAGAATGCAGTATCTATTGGTGCTACACCAAGATATTTACATTAACCTACTAAATTATTTTTACCAAAATTGCAGGAAAAACTTTTGACCTTGTAGGTAAACCGTGATTGAAGTAGATAAAACCTGGGCTTAAAAGAATGTGGGGATATATAAGAATGTCTTTACAGTTTTGATACCAGATGTTTGCAAAAAGAAATACTTTAACTATCTGACTCATTTTCACACTTAATTTTAACAGGTTTCTTGAAGTATAATTTATATATTTACCCAGTTTAAGTGTGTAATTTAAAGATTTTAAAAATAAATTTATAGACTTGGGCACAATCCAATTTTAGAGCACCTTCCTCACCCCTGAAAATTCACATTTACTTTTTTCATATGCTGAAGCAAAGTTCTATTTTTTTTGAATATTTGCTTTAAAGAAACCCCAAAATAAAATTTAAAAACCATAAAGTTGGAGCTGTGTTTAGCAGAATATTTGATTTAGCAGCGGCTGAACCATAGAAATTCAGGTGGCATATGTGGCTTGGTCTCTGTAAAACTTGACCCTCCTATTTGAGAATAAATTGGCTCTTTGCTCTGGCTGTAGAATTCCATTTTGGGTTCTGTTCTTGGAGTCTTACATAAAGTATATATAAACCAGGCATATTTATGGGAGGGTTTCTATGTTCCAGTTGATACAGAACACTGGGAGCCAGGCAGCCAACCAAATGATGTTTAGATAACAAAGGTTTTGGTGCCTTACTCATCAGTAGTGTTGCCTGCCTAGGGTATTAGGAATACGAACCTCTGTGGTGTAATGGGCAGAGAATGTGAATGGGCAATAAAGAATCCAGAATTCTAATCCTGTCTTTGTCATTAACATGTTATACAATCTGGGGCAAGTCACTTCTAAGAATGACTTTTATAGACTCTATTTTCATATCCCCAAAATAGGATTGTTGGACTAGAATGATTTTGAAGGGCATTTGTCAGTTCTCCAGGTATAAAGAGCCTTCTGTGTGCCAAATATCAATAGAGAGTTGGAATATACTGATGAACAAGGCAGACTTGGTATCTGTCCTCATGGAGCTTACATTTCAATGAGGATGACAGACATTTATTTAAATTTGACAAGAATTTACCGGTGTGACAAGTGCAGCCAAGGAAGAGAACAGTGTGATTTGGAGCACGTGACCAAAAGTTCTTCCATGTAAATACTAAGGATTTCTTTTTCTTTTCTCTGGGGAAAGAAGACATTCACAGTAGGAGAAAATCATATGAGAAAATCTGACTTCTGATTACAGATAAAGCTGTAGCAAAGGGGGAAAAGCTAATTGGCATAGCCTTACCTGGCTTTTGGCTTTCCAAAAGAATTTATGGTCAGGTGAAAGTACATAGACACCTAGTTTACCTGCACTGATACACAACTGAAACAAAAAATGTGGCTTTAATGTAGGTATAAGGGGTTGGGCGCTGCACCGGAAGTGGCGGGCAGAAGGGGCTTTGTGGAGAAAATGGCTGCAAGAGTCAGTCGGGGCGGTCCAGGCACCAGAAGCGCTGGCGCATCCCGGTGCAGCTCCACAACCTCTAAGGCCTACCCTGCATAGCCCCACTTGTTTTTGTCTGGGCAGCACGGTTCATGGCGTCTGGCAGCTCAGCCTGGACTTACGGTGGGTCATAGAGCCGCCACTGCCGTCGGCCTGCAAGTATGCAAGAAAAATTCTCTAAAGGATTGTGTAGCAGTGGCTGCGCCGCGTGGGGTCACACATTTCCCGATCTTGAGCAAAACGGAGACCAATATCTACTTTAAGCTGATGCACCTCCCAGTAGGCCCCACCTGACCTTTGGGATCAACAAGTGCACGCTGTGCACGCACTGCATGCGTGAGCAGCAGTTCACCCGCTCGCCCCTCTGGTGCTCAGCAGCTTGGCCACTTGGCCTCCTGGCGTGCACATGAGGCTCATGGCCACCGTGTTTCAGAACCTGTTCCCCTCCATCAGCATGCACAAGGTGAACCTGAACACCATCAAGGCTGCCTACTCATCAACTACAACCCCAACTCCCAAGAGCTGGATTTCCGCCAGGATAGCATCAAAGGTGTTCCCGTGGGAGCAAGTTGCCAGACGAAGAAACTTCTCCAGAAGAAGTTCCCCAACATGAGCCGCCTGCAGGACATCAGTGAACTGCTGGCTTCAGGCGCAGGGCTATTGGCGAATGAGGCACAGCCGGATGGTGAACACATTATGGAGCTGTCCCAGGCTGTCGCTGGTCATGGCCCAGCAGAGCACGGTTGGGCTCACTGAGATTGGGCCTCGGATGACACTGTAGCTTATTAAGATCCAGGAGGGCGTCAGGGAGGGGGGAACATGTTGTTCCACAGTTTAGTAAACTGAGATGGAAGAAATGGTGGGCTATCCTGGCTGCCAAGGAGGAGAAGCTACAGCTTGAGGCCCAGAGGCAGGCCCAGAATGTCCACTGCAAGCAGGAGCAGCGACAGGCCCACAAGAACAAGAGCCTGGAGGGCATAAAGCGGGCAGGAGCAGAGGCTGATGGGGACAGCAATGCCAGGGAGCCTGGGGCCCTCCCAGAGGCAGAGGGGGCAGGTCAATAGGAGAAGGAGGAAGCTGAGTATTTCCGCCAGACAATGGGTGAGGAGACTGACAAAGACATATTCCTGAAGGCCCAGCGGAGAGGACCCACTGGGCCTCCAAGCGAGAAGGGGCCAGTAAAGGAGCGGAAGTTGGACGTTGGCAGTGATGGGAGGCCTCCACAGGCCAAGGGCAGGTGCTGGGGGCCCAGGCCAACGTGAGGCCTGGAGGGGCTGCTCGGGACAGTGGGTGGGGCCTAGCAGGCCACCTAAGAGAGTGGCTTGAGGCCATGCCTGAGCAGAGAATGGAATGTCCCAGATTAGAGCTTGAAAAATGCTGCCCTGGGCTCCTGCCTGGGGGTCTGTTTGCATCTCTCAGTTTCCTTTCCTAAAGGAACTAGTTCCCCAATCTCCCACTTTAATAAACATTGATTTCCTGTGGGGTAAAATATATGTTGTGACAGACAGGATGTAATTTATTCTTCTACCTTTCTCCTGGAAACAGTGAGATTTGTGTTGGATAAGATTTGAAACTTCCTGCCTGATGGTACTGAACAGTGCCAGTGGACCTGGACCTGGCTTTTCTACATTCACTGATAATGATGAAATGTAGCACAGCTAGTCATCTGCTTGGCAAGTTTGATAGAGATAAAAACGATACACCACATGATTTCTGAGGTCCTTATATACCTTCAAGTCTGCGAAAATGTATACGAAATAAGAATAAATGTAGCCACGTAAAGTCCGTCTGATTCATAAATGTGAGTGATAATAGCCTCTGGTTACGGGCTTTGTGGCATCTTCTAAATTTGGGGTGGAAATAAATGTTAACTGTATCTTTAAGGTTGTGTATCCTTTCCCATTGTATGAAAAGATCTTTAAATTACCTTGCTAGCATAAATTTACTTCATCATGTAAAACTCGTATTACCCACTAACATGGTTTTCCACTATTGTTGTATATTATTCCTAACCAACAGCACAATGAATGGAAAGAGTGCATCTAGTTAGGGTGTAATAATGTGTAGATTTTCAATTATCTGAGATAAACAATAATCAGAAAGGATTGCAGAAAGAAAGCAAACTAAAATGCTATAAATGTTACTTAAATGAGAATAACAGGCAATCTCCTCTTCTTGTAAGGCTGAACAACACAATGTGACATCCAAGTGCCTCAAAGCGTTCATAGTAAATGGTTTCAGTCATAATAAGTACAACAGTTTGGGTATAACACTTTCAGTTGATCCAGTAGTGACAGCTTGCAAAATGCCCTGCCAGCCAAAGAACCGGGGGAAAATTGCCTTTTGAAGCAGTGTTCTTCTTACCTTCTCTTTCTCTTGTCTAAAAGTTATTAATAAGCTAATTTTTCAAACGTTCTTTTTCTTACCTTAGTAATTCTGTTTTTCCATGAGCTGGAAATTATTTAAAAGAAGGGCATAAATTCTGCATAGGTGTTAATTCTTTCTAGCTCATTGGAAGAATGTACAAGTTCAAATAACTTCTCAGGGTCATAATATCCCACTGCTTCTGATTGGTTTGTAACTGCAAAATCAACTACATGACATTAACAAAAAACAAAAGCATTTGAAGTCAAAGTTAGGTCTAGGAATGGAGAACGAGGGCATTTTTTATTAACAAGATTAGGTAAATGGGAGGCTGATGGGAAAATATGCCAGAATCAGGACTGTTTTGCAGTCCATGGAGGCATTTTCTGTTGCAAGGGAACCTTACTAGACATTCATCAAAATAACATCAATCTGTGTTACCTTGAGTGGAAACCATCCAAAACACATAATGAAAAAGTGTTTTTATTCTATCCTTCCACTTGATGAACATTACTTGGTGCTTTGTTGGAAGCTGAGAACGTGAAAACAATGACTGAGTCAGCCTGGGCTGCAGTCTGTAACCCAGGATGGGACACTAAACACAGAAGCTGCCCTGCCCTCCCTGGTTTGCCAGCGTGGGTGAAGTTCCACACAGTGGTTTAATGCACCATAATATTTAACGCTTTTTTTTGTTTCAAATTGTGTTGGAAGTGGTAGTTGCATACTGGCATACTGAATTCTTAGACATGTATAGTTACTCTTTCATTTGGGATGTGTCCAGCAGTCTTGCAAAATTAAAAAATATTTTAAAATCCACTTGAAAAAAGGAGGCAATGCACACGAGTGGGAAGCAGAAGTAAGTGGAAATCACTTACCAATTAAAACGGAGCACTTTTCATTGGCATCATATATTCCTTCAAATGACTATTCTGTAAGTCATTTAAATGGTAGGATTCCCTGAAGAAATGCCACCAGATGGCAGGCACCTTCCCTTTGTGACCACAAGGAGGAGGAACTGAGCTTAATAGTGGGACTTCCTCTGTTCTTCCATATCCTCAATTAAATTCCTAGCTGACCTCTGTTTCTTGACTTCTGTTTGCAGGATTTCTAGAGAAAGCAAGTAATTTCTTCCATCTATATTTGAAAACTAAAATGTCCTACCTAGCAGTTTTAAGATAGTTAAAATAATTTACTCAATTTTACATTTGTATTAGTCAAAAAGTTTAGTTATTTAGTAGATAAACTCACAGATATGAACTTGAGGCTTGTAGTTCAATAGCTAGAAATAATGAACTAAATGTAATTGAATTTATCAGTTTGGGATTTTGTGCTTACGTTTTGTAATTTCTCAGAATCAAGAAATCATTTGTAATCACTATCATTCTTTTGACATGATTTCAGCCCGAGTCTCCATTTCAACCTGTTGCCACATAATATGACGGTTGAAATATGTTCTTTATTTTTCTCATGTTGTGTTCTTTAGTCTGATTGCTTTCTGATTTGCCAGGAATGCCAAAAACTGTTTGTTCATTTGGATATTAGTAATTTAGATTTTAGGTGCTCTAGGCTTCTGGATTATGTGCACAAAGTTTTTATTATATTTGAAATGTGGTCAGCACATGTTTAAAAACAATTTTCACATTTAGGCCAAATGGCTGAGTAAACTGTATGACTTGGGGTCAGTTCTAGTTTGTGAGTTATGGTAATATTGAGAGTCTGAATGCATCTAACTAGAAGTAGCCTGGTTGTGAAGCCAGAGGGCAACCGAGTCCGGGGCTTGTGCTGCCTGCGCCACTCAGCCAATAGACCAACACAGGAGTTGGGCTATAGAATGAGCGTTTATTGTCAAAGCATCGGTGGTCTGAGAAGGCAGCAGGTTAACACCTTCAAAAACTGCCTTCATGTTCTCAAGTCTGGCGTGGGGTATTGAAGGGAAAATCTGGGCATTCCTCCAGAGGCTACGTGAAAGTTCTAGGGGTCTGCATGGAGCATTCCCTCTGGCAGTGTGGTTCTCCTCTGGCATCAGCAACCCAGAAACAAGGATGAGAGTAGCTTGGAAAGAATGCTAGACCACAGAGATTGTGATCAATAAGACTAAGGGTATTAATCATAAGTTTCAGGGTACTTTTCTAAAAACAGAACCTGGGACAGGAGACATTCCCATCCCAAGCTGCAGGGGGGTGATCTATGGTTAAGTTATAGGTAGGTCAAGGAAAGGTGAGGCCGGCATGTCCCACTGCTGCGAGGCCTCTACTATGGGGGTCCCAGCCAGGCCCTGCATCAGTGGCAGGGGTAGAATCTGGTTTTCCTTTCTTTACCAAAGTGTTCACATGTAAGGTGAGTAAAAACAGGAGGAAAGAGTCAGCCATGTCCTCTAATCTCTCGGAATCGCTCTGTCCCCACACCATCTCTTTACCATCATACTTAACAAGCCTGGTATTTTAGAGTTCCTATTATAATGGAAATCTGGGCAATGGTTTGAGAGTCGGAGGAATTCTCCACTATATCTTTGTCTCCAGCATCCGTTTTGCTCTTGTAGCAGCTAATGGGAGAGAAAGATCTCATCGGTGCCTCTCCTTCAAGTCTATTATGAGGCCAGAATGGTGTTCTTACTTTTGATCCTTAAGATGCTAGAATTAAATATGTCCGGAAAATTGACACAATGATTTTCCAATATTTCCATATCTTAGGTCAATTCTGGCAGCTATGAAAGATAAGTTGTTTGTATTAGCCTTCTAGGAATTATGAAAACCTCTAATGTGTGTCTTTGGGGCTTTAGAATCTAGCTGGCATTTGTTTTAGATGTACATGATATGATCATAAGATGAAACATTTCCACAAACCAACCTCTTGACTTTAAAATCATGCTAGAAATGATGGCAAGTTCTAGAGCTTTGCCAGTGAATTTTGGAATAATAAAAATTGTTTTTTTTTCCTGAAAGAATTAGTGCTCAAGGTCAGCGCAGAGGAAGTTTGAATGGAAACAAACTTCTTAAAAAAGCCTTTCTGAGGATGGTTATCAACCTCGTTGGAGGTGGAGGGAGATAAGTGGGTCAAGGATGAGGTGACCCTCCTGGGCAGGTGCTAACTGTCAAGTGTTCTCATGGTATAATTGCATTTTACTTCCTGAGGGAATGGGTTAGGAGTCCAGTCTACCAATCTCATTTACGCATTCCATGGCCGGGTTTCTGGTTTGCATCTGTATATCTCTAGGGCTTATTATAGAGTTCTCTATAGAAGGTTCTCTATCAAATTCATAACGGTCATAATGCAGATCTGTCAGCCTGACTTGGTTGAGAACTTTTTTTTTTTTTTAAGATTTTATTGGGGAAGGGGAACAGTGTGCACTTCCAGGACTTTTTCTCCAAGTCAAGTTGTTGTCCTTTCAATCTTAGTTGTGGAGGGTTCTGTTCAGCTTCAAGTTGTTGTTCTTTCAGTCTTAGTTGTGGAGGGCGCAGCTCAGCTCCAGGTCCAGTTGCCGTTGCTAGTTGTAGGGGGCACAGCCCACCATCCCTTGCGGAGTCGAACCGGCAACCTTGTGGTTGAGAGTGTCGCTCCAACCAACTGAGCCATCCGGGAGCTCAGTGGCAGCTCAGCTCAAGGTGCCGTTTTCAATCTTAGTTGCAGGGGGCAGAGACCACCATCCCTTGTGGTACTTGAGGAGTTGAACCAGCAACCTTGTGGTTGAGAGCCCACTGGCCCATGTGGGAATCGAACGGGCAGCCTTCGGAGTTAGGAGTTAGGAGCATGGAGCTCTAACTGCCTGAGCCACCGGGCCAGCCCCCAGTTGAGAACTTTTTATTGTGGTTTATCTCTTTACATACACAAATAGTCTCATCCCTGTGCTTTTTAAACGTTTTCTCTAAGGACTTTGTGAGCTAAAACACATGAAAACTAATACAAATCTTGGAGATCAAATAGTTCAGGCATTTTCTATCATGTCTTAAAGAGGCTGAACCTTTTTAAAAAGTGAAATTTTATGAGAAAATCTGGTATAAGAAATCGGATGCAATGTTAGTTACACACTGATTGAACGTGAGGTTTAGAGGGGACAGAGACCCAAACCCTATATGCTCTTTCTTTCTGCTGCCCTCCCCTCTCCCCCTTGATGGCCCCTGAGATATCTCCAGAGAATTTTAGGACTCTGTAGGATACTGTTAGAAAATTACTGTAAGTTTAGTCCCCAGCATGATCCCAGTTGCTATATCTTGAGATACCATATATTTGTCAATACAGAAATCATCTCCAAAATTCTGTAACTAGAAACATTACTAGGCATAAAGGAAGTAAAATTACTTATTAAAATGAGAGGAATCTAGAAATGACTATAGTATAGTGTTGTTCTTTAATGAATTGTAGTAGTCCAGCAAAGGAGATGTTATTTAGATGTCATTTAGTCCAGCAAAGGAGATGTAATAATAGTAGTAACACCAGAAATCTGGGAAAATATACTGTGTAACTGAGCAGGGTACTGTTCATCAGGAAATCAACCTCAGCCTTTTTCTTAAAGTCACTTATTTTTTACTGGGAAATATTGGGGAACAGTGTGTCTTTCCAGGACCCATCAGCTCCAAGTCAAGTCATTGTTTTCAATCTAGTCATGGAGAGCGCAGCTCACTGGCCCATGTGGGGATCGAACTGGTGACGTGGGTGTTATGAGCACTGTGCTCTAACCACGGAGCCAACCAGCCACCCCAAAGTCACCTATTTTTAAGCCTTCAAGTTACAATATAATTCTTGTTTTTAATGACAGTCTTTTGTGTTTTTTTCAAATTTCTTCCTTTGTATTTTTACTTTTTAATTCTATACATTAATGTGGTGATTTAACACCAAGTAACATCACTCCATTGCCTTTTAAATATATTTATTTAAAGCAATTGATTTTTAAGTTTAAAAGTAGTTAATACTTAGTTTGCAAAGTAGTATATGAAAAATAACTATCCCCAAATTGTATTATTTATAGAGAATTTATATTGTGAGAAAGTTATTAAAGTTGCTTTTAAGATCTTTGAGATTTTCTTACTTGATTTGATTCTTATTTATGTTAAGCTCATGATGTCTATGTATTGAAATTTAAATTGACAGTGCAAAGAGAATATATGAATTATGCATCTTTGTTTAAATAATAATAGAAAAAATTTCAGGAATTAACATTATTCTAGCCCATCCTGAGTGATATATGTAGTACATTTCAGAGAGAGTGTAAATCTGAGTGCAGTCGTACTGTAACAAGTACTGCAAATGGAAATTTGAAAGACAATACTCTAGCTCCCATCAAAATGAATGTCCACTGTCATCAGCAATGCTATTTACTGTTTGAGTATCTAGTTGTGGACAGTAGTTTGGCCGAGTGCAACACCTTCCTCAAGTGTCCTATTGGACAGATAATAGAATGACACAGCAACAGTTCAAGTTATTGAGCTTTGGTGAGCAATTTATTTTCTCCTTAATACATAGTCTCACCCTGTGGACTTCCAGGAAGTCTGGAAGAGAAAAATGACTTTTTTTTTTAAAAGCTACTTTAGTTACTTTGCCTTTTGAGAGAAGACAACTATCAGTAAAGCAGCAAAGATAGGAAGGCTGACCAAGTACTGAAGGCTGGAAAGGCCGTGTATGCCAGTCAGAGCTATTGTAAGCTGCAAAACAGGTTTAACCAAAACAACAGTATTCCTTAAATTTACTTCCCCAACCCTTCCAGACATACTGACAACTTCCCAGGAGTTTAAGTAGAAGCCTTGACAAGATGGCTTAGTACTACTATACATGTTATACATCTGGAAGTTTTTAATAAAAGAAAAACTCTACCATTGAGAAATTACATCCATAAAGAAACCAGAGCTTTTATGTTCTTGTATATAGTTTCCTTTTGTGAAAAGTTATTTAATGCTCTAAATTTCAGCTACGTCTGAGGATATGTTCCTGAATATTGGTTTGGTTCTACAATCAAGATATGTATGAGGAATGCTATGTGTTAAATGTATATTATTTTTAGAATATTAAAAAAATAATTTATTGTATTCTTGAATTGAGAGGTCCGAGGTATACTTTTTGTTCTCTACATGTGAGCCCAGGACACGAGACTCAGAATGTGTTTTATTCTTTTATGCCTTTATCTGAGCAGAAAACCCATGCTTTCAGCATCAAATTTCAAGAAGAAATTCTAGGCAGAGAGGAAGTTTATAATCAGTCACATTTATCCCCTATGTATGTATATCATACATCATTTTTCTCAAATTTTCACTCTTTTACAAGTCTTTTCACTTTTGTTTAATTGTAGTCATAGGCCGCTAGCATTTTTTTTTTTTTTTTTTTACATTTACCAGTTTATTATAAAGGATATATAAAGGATACAGATGAGCAACCAGATGAAGAGGCAAATAGAAGAAGGTCTGGAAGGGTCCTGAGTGCAGGAGCTTCTGTCCCCATGGGGATGGGGTGCGCCACCCTCCCAGCACATGGATGTGTTCAACTCAGAAGTTTTCCAACCCTGTTGTTTAGGATTCTATGGAAGTTCCATTATATAGGCAAGATTGAAGCATTGGCCGTTGATGATTAACTGAATCTCTGGACCTTCTCATCCTGGAGGTTGGGGGTGGGGCTGAAAGTTCCAAGCCACTAATTAGATGATTTGATTCCTCTGGCCACCAGCCCCCATTCTGAAGCTTTCCAGTCTCCCCCTCCCCCAGTCACCTCATGAAGGTACGAAAAAACTTTCTTATCATTCTGGAGAGGCCAAAGGTCTTAGAAGCTCTTATGTCAGGAACCAGGGATGAAGACCAAGTATATACACATTTTTTTTAAAGAACTTCTTACTTTTTTTTTTTTTTTTTTTTTTTTAAGATTTTATTGGGGAAGGGGAACAGGACTTTATTGGGGAACAGTGTGCACTTTCAGGACTTTTCTCCAAGTCAAGTTGTTGTCTTTTCAATCTTAGTTGTGGAGGGTTCTGTTCAGCTTCAAGTTGTTGTTCTTTCAGTCTTAGTTGTGGAGGGCGCAGCTCAGCTCCAGGTCCAGTTGCCGTTGCTAGTTGTAGGGGGCACAGCCCACCATCCCTTGCGGAGTCGAACCGGCAACCTTGTGGTTGAGAGTGTCGCTCCAACCAACTGAGCCATCCGGGAGCTCAGCGGCAGCTCAGCTCAAGGTGCCATGTTCAATCTTAGTTGCAGGGGGCAGAGCCCACCATCCCTTGAGGGACTCGAGGAATTGAACTGGCAACCTTGTGGTTGGGAGCCCACTGGCCCATGTGGGAATCGGACCGGCAGCCTTCGGAGTTAGGAGCATGGAGCTCTAACCACCTGAGCCACCGGGCCGGCCCCACATTTTTTCTTATGTTACAATATTACCAAGTCCTTTGCTCATTTTTAATCAAGTGATTTGTTGTGTTGTTGTTGAATTGTAAGAGTTCTTCATATATTCTTGCTAGTAATACCTTATCAGATACATGAATTGTAAATATTTCCTGACTTTTCACTCTGGTTAGTGTGTCCTTCGATGAACCATCTTTAATTTTGATGTAGTCCAATTTATCAATTTTTTCTTTTATTGCCTGTGCTTTTGGTGTCATATCTGAGAAATTATTGTCAAATATAATGTCATGAAGTTTTCTAACTATTCTATAGTGTTAGTTCTTATGTCTTTGACCCATTTTGAGTTAATTTTTGTATATGGTGTAAAGTAAGAATCCAACTTCATTCTTTTGCATGTAGATATCCAGTTTTCTCCACACCCTTTGTTGAAAAGACTGTCCTTTCCCCATTGAATGGTCTTGGTACCCTTGTCAAAAATCACTTGACCATATATGTGAGGGTTTCTTTCTGGGCTCTCTGTCCCATTCCATTGGTCCACATTTCTGTCTTTATGTGAGTACCACACTATTTTGATACCATCGCTTTGAAATCAGGAAGTATGAGATCTCCAACTTTGTTATCTACTGACTGATTTTTTTACTGTCTCCATAGTTTTGCCTTTTCCAGAATGTCATATAGTTGGACTCACACAGTATGTAACTGCTAGCATTTTGAACATTCACACGGCATTCACAGTTACAGGATATGGTAAGATTAATAATGTTCATCTGAAAACCAAGAGTGAACACAGCAAACACACAGATAGAAATGATGGTCTGTCAGGCAGTCAGGCAGTGAGCAAGTATTGTCCTACTGCAATCTGTTACTCGCAAACAGAGTGGACAGGATTGTCTTTGGGATGTAGTCATGTATTCATGAAACTACGATAATAGATCTTCTGTACTGCTCAAGAAGAACTCTCATTCTAGTCAGACTCTCCTCTCTATCCTCCCTCCCCTTCTCTGGTACAAATAGAAACTCTTTTGCCTCCATTCTATGGAGGAGAATCTACTTGGCTTACTGTTCACCTCTGATTTGATCAGTCAGGGACTTTATTATCCTTAGGTACCCTAAACTCGAGGCCTTTCCGGGGCAATAGCTAGACTGATGATTAAATCCAGCAGCAGAACTAAGAAAGCATGACTGGTAAATATCAGTACTTCTCCCAAATTTTAAAAAGTTACTAATTGTTTTCTCAAAAATTACTGGTAAAAGATAATTTTCAAAAGTAAAATTATGACTTTCATACAGGTATAAAATGAGCATGTGTTAAAGATTTTACTAAATCACTAAAGAAGTAATTGGCAAGATGTCATAACCTGTTCAATTGAGAATTTAAAGACAGACACACTTAGAGTTGCAGAATATTGAAATCAGTGTATAATGGAGGCAAAACTGGATTTTTCCACAGTGAGGGAGGGAGTCATTTTCACTCAGTCAGAAAGAATTTGCATGTCTATAGATGCCTACAACCTTACCAAATTTTAAAACAGCTCACAAAGAATCAAATAAATGGGAAGGGTACATTCTAGACAATGCATAGTTTTCCATTGGAACACATATTTTCTCCTATATTCCTAAAGCAATTACACCGGAAAAGTTTTCAGGTAAGCAAAACAAATTGTTTTTACTCTTCAATGTAGTAATGGTTGTTATTCTACCTCCTTCCATGTTCCATGGGGATAGCACTGATTGCCAGGCCTGTATTATTGGCATGATTTACATAAAGTGGCCTTTAAAATTATAATACTGAAAATTTGTTTAATGTAGAGACCACTTTGGAAGACTCAGCTTCCTGTGTTTTGATGTCAGTGCATAGTTCCACTAATGTTAAAGACAGAGTGGCTGACCTTGCCCTTGTGGTTTGGGATATTATGCCCAGGCTATTATATTATTTACCCAGGCCACATATGGTTCTGGGATCCTGTGCTATTTTGACAATTCTGGCTTTGACTTTAGAGATCTTATCTACTACTTTTGCAACTTGGACACTCTCATCCAATTCCCTTATGGTCATTCTGCTTCAGACAACTTGTCTTTAGTCAATACTTCTAAGACTTACTCGCCTATTCTTGGTCAGTTACCTCTTCTGGTGACCCCTGCCTTGTTTGATCTCTACCTTTACTGTTACCTAGGCACAATGTTCGTTTTACTAGTACTTTAAACAGCTTAGCCCTTCGCCGCCCAGGTATGGATGCTTGTCTTTGCTCCTACCTGTTTCAGTTGCTGCTACCTTTTATCAGAGCCCAGGTGGGTTTTGGTAGAAGAAAGGCTCACACTAGATATTGGCTAGATATTGGCCCTGCCTATACATCCTACGAAGAAAACATGTCAGAAAGGGGGTGAGGGTGGGTGGGGATATGTTGAAGCTGCATGGTGATTGGTGTTTTATTGTAGGGAAATATTTACCTTCTCAGAAGCAGCTTATGTTCTGGTAGCCTCATATTACTAGATGGAGGAGAGGATTCATTATATATTATATTATGGATTATATTAAATATTTTGGATATTAATGTCTAAAAATTATATACTGTGGATGGTAACTTATCTCTGGTACTACCTAACTCAACTCTCACAAAAATTAAAAAGTCACGTGTATAGTAGTCTTTAAACAATCTTTTTATTCAATTAACTAATAAAGAAATGTATTGCAATTCACTATGGGTGAGACCCTGTGCCATATGCCTTACCGTTTAAAGAAATAAGTAGGCTGCTAAGCTCCTGTGAAGGAATCGTGGTGTCAGATATGCAGACTGAAGACTGCAAGAAAAGTAAAAGCTATAAAAGTATACCCTGTAGCCAACCGCATCCAATTTTAATGGATTTAAAACTACAATGATAATTGGTATTTGAACTCTTAATTCCAGTTCATTTACTTTTCATGATTTAAAAAATAGTAACATGTTATTAGAGAAGTTGGTATTTGATATTTTTCTTTAAAGAAAATGGAAAAGTTCTCTAATGAGTATTACGATACTTTGCAGAAATGCTGGTAATACACCAATTAGATGGTTTTTCTGAAGAAAAATAATCTGTCAGTTAGGTCAAGTGTAACATTTTTAACCCCTCCCCAGGCTACCTTTCATGGCAGTTATTTTTAAGGAGCCATGTGGGTTCGCTTTAACATCAGTTCAGAATCTCTGGCCATATTTTTTAGTGAAGATCCTGGCTAGACAGTCTTGGGTAATAAAAAACAGAGATCCTCTCGGGTGGTCTTTAGTAACAGTGGTGCAGGGAATACTCTACTTTGTCACTATTGATATTTTGGGCTGGATACTTCTTTGTTGTGGGAGGCTGTCCTGTGCATTGTAGGTTGTTCAGCAGCATCCTTGGCCTTTACCCACTAGATGCCAGTTGCGCCTCTTAATTTCTACAACCAAAAATGTCTCCAGATATCTATCACCTAGTGGTAAAAATTGCCCCCGGTTGAGAACGTTTCTTTTAAGGATACCCAGGGAATAAGGAAGGCAGGAATATCTCTTCTGGGCAGGCTCCCGGAGGAAACAGGAAATGGAGGGCAGCCGGAACAATTGGGATGCAGAGTACATCCTGCAGGATGACTGTACTATCTTCTCAGCAGGAGGCGTTCGGTGCAGTGCCCTCTGGGCTTAAGACATTTATCTCTGCTTCTGCTTTTCTCAAGGCTCCTCTCCTCTCCCACTTGTGGATGCGTCTGTTCGTTGCCTTGGGTCAAGATATTGCTCATGGTTGACCCCCTTTTTTGTGTTTGATTATAACATGGTTGTTATAATTATTAAAATAATACATGCATGTGCCACAAATGCAAACATTTGAATGAAAAACGGTAGCTAATATCCCGTCTCTCTCCACAGAGGAGTCTAGTGTTAGTAATGTGTTATGTGTCTTCCCAACACAGATTGATTTACATCATTCGTTTTAAAGGCTGTAGAATATTCTACTGTGTAAATGTACCACAGTGGATTCAATAAGAAGGCAGATCACTTTTGCAAGTTCAGATACTGCTTTCCATTTTTGATTTTCCTGTTTCTGGAGGAGGAGATTTCTTTGATTCCTATTTCTATTCCACACAGCCTCAAGCTGTACACGTATGTATGGAAGATTAATAAATACATATGGACAAAATATATTACCGATGTGGTGTGCCAATGACAAATATTTTACAACTGCTCTCAAGAGAAGCCCTGATTTGTAGCATCAGGGTGCAACTCTTCCACAAGGGTTGATTTCAAGTTAACAAAGTGACATTAGGAAGTGTTTGTTAGCTTTGTTTTTAATAGTTTTTTTCATTGTAAGTTTATATAATTTGAATTTTAATATTGACTGTGGTCAGCAATGGTCTTACAAAATCCTGAAAATTGAATAGTCAGCTCTTCTGAGTCAGCTTCCAGCGCCCACTGGCCCTGATATCCCTGTTTCCAAAGAGAGTGTATTGCTTTGTTCTTGGTAATGTCTCTAAGTGGTGATGCTGCTTCCTATAGTATTTTATTATCTCAGTGTTGGGAGGATCTTTAAAGCTTATCTGGACTTATGTTGCATCTGATATTTGAATTCTCTCAGTGACATTCTGGTTAAATGGTCATGCAACTTATGATTGTCTCTTGAATAGACCATTCAGTCTTTGGACTGGTTGTTAAAAAGCTTCATGTTTTTGTGAGGTTTAAATTCATCTCCTATGAACATCCACCATTTGGTTCTTCACACCATCCTGCCTACCTCATAAAAAATAAATTGAATACCTCTGTACTCTTCAAATGTTTGAAATCACCTGTTATATTTCCTGTTGATGTTTTTGTTTTTGGAATAAATGTCCTTAGCTTGTTCCAGTGTTCTACTTAGTCTACTTCTTTCTCAAAGTGCTGTACATTGATTAGAATACAGCTCCAGATGGGGCCTGATAGGAGGGAGAGAGAGAGAGAGAGAGAGAGAGAGAGAGAGATTGATTGATTTCCTAGTTCCAGATCCTATACTGTTAACTAATGCAACCTAAAGTTACAGTGATTTTTCTTGTTGGTAATTCTATTGACTGACAATGAGTTTAGTGTTGATGAAAACGCCAAAGTATTTTTGTACACGCTACTATTAAGTTCTGTCTTCTTTATCCTTGGTTGTATACTATTTGTTTTTGTTTTCTTGAAAGGGGAAGATTAATCAAGACTTTATATTTATTTTCATTAAAATTTCACCTATTTTATAGACTCCCAATTCTAGCTTTTTCAGGAGTTGTTGGGATCATGATTCTTTCAATAAATTTCCAACTCCTCTTGGATTCATATAATTTAGAAATTTGATGAACTGACCTACAGTATTTTCTTTTGATTCTTTGATGAAATGTCTGAGCATGAGAGTACAGGACAGAGCATGGTGGCTTTCTAGTAGTCTTTTCATTTTGGCTGCCATTAATCTGTTTATGAGCACCTTTGGAATTGTCTTGCTTCCACTCAGTTGTCTTTCATGTATTATAATGCGTCCAACTGTGTTCCTCAGAACACCATTTCTTTTTCATGTTCACAAATGTTCTGAGGACAAAGTTTTCAAGGCAAATTAGAGACACACTGGGTTAAACAGATTTATTTACTGTAGGATTTATGTATTTATCACAATACATAATTCGCAATTATGTATTGTGAATCTCCAAAATGGGGAATATAATGTATCGTGTTTTCTAAACTTTTTTGTTCATGGAAAACTTTTTTCCTTTTAGATGAATTAATGTGGCTAAGAGTAAATTATTCTGTGGGTTGATAAATGTTTTTCACCAGGGCAAAATATAGAGAAGTAGTTTGGGGGTTTTCTGAACTTTAGGTGAGATCGTCTAGGGTTAATGAAGAACATGGTTCCCAACTTGCAGAAGTAAAGTTTGATGAGTATGTAGAAAAGAGGAGATGGAGGAGAAGAAAGAGAACAAAATATAGGGTAAGTGAGGGTTAAGACTTAAGTCTAAAGCCAGAAGGTAAATTCAAATACCAGATGAGTAATGTACAATGTTTGTTAGACTGGGGTATCCTGTTATCAGATGGGAGATAAGACCCACTTAAAAGCATTCAAATAACTTTTTAAAACACTTTGCCAAATAAAGCAAATCTTTGGGTGCTATTTAGTCTGGTCAAAATGCTGAACTTCATGATAACAGCTACCTACCTCAACTACACACAGAGGTACTCATTTCATTTTTGGAGAAAAATTGAATAACATGTTTTATATAAACTTTTTTTTCAGTACCATAATCCTCCCTAGTAAATGCTGTTTAGTTTTGTTTGTGACACATTTCAGAGTATCAGATTGTTCTTAAGCTGATTAAGAATATTGTAATATTTTCCTTTCCTTAAAAGTGATTGTCATCCTTTGTTTCTTCAATGCTGCACCAGGAATTGAGCAACAATAATAGAACTTACGTGGTAACTAGACATAAGTTACAATAAGCATTTAAGTTATATCAAAACCTCTTATGTAAAGTCTGAATCAAGTACTCTAATACTATATGGCTCAAATATGTTCTCAAGACTTCAAATGTATATTGAAAAGACAGCAAACTTAAAATTTTTTTTCTTGTAAAAGTAGAAAAATAGTTTCTTATAATGGCATTATATAGTCATTATAAAACCATGCCAAATCTCTAGGTGATAATCATGTGGATTGCCCATAATTTAACAGTTTCTGTTTTTATATCTCTAGATTATTTTCAATGCTTTTATAAATAACTTTACAGTGAATAATCTGACCCATCTTGGTGTGCATCGCTGATAATTACCTATAATGATTCAAATTTTATGAACATTTTACAGCCCATAATGCATACAGTTCACATTAAAAAGTGAATGAAAGTACTGATCCCCTGGCACTCACTGGCATTATAGGGAACTCTTGAAGCGGAGGTAATAAAACCATAGTATCAGAAATTAACAAATTATGTTTAGGAATATTTTTAACTGTGCTTGATTCTACAAATAGTTACTTGAAATCTTCTCAGAATTCTTTCCAAAGGGTGTTAATTTTTCACCCTTTGGCTCAAATCAATAATTTTGGTGGGTACAGTCTTTTATATGTATATAGATAGATAGATAGATAGACAGACAGACAGACAGACAGATAGATATAATATATTGTCTCATATAATTTAACAACTTTAGTTCTTTTCCACTTCTGGCTTATGGTTCAATTTTTGTGCTATAGAGGGAAAAAATATTGTACTTTTTTCTAAGTACAAAGAATATTCTAATTATAATAATCATTCTTGAAGCACTTTTGTTGTTCTTGAAGTTTTGTCCTGAAGGCTTTGCAGAAACTGTTTTTGTTCCTCTTATTCTTTGGGGAGCTGGATTAAAAACCCAGCCAAAAATCCATCAGCATTCTACTGTATTTTTTGGAGTAGCTGAAGAATTGCTTAGTATGAACTTTTGTGTTCATATAAAAACACGATTTTATTGAGAGATGAACTAGTTTTAAAAACATACGTGAAGCAAAAATATAATGTAACTGCATGTGACTTAGCGTTTGCCCATTAGCTTGGTATTGTGCTGTCTGCAGGATTGCATATTGGCACACCCTACAAGCTCGGCTATCAGAGTTTATGGTTATATTAATCACAGTACATTTGACTGTAACTTACAACTGTCGCTCTTCTTGGGGTTTTCAAGGAACTAGGGGTTTTGAGGAAGAAAGTTCTAGTAGTGTAACTAGCAAAAGTGCTTATTTTGCTGTAAAATAAAGCTATAACTTTGAAAAGAAAACCCTCCGTTGCACTGTTTGCTTTAGTGTTGCACTTATTAATGGGCTAGATACAACCTTTTAAACAAGTTTTCTTGGATATAACCAGATTGATAACCATTTAAGAATGTGGAAGTGGCTTTCTCTGTTTTTTAATTCTATTTTGCTTCCTGCGTGTAAAATATGGTTTTGAATAAATTATTAGTAGTTAACAACTATTAAGTTGTCCCTTTAAGTCACAATCAGCTCATATCCAGGTGCCTTCCAGAATGGACCACCTGGTCACCTAAACGTTCTAAAACCAGTTTGAGGGGTGGAGTGCTAGTCCTTTATAAAATTAGATTTTCTACTGTTTCATTAAAAAGGAATCTAAAATGTCAAAATAACTGCACTTCCCATACCTCCCACTTTCTAAAATACCTTACTTATTTGGAATCAAGGTTTTCTTTACCTTTTTTGTAAAGAAGAGGAATTTGAAAAATATAACCAGCTGATTTCGAGGATTTGTTCAAGATAGAAATTTTCAGAGCATGACAAAGTCAATTCATAGCACCCTTGTATACTCTATAGTTGCTGGATCGCATTGCTGATAACGAAAGAAAAATCAAGCAGAGTCCTGCAAAGTTTTAGGTTTTTTTAGCTTTATTAAGGTACAATAAAAAAAAAATTGTGTGTATTTAATTTGCACAAAGTTATTTGTTAAGGTGAACAACATTATGATTTAATATACATTGTGAAATAATCATCATCAAATTAACAATTTTAGTTTTAATTGTAATTGTTTTATTTGTAAACTAGTGAATGGTGACTAGTATGTAATAATTTGTAGTTTACTATATTTATTTAGAAGAGCCCTCTGTACACCAATTTTGATAAAAGTGGAGAATGTTGTCTTACAGATAAGTATTGTAAAATGTTTAATTGTACTATCTCAATTAATATTTTTCCTATTTAATATCCAAGTCTAACATTTTCCTATATGTGCTTTCTGTATCTATGTATTTACATCTATATACCTTTATAGTTATATGTGTGCGTTTTGTTGAACTGTTTGAATGTAAGATGTAGATATTATGATACTTCACTAAATATTTCAGCATAAATTTCCTAAGAATAAATATACTGTTATCATACCTAAGAAAATAAATAATTTCCTAATGTCATCTACTATCATATATTATATTTGAATTTCTCCAATTTTCTTGAGAAATGCTTTTTTTAGAGGTCAAACTTTCTTAATTTTTTAAAAATATTAAATCATTTTTAAAAAAGTATAAAAATAGTATATTTTCACTAAATAAAAACATCAGAAATGGAGAAAAATATATGAAAAAACACAAAACAAACAATCCAGAGATAGACTCTTGTATGTTAGGCCCATATTTTATATACAGATTTATGCCCCATCCTTTCCTAGTAGTATCATAAGATTATCATTTATTTTAACCTACATTATTCTGTTTTAAGTTTATTATTAACAAATAGTTAATATTATGAAAGTACTACAATTCTTTCAAGTGTTTTCTTATTGTTGTATGTTCAGATACAATTTCTAATTTTTCCCTGTTATAAATAATGCCATGATGAACATTGTTCCACATTGAGAGTATCTTTTCTAGCTACCATTTTTTCTTCTAACCAAATCAATTCAAGATTTACGCATTGTATTTGGTTGCTTTATTACTCCAGTTCCTTTTAGGGTAGAAGATTTTCTCTCCTAAATTTTTTTTTTTTTTTTTTATGACTGACTTTTTGAAGACACTGGGCCAGTTGTCTTGTAGAATATCTCATGTTCCAAATTTATCTATTTGTGCATGGTGTTATTTCACTCTATTTCTTGTGTTTCCTGTAAACCTTCTTTCCCCCCCAAAAATAAGATGTTTCATTTGCCACCATTAGAAATTTCAGTTTTGGACTGGTGGCTCACATCCACCACCTTGTTGAACATTAGCCTCTGTCTTATCCCCAGTAGCTTTTTTAGAATGTCTGCCTTTACCAGGCGCCGTGAGTTTTCCTAATTTGAACTTGGGCTTCTTCGGCATTTTTACTTTTCTAACAATGACATCATGGAGCCGGTAAATAGATTGGCAAGCCTTTTCTACATTTTTTTTTCAATGTTGTCTGGAATCAATTTATTGACCACTTCAGGTCTTTTGTCTGCACCTCTTTCGTCATGATTTCTATCTTGTTCTTCTGATTTTGGCAGAACTGTTGGTGCTGATCATAAGAAGTCTTCTGAATGTGATTGTTGCATTTTTTAGTACAACCAAGACAGAACAGACAAAATAAATAACTATCAGTAAACAGTCTTCACATTAACATGAGCTTCAATCATGGTCTGCCATTCTTTGACCATAGAGTACATTTTGTCTTGGGTAAGATCCATGCCGTGGAAGTTAGGTAGTTTTTTCCCTGACCATCCTCAGTAATTAGTTTGGCTTTTCTAAATGCCACTTCATCATTCTGCAGATCAGCAAGGCTCACTTCAGAAGCACAACCCTTGTTGCCATCACATGCAACTTTGGTTCCTTGAGTTCTTGTGACGAGTGTTTTCCCAATATTTCTTATATTGAACATAGCTGGTGCTTCCACAGTGTACCAATGTTTCTTAGAAAATGGATCAACCACTTTTTCTTGGCTCCCTTTCTGCTGCCTTTTTAAATGTGCTTGTTTTTGCTGACTGCCATGGTGCTGCTCAGAGAGCCAAACAGTGTGTTTCCTGTAAAATCAATAAGATTCAGGTTACACATTTTTGGCAAAAATATTTTATAGGTGATATTGTCTCATCTATTGTTGCTTTAACAGCTGAATAGAATTCCATTGAATGGATTTGTATTTAAAAAATACTTTCAATGGATCGACATTTGGGTTGTTTCTTGTCTTAAAACCGCTTTTAAACATGCAGTAATGCACTTTGTTGAAGAGAAGGGAATACTCAAAATATGCTCATGTTTTCATCTTTCTTGTTCAGTCCTGTTCAATCCTTTTGAAGTGCTTAATATTTTTATATTTTCTTAGGTTTATGGAAGATCCAGAGAATTGGCATTCACTTATGTGAAAGACACCAATTTAAGACCAAGGCAAATACTTGAATCTGAGTGTTAAAAGGCTCATCACCATATAGTGAAGTGTTTTCGCATTGGCTCTAATCCGAAGGCTTTTGTTAGAACATCCTCTCTCTGAAACTGGGGGTGCAGATCAGCTTGCGGAAGAGCTCCAGGAACCCCAGCTTCCTCATAAGATGATGTAGACCCTTTGCTAAATCCTAGACCCTAACCCATCTTTCAATAACCATGGAGATTGGAATTTCTTTATTAGAACAGACTATTCATATTTGTACTCTTAATGTTATGATTTCCAGAACTGGCGTAGTCTGCAGAAAACATGTTTTATAAAATATCTTTTATATTAGGTTATTTGCTTTTATACCCATTTTATTTTTCAAGAACTCATAGTTTGCTTCTAATTATGGGAGAGGTATATTTAAAAATGTATAATATTACCTTCTTCATGGCTAAACAGTGAGTCAGTTGAATTCCTTGGTTCTTAACTATGAAAATCTTATAGCCATAATTAAGGCAGAAGTTGAAATTGAATGTTAAACCAGTTGTAACAAATTGGAGGATCAGTTTACTTTAAAAAAAAATCACTTGTTGAGAGAATTCTTCAAGGAAAATGAACATTTCCAAGTCACCAAATTCTTCATGAACAGAATTGAAGCTGGAAGGTGTTCCATGGGGACACTGTTCTCATTTTAAATACATCATTAACAGAAAGCAATTTCTCACAATTAGCCGGACCTTAGTACTCAGTATAGCATATTGTAAATTTTCATAAGAAACGCATTTCTCATATATTTGGCACTATATTTAGTTCTTCAGACTACTGTAGGAGCTGGTAAATGGCCATTCAGCTCCACAAATATAACTTTCATATGAAAAACAGATAAAATATTTTCCAAGGAAGTATAGAACAAAATTCAATAAAAATGAATAGTTTAAGGCATCCAGCCTTTTTCTTTGGTGAAACTGCCAACTATTTCTTATTTTAATATACAATCTCAACATGAGAAAAATGAATGCTAGACAGAGGGTATAATCATTGTACATTTATAAAACTATATAGTTACATGCTGTCTGAGTAGTAGATTATATAAGGTTTGAAATTATATAGATCGAGTTATTGTGCTGCAGAGAGGTGGCCTGAATTGATGTGCTAATTCAACTCATGTTCATTGAAATAATAGCACAGAGTGCCATTATAGAAATGAAAAAAAGTATTCACATGCAAGTCATGGTGTAAAATAATAATAATAATAATAATAATAATAAAGTAATAATAATATAATAGGTATTAATTGGGCCAGAAAACCCTTAGTATTACACTGAAAGGCTGAACCAGATACATGGAGATGATGTACAATCTAACTTATCTGAAAGATTCCCAAGCTATTTACCATTGAGTGAAATTTTTCTGTGATCTATGTTAATATTTTGAACACTCTATTGTTTAAAATATATGAAAACACAAGGTTTCTTGGGATATTGTTCTGATATTTACGTGCAGGAAAAATCTAAATTAGTTGATAGATACTTTGAAAGAAGAAATTTTTAAAAATTCTATTTCAAAAATGAAGAAATCAGTCTGATTGTCTCCTTTCCCCTTGCCCCACTCCTGGCCTGCCTCTTGTCTTTCAATCAGGCTAATTAGTTGAAGCAACTGCTTATAATCTTGTGCTTTTAAGAAAAGCTCTAAATGAGTATGAATGTGTGGATGATGATGGACAGGGGTTTCCTGTCTGCTTGATTAAACACATTGGTCACTGAGCAAACAGAGTTCCTAATCCCATTGAAGTTTTCGATCACCTTTCAGGAGCGTGGATGGAGGGATACCAAGGAAAAAGCTGAGGGGGAACATTTAATGGTGCATTAATAACGCTGTTATGCCTGGAACAAAGTTAGGTAGTATTTCTGCCATGTGATGCACAGTTTGAACCATGCATTCAGTTTTTTGTTTAGTTTTCAAGGAAATATTGAGAAGCTAAAGAAGTTCTAGAGGACAGCAATGAGGATGAAGGGCATCTAAAATGTATCTTGTAAATTTTAGGAATGACAGGAGGAAAATGGGAGCATTTAACTTGAAAAAGACAAGAGCTAGAGATTGTGGTGGTCATGTTAAGGAAAGCAGGGTAGTTATCTTCAGATATGTGGTGGACCATTTCTACTTAGCACTACAGGGCAAAACTTGGAGCCAGGTGTGGAAGTTAACAGGAAACAGGTTTCTGTCATCTGCCAAGCCCCCTCCCGCTTCCCCCGCCCCCAATAAGATTGTTTAAAAATGTCTTCCTTTTGATGTGGTAGCTCTCCATCATTGGGAGAATTCAAGAATTACAATACAAATAGTTATGTGCCTGCTATGTGTCAGCTCTGTGTTAGGTGTACAAAGTAATACGACATACTCTTTATCCTTGAGAGCTTATCATCCAGGATGAGGATACACACATATAATAAGAATAATGAAATGTTATTAGTTCTGTGAGAGCAGCACATGTGGAAGAGAACAGTGAGCTAAGGAAGACTTTATAGAAGACATTTTCTTTAACATTGAACAATATATGTTGGTGTTTGCCCAGTAGAGGGAGGTTGAAAGGAAAGAAAACACTTGCATGACTTCCTGTCAAAGACTTTGTGGGAGGCTTTTGCTGTTTTGACATCAGGGTGGTAGGTATGTAACCCCAAAGATATATAATAATTCTACAACTCCACCAAGTGATTGCCTTCTAAAAAAAGTTTTAGAGAGAAACCTGACATTGTACTCTATCCTTAATTTTGCCTGGGGTTCAATAGAAATTGTCATTTCTATTAATATTTCTTGTATAAAGAGTGAAGGAGACAGAACCATTAAAACTCTTTGGGAAAATGCCTGATGGCATTAAAGACAGATTCCAAGTGAAGACAGATTCCCTCTCCAACCCTCTATTCTTCTCCCTCAGGCGCCTCTGCATATTCTGTAGTTGACTACATTCACTGTGTGGCAAGATGCTACAAAGAGGGTCACTCACATCTCTGTCTTGCTTTGTGCCCAGACACACTAATCTTTTTGTTAGGCCATGGTTGGTCACCTCAGACTAACCCCTATGAAACCTCTGGGGAAAGTGGCTTGAGAGGAACTTTTTGTGACAGACAGCTATCAGTTCAAAGCCTATGCAGTGTCAGGGATGAAGGGAACTCTAATGGTCCATGAGAGGCGGCTCACAGGGGGTCCTTTTTGCGGGGCAGAAGAACGAATGGTTTGCTCCACTTGAGATCATACACAATACACAATAGATTCCAGACTTGCTTCCCTACTATACTTTACGCACGCCTTCTTCACATGGGAACATACACTTTTTATAAACCCAGCGGGGGCACATTTACTCGTTGCTACTGTTCTTTTCAGTTGTTTTCTTGGTATGCTAAGACTGCCCTTTTGTAGTGTGACAAAAAGGGGATTTAGTAAAACATTGGCTCCATAAAGAGGGCCATTGTGTGTACATGTACCTTCTTTGTGAAAACTAATTTTGTATTTTAAACACAATCAGAGGAAAGTTCAACAACTAATAACTCTGGGTCTCAATTATTTGTGGTAAAATATAATCAATGGTTTTTACTATGCTAACACATACTGAAAAGTTTCACAGAGAAGGTAAATCATCTGGGTGTTATATAAGAAGATATACCTTATCGTGTTCCTAGACAATTTGTAAGTATTATAACCACGTGTTCTGCACCAAGTACTTAAGTATCCATTATACCAGTTTTACTTGCTAAATTTGGTAATTATTTTCCAGTTATAAATAGAATGTGATTTTTCCATTTATATTTTCAAGTCTTAAGTACTTAGGTTTTAAAGTTTAAATAAAAAATTAACTTTAAATTTTTTTGTTTATTTCCCTGAATTCGTAAACGATTTGTTTTAACAGAAATTAATTGCTGAGATAATTTTTAGCATTTTAAGTGATTACTTCTTTCCCCTAGGGTATTTTGCCATATTTTCTACATGTTCAATGATATGGAATATTACGTGAAAGGACCTTTATAATGTACTCATTGTATTGAAGGCAATAACATGCTTTTCCATTGTTGTCAACTAATCTGTGGGAATGATTTCTTCCTCGGTAAACCAGTCTAAAGCTAAAAGGAGTAGCTTTTAATTTATTAGAATTTTATTAAATCATTAGAATCTTATTAAATTTCTTTTTATCTCTTTTTGTTATATCAAAAATTAGAAATTTGTGATGAAAGTAATCTGTACACAAGTTAGGGTATTTTTAATAATGAATCAGAAAAGCAGATTTTTAATTGAGTTTTGATTATCAAGATTTTTTAAATAAAAAATAGAACATTTGACTGACAGGAAAATCAAATGTGCTTTGAAAAAATTGGAGTTGTATAATGTATATACAAAGAAACATAGCATAATACATGATTTTTATAGTGAGTCGTACTGGCTGTACGTGCTATGAATTCAGAGGAAAGAAGATTCAGGTCTGTGTGTCAGGTAATCTGCTATTTGCCACATAAAGAAGAAATGCCCTTTAAAAATCCTTTAGTTTATTTTCAGTTTTGTTTTACACTTTATAATTAATCTCACATTAATTATGTCGTTTGACCTCTGTAGTAACCTGGAGAGCAGATGTGATAGTCATTACTATCACAATTTGCGTATAAGAAAACGGAGACCCAGAGGTCATGCCACCTGCCCAAGGTGGAGGTGTTAGCCTTTATTTTCCTAATTATTAGGATGCACAGAAAGATCTGCTGGTGCACAGAATGATTGTTTCCTTAAACTAGGGTTGCTGCTGCTGTACCGAGAAAGATGGTGTTTAGAACTTTTGGCGATATTGGAAACCATGGGGTCAGACATAATTGCTTTCAATCAGAAGTAATAATCATATGAAAACATATTATTTTGAAAACTTAGCCATTTTATTGTCTTTTGGCAAGCAAGAAATACAAAAATTACATTCATTTTCTGTATATTAATGGTTATTCCATTGCCTAATTTGCTGATATAGTTCAGTGCCAGTTTGGTCCTTTAACAGGACTATATAAGGCTCTGCGTGGCACTTAGTTAACTTGAGCTAAATGAAAAATTTCAATTATTAGCATCTAATTTAATTATTTTTAGTTAAAAAATCTTATTACCTTTTATTGGAAGGCTTTTGCTTAGTAAATCAGACAATTGCCATAATCTTAGTTCTTGTATAAATTGAGAATCTGGTGAGCGTGAGGTATTTTAGTAGGCTGATGGGTTACTGGGATGCTACAGAGAGGTAGGTAATCCTACATGTGGCCTCTGATCTCTCTTTATCCTCTTTTTCATAGTTCAGATGTCCTCCCTTTCCGCTCCTGTTTCCCTCTCCCAGTTGGGCACATATTGAGACATTTCTAAAATGCAAATCTTTTAAAAATGTCATATCACATGTTCATTAATTCAACAAATATCTATTGAGCAAATATCTGCTGTGCCAGGTATTGGTGTAGGTAGTGAGGATACAACAGTGAGTCAGATAAACATTTGATATAAGTCGAGCAGTTTTAAAAGCTACTGGGGGTGATGGTAACATGCTATATCTTGATAGAGGTTTGGGTTACATACAAAGATACATGCATTTGTTAAAACTAGAGTTTAATATTTATGTTTTTTTCCTTTTGATGTACAATGTATATATAATGACATACACAAGTCTTAAATATACATTTGCTGATTTTCGACAAATTCACAATCATTACGATGCTGCCTCCCTCCCTTGTCAGCAAAGGATATAACCTTGCCCCCTACTTCACTGAGAAAATAGAAGCTATGAGACAGTCCCCTTCCCTCAATTTATAAATGTATCTGCAGTCATATCTATCCTATATTCCTTCTCTTCTGTTATTGTGGACAACATGTCCCTCCTCCTAGCTGAGCCCAATTCCTTCCTGTTTTTTTTTTTAAATTTATTTTTCAATTACACTTGACATACGACATTATATTATTATAGTTTCAGGTGTACGACACAGTGATCAGACTTGCGAAGTGATGACCCCAATAAGTCTAGTACCCATCTGACACCACACATAATTATTATAATATTATTGACTATATTCCCTATGCTGTATTTTATATCTCCATGACTTTTTATAACTGCTGATTTGTACTTCTTAATCCCTTCACCTTTTACCTATCCCCTAGCACCCTCCCATCTGGCAACCATTAATTTGTTCTCTGTATCTATGGTTTGTTTCTGTTTTGTTTGTTCATTTATAAAATACAAATCTTGTCATGCTAAAATACTTCCGTCATTCCCATTGCTTTGAGGATGGAGCCCACTTCTCACAGTGCTTAGTATCTGGCCGCAGGAAGCCCTCATTCTTTCAGACATGCTGGGTACCTACTGTCTTTGTTTCTGCCAGGAACTTTCTTCATTCTTGTTCCCTGCCCGGTAAATGCCTACCCATCCTTCAAGATGCACTGAAATAGACTCACTCAAATAGTTAGAAGTTCTATGAGAACTTGATATATCACTCTCGTAGTGATACCTCTTTGTATCTCAATTATTTCTGGACCTGACTATCCTCCACAGTGCCTTCCTCATAGTATATGCTCAATATGCATTTGACAGAAAGCTTCTTTCAAAAAACTTTATGAAGAATTGGGAAACAAATACAAGTATCAATGAACCCATATTACGAAGAAGATTATTTGGTTAATCCTAGATAACGCTTTCACAATTACCTCTGTTTCTATGTCCTTTAAATAATAGAGTTAGCTTAAATAATTTCCAAAGTATATTCTTGCTTTAAAATTCGGCCTTGTGAGGGCAGTAACAATTTGGTGTATTTTAATAATGGCATGCAGAAAGTGGTAGTTCATTTGCACACTGATGCACATATTAATGAAACCGTCATCCCTTTTCATGATTTTATTGTGATGTAGCTGGAAAAAGACTCCTTGAAACTTCTCAAAAATTTCCAAAAATATACTGCCTGCTAAGTTGAGAATTTTCTGAAAAAAGGATTTACAATAAAAACATTGCTAGAATTTTGAAAGGATTTGAGATTTTGTTTTCCCTGCTAATTCTTTGGAAAAGTTTAACATGAATGCTTTAAAAGTTATATGTGCTCTCCCTAGGTTCTCCACCCCATGTTAAAATTTGAAGTAAAAAGTAACTCATTAGTATGAAAAATAACTATGGTGTCCAGGGTTGAAGTTTTTTTATATAAAGAACTCCCTTGAAAGGTGCTGGTCAAATTTCTTTTCTACATAGTTCATAGCATGTAACTGGTACTCAATAATATTTAATATAATTAGTTACAGAGGCTTTGAAAATTTAGGCCTCTGAAGACCAAATCCAAAATGGTAGATGGGATTTTCACATTACTGTGAAGACAAGGTAGAAGTTGATATAGTTGGTCTCCTGGGGGTGCTTCATCACGTAAGTGAAAGAGCTATGTTCGTCTAATTTATTTTAGCAAGGGAAAGGCTGTTCTCTTTAATAGCCACTTATTTAAGGCCAAAGAGAAAAGAAGGCTAGAGGAAGTAATATCATTTTAAACTAGGTAAAATAGAATTTAGTACACTATAAAACTTGGCATTTTTTTTTCTATCATCTTTCTTTAACATCCAACATTATTTTCTTTGCCTTTGTTAAATTTACATTTTAGTTTTGCTTTTCTATGTTATTAGGAATTTTGCATTTAAGTGTTTTTTTTGAGTAAAAATAATAATAAAAAGGAAAAAGAGTACTATACTCTAAATCAATACAAAAACCAGTGTTGGTTATTTTCCACTGAGGCGGCGTTGGTGTAGCCAGTAGGAGGAGCTCAGGCTTTGGAACCAGACAGAACTGGCCCTATTTCTGGCTCTACTGCTTGCCAGCTGTTTGACCTTCGGCAAATAACTTAAATCCTTCCAGCCTCAGTTTCCTCATTTATAAAATAGAAATATTTACATCATTAAGAATTAGAAACAATGTACAGCAGGCATCTAATAAAACACTGGCACATAGAAAGGTATTCAATAAATGGAATATAATAATTACACTGGCTAAGTCTTAGATAATTATGATCTTTGTTTATTAAAAGCATTATATGCCACAGATCTTTTTAGTGCCGAACACAAGGCCTGACACATGGCAGAGTCTCGATAAATATTTACTGAGTAAATGAACTAGTGTAATTTTGTGCAAAAGGGGCTTGGTCACATATACCATTAGTGTCATGTAGCAGAAATATAAAATAGGGATAACTGAAGAGAAACTCAAGAGTGGAGAAGTGGCCTAAAATCCCTGAGCTGTCACGGAGTAGCGCTGGACGGCATCCTCCCAGGGCTGCTCCAGGAAGAGACCTGCCCCTCAAGGCTTGACATACTTCCAGGATGGGTGAAGGGGCAGCGACAGTGAGGTAACTGTGAAGGAGGGAACCCAGGGAAGCCTCCTGGTTGAGGAAGTGGTCTCCTTCGAAAGGGGAGCATTCAGATTTCAGAGGCTGGGCATCATGTCCCGTTGTGCCAGCTCATACCTGTGGAGCCAGCTTTTGGCTGAGCCTTGTGGCATCTAGATTTGTCTTCCTGAGCAGGCGAAGTAGTCTTATTTAGAAATTACCCGTTATGGTTTATACATATTAGATTGTCGTGATTGGCCTGCCATCTTTTTCTGTTTCATAAACAACAGTATTAAATATGTGCATGTCTTTGGCTCCAAACATTTAATTACATAATATTTTGTTATTTTTGAATAGGTTACACAGGCTCATTGTACAAGAATAAAAAAGATTATCTTTTTTCCACCCCATCCCTAACTTAAACTTCTCATCTGTTCAGAAGAAATCACAATAATGTATTTATTGTGTATCTTTCCAGTGGTGGTCCATGCATGCAAGTATATTATGTTCCATATGCTTTAAAAACTTGTACAATGGTCACCACTTTCTGACCTCACAACAGCAGTAATTTACAGCATAAAATATACCGTGTTTCCCCGAAAATAAGACCTAGCCGGACCATCAGCTCTAATGTGTCTTTGGGAGCAAAAATTAATGTAAGACCCAGTCTTATATTATATAAGACCCGGTATATTATATTATATTATATTATATTATATTATATTATATTATATTATATTATATTATATTATATTATATTATATGTCCGGTCTTATAGTAAAATAAGACCAGGTCTTATATTAATTTTTGCACCCAAAAGCCGCATTAGAGCTGATGGTCCAGCTAGGTCTTATTTTCGGGGAAACACGGTACACAACCACCGTGATTAAATGTGCATAAATACTTGTCCTAATTATAACTATCTCTTGAAAAGGAAACAAAACAAAGAGAAAAGGACAATGCTCATAATTGCCGACATCCTTTGGTCACCCAAATGTCTTAATGCATATGCTGTTACGTGTGGTGAAAATAATTGCGCTTTGTTAAAACAATGTTCTCTTTCAGTATATTGTAGATATTCACATCTTTCTTTTAAAAAAATGTTCAAAAGTGATTTTCAATCACTGATAATTTACTTGCAGTCCAGATTTTATGGTAAATTAAATTTAGCATTTTAAGTTTTAGATTTTCCCCCAAATAATCTTTCTCACAATGCACAATTTTTCCATACTAGTGAAATAATCTTGATGAATGGATGTCATAAGTAAGAAAAGACAGTATGGGCTAAATCCAAACCTCAGATGAAGTCAGATTTGATTAAAGGTCTTTTAGGCGATTTTATACTGTGTTATCCATAAGGAAGATATACAAAGCCATATTGACTAAAGAAAAAAAAAAAGAAGAGTTAAAATTTCTTGCTTGATTTTTCTACTCAAAACTTACAATGGAATTTTGTTTCATTTGATCAAGGGCATGGAACATTTTCTTTTAATTGGGTGATTTTCTAGTTTCTTTTCTTTCTTAGATCCCTGGGTGTGTGTGTGTGTGTGTGTGTGTATATATATACTTTTATATATATAAAGAATATATATATACACATATATATATATATGAATAGGAAAGAACATGCCATGTTTGAGTGTGAAAATTTATTTTGTTTACTGTCAATTTGGAAAACTTTTATTCAAATAACAGGTAAATATGGGACTTCACCTGATTTATTGGGCCTTATTATTTTGTCAGTTATAGGAATGAAAATTTGTCACCAGTTGTGCTAAATAAATGAGTAGGGGTTTCTGACCGTCTATTTGGAAAGGTGACTAGGTTGACCATTTTAAAAAACCCACAGGAAAAACTCTGTAGACTTTTCCCATTTGGTTTTAAGAGCTGTAGCTCAGCATTTGGGTTCATTAGCTTCTCCACCACATGATTTAGGATGATCTCAGATTCAAGTGATGCAGTTTAATCTAATTAAGACACAGTGCAGAATAAACTTGGAGGGCAGTGGTGAAGGGTCTCAGAGGACTCCCAAAAGGCTGACAGCACAAAAATCATAGGTTGGGTTTATAACTATAATTGCTACTTGGTTTTCTCTTGAAAAAAAAACCATGCAGTTCAACTGTACAGAAAAAGATTTGTATCCACATTTTTTATGTCATTATTTTCCCCAAGGTTGGGAATAATCTTTATCTTCTCTTTCTACAACGAATACTTTTTTTAGAGGGTAGTAAACATTACAAATTGAGGAGGTCATGCTGACTAGTCAGGGGGCAACCATTTATTTATGAAAGCCAGTCCTAGATTATTAGTGCATTCTCCCTTGGTCTATCTTGGTAACTTTAGTGCCCTCAACATCAACAATCTGTAAAGTATATTTTGGGGTCAATGGGGCCTTTTTAGGATACTGGAAGTTATATGGCTTAAAGCATAAGCTTGATCTTGGCATTCTTTCTTCACACCACTCCATTGTTGTGTGAAGATTTCTGAAGATCATTGATCTTCACCTCATTATTTCCAGAGAATAATTGTAGATTGTCTACTTCTTCAGCTGCTCATCCATAGCTTTTCAAGCAAATATAAAAATAATAGCTTATACTCATTAGGTTGAGTGCCAAGCATTTTTTTAAAAAGTCTTTTTCATGTATTTTCTCAGTTAATCCTTACAGCACCCTATTCACCCAATTTTATCGGTGGGATAAATGAGCCCCAAAGAGGTAAAATAACATCCACAGATCATGTAACTTTGAAAGTAGAGGTTAGCTCAGTCTTATTCCAGAGTCCAAACTTTTAGCTCCTAACTATTACACCTATTCCTGAAGAGAAGACCCTATTAAAACATCTTTAGCAAAGGAAATGTTTGGAGTTGGTATTAGCAGGAAGGATGGGTAGGGAGTAGAACAGTACCAGGGAGAAGAAAAGGACTGTGGGAAAGTATTCCATTAATATGAGAGGAACCAGAGAAAGGGTTGTGTTCATCTATATGGCTTGGTTGTAGTTTCTGTAGTTTCTGTACCAGTAAAATTTGTTTAATTCTTTTTTTATTTTTTTAGGTTGACTTTCTAAGTGCTTATTTTTGTAACGTTGCTTGTTTTTAATAGCCATTTAGCAGGTAGATAATCAGAAAAGCAGATCAAATATTCTGAAAGTAAAATTCAGGAAGGTCTGGTGGTATGTAGCGTAAGGCCACAACAAAGGCTGTTCTGGAGAAGAATCCTGACATTGGGATTCTGAAATGGTTACATCTTTAATGCTTTATGTGTTTTAAATGGCACAAAAGCACACAGACGTCTTGCTTCTCTTTAGTATATACTGTGTTTTTACATCAAGAAAACACATGCAAGAGTAAGTTCATTTTAATGAAAAAAGTATGAGGAAAATTTCACTGTTAATTGGAAAGAAATACTAAAGAGAAAGCATAGTCAGTTTGTTTAAAGAAAGTGGTGCTGTTTAAATTGTCTCTTGGTCTTCACCTCAGTATTATTGCAGATATGATCATTAGTCCAAAGTTTTAGCTCATGCTGAATACTTTGTAGTGTCTCAGTTCTTTAATAGATAGATTAATAGATTAGAGTAGGAGAGTTGAACCAATATAGCTCATGGTTTGCCCTGAAAACTTGAGGATTTTCTAATTAAATACTAGATGATCAGTGAGCTTTGCTCAACTTACTAAATCATGAATTTTTCCATCTTACTGACAGGGTTAAAATTAGAAATGTCAAAAATGTCTGAACAAGAACATGATTCATGGACTTGAACTTGAACTTGCTTTTAAATTTCTTTATTAGAAAAAAGGCATTATAAATAGATTAACCAGAAATTATTGTGCATTAATCTGTCTTTTAGCAAGACTGTGTTTCTAAGTTGGAAAACGTGCTTCTTTCAACTAAGGTGATGTTGGTCTCTCAAAAATATATTAAATTAATTAATTACCAATATCAGAGGCAAAAACTACATAGTTCAAAATAACAGAAGTCAGAACTCACTAGTGTGAATGAGTGGGATTGCTGAAGATATTTGTGAACCTGGTGCTGCCAATAATACCACATGTTGCTGGATTTCATTTGAAATCTCCTTAGAGGCATTTAATCAGCAGGCCTGATTTTTTAGTTGGGCATCTCAAACTCAAAATGGCTCAGACTGACATTTATCATTCCCCTTTCTCAAGCTAATTTGCTCCCTACCTCTGCACCTCTTTCAGTGAATGGTGGTTATTGTCCAAACCAGACACTTGAGAACTATCCTTGACTCCGCCTGCACTCCCTGTAATTTTTCATTTACCAAATCCCATCTATTCTCCTAAATTTCTCATGTCTGTCAGCTTTTTTCGGATCTTTCTGCTCCCCCTCTAGTCTTGCCCACTAGTATCTTTCGTTGAGGTTGGTAACAGCCTACTATTCCTTTATTGCTCTTCTCCAAGTCTGTTTTCCACACGGTAGCCAGAGTGCTTCTTCTAAAATAAAATCTGATAAATCCTGAAGCATATTTAAACCTACACAGATAACATGGTCTTTGACAGGACCTCCATCAGCCTTCCCAGCCCCCTTTCTCCTCTCCTGGTTGCCCTGGAGCCATATTGCACCGTTTCCACTTCTCTCCTGTTGTATTCTTCAGTTGAATTCTTCAATTCCAGCTTAAACTTCTCTTCCATCCTGAGCTTAAGTTCTCCTGCTTATGCACTTCTGTCTGGATTCTATAGAACTCAGTACCTTAAAAAAAAAAAAAAAAATTGTACTTATAATCCTTTTTTGTTACTTCTTGTTAGATGGTTTGTTTCATTAGACTCTAAGGTACCCACAGGAAGGGATTCTCTCTGCCCATCACTGTATGCCAAGAATTTCTCATGGTGCTTGGCCCATAGAGGACATTTAAAAAATATTTATTTAATGAATGATTGAGGTGTGCTTTTTGTGTTCTGTTTTGTTTTTTAATGGATCATAGTATCTCCTATGCTACTCTGCAAAGTATATTCTCAAGGTAGCATCAATGAAGAGAATTTAGAAAATGTAATTAGTAGAGGGCATAGGGCTCAGTGATAGAAAATGAGGCAGGAATATGTATAAAATTCCGGAGGCAGCGAGGGCTTTGTTTTAAACATTGTTCAGAGTATCAATCTATCCATCAACCTCATACCAGTTTCCAGTGGAACAAAGTCTATAGTTTTCCACAGTAGTGCATTGTAGGAGCCAACAAACTTCAAATTAGACAGTTCTTTCTAATATCTTACATAAACTTGTATTTGCTATAATATAAAGTCATTTCCAATCTATGTATGTATTTGTGTTATTACCAAATGTTTTCTGTTCTTCTCCAAAATCCAAGGTTTTTCCCCCTTTTATATCAATCTTATTTTTCTAATCTTTTAATTATTTTTATTGCTCATGTTTGAACCTTTCTGAGTTTGCCACCCTTGAAGTGGCAAACCGGGATTATCAATGTTTGATTAGAACTGAATACAGTGAAAAGAGAACTGCCTTATAAAGGCTCATTATTGTGCTCTTTTGAAATATATCTCCAGCAGATCTCCACATGATATATTGTAAATGATTTAATAGTTTGTGATTAAAAATATTATTGCCCTTAGTCTGAAAGGTTTTGATGGACAAATTACCAGAAAATGATTCCTTCAATAAAATGTTATTATGCATGAAGAGCTTAAAATCACCTTGTGTGATCCATGGCGATGTTAATACACATCCTTATTTCAGTCTTTTGTCCAGATTGGACTTAACTCTGACCCTTTTGTCTAAGAAACTCTAAAGGAAGGAATATGTTCTTTGAAAATTGGATGCCACTCTTTTCTTGACATCAATAACTTTTGCTAATGACCTAAGAGGAATGGCTCTTTCAGGCCTGTAGTGGTTATACATATGATGCTGTATTATATACTATAATCTTTATTTTTCAATAAAGGTAAAGTTGAATGCAGGTAAAGTTGGTTATGACTAAGATGGGAGAGTTTTAGAGCTTGCATTAGATCATGCATTTAAGAATCTAGTAGGTAAATGTATGGGATGATGGGGAAATGCTCTGAAAATGTACAGGTCAGCAGTCAAGCTCATGCTGACCGTAAGGCACATTCTCTTACCACGTATTCTTACACTGAGCAACGGTGCTTTATTATAGGGAACAAAAGGGAAATAACATGGCCCAAGGCTATTTTAAATGACTATATATCAGAATACTAGATGGCTACACTATTATTACCTCAGTCATGATTTGCTCTGAGAGCACCTTGACAGATGCTTACAGAGCTGCTCACCAGGCCGAATGCTGCTTATTAGAGGGAAACGCAATTTCTTTATATTGATAAAGCCGATTTAAATTCAAGAAGTATTTATTTAATACTTATAATGTGTCTAGCATTAAACTGTATACTGTGATGAATTCTATTAAAATTATTTTTCTTGTGATGAGACGAACTTTTAAAATCTATTCTCTTAGCGACTTTCAAATTGTACAATATACTATTGTTAATAATAGTCACCATCTGGTTTTATATTTTTAAACTAGCTTGTCCAGTGCGTCAATCATAGATTATCCCCAAATCCTACGTTAACAAACACTGCTTTATTTTTCCCTTTCCCACTTCCCTAACAAAGCATTCCTCACAGCTACCCATACTGACTTCTTCGTCGGATTCTGGAGGGGCACATTGACCTCTGATGTAGCCCTGAGTAGTTTGTCTTCTTGCATTGTTCTTTATTTCATGTGGTTAGATCTCATTTCTGAACTAGATTGAACATGCTAGGGAGGAACCCCATGTCTTCAATGATGGTATAGAAATGTACAATAACCATTAAATAATATTGGCATGAGGAATGCTATTTTTGACTTTAAGATGTTAAAGATAATCACATCTCAAAGAAATATAATTCTTGAAAATACTATAATTTGAATAAGGCAGCTTAAACATTTTTATGGTTTTTATTACCTTCCAGTTTTCATAGGAAATCTCCCTTGGTTGCTTTATTTTTAAATGATAATAGTAATAACAATAATTTGTGTCATTCTTTGTAATTTACAGATTACATTTAGGTATAGAAATGAATTGGGCTAGCACTTTCTATTTGAACTAAATTTTGGAAATCTTTTTCTTTTAGTATTGAAAATATACTTATTTTCTTATAGTAATTAGTAATACTCCCCTCCCCTTATAGAGGTAATATAAGCTTGTTGAGGAAAAATATAGAATATAAGAACTTATGTAAAAGATAGTTCTACCAACCCAAGGCAGTGACTGTTCATATTTAAACATGTTTCCTTTTTTTTTTAAATGTTAAATATGGTTTACATAGTTGGGAGTATATGCTATAGATAAAATTGTGTTCTATTTTTCATTTAACATTATTCAATAAACATTTCCCATGTTATTAAAAAGCTTTATAAACATCATTCTCGATATTTACGTGGTAAAGATATACCATGATTTCTACAATACTTCTACCTATTTATGTACATTTTTTTTCTTATAATCAGACATTTAATAAATAGTATCATCTCAAGGTAAGACTTTTGGAAGGAATAAGACACATTAAAAACAATATTGGTTATTTGTATAAGTATTTACTTCCTGTTTAAGTTCCCAAACCTTAGTAGTAGTTCTCCATTTTACCTAATTCTTTTAGTTTGATTCAACTATTTTTTTCTCTGTTCATTTTACTTTGTAGCTCTCTCCAAATTAAGGGAGCACATTATGAAAAATCTCTCTTCTCTTGCCCCCTGTTACTCAGTACTCATTGAATAAAAAGATGTTTCAAAGACTGTACAGTATGATATCCAGTAGTTCAAAGAAAACATCTTAAAAATCTTGATGTGGACAACACAGGCAGCTTTGTAAAAGGAACTGGGTTAAACTCTGGAGAGTTTTCTCGCCTGTTCTCATGTTGTACCTGGTGCAGCTGCACCTTGAGTCATAAATTGGAATTCCAGCTTACTAAAAATTTCAGAAAGAGTTCATTCATCTCTTGTCAGTCACACAGTAACTCTTTATTTATTTTTAAGATTCTCCCTACAGTGCATGCAATGAATGAATGATACGGCAGCTTCTCGCTATATTGCTTGTTTTTTCCTTTCTGTTTTTCTTTTGTTGTTGGTTTGAAACTAGGATTAAATGGAGAAAGACGATACAGATAGCTACTATTAAAAATGGAAATAGGTAGTAGCTCTCTGCTTGCACGCGTATCAGTGATTACTTATATTAATATAATTATTTAGCAGTATAAACATGAATATATGTTTCATATGTGAATTCATGCTTATGGTAATCCTAACTGCTGCCCTTGGGGGGTGTACAAAAGTATTGGGAAGATTCTGCTGTTGTATTTTAATGTGGCATTCCTGTTGCATCAGAACTAGGGCAATGCCTTATATAACTGAAATTAATCAACATAACCTTTGGGCCTTATCCATTAAAGCAAAATAAAGACTCAAGAAAGGAAAATGCCATTAGTCTCAGTGACAGAATTGTAGTTCCTTCCTACAGACTCTTTCTTTTAGTTACTGTGGCAACGAAGCCCCATTTTTCTAGTAATTAGGAAGTCTCAACGGTATTTGGAAGAAACAGATGCTAGTTTGCAGCAAGAGACATCTTAAATGAAAATTGAGTTTTTTGAAACTGGAAAGTTATTTCTTTTTTACTTTATTAAATTTATTGGGGTGACATTGGTTAATGAAATTATATAGGTTTCAGGTGTTACAGAAATACTTGTAATCATGTATTACAGTACAGTAATCATGTATTACAAAAATTATATAGGTTTCTGTAATACATGATCTGTATATTGCATTGTGTGTTCACCACCTAAAGTCATTCTCCTTCCATCATCATCTATTTGACCCCCTTTTCCTCTTCCTCCCCTCCCCACTTACCAACTCTGGTAACCACTAAACTATTGTCTGTGAGTTTTTGTTTGTTTATTTGTCTTGTTCATTGGTTGCTTTTAATTTTATATCCCACCTATGAGTGAAATTAGGTGGGACTTTTTTTTTCTGTCTGACTTAATTCGCTTAGTATGATAATCTCAAGATCTATCCATGTTGTCACAGATGGCAGTATTTCATCTTTTCTTATGGCTGAGTAATATTCCATTATATATATGCACCACGTCTTCTTTATCTAATCATCTATCAAAGGACACTTTAGTTGTTTCCAGGTCTTGGCCACTGAATAATGCTGCAGTGAACATAGGAGTACATATATCTTTACAGGTAAACATTTTCAGATTTTTTTTGGTATATACCCAGAAGAAGGATTGCTGGATCATATAGTAGCTCTATTCTTAATTTTCTGAGGAACCTCCATACTGTTTTCCATAGTGGTTGTACCAATTTACATTCCCACTAGCATTGTATGAGGGTTCCTTTTTCTCCGCAACCTCTCCAGCACTTCTTATTACTTGTCTTGTTGATAATAGTCATTCTAATAGGTATGAGGTGGTATCTCATTGTGGTTTTGATTTGAATTGCCCTAATAGCTAGTGTCGTTGAGCACTTTTCATTTATCTGTTGGCCATTTATATATCTTATTGGGAGAAGTGCTTGTTCAGGTCCTTTGCCCATTTTTTAATTGGATTGTTTGATTTTTTGTTGTTGAGTTGTATGAGTTCCTTATATATTTTGGCTATTAACCCCTTATTGGAGGCACTGTTTGCAAATATCTTCTCCCATTCAGTTGGATGCCTGTTTGTTTTGTGGGTGGTTTCTTTTGCTGTACAGAAGATTTTTAGTTTGATACAGCCCCATTCATTTATTTTCGCTTTTACTTCTTTTGCCTTTGAGGTCAAATTCATAAAATCCTCTCTGAACACAAGGTCATAAGTTTAGTACCTATACTGTTTTCTATGCAATTTTTTGTTTCAGATCTTATGTTTAAGTCTTTGATCCATTTTGAGTTAATTTTGGTGAATGGTGACCGATAGCAGTCTAGTTTCATTCTTTTGCATGTGGCTTTCCAATTTTCTTAGCACCATTTATTGAAGAAGATTTCTTTTCTCTATTGTATGTTTTTGGCTCCTTTGTCAAAAATTATTTGCCCATATATATGTGGATTTATTTCTGGGTTCTCAATTCTGTTTCATTGGTCTGAGTGTCTGTCTGTTTTTCTGCCAATACCATGCTGTTTTGATTATTGTTGCTTTGTAGTATACTTTGAGGGAAGTTATTTTATAAAGAAAAACAGGATTTTGTATCTAAACACTTAGATTAATTTTTCCCACCATGAAAATTAATTTGGTTTCTTTCTCAATCACTCTATTGAAACTTCTTGTACATGGGAAACAACTGACCTCCCTGCAGGTAACTGTGGGATCTGTTCTTTGTAAGGCATGGTACTAGCATATGCTGAAGTTACTCAGAAGTGTAAGTCTCCATCCCTGCCCTCAAGGGCCTGAGCCAGGGAAATAAAACATAAGGAACTGATATCTATGAAAGTGATTTGTAAACTTTGAAGTAATATGAAAATAGAGTTATAATTATAACTTAAATTTTAGTAATGATGAATTAATATGTCACAAAAAAATAAAGAAAAAAGTGCAAATGAAATTCAAAATGGTATACCATAGCCAGTTTGACTGGAAAGCTCAGAGAAGATGTCTTGAGAAGGGTGGTAATTAGACTGGATTTTTAATGATTATACTTAAGAAATTGATTGTTTGAGAATGGAAGGATCCCTTAGATAGAAAAAATAGTAAGAACACATGCTTGAAATTACAGTTTAGAGGCAGCAATCCGACCAGTTCTTTTTAGCATTATAGCATAGGGGTTAAAGCATAACTCTAGAGTCAGATTGCATGCATTCAAATTTTGGCGTCACTACTGCTATTATTTTCATTATTGTTAATAACATGTTGGGGTGTTATACAATATTTGTCTGAAAAGGTAGTAATAAAACCAATAATTTTACTACAAATTATTAGTAAGACAATAAAAATGATAATGATTGTTAATAGATATCGAGCACTTATTAAACAGCACAGTAACTGTTTTAAGAGTTTTACATATATTCGTTTTATTGTCAAAATAATTATATGAGGTAAGTATTATTATTTGTTCCCATTTTATACATGATAAACTGAGGCACAGATAGTCTAACTTGCCTAAGATCAAACAGCTAGTATAATGGTCATAGAGCTCATAAGTTTAACTAGGGCCATACTAGGGAGCAGTCTATTTATTTATTATTTTTTCAACTCTTTAACTATTTTTTTATTTTTTCCAGTTTTATTGAGATATAATTGACATCAGTTTAAGGTGTACAGTATAATGGAGAGCAGTTAAATATAAGAATGCATGTGGGTAACCGAAAAGACTATGAGGATGAATATTGTATGGTTAATGGAAAGCCATTTTGATTTCTGCACAGAAGAGTAATACGCTCAGACAGTATTTTAGGGAGATTAATCCAGAAAGTATGAAGGACAGGGATTGGAAGCTGTAAGACCAAGCCACTGCAGTTTTCAGTTGTGAAATTATAAGGGTCTGAGGTTGGGTGGGGTCAGGAAGAATGGACAGGAAGGGCCTGAAAGGAAGATTTAGTTGGGCTCTGTTACTAGTTGGTGGGGGAGAAGAAGGTGTCAGTGATGATTTACAGGTGTTTTACTTAGGTTAATGCGGTATCATTAATAGGTAGTCTGTCCTCATATTTAACCAACTTCTGAATGCCTAACATTCAAGCAACCTTTTGCAATTCTCTTTCCTTCTTTATTTTGGTGACTATTTTTAAGCCTTGGTTCTCCTCTTACCTAATTGCTCCTTCAGAGTTATTTCCTGTAGTGCACAGCCTTCAAAGCCTCAATCAGGAGCTCATTTCTCTTTCTTTTACTTGCCCACTTTAGTACAGACGGTGTATGCTGTCCAGTTGCCTTTAATGTGGAGGCAGGGTAACCTCATGAAGGGAGAAAGCTGGGCCTGAAGCCCAACTACACATTACTAGCTGTGGAATAACAATTTCTTTGATCTGAGTTTGCTCATTTCTAAATGGGAATGACACCTACCTTATGGAGTTATTATGAGCACTAAATGAGTCTAGGAAAAAGGCTCAAAACACAGTAGTCCCTTTCCTAGTTTTATTTGCTCCTTTTGTTCCTTTTTCTCCTATTTGAATGTTTCCCTTTGGTTCAAGTTGCTTCCCTGATGGGGGCTCTCCTACATTAAGAGGAATAGTCATGATTTTCTGCCAGATGTTAAGCTGTACATTATCATCTTTCATGGATAAATAGCACAGCGATTGTCTTTCTGTTTTAAACATGGAATGAGTTAATACTCTAAAAAGATAAGATATGAACTACAAAGCGATGTAATAATATACTGGTTTTATGTGAAATTACATTTCAGACAGGGCGTGAAAATTTGTCTTCAAATTGGATTCTTAAGTGCGGAAGACAAGCTGTGGAAACATGATATATGAAATATAAAATGTTCTACACCCCTTACATATCTAGAAAATTTACTTGTACAGATGTTATGAATGATACAATGATTGATCTTTTGTGTAGCAATTAGAATAGGGATTTTATTTGATTCAACAGATGCTATTATGAAGAGAATGTATCTCAGCAAAATACTGACACATACAAAATGAGAGGAAGCATCTTTTTTATAAATAGATGAGCCGAGATAATATTTGCTATGGGTAACTAGTCAAAATGGTCAAGTTATCTAAGTTCTTGTTAGGGATTTGGAAATGACCCACAGGAGAGGTTTCCCTGATCCATTTAACTTGCATGGACTCCAATATCTCAAGGGCAATATATCACAAAATAAGAAATTATTAAATATAATCTCAGAACATAGAGGAGGTTTTAGGTTTAATCTAGTACAACCACTTTGTTTTAGAGAGGAAGAAACTGGGCCTAAAGGTTGAAAGAGACTTACCCAAGACATCACATAACAATGGTGACAAGTCAGAGATCAAATTTAGGTCTCTTAACTCCCAGTGTTCTTGCCACTTTGCAACAAAACGCCATGGGCCTCGAAACATTATTTCAACGAAACCCTGGCCTAGAAATGAGGTTTCTGTGAAATTGGAAAAAAATAAATAATAGGACTTGGAACTAAAGCTTCTTTAGTCATTATTTCTGATGACTTTTTCTATCCCATATTTCTGTAAAAATAAATATAAAACTCTTTTAGATCACAAAGGTTTAGTTATATTTCAGATATTCACATGAAGTGGATGTTTCAGGAGTATACATCATGTTGGTATGCTGGGCACTGACATTCTAATGGGGGATGTGACCTCGGGTTTGAGAAGATACCGCAAAGGACACTTACGGTCAAGCTAGTCGCCATTGTGCGCATTGCCCCAAGGTGAATTTCATCTTAAGAAAATGAACTGTTTATACATTGTCTAAATGAACATATCTTACCATGTAACTGTTGGACAAATTTATTTTATTTAGGATATTATTGGAAATATATTAGCACCACAAAGTATCTGTTTATAATTTCTCTATGTGACTCCTTTCCAAAAGGCTTCAAGGGAGAAGAGACGAGATTAACGCCCATGAACAGACAATGTGGGAACTAGGTGTGCTCTGTTCTAAAGCCTGGCTGTGACTTTTGGACTATCTCTTGAAATCTGGAAAACGCTCATTTTACGTACCTAAGTAAAGACACAGAGCAAAATGGAATAGAAACGTTGATGTGTCCAATACTCAAAGCAAATTGTGTTAGTGTGTACAACAGATGCCATATTCGGTGTGAGGTAAATATACATGAGATTGTCAGAAGGCGTTAATATTTTGAAGTTAGTATTTTAGTGAGAGGAATTTATTCATTATTACTACCTTGGTTTTTCATCAGCTTCTTCTACTTTCCTGGTTTGAGGGGAAATCAGAAAAAAAGTAAAGGGGTTTTTAAAACAGTCAAGTACATAATAATGACGATTACTTGAATGAATGAGTAAGCAGTGGTTCTCCTTTGGGAGGCGGTATAGTTGCTGGGAGGGAAGGGGCAGCACATGAGAATTATCTAGGTTGCCTGCCCAACCACAAATATTCACCCTCTTTCCCATTCTGAGATAGTCTGCCCTGGGGGAGAACCACGGCTTTGGAGCAATGAGTTAAAATATATTTGGAAAGCACCCAAACCATGAAGCCTGTGAGCTTTGCACCAAATTTTCAACTTCAGTGGAGTCTGGGTTTATTTTAGCAATGTGGCAGTTTTTTGGTTTCATGATTTAAGTTTTATTTTTAAATTAAATTGTAGTATAAGTTGAAGTCACATTTGAAATATATGAGTTTAAATCTTCCAAAGGATGCTATTTATGAGCAAAATAATTTTTCATTATGGCTAAGCTCAGAATTCTTGAAAAATTGTGGAAGTCATATTCTTATTGTTCCAAGGGAGAGAGCTCTCCCAGCAAGTAAAAAATTCACTGAGAAGAGGTATTGTCCCACCCAAACAGGATACTTTCTTTTTTAAAGAGTTCAACTGCCAGATTTCATAAACCTTATAGAAAAAGATAACATTTTCTTTGCCTATGACTCCGATTCATCTCTAATGGATGAAATTTTGTAAGCCTTGTATCTGCATTAGTGTTTTTTGAAAGGAAGAGAATTCTGTGAAAACAGTACAGTTCCCAGTGCGTGACAGACGCTCAAGAAATGCTAATTTTCTTTCTCCCTTTTCTTCTTTCTCAAGAGATATTAAGAGATGTACAGAATTTATTTCAAGAAATTAACATGTTTATTGATTTGGAAACCCTGTCAAAAAATTAGAAAACTCTCCCTCTGGGCGATATGTCTCATTTTCAAGTATATGGATCAACACGTAGTGACAGGCAAGCTTATTAAAGGAATTTCATTCAATTGAGCTCAATTTAACCAATTTTTATTTGCTATCTACTATACACAAGGCACCAATATAGACGTTATAGAGCAAGCAAAGATGAGTGCAACATTGCTCCTGTGTGCAAGGAGTTTATAATCCAAAGTTGGTGAATGTGAGTGGGCATATATTCAATACAGCATATATACACACACACATTCACACACATATATTCATATAAACATATATACATAGCACCCAGGTCTCCAAACTTCTAACCCCTTATTCTTTCCACTATGCCACATGCCTCTTCTACTGGATGCCCAGTTCCTCGAGAAAGAAGGTGGGTTTTAGTCTCACCTCCCATTTACTTAGTGTAGCTGAAAGTGCTTCAGGATATCTCCAAAACGCTAGCCTTCTCTCACTAAATTAGAACATTTGAAGGAAGCATGCATGAATTAGCAAACTGTATGTATTGTAGATTATTTATAAAGAAGCATACATTTTAAAAGTTTCGAGTACATACAGTAACCCAATTTCCTTGCTAACAAGTGTTTTATTGATAGAGGAAAGTAAAAATCTCATTGGTCCTGCTTTAATGAACACATACAACTCTCATGTAATTAATATTCTAAAATACTTAAATACAGTTCACCTAGAAAGTTTAAGTAAGTCACGCATATTTACGTTAGTAATTTTTTTTATTAAATAGATGCAAAGGTGAGGTTAAATCTTATCTTGATCAAAGTGTAATAAATTCAGTATTATTGGTATTGGAATTATGATTATTACTGTGTTGCACTTATATATGTAATTTTTAAAATTTATTTTGTCTCTCCTTTTAAGATTGTGAAATTCTTTTTTCTGCTGTAGAGAATAAGACATTGTTTTCTCCCTAAGCATCTAATCTGTGCTGGGCCAAGGTGGACAGCAGGTAGCTCATTAATATAGTTATTAGGCAAGTAACTGCATTATGCCCTGAGGAATATGAAGATAAAGGGGATATTAAGATGACATGACTTTGCTTCTTACTCATAGTCTATTAGGAGATGGCACATATAAATAATTACCATGTTCCATGAAAGAGGTCCAACTAGAATGTTTTGAGAATTTAGAGAAAAGAGTTGTTACTTTTGTCTGGGAGACTGAAAGCACACCTGGCATTTGAGCTGGACTCTTAAAGGCGAAGCTGGGTTTGAGCAAAAGGGAGATATTTCTGAGCAGTTTCTACCATTTGTATGAGTTAGTTAAGGTGGTTAAGAGATCTGATTCTTACTGCAACATCCGGCACCCAGTAAGTGTTCAATAAATTTATGCTGAATAAGTGCATGAACTACACAATTAATTGTATGCCACTAGCCAACTGTCTTCCTTATATGAAGGTTGTCAGAAAAGTAATTGGAAAATTTTTGCCCATGTGCTGACTTGAGCAGTGCCTCTGCATTTATCAGGGACTTTAACTGCTTTGTTTCCCTACATTCATCTTCTCATGAACATTCAGCACCGTGCTTTGTCCCTGAAAATGGTGCAGCTGCTTGATGGCTATGTCACCCACCCTTCACTAATCAGCTGTTCACCAGCGACCTGGATTGACATCTGACAAACAGATGATTGCCTGCAGGGAAGGGGAGGAAGAGTAGCCAGCCACTGGGAGGTGACTAGTGCTCAGGTTTGTTTGGCTTTATTGTAGAGCGTGGGTGGAGACTGGTGGCTGCTTATTTGCAAGCCAGTTGTGACGATAGGGAGATGCGGATAGTTTTTGTGTGGGACGGCTCTGAAATGCTGTGTTCACAAAGCCGAGCAGAGCACGGAAGCTAATACAATGCCACTGAGGGTTCATGTGCCTTCACTGCTGCTAATTGAATGAGTAGCTGAGGTAGGGGATTGTCCAACACAGCTGCCCGGATAACTGATGACGATTTCATCCTCCATGTTAGATCAGGATATAGTCTGGACACACATGCGAGCAAAACAAACTTTTACCATAGTTGAATATCCACACGTGTATTGATAGAAATGATAAGAGTCTGAAAAAAGTACTAATCATCTTTTTACTAATTATAACTCTGAACAAGCTAGATGAAGAATAAAATGTTTTGAATTACCCTGGCTAAAGACTAGAGATAATAGTAATTATAATCCTAAAAATAATTTTCTATGGGGTGTGTAGACGGTAAAACATTCTCACATATTATCTTGACCGTTGAACAAGGTGGCCTGTTCCGCGTTCTCGTTCTCATTCTTGTCAACTTTCTTAGCATTTCACCCTGTTGACGATAACTTCTGTAAACTTTCTTGCCCTTTGCATCCATGACAGTCAGCTCTCTTGATTCTCTTCTTTCTTTGCTGTCTTCTAGATCCCCTTATTTCATCTGCTGGCTAACAGTACCTCATGATTTTTTACTTGGATTTTGTCTCTTATATCTTTATAGTTTTTTTCTTGGTGTCCTCTGTTCGGGTGAATCCCTTATCTTTACTTTCAGCTCTGATCTTTCGAGCTGCAGCCCCATATTTTCACCTGCCTGGTGCTTATCCTACGCAGAACGCCTTAGTTTTACCTCACACTTCGCATGTCCAAGATGAACTTCATCTGCTAAATCTGCTCCTCCTGTTGTCCACCTACTGGTTGTTTGTTCCTGACAACATCTAGGCCTTCCTTTCATGTGTTTCTCCTGTTCATTATTTTTAATGTCCCTGCAATTGTACCTACACAGTGTGCCCCCTGCCCTAATCCAGGCTCACATTACCACTAATGGTTTTTCAGCTAGTTGTAGTTGCGGTTTGCTTTGCTATATAAAACCAACTTACTTCCTTACCTTCATCATTTCTTACCTGACCTTCGGACCCTTCCATGATCAGGCTCCTTTCTACCTTTTCAGGTCTCTCTCTCTTTACTTCCTTTCCTCTGTATCACATGCCCCCCGCCCAATCTGGACACTGTAAATATCTCAAATATGCAGACATCAAGCCTCTCATTTTAGGGTTTTGATTACATACATTCTTTTATTCCCATCTTTTAGAGCCCATGTCGAATGCAGGTCTCCTAATTTAGAGATAATTCTTCAGCATCTGAACGTTTAGGGCACCAATTCTGTTTCTCTTTAGTGACAATTGTTACGGTCTGCCTTGCACTCTGGTGCTCATTTCTGTGCGTGTTCCATGTAAACGTCTTGAAGCTCACACTCACCTGTGGTTTTATCTTTGTGCCCCTCGCAAACCCCAGAACAGAGGCCGCTTCCTAGATAATTGAACACATTTGTAAAAAGTTTAACAGAGAGAGAATAAATCGGAGAAAGAGGATAGACTTATATATGGAGAAAAATGAGCACAGAGGTGTCAACTCTATGGAAGAATTAAATTGAAATACAATTGAATGCCAAAATATTTATAAAATTTTAAGTTTTGTTGCGTGTTTATTCAGAGATATTTTAATTTAGCTATAAAGATTCAGATATACTAATTTATAATAAATATGTTAAGAAAGTGCACACAGTAAGATCTTAAATCACTCCAGAGAAAACAAGAACGCCTTGAGATATGATGGGGTAATCACGCATCACCAATTAGAGTACCTTTCCTTTTGTTACATTTGTTTGAATATCTAATGATCAGAATTTTAGTGATGTAAGTGACAATGATTTAGTCTCCAAAACTTACTTTTACTTTAATGATTTATTTACTGCTAGAATTAGTAGTTCTTTGGCTCTATCATATGCTTCTATATGATTTATCATTTGCGTTTAATGTCTGTGCTTGATTTTATAAGAAGAGATGGGTGTTTGTATACACTATCTTAAGGAAAATCTGAATATCGATCACTATAATCATCACTGTTTTGAAATGTTGCTTCTGAGCAGACTTAGGGAATTTGAAATATCTGCTTGTGATAGTGTATCTTCCTGCTGGAAAATGAGTTCCTGTCACTTTGGATATCCTTATTGCTGTTAGTATTTTCATTTTGTGTGTTACTTATGCTTTTTCAGCAAAATATTTGTTGTTATTTAGTAAAACACAACTAGAAGGTCATCTGTTAAAAAAATCCAGTGGCCGTGAGGTGCAGCCTCTGCCTACCTCCCCTCCCCATGGTCTTAGTTCTTAATACAGGCTTGTTTTATCTTCTTTAGGTTTGATCCTTACTTTGTGCTGTAGTTTTGGTAAATGATCATTTGCTCTATTTTTACTCGCTACCCTGTGCCGTATCTACCACTGTGCTCTGGTTCCTCAGTCTCTGTAGCCAGGGTTAACATAGTAGGTGTTCATTGAATATTTGTGCAGTGATTGGATGACTGGATCCAGCTCTTGAATTGCAGTCAAACCTGCTGCTTGCTGATTGTGTTCCCTGCTTGTTGGAGTTTTTCCTGCGTTTTCTTTGCCCAGTTCTATGCTCTGCCCATATGGTAGGATTCTTCTGTTATTTCAGGTTGGGCCTCCATTGTTGCTGGCTTCTCTGGAGTGGTCTTTTGATAGATACTTTGACCTTCCAAATAAACTTTCTTTCCACTCCTTCATACCAGTGAATTATCTCCTGCATCCCTGTCTCCATTCAGAGGGCCGAGTCCCTGGAGACATTGCAGGCTTCTTTGGCCCTAACAAACTGAATCATGTTGCTCTATGACAGGAGTGTCCATGTTTCCAGGTCTGCCTACGATGGTTCTGGTTTTTGCCTGCTGTTCTGGTTTGTTTTTATTAATAGAACCCCCTTCACTCTCAACAGTGTCTCAGTTGGGATAGTAAATTATATAATATGGTCACGTAACCTCTTCCTAAGATATGATAGTAACTGAACTTTTAAACTTTGTCTTATCTGTGTCAGTTTTAGTGTCCTAATGAGAAACTCTGAGGTTTAGTTTTTTTTAAATCAGATCACATAAGGTATCTAGTTTAAGTGATTTTGAATTTATAGCTATTGGAATAGAAATTATAAACTATAAAAATATCAAATGGACAAATCATGACAAAATATTTTTCTCAAGGCTCATACCTTTATTGTGCATTATATTATCATAGGCTTAAGAATTCCTGGGAAATCAATTTTAAAGGAGTTGTTTCATGCCCTTCATCGAATATTCTGTAAACCAATACACTGCCTAAGACACTTAATTTTGAGTGTCTTTATTGTATATGTTTAGTTATAGAAGCTCTTTTGGGGACCATATCGCAAGTGCTATAGTTATTGAATCACTCAAGTGAGGAATGATAACAATTCTAAAAATATAGCATCTCAGGGTATTAAAAAAAAAGTGATAATATGCCTTTCATGTGCAGTGGAGCAGAAAATAGCTAGGCCCTGATAATTATTCTCAGGGCTGCTGTCTGTGAGTTAAGGCTTAACTGCCTTGAATTTCAGATGCTCCAACTCCTTTTTATTCACTTTATAAAGTCTCCTAAAACTGTTGCAAATTACTGCAATAGAAAGGGAACAGTGGGCTCTTGTGACTACATTTAAATGAAATACAATCATATTAAGGCCTACAAGATGACACAGCAATTTTTCTGATCAATTCTGTGAACTTTACAGATATTATTTTGCTTTTCCTAATGTTTTGATGGACAGTAAGATATTGGAAAAAGGAAAAAGGTCACCTGCAGTGTAAACACTATGTCTTTCCATTGTGCATGCCTAACTTACTTTGACTTAGGGAATTAAATGTCTATGTTTGGGCTATTTTTCTTGACGAGGAAAAAAAATCTTTTTTCACTTTTTATATCCTTCTGCCTATTTCAGGATAGGTAAAGACGAGGGTGTTTTTATATGAGTGTAAGATCAACAAAGGCAGTTCACTGGAGCCTTGGGCTCTTCATGTAAGATCTGAAAATCTTTTATGTAGGAAAGAGTCTCTGTCTCCTAGACCTGTTTTGACTTTGACGTCTAACTTCACTGCCTCTAGTACTTTTTTACATAAGTAATTGTGTATTAAAAGAGAAGAGAACCTGACTCAAAATCATGATTTTATAGGTATAGAAGGGACAGGAGGAGATTTTTCCTTCTACCTTCTGTTAAGCACCCTGAGTCCCACTCCAGGAAGATGGTCATCTAGGTCAGCTTGAAGACTTTTAGAGAGGATCATCCCTTCCAATATTAGATAACCTCTCTCTGAGAAATCTTTCTTAGATCTAACCCAAGTCCTTCATATTAGAATTTAAGGCCATTTCCTTGGGTTCTGTCCTCACTGTAGACAGAGAACAGCTGGTCACTGGAATAACTGATCAAATACCTTAAGAATGTGATTAAATCATCCATCAGTCTTCCCCTCACCAGGCGCAATAATCTCAGCTCCTTTAATCTTTCCCCATAGATATTACTTTCCAACCCTTTAATCATCTTTGTGGCTCTTCTCCACTTTAGTAGAGTTAAATTTGAACCCTACAAATTGGGCACAGGTTTTTTAAAAAAATTGTTCCTTTTAGAATAAAGAGTAATTCTCTGGTCCTACAAAGATTTGGCAGAGTTATAGCTGCACCCAGAGGCCCCTTTCATCCCAGAAACAGACATGGTTCCTAGACCTTTTACTTCCATGTTCACAAGACAATTTCTTCCACATGTGTTGATGGCATGATAACTCGTGGTCAAAAAGAGTTGAAGCCGTAATTTTCAGGTGATACTCTTTCTGAGCTCCTATTTTTCTCCCCTCCTACATGGAATATTTTTTATTTAGTTTATGAATATAACTATTAGTTAAAGGAATATTTTAAGCAGGATAGTTAGTATTTAGAAATAAGTCTTGTCCAGTTCAAGTTCCATCTTATGAACACTAATATTGGCTAGTCTCCCAGAGCATAAAACTACCATTCTTCATTTGACCTTCAACCCCACCCCCTCACCTCTTGAAAAACTTTGACAAATTATGTGTTGGTGTGTGTGATTATTGCAGGGAGTGAAGTGAAATGCATATGGGTTAAAGACATTCATTATTCCAAGGTTAGAGTTTGCCTTTTAAAAAAATAAATGAGGCAAAAGACTTTCAAGCAGAATAGACTAGTAGAAAAATTGTTGGTGGAATTGACTTCATGTTACACAAATGTCACAAAGCTGAGGAAACGTGGCTGTGAAACACAACAGCTATTGGAGTGTTTGTAGGAAAAACTGGATGACAAGCTTGCAAGCATGTGCAAAGCCAGCAGTATTCCATGGCATACAGGCTCAGGACACTGATGTCACAGTTAGAGAATGTGGCCGATATGAAAGGTGAAGTTCATCGGCCATTAATGTTTCAGACTCAGGCCCCATCGGTCTTTGTATTTAGCTCCCATTGCAAGTTTGACACAACATAAGGTCACAAGGTAGAAAAAAGTTAAGACTTGATATGCTGTCTTTCTGTCAACTTTTTTTTTTTTTCAGTTTAAGTGCAATAGAAGTATATTATATTTGTAATAAAAAAGACTTATGAACACATCAGGAACCTGTACAAATGAATTAAAGTCATGGAAGTAGTTGTCTGGGGGTAAGATTGGGGTTACTAGGTTCCACTAACTCTACTTCAACAACAAATTCTAAATGTTTCCTGTGTTGTAAATTAGAATCTACTTGTTTTAATTAATACCATGTGTATGCTCACAATGACTTGGGGACTAAAGGAGTACCAAGGTGAAAATGGGTTGTGTTTATCTGAGTCATTTATTCCTCAGGCCAAATATTTTTTGCTACGCGAGTACGAGTTTTCATAGATTTGAGTTAGCATCTGACCTGTTTCCTCTAAAGGTCTCCCATTACGTGGCTAACAGGTGATTTAATGATAGTGTATTCAGAAACTACTATGTGGAAAACCAGACCACCCTCCCTGGTTTGTATATGACTTAATACAATTTTTAGCAATAAATCTTGCTGATTAAAACAAGGTATCTATTATTTTAGGGATTGGACAGAGAAGGTGAAAGTGAAGAAACATGGCACTCCAGAAATACAAACCATATAGATGGCATTTTGGAAAGAAAGAGGGCATTTAAGCAAGAGGGCAAGGAATGCTGGCAAAGCTAAAAGGGAATAGCTTCAGCGTAGAGCAAGGAAGACTTGGCTCTAATAGATATTAACAAATTTCTAGAATGTGAGAATTAGAAAGACATCTTTGAGATTACATAGTTCAATTCTTTAAATGTATAGATTAAAAACAAACAAACACACAAAATCAAATTCCTGATTTGCCGAAAGGTGTTTCTTTTGTCTCTGTATTCTTCTACTGAAAGACTGGTGGGGTGAATACTGAGGTAGTGAACAGACATTCAGCCAATAAACCTGGGAGGTGTTGTGTAGTGTTCTGGAAGAATTCATCTCCATTCAGATAAACTAATAATACCAAATTGATTTTAGGAAAAGTAAATAAGTAAGTACTCTCAAGGAATTATTTATTTGCACCCTGTGTTGTTCCAGAGAGGATTTATAATTTAATACAGGATAAAAAGATGTACAAGTGATCACAGTACAGTAGCAGTGGTGGGACTTAATGGGCTGCCAAACTACTGGGCAGACAAATGTATTATCTCATTAAATTCTTGCGGTGACCTGATGGGGTATTATTTTTGCTGTCCTCCCTATTTTACAGCTTAGGACAGTGAAGCACGGAGAGATTAAATTACTAGCTCAAGTGACAATGTGAGAGTTTGCAGTCAGGTCTGTTTGCAGAGTCTGTTCATGGCTGAGCCAGCACTGTACCTCTGAGGATACAAGGAAAAATGCTAATATACTGCAAGAAAGAGGTATATGGACTTATATGTGGAATTCAAAGATTGGAGAAAATCATGTGGGCCAAGGTGGACAGCAGGGTTGGAGGTAGATTCTGCTAGAGATAGTGGTCCTGGTAATGGCTTTTGAAAGATGGTGGATTTTAGATAGACGTTAGTAAGAAGCATGTTCCTGAAAGTTTAAGGAGGCCATAATTTCTTTTAGCAATGATGGTATGGATTCCAGAATAATTGGTTAAAAATGGCCATTTAAACCATTCCTTTACCAGTGTACATTCTGTGCGTTAGTATAAATGGAAATGTGCCAATCTAGGCTTTAAATAATTCTTGGGATCACTCCCTTGTTTATTCATATAATTTTTATTTCTCTTTTTACTGCCCTGATTGAAGGTTTATAGTCCTGTAAATTTTGCATTTGAAAGGTTTCATCTGGGCAAACCCTAATTTTCCCCCAAAATATGTTGAGTTCTGAAAGAGAATTTTTCAAAATGCTTTAGGCGTGAGATGCTTTATTTGTCTCCGCTGATGGATGAATTGCCCTTGCTTTCTATTTCTCTAGTTGTACCACTTATTTGAGCAGTCAGGTCTCAGCACTTGTTTTATTTTTTATTTTTGTAATGTATACATCATCTTAGAAATGTTTTTATATTTCCTTTCTGGTATCCAAGAAGAAGAGCAAAGAGCTGCTACTGGGATGCTGGGATAATGTGTATTAATAACGTTTTTATGAAACAGGGCACATTATAAGTTATATCTCTTTACATAATTGATTCAATCACTCACGTAGCTTTTTAACATGGTCAACTGATGAACTAGTAGTATAGCTTCTAGTTAAAAAACACCAGATTTTAATTTTACATGTTTCTAAAGCACTTTGAAGCCTTTCCTTCATTTTCAGTGATCATTCTACATAATTTAATGCTATATAACAAAATAACAATGTTCCTAGAAGTTTTTTCTTTTTCACTTAATTTTCCTCCCCTTTTCACAGCTTTTAACATGGCCTGTAAATTGATATTTAGAAAATGGAAATCATTAGAGAAGAATATTAAATCAAAGAGTATTCTCAAAACAAATAATAAGCTGATTTTAAAGTATAGTAGGACAATAAATAACAAGACATTTCTAAAAATTAGTTATTTGGAGGAGACTCAGAGTTAAAGTGTCTTTCTTGGATTTGGATAACTTTTTCAATATAAATACTATTTAGCAAACACCTGTATTTTGTGCCAGGCTTATAGACTGAACATGATTTATTCATTTCCTGAAATATTGAGTGGGGGGAATGGCCATTTAGGGTTGTACCCACAAGTTTTACGAGAGCTTTTAAGAATGAACTGGAGAAGTTACAGGTGTTTGGGGAATGTGTTTGGGTTTCATCCAATTCAGGACTAATATTCTCTGCCAGGTTCTATTGCTTCTGATGTCTGGCAAAACAGAAAATTCAAAATAGTTCTTATTTATCTATTTTAGTCTCTTATTAAGTGTATCTTGCTTTGTTCAACAGATGTATTCTTGAAAAATTTTGTGTAACAAAGTTTTGCAAATTAGATGTTTTAAATACATATTGGGACTTCTGATTTATTTGATATTACAAAAGTGAAGAAGTCTTTGGCAAAATGAATCATTCTCCAAAGTTACTTATACAAGTATATTTAAAATTATATATGTTTAAAAAATCCAAAATTTTATACCTTGGTGATTTTTTCCAGCAGTTATTATTTTATGATAGGATGGAACTTTTTATCTTCAAGCAATTTTATGAAGAAAACAAATGAAGTAGCTACAAAGTATAAGCAATATATAAGAAATCAGTGTTACATATTAAACAAAAACAATGTATTCACCCCTGTATCCAATCACTGTAGTCTGCACAGATGATGCCACAGAGAAGGTTATACCTAGAGCTAACTGCCCAATCTGTCAAGTAGGAGGTTATCCTCAGCCATAAATAAATAATAACTACCTTTGCCATAGAGGAGTACACCTGAATCCAACGGCAGAATCTGTGCCACACAAGAGGGTGCACTGAGACCTAACTGTATAATCTGTGTCATGGATTGGGTTTCACCTGTACCTTATTATTTGTTTCATGGTTTTATGAATGAATTCTGTAAGGTCTGTATTCTTTGTCATATGTTGCCACTGAAGTCTCTGCTCAGCTCAGTGGTCAGCTAATGATTGGGCAGAGATTTCTTTAAATGTGTTGAACCAATAAGTCTCCCTTTATGTTGAAGCAAGTTTCTCTCTTGAACTACTAGGGCTGCCAGCAACAACTGGGACAATATGTTTCCTGGTTTCATCAAAGGACATTTAGGATGGGGGCAAAGGGAAAGAGAGGAGAGTGGGAGGGGGAGAAAGAGAAAGAGAGAGGGAGGGAGGGAGGGAGGAAGGGAGGGAGGGAGGAGGAGAAGGAGGAGGAGGAGAAAGAGAGAGAGAGAGAGAGACATTAGTTTCTCTGAGAAAACCAAATTGACCTAGAACAACTCTTTGCTGAAACTAATGTTAATTGCCAGCAAGGGGGGAGAAATTTATCACAGTTGGCTTGATTTAAACATTTGGAAGCGGAATGGATGTTGGAGAATTGACTACACTGGTAGCAGGGTTATTTCTGGAGAATACATAAGGGGAAAGCACAGTCTTGAAGGAGAAAAACAGCTCAGAAAGGGAAGACTGGAGACATTCACTGGGAATTCTTGCCCAAGCCTTGTCTTCAGCTCTTGCCTTCATCCTTGTTTATGCAAAGATGCATTTTGATATGGGAAGAATATTCACTTTAGTCCCAGTATGGAATAATTAAGAAAATTGTCTATATGGGCTTCTACTCACCTTTTTCTTTTCTGGTAGACAGTAAAACTTTTCTGGTAGACAGTAAGGTTGTTTCAACAAATCACGTGGGACAATGGACGGGTCATTGAGAAAAAGTTTATAAGGTGTAAGTAGGTAGGAAATCTGAATATATTTGAAGCTGAGAAGTGTCCTATTGTATTTCTGTTATTCAAGTTGTTAAGAGGGCGTTGTTATGTTTGGAAGCAGTAGATGATCTGCAGAGCATAAAATTATTCAGTAGCTAGAAAAGGGTGATGGAGCTGTACCTATCACTTATAATTACCCACTGCAGCAGGAGTAGTGGAGCTTCTTATTCTATATGGTAAAAGCAGGTGGCTCATTTATTAGTAATTCTTCACAATATCTTTGTGAAGTGGATCCGTATTATAATCATTACCTGTCTCCTCCATGACGACTAAATTGAATCTCACAAACTGGAATCACTTTACTAAAGATCACACATATAGCTTATAATAAGTTCTGAATCAGTTCTTCCAGTGTTTGCTCAAGGCCCATTCAATGAGATTCCTTCAGCAAATGGACTTAGACATGATTTCCTCCAATAGTGAGGAAAAGGAAAAAATCCACGTACTGTCTTTTAATATCGTCTGTTTCCTGATGTTCATAAGGTGAGATAGTTTTGGATTAGTTGAACCAGAGTGAATATGGTATCAGGGTACTATAGAGAGAAACCGAAGTGTAATTAACATGGGGGTAAAGAAAGAACAAGAGAACATGCATTTATCAGTCTCAAAATAAAATTATAAGTAATATATTTGTTAAGTACTTAATTATGAGAGTGATTATATTTTCATTGGGCAGCACATTTCTCTGTCTTGCTAAATGGATTGCAATGCTTCATAGCAGATTAGCCATAAAAAGCTGTGTCTTCTTTAAAGAAATAAAAACAGCCCCAGGTCCTGCAATTCATAATATGTAGGTTACAGCCATATTTGGTAGGAAGGAAGAAAACAAAATTCATTAAGTACCCAAAAGATAGTTGTTGCTGACATTTGGTCTAATTCCAACATTTTGGACTTCCTCTTTTCCACTGCAGATAGCAATTATCACTTTTTAATGTGGCTTTGAAATTTTAGAACAGAATCCTTGTGAAGTGCATCAAACATTCTTGAACTGTTTTCAGAACATTCTTTTCATGGAGCCAAGGAACCAGCTGCTCTTCTGCCTTAGTCAGTTAGCATTTTGTCATTGATGCTTTTATGAATGTGTGTATAATAAAACAGAATCTGAGACATTGATCCCGTTGCATCTATTTTAAGGAGGCAGTTATAGCAAAATGAGACACTGATTTATAATGCATTGTTCCTCTGGTCTAGACCAAATTACGTATGGTTTGTCACAGAGGTTACCTATGTATATCTCTCAGGAAAAATCATAGTATTGATGTAACTGTAGAACAATTGAATGGATTTTTTGTGTGTGTGCGTGTGTATGTGTTAAAGGAGACTGCAGTTATATGTTAGGGAATTATTATGGGCTTAGGGCTTTGATGTTTTTCTTGATAATTATACAAATGCATTGAAATGATGACACAACTATTAGGATAATTCAGTCTGAAAGTCTTTCTGTTGAAGACAAAGTTTTGTTGACTCTGTATGTTCAAAAAGTGAATCAAAATTTCAACCAAAGTTATTGTTCTTTATCAAAAAATAAAATTTTAAAATAATATTTTAAACTTACTACAAACGTGCATTACATGTCAAGTAATGTTTTAATTGAGGTAATTTTTATTTTTTTATTACAACACCATTACTTTCGTTACGACTGAACTTTTATGATACTGTTTATAACTGACCAGTAAAGAAGTCTGATTAAATTTGACATTGTAAAAATGTAAAAAAAAAAAATTCGTAACTAAGGTGGGCTGTAGTGGGAAGTCACATCCTTGACCTGTAGCTTCCTTGACAAAGGTCAGTCTTTACCTTAAGTGAGCCTGTCTGTCATCTTTTTGTATCTAAGATAACATACCCTTGTAATCTCAAAGTAATCTCTTTCTCCAGACCCCCAAGGGGGAACAACCCACCACACTAGAGCAGGAAACTGCAAAATCCCTCATTGCTATCTTGTTCCCCAAATACTATTTCTATGTGCTATAAAGTACTATCCTGTACCCAAATGTAAAAGAAGTATGTGTCTCTTCATTTTACTTTTTATCCATTCCCAGAGATTTCCCCACTTTGCTTTCTCCCACTCCCTTAATCTACAACCAATGGATTTTATGTAACCTTCCTCCTTTGATTCTAATGTATAAAATAAGTTGCAAAATGGCCATTTTCTGGAGCATTTTCTCAATCTGTTGAGACCTTGCTTCCCAGCTATTGTCATCAGTTTGACTCAATTAAACTCTTACAAGCTTTAAAAATATATATACATATATATATATTTCAACCAAAATTATAGGAGTGTTGTTTAGCATCAACACTTTTGATTCAATATCTAAAGTTAACTTGTTATTTTTATTGACTGAAATAGTAATACTTAACTAGCTCACTTGTTTTTCTGTGTGCCATGTTAGAAAATTAGTTGGTAGGATGAATTCTGAGTATATTGTGCCAAAGATCCATTGGGAAAATTATCAGCATGAATTATGATTTTTTGCTCACGGTGTGGCTTATTGACAAAGTATTGATATTTGAGTTAGGCACATTTTTCTCTTTTTATCTACTTACTCTACAAATTAATTGTATATAGAACTGGATGACTTCTGAAATCAACAACAATTGTATTTGGATTTTTGGTATTATCTGGACTAACGTGAGAAATTGAGGCGATGTCTTCAGAAATCTTTGCTATTTTCCTGTGCCAAAGCAATTATATATGACTAAGTTCTATGTTAGCTACTATTTATAGTTTAACCTTAGTTTTCACAACACAACCATTTGGTGTAAGGATTTAATTTCCTGATTTTGCACAGGAGGGAAAAAGCTCAGCAAGTTTCTAACTTGCCTAAGACTGCACATTTAGTAACTTGGAGAGCTGAGGTTTCAACCAGGTCTGTCTGAATTGCAAGCCATGTTTTTCCATTCTGCCATGTTGCTTCTCAGCAACAGAAGGAACATCTCTCTCACTAAGCACTAGGAAACCTGTTTAAAAAATCCCATTTAATTTGGGTGATCAGGATAGAATTCGTTGTACGTTAAAAGAAAAAATAAAGTAAGCAGAGCTACATTTGCTTTTCCAAATAGACTTCTTTTATTGCATCTCTTACCACACACCTCATGTCATGTAAAAAGAGGCACTCGCTGTCTGCAGTTGTCTTTCCTGGATTTCTCTGTGAATTTTTGCCCTCTTTGATACATAATATCACACACCACAAACAAGAATGTGGTACAGCTTGAGACTGGCTTAAGCTGAGCTAGTCGTCAATAACATTTTATATGTAAATAAGGAAGTTGAACTAAGTAATAGCTAAATCTTGGAAATTCTAAGTTGGAAAATTCCAAGATGTATAGATTAGCTTGTCACATAATATGGACTTGACTATGAATATTCGGTGGTTTTGAATACTGAAATGTAATCAGTATGTAATAACAGTAGTTATATTAAATAACTCTCACGGGCCATGAATAATTTTACTCATTAACTTTTAATTTTTAATCAACAATTTTGAGTTTGTATTTTTGGTACTAGAAATATATTTCAGTATATTTCAACTGACCTCCATTTCTTCTCTGTTCCACTGATTTAAGTAGTCTGTTTGAATGTACTTTTTCCATTTTAAAACACATTTATTTTTTGATTAAGTCCTTTTGAAATAGAACCTTTGGATTGGCATATTGACATTGGCAAAGATGCTCCCCCCTTTGACAACTTAAACAGCCTGTGTGTAGCCATACACATATCATTGGTAAATTTTATAGCATCTTCTGGGCACTTAAACACTTACAATGTTTAAACACATATGTAATTAGAGAATATTAGAAACTTTTTATGAAATGCAACAACTGTTGATTGTACTGAGGCAGGAAAGATAAATCATTGAAAATGTTAAAATAACACTATTTTATGGCACAGTGATATGTTTCACTGCAGTATTATATCACTGGAAAGGGGCCTTAGAAAGTACTGCTATGTGTGTATCAAACCAAAGATAAGGACTTGCACCTTGATCGTTCATAGATTCTATATTTGCACTTCACCTACTTGAAAAAATGTATTTGTAAGTCCCCAAATTAATACCTGTGGCACTTTCAGTCATTTGTGGACATGCACAGTGTGCTGAAAAATGTGTCGCCCAAAGCTTACATTTCCAGTTGAGGTCCAACAACAGCCTTCTTGGTTCTACTCTTTAACTGCAAAAAAATGTCCCTTTTGCAGTCTACTTAGTGCCACCTTTTTTACATTTCTGTGCTCTTTTGGGTTGTTGCACTATTTAATATGGCCCCCAGGCAGAGTGCTGAAGGGCGGTCTAGTGTTAGCACAGGAAAGGTGTGATGTGCCTTATGGAGAAAACCCTTGTGTTAGATAAGCTTTGTTCAGGCATGAGTGATACTGCCATGTTTCCCTGAAAATTAGACTGGGTCTTATACTGCGTTTCCCCAAAAATAAGACCGGTCTTATATTAATTTTTGCTCCAAAAGACGCATTAGGGTGTATTTTCAGGGGATGTCTTATTTTTTCATGTACAACAATCTACATTTATTCAAATACAATCATGTCACCTTCTTTCGAACATTGTCATAACATACTAAATGCATCCGTCTGGCTGACGATCTTAACTGGGGCTTATTTTCGGGGTAGGTCTTATATTCGTGGAAACATGGTAGTGCTGTTGCCCATACTATATTCAACGTTAATGAATCAGAAATATCTACTAAATAAGGTATCATTAAACAGGAACATACATAAAGCAAGGTTATGTGTTAAACAGTTGACGAAAATGATATGATCAAAGGCTCACCAGAACCTAGCCCTGTATTGTCCTTACGAGCAATGATTCAGAATTTACTGATTTAATGTTTGTGGTGACTTTATAGAACTTAACTACTGCAAATAACAAGAATAGACTATATTTAGAGTCACAACAAAATGCCTCCAAAAGGATAGGGAAGACTTTTCAAATGTAGCTATTTAGAAATCAATTTTTCTTAGGGAAGGGGGGCAACCCCATAACTTAAAGCTATTTTTTGTTCTTGCTAGATGCCTCTCCTGGGATTTTCCTTAAGATATTAACATTACTCTTGTGCAATTTGGTTCATTCTCACTTTCAGATTTTACTACATCTATACTGTAAATGGCTGCATATTTTCAGAAAAGTGATATTTTAGTTAGTTAAGTGGTTGGGCCTTTAAAAAGAGATTTTTGTTGTAAGAGTCATCCAGGTAACCCTAAGATAGGCTATTCATTAACAAAGAGACAAAATAGTCTTTCCTACATCTTAGTCACTGAACTATCAGGAATGCCAATGCCAAAAACTTTAGCGGTCCCTGTACCTAAAGGGATGATGGTCCTACCATATTTGGTCTCTGGTTAAGAAAAGGATTTTCAGAGTGCTACAGGAAGTTTTCACATTGCAGGAAAAGCCTTGGTGGGATTCACTTTTGCCTGCTCTAATGGCCTAAGAAAGAAGGGAAGCCCTGAGATTTTTCCTTCGGATTGACAGGAGATAAGCCTTGGTTAATATTGCACATGTTAGCGTAATATGTCGTGTAGGGATTGAATGGTGCTTTTCATAAATCTCTGCTAAATTTGGGGGGCAAAGTTAATATTAAATATTTATTTTACTGAAAATGGTTCTGTTAAATTAATTAAACAAGGTGGTTCAATACCATGGCAGCTTGTGTAAGCAAACCAAAATCTAAGCCTGTAAATGCCTCAAGGTTATGAAATTGAAACTTAAGGACAAACGTCCAAGAAAGCTTTAAGCTAGAGCCAGTCAGTAATTTCCTTGCTTTGCTTCTGTCTTTTTTCTTTGAAAGTTTCTTCCTGAGCTCCTGTTGGTGGGGTGCTGCGAACCCCACTACAATTTGGCTTGATTAGTATTGATTTTTGTTCAAATAAACTTAGAATTTTTAATATGTCTCAGTTTATCTTTTAACAGTTCTTTGTGGGTCATTTTTAGAAGCAGTTGTCAGACACCTACTGATGTGGTCATATAATTGGAAAGTTCAACCTTTATGAGAATTGAATGTTGTGTTCCTTCAAGTGTGGTTCTAAAGCCACCCTCAGCATGATCAGCTGGAGGATTATGAAGTTTGCAGATTCCCTAGCAACAGTTCACTCCAGAATGATTAAATCAGATTTTCTTGGAGTATGACCCAGGTTATCTATTTTTTTTTTTTTTTTTTTAAACAAATACCCAAGGGAGAGGATCTCCCTTCTACTGAGTTGGTAGAAAACCAGAATTCCTATCATATTTTAGTCAAGTAATTTGCATTCTTTGGCTGAAATAGGTTTGATTTTTTTTTTTAATGTCTAAGGAGTATAAATATGTATGTGTTTATATATACATATGTATTCTCTGTCTCTATATCTATATATCTATAATGTATCTGTATCTATCTATATCCATCCCAAATTAAGTAAATTTACCGTGTTTCCCTGAAAATAAGACCTAGCTGTACAATCAGCTCTAATGCGTCTTTTGGAGCAACAATTAACATAAGACCCAATATTATATTATATTATATTATATTATATTATATTATATTATATTATATTATATATGACCTGGTCTTATAGGAAAAAAAGACTGGGTCTTATATTAATTTTTGCTCCAAAAGACATATTAGAGCTGATTGTCTGGCTAGGTCTTATTTTTGGGGAAACACAGTAGTATTTGAAAATATAGATAAACTGTAGGATGGGATTTTTATTTTTTTAATTTTTAAAATTTTCGATTGCAGTTGGCATTCAATGTTACATTAATTTCAAGTGTACAGCATAGTGGTTAGACATTTATTTAACTTATGAAGTGAGCCCCCCAATGAGTCTAGTACCCACCTGGCACCATGCATAGTTATTACAGTATTACTATATTCTCTATGCTGTACTTTACATCCCTGTGATTATTTTGTAATTGCCAATTTGTACCTGTTAATCCCTTCACCTTTTTCATCTAGTCACCCAACGCCCCTCCCATCTGGCAACCATCAGTTTGTTCTCTGTATCTGTGAGTTTTTTTCTGTTTTGGTTGTTCATTTATTTTGCTTTTTAGATTCCACATATAAGTGAAATCATATGGTGTTTGTCTTTCTCTGTCTTACTTATTTCACTTAGCATAATACACTTTAGGTCCGTCCATGTTGTCCTAAGTGTAAGGTTTCATTCTTTTTTATGGCTGAGTAATATTCTCTCTCTCTCTCTCTCTCTCTCTCTCTCTCTCTCTCACATATATAGTGGGCTGACTGACATTTAAACATATATGCCAAACTAGAAATGTAGTCTTAATGCTATCACTCAAAGGACCTTCATCTATGGTTTTACCATATGTCCTTAAGCATTTCCACTCATACTTGAGTGGGCAATTCCAATGATTTTTTTGGGATTTCCTTTTGGAGTTTTTTAGAACCTGATCGATAGCATCTGTAAATGAGTCTCATGACTTTTTCCTTCTTTTCCTTTCCCGTCTTTCTTTTTAAACACAAATGATATTATCCATCAGGTTTGTCACTGTTATCACAAGTCCTGGCTAAGAATAACTGTAACTATTTCTAAAAAACATGTGTACTCTTAAAGGATAAAAAACACTGAGGATATTAAAAATATTTGTAATTCTCAAATGGGAGTTCAGAAAATATTAATAACAATGAAATAACTATCAATATGGTACTTAACGGTGTTTACTTGGAAGAGGATGATATAAATTCTGAGATGTATATTTCAAAATTAGTAGATAAGGTATATTCATAGATATGTAATTCATATATCTTCATTGATATTAATGTCTTATACTCAACACCAGTCAACCACTAGTTTGCATTCTATGCCTGGCTGTAAAAGACATTATTTAGTAATAAACATGGAATAGTAATACTTAATCATTTAATACCTTTACTGAGGTGAGATACAATACATTGTGTTAGGCAGTAGGCTTACTAATAGGACTTAACAAGTAAATACAGTAGCTAAGACACAGTTTCCTGTATTCTGTGGAGTTTTGAGTTTAATAAGGAGCTTACAGTGTTATAGGAAGGGAATCATCGTCTTTACACAGATATAGATGAAATTTCATTTCCCTCTTAATATCAAGGTGGGAGTGAGAGACATGCCCCACTCCCTTTCTCTCAGGACTCTTTCCTAACTTGGTTGTGGATACTACCAGCTGCTGGAAACTCCCATCAACCAATTCCCCATACTCCTAAATTTTGGGGAGTTAGAGTTCTAAAGTCAGTATTTAGGACACAGAATAATCCTTAGTGCAGTTTTCTAGGTGAACTTGGAGTATAATAACAAAGTCTAATATTCTCATGTATTCTCATGTAAAAATGCACCCCAAAATTCTAAGGGAAAACTTAAAAAGAAATTGAGGCCTGCCTGGTTACAATTGATATATTAGAATAGTAAATTTATTTTTGGGTAAGGTCTGAAATGGTATCCTAATAGGCTGATATGGATTGGAAAGATGCAAATGTCTATAACTATGTAACATTTAAAATTTTATTTCCATAGATGACAGAAAATTAAAAATTATAGCATGAAGAGATTTAGGCTGGGAATAAAGAAGCATTTCCTGATAGCGTATGGACTTAAAGCATTTTAAGAAAAGATAGTGAAATATCCCACCTTCAAGAATTAATTCTTGGTCTGTTTGAGTTGGTTTATCTGTAAGATCAGCTGAAGGCAGGAGATTAGCTTCTGTAGCCCCACTTAGCCCTCTGAATACAACACACATATACCTAATAATACACACAAGCATTCATTCCTAAAATTTATTTATTTGTTCTAATCATTTTTATTTAATGAAACAAATCATATGTCTTTTAAGATGTATACAAGACAGAGTGATTGAAACAATAAAGTGGATTTGTAGAGAATCTGTTTAGCCAGGGCGTTATTTAGAACAATGCAAAACAAAAACCAAAAGCAACAATGCAGCTTTTCCACTCAAAAACATAGATTTACTTCATCTTGAGCTCAGGACTGACAGCCTCCTTTGGGAGTATGTCTGGTTTATAGCTGTGAAGACAACATGACCTTTTAAAACTCTCTTGGGTCAGTGAGGAAATAGTTGACTAGGTGTGTGAAGTAAGGATTCTAAATTCTACATTTAACATTAATATAAAGGGAGATGGAATTTATAAGTTAACATATTAAAATGTTTATCTATAGAGTAACTATTAAATTATTAAGTAGGTTAATATTAATTATTGAAAACATAAATTCTTTTTTTTAATTAAAGCTTATTGGGGTGAGAACATAAATTCTTATAAATACTTAGTAGGGGGCTAAAGCTTATAAAAGTGATATTTTAGTTTATCAAGTTTCTCTGATATAAATGTTTCAAATGTTGAGAAGTATTAGGATTGAGGTTAAAGAATAAAGAATAATTTGAAATACTATGCTTCAATTATAAAGCATGATAATAAGTATAATTACAAAAATGTGATTTAATGGTTTTATTTCTAAATTTTATTAGTTTCTCTTGAAGCACTTATGTCCATTATGTTGAGGTTTGCATCCACTTTATTTCCCCTCCTTTTAAGGGTTTATAATAGCAGCAACATTGGCTGTTGACTCTGTGCTTATGAGGGTATTTAAAAAGCTTTTTTTGGCATACATTGTCCTTAAAATTTATAACACTGAAGAAGACTGACATAAATATTAACATACAGTTATTGATTAATAAAGTCTTTACATTTCAGACATGATCATGAGCTCATACATTCAGTAGGTTGATCAGTGAAAGGAAGGCCAAGGCAGCTAGCTGTTCAGTACCGTTGGCTTGGAGCCTTTTCTACAGAAGGTATGAATTGGGTCTCCTAATTGTTAACAGCATTGCAGTGTCCTCAATCTGATATTCAAAACTGTATTGCTTAAAATAATAGAAGTGTTGAAAGAGTTATTTCTAATTCACTTTTTGTTATAACAGATATTAATATATGTTTTTAAGTATTATAAATGAAGCATTTACATAATGTGTTGTAAGGAAAACAGAAGCCCGCTGGGTTCAGATATATTTCGGCAAATTCTTGTAAACTTTAATGGTGATTTCATCCATTACTATTTCAAACAAGTTTGTAATTTGATGTGACCCCTATAGTTATAGATTTAGAAGCTGGTTTGACACTTTCAGAACTCATCAGATAAATTTGCATGAATTTTCATTCTACTCTGATTTAATGGAGATTAGTCAAACTTGAAAAAATTTGAAACTGTCTTAGTTTTCAATGAAAATTTATTCACACAAAGGGTAATATAGTTTTATAAGTTATTCACCCCAAATTATTTAGTACTTGATATATATAAGACATTGAACTAGGTTGGAAAACTCTTGCTTCGTAGATCTACCCTTTGGCTCTTACATTCAGTTTGCACATTGTTCAGTCTTGGTTCTATATTTCAGCCATGAAATTTTCTGGAAAAATACTCATACATGCTAGTAAGATATTTGTCTATTTTATATTCATTTCAGAAGAATTATAAATGCGGAAAATGCATAAACAACATAACACTGAAAACAGTGACATACCAATATTACAGGAAATAAATCATATTATGTTTGGTTCCTAAAAAGAAAGAAAATGGTTTCCTTGTTCCTTAAAGGAATTTGAATTTAGTTTCCAGAATTTAGATTTCAATAAAGTACTTTTGAACTTTTTCTACTATTGTAATCTTAGTGACATTATCCTAGTGAGATTTGATTTGGTCTTAATAACAAAGCACATTTCTATATACTTATGAAAAAAAATCTACTCAATTTAGATAATACTATGTATATATCAAAAATGTTATTACCATACTTGATACTTTGTCCAATTTATTCAGTCTTCAATTCTTCATTAAAAAATAACAGTAGAATTTTCTGCATTCCATTGGGGAAACCACAGGGTGCCTGGTGAAAAACTTTTTAAATAGTCTCTGTGTCTAGTCTGAGTTGCCTTTGTTCATAAAAATCTATTATGTAGAGTTATTTCTGAATATCTCATCAGTTGAGATAAACCACAAGTACCTAAAGTGAACTGGATGTCTGTTTAGTCTCAAGGAATCTTCAGGTTCAGAAATATGGATTCACTGAAGAGCAAAATCAGTTAATCTTTAAAATAAAATGTAATGAACCAATAAAAGAACTATAGTTCAAGTGGCTGACATCATACTAAATGTCTTCCAGAAAACAGAGATTTTCTCATAGTATTATTTTGATGAATCTTTCCCTTATAGAATATACAAAGACTCAATTGACTGAGAACTTGAAACAATCAGTGACTATGATATGGGGTCTATTGATTTTATTAGTTTAGAAGTAAGGCTATAAATCACATATGGTACCTTGTAGCCTACTTCAGATTAGAAAACAAATAATGCATACAGATTTCCCATCACAGTATTGAACATAAATACAAATAAACTTGACTTGTCTTTCAGGAGATTGTAATGGTATAGAAACAATAAACATACAACCATTTTCATTCTAGCATGACTTTTTCTTTTGTAGGGTACAAAGAAGTTGACTTATTGGAAGCTAAATTGATATTTTGTAATTTTATGTCACATAGGAGGCGATCCCAAGAAGAAACTAAAATTATAACTATAGTTTGGACATAAAGAAAGTATTAGCCTTTTCCTGCAGGCTAAGCAAAACTAAACTATGTAAAGTCATAGGCAGGCAGCTTTTACTAGGATATATAATTTTCTCTCAAGCTCATTGAGAATGACAGACAGGTATTAATGAAAATAAAGACATGGCATAGGAGAGCTAAAAAGTAACTAAAAAATCATGTCCAGGTTTATGTTTGCTTTTTGGGGGGATGATATAGAGAGTGCAGGATGCTGGAGGGTGGGCAGGGGAGGGAGAATGGGAGGAAGAGGCAAGTAACATGGAATGGAGATTGAGGTTAAAAAGTGGTCATTAAAAGACTTGAATAATTTTTTCTCAGTATTTTTTTTGGTACTTTCTTGCTGTTGACCTCAAGCCCTACCAATAACATGAACAGTTGATGAACACATATTTTGTGTGTTATATGTATTACATACTGTATTCTGACAGTAAAGTAAGCTAGAGAAAAGAAATTGTTTTTAAGAAAATCACAAGAAAGAGAAAATACATTTACAGTATTTATAGAAAAAAATCTGCATGTAACTGGACCCACGTAGTTCACACCTGTGTTGTTCAAGGGTCAACTGTACTGGCTTCTGAGAAGTGAGAAACAGTATGAATTAGTGAATAGTACACTAGAAATAAAATAACCCAGAAATCTAGTCATGCGTAAATCAAATCTTCTGTGACCTCAATTTTATCACCTATAAATCAATGAATTTATAGATCATCTGTACATTTCCTTCTAGTTCTATCTTATCATGATTTGATAATTCTGTAAGTAAAGCCTTCTGGACTGGCTTCCTTGCTTTTCCAGTTGAAGAATTTCAACTGCCCAGGAAAAGTTTATATTAGCTCATTAATATAAAATTAAGTTTGTTTGCCCCTGACTAATTTCTGCAATTTATAACTGGCTAATCAGATTCCACCTATAACTAGGTTGATAATCTAATGGAGACCTAATAGATTGCAGAAGTCTTGTGAGGCATCCAGAGTCTCACAGAGGTATTTTAACTATGAACCTGCTTTGGTAGCTGATACTATAAAGGAGGAAGAATGATCACTTGGGTCTTAAGTCCAAATGTGTTTTTGATTTAAATTTTAGAGATCAGTATGATCTCATTAGAGCAAAAACTCCCATGAAAATGGTGCTTACCAATTTGGTCATTCTTGCTAGGTCAGTACAGAGCTTACATATTCAGGAATACATGTTTAAAGGTGTGAATTTTTTCTGAAGTGAATAAGATGCAAATTGGTGTTGTATATATTAGGTTCAAATCAACAGAAGTTCAAAAGCAGTTCATTGGGTAAGAATATGTACTCAACATCCTGAAGTTAGGCGACTTACGTGGCTTGTGCCATAAGAGCGGAGAGAATAAAGACTGCATAATTTGAGCAAGGACATGGCAGAGTGACAGATTATATCACAATCTGAAATGGGTGGAGACAAAAATCTAGACAGAGGCTAGATTGTCCTGAGTTTGGATAGAATTTATAACCTTCATGGGACTTCCCTTGTTTAGCTGCCATGAAGAGTAAGTTTAGTTCTAAAGCCAGTAGAAAAAAAAAAAAAGCAATTGATTCTGCAGAACTTTAGTATTTAGTAACACTTTCTACTATAGTACAATAATAAATCATATCTCCTAATCAACAAAGTATTGTGGAGCCTCAAGTCACATTTTGTCAAACAGAGCAACCCATATTACAGGATTGATCCTAAAATGTGTCATCACCATTATTGGCAACTGAAAAATGATTTTACTGTGTAACTTTTAGTTGATCCATGGTACTGTTGTTGATTATTTATATGAGTAAGCCAATTTTGGGAGAAAAACACATACCTCCAAAAAAGACATGCATATATAATAGTGCATCAGCTCATAGGATCTGGAGCCAGGTTACCTAAGAACAAAGCTGGCCCCACCGTTTACTAGCTATGGGAATGGAAGACAGATTACATGTGACTTTCCGTGACAAAATTTGTGGCTCATCAGATCCTACCTATAACCAAGCTGACATCCTTGAGACTCATTGCATTACACATTTCAAAGCTTGTGTTTCTATCTGCTAAATTAGGATATTAGTAGTATCTCCCTCTTAGGGTTGCTTTGAAGCTTAAAAATTGAATCCACAAGAAAGGGCTTACAAGTGTGTCTAACATATAATAATTGCTTAAAAATATTAGCTATCATATTATTATAGCTATTGTTTATGTTTCAAATAAATGTTGTATTAATGGTTAGATAGCCAAAGGAACAAACAGAATTAGCCTTAAAATGTGGTCAAAGAAAATCTAAATTTCATTTGGAAGAAATATAAAGAGCATTGATTATTACTATTATTTTATATACAAACCATACTGAATATTACTTTTAAAAAAATCATGGTGGAAAAGTATAGCAAGGAATGCTACTTCCAAGTACAAGAAAGGACTCCACATCAATTGTAGTTACATTGCTTGAAAGAAAACAATGTTCTTTTGCTAGTAGGCATCTTTTCATGTACTTACTACCTATATGTATAATGTCTTTGGAGAAATGTCTATTCAAATCCTTTGCCCACTTTTAAATTGGATTATCATTTTATTATCAAATTTTAAAAGTACTTTGGATACAGTCCATTATCAGATGCGTGATTTGCAAATATCTTCTCCCATTCTGTGGGCTGTCTTTTCCTTTTTGATGATGTTCCTTGAAGCACAAGTTTTAAATTTTGATATTTAATTTATCTGTTTTTTTCCTTCTGTCTTTTGTGCTTTTGGTACCATATTAAAAAACAAAAACAAAAACAGAAAACATTGCCTAATGCAAATTCATGCAGATTTGCTTCTATTTTTTTCTTCTTCTAAGGTTTTATCGTTCTAACTCTTACATTTAGTTCTATAAGCCATTTTGAATTAAATTTTGTATATAGTTCGAGGTAGGGGTTCAATTCCTTTCTCCCTCCCTCCCCTTCCTTCCTTCATATCCCCCCCCTTCTCTCGCATGTGGATATCTAGTTTTCTCAGCATCATTTATTGAAATGACTATCTTTTCCCCAATTGAATGGACTTGGCAACCTTGTCAAAAATCAGTTGACTAAATGTAAATCCCATATCCTTTAAAAAATCTAGACTTTATCTAATTTGTTCCAGTTGAATGGAAAATTGAGTGTGATTTTTCTTAAAGACATTTCATAATAAAGTATCTTTTCCTTTCATTCAGTTGATAAATCATTATAATTGGCAGTTTCTTTGTTATTACTATGCAACTTTTTTTAATGTCTTAGCTCAAACTAATTTTCTTTTATTTCTCTAAGTCAAATAACCTTTGTCCTCCTTGCAGTACATCACTAAATTAACCTTCTATTTAGATGTTATTTAGTGTAGTATATTCAGAGGAAAAATATTAATCTGAATGCAGTTTTTTTGTAGCTAGAAAAAGGATTTGAATTACAAATCTATTGTATATCTAGTTCTTTAATTCATATGTAATAAACTAAAATTTTCTACAACTATCAGATTCACTTGAAACAAGGTAGTTTTTGTTAGTTTGAATTCCTAAATACGTTTTTCTTTACCTGTAACCTTTCCATCTAGTGTATTCTTACTTTTTGACTAATATCTCAGTTACACAGATTATACCCTAACCTCACTCTAAAAGCCCCAAGCTTTTTTAATTGAAGAATTAGTGTAGAAGGGTGAAATATTTGCTTGTATAGGATTAGGTAATTGAGATGTTGGATTTTGTTAAAAAAAAATAAATAAATAAAATAAACAATACCCTCCAACAAACAGCAGCAGTAAACACCTAAAATACACTACCATTAAGATAAAAACCAACAGATTTTTTTAGTAGCCAAAAGGGTAAATATTGTATAACTGAAGAGACATATGGAATAATTCTAATATTAAGAAAATTTGAGAGAGATTGGGAAAACTTTCATAGCTTCTAGAGGACAATTCACTTAAAAATCTAGTATAATTTTCAAAAGAGAAGTAAAACTTACATTAAGGAATTCTTTCCTTGACCTTTCTGTAAACCCCAATACACTCGAATTACAGATTTACTATTGTTCCCGAGAATTTCATTTTTATGAGAGATTGTCTTATCTAGGTTCTGCACTGGCTGTAAAACAAGCCACATCTGTTTGATTGACTCATTTGCCAAAATGTTGAAATTACCTTTGCAGTTTCCCACCTCTCCCCGTCTCTGTCTTTTAGGTTTACCAAGATCATTATCAATTACAACCTCTAACTTAACCTCTAACACTTTCATGTCATAACATGCTAATGCTATTGGCAAAGTTTCCATCAAGTATTCAGATTTTGTGTGGACTTGGAGAAAGTCAAAATGAAATGAGAAGGGAAGATAACTTTCTACTCGTTAGAGACATCAGTGAAAAATCCAAATGAAACAAAATTTGCACGCTGCCCCACCTGCTTCCTTAGCAATATCTTGGAACTATTAGATTATATTGGATTTTATTTAACTGATTAAAATTTATTTTGCCAAATACCCTCAATGGATTTGAAGATGCTGGTGATAAAAGTATGCTCAAGGACCTCATCAGTTAGAGCTAAATGGGACCAGAAACTGGTGTCTCACTGTAGTCCCGATTTTCTCTTGATGAGCTCGTTAATTATCTCTTCCATTTGCATTATAAGTCTGATAATAGCTAAGGGACTGGCTTGAACGTCTCCATTTCATGTTTGTACATATAGTAGTGATATTCCTGGAAATCGAAAATTAAATTTTTGTAAATAGAATAATTTTAAATACATAGTGGAGTTTTACCACCCAGAGATTACCATTATAAAATGAAACATATTTTATAAAGCTAACCACCTCTTGATTTATCTGTTTAAGGATATATTTTAACTATTTTATTTTAATTTTAAATTAAAAAAGAAATTTAATTACAGTTGACTTTCAATAGCTTTTTATTTTTTTAATTGAAAGAGCAGGGACCAATTATTTTTACCAAGTAAATAGTTTGAAAAATAATATTTGAATTTATTAAGTTGGGAAAGTTTTTAATGATTTAATTGAAAATAACTTTAATGAAGTATAAAATATCTTTATTAGGGATCTCTTCTTTGAAAAATTCATAATAGCAAAGTAGTTGATTTAATAGAATAAGAAAAGTAATAAAAATTAGATACCTTCAATCTGAAGAGTTCTATTTTGTCATCTGAGATAAAATATTAGCCTATTAATAAGAAGTCCTATTTCTTAAGATCTTAAGAATACAAAATAAAGCATTTGTTAAGCAAACATTGGCATAAAAATTAGATTTTTTTTGCTAAGAGAGATCAAGTTAATAAACCAAGAAAAATAATTTTAAGAAAGAATAATTTTCCCTGTTGCTCTTCGAATTTCCTTTTTAAAACTTCTGGTAAATATTTTATTCGTTTTTTATTGCCAGCTTTGGTTAAATATATAGGTAAATGTTTCAGTATCTTTAGATCTTCTACTCCTTTTTTGAGACCCCTTCCTTTCCTAAATATACCAGTTGTATTTGTTTCCTAGGGCTGCTGTAACAAAATACCACAAACTGTGTGGCTTAAAACAACAGAAATTTATTCTCTCACAGTTCTTGAGGATAGAAGTCAGAACTTGAGATGTTGGCAGAACCATTCGCCCTCTGAAGTCCCCAGGAGAGGATCCTTTCTTGCCTCGTCCAGCTTTGGGCCCCAGGTGTTCCTTGGCTTATGGCTGCATAACTCCAGTCTTTTTTTTTTTTTTTTTTTTTTTAATTTTTTAAAAATAATTTATTTTTTAAATTTATTGGGGTGACAATTGTTAGTAAAATTACATAGATTTCAGGTATACGATTCTGTATTACATCATCTATAAATCCCATTGTGTGTTCACCACCCAGAGTCAGTTATCCTTCCATCACCATATATTTGATCCCCCTTACCCTCATCTCCCACCCCTCACCTAACTCCAGTCTTTTCCTCTGTCTTTACATGGCTGTTTTCCCTCTCTGTGTGTCTGAGTCTCTTCTCTTCTTTTTATAAGGACAACAGTCAGATTGGATTAGGGTTCTCTCTAATCCAGTATGACCTCATCTTAATTTATATTTCAAAAACCCCATTTTCAAATTAGTTCACTTTCACAGGTACCAGTGATTTAGGACTTGAACTTTTCTTTTTGGGGGACACAATTCAACCCATAGCACCCATGTATCATCTTTAATTTCCTAAGCTTTTCTATAGCAGCTCACTGAGTTTCTTTTCTGTTATCTTTGGATCTTGTTCCTTCCATCCATCCATCCATCCATCCATCCATCCATCCATCCATCCAATGAAATCTGTGTGCCAGGCACTGTCATAGGCACTGGGGGTACAGGACAGAATGAAATAAAATCCCTGCCTCATGTACTTACATTCCATTAGGAGTTGACAGACAATCAAGACATTAACTATATAAAACATCTTAATAACTGTCAACAAAGATGAATAAAGCACAGAAAGAAGATCAAGAGTTACAGGGATAGATCAGGCATGGCATGTGTGGGAACTACATTTTCAGACAGGATGGTCAGTGCCAGCTATCTACTCTGCTAAACAAACATGTCTGAACCTTTTGCTGGTTATCAGTAATCCAATGTACTGACTCACTCATGTAATATATTAAAAAGATCTTCCCAGAAATAATTCCTTAAATCAGAGGAATGGTGCAGATACAGGTTTGATTTTAGAAGGTAGACAAGATGGCTTTGAGGAGTATCTCTTGAAGTCTTCATTCAACTAATATGTACTAAGTATTTCGTGTGCCAAGAACTGTGCTTGGGGCAGGGGATACAAAATGGTGAGCCAAAAGGGCAGCTTCTGTCCTCAAGGGACTGTATGTTATAGGGGTGCCTCTCAAAATCCTGATACAATGCAGGAACATTCTTAGATAACAAAGAGCCAGCAGGTGATTGGTATATTGGTTATTGGTATATTTCCTGCTCATCTCTAGGCAAAAGAATTGAATGTAATTTCATCAGTTGTTTAAAAGACATTTCCTAAATACTCATAGCTTATTCACTAAAGGTCATGTATGAGAATTACAGAGAGGTAAGAAAATTTTTAGTATGAGGGTTAATGGCCAATCCCAGATAAACTGTATTTTGTTCTTGATTTAATATGTTTTAGGGTTATTTTTACAGAAATATTATGTTGGAAAATATTATTGCGAGCTACACAGCCCAGATGTGAATTATGAAAGCTGGTATAAGCCACATTTTGCTTGATGATTTGTTTATTGACTTTTAGAATATAGAATAAAAGAAAATCATGTACTTTCATTTAAGAAAACAAATCTTCAATTTGTAGAGGACAAATCAAAGTTTGCTGAATAGCTCACCTAGAAAATGACTCAAGTTGTTACCCTGATTTCCTGTAGACTGTGTATATCTGCCAGCTATTGTTTTACTAAGATGAATGAATCTCTGCCAAAGGATTTAAAAGCTCTTTTAGAACTATAAAATTCCTTAGCACACAGAAATAAAAGTTGCTGAGCTAAATGTTCATCAAAAGGCAATGCATCAAGCTGAGGAAAAAAACCCTCCAGACACACAGGCAGATTGTATATTTAGCTTTTCTTGTATATCATGTTAAAACAAAATTTATGGAACGCATCTGTTACTAGTCCAAAAACCAGATTAAACCAGAGTGGAACCCGACAAGGTCTTTCTCTCTAGTGCTATGGCAGCCATGCTAAGAGCGAAGGTCAGCCTTGGCATTCCCTGAGTGCTTAGTGAAGTTCCTATCTGGCACCTTTGACAGACAAACCATGACCAGTTCTGATGCTCTCCTGGTTTACTGAAGCCGTGGATTAGACGCCTCCTTGCTTCCCTTTTGTGGTGTGTTTTAGCTCATGTTGATACTATTTTTCTCCATTTGGCCCTCCTCCAACGCGAAACTTATTTTACAGATTTTTTTTTTTTATATCCAAGATGAGACTATCAAAGTCCTGTTGTTAGGAAATAAAATATGTACATTTTAATAATTGTAAAACTACTGTTTATTACTTTTCCTAACAAAGTTGATAATCTAGAACTTTTCTTAGTCCTACAGGTTTTTTACACAAACAATGTAGATTGATTTTGTAGCCACTCCCAGTTTCCTATAAACTATGTAATATGAAATATTAAAGTCAGGGAATGATACTGTCTATATTCCCTCTACAATTTTTTGGTTTACTACAATAGAAACTCATTTTAATGCTATTGTATGAAACAGCGTACTTGATATTATTAAATTTTCAATATATTTTGCTGTTATTATCATTTTTTTGCTTGGGATTAATTTGATTAAAGTGGGCCATTTATAAGGCCAATGAAACAGATTTGGTACCTGTGAGTGAAATTTTATTGTCTTTCATGGCCACACACTATCCATTTGATCACAGATCAAAATCTCACCAGTATGTGTCACTGATTATAGAGGGAATCCAGGCAAAAGGGTAAGGAAAGCTTGAGGCTAATCCATCATGACTATAGGACACCAGCTTCTGATGTGTGACAGCAGGGTCACTTTCAGGGATGAAGGTTATCGTATACAGGACATTATTTTTTTTCCTATTTATGTGATAGAGTGTCATACCAGAGTTGTGTTGCATTACTTGTCTGAAAACTAGATCAAACCAGATGTGGGTTAATTAAAATAAGATGTGAGTTCTCATGTTAGATGAAACTCATTATCTTTAATTTATTGGGGAACAAAGGCAGTATTAAAGTAAGTTTACAGTTTGGACAGCTAAGGTTAGGACATTGTTCTGGTTATATATATTTTGTGTAATAAGCTACCTCTCAACTAGCAACAATCATTTCATTTGCTCACATACCTGCAATTTGGACTGAACTGTCTTTGTTTCATGTGGAGTCAACTGGGATAGCTCAACTGGGGCTTCGGATCTATTTCTAAGATGATTTACTCACATGTCTGGCAAGTTAGTGCTGACTGTTGGCTGGGAGTTAAACTGGGGCTATTGACCAGGGTTCTCAGTTCCTTTCCACATGGGCCTCGCCATTGGGCTGGTTGGGCTTCCTCAACAGCATGGCAGCCAAATTCCAAGAGCAAGTATTCCAGAAGACAAGAAATATAAACTTCCAGCATATTAAGCCAGTTTCCATGTCTGGAAACTGGCTCAATATTGCTTGTGCCATATTCTATTGGTCAGTTGCAGGGCCCACTCGGATTTAAGGGGCAGGGATGTAGGCCTCACACCTTAATGGGAGGAGTGTCAAATAATTTGTAGCTGTCAATAATCTACAACAGATACTTCTTACAGCAAATGGAGAAGACTATTATTGTCTCAGTAAAAATATAGGTACTTGATCACTTCTGTAATCTTAGATTGGAATCTGTAGGTAACACTCCAAAACAATAGAATCAAGTCAACAGATACCATGATTTGATAGTTAGCTTTTCTATAGTATTTCCCTGTTTTTAGGTACGTACTAGCACATAAATCCCCTGTAGTAAACTTGAAGGCATCACCACTTCTGGGCAGAAACAGGCCACCCTTTGTCAGTGGTCTCAAAAGGTTTTTGATTATGCATCTCTATTATTATTTGTAAAAAGAAAATATTTCTTCTTTTTATACGGTGAAGAATGTTAACTGGAGACTTCTGTCACTAATTCTCATACTGTATCATTCCAGCAGCAGAAAGGCAGGCCTATGGTCTTTCCCCTTTAACTGTGTTTCCCCGAAAATGAGAACCGGTCTTATATTAATTTTTGCTCCAAAAGACGCATTAAGGCTTATGTTCAGGGGATGACATCCTGAAAAATCATGCTAGGGCTTATTTTCCGGTTAGGTCTTATTTTCAGGGAAACACGGTATCAGGACCTCTCATTTTTTTCCTGGCATAATCTCTTATCATCTGTTTGGTATAATAAAAATAAAGTCCTTACCATTCAGTATTGTCACTTGCTTTTGGAAACAGAAATAGATACTAGTTTATTCTGACTATGGATGGAGGAACATATACACATTGTTTTCTGGGTCATTCTTTATTGCATAGAACTCTCTTAGGCTGTTAAATTTACTTGAAAATATTAATAAAAAGTCATTGTGCTTTAACAGCAGGTATCTAGTGGAAGAGAATCTGCAAAAAAGCTGCCTCTATTTAACATTCTTTATCATATACATGGAAGATATAGTCACTGAATATAACCACTAATGCAATAATAAAAGATTTCAGTTAGTTACTATTCATTTTATACCACCTATTTTCCCAGGACAGTGCTAAGCAAGAAGGTAGAAAGCGTAAGAAATACTGTAGTCTGGTTTGCGTTTGTGCATGTAAATGAGAATAGAGAAGAGGGAGAGGGAAATGATCGTGCTCCGGGCACCTTGTATCGCCTGTGAGAGGCTCCTGTCACGTCTAGCTCAGCATTAAGGAAATTCAGTGTGGTATGATCAAGGAAAGCTGTGCGACTCCTGTATATGTGCGTCTCCTTCTCTCTGAACCGGAAGGAAAAATATTTCAGTTATCACTTTTCCTTCATAGTATGATTCTTTGTAGTGTCTTCAATACAATTAATAGTCTTTTTATAACATAAACCTGAGTATTGGAATTAAAAAAAAAATTCTGAAATCACTATGCTGATTAACTTTTGAGAAAAATTCCTGTTTTTAAACAACCTCAATGAGATCTAAAAATGTAACTTTTTTCTTATTTACTAAAACCCAGGTACCAAAAAATATATACACATGATTGGTATTCATCTTTTGTTATCGGTATATATTGAGTATTACAATTTTAATACAGATTTTTCCTTTCTGATAATGTGTACATATTTTTTTGACACCCTCTGTATTTTCTTTCTTGGAAAAAATAATTTTGCCTGCACGGGTCTGCAAATTCTGCTAGGCAGAGTGAGGTAGAGGCTGCAACTCGGTGTGGAACAGTGTCTGCTAAAAAGAGATGCCTCAGTATATATCTGTTGAATGAATGCATGTGGAACAAAAGACACCAGTATGTTAAGTGATTCATTGATTTTGTCATAGTGGGTTGCCTGTATTCAGAAGCATAAGAGCTAGCTGAAAAGAGCTAGAGGAACCCATTTCTCCAGCCAAAGCAGTTTTACCCAAACTGATACATCATGGATAAAACGGAAGGTTCATTTCATAGTTGTTATATTTCAGCTATTCCACTAGTGTGACTTTTTAAAAAAATATGATTGCATGTTATATTCTGACGAGCTGAGGGCATGCAGAAAGGGTACATATGTGTGTCTCTTTCTTTCTAGAGTGCTCTTTTAAATTGTAAAACATCAAGTTTATGACCACTGGGAAAGTGGTGATTACAAATGGGCCTGCTTTAGAAAGACCAGGCCAGGACTTTCAGTGATTTTGGAAGGCGTTTAAGAATGTCTTAGCACCTGGTGTCATGGTGTCACATTGAAAAGCAATCCTTGAATAGAGCGTGCTCTGCTGTTGTTATTGGGAGCAGTCTGTAGGTAGCCGGATCTGCAAAACATAACTACATGTCTACTTGGATAAGTTACAAATTAAATATCCACTTTTCTTTGTTTCTAACTTTTTCAACACCCTGAATATTCTGTAATGAGCAATAACAAGTATGGCTTGTAATCACTAACTCATTGTAAAAAATTTCGAACAAGTCTTGAATAATGGGGCAATGTTCAATGCTTATTTCAAAACAATTATTAACCTGTTATCTCTGTTTTGTTCCACATTACCTAAACAAATAAGCTGCTCTTTGCTCACTAACGTTTGCGTAAGGAAAAACTGTGCAATAGAATATTAGAATTTTGAGCAATTTCAATGCAAAGTGACAGCCAACCCCTGAGCTACATCCTAAGTGTTTTGTCAGTGACAGAAGCCTCAGGGACAGGATAGAAGCATCAGGAGTGAGAATAGAACTGTACAGAGGACCTCGGACAATCCTCTCACAATCCACTCAGACTCTGATATTACCTTACATCACTCTAACTGTGCTCCAGGAAGACTGCCAAGATGTTAAAGCTTCCCCCTCTACCCCAGAGCTAATTGATGATCTGATATGGGATGCCTGACTCAACTGTATCACATACACACACAGTGAGGTCCTCCGGCAGCTGGCATACTCCTTGCTGATTCTTTGTTTGGCAACTTCCTAAAACAGCATGGGGCACCAGAAACACTTGGCACTTCACAGAAAAGTGAAGAAGTCTGTTAGTTAACCCCAGTGTGAGGGCAAACACATGTTAACTAGGGTCACTAATGCGTTGCATATCAGGTTAACGGATGTAATTTATGGGTTGTTGGATGGATAAAATGCTGGCTTTTTTGTTTGCAGTCATACACTTTTATTTCTAAATTCTCTGCAGAAATTAGGTATCTAAACAGATTTCTGTACACAACTAAGGAATGTCAACTAAAAGAACCCCATTTGGTCAAGTCTGAGGCCAAGTTCAGCTGATTGGACGGGTCCTTGGGGGTCGCTGATGTATTGCAGCAGACAGTAGACATGAGGGAGTTGTCAGACTGCCACTGGGGCTTTCCTTTTCCCACTTATCCCCTCCCTGGTTCTTGCCAAATCTGCTTTGCATTTGAAGTTGATTGAAATGGGTCTCACTGTTAACCTGTCAACCGAAACCCCTGTGATTTAGAGGACTTTTTGTTCATTTCATTGGTGCAAGAAATTGAAGTGAGAAATCTGGATCCTTTTAGAGCACTGGAGATGACCAAACAGAACGGCATCTGGACTTACCCCCAATTAATGGAAAAGTGTTGTCAGGTGCAGGGGATGAAATTTTTTTTTTAGAAAGGTGGTCCTTTGGTGCCAAAAGTTTGTTGTGGGTAATGACTTCTCTGGAACTGTTCAGAAAATCCCTGGAAAACATTATAAAGAATTATACCATCTTAGATTTAGGTGCATTTATTCTTCCTAAGAGCACAAAATGCTTTCATATATAGGTTATCTCATTTATCTTCATAACATCAGCATGAAATAGCTTGTGGCAAGTATAATTATCCCCTTTTATACTGAGAGAAATTGGGTGCCAAGGGAAACTAGAAAGCCACAGAATGTTTATGTTTTGTAGTGTTTTTCTTTCCAAAGAGGTGAAAATACTCTATAAATATCTACACCTATTTTTATTCCACGAGGAAACAATTATTAGGGGTGAGTTGTGTACAGTGGAAGGATATTAACCATTTTGGGCCATAAGATAACTTTAGGGAAAAAAAATGTAAGTGGCTATCTATTAAATCACTTTTCTGATATAGTAAGTCTATTTCTGGTGAGTTGAGAGGGCTATGAATGAAAACGAATCTGTCTGAAAAATGGGTTAAAATAATCTCGTGCTTCCTCCTTGAAAACTAGAAGTTTCGCTTGCCTAGCAGTAGTGAAGCAGAACCAGATGTTATTTTCCAGGGCAGAAAGCAGCCGGACATGAGCACCTTGGTCCTGGAATCTGGGGGTTGAGCCAAATTGAAAGCATTGTTACTATATTACATCAGAGATGCTGTGAAGAAAAAGGATGAAAAAATTGTGGGATGTGAATTGGACTCCTTAGAAAAAAAGGTGTTTGGTAAATTAAATATGTTGTCAAGAGCCCCTGAATTATAACTGAGGAAAGTGTTAGGAGGAACTTTATTAGATAAGATGCAGGTTTTCCTAAGGCAACAGGGAATCTAAAAATACGGTGACAGTCAAAAAAGAAGTAGTTATCCTCTCTTGTAAGTCTGGTAAGTGGTCAGGGTGGTCTGGCAGCCCGACAGTATCAGGAACCCAGGACCCTCTGTCTTCTGTATTCAATGCAAACCTTTCATTTCATGGTCTAACATGACTGTTCTTGTTTTCCCTTCTCATGTCAGTGTTCCAATCAGTGGGGAAGGGGTGAAGGTCAGTGGAAACCTACCTCTGACTTCTGAGTGCACAAACCAGAAGTCCTTATTATTCCTAAGGCATGAGGGAAAAGAGCTTTTTGGTTGTGTTATTTCCCTCATTCCTTGGTACAGAATTTTTCAGAATTATTATTCAAGTTATGTTGCAAAACTGATAACATCTGTCAAATTCCAACTGGGAGTAAACCGACCATTTTGGGATTTGCTTTGGGATCCTTTAGGATCAAATGTTTTCCTTTAAGTTTTAAAATTATACTAATATAGATATATAGTTTTAGAAATCATAATGCAAATGATAAAATAGGTTTTTTTTCGGCCCCATCCTCTTTCCACCCTTAATTTCTATTTCATAGAAGCAACGACTTGAAACTACTTAGCTTTTTTCAGTTTTGTTATTGATCTCCCTAGGTCTAAATAATATGCATGTAGGACTGTATTTTTATTTTATAAAGTTTGCACACATTTTCTATTGATATCTATCTTTTTAAGATGAATATTTTATTCTACTATGCTTACAACTGTTCCCCCCACAACACAAACATATCTTCTCCCGACCCTTTCAACGTAATTGTTTTATTATTTGTAGTTCAATCGTTATTCAATAATTATTTTATTATGCCTATATAGAAACTTGTAACTGCTGAGCTATGTAGTGTTCTATGATCACTTTTTCCCCTTGGCATTAAACATTGCTTTGTTTTTGTTTACTTTTCTATGTACTTCTCACTATTCATTTCACCATAAAACCCTTTGCTAAGCTGTCCTGTTCATCTCACCATGGTAAAAAACAAAAACAAAACAAAACAAAAAACTCAGACAGCCTACCTGTAGGATTCTTTTTGTTTGTTTTCTTGGTGGCATCCTTCTCAGAGCTCTCAATACTCCTCCCTTCTGGGCTGGTGTTCTTTAGGCCTGGGAAGCTTGTCCTGAAGCTTCCGCTCACCATCACCCTATGCGTGGCCTATGCCTCCTCTCCACCCTCCCTGGATCTCATGTCCTCTTCCTTGGTGAGTCTCTGGGAATGGTGCACTACATCACCATGAATTCCTGGCAAAGGTTGTATGGGAAGTAACTTGTTGAGACCTTTCATGTTTGAGGGTGTCCTTATTCAGTTGCCATATTTGATTTTTCGTTACTAAAGAATTCTAAGTTGGAAATCATATTAGCTCAAAAATTTGAGACATTTGTCTTCTAGTTTCCTTTATTGTAGCTGAGAATTTTAATGCTTTCCTGATTATACTTCATATGTGTCCTGCTTTTCTAGCTGTAGTTTTAGAAAGCTTCTCTTTGTCTACAGTTTTCTGAAATTTAAGTATGATATGCTTTTATGTGTCTTATTCAGTCATTAATTTGGGTACTTGGGGAAGGCATTTTCAATGTATTATTTCCTTTAGTTTGGGATTTTGGTGGGAAGGGAGTATTATTGCTTTGATTACCCCTGCCCCTCTACTGCCGCTTTTCATTCTCATTCTTTCTCTCTCTCATCACCCTCCATCTTCCTCTCTTTCATATATATATATATACATATGGCTATATGGATAGCTATGTATATCTACATTTGTGTATATATGCACAGTTACATGTAAAGATATAGGCATGGATAGATAGATAGATAATGTGTTTTACAAATGTCTTATCCCAGTCTGTGGCTTGTCTTTTATTCTCATAACAATGTCTTGAAGGACAAACGTTTTTAACTTTAATGAAATCCAATTTGTCAGTATTTTCTTTCATGGATAGTGATGATATTTAAAAAAATATTTATTTTTATGGTTCTAGAGTTATGGCTGGGAGGAGATATGTATCAAGTAATGGAATAAGCAGAGAACAAGTTGAAGATAGAGTTTTGGAAATCATCTGTATATAAATCACAGTTGAAGCTGTACAAGTCGATGACATTGTTAAGGGAGAGATGGAAAAGAGGTGAAAGATTGGAAAAGGGCTCTAAGGAATACATACACGTAGAGAAATAGGAACCAACAAAGAGACAGAGAAGACTTATGTTAGGGGAGAACCAAAGTGATACAATTTCACAAATGTAAGAGGAGGAGGTGCAAGGATCAGGGATGATAGTCAACACTGGATATGAAAGAAAAATTGAAAAAAAAATGGGGACCAATAAAAGAGCCATGGATTTGATAATTAGAAGTTCATGGATAGAAGTTTTTCCTTAAAGTATAAGGAGTGGAAACCAGGATGCATAAAGTAAAATAGGAAACGGAGGTGGTGATCATAGAATATGCTTTCAGAAATGTTGACAGTAAAGACAAGTGAAAGAAGTTAACTAAAAGGCATAACAAAGTTAAAGGATGTATCTCACCGGTCATGAGGCTTTAGCTTGTTTGACTGCTGTTTGAAAGGAACCACTAGAGAGAGACACTGAAGATGGAAAGGGAATATTAGATAAAATGAGGTTACCATTTAATATATTGCTGCCTCAGAATAAGCCAGTATTTATGAGTATGTGATCGGTTATTGAATGATTCAGATATTTTTAGAAAGCTTAATACTTTAACATATAAAGGGGTATATCAGTTAGTATAGGCTAGGTTCTACAATAATCCACAATCCCCAAATATCAGTAGTTTAAAATAACTGAGGTGTGTTTCTTGCTGACATTCCATGTATATCATGTAACGGGTAAGCTGGGGGTTTTGCTGCAGTGCATTCTTACTGTAGGATCCAGGCTAATAGAGCATTCCTTTTCCTGAGCATTGCCAGGTACCCTGGCAGAGGAAAGAGAGATATGGTAAATTATACACTGGCTTTTAAAGCTTCAAGTGACTTTTAGTCACTTTCACTCACATTTCATTGGCCAAATCAAGGCACATGACCTGCTGTTTTCCCAGGGGTGGGTAAGTACAACCTTTACACATTCATGAAGGAGACCTAGCCAGAGAGTATTTGTAAACACCCCTAATGGCTACTATGAGGAGTATACTTACTTGTATTACTACATTGAATTATAGTTATCAAAATATCTAACATTTATGTTCATTTTTATAAAAAGTTGTGCATTAGGCTTTTCTTCAGGAAAGTAATTTTATATTACAACTTTGCTTCAAAGGGGAAAATATAATTGAATTATAGCTCATTTACATTTATAGTGCCAATTTTAGAAATGTAATTCCCACTAGGTATCATGGTGGTAGAAGCATGAAAGGAATATATTGGATTTTACCAACTATCACTTTAAAATTAAAGTTAGAAATAAGAAAATTTGTTAAATTATTAACAGACATTTTTTTTGGAACTAGTTGACTAAAGATCCTTTTCATTCTTTAAAAATTCTGGGTAATTCTTTTAAACAATGTCAAGTGCTATAAAGCAAGAAAACAGAAGATGAAACAAAGATCTGAACTTGGCCACTCTGATCAAATTCTCAGGCTAACAGTTCAGCTCTCTCTAACTGTACAGCCACAGTTCAAAACATTCTCTGTGTTCCCAACAGGATACATTTTCTTTGTACAAGTGACTGTGTACATTTGGCTTAGTATGAATTCAGTCCCCAATTGCAATTTATAAATGCTGCACAAGGATGTATGTAGTGTTCAAATCAAGAGCTGTACTTTATTATCCTAGTTTCAAGTACCAGCATAATCTCATGAATCTGACAAATTCTTCACAAATCTGCATATTAGAAGTCTTCAGGGAAGCATCCTAGACATTTGTGGCATTATTAAAGATTTAAGTTGCAAAGCATTGTAAGTATGGCATGGCAGAAATAGTAATTATATGGATTTTGAAACATTTTTCTCATCACAGCTGAAACAGATTTATTTGTAACACTTTGCTGTGTCTGTTAAAAAGTGAGGCTCTGGTGTTAGCGTAGAATGCAATCAGGGTGTTATTACTGCTGGGTGACATCCATTTTCTTGATGTCCTCTACAGTCTCTCTGCAGGACTTGATTGTTCAGTGAGTTCTACATAGTTATCCATGAGCTTAAGAAATAAAAGGAGTCTATTTGCCATACTATTAGGTTGGTGCAAAAGTAATTGTGGTTTAAAAGGTTACAAATTGCAAAAACTGCAGTTACTTTTGCACCAATCTCATAATAAAGTTCCTTTGGAACATGTAAAAAGAGTCAAATCAGATGTCAAAAGCCTGTGAGAGAGATACAACGTAATGAGTCTTAAACATTGGTGTTCTCCTAATGAAGTATAATAGTATTAATAGCTACATAGTATTAATAGCTGCACATCAGTTTTGTGGGTGTGTGAATAGGTAGAGTTGGACGTGGTTAATAAAGTTGGTTTTACTATTCAGGGAGCTGAGAAGAGATGAATTATTTCTGAAGAGGGCCTTTTTGGCTCTGTTGTGTTGGGCCAAAAATTCTACAAAAGAGGTAAGCATTGGCTAGAGCCACACACTCATCTTTGAAACAACTGGGGTAGGATAAAATAGAAAAGGTTCAAAGTAAAAGCAAACATTTGATATAAAAGCACAAGAAAGAATTAATTTAATGATATATACAATCTGAGAAAAATGAAGTCTTGTTATCAAGGATCAAAGCTTGTTTAAAATAGATTTTTATTAATGAGAAAATGTATTGCTTGGATATAACCCTAGGAACATGTTAAAGTTTCGTGTGTATTATGAATAATCTTAGTTTATACTAGGGTGGCATTCTACTGATACTTGATAATTATTTCATTTCATGGAATATAAAATGTTTTGACAGATGAATAACTTATTCATCTGTTGAATCAGTCACTTTGAATCTGTAATAATACTCAGCATATGGTCAGCATATTAAGTCTTAGAAATTAGTTTCTGGATTAAGGTGTTGACCTGGTATTTTAAATGGAATAAAGGTTTAGAAATGGCCTGTATATTATGAGTTTTATGAAAATAATACCAGGTATGCCAAAAAATGTATACATATGACTTGTATTCATCTTTTGTTATCGGTATATATTGAGTATTACAATTTTAATACAGTTTTTTCTTTTTTAAAAATGTGTATACATTTTTTGGCACCCTCTGTATATAGGCTTTGAATTTAGGTGTTTCAAATTTTAACATGAAATTAAAAAAATATTTTCATGTGGCTTTCAATATTTAATATTTAAGCATATAGTTTGACTATATGTGAGATAGATATATATATATATATTATATTGCATATTATGTGTGTATGTGTGGTTCATAGATTAAATGGACCATGAGTAACAAAAAATAGCAATACTATACATCTGAAAGTCTGAATTTTAATAGTACATGATAGTTATGTCTAAGACTAGCCTCTCTAAAATAATTCTGGCACTTGTCAGTATTCACACACTCATAATCAAAATGTCTCGGCAATTGACTGATTTTCTGTGCTGTTGACAAGAACTGTAACTTTCTTGTTAAATTCACTACAGAGGTAGTAGATTTGATGTGTAAGATACGTAAAATGGAGTATGTTTATCTGTTCTTATTTCTACATGCACAGAAGAAAGCTTTGAAATGGCTTTTCTATAACCAGAAGCTGCACTACATTTTCATAAATGATAGACTCTGTATTTCTGAGGACAATTGAAAAACAAACAAAACCAAAACAGTCTTCTTCTGAAAGATTTGAAGTGGAGAGTTCTGTCATATTTCTTGTATAGAATCCTGGTAAAGATGCAATTGAAAGTATATGATTTGTGTTTGTGTATACAGCCATATTAGGATAAACACATTTAATATATATATATATAAAATATATGTATTATATATGTATGCACACACTACACATACAGATGTATACATATATTATGATACATATGATATTTTTATATTTTTCATACATTCGAAACAGAGAAATTTTGTTGTTGTTGTTTAGATAAGGCATCCATACTGTGTACATATCTTTAAATGTTGCTTTGGATTTAAAGAATAAAGAAAGGGATCTGAATGAGTTTCCTTTCAATACTGCAGTAGTGATTTGCCAGAGATCTCTTCTCCCTGTAATGGAGGTACATTATGTTCTCTGTAGTGGATCCCAGCAACCTGTGTACAATGCACAGAAAATACCACTGTATTAGGCATGGAGCATGAGTCCAAACCCATTACACTAGGAAAGATACAACATTTACTCTTTGGTGGATTATTTCCTTCACTTCTGTTGCTATTTCAGAGGCAGTACAGAGGGTAACACAAGCCTCTCTGTAAATATGAAATTAAAAAGAATAGCTGGAAGTCTGTATGCTGGGAGCCAAGTATACAATACCACATTCACTTCCTTTTCAGAATACAAGAAAATGAAAAACATATGGGGTGACTTGTTGAGTTGATTTTTATTCTTTACTCTATTCTTGTTATGATTTGTTTTCAAAATCAAACATTCTAAGTGCTTCTCGGTGGATGCATGTGGGTTTGAAAACACCACAGCATGTGGGACCCGGTAAAACACGAATTTCATTTATTTTCCTTGGCTTCTGTATGTCATGATCTGTTCAATATGACAGTATGGGAAATAGTAAATTTTAGCAAGGTCTTAAGGCTGAGTCATGAACTTCACTTTGGTCAGAATGAGAAGTCTGGTAACAAGAAATGGACTGGTATTCTACTTGGTTTTTCCATTTATGCAATTCATATTATTATGTTTTAGTTTCTTACTGTTGAGATTGGAACACGTAATTATATGTCCAAGAACATCCTACTACATTTTTATTCCATGTGAAGTGCTTATTCTATTCTATCAGATGAACAGAGCATTAGGATCTATTCCGATAAGTGTATATAAAGTTGTAGCAGTCAGTTATTGCTACAGTAATGCTGTGTGACAAGCTGCCACACAATCTCTGTGACATAAAACAAATAACATTTATTAAGCTCAGCTGTTTGTGCGTCAGATGGATGTCAGCAGATCTAGACTGGGCTCATCTAGGGGAGCTGTCTGAGGCTACTCTGGTTTACATGTCTTTCTTTCTTTTCTTAGGACACTGGCCTAGGCCTTGTATGTTTTTATGGCAATGGTAGAAGTAAGAGGGCAAGCTCTATTGCAAGCTCTATGTGCTCTTCAATGGGGGGTGGGGGTGGGGAGTCACATTATATCCACTGGTACTCTACTGGTCAAAGCAATTCACATGGATAAACTCAAAGTCAAGGAGCAGAGAAATATTCTCATTCTCTTTACTGGAGAAATTGCAAATTGGAGAAATTGTGCCATGAACACAATCTGCCAAAAGGGATATTGCTTATTTTTGTACTGTTGATAAGAACAGAGCATGTAGATAGAATGGAGTGATGGAACCAAAGGAAGCAGTTCATCTCAATCTATTGCTTGATTGGGTATATAACTGTCTGATTATATAGCTTTCTCCTCCTCTTGTTCCCCTATATGCTCCATGGAGTAAGGATGATATCTTTTTTAATGATTTTATTCCCAGGGTCTAAAATAGTTCTTTGTATGAAAGCTCAGCATATATTATTACAATGAATTAGAAAATTTTATCTAAAGCTAGGCTTCTCCTAAAATCAATTGAGGAAACAGGTTAATTGAGACATAACTGACATATAACATTGTACTAGTTTTAGGTGTACACCATAATGATTTCATGTATTTATATATTGCAAAATGATTACCACAATAAACTTAATTAACATTCGTTATCACACATCCTTACAAATATTTTTTCTTATGACCAGAACTTTTAAGATCTACTTTCTTAGGAACTTTCAAACATACAATACATTGTTGTTAATGTAATCATCATGCTGTACGTTATATCCCAGGATTTATTTATCTTATAACTGGAAGTTTGTACTTTTTGACCCTTTTCATTCATTTCACCCACCCCTCACTTCTGGCAACTACCAATCTGTTCTCTGCATCTATGAGTTCATTTTTTTTAAAGATTCCACAGATTCGTAAAAGTGAGATCATACGGTATTTGTCTTTCTCTGTCTGACTTATTTCACTTAGCATAATGCCTTTAAGTCCAACTGTGTTGTCTGGAATTATAGGATATCCTTTTTTTGACAGCTGAATAATTTTCCGTTGAATGTATATACCACATTTTGTTTATCCATTCATCCATTGGTGGACACTTAGGTTGTTTCCATGTCTTGGCTATTGTAAATAATGTTGCAATGAACATGGGGGTGTTGATATCTTTTTCTGATAGTGATTTTGTTCCTTTTGGATAAATACCTAGAAGTGGGATTGCTGGATCATATGATAGTTCTATTTTTAATATTTTGAGGAACCTCCATGCTGTTTTCCATAGTGGCTGTACCCTTTTACATTCCCACCAGCAGTGCACAAAGGTTCCCTTTTCTCCACTTCCTTTCTGACACTTATTGCTTATCTTTTTGATAATAGCCATTCTAACACGTTTGAGGTGATGATAGCTCATTATAGTTTTAATTGCGTTTCCTTGATGATTAGTGATGTTGAGCATCTTTTCATATGTGTGTTGGCCATCTGTATGTCTTTGGAAAAATGTCTACTCAGATCCTCTGCCCATTTGAAAAATTGTGTTATGTTTTTTTGCTATTGAGTTCTTTATATATTTCGGGTACTAACCATTTATCAGATATATGATTTGCAGATATTTTCCTCCATTTGGTAGGTTGCCTTTTCATTTTGTTGATGGTTTCCTTTGCTATTCAAAAGCTTTTTAGTTTGATGTAGTCCCACTTGATTATCTTTGCTTTTGATGAAATTCAAAAATTCATTGCCAAGACTGATGTGAGGGAACTTATCGCGTATGTTTTCTTCTAGGAGTTTATGGTTTCAGATCTACATTCAAATCTTTATTCTATTTTGAGTTGATTTTTGTGTATGCTATAAGATAGGGGTCTAGCTTCAGTCTTTTGCAGTGGCTGTCTAGTTTTCCCACCAGCATTTATTTAAGAGACTCTTCTTTCCTCATTGTATATTCTTGGCTTTTTTTGTTTTAAATTAATTAACTGTATATGTGTGGGTTTATTTCTGGGCTCTTTATTCTGTTCCATGATCTATGTGTTTACTTTTATGCCAGTATCATACTGTTTTGATTACTATAGCTTAGTAATATAATGTGAAATTGGGAAGTGTGATGCCTTCTGCTTTGTTCTCCTTTCTCAAGATCCTTTTGGCTCTTTAGGATCTTTTATGGTTCCATGCAAATTTTGGATTATTTGTTCTATTTCTGTGAAAAATTCCTTTGGAATTTTGATGTGGTTGCATTGAATCTATAGATTGATTTGGGTAGTATGAACATTTTAACAATATTAATTCTTCCAGTCCATGAGCTTAGAATATCTTTCCATTTATTTGTGTCTTTTTCATTTTCTTTCATCACTGTCTTATAGTTTTGCTGTACAGGTTTTTCACCTCCTTGGTTAAATTTATTCTTAGATATTTTATTCTTTTTGATGCAAGTGTAAATGGATTGTTAATTTCCATGATTAATTGATTTGTAACTTTCATTGAGCACTTATAATATGTAATATGCTGTGATTAGCACTGTGTGGGATGACTTTGTAAAAGTCATAACCTCTGGCCTCAAAGAGAGGAGATAAGAAACATGAGTAAATATTTACTTTTTACATTGGTTTTTGCCACCACAATCCTCTCTTCACAATTTATGGAAATATCCAGCAGGATGAGCAGTTGTGGCTTTACTGCTAGCAAAATCATTCCCTCTTGCCCAAATATTTGAGATCTTGTCATTAGGAATCTGATAGTTAAGCTAACTAGATATGCCCTGTTTCCCCGAAAATAAGACCTAGATGGACAATCAGCTCTAATGTGTCTTTTGGAGCAAAAATTAATATAAGACCTGGTATTATATTACGTTATATTATATTATGTTATATCCAGTCTTATAGTAAAATAAGACCGGGTCTTATATTAATTTTTGTGTCAAAAGACACATTAGAGCTGATTGTCCAGCTAGGTCTTATTTTTAGTGAAACACGGTAGCTAAAATACTTTCCCAGTTAGTACTTAACCTGCTTGCTTGACAGTCTAATATTTAAAGAAAGAGAATGGTATTAAATGGTATCAAAGATATCAGTTAATATCTTTGTTCATCAAATTTTTCCCCTTCTCTTTTCAGGGGTTTCTTCCTCTAAATATAACAAGGCTCAAGTTGATATATTGTAAGCCTTTGATCTTCTGACTTTCTAGGGCCATCCCATCTCTCTTCTCTTTGTTGCCAGATTCCTTGAAGGCATGATTTATACTTGCAGACTGTTTCTAATTCATTGGTTTCCACCTCCTCTTTTACCTTTTATCTCACAGACCTGACCCCAGTTCTGCCACTGCTCACTGAGGATCAAATTCCTAACCTAAAGCCTTTCTTAAGGTGTGTCATCCCCCGTCTCTTTGTAGTGGTGGCCAAACATTACTATCTCTTGGACCTTCATTCTGCTTATAAATTTATTAACGACTCATTATGTCCTCAACACTATGCAAGCTTCCTGGAATAAACAAATGTATAGAACACAGTGTTTGGCATACAAGGATTTCACATACAATTAGTTTATTGGGGCATCACAACTTTGTGGGAGAACCAACGTGAAACTTTCAAAAATTTTCAAGTCACCACCTTCAATCTTCTGTTGAATTTACTTTTTTCTTAATGATAACTTAAAAAGATACCATAATTTTCTGATTGCATTCATTTATTGAAAATTCAGTCTAGTTTAGAGCTTACATCTCAAAGTCAATTTAAATCTCATCTCCTCTCCTCTGCCCATGGCTGACTTGACTAGTGATTCCCAGGATATGAAGGGGAAGAGAGGAGAGGCTGTCATCTGCTTTTTACTCCTTATCCCCCTTCTCCGTCTTGGGGTGGTGATGGGAGGATGTGCTCTGAACGTAGCCAGCTCCACCCTTCCCTCTCCTGAGGAGTGTGCACAGCTCTCATCTTCACTTTGTTGGTGTCACTGTTTTTCTGGTCAATACTGACTGATATTTGATGCCCCCCATGTGGCTAGGATTCAAATGTCGGCTGTCTTCTGGGGACAGGTGTGAGTTTATCTCATCACCCCACCTTGAGATGAAGGAGCCACATAAATCAACCTCCTCCATCCTTTGCAGTTCTCATCATCACAGCTCCTTGATGTTAGGTCCCCACGTTTTATGTTGGTGCCCTCACAAAATTGTGACTCCTGAATAAACTAGTTTTTTATATATGATAAGTGCTATGTTCTATGTATCTGTTTATTCTAGGAAGCTTGCGTAGTGGTGAGGCTATAATAAGTGGTTAATGAATTTATATGCAGAGTGAAAAAAGGTACAAGGGATGAGGTCCCCTCATCCAGTGGGTAGGCTTATGGAATGGGTAGCTCAAGCCCACCCACCTTTTTCAGTGTCCACTAGACCATAGGAAACTTACACTTCCTTTCCACTCCAGACGGGGAGAGGTCCAGCTGCCTCACTCACTGGCTGTTATTCTCTGCCCTATCATCTCACTCTAGGTCTCTTCAGTCCTATTTGGACAGGCACAGGCAAGGAAGATGGTCAAGTCCTCCACCTAAAAGTAATCTAACTGGAGAACATAACACGGTGGCCTTTTATTTATGGCAACCCCAACCTCATCCTATGAATGGAGGTGGGTAGGGAAGTACTCTGTTTCCTTTCACCACAAACTCAATACTCCCTAATAAAATGGGTAACTAGCTCTTTCAAATCCCCTCTCCTCCTCATTTCTAGCTTTCAGTTTTTATAATAGGAGAGGTATAGCAGGGCTGGTTCTACAACTTCTGAGTACTACCCAGGGGGAGACATCTAGTTCCAATTGTGGTGATTGTATAACCTGGCCTACTTAGTGCCTCTTTGGCCTTCACTATGAGTCTGATCAGGAGCAGCGGGGCCTCCCACTGAGCATCCCATTACGCAATAACAGGTGAGGAAAAACACTGAAATATTACAGGTCTCCGACAGAGGTTTGTATGTCAGAAAAACAAAGTATGAAGAAGTGGTGACTTAGTCACTTCTGTATTTATTGCCATAAAATCAGATGATTTCTGTGGTCACTGACCACTCCTTTCTCATAGACTCTGTCTCTTCACTTTGCCTGTAAGCTTTAGGTGCTTCTCCAATTTTTGTCTTCAATTTTCTATATTCTTCATAAACTTACTGAACAACCTTTCTATTCTTACAGCCTCAACTTCCACTTCCCTCAGGATGACTCCAAAATTTAGCCCTGTCCTGAGCTCCCTTGCTACATTTGCGTTACTTAATTTATACCTTTGTAAAGATGTCTTGTCAGAATTCAAACTTAACATTATTCAAACTCAATTATCATTTTTCCTCAAACCAGTTTCTTAAGTTTCTATTATTTCTTACTCCTTATTTCCTGGCTGCCTGAACTCACATCTTGCCAACTGTTACACCTGTCCCTTCCTCCTCCTAGTTGTTTCTCACTTTCCTGAATTAGTTCTTCCCTTAGTTTTTCATATCTGTGTATTTCTTCTTGTATTACATTGCTAAGACTGCCATAATAAAGTACCGCAGATTTGGTGGCTTAAGCCACAGAAATGTATTTTTTCACAATTCTGGAGGTTAGGAGTCCGAGATCAAGATGTTCTTAGGATGGATTTCTCCTGAGGCCTCTCTCCTTGGCTTGTAGATGGCCGCCTCCTCCCTGTGTCTTCACGTGGTCTTCCCTCTGTACATGTCTGTTTCCAAATTCCTTCCTTTAAAATGATCCAGTCAGATTGGATTAGGGCCCATCCTGATGACCTCGTTATCACTTATTTACCTCTTTAAAGACCCCATCTCCGAATACAGTGACAGTCTGAGGTACTGGGGGGTAGGACTTCAGCATATGAATTTTGGGTAGATGCAATTCAGCCCATAACACTGCCTTTCCCACTGATAACCTTTAGTCAACATATTATTAGGTTGGTGCAGAAGTAATTGCGGTTTTTGCAAGTGTTTTTAACCTTTTAAACCTCAATTATTTTTGCACCAACCTAATACTTCTTGCCTCAGCTATTGCGAAGTTTTCTACTACCCCACCCCTCTTCTCAAATATCCTGCTTTGATTTTTTTCACCACTTTCCTACCCCTGATCACTGGATTAATCTCTCTGAAGAAAATATACTTTTTTTCATCCGTGACACCTTGAACACTCTTAGCTTGACATCTATGTGGCTCCACCACGGGGCCACATCTGTCTTTCCAGGTTTGGCTGCCATTGTTCCTCAACATACCCTGTGTTATAGTCAAACGAAATTACTTCTGTGTCCCAAGCAGATTCTGCACTTCCCTTGGCTTTCCCTATTTCTAATCTTGCCCGTCCTTCACGACTCAGCTTAAATGGTTACTTAACTTATGTAGCTCTTCCTGACACTCTGTTGGAATGAATGCCTTTCTGACTGCTACTCCTATTGCACTTAATTTCATTTCTCTTAGAGAAGTTGCCACATTCTCCTTTGATTCTGGGAGTTTATATGACTCTTATCTGTGGCTCCAGTGTGTAAATCCCTTTAACACGGAGAGTGAATCTTGTGTTTCCTACAGTGCTTTCATATAGTTGGTAGAATATAAACTCACTTCGATGCTTTTTCAGTAACATTAAGGATTCAATCATTTGTGGTATGACTTTTAAGAAGCTGCACATGCAAGGGCTTCTCATAGTTCTTTTTGCTATCAGCATTCAATAAATGATTTAAACTATAGCGTCCACTTTTTGAACAACAAACATTGGTCTACTAACTCCACATGTGTGGAGACGCTTAAGGCTGCACACATTGCGTATGGAAAACAGAGGAGTCCTCAAAGCTGAAGGTGGTTGGGCTGAGGGAGAGGTTTTCAGGAACGTGGGTGAATGCAAGCGGACTACTAAGCCTTCAATCTTTTTGAGCAGCTGCTGAGCTCTCTGTGTTTTGTGTGTCCCTTTCTTGTGGGTGACAAGTACCAAATCTCTAAGGCACGCAAGGGAATGAAAATGAGAGTTTGGGGTTCAGGGCCTCAGCTGTTTGAATTTGTTTCCCTGGTCAAATAGCACGAATTCTCTCCTCCCCTTTGCATTGTCCGTCTCGGTTTCCCACAAGAATGTATTTTCCCCAACCTGACGGGCAAATGCATAATTTATTTCATCACTGAATTTACTGTGAAACCAATTGTTTTCGTAATGTGTGGAACCAATGTAAACAAAACCAAGAAGCATGGTTAGTGGCTTATTTAAAACACTGCTTTCTGTGTCCTGTTCCAGTGAGCTGTCTGCTTTGGGATAGTGATCTGTGTATTAGTGACCTTGCAGGAGAATGCTGAAGCAATTTGCCATTTTTCTGTAAATGTAACACTTCTGTAGCCCAGAAGGGAGATATGCTTCGTACAACAGATATACAATAATTTCAAAATCATAAATTAAGGCCATTTTCAAGGACTTATTTTGGATTATCATTTTCTTCCTTATGTGAAACAGAAGATGAAAGATGCCTCTCTGCTGCTCTAAATGTCAGGTTTGATGTGTGTACTGAATTTTATTACTTAGCTTTAAAAGTGACAGGCTAATAAAAAGAAAAAAGAGATACAGGTTATGAAACAGTAATGAAACTGCAAGGCTTAGAATATTTAGGCTTTCCTAAATAACTGATCAATTCTTATTGTATCCATCTATTCCATATCTTCCTTAAGAAGAAATTGAATGAGCAGATCAGATAATTTCAGGCCTGTAAAAACATTATTATTTAAAAATTTCTATCATACTCACTTATACTGTATTTCCTTGAAAATAAGACCTAGCTGTACAATCAACTCTAATGTATCTTTTGGAGCAAAAATTAATATGAGACCTGGTATTATATTATATTAATTATATTATAGTAGATCTTATATTATAGTAAAATAAGACTGGGATTTGTATTAATTTTTGCTCCAAAAGATGCATTAGCGCTGATTGTCTGGCTAGGTCTTATTTTCAGGGAAACACGGTATCATAATTTCCATCATACTCACTCATAAGTTTGCTAATAATACACATGACTTTTTTTTAGACACTGACCAACCTACTGCCTTACTTGCACTTCAGTCTCTTACGTGCCTCTGCCAAAGTTGTATTGTTTATGTTCCAGAGAGAATCAGGTGATCCCAACATTGGAATTGTTTAACTCATAAGGGTGTGGCTATGGATTGGTGCTGTGTGCATGTATCTATGTATCTTCTTTTTCTCCCTTCCTCCCTTCCCTCTTCTTTCTCTATTTTAATACTTAGCTAATATTCCTTATTCTTGTGATTAAAAATATTTGTCATTATGTTTCTTGGCATTGATCTTCTACCATATATTTTGCCTGAAATGTGATGAGTCCATTTCATTTGAATATCTGTGATTTGTTTCAATCTAAGAAAATTTTTCTTTGATTATATTTTTTATTATTGTTTCCATTCCAATTGCTTTGGTGAAATACTACAATAACTGGCTGTCTCTTTATTCTTTGTCTACAAACATGTCATCTTCTCTCATTCATTTTTCATCTACTTGTTTTCTTCTGCATTAATAGAGAACATTTCAAGTTTTTTTTTTTCATATCACTGGTTATATTTTATAAAGCATAAAATTTGCTCTTTATTGCCTTTATGCTCAATTTGTTTTATACCTGCTTTCTTAGTTTTTTAACATGAAATTTAAAACTACCATTCATTAAAAAAAAAATACCATAAATGAAATGAAAGGCAAAGGACAAATATTTGGTGGGGAAAATCCCACCAATGTTAATGATTTATAAACTTAATGCTAAAAACGCTCTTTCAACTGAAAAAAATATCAACACCAGTTCTAAAAAAAAAACTACATTCAAAACGCAGGCCTTCCTCCAGTGCTTTTCTCCTGTGCGTCTCCTTTACTGCTACTCATACGGAACACTTCACTTCTGATACTTCTGATCACCAAATGTGTGGGGGTTTTCTCCTACCAAGTAATTCTCTGTGACACCAGTTAGGTGCCCTACAATTTAACTGAATTCTGACACTATCTACCTGGAGATGACATCAGATTCCACAGGTGAAGGGCTCAGTCTTACAAGACTGCCCATTCCCCCGCCTTCAGATGCCAATCACAAGTCCAGGTTGTAACCTGTGCTTTTGACTGATCAGCTACAAATCTGGGTTCCCACAACCCACTCCTCAGGTTTGATTGATTCTTAGAGCAGCTCGCAGAACTCAAGGAAACACTTGCTTACATTTACCGGTTAACCGAAGGACATGATAAAGGATGCTGATGAACAACCAGATGAAGAGACACATGGGAGAAGTTCTGGGCGGGTCCCCAACACAGGAGCTTCTATCCCTGTGGAGCTGGGGTGTGTCACCTTCCAGATGTGGATGTGTTCACCAGCCCAGAAGCTCTCTGAACCTCATACTATTGGGATTTTTATGGAGTCTTCCTCACGTAGCCATGATCAATCATTAATTCCATTTCCATCCGCTCTCCCCTCTCTGGAGGATGGGGTAGAGGAGAAAATCCCAAACTTCTAATCATGGCTTGGTCTTTCTGGTGACCAGCTCCCATCTAGGAGCCCACCCAGAGTCGCCTCAGAGCAGGAGATAGTCCCATCACCCAGGAATTTACAAAGGTTTCGGGAGCTCTATGTCAGGACTTTGGGTCAAAGACCAAGTATTAGAACAAGACATGCTCCTAGTGTTCTTATCACTTATGAAATTACAAGGGTCTCAGGAGTCTGTGTCATGAATCAGGGGCAGAGACCAATTTATATTATTCTGCAACATCATAAGAGAAGAACTATCAGAAGCGATTGTGAGCTATTCATGGAAGATGACAAATAGACAAATACAGGACAAGAGCTCAACCTAATTAGTAACAATTTTAAACCAACATAATACTTTTAAATATGAAATTTCAAGAGTAAAAAGTAGACACAGTGCTGAAGTAGATTTGGATAATCACAGATCTTGCTGATAGGAGAGGAAACTTCAACAAACTTCTTGAAACCAATTTGTTGAGATGTGTCAAGAATCTTAAAAAGGAGAAAATTCATTGACCCAGCAATCTTACTTGAGAGAATTTATCTTAAAGAAATAATCAAAGATATTTGGAAAATTGTGAGTACAAGGATGCTCATTATGCTTTAAAATTGGAAAATAAAAACCCTAAATATCTAACAGAATCATACATGATAGAATGCATATATGATATATAATATTATGCATCTTTTTAAAAATTCTTTTTTGAAAGAGAATTTAATGTGTGAAAAACATTCATTTTATTCACTTTAATGTTAACTGAAAAAGTCAAAATTGTGTATGATCTTCATTGATTAGATAACCTCTCTCTACACATGCAATTTTCATATATTTATCATTATTACTATTAAGTTAATCCTGTGGTCATTTAATCATAGCCTTTTCTCTTAGATTTATCTTCTTTCATGGAAGGTATGTTGTCTTGAATCCTCCTATGGAGGATTCTTGTCACAGGTCTGTCATTACTCTCATTTTTTATGATGTGACTTTTCTCCCTTTTGGGAGTATGTCTCCATAGGTGCTTTCTCATGAAGTTACAAGAGATTACTTCAAGGGCTGCTTAGCAAAATATAATTTTAAGTAGGAAGAAGGAGAAAAGATTTTTTTAACCCTTATATCATTTTTCTTCAATTGATTTCCTTTATTTGCTATAGTATGAGAGAGAAGGCATCATACCTCTGTAGCTTGGGCAAGGGGTACAGCTGATTTTAGCTAAATGACTGCATTTCTCCATTGAAGTTTGCTTTACCACATTATATCACTATAATCAAATGAAGTTGCCAATCACAGAGGGTAGAGAAAACATGACTATATGGAATTATACAGTAGCTTTATTTTGAAGCTATGCCATGATTTATTAGTATGAATTAGTAATGTTAACTATTGTAGCTCTTAAAGTGTGGCTACTGTCTTAAATATTTTGTATATATTAACTAATTGAATTCTCCTACCAACTCTATGAGGTAAGCATTCCTTTCAAAATCTTAAAGATTAAGCAACTGAGGCACAGAGAAGTCAAGTAACTTGCCCTAAGTTTTATAGCTGGTAAGTGTCAGAGGTAGAGATTGTAACCAGACAGTATGGGTCCATATTCTGTGCTTTTAATCATCATGTTAGATGACCAGAAGCCAAATGACTGAACTTTTTATCCTAAAATCCCAAATTCAGATATTTTTGAATGTCATTAAGTATTAGATAAGTTAAAACAAAACAAAAACTTGGGGAAACTTTAACTGAGAAGAAGAAAACATGGGAAAGAAAGAGGGAGAGAGAGAGAGAGAGAGAGAGAGAGAGAGAGAGAGAGAGAGAGAAACACCCTATACGTCAGTATTAAAAATGGTAGTATCCCACTACAATTATTTCTATATTTTCCCTTTTTTACCAAGTATTTTGGAAGTAATTTTAATAATATTGCCTTTTTTGGTATATAAAAATAACGCCAATGATTTCCCAATATTATTCCTTTAAGAGTTTTTCCCTATAGCAATGATAAAATAGCATTGGCTCATTGTGTATTTTTTCATACGACTTTCCATAGACCATCAATAGGTTGAATTTGTGAGATGGATGAACATAATTTTTATCTAGCTTTTGGCCACAGAAGAGCAAATCATACACTGATTTTAAATTCATGACTTTGGATCTTAGAAACATTCTCTAATCAAATCAGCTCATGAGAGCAGATTATTTACATCTGAAAAGCAAACATTATGTAAATGCTTCTTCTTCCCACATTTCTTTACATTTTATTTTCTCTTGGGTGTAGTAACCACATCTCATTTGTCTGTGGAATGAGTTGCCCTTCTGGAAGGGACAACTTGAAAGGACTATCACAGAAGGGCTTCCAATATCATTGGTGAGCATGTTTGCATTTTCAAGAATCCCTGCATCCACTAGAATATTCTTGGGATGCTTTTTCGAAAAATTGTGTTGGGATGTCTTTGTAGGCATCATGCAATAAAATAAAAGATATGCTCCAGCATGCATTTATAGACAAAATTAACTTTAAAGCTAGAGATCCTTTTTTTTCTGTAGATGTCTACCATTTATATCAAGTGTTTCTTCAGATTTTTTTACTTTGAAAATCCAAAGAAGTGGCAAATATATGAGAAAAGAGGGAAGTGGAAAAAATATGCAAAAAAAGATTAAGAAATGAATATAGATCAGAAGTTTGTTTTCATGCAAATAGGATAATGGAGTGTTAGAACTGAGATCTCTGTTTACTGAGAAGACTGACATCACAAAGAATTGAAGTGATTTCTCTAAGATGACACAGTCAGCAAATGGGCCATGGGAAGGAGACTTAAGAGTGGTTCTCTTTTGTTCCACCAGATCATAGTTACTTGAAGGTCAGGAGAGTAATGCAAGGTCCCGGTGAAAGCGATGCCTTATTGTTATTCTCTCATATATTAGGTAGATTGTGGCAAGTGGCAGGATGCCCTTGCATTCGTCTGCTGGGCTGCCATACAAAATCCCGTAGACTGTGTGACTTAAACAACAGAAATTAATTTTCTCACAGTTCTAGAGGCCAGAAGTCCCAGATCAAGGTCTGGCAGGGTTGGTTTTTGGTGAGTGGTCTTTTCCTGGCTTGCAGACAGCTGCCTTCTTGCTGTGTCCTCACATGGTGAAGCAAGAATGAGCTCTCTGGTATCTCTTCTTATAAAGACACTAATCCCATTAGATTAGAGCCTCACTTTTATGACCTCATTTAAACTTAATTATTTCTTTAGGAGCCTCATCTCCAAATACAGCCACACTAGGGGTTAGGGCTTCAACATATGATTTTGAGAGTGGGGGACACATACATTCAGTCCAGAACAGACCTGTGGTATCTTCTAGTATGCATACTTTTTTTTAATGGCTTTAAAAATGACTTTCTTTAACCTTAACAAGGTTCTTGACTGCTAATAACACTGTATTTTTTCTCTACAACCTTTGAATTTCAAAACACCAAACCAGTTTATACCAGTGAAGATTTCCCATTGACTTATCTTGTTCTGGGGGCTCCAGAGGGCAGAATCAGGTCCAAGAGATGGAATTTCCCAGGAAAAAGGTTTAATCTCGACTAAAGGAGGAACGGTGATACAGTTTGAACCATCTGAATAGAACTGTGTTTTCTCATGAGGTGGTGAGTTCGTCATTTCTGATCCAGGACCAGTTGGCAGGAATATTGTGGTAGGGTTTCAAGAAGTAGACAGGAAGCTGCTGTATGCGACCTCAGAGTTCTCTTCCACCCTGAAATTCTGTGATTACAGAATGTCACTTACAGGAAGTCTCTTGCTTTAGAAAAGGATGTACAAATGGAAATTACCTCAGTGTCTGGCTTATGACTTAGAACACAAAATTCTGACTGGCCTCTTCAGGCAGCCCTGGAACTTGAAGTTCTTTCAGATAGTGCCTTAAGTTTTAGGGCTACTGACCATGACTTTGGAACTAAATATAGTGTAGAAAGTACCATTGTGTATCCGACTGTAGGAGCCAGGGCAGCAGACTTGCTTCTTACCTTGGTGTCTAACACTTCATTAAGCTCGGGACACAGTCCTTTTGTTAGATGCCAGCACAAGCATTTCATTACAGATTCAGGAAATGATGAAGAGATAAATGTTAAAAAGAATGTTTTCCAAGGAAGATATTAATGGAGTGTTAATGCATCTCATTCTCTTCCCAGAGTAGAATCCTCTAGAGAGTTTTGAATTTATAGGAGTGAGTTAATCCATGCCAGTAGAGTCCTTAGCTTCATTTAGCAACAAAGTAAATATGAATATTAATTAAAATACCTGGTTTAGCACTTCCTTGTAAGCAAAATTCCTTGAAAACTTCTATCTGGAACAAAGCCATATGCTTGCTCAGCCATGGAAACCTAGAGCCAAGAAAACTAATATATGCTTTCCTAGCTCTGAAGTGCAGGACAATAATAACATTGTATTCTCCACGCTGAAGAATTTCAGACAGCAGCATTTTCTTCGTGAAGCGGGCTTCAAAGCAGATTTGTGAAAGAACCTCTGAAAGCATTTCCCAAGCTCAATCATTTTTTAAAGCTGCTGTGTATTTTAAAGGTTTTAGTAATATGCGCTTCATAAATACTTGAAGTTTAAAAATCAATTTATTCTTTACCATTTCAACTTAGACACTGTAAATCACAAATGCTGCTCTGAATATTTTACCTGCCTTATTATGATTTCACTCATATGAGGGATATAAAACTGAAAGCAACAAATGAACAAATAAAACAAACAAACAAACAAAATTTCACAGAGACAGACAACGGTGTGGTGGTTACCAGAGGGAAAGGGGTGGGGCGAGGTAAAAGAAGGTACAGGGAGTCAAATATATGGTGACTGAAAGAGCTTCGACTTTAAGTGTGAATGCATAATGCATATACAGATGATGTATTAGAGAATTGTGCACTTGAAACCCATATAATTTTATTAACCAATGTCAGCCCAATACATTTAATAAAATTTTAAAAAATCCAGCAAGGGAAATGTACATACAGGCATATATATTGTGCTCTCTTTGAAAATTTTGCTTTTATGTTTTACATTTCTAATGACAAAGAATACTTTAAAGTATGTAGCCTTTTTTTGTTTTGCGTTTGAGTTTCAAATGTTTTCAAGATGCCCTAGAGAATCTGAAATACCTCGTTATAGTTCTTGATGAATATAAAGATAAAAAACTTCTTGCTGTATCTCCAAAACATCTTTCAAATGACCTTTTGTATTTGAAGTCACTTGGGGTAGGAGGAAAAGAAGGACGAAAGCACAGAAAAGTGAGGCTTGTAAACTGAAATAAAAGTCTTTGCATTTCTCCCGCTGATTACAAAACAGATGCTTGTTCTTTGCTTCTGGGAGTGGAGATGTGGCTGATGAATGGAAACCTATGAACTTGATTTTTTGTTTGCCATTTGGTGTGAGTACAAACTTTTCATCATCAATGTCTCTTCCTCTCACCCTTGCCTTTTATTCTCTTTTCTTGTTCTTCTTTTTAGATTTGTGGCAGGTGGGTATGGGAGCAAAGGATCCGAATCCGTGACATTGTGTGATCAGGATGTTGGCGGAGAACAACCTGGTCGTGTTCATTTCTTTTACAAGCTCTTTCACTATGTTTGCAGGTCTGGAGTGGTGAGGAGCTTCTCTCTCTGTCACCGTGTTGCTTAGGTTAATGGCCCTACAAGATTAATACATGATAATTTTAATAATTGCATGCAATGAAATCTTTGTTTTAAAATTCCTTACACCAGGTAAAAAGGTTGCAGTATAATAAGCCAGGAAGTGGAGACAAAAAGGATTTTGTTAAAGCGAGGCTGGTTCTGGTGTTTTGGGGGGCTGTGACCTCTATTGTTCTCAGAAAAGCAGCTTGAAGCTTGAAAGGCTAATAGGAAACCTATTCTATATTACAATACAAAAATTTCTCAAGCTAAAAATTTGCCATCTATCCTAACACCTGCTGGGGCCACTACCAGGACATTCTAATGGCTTTGTGGTGTGTGTGGCCTTAATCACTTGCCTTTAAAGTGAGGGAGCTCTAAATGTCTGCAACTCAGGTTTTATTTAATAGAACACTTTTTATAAATTTTATGTAGTGCTAGCTAAATGACTTAGGCTTTTAGCTATTACCTGGGCATTTTAGTGCTTTAATACTCTGTTATTCATCCGATAGTTTACCCTTTTGCGTTCCTTATATTTCGTGTTGAACAGAACTTACCCTCTTGCCCATAGTTCCTGCTTTGTCCTTTATACAAACAATTTAACACAATAACAAAGAGTTTTGAAAGTAGTACTGTATATCCTGTTTGGACATTGAGCAATTGGTCTCTACTTTCAAAAGATAGATAGCAGTATCTTTAGTATAGATAATAATATAATCTAATGTCTTGACATCAAAGCTAAATCTATGTTAATTAATGTCAGCTGTATTTCATATGGTAAATGATGTTTTACTGAATTACTAAATTTAATTTCAGGGTAAAATCAAATAGTCACCATTTGGAGTAGGGACTTCTCTGGGCAGACCTCTGGTCTGTGAAGTCCCTGAAATTGGATATAAAATGTGTGTAGATGAATTTTCCAGGGAGAAGTCTATAACTTTTTCAGAGAGGTTCTGTCCCCCACCTCCACCCACAACCACATACAAAATTCAAGAATCAGAGGATTAATGAAAAGTAGAAGGGGCTAGCAAAAACTTACTTGGTGGGTTGGTAAAATGATGTGAGGATTTATTTCCAAGATAGCAATGATTTAATGACCTGGAGCTCAGTGAAGAAGTGCTTCCTCGTGTCAGACCTCTCAATTCCTCCAGTGCAGACCTTCTGAAAAGCCTTCACTCGCATTGTATAGATGAAGTAATATCAGGAATTACGACATTATTTGTTCAATTCTCTTTCCTTCTGAAAACAGTGTATCTCCAGAAATGTTACAAACACGTGTATCAAGGTGTTATTTTAGTAGCCTAGTTTACATATTTAAAAATTAGACAACCAATATTTTAATTTTTCATTGAAAATTTCAGTAACTTGCAAAAACTGCTTTTATTTTCTAAAATTGCAGTGTTTTATGATATTATTTCAAAGGACTCTTTAAATTTCAGAAATACAGAGTTGAAGCTTACTCGTATTTTGTAAACTTTGGAGTGGAAACATTTTTAATACAAGGTTTTTTTTTCTGTTTTGCTTTGTTTTTAATCTTTGAGTCCCAGAATCCCTATACCTGTATATAATCACCACCATTGCCAGGCATGTTTCTAAGTACTTCTCATGTATTAATTAATATGCAGTAGATAATACTATTAGCCCCATTTTACAGATAAGAAAACTGAAGCAAAGAGAGGTTAAGTAACTTGCCCAACATGCTCTCTCTCTAATATTTAAATGAGTGAACAAATGAATGGTTAAATTTCACTATCCTCGTTTTGCTCTCCATCTAATTATCAGAGCTGGAGTATTAAAAACCTGAATGCTTGTGTGTCTGACTCCTTATCTGGCTTCAAAGTCAAGATTATTTTAGAAATCAGCTTTGTATTTTGAGGCCACTTGGGAGTGTTGCCAAAGGTCTTATGTTATGGTCATTTGTGTGCATTTACTAATTAACTTGAGATCTACAAGCAATTTATGTACATTTTAATCTGTCTAAATTTGCCATTCTCTAAATGACTTCTGAGAGCAAGATATTTAAACACTCGCACTAAAATAAATGAAAGCCTTACTCTCACAAAGCATATTCCCACGTTAACATATTTTGGCTCCTAATCATTACATACAGTAAGAGGTAACGTGGTACCTTAACTCACTGCATTGCAGCATCTATCCTATGAAAGCCTTCAAACACAATAACTAAAATATATAAATATCTTCCTAACGGGCTGATTTTACTGTCATTGCTCATGGAAAAACCCCACTGATTTCAGATTGGGAAGCATTTTGTCATTAAGTTTTAATTGTTGATTAAATAACAAGAAACAGACAGGAACTTTCTAAACCTCTATTTAAAAAATAAAGCAACAGTCTCTTCCAGTAAGTTTCCAAGTGTCCACACTCTATAGGAGACTGTACCAACGAAAATACAACTTCAAAAACTTGGCTGTGCAGAAGATCTGAAAAAAATATATAGGTAGATAACACAGCAGTAGCTAACAAGCAGTTGTTTCTTAAGTGCTTTTGTGACTGGTTCTTTTAAATAATGAGATTCATAAAACATTGAGGTAAATATTATATATTCACATGGAAGCTACCTTTCTTTAACCCTGTCATGCAGGGTTTCTAACAAGGAGTTTGGTTTCTGACATTCAAAGAAACTGAAGCGAGGAGCAAATGTTTAGGATCATGAATGCATGTCAGGAGTCTCAGATGACAGCGGTGTCACAGGATGGGATGGGCGCGCATAGCTGACCGGTGCAGGGCTTTGAAATCGACAGCTCTTATGGGAGCTGCCCAAACAGTTGTTGTGTCAGGTGCAGTGGGGGGAGGTAAGGGCAGTTGAGGCAGGTTGCTGAAAGGCTGTTTGTGACTCAGGAGAGGATGTGCCGCTTTTGCCAGTTTGGAGGAATCTCAGGACTCGCTGATTTAATAGGGTGGGACACAGGTGGCAACTGTCACCTTGAAGGCCCTCCTGATATTAGTGGCACATGATGTGCTGTGCCTTCAGCCTAGGAAGTGAGGATATAGTTTCCTGAATACTTGACCTTGGTTGCAGATGAAACATGGAAAAGCATTTTAGGACAACTTTTACCCCCTTCCTTTTTAAATGGAAGTCTAAGATTGCTTAAATGGATTTATTCCTTAATGTTTCCTGCTCTAATGCTTAATATTCTCCTTTCCTGTGAAGGCCTGTTGTCCCAGAAAAACTCGATGTTACAATATTCCATTTGACTTGAAGCCCAAAGGTCAGCCAGATACTCTGAAATGCGTTTCTGCTGATGAAGAAACTGAGGCTTAGATTTGTTTGTCCTCACCCTCATCCTAGCAAACGCACTCAAGGTCAAATGTAAATCTGATCGTTTGGCTCCACATTTAGTTCAGTGCTCTTGCTACTCTACTAGACTCTGTCTAGATGGTAAGCTTTGGTTATTATTATTTTTCCTTTAACTCCCCAATATTCAGGCAAAAGGATCATGTCTTAAAACACAACAACAACTCTGGGCCCACAGTTAATAAACCCTTATCTTAACACAGTTGAGAAATTTTTTGAGTTTCAATTCCTTAGAAGACGGTTACTTCACAATTCCCTCTTTCAAAGAATGGTGCAGGTATGGGACTTTCTTACACCTTATCTGAGTCAGCGGCGTGGGGATGTGCACAGGAGGAACACACATTGCCAGAATAGTAAAAAGGAACGATTTAAATAGATAACTGAATTAGGACCAGAAATTAAAGTCAATTCACCAGAAATTGCAAGTATCAATCTGTACGGAAGCCTCCTGTAATGGATGAGAATTGATATTTTACTTGTGTTTAATTCATTTGTACATTTTAAAGCACTACATTTGAAACACTACTCAGTTCTTTATAAAGTATCAATCCCTGACAGCGTAGGCCACTGTCCCTCCACTGTCTTACATGTTTACCTCGCTGCTCATTTGCATTATTTAGATAGTTAATTTTGATAACAGGTCATCTGCTGTCACTGATGTTTGCTATGGAGACACCCACAGAAGCAGATTTAACTGGAGCCATAATTACACAGTGAATCACATTATATGGCAAATAATGTTCTGAAGTTTTAAATTATTCAAAAATGTTTTTGTTATGAGTTCTAGTACGTCCTCATTAGCATGGAGCTGGTCAGCCAGGCTGAATCAGTCATGCAGGGAGAATTTGTGTCCTGCCAGGCTTGTCACCTCCTGTTAACTCACAAGATAAACTTGGCCTGGAACTCATCTTGGCTGGGAAGACTGGAGGGTGTATTGAGAGCAGATGGTGCCCACTACATTTGGCCTAAAGGTTCAGCATCAAAATGGAGGAATAGGGTCTGAGGATGAAGGTAAGTTTTAGGAGGAAAAAAGTTTTGCAGCCTGCTTTGGTCCTGGGATAAGACAAGATCCTTCATTTAATATTTTTGAGTATAGATTTTACTGATTTTACTAACAATCCCCAATTGCGGTGACGGGTGGGTGGTTCTGTAGGCTGCTATTCAGGTTTTGTTTACACTACATTTTTTACCTCTGACATTTTCTTCTTCAGTCTCACTCACTCTACAGATGATGAAATTGAGGCTCTGAGAGGAACGTGTCCAAGTGACACAGCTAGGCAGTGACAGATGGGACTTCTGATCTAGGCCAACACAGACTTTTCTATGTTCCATCTCTTGTCACCACAGAGGAGAATGTTATTTGCCAATTTAGAAACTTGATTTCATTTGTCTCCATGTCTGTTTCTGCGATTTGTTGCCAGACCAGAAAATCTATATACAGATACTCCACCTGTAATAGTTTCCTAGGGCTGTTGTAACAAATTACCATAAACATGGTAGCTTGAAACAAAAATTCATTTTCTCTTAGTTCTGGAAGCCAGCAATCTAAAATCATGGTTTCATAAGGGCCACACTTTCCCTGAACTCTAGGGGAAAGTCCTTCTTTACCTCTTACAGCTCTTGGCAGCTGCAGGTATTTTGGGGGGGAGGGGCTTGTGAAAGCATAACTGCTATCTCTTCCTTCGTCTTTGCATGACCTCTCCCGTGTTTCTTCTCTTCTGTCTGTTTTCTTCTCTTATTATAAGGACAATTGGCATTAAATTCAGGGCTCAACTGGTTAATTCAGGATGATCTCATTTTCAGAACCTTCGTTAACTACATATGCAAACACTCCCTTTCCAAACACTGTCTTATTCACAGATATTGGCTTTAGGACCTGGACATATCTTTTGCGGGGGCTGCAGTTCAACCCATTGTACCTTAGGGTATCTTCATTCACGCAGCACTTTACTCTCTTTATAGGAACTTTCTCATTTTCACTCTTTTTTTTTTTTTTCTTTTCACTCCAGTCTGTGTTTATTGATCCTTTCTAACGTCTGGGAGAAACATTATTTATCAGCACTTTCCCTGGATCCTCTATCCTGATAAGTTTAAGTCCCCTGTCTAGGTCCTGTATGAATTTCTCAAGGACAGGGACTGTATATTTTACCTGTGTAGCTTCAGTGGATGGCCCTGCTAGGTATACAACAAATATTTGTTGAGTAGATGCATGACAATTAGTAGAACTTTTCAAACACTTAATGAGCTATTGTACTATTCTCTAATACAGTTACTTCAAGCAGCATCTTCAATAGGAATTGACTCTTACTGGGGAGGACATTTGGCAGGTCATGAAATATAAATGAAAAATAATTTAAAATCAGTTAGAAAATACCGATACCACAGGCCCCCTAAAGGATGTAGGAGAAGCTTATTAGATGCAGCTGGATGTCTGTAGGTCTTCATTAGACAGGATCTGACCTGTATTTTCAGTTCTACCATGGCGTTTTGTGTGGCCTTAGATATATCTGTTGAATGGCTAGAAGTTCAATAGATATTGAAGCATTTTATTCTCAGAAAAACTGAGACTAATTATATGTAAAAATTCAATATATTGGGATAAATAAATAAATAAACAAAACCTCATGTTTTGTGACTACTTGGGTAGATTGACTTTATGTACCAGTAGGGAACTATTTAAACTTAAAAAGTATGAGGAGAAAAAAAATGTCACATGTTTTTGAGATATAATCACCATTGCGTGTTCTGTATGAAGAACTCTTATTAGAATGTTGTATAGTTCACCAAACTTGTGGTTTAGTTAGATAAGATTCTTCTGAACTTACACTAATATAAACTAGTTAACGTTGTTTAATAATTATTACTTGAGGGAATGTGTACTGAGTGATAAAGGTTGTTCTCAACGCCCTGATTTTCAAATTAAAATATATTGTTAGCTGCATTAAAATGCAGGTTTGGATTTGGTAGAAACTACTTGCTGTGTAATGCTAGAAACTTGATATCATTTTTTCCATGACTTTGACCATAAGTAGAAGCCGTTTTTCTGGTAATAGAGCTTAATAGTCAACTAAAACGATGGTCTGTATGAATGAAAGCAAGTCTGTGGTTTTGCATGAGAACAACCAATAAAGTTGCTGTTTTAATTGCCTCTTTTTCACTCCCTTGGTGAAGGAAGGATTCCTGTCTTAGAGTTAGAGAGATGGCTGAACACACAACACCTGACGCTGAACAGATGAGATTAACAACAGTTTACTAGTCACATATTCTCCTAGCTGGAGTAGGAAGACACCACACGCCATGCAGGGCCACAAAGGGGTTGCATAACCAAAGGCTGTGAGAGGCAGGCTTCATAATATCAAAAAGGGGGATTGCCCCTGGTTCCCCAGGAGGATGAAATTCTGTGGACTGACAGGGAACTAACACCCACTACTTAGGGATAAGCAGGAACTGTGCCTGGTCCCCTTGACAAAAACAGGGTTTTTCTGGAGGGAATTTTATCTCTGGGAGCAGAGGGAGGAAGGGAACATGTAATTAGGCTATTCCAGGCCCTACTGGTTTCAGGTCTCAAGGCAACACATAATATTGGGCCTTAATTTTTAGTCCTTGTACCACACTTGTTACTTGTGATTCACAAGCTTTTAGTGTTTTTAGGTATAGAGGTAAATTCATTTCGCATAAACTTCGGAGACTCAGAAGGTGATAATTTTTCACTTGTAGTCTAGAGGCAGAATTTAGAAAGTGGCTGAAAGGTTATATTTTGCATGTTCTCTCAGCCTTTAGCTTTTAATCCTCATAAACTTAGAAAATATAGCAATACTGAATATCTAAGAATTATATCTGACAATAATTATATTTTTGAGTTTATGGATCATGTATTTTAAACTTCCTGTAATTATGACATATTTTGTAACTAAACTGAGTTCTTTGTGAGAATTTCTATAATTGAATTTCTTCTACATTGGTATTTTTGCCAGCTCAGGCTTGCCATTTGATGGTTGCGAGAGAAGAAATACTCATAGAGAAGCTCGTGGAGAAACAATCACTTTAAATTTCTTACTGAGAAAGAGTATAACCACATGTCCTCATATGTACACCTTTAATGCAATTTCTTAATACATTCATAATAACATTTCCCATAATATATGTTAGTTAAGATTCAAACTGAAGGACATTTAATTTATAAAAAATTTATTTAGCTCACTGCATGGTTTTTACCATGTTCAATTTTAAGAACCCCAGCAACTTCTAGCAGTACCTTCTTTTTTTCTTTTCCATTTTTTTTTTTTTAAATTTGGGAATATTGAAGAACAGTGTGTTTCTCCAGGGCCCATAAGCTCCAAGTCATTGTCCCTCAATCCAGTTGTGGGCAATACAGCTCAGCTCCAAGTCCTGTCACCATTTTCAATCTTTAGTTGCAAGGGACACAGCCCACCATCCCATGTGGGAATTGAACCAGCAACCTTGTTGTTGAGAGCTCGCACTCTAACCAACTGAGCCATCCGGCTGTTCCCTCTGGAAGCTCAGCAGCAGCTCGTTGTCTTCAATCTAGTTGTGGAGGGCACAGCTCACTGTCCCATGTGGGATTTGAACCATAACCCTGTCGTTCAGAACTCGCGCTCTAACCAACTGAGCTATCTGTCTGCCCCTAGCAGTACCTTCTTAAGGATCAAGCTTTTCTACATTGAAAGCTACTAGATAGAATGTTCGTCTACCCTAAGATGTTTTAAATGCTTAAGTATAACATTCTTAGTGTTTAAGTATTTGCATAATATCTTGTATTGGAAGATTGTTGATCAATCATGTTACTGTTTACCCCATAGTGATCGTTCCATGTTGTAGATTTGATTTCTTTTTATATTTGACTTTGATACAGTGAATGCTTGACAGGAGATGTGGCTGGTTTAAAGGCCCCAAAACATTGAGTTGCTACTCTCAGCCTCCTGAGACCCTAGAATGCTGTTTACTCAACTGAATTGCATTAAAGAAACATTTGAATTTTGGCCCCAGAGAGGGATTCTGAATTTTAGTGTCCTAATAGAACAAAAAGGAGTCCAGTCATTAGTTGAGTAGTTTGTGGCAAAGTGGTATAATCAAGATGGATTACAATCAAGATGGATTATGGTCCTGCAGGCAGGAGGCAGAAAGGATCAGACTGTGGTCAGGACGTGGATTTACAGAAAGGCTTAAATCAACTAAATTCATCTTCAGGTCCCAACTTAGACATCACTGCCTCAGAGATGCCTGTCTTACCCCGACTCCCACCGTTTTGGGTCATGTCCTTGCCAAGTACCTTATTCTTCCTCTATTCTATCACGGTTTATTGTATTTGTTTGCTTAAATATCTGTTTCCCCTGTTAGACTGTGAACTTTATGAGGGCAAAGACTATAATCATAGTATAGTTTACTGTTTTTATCCCCATCCTTTGCACAGTGCCTCACACATAAAGATTTACTGAGCAGTGGGTAAAGGGAGAAGCAAAGGGAGCTTTAAACCAGAGAATATTCTCAGTGAGGTCAGTAAGCAAATTGCTCCTACATAGTCTCAGGCCTCCAGAGTTGGTGACTCAGGTCAAGAACATATGAGGTCTTAAAATGTCTGCAGCTATTATGTCAAGTCCAAATGCCTTCAGGAAAACTATTTTTGTTTTCATTAACTCTACATAATTACCATTTTGTGATCTATTCTCTTAGCAAATTACAGGTATACAACACACCACAGTGAGCTATCATCACCGTGCTGTACATTAACTCTCCAGAAATTATTGATTTTGCATAACTGAAACTTTGTGCCCTTTCCACCTCCTTCCCTGCATCCCTTGGAAACAGCAAGACTTCTCACTGAATATGAGTGTTCAACCACTTAAAAAGATGTGTGAATTGCTTAGCCTACACTGAACTGTATGTAAATTCAGCTCTGTACTTGAGTTAAACAGAAGAGCTGATGGTAAATGTTTATTATAGAATGTATTTAGAAAGAACTGGTATGGATTTCCTATTTCAAGAAGTACACATTTTAGCATATAAACAAAATTTTATCTGTAATTTTCATCTTTCCTATTAGGAAATGTCTCTTTGCCCGAATGAATAAAATATCAGGAAAATATACATAGGGTACCATTTAATTTCAACCTAACTTTCCTATGGAAAATAAAGTATTCATAAAATTAATGGAGGTTAGTCCATCTATTATATAAATGAATTATATATAAATGAATATATGAAATAACATAGTTTTCAAATAAGTCATGGAATTTTAAATACTGAATTGTGTAACTCTTGTGGTTAGTTACACAATACCTGTATGTTGCAAAGAGACATGCTATGTAATAAGGAAATCTAAAATGTTTTGATTTGTCTCTTTTGTTCTTTGCCCTTTTGGAAACAAAAACAAATATTTATATGACTTTAGAAAAATTTAAATATGTAAATCCAAATAAATTAGTTGAAGGAAAGATATACTTCATTATATTATGTGGGAATAAGTTATTATATAGATTAATTTGGACTACTTAGTCTCAATTAAAATCTCTAGAACTGTAATGGGGTCTGATCAACTTAGCCAGAATGGTTCAACTTAGTCTAAATATGCGTTTAGAAAATTTATTGATTCAGCTATCATTGAGCACCAGTTAGGTGATTTTAAGCATCAGGTAGGTGATAGACAGCTGTAGATACAGATATAGACCTATGTGTACACACAAAAGATAGTCAAGACATTCTCTTTGCCCCCAAAGAGTATGAAGCCTACTGCAAGTGAAAGAGAAGGGAATATAGACCAATCTGAGTAAGTGTCATAACAGAAATGAACAAATCACTGTGACAGTGTTGCTAACCATTCCTGGCTAAATTTAGAGACGGCTGAGTTAGGAAGGTTTCCAGGCAGAAAATGGAGGGAAAAGAAATTATAAGTCAAGTAAGCAGTATGTACAGGACAGGATTCCCTGAGGAGCACAGATGGGCAGAAGTGAGGTATTGCCTGTGGCTGGACACACTGAATGAAATGGAGTAGTAGCTGAGTCTGGAGAGGTGGTTTGGGAGTCAATTTGTACAAGGATATTCATGCCAAATTAAAGAATGAAAATGTGTCCTGTAGAGAGTGGGGAGTATGTGGAGGCTTTTAAACAGGAGGGTGACATCATCAGATTTTTAGCAAGATAATTTTCAGAACGGTGTGGAGGAGGGAGAAAGTGGTGAGAATAGACTAGAGACACAGGCAGTAGTACAGGTGAGACATGCCAAGACGGGCTAAGCCCACAGACGGGGGGATGGAGAAGAGCAATTTTGGACATTCCACTGAATTCTCATCAAGAGATTATAAAGACATTTTCATACATTTAGTTAAAAAGTACTTAATTCTCCCTAGGATGGTTAACATTTCATTTGTTTTATAAGCTTGTGATACTTTCTAAGTAAAATCGTGCAGTAGTTTGAATCACAGCTTGGTTTAGTTTTGTCTGGTTCCAGATTCAACTTTTGGCGCAGCACTGAAATAGTATCCCCAGCAAGGAGACTTGAACATGATATATAACAGCTCCTGAGAGTCATATATGTCAACAGGAACTGGAACTTCAGAGGGTATACTTTGAGTTCAGCAAGGGATATACTATAAATAATGTAAATTTGTGAGTCTTTTATGACTGAGCATTGCTTATGTATATGTGTGTAAAATGCATGTAGTAAAATGCATTGGCATGATGTAATAATTATCTTTTCCTATTTGTAAGTAAAAGAAAGAAATGTAACTCGTAGAGAAGCTGTGAGGCACATGAAATATGTTGCATTTCCAAAGTAACTAGCAAAAACTCCCACTCTCTTACTGGTACTTGCTTTTGATCTCTTCTATTTATTTGGTAGTATTTCTTCAGTCCGTGATGGTGAGGTTGCTGTAGTAAATTCACTCCAAATTCTTCAGCATTTTAAAGTCATAACAGAAAGTAAGACTGTAGAGGAGGAGTTCAGAGGGATAACACTGACATTTCTCATGTCTTGAAAACAGTCCTAGCCAAGGGATTGTCACAGTACATTTAATTTTTCATCAAGATGCAGAACCTCCTTCAACAGAAACGATGAGCCATTATGGGAGAGTTGGAGTCTCAATTCTTACGATTCTCAATTCTTCGTTCAGCATTCTTTCTTAGGATCCTTGGGCCCCTAAAAGCTCAGCTAGTCACTGTTACCCATACCCTCTCTGCCCAAACTTACTGCATTAAGGGATTAAGGATATATATGAATAGAAGCCAAGGTGAGCAACTTTGATTGAATTGTTTCTCTCGTTCCAGAAATCATTCATCAGCCAACTTTCCACCCTCAGCGAGCCAAAATCATTGATAAGTTGTTGTGTCACTATAGATGATCTCCTCCTGTCATTTACTCCTGAACACCTGTAACTTTTCCTTTTCTTTCACTTTCACCTGTTCAATGATGGTCTTTTCTACTAGACTATCAGAGACTATATACATCTTGTTGACTGGTAGATATAGAGCTTAACCAGTGCCCACCCCCAAGCTAAGGCACATATTATATATGTCTCAAAAGAAAGGGTGGGGCAGATCGGGGGATAGAGAAAAAAAGGGAAGCTGGTCTTAGAGAATACAGCACAGGGTAAAATCTCATCACTTCAATTACAGTTGCAAATGTAATTATACTGACACTATTCTTAAAAGGTGAAAAACATTATAATAAGATATTTTAAGAATAGTGGCTGGCACAATATTCATTTTTCTTGCATGTTCTCAAACTTACTCTTCATCCATTCAGTAAGCCATAGGAAAAAAGACTTTATTTTGTGCCATACAGGTAAAATTAGTGATTGAAAATATAGAGGAGTTACGGGGCATAACTCAGAAAGAACTTGGCTCAATTCTTGATGTGTCCCTTGCCTCACTTTGCAGCCATATATTGCCTAGGATTTGCACACATGTTACCCTGAATGGGACTCTTGAGAGAGAAAGATGAGTTTTATAAAATGTACTTCTGGTTCAATTTCAAGGATTATTTAAACCTACTTAAGATGTTACACAAATTCCTATAGGGTTTCCCCCTCTTACAAGCTTTTGTCTAACAGGGCAAAGTTCTCATTTTCATTCCATTTTATGATACTTAAGAAGCGCATATTTGTTAAAAAGTTACCTAACAAAGACCTCATTGAACATATCCATTTTCTAGAAATATGATTAAAATTAATTTTCCAAGTTCAGCGGCACATTATTTACGTGATGCTTTTTTTACCACCTACAATGAACTTTCTTTTTGCAGATTTTCCATTCACTAACTAGAATAAAAGAAAATTGTCAGCTATAGCAGATTTAGTAGAAATTTCTAATATCACTGAGCATTACAAAAAAGGAATTCAGATTTCCTGAAAAAGCCATTGGTCAAAGCTATAATTTGCATATTTGATTCGTATTCAATGAGTACATTATTTGGCATTACTTTCCGGAGACAAAGAACAATGGCAAAGTGCTACATTTAGAACCTTAATAAGACGTATGTTCTCACAGTGCCAGAAATATTTTTGTTGTAAATATGCTTCATTGTAACAAATTGACACTGCTCAGTAGAGTGCAAAGCCCAATTTACAAATATTTTGATGTTTAGGCTCTAGGAAGAAATGGCACCTGTTCCAACTCTGAACGCAGAACCCAAATAAACAACAGAGTCACAGCACCACTAGAAGATGTCTTAATTGTTTTTATTTAGGAGCCAAAAGTAATAGGGAAGCTTAGAATTCTACACACCAGGTTTGTTGGAAAGCTGAGTCAATTGAATTCCCAGCCAAAATGAAAGCAGGAAAATGACACTTACTTGGTTGAGGACACAAAGGGAAAAAAGGAAAAGTGACAGAATAATAGTTAGATTGGCAGAGAGGAGCTAATGAGTCCCAGCTGTATTTAAAAGAAAGCTTTAAGGTTTTTTTCAGCAGAAGTAGTGATGGAAGGAAGGAGATTGGAGTAATTGATCTAACAGACACGCCAAATGAAATACATTTGTTGTTCAGTGGGGAATCTGGAATACGCCACTGACTACCTTTAGCTAATCTTATAAATTGCAACTGAAAATGCACTTTCACACACATGGATAACTCGCATTGACATGGACTACACTGATTTGAAATTCGGGTACTACATGTATGACAATTAAAGAGAAAATTTGAACTAATTCCATCCTTGGTGCAACTTTTTTTAAAAGTAAAAATTGAAATCTAAACTTAAAAATGTCAACTTTTTAAAGTAAGGGCTCAAGAAATTAGAAATTTTAATGTGGAAATTCCAGGTACTTGTAGATGATGAAGATGCTTCAGCTCAAGAAACATTTATATTGAACACCCTTTATGCATAAGCCCTCTTCTAGAAACAAATCCTATGTTAACACTCTATATTATATGTCATTTATTTAAAGTGTTTCTAATGTCATGGAAATTGCATAAGCTTAATGTGAATTGTAATTTTTCTCACTGGTTTACACCATCATGACTACTAATCTTAGTTATATTTTTTAACAATGTAGAGTTTCCACAATTCCCTTTAAAGATCCTTAAAATTTATAAGTAAGCACTAATTGTAGCTTTTCTCCACATTTTCTTTTTTTTCATGTTGATGATTGGGAATTATTAGAGATGATCCCAATATCTGATTATGGGTCTTGACTTGTTAGATAGAGTTGAGAAGTCTTTTCTTCCTCAGCCTAATGCAGAGGGACTTTATGACCACTTTACGTATTCTACTTTAAAGGTATAAAATTTTGTGTCAAAAATTTAAAAATCACCCTTTCTTGTTTATTAACTATTGAAGTTAACGTAAACTTAGGTTAATGAACATACTTAAATTCTTTTTTTTTGTTAACTCAGAGAATATATAATCACGTTCTATGAACAGATGATGTTACATGATTATCTTCATACCATGTTTCTCAAAAATAAGACCTAGCCGGACGTCAGCTCTAATGCGTCTTTTGGAGCCAAAATTAATATAAGACCTGATCTTTTATTATAGTAAAATAAGACCTGGTCTTATATTAATTTTTGCTACAAAAGACACATTAGAGCTGATGGTCCGGCTAGGTCTTATTTTCAGGGAAACACCATATCAACATACCATCATATATTGTTTTCCTATTTGGAAGTAATGTCTTTTGTTGCAAAGGTTTGAAGGATGGTTCTCTGGGTTCAGGTGTGGTCTAAAACCACAGAATGATGTGGGACTAAATGGTTCAGGGATCGTATTTCTCTGAGCTGTCCAACCAGGCTTACTAATAAGCAAAGTATTTTAAAAAGCAGGAAGATGCTGGTATACCAAACTAGATGTAATTGTGATTATTCAGAGACACTGGGCTGAGATAGAGAAAGTTTCATATTGCCAATTAATATCATAAACCAAATTGTGGAAATGCTTAAAATATTTAATAGAACAAAAGGCATCCTTATACAACTTAGAACCATTCAGAAAAATTGTAATTTTGCATAATTTTATTCAGTCTTATCCGTTCATTAAAAGATGATCCCTAAAGACCTGTTGAATAAACGAGGTGAGGTGAATAATCCTTGTTATATAGAGGATTAAATGAATGTTGTTCACCTAGTTTGGATTATGAATCTGAAATTGTATTGCACTAGTTAGGGTGGACTCACTGTTTTCATTCCCCCAAACCCCCCAAATCCAGTCTCTTAAGATTAAAAAAAATAAAATAAAAAAAGTGTGTTTCCTGCTGAGGTCACATCTAGTACGGGGATGGAGGTGTGGGGTGCAGGGGTTGTCTCTGCTCAGTGCAGTCATTCAGGGGTCCAGGATCCTTTCATTGTGTTTCTGGACTAACATCCCTTCAGATCCTTGTCTCCGTTTCTTATGACAAAGGATAGGAAAAGAGAAAAATCCAGGAGCATTTGCATAGAGGGCTAAAAGCGGTCCTCGTTACTTCTGCCCACATTCCACTGTGTGCCCAAGAAAAAGGAAACAGTTTGGTGAATACATAGCATTCTCTTCCGCAAACATTTCCTAAAAAGACATTTTGTAATTCATAATGTTCACTAATTAAAACTGAGCCATGCCACTCCTTAATCTGTATTACTTAAATTTTACTACTTGGATTAGGTAATTAGTTAGCAGAAGTGTTGAAGCAATTTGCAATTCTGTGATCATCAACATAGACCAATTGCACATGGGCTCTAAGCTGAAGGGTCAGGAAATCCCCATGAATTATTTATTTTACTTCTATAATTAGAAATGACTCTTTGGTGTATTGCAACAGATCAGAACCAGAAACTGGCCGGATTTGATGAGCAGAGACACAGGTGGCTTCTCATAATGAACCCGATATGAGGAATTTGGAGCAGTTCAAGAGCTGAGCTGGCGTCCAGGTGTTCTTGTTCCCAAAGTCAGACTTAGTTACCTGCCAAAGAAGTAAAGCCTCATTCATCAGAAAACACCTTTAGCCATTTATGCTGTTGAGGTTTCCAAAGGCTCCTGTGTAACACTCGTACCAGAATTTCCTGCTGAGGGGAAATGGTTGATCTTCTGCAATTAGTCTGCTTCAATTTCCCGATTGCTTCTTTTTCGTATGTTGCTAGCCCACCTCTCTTTCATTCAGTTCCTTCACATCCCATCCTGCTTATCGTCTAGTCATATAAAACAAAAGACTGGAGACTTGATTGCTACCTGGCTGCAGCAAAGGCCACTGTATCTGGTGGAAAAAATCTTGAGCTGATGCACTGGCAACTTAAAGTCTCTGCCACCAACTTAATAACTTTGTACACATCTCTAAACCTTGCTGGATTTGCCCAGATAGATTGGGAATCCATACAGCTGAGTGCTTAGGTTACATTTCATTTACTAGGTAGGATAGCTTTTGTCTGCCTGGGATGCCCAAGAAACCGAACCTGAGTGAGAAGCTTCCTGTCAGCAGTTTATTGGGAAGTACAAGTCCCGGGAAGCAGAAGTGAGGGGGAAAGAGGAGCAAAGCAGGGAGGATGGAAGATAGGTGAGTAAATACAAGGTGGTCCACTTCCAGCCTGGACACAGCTTTCTTACAAGCTCTCCAGAGGTAGCTCAGTCTCATAGGACAATATGAGAGAGGATGTATGAACTACTTCATTTCAGAATAGTCTCTCAAGGAGAGGAAGAGAGAAGAATTTATCCACTGACTCTCTCATGTTAAAATCAGTTAAAATTCCCCCTCCTACCCAGGGAGGGTGGTAGTAACTCCTGTGCCCTTTCGGGTTGTCACTTGCATCTCTAAGCAGCTGCCAGGATTCCAGTTCCCCATGAGTCCAGTCCAGCCAGTCCCTCAGTGCCTCGCGGGGCCACCGCGTCTGAGTGGGTGCATCAGCTGCAGCCGTGGTCTGGCTCCAAGCCCTCAGGAATTGCTGCTGCCGAGGCTGCTCTGGCTGGAAACCAGTGTCCAATGGGGGTTTGGGGGAGGGGTGGGAAAAGACACACAAACTAAGTCCAGAAACTTTGGTTCTTTCCATCTAATTCTTTCTGGCCATACCTATTCTGATTTCTCTAGCTCCCATATTAGTCCAATTCGTTTTAAAGTGGTCTCCTTGACTCTAGATATTCCTCATTGTAATCCAAACTCTTAGGGCACTGAACTTACATTGCGGTTACAGAGACCAACAAAAGTCAAGTGAACAAATAAACCTGATAATTTCAGGGAGTCATAAGTGCCATGGAGGAAACAAGACCTGCTGATGTATACTAATTGCAGGTGTCCTGAGAATCCGTACAGCTTGGCACTTAGAAGCTCTTCCCAAGTCTTTCCCCTGCTCAGCAATGCCTTGTTAATCTCGACAAATTATCTTCTGATTACTATCCAATATGGTCTCCCTGCTCCAGAGTCTTAAAATTATTTGCAAAGCTCTGAATTTGATTTACTAATTTCTATTTTTGGGCCTTTGTGTATACCAGTTGATGAGTAAAAATGCCCCCCCCACCTCTTCCTAGTTGATTTTTCTCCTTGACAGTGTGATTAAAAGCTCACCTTCTGCAGGAAGCTTTTTCTGATATGCTTTTCCTCTGTTCTATCTTCAATTGCCTGTATTTATGTCTACTGCACTATGTTCCAGTAATTTGAACTGAATTCTATGGTATCTTAAAAATGTTCTCAAGTCTCTCTCAATGCTCTTTATTTAACATTGTTTTCCTGACCCCATATTCGGAGCCTTGAATGAAAGTGTTCGAATGACAGGCAGAGACCACCCAGGGAACTTATGGGCCCCTAAAGAGAAGATTCATTAAACATTACCTGTTGTCTGAGGTTTGGAGTGAACTGCTTCCTCATACATCATACTAGTTAACACAAGATCCCTGCTTAGGTTCTAACTGGTTCTGTGATCTCAGGCACTTCCCATCTAATTTTCTCATCTATAAAATGAGAGAGTTTTATACGTGAACTCCAACATCTTTTCCAGCTTCGACATGACTTTAAAATATTAATATTAATGTAGTAACTGGAATAATGTATCCATTTTGTTTAAGGAAACAGACCATAACTTCTAGAATTCAAGTGTGGAAAAGAAATACTTTATTATATAAAACAAAGAAAAATTTTTGGCTTTCAAAATTTAGAGTGCAGGAGAAGCGGTAGGTCTTGGGTAGAAATGTGAATTCCCTTCTCCTTTCCCTCACAATTCAGATTCAGTGTCAAGTGTTCAGGAAGCTTTTATTTAAACAATTAATCCAGGTAATTCTATTATAGGTATAATCTAATATTACTTGATGTAGATATGTAGGGATAAAGAAAGAAAGAATTGATTTACTAGATTAGAAGGCAAATCAGTAACAAGAACTAATTTGATTTTGTATCAGGTAGACCAACGTTAGCACTGTTGGTGATTCTTTGTGTCGGAGGCCTGTCCTGTGAATGGCAGGCTGTTTAGCAAAGCCGTTGGACTTTGCCCGCCAGCGGCCAGTACTGCTTTCCAGTCGTGAGAATCAGTGTTTCCAGAGATTGTCAAATGTCCCTGGGGGGCACAATTACCCTGATTGAGAACCTCTGACCTAGAACATGCTCAAGTGGAAGTCCGTATACAGAAGTTGAGATATGTAAAGCATTATAAATATTTATTGTATTGTTGTATAAAAGTTCCGGAGTCTAACCATATTCAAATTTATGAGGAAATGATTTACTGCAATGAATGGAAATAAGCCACTTATATAGTATGCAGGATGGTAAAGAGATTTTTGGGGGTGCTTATTTAAAAACTTTATTTTTTGAGATTGAAAAACAGTGAATCCTAATGAGAAGTTTTAGCTCTTTCCTCACTTACAGGTCAGGCCAACAGGTCACTGGTTTCCCCTTGGGGTCAATGGTTGGGTCACACAGCTCTTCCTGCTGACCTCTAGCTCGTTGACTGTCTGTTGGACCAACAATAAACTACTCTTGTCGTAATTAGAGTGAATGTGCTAAATTGTGCAGATGGATATAGGCTGGTCACAAGAGAACATTTAGGTGTTAGTGGCTTATCCATTGATAGACTGAATGAAGCACGGCAAACCTTAGATATAAAAATATAAAATAAGCAAAAGTCTCCTCTGCTTATGTTTACCTTCAATTTAAAGATAATATGGGTTTATAGCCTTAAAATCAAGTAACAATTTGTGCTAATATTTATTATTTTGGGTTAATTATGGCCAATTTCCAAGACAATTTTACTTCTAACAGTTTGCTCTATTTACAAACATATCTTAAAATTTACATTTGACTTCATTTTGCTAATTCAAACATTACTAAAAATCAACCAAACAGATTTTTTTTCTTCTTTTCAACTTTAATATGTTTATACACATACTCAGTTTTTAGGGAGCTCTCATCTGAGCAATGAAATTATATTTTTCTTAGACCTTTATTATTCATGGATGCACCTTGACTGTAAGTTAAGAAAAGCAATATAAATTTTTATAGCGGAACCTAAGTTAGAAAAAGCAACATAGATTTTGCTTCTCATGTTTAAGCTGTAGTCATGATTTTATTACACTATTTCTTCCCAAACATGATGGCTTTTATAGTTTTTCTGTGTACATAGTCTAAGAAAAATTGGTTATAGTTTTGTAACCAATTTCTCTTAGAATATGTAAAGTAACAAAATTTATAATAAAGTTAATTTTTTGTTACTTTATACTTTGACCTCTTTGAAAGTGCACAATTTTAAATATTTGTTTTTTCTATTTTGTTAATGAATTTTATTTTCTATCTTGCTACCAATCTCTTTGTTCGAACTGCCTTGTTATTTTATGGAGATTATGCTTTTTGTTTCTGATGCCTACCAGCCTACTCACTTGGATACTTTTAACACTCTCAGCTCATGAATATTTCTTCCGTTCCTGAGGATTTCACTCCTCCACGTCAAGAATTGTAGAAGCCATCCCAATGTTGATAATACACCAAACCCGCTGTCATTCCAACCCCAAATCCAGGACCCTGTCTTGTGAGGTTAGACTACCTAAAATCAGGGCCTTTTGCTTATTGTTTTCTTCACAATTAATGCTTTCCAGAGCTCTTTCTCTTTTAATCATCTATTCTTACTGCACGCCCTGCTTTATCCTATCCAATTACTTAACTGTTAGCAGTGTTTCCCCGAAAATAAGACCGGGTCTTATATTAATTTTTGCTCCAAAAGATGCATTAGAGCTTATGTTCAGGGGATGTCGTCCTGAAAAATCATGCTAGGGCTTGTTTTCCGGTTAGGTCTTATTTTCGGGGAAACACAGTAGTTATTTGTTGAGAAATCCTGAGAGGAGGAGCCAGTGCAGTGGAGGGAAAGACCTAGCAAAGGACAGTAGACTGCTGTGATGGTGAGAGGAATGAGGGTAGAGGAGTCCCAGTCAGATATCAGTGTCCTCTTGCAGGTGTCTGTTAGGAAGAAAAGTGAGAACTGATTCTTGTGCAAATTATCTTTTTTAGTTCCTTAAGAATTTGTCACCAGACTCACCACTCTTAGCATTGGAAACATTTGATTAGATTGTAGCAAGAGCCACCAGAGTGACATATTCAACTGAACCTGTGACAGTATCTTTAGATTTAATTAAAGCCTTTGTACTGGAGAATACTTTGTATAGTATTCTTGGCTATTTTCTATTTTTATCCAGAATGTATCTGATATTTACTTGTATTTTGTTCCTATTCATGATCGTCCCTATTTTGGAGTACTATGAGACATTTTAGTATGTACTAATAGACCTTTTTACTTGATATTTAGTTACATTGGAAGTCTGTTTTTATGGATCATTCCATTTACTACAGAGTTGCTTTCTTTTTTTCTTTCAGCTTTATAATTGACAAATAGAATGATAAGATATTTAAAGTACTATACCCTGGGATGATTTGATATATGTATACATTGGGAAAGGATTTCTCCCATGTAGTTAATTAATACAACCAACTACAGAGCTGATGTTAATCATAAAATAAAATGCATAATACAGCAATACATAATAACATACACTAGATTCATGCAAGTGTCATTGGTAGGCAAAGTCTTTCTTATTCATCAGGGAAGGAATATTTGGATGCTATAAGAAACTCCTGTGTTAACATTGCATGTTTATAGAGAGAGCAACTAGGTCACCAGGCACAGGTGTGTTTGTTCCCATTGAATTTTGAACCAGGTGACTACATTATTAACAAGCAGTGTTACAACTTTAGAACTTAGAATATTCTCGTTAGAATTCTCAAGCGTATTCCCTTGAAGCCTTTCATAAATCATTGAAGCACAACACCATGTGCACACCTCGATTACTCCACTGATTACATGTAGTTCCTGTAATTGTCTCCTTAGATCTATGTCTCCTTTGTCGATAGTTGCTCCTAGAATACTGTTAGAACTTAAATAGGTATTTGTTTAATGAGTGAATAAACATCTTGTTTGATTGTCTTTTCTGTTGATTTCTACCTTGCCTGATTACCATTGTGCTGGGTATTCAGTATATTCTGAATAAAATACTATACATAGAGCAGAATGCAGCTTTTTGATAGCATTTCCTAGAAACTTTTAGTGGGGAGAGGTGGATGCATCATTGAGAAAATGCTTTATCTGTTTCTTTTTCATTAACTGTAAAACATTGCCATTCATAGGAAGGCACACAGATTGGTAAATAACAAGGATAGTTCCATCTGCCTTTCCCGACCCTCCCCCTACCAGCTTTAAAGCATTTTGATAAGCTAAAACTTACAACAAATTTTCTCTCTCTTTTTCTTCAGTTAAATGGTCATGACTTTCCATAGGCTGGATACTACAAAGCATTTAAAATAGAATATGTGCACTGAACAAAATTAAAGAACACATTTTCTGAGAGCATACAGGGGAAAGTGGTGCACAAGTTAATTTATTTTATTCTTGAGTCCAACAGGTGGTTTGTCAACATCCATGTAATTTTATATAGAAGTATTCAGAGGCTTTAGCGCTGCAGATGATGGCATGTCAGTTATGTGCATGCCTTTGATCCATGTGTGCTTTGGTGTCGAGCACGGCACAGCCCTCCACGCAGGGCTCAGCAGCAGAGCTGAGTTGTATGCTTGGTGCCAATATGCTGGTTTCTCGTGGCAGCAGCCACTCCTCCTGGGCCGGAACAGGCAGCTGTACTTGTAAAAGATGTATTTTTTAAAATATATGAAACAGTTGTGCTGTTACCAATAGCCTTCAGATCTTATCAGACAGGATTGGTGATTTTAAAATAAATATGAAATAAAATTGCAGCAATGATTTTTTTATTTTGCTTCAGCTGATTATAACTCTGAATATATATCAAGAACAGCAAGAGTGCTTTGGAATTTATTGCCATCTCTCTTTGGGGAAGTTGAAACACATTGTGCATATTGTCTTCAAGTTTCCCTTGAGGAGTTATGAAATAGTAGAGGTGAATATGTTGAGGGAACCCCCAGAGGAAGCACCAGAACTTATTTTGTTGACTAAATTATGAAATGACTTGACTCTCTGCTCTGCACTCTTGAGGTCGTCTGCTGAGGTTGGTTTCCTAAGCTGAGTTAAAGGGCAGAGGGGGGTGGTACATGAGGGTAAAGGGGATCAAATATATGGTGATGGAAGGAGAAAGGACTCTGGGTGGTGAACACACCATGTGATATATAGATGATGTATTACAGAACTGTACACCTGAAATCTATGTAATTTTACTAACAATTGTCACCCCAATAAACTTAAAAAAAAAGAAAAGAAAATTGTGATGATCTTACTGGAGTGTGCTCTTTGGATTTTAGTTGACTTAACTCATATTTTTAAATTGAGACTTGATTTTTAAGATATGGGATTTAAAAAAAAAATCCCAGTAATTTTGGTTGAGTCAAAATCATTTTGTGCACTTTCATCTCAATTTCTTCACCAGTTGAACTTATGCATGATACACAGCTCCTCTGTTTTTCTGGTCACTTGGCCCTTCCTGCGAATGCCTTTTAAGTTCTTCAAATTCAGGAGCTATATGAAAGGCACTTGACGATCAGCTGAAAACTGGAATGAAGGTGTATGATCTTGCATACTTGTTTACTGAGATGCTTTTGCTTTCGCTTTTTTCAAGCTTAAGTTGAAAATGAAAGAGGTGCTCCAGGTGTTATCACAGGTACCTAGGACCCAGGTGCAATTTCACGTAAATTTACAACAGTGGCTCTTGACTTTTGTTGGGTCACAGACTCCTTTTGAAACCTAGTGAAAGCTATGGTATCTATACACAGAAAAAAGTACATATGCAAAAGTTTTTGCATGTAATCTTAGGAAGTTAAAAGACTTGCTGGATTGCAAGGAAGAACCTTTGATGTGTGGTTCACTGCCAACAAGAACTGGATGAAACAGAGAAAATTTTGGTTTTGTTCATTCTGTTTTCTTGTTTCTCTGTGATTTACAGTTTAGATCTTAAATTATCCTTCCCCGCCCCCGCCCCCACATGTTCTTGCCCTCCTAAATCCCCAACCAGGCACTAGTTTTTGTATCTCAACAGATCACTTTGCTTTGTAGTTGATGTAATAGCAACATAGTATAGATTTGGGGCAATTCCAAAAGGAATTGTCAGTGATGGCAAAATGAGATAGGAAGCCTGATTTAAAATCACTCACAGATGAATACTCTTCATTGCTTGCTGTCTGATCACTAAGAATTAAACATTTTTAACTAGCTGATTTTGCTAGCATATGACTTGCTGTGGTACTCCTCGGTTTTTACAAAGCACACCAGCAAGCATGGAAAGAAAAAAAAAGCAAGCCAGCTTTCCATATTGTAGTTGTCCTCATTCTAGTCCGGGGAGGCCTACTTCAAAAACTGAGTCTCCAAGGTCCTTAGCTTTTATCTAGAACAGACAATGTGCTTGAGAAAGTTCCTTTAGTTGTTTGTTTCAGTTGACATTGACACACTAGGTCAGACTTGTCCCAAAGCACCAAGTCTAAACGGCTTCCTTTCTGTATTTCTAATTGGGATGCTTTCGCAGGGGGGTCAAATTAGAGCTCCTGTGATTGGAGCTGCAGCACTGGCCGTCGACAGCATCAGCTCAATTCTGCCTCTTGAGACATGTAAGACAGCCACTTAGAGTTTGTTCCTACAGACTTTTGACAAATGGTCCTACGCTGACTGTGTACCTAATAGACATTTTTTGTTTTTCTTCTGGATCTGTGCCCAAACCATGGTTTTCCCCTTAAGCACCTTATTTCTGCTTTGTTCTTTTTGCTTTGTCTTTTGTTTGCTGTGATTCAGTTTATTCAAAAGCATTTGCTGACTTTCTTGTTTACGTATCATATCTAGCACACTTACATCATGGCACCTGGCTTAACCAACCTCCTGAACTTATTAACCTCTTAGGAAAATTCATTCTGCTTGAGTGAGTAAAATAGAACTTTGAACACCTGCGTCATTCTGTCGGTCTGTTGATGAAGATAATATGTTATAGATTAGGTGGTGATAATTTATATTGGACATTATCACAACCAAAATTAATTGATTGGCAAAGACAGGATGTGATCTAAGATTCAAAAGATTCATTGATTCATTGACTATTTACCATGTACCAGGACTTTTTAAGATATATGTTTAATTGATTAATCTTATTTCTATAGTGTTTTGGTACACAGATTTTCTCGGATACCATCTTGAGTAATTTTGAAAGAGGAAGCATTTATAAAGATTTTAAATTGCCTCATACATCTGAGTTTAGTTACTGGAATTTAAATACCTTACAGTATCCTTTTAGAATCCTATTGTTTTAAAGCCTGAGAAGTAATTTATGACTGAAAATAAGAGTGATACATTGGAGACCCAAGTATTTTTTTCTTTTTTGCCAACAGCCTGAGGGATAACAGGGGAGGTCAGACAACTTAAATCTGTTTCTTTTTCTTGGACTCTGTGGTATTCTTGTAGAAGAAGGAGAGGAATTGTTTCTGAACAGTGGAAGCGAGAGTGCCAAGTGGCTCTTATCTAAGTGCTGTAAAGTTTGATTGGCATTATGCTCCCTTGACCAGAGTTGTCTAAAAAGGGGGAAATTTCACATTATGAATATACTTAACACCATAAACATCTTTCCTGACTTGCTCTGAAATACTTTGAGTGATATCAGAGTTTATTTTGTGGTTAGAGAGATCTAAGTACATGGGAGGGAAACAGAGAGGCATAGAGAGGGTATAATAGGATTATCTTTTCTCCCTTCTAGCTAAAGATACATTTGCCAGGCCCTTCTCCCTTGTCCACTAAAGAAAGAAGACAGAGTATTTGGATATTAGAAAGGATTTTTCCTGATTGAAATCTTAAGAGTAGGGAAGTTAAATTAAAAGAAGAGAAACTTTCTATATGCTTTGCTTCAGTTGACACAAACTTTCTAATTCCTCAGGGAAGCATTTCTCATTTTCTGCTGACGATTTCAATTTCCCATGGCTTATTTGCATCTGCTTATTGATAATGACCCTGAGTGTTTTCTTTCCCACTCATGCTCAGAGGTGTTTTCGTGTTATTGCTGATGAGGGAACCGCCTCAGGTATGGAGAGGAAAGACTCTCCTGCCAACGTCTCCATTAAGTCCACGTACGTCCGCAGTCGTCACATCACATAGTCCCTTACTTTGTTCAGATCCACTGTCTTCAGCAATCCCATCTCTTCCTGGGCTCTGGAAACAATTAAAGTGTGTATGTATTTGTACATGTGTGTGTGTGGGGGGGTTGGGGGACGGGGGAGAAGGGTGTGGAGGAAGAGAGGGAGGGAGGGAGAGAGAGAGAGAGAGAGAGAGATTGATTTTGAGAAACAAACTGGATAAACCACAGCAGTTGGGTTAGGGCTGCAATTAAGGCACTGAAAGTGCATACATGTTTAACAGAAATCTGGAGAGAGTCCTTGAGTGGTGAAGGACCTCAAGAAACGATCTTAGGTAATACTGTACATAAACTGTGTAATACAGATGGTTGTTTCTGTGCTGTATTCTTCAAGATTCCCATATGTAGAAATTCCACTGTGTCCCTGGATAGCCTTTCATTGCCACCCACACATAAAATATATTGAATCTAGATTTGATTTACTATAGTGATGATAGTCAAAACCCCTGAACTGTTCCTAGTTCACAGATAGATTATTTAAAACATTTTTTTGCTACCGCTCTAAAATTTCATTTGCTCAAGTCTGTTGGTTTCTACTCGCTTAGGGACAGGGCAGGGTGTTGGTAGTATGGATTCAGGCAGGCCTCCCTCCAACACTGTATGTGCTTCTCAGCAAGCTGCTGACTCCGTGTTTCAGCTTCCTCCTCTGGAAAGAGGCATGGTAACACTGACACCGTCCCAACAGGGGCATAACAACTGTAACACTGGGTGGTAATCATCTTTAAGATACAATGGTACACAGCATTTGGTACACAACAGGGCACTTAATAAAAGTTAACTATTACTTGCTCTTAACTTTTTTATAAGTTACATAGAGCCTACAACCTTGATGAGCATATGAAAGATAGTGGAAATATATTAATTGAATAATTATTGATTGATAAATATAATTAAACGTGCATGAATTCAACAGAGCTAGTACTGAAATCCCTTTTCTGGTATATTCAAATATTATGTGTTTTCATAAAAATCACCGAAGGAGTATGTTGTTTGTGACTACTAAGTTTTGTTAAGATGAGTAGTAAAATATGTGGTTATTCTTTGGAGGCATATGCACTCTATCATAAAAATTAGAACGAGCTGTCTTTGGTGAAGTGTTTCCCTTTGCCTTAGGCCCTAGCTATACAAGTGCTGTTACTCCTGTTTTTCTTTCTTTCATTTTTTGTCTTTTTTAAAAAACATGTATATAGAGTATTATTTATTGTGGTAAAAAATATATACATGTAACATAAATTTTACCATTTAACCATTTTTGTGTATGGTCTGTAGCATTCAGTTGATTCACCATCACCACCAGCCATTTCCAGAACCTATTTATCTTCCGCAACTGATACTCTGTATGCATTAAACAATGACTCCCCATTCCCTCCTTCCCTCTTCCCCAGGCCCCTGACAACCATTCTACTTTTGGTCTCTATGAATTTTATTACTATAGGTAAAATAGAATCACACAATGTTTGTTCTTTTGTGACTTGCTTATGACACCTGGCTTGTCTTCAAGGTTCATCCAGGTTGGTGCAAAAGTAATTGTGGTTTAAAAGGTTAAAAATAATTGCAAAAACTGCAATTGCTTTTGCACCAACCTAATGTATGTGTTAGGATTTCCTTCCTTTTTAAGGCTGAATAATATTCCATTAAATGATATACCACATTTTGTTTATTCATTCATCCATCCATGGACACTTGTGTTGCTTCTACCTTTTGGCTCTAATGATATAATGAATAATGCTGTGAATAATGCTGCTATTTCTTTTGTTTTTTAATTGCATAATTAGGCACCATTTACACTTCACAATATGATAATTAAATATGTAATACAATTATATGCAATTAATACAATTAGCATGGAAATACTGACACTTTTACATTTAATGTTATCAGGGGAGAAACAAAATTAAGGAAAAATGTGCTAAGTAACCCTAATTATTTCGAAGTAAAGGGTACCTTATTTTTCATAGTTGCTGTGACTGAATTTTCCCTGACCAGCTATAATTAAACATATGCTGATGGGTTTGTATAATGTAAACTCATCCGAATTTAAGTACAGTTTTTGGACTCCACTAATTATGTTTTACTAAGTTAAAATTTGCTCCATTTGTTTTATTACAATACATATTAAGGGTTATTAATCTTCTTTTGTGTTTATTGTGGAGTGTAGGGGAAATTTCACTTCGTTTTGATTAAAGTATGCTTTCTCTTAAAAAATTGCCTGTTCATATAGAGAATTGGTAAGCTTGAAATAACTTTTTTATTGCATGTATTTTATCCAGGAACATCATTAGGGATACTGGACTAGATCTAGTCAAACATCCAGTTAAGTGGAAGTTTAGCAAATAGCCTAGAATTCTTAGAATTTTCAGCATAGACAATTCTTTGTAATGAATGCCCTTTTATGCAGGCTAAGTTAACTTTATTCACTGGTTAGTAAATATTTCTTTAGTCTTGGCTTATATTGCCTGCTGTAGTCAGATCAGGTAAAAGCTTAAGTCATATATCCAGAGCATCTTTAGAAACATGAAAGATTTTATTTCTGAGAATCAATGAGAGATTAGCTAGCTTTGGAGCAATTGAAAGATAAGTTCGAAAATGGTGGTTTGTGTAACCCAACAGTGAGAGATTTTATTTCCAATATTTCTAGGATTCCTAAGGGTAACCTGGAGGTCTCCTTGGAGGCAGCTGATACTAACTAAAGAATTTTTAATGTTCATAGACCTTAAATTTTGTTTTTCAGGAAAAGTAAGAATTTGCTTAAAAATCAGGTTACTGGAAATCAAATAAACAAATAAACTTACATAGATTATTTCTCCACCAAGGAATTTTAATAAAATAGTAATGCTGAAACTCTAATGGATGTAAAGTACTGTGGTTATTCTGTAACTAATATCTGTTATATTATTATGGGAAAGTTGATAAAGAGAATGCCAGCTAAGTCTAGTATGTCTTAGAAGACACTAAATGGTCAGCCATTTTAGAAGGATTTTATAATTAGGAAGACATTATTCATTAGAGCATTTGATATTTGTATGTAAATTTCAGCAGGATAGAAATGACCTCTAGTTACATTCATATAGTTTTTTAAATTGAGGTAGGATTCGCATAAGATCAAATTAACCATTTCAAAGCATATAGTTTAGTGGTATTTTGGACATTCACATTGTTGTGAAAAATATACATTATTTTTTACTAGGTGCTAACTGATATTAATATCTATGACATTCTTAGAAACTACATTTACCAAGTTAAAGAACTTTTAAAAGATTTGAAATTTCTCTTTTTTGCTGGTCATACCTAGTTAATTTTCAACCAACCAAAACAGAAGTTAGGAAAGCAGGGATTGATATCTAATAATCATTTTCTTTTGCATTTGGAGAGCTAATGTGATTAAAAATGTTAAATTAATAAAGTGAATAGACAACATAATTTACCTTTTCAAAGCTTCAGTCAAGGAATATACCGTATTTTACCGTGTGTGTAGACTGCACCTCCATGTATAAAACGTACCCACGTTTTTGGCCCAAGCTTTCAGGGAAAACAATCTTTTGTTTTAATTTTTTTTTTTAATGATAATAGAGTTTATTTTATTTGTGTTTTTTTTAATTCAATTTTTTGTTTACATTTAGGTACTTGTATTATAAAGGAATTTTAGCATTTATTTTTTAACATATTATGGTACAAGAAATTTTATGTAACAAATAATTATAAAACACAAGAACAGATACAAGGTACAAGAAATTTTATGTACCGGTAATAAATTTTCTATATTTACGCATTATAGATGGCCAACAGCTCTTTGTCATTTCGGGTTCGTCCTAAATTCAACAAACCCGATTGTCATATTTCAGGGTATTATTTTGCATCCGAATATCATTATTGATTCCTAGAGTTACAGTTTCAACTCATAAGCCTAAATAAAAGAATTGAAAACATTTATATGGATACGGAATTAGCACTACCCATGTATAATGCGCATCCTTATTTTTCCCTCACAAATTTGGGCAAAAGTGTGCTTTATACATGGCAAAATACAATAATCTGAAGAGTAAACCTTTTCTTTCTGAAGAAAGTCAATGACAATTTGATGTGTATATAATCTTGAGATCTAATATTGATCATTCAGATGGTAGAATGCTAAAGAATATAAATGCATATATACTGTATTCCAGAACTGAAATTTGTGACTAGACATAAGTCCCAGTGTCAAGTTTGATTCTCCTAGAAACCGTTGTTTTCCCCACTTTAACTCTAGATGTAATTTTCCGATCTTATGTAACTGTTGATTATATTAATAGTTATTTTTGAAACATGCTGTTAAAATAAATTAGAGAGCTGCAAGACACTTCACCCTGCCCCCCCAGTCTGAAATAGAGCTTCTTACTCTGTAACATCCCTCGTGTTTATCCAAAGTATGAATTCCCAATTTCTTGACAGTCTAGAAATTATGACCACAGTTTTTACTCATCTCGTAAGTCCCCTTAGGAGGTATTACTTGATTAACTAGACAGGAGCAAACTGCCAAAGACCTTAGAAACTTAAGAAGCCTAATAGATTCTCTTTTTAAGAATTGCAATGGGGCTAAGTAGCTTTTAGGAAAAGCACAGAAAAATGGATCAGAATGTGATCATTCATCATATTGCAATGGCCTATTTGTGGCTTTGCTTTCTGTATCTCAAAGTAATAGCAACCAACTTGTTTGAAGTAGCTTAGATAAATTAGAGACTCTGTATCTGTGTGTTTATATTACATGTTCATTACACAGTCATATAAAATTATTTCCAGCAGACTATCAATCCAAAAACTTTCATTAAGTATGAAAACCAGAAAGGGCCTCTTGATCATTCATATGTGTCTACGTTATCATCCATCTAATCCTGTAGAACAGCCAGCTATTATATACGTCACATCATTTTTCACAAATATGTGTATATATATATATATATATATATATATATATATACATTACATTCATTAAAAATCGTAATTATTTAAGAAGGAAGCTGCAAATAAAGTAAAACACAGGTAGCACTGAGCCAGATATTTCACAACGCTCTCAATTCAACATCCATATAGTTGTTTGATTTTCCATGTTTTGTAGACTCATTTATATTTAGCAACTCCTAACCTCAGTGACATACCATATATTATTCTTGTGGCTTTCAGACAGAACTGTGTATGTTGCCAATGTCATAATTTTTAGATTGTAAATTCCCATGGGCAGGGATTATATTTTATTAATGTTTTTAAAAATCACCTCATTGAACAGCACTGTCATGCACTATACTAGTGTCAATCAATATTTATTGATGAGCATTTAAGAATAGTGTAGCTTTTCAAGTATTTCAATATTAAATTGCTGAAGTTTAATACATGTTAAATTATATTCAATATTATTCAACTTTTCTTTAATGATGGCAAATGATCCTGTAGGAAATCATTTTTAAATGGCTCTTGATCATTATCTATTGGCAATTAATGGATTCATTGCCAAAGTGATTCTATTCCACCAACATTCATAGAATACTTATTGTGTGCAAACACTTTGCTGGAAAGTAGGGCTATAAAAATGAACAAGCAGTTCACAATTTAGGGGCTTATGTAGAAGTGGAGAATGAAGATATTTCAGAGAGGCAGATGCGACAATACAAATAAAATACAATAATAAACTGTTGTGGAGGAGCAATCAGTTGATTTATTTGGTGTGCTTTTGAAGAAAGATATTTTAAAGAGAAGGTGAAGTGAAGATGTTTGAAAATATCCAAGATAGAGAAGGGGGAGAAGGGAAGTGGGTATGAAGACGATTCCAAGAAGAGGGAGAAGTATAAGCTGAGATGTATAGGCATGAACGTTTGTGAAATGGTGAGAAGGCTGGTGCAGCTACACCCCAAAATATTGGTGGAGGAGAGGCAGCAGAGGAAACTGGTCAGAGGTTAAGGCCAGAGTGTGAAAAGTCATTGAACGCCGTTCTAAAGGGTGGTGAGAAGAAGCCACCAGAGCTTGGAAAGCAAGGGAGTGACAAGATCAAAACTGTAATGAGAAATAAGTATCGCAACAGTATGCATGGAGCCGAGCGAGACTGGTGGCAGGGAGCTCCTGGGAAAGAGCAGGGGCAGTGTAAACGGGACCAGGGGACAGACTCAGGAGTCGTCCGTGAGTCCTGTAAACAGGCATCCAAGAGTTTCATTTTTCCTAATTTGGGCACCTGGTGAGATGGTACAATGGATGTCTGCTTTGGATAAATGGATCCTGAAGTTCTTTTGTAAAGAACACGCTATTAGTTTTACTAGTTAAGTAATACTTGGAATTAATATGTATAAGTAAAATCAACTTCTGTTAGTATTTTAAAATATTGTTGTTAAGTCTCATTTCTGTAAGTTTAATTTCTTTATCTGGAAAATTGTGTGGCTTGAGTTAAGAATTAAACAATCACTAAGCTTTGCTAATGTTCTAAATTCTGTCATTATAAATTTCTGTTGATCTAGTTTGTTTGAGCTGAAACATTCCGGTAGCGGAACAGTAATAGTAAGACACTGGTAGTGAAGTTCAAGTTCTTTATGCTTACCGATACTTTATCTCTACATTATTTATTTTCACTTTAATTTACACTCTCTGAGCCCTTTTAAACTACCTAGGAAGTGATGAAGCTTGTACTAACAGAGTTTTGACCTCTAGTAAAGAAAATATTATTCATGACACTATTGTTAAAGAACAATAAGGCAGACTTTATTCAGGGAGACTATCCGATGGGTGGGTATAGGGACCACTGCAGTGGGGGAGAGAGACTGGACTCAACTACAAACACAATTAAGAAAAGTGGGGATTTAGAGCCAAGAGCAGGGTGGGGGTCAATGGATGGAAAATTACTAAAAGGAAACCTGAGGTTTATGGGGAGTTCTGGCCAAACCGACCTAACATGATTCCTGCTGAAGGCAGGCCAGAGTGTTCAGATATCATCTGGGGATGGCGGAAGTTGAGGAATTTGATCAGATGGAGCAGAGGATGGGGGATTGTGGCTAAACCAACTTCACAAGATTCTGCTAAAATTGGACAATGCAGAGATGAACATAAAAGCCCTAAAGTATAGGCCTAGTTGAAAAAGAGCTCAGAAGAGGCTGACTGAAGTTTGGTCATGGAGAGAATCTTTGTCACCTCTTAGTACAGAGATCCTGGCCCACTGCTATCTACTTCAGTAGAATGATTTTTTTCTCTCAACTTGGGTAACCTTTCAAGCAATCCATTGATAGAGGCAACACATTCTCATTTTAAGGTTGATTTTTAAATATACAAATAGATGTATATTCTACTGTTTTGTCAATCAGGCCCCCAAATAAGAATTAAAAAAAAAAAAAATCTTGGTTATAAATACTTTCTGTAAGTAAACATTTCAAAAGTTGTTTCTCCTTAACTAATTTTCCAGAGAGGGGTCAGAGAGTGAGCAGTTGCCGTGGGGTCATGCACAGGCTCAGAGTGAGCAAAGCTAAGCCTCTGTTTATAGTGTTCATGGATCTCCAACCGGGAAGCCCACAGCCTCATGTTAGGTCTCCTTATGGTGGAAAAGAGGAACGGATTCAATGGCTTAGTGTTAATCTTCACAGATTAAATTGCAAATATGTTTGCAATTTAGAAGTCTGCATCTACATTCTGTTCCTCATCGGGCATTTTAAATTGGATAACAAACTGACATGCAAGCCTGGACTACACTGAGGAAAATGCAGGTGAGAAATACACGTGATGTCAAGGGCCTCTAAGTGCTGTGTATTTGACCCCTTTTCTTGCCATGACCCGTGCTAATAAAATACTACGATCCTCTCTAGGTCTGCACAGTTTGGGGTTTTACCCATATCTTTTTGTGGTCCTTGTTCCAGTCTTTGTGTCAGGCTCCTGTGTGGTATTTCCTTTCAGTATACTATATACAGGCTTGGTCTGAAGACATTTGCAGATTCCAGGGATACATTGACTCAACATTCTTAAGCCCAGTAGTTACGCAAGTATAAAATTTGGAGGTCATTAATTGAAGTGAAATCATGGGAAATGAGAAAAGGAAACCCCATATTCTGCAAGAGTGGAAACCCACTTCTCTGTCTTTAAGGGAAATTGCTGCATCAGACATGGTCTGCATCACCGCTGCCTCTTGACAGGTTCACCTTGGAGAGACACAAATTAAATCCTTTCAGTTGCTGTTTTGAAGCTAAAAGTGTTTGACCGGTTCAGCCCCTGAATGGTGTTTAAGGAATAAAGAGAAAAGAGCAGGAAGTTCTAATTGGCAAATTACTCCTTGTTATTTAGTTTGGCTTCCAAGTTGGAAATTCCAATAATGAGGAGCTTTGTGGGACTTGCCCTTGAGCAGAACCAGGGGGCTTTTTGTTCAATTACTATTTAATGTGAAGCTATTCAAGAAACATATTGTAACATTTAAGCCATCACTTTCTATTATACAAATATTGTCGTGTAATGATTTTTAAATCTCTCTCCATGGATGCTTTTATGATTCTGAACCATCTAATAGTATAAATTGCAAATAAGACATAAATGAATTTTTCATAGGAAGTAGTATTTATAGGCATATTATTATTTAATGATAGTTTCCTAATATTTTAGAAAATATATGTTTACTTAACAGTTGTCTTAACTTCATCATAGTTATTCTACTTAGAATTCTGATTAGAAAAAAAGCCAGAAGATTTTACAAAGCCGTTCTAAACTGACTTTACAGGAAGGTGGATATTTCCTTTTGATGCTAAAATGTCAGGATGTTAATGGAGAATTTCTTTGATTGTTTACTTAATAAGTTATAGGTGTTTTTGACATTAATTTTGACTTACGCATCTAAATTGGAAAATATGAGTTTCAATTTGCAGAATTACCTTACAGACAAATTAGTATTACTGTAGCATGGAGAATTATTTCACATTTGGGGAGATAGAAAACTGGTTAAAAAGAGTATGTTTTACTTTCTATCTTGATGGCACCACTGAACTCAAAATTAGACTGTTGTCAAAGTTATGAAGGAATGAAGTAAAGACTAGAGTTTTTCTCGATGAAAGGCAATTATAAGGATAAATGATTATGTATAATTTTTATTAAACTTCACAGAATATAGCTACATCATTTAGATACATAAAAGCTAAGATTTTAGTAGAAAACTTCTGGGTAGATAGGGATGTTGGATTTTAGCAGAAAAGAGATCTTTCCTTTCTTGATTATTGGAACATTGCATATTCATTTAACAGTTTACTTGGCTAAAGGGTTTTATGACATACAATATTACGAGAAAGAATCATGCAGTTGAAATGACTGTGAATTAATTACCAGTTTCCTTTTTACAATTAAATGTCTCACACAGGAACAATTCATGTAGTACTTTTGGAAATGCTAATGACTCCTGAGGTACTAATCTTGTCTTGTTTCTGAATACTTACAAAATTGTGTTTCCCCACTGGGCCATGGTCTTAACCTGTGTTGTGAAGTGCGACGCAGAGGTGTCAACCTGGTAAATGGAATGGTGTTCTGATGAGATGGAAGTCTGAAATTTTTTCCCAAATGTGTTTGGCTTCACGGATCAAAAAGAATGAAATTGCTTCTTTTTCCCGTAGTATTTTAACTTCTCTAAATTAGAATGTATATTTGAAAGGAGTGATAACAATCAGAAGTGCTACAAGCTCGTGACTCCTTTGCAATGCCTGTAGGACAGACTTACTCATTGATTAGTGGCCTCAGCTCTTTTAATTTGTTGACTAAGGACACCCAGATGTTTTTGAGATCCTAATAAATTTGAGGTATTGTATCAAGTTGGGATTTGGGAGATGATGGAGGAGAGGCAGGAGTCATGACTGAAGTGTATGTGTGACTTGCATAACAGCTTAAATCATTGCCTGTGTTCTGATGGGGGCATAATGTGATGAGTCCTCCCTTTTATGATCCCTTTACTGCCCTGTCCCCCCCACCCCCGCTTTGTTTTTGGTGGCAATTGGGGAATGGATTGCAAGGGCTTCAGACTCTAAGTGGGGGAAATGATTTGGAGGCTATTACCAATGGTCTAGGTTGGAGATGACTGAGGCCTCAATTAAGGCAGTGAGTCAATGAATCTGAATAGGAAGGGGGTGATTCTACAGTTTTTCAGAAATTAATCAGGTTGATTGTTGACAAATTAATTTGAGAAGTGAGTTGGTCCTTTTATATACGATAGTGAACTTTCGAACTAGAATTTTGCAGGAGAAATTATTTGCTTAAATGTTTATTTTCATTGATGGTTCCAGATTATTCTTTTATGCTTACTGTAACAGTTTTACGAATGTCTAAAATTGCAAATGGAACGTATTTAATATTATTTCCTGCTTCAAATCGTGTAATTAAATCTCATTTCTTTAGGTTAATAATGCTCAACCCAGTTCCTTAACCTGGTATATTAGCTATCTGTTGCTGTGTTAGCAAATGACCCCAAAAGTTAGTGGTTGGAAACAATACACCTTTATGATCTCACAGATTCTGTGGGTGACATGTCCAGGAGTAGGTGGTACTGACTCAGGGTCTCTCACAAAGCTGCAGTCAAGGAGGGCTGCTGTCATGTCAAGGGGCAACTTGGGGAGAATCTGCTTCTAAGCTCTCATACACGTGAGCCATAAAGAACATGTGGGCTTCTCCAAAGGACTGCCTCATGGCCTGGTGCTCAGCTTCCCCCAACGTGAGAGATGGAGGAATGATCCACAGGGAGAAGGAGCATCCAAGACAGAGGCCACCGTTGTTTTCTAAGTCACCTTGGAAGTGACAGCCCATCAGTTTGGGGGTACACTATTTGTTAGAAGTGAGGCAATAAGCCAGCCCACACTCCAGGGGACCTGTGTGTTTTCTCAGAGGCTGTCTACCACACACAGCTTACATCATCTGGACCCTAACTACCCAGCTCTCCAGTTCCATGCCTTGCTAGTGTCCATTCATAGTAGACTCCAGACAAATGAAACTTCTTTCAGTCCCTGAAATGCTCCATGTTCTCTTGCCTCCAGAACTTCTCCTCTTCACTTGGCTAACTCATGTGTGCCCTATAGATTTCAGCTTAAGTATCATTTCCTCAGGAAGCATTTCCTGACTATTTCCTCTCCTAATTCCGCAATTACAGTGAGAACTCTTTCTCCTTTTTCAATTTTAGCGTATATCAGACTCTAAGATTATTGCTTTTCATATTCGTGTGCTTTTTGTGACAACTATAAGTTGTATCCTTAACACTAGGGCTCTGCCTGGCATAATACTAGATACTTATTAATATTTGTTGAATGAATGGCTAAGTGACTATCAGGATACCCAAGATATGGTCAACAAACTTAACGGTTTCATATGTATGGATCTGCCAGAGAGTCACCACATGTAACTTCCTCTGAATACATTTTATTGAACCAGGTCTGAAGTCTGTTGCTTAAAAAAAAAAAAAAAAAAAAAAGTCAGTTTTCTGTTTTATAACTTTATTTATCCTCTCATTTTTATAACTTAATGCTTAGACCTTTGTTGCAGATTGAATTTGGAGTTTAGAGAATAAGAGAAAAGTGCTGTTTAAAAGGAGCTTCATTTGTTTGGTAGAAACCTGTTCTTGTTTGGACTTAAACTGTCCTCACTTGATTTGAAAGGTGGTAGTGGCTTACATTAAGAAGAATAAAAACAATTTAGTCTGAACATGGTATATTGCTTTCAGTCTAGATAGAGTCTTAGTTAGTATTAAATTTTTGCATTGAAAATGTGGACATAATAGTTTGTATTTCCTGGCTTCACAATTGGGGCAACTTTATGTGATCATGCATTTCTTTTTTTGGATGGGGGAGGTGAAGGGATTAGAAAGTACAAATTAGTAGTCACAGGATAGTCACAGGGATATGAAATACAGTTTGGGGAATATAGTCAATAATGTTGTAAAGATCATGTAGGGTGCCAGATGGGCACTGGACTTATCAGGGGGATCACTTCATAGACTGTGTAGCTGCCTGACCACTGCTCTGTACACCTGAAGCTGAAGTAGAATAATACTGAATGTCAACTATAAATAAATATATGTGTGTGTGTGTGTGTGTGTGTGTGTAGTCAGGGATGTAAAGTACAGCATAAGGAATATAGTCATGTTATTGTAACAGCTATATACGATGTCAAAGGGTTAGTAGATGAGGGGGTTATCACTTTGTGAGAGGTGTAAATGTTTAATTATTACGTTGTTTTGTACACCTGAAACTAATAAAAACTAAAAAATTTTTAAAATGAGAAAAACTTTTTTTCAGTGAGTAAACACAATAATGAAGCAGTACAGCCAGAAAGAATGTATATATTTTTAATTCTTCAAAGGGTAGTCTCTTCACTTTGGTCATTTCCTCAATTCCTCCTCACTTCTGAGTCCTATATAATCTGTCTCCATGTCTCCATGGACTTTTTCTGGCAAAGCTCACCTCTATCAGCTTACTGCCCAATGCAGGGCCTCCAGGGGCTCCTCTAATTGAACTTTTCTACTGCGCTTCACTCTTGAGCACCACCTCTTTTTTGAAACTCTTTCTACTTGAAGGTACCACTCTCCTGGTGGTGGTTCTCCTCCTCCTCCTTCTCCTCCTTCTCCTTCTCCTCCTCCTCCTTCTCCTTAATCCTTCTTCTCCTTTTCCTTCTCCCTCTCCTGTTTCTGTTTCTCCTCTTACTCCTTCTTCACCATTTTTTTTCATTTTCTTCTTAGCTGTCTTCTTGAGCTCCTCTTTGTCTGCTCCGTAAGGACATCTATCTACAGATTCTATTTTGTCCCTCTATTTTCCCTTTGGTCTATAAGGGATCCCTTTTCTTGCCTATTACCTGTCATCTATATTCTGATGACTTCAAGTCTCCAGCTTAGCATCTCCAAGTCTTAGACTTTTATTTCCAGTCTCTGTTGATCTTTCCACCAAGATGTTCTGAAAGCACCTCAGACTAAACTTGCTTCTCTGCACCTTATTCCCCCTCTCACTTGATAGCTCTACCATCCATCCAGTTCACATATTGATTCTAGATTCCTTCTTTTCCATCACCTACTCCTTGATGTGATTATCTAATTACCTACTCCCAGTGATTTTACCTTCTAAATTTATGGTTCTTAACCTTTTCTCCCCCAAACACCTGAGAGCTATCACACACTTATAGACACCATTAACATTAGGTCACAGTATCAGTGATTGTCATTGGAGGTGGGGGTGCGGTCCTTAGGGGAAATCCTTTGAGGAAGTGGAGGGCAATTTGAAGCAGGTCTCTACATGGTTCTAATAGACTCCAGAGACTGAGACTGAGAATTGCTGTTGGAAGCATTGTGGGGATCAGATGCTCTCACCCTCGCAGATGCTACTGTTTTAGTTAAGCCTTTATCAATTCCCTACTTGATGGCTGGAACACTATTTCACCTGCAGTCTAACCTATCTTTTACATAGTCACCAGAGTAATTATCTAATAAATAGTCTATCATGTCCTACTTAAGACTTTTAAAGCCTCCCCATTACCCATAAGAAAACAAAAACGAGTTCTGTGGTTTGGCCTCTGTCTCTCTGCCTTTCATTGATTCCACAGCCATGTGGAACTTGGCATTTCTGAGTATCCGTTTCTTTTTCTCGTCTTAGCATTTTCCTCTGAGGTATCCTTTTACTGTGTTTTATTTGGCTGACAAACATTTAATACTCATTTGTTTCAAGAAACATTTCCCGATGCACAGCCTTCTCTCCACAGTTCTCCCAAGATATGTTCAAATGTGTGCCTGTAAAATTTTGTGAAAATTTGTATCACTGCACTTGCCGTAGTTCGCCGCTATTATCTGTTTTTTTATTTTCTTTCCACTGACAAAGAGTTTTTGAGATGAGGATTAGGTCTTACTCATCTTAATCTCTAGTGTCTATATAATATCTCTATATGTTCATAAATGTTTGCTGAAGGAAAAGGTGAATTAATAGATTTAAGCAGTTTATCCATTTCTCCACTTAAAAATATTTATTGTTTACTTACTTTGTGCCAACCACCAGTCTGCACTCAGAGTGCTATAGTGATTTTTAAAAAACGATAATAAATTCCTGCCTCCATAGGTCTTACGTTATTTTGCTAATACATGTCTATGTAATAACAGACTTTCCTCATAAACATTGAAAAATTTGGGCCCTTTCTTGGTGAATAATTGAGTCTCTGCTAATTATTTTTTAAAATTTGTGCTATAGATGTTTTTTCTTGTAACATTTTTTCAAGGGCAAGTACTCATTAGGTAGAAAAACCCAATAAGTCACAATAGTAAATACTACACCATATTGGACAACAGTAAAAAGTAATATTAAGGTAGGATCCAGTGTTTCAGTTAAATTTTTACTTTTATTACTTGGGTCACAGTAGCAAACCTTCCTTTAATATCCTATTAACTACAGAATGTATTCTTTCTCCAACATTTGTACAAATTAAACTGCAAAATTAGTTTCCTTACAGGTGTTTCACACTAAGTATTATTCAAGAAAGAGAGGAAGTATATCTTATTTTTGAAACTATGAGTCTAGAATATACCTGTTGATAGGTTATAGTTCTACTCTAATGGTAGTAGATGCTATTCTAATTAATGTTATAAATGGGCTCTATATTAAAAGTTGTCTTTTAAAATAATAATGAATTTAGTTATTTTTAGGAGGAAAAAATAAGGTCCACAAATCAAGTATTTCATTAGAAAAAATGTAAATGAATATGTTAAATGAATTGTCCTGTTTTTTGTGCCATAGTATATCACCACGATGTTATCCTCATAGCTCTAAATACTACTGTTTATATTCAAGTGGAAAAATCAAAACAACACATTTCCACAAAATAAGGTCTGACCCTGGAAGGTTTAAAGAATTATATTATTAAAAGAGGCTTTGAAGGATAGCCTTTTCATTCTTATATCGCCCAGAAATGAAAAAGTCTGTGTCATTAATTCTTTATCTTCAGAGGATAATGCATAACATCAGAAAACGAATTCTAATATATCAAAAGCTCTATTTTGGTTCAATGTTTTGGTTTAAATTTTCCTAATAGCTAATAGAAATTTATCCTTTTACTTTAAAAGATCCTATTATTAAATTAATGTGATATAATTCATTTAAAATGTGCCTATTGAATCAAATTACTAAACTTTTTGAGATTTTATTTAAATTAAAATTCTTTTACATATTGTCAAGCATAAAAGTGGGAAAAAGCAAATCTGAGCTAAGACTCTTACTTTATATCTACCAATTGTCGATCCAGCAATACGGGGTTCCAAGAAAAGTAAAAGGAAGTTCTTCAAAGGGTGTTGGAAGTAGCCTCTTTGAAAATTTTACTTGAGAATCTAGGACCAAAATTGCAATAAAAAAAAATACATACATACATACATACATACATACATACATATATATATATATATAATATTTAAAGTCTAATGGCTTTCCCACCTTGAATGAACACCAACCCCTCTTTCTCTCTGTGACACAGTTTATTGTGTTTATTGATGCATTTGTGACTAGCTATCCTTCTACACCCATTCACTTTTCTTTTTCAAATCTAATGTTTTAAACCTTCCTGGCCCTTTTCAGCACCAGGAGTCTCCAGAGATAGTTGTGATGAACTTACTTAGCAACCTGTATCTCCATCAAAGGATGGTCTTCTTTCCTATCTGACCCCACAGCAGCTTGGTAGCTAGGGGAGAGCTGAAGCCTTACTCGGCCTCTCCGTCTTGCACTCAATGAATGGTGCCATTGGTGAGTGCGTTGACATATTCTAGCAGGGGCACATTCTCCCCATTTGGCGCTGCAGTGTGTCTGGCGGTACAGTGTCACTATTCACGTGCATTGGCTGGTGAACATGGAGATGAGGATGGCTGGCTTCGGTGATGAGTTTGCCTTGGGATGTGCTGCCCCTGCCTTTCCGTGTGCGTCACACTTCCGCTCCTGAATACAGACGACATCTGGATAATGTTGTATAAGACAAAGGATTTTACTGCCCTTGTTAGCAACATCTTGATCACGTGTTTTTTGTCTCCTGGTACCGTACTCGTGTACTCCCCTCATCTTTTTTCCCTATATATTCCCATCGAATACCTGTAAAATATGTGGTTTTATAAAACAAAATTTATACCCTACCAGAGATAATCTGATTTAAGTCAGGCAGCAGTACAGCAGTATGTTTATAATTTTATTCAGAATAATCTTGCTTTCAATCATCTTTTGCATTTCAGCCTTTTCAGTATCTAGAAGAGTGCTGTCTAATGGAAATAAATACATTGCTAACCACATACACAGTTTAAAATTTTCTAATAGCTACACTTAAAGAAGTGAAAAGAAACAGATGAAATTAATTTTAATAATATATATTATTTAACCCAGTGTATCCAAAATATTCTTTTCAAAACACAGTCACAAAAATATTACTAATACATATTTTTCGTTCTTTTTCTCATACTGTCTTCAAAAATGGTAGAGCCACCTCTTCTTTATCTCCTCTTAAGAGCACTTTGTCATATAATGTTAAACATTACTGTTTAATTGGATCATATTGCCAAGTAATCTGACATAAGCCAAAAGATTGTTAGAAACATAAACTTTTGTTCACTACTGTTATGCTGAAACTCATCCCAAGTAGATATTGTACCTTGAGATATGAACGATGGTATAAAACTATCATGATTAGCAAGATATTTAAAATTATTTATTTTTTATGTCATTCTTTTAATACCTCTAGTTTTGTGTATGAATTATAAACTAATGGTTCAGTAGTATGTAATTTATAAATAATTATAAATATGTTATGAATGTATGTTCAAAATTGAAAGTAATACATGATCAAAATGTTTGATGACCACTGGTTATCAGGATAAAGTCCAAAATTTTCAGGTTAGTTTTTAAAGTCCTTCTTCCTTGCCCACGTATTAACCCCACTGAAGCTGTCAGTACTTTCCCCCATGGTTCCTCTAAATTAAAGCCACCAGCAAAAGCCAGATCCTCCTTAACTTATTTGTTTGAACCCAATATATTCACTTTTCATATCTGTGATTTTTGCTCAAGCTTATTTTTTTGTTTGCTTCTTTCCTTAATCTTTTCAGCTATAAAAATATTATCCTTCAGGATTTAGCACAGTTTCCAACTCCTAGAAATCATCCCTGAATGATCACTTCATCCTATATTTCTAGCATTCTAGCCTGAATCCTTATATTATTTTTTTCTGTGTCATTTATTTCAACATCTTTTTCTTAGACTACCTCTTATTATTTATCCTCTTTTTGGTGTATGCTCTGTTTTCTTGATTAAATTTTAAGTATTTTGAAAGCAAGGACTATGTTTGTCTTTGTATGACCTTTTAGAGCCTATTATAATGTATAGAGCTACAAAGTATTATGTAAATAAAGACTACCTGAATCAGAATTAAGTACTGTGTTTTTTTTTTAATACTTTAATCATACTCATCAGTATGGTCTCTGTGTGTATGTTCCATGGAAAGATGGGTTTAATAAATAATTAATCGCTTTGTGAAGCCCAGGAGTTTTCTGTTAGCAGACCACAATTCTTTTATGAAACAACTTTGTCTTTGCAAAAGTGGGGGACAATTTAGAGACCGTCCTTGAAGGGCTTCATAAATGTGTCCAACTCTATATAATCTCCCATTATGACTTATAAGTGTTTAATTTGAGCAGCACATGCTGAGGAAGGAAGGCATTGTCCTAATACTCAAATATATCAAGCACTTTAGAATATTTTATGTCCAGAGAATGATATGTGGCACCAGTGTAATGTTCTGCCTGGTCATGATTGATTGTTTTTGTTTGTTTGTTTGTTTCAGGTGTACAAAATAACAGTGATTAGATATTTACACACCTCACAAAATGATAACCCGAAGTCTACTACCCATCTGACACCATACATAGCTATTACAATAACATTATACATCCTATACTGTGCTTTATATTTCATGACTAAGTTTTTAAAATTATAGTTGACATTCAATATTATTTTATATTAGCTTCAGGTGTATATTGTAGTGGTTAGGCATTTATATAATTTATGAAGTGATCCCCCCCAATAAGTCTAGGACCTATCTGACGCTATACATAGGTTTTACAATATTATTGACTGTTTCCCATACTATATTCCACAGTCCTGTGACTATTTTGTAAGTACCAATTTGTACTTCTTAATCCCTTCACCTTTCTCACTGGTCCCCAACCCCCCTCCCTTCTAGCTCAGTTTTTCCTCTGTATGAGTCTTTTTCTCTTGTTTTGTTTGTTTGTTTGTTTATTCTGTTCTTTAGATTCCACATATAAGTGAGATCATATATATGTCTTTCTCAGTCTGATTTATTTCATTTAGCATGATACCCTCTAGGTCCATCCATATTGTTGCAAGTGGTAAGATTTCATTCTTTTTTATGGCAGAGTAATATTCCATTATATAAATGTACCATAATTTATTTTATCCAATCATCTATTGATGTGCATTTCTGTTGTTTCCATATCTTGGCTATTGTGAATAGCAGCACTGCAGTAAACATAAGGATGCATATATTTTTTTGAATTAGTGTTTCGGATTGCTTTGGATAAATACCAAGGAGTAGAATTGCTGGGTCATATGGTAGTTCTATTTTTAATTTTTTGAGGAAACTCCGTACTGTTTTCCACAGTGGCTGCATCAATTTGCAATCCCACCATCAGTACACAAGTGTTCCCTTTTCTCCACATCCTCATGAGTGATTTTTCCCCCCAGTATTTTGAAGCTCTTGTCTTTTCTTTCATTTCTGTTATTGCCCTCATCTAATTCTTTAATGAATGAAAAAATGAGTTAGGAAAGTGAAAATGTGAAAGGAAGTGAAGAGAGAAGTATGCTGTGAGGTAGTATCCCATAGCTTTAAAAATGAAAATTATCAGGTCATCTTTGATATTTGGAATAAATATGATAGACATTATGTTAGATTGTAAGAGGTATCCAGTACAATTTATTTTTTGTCCTTAAAACATGAAGAGCAGCTGTACTTCGGAATATTATTAAGTTGTGCACTGATTTGAGTTTCTCTTCTAACATCATTATACTGTTTTGTTTTTAACTGTCAGTAAGGACCTAGTGATATGATAATGAAATGTTTTGGAATTCTTTTCTCAAATCAGAGCAGACAAGGTTAGGAAGCCTTTTTTCAGTTTCTCATTTCCAGGGATGAATTTAAGATGTAAATCTCATTGTTTGCAAACGTTCTGATGCCTTGAAAGTCTTGATCTAAGAGAAGTGTGTAAAACATGAATAAATTGGCCTCTAATGACTCAATTTGCCTTGTTTAGAAAGAATGTCAACATTTATCAGGAAAGTATACTTTTCACTTATGTGCTTTACTTTAGTTGTTTATCACAAGACTTAAGAAAAAATTCTGGATATTTTTAAACCTCTTTTCATTTAGCAAAATAGTGAAATTTTCCCCTATACATTTTTTGCTTCCTAAAAAGAACACTTCGGCACAACAAAGCACCCAGGAAATAATTATAGAGCTTGGTGAATGAGAAAAAACTTTGTGTTGGAATATGAATTAGAGTTATTTGTATCTTTTCCCATCTTTTTGTTTCTTTCAAAGGAGGAACTATTAATAGGTAGTATTTTTAAAGTCACAAAATATTATTTACTTAATCTTATCAGAAAAATGGCCAACATTGTTTTTAATTTGATATTGAAGTCATGTTCAGTTACTCATTCTTTCTATGTTTATATCTACTATCAATTGCAATTTTCATCTTATCAGCCCTCTGGGGCTTCAAAAGTCAGACAACTGTCATGTATGTTCTACTGGAATTATTCTAGCTCTAGTTTACTCTTTAATGGAGATAGATTACTGATTCTAAGTGCTAAAAATTGATGATGATTACTATAAAAATATTAGGTTGGTGCAAAAGTAAGTGCAGTTTAAAAAGTTAAAAATAATTACAGGGCTGGCCCGGTGTCTCAGGTGGTTAGAACTCCATGCTCCTAACTCCGAAGGCTGCCGGTCCGATTCCCACACGGGCCAGTGGGCTCTCAACCACAAGGTTGCCAGTTCAATTCCTTGAGTCCCACAAGGGATGGTGGGCATCGCCCCCTGCAACTAAGATTGAACATGGCACCATGAGCTGAGCTGCTGCTGAGCTCCCGAATGGCTCAGTTGGTTGGAGCGCGTCCTGTCAACCACAAGGTTGCCAGTTTGACTCCCGCAAGGGATTGTGGGCTGTGCCCCCTGCAACTAGCAACGGCAACTGGACCTGGAGCTGAGCTGCGCCGTCCACAACTAAGACTGAAAGGACAACCACTTGAAGCTGAATGGTACCCTCCACAACTAAGATTGAAAGGACAACAACTTGACTTGGAAAAAAAAATGTCCTGGGAGTACACACTGTTCCCCAATAAAGTCCTGTTCCCCTTCCCCAATAAAATCTTAAAAAAAAAAAAAATTGTAAAAATCGCAATTACTTTTTCACCAACCTAATATTAAAATATCTTTTCTAATAACTACTAGCCTTCTCAGCCAATGAGCATGGGCACAAATACCTGAGGATTAGTAATTTTATAGAGAAATGAAGTGGAATATTGACAGTTTTATACTCCGGAAATACTTTATTTAAGAAGATGTATTGACATTGCCTAGTTTAGTCTCAATTTTTGAAGATTCATTCACGATAGCTTTAGACTGAGCATAGAAATATACCCCTTAAAAGAAATCGGGAGTTTAGCACCCTGCCAGCTGTACTTAGCACAAAGCTTCTGTAATTTAGAAGTAGTCCTTCCTGAGAAAGTTATTTCCCCTTTCACTGCAGATAAATCTGTGTATCGAATAGACTATCTAGATTATAGCACTGCCTCTAAAAAAAATCTTTATATACATTAGTGATGTAATGCTATCATGGTTTGTTCCCTAAAGGATAGTAGTCTTCTGTCTGCCTCCTTCCACACATACATTGTAGGAATAAAATTTAAGTTTAAGTTTACACATCTCTTTAATAAGCTGTTAGGAAAGCAGTTTCCCATCTGTAGACATGGGTTCTATTGCTAAGTAGGGTCTTGTTAGCAGGAATTATATCTCAGAATACTTCTGCTTAGCATGTTGTTATTCTAGGGAAAAATTTGAAGTTTTGTTTTTAAAAATTATATAAGTATTAAGCAAACATGATAAATAAATAGGCTATTTCAAGCTTTCAGGACACTCAAAATATCAAGCACAGTTAAATGTATCCATCGAGAAAGTCCCAGGTATAGTAAAAGGGGAAATAAAAATAATATTTTATGTTTTTGCTATGTTTTTCTATCCAAAGGTGGTAACAAATTAGTAGAACTGAATTATTTGGCTACAAAAGTCTGGGTAGAAATCTCTGTACGAATCAGGACAATTCAAGTTGAGACCAACCATTTTGCATTTATTGTTCAGTGTCTGCTGTCAAAGGAAAACTTTACTACTTTTCAATTGTTAACACATCTCTTTTTTTTCTCTTTTTCTGAAGGTGTGATAACTATTCATTCTCCACTAGGTATAAAAGATTAGACTCTGGAAAGAAAATAAACGACACATTTCAATTTTTTCATCTTTCTTTGTGAGCTCATGTTCTTTAGTGATATTTTCTTAAAATTTTTTTAGAGCAGAAAAATAAAAGGTTTGTGTATCATTAAGGAGAGATTATAGCCAGAATGGAAAATTTCACAAAATCATATATTTTAGATTTTTATTTCAGAGGATGATTATAGCTAATAATGTCTAGCTTCCACTGAGTACTTTGCCCACATAATTACATGGTGTAATTTGACTTTACATTTTAGGACATTAATTAAAACCTTCAATTTAAGTCAGGATCAAATGCTGAGAAATATATGGGAGGGGTTTGAAGCTGAATATCTTGCTGCATAAAATTAAACACTGATTAAGTAGAGAGCAGAGATTGTCAAAAAATACCATCTTGCACAAAGTAAAATGCTGGTTTGATATGTTTTAAAGTCAATCTCAATGTCTGAAACAGCTGGATAAAAATGGTTGTAGAAAGTAGTGTTTTCCTTCTTGTATTTCTAGTTTTGCATTTTGTGAACTTCTTTTGCTTCGTGCATTGAACATACTCTGAACCTTTAATGTAAAGTCATCAGTGTAAAATCTGGGCCTGGGGAGAATGGGTTGAAGTCGCATGTAGATTTTATGTATCTGTCCCTCAATTTGTGTAAACTCACCATGCTGTTTGTTTGCATTTGTATGTCAGAGGCAGTGAGCAAAGATCAGGAGATGCAGGGGTTTCAAGATGAAGGAGAAATCCTAGGGAGACAGAAGTAATCCATGGTGGCTTTAGGGCCCAGGCGCATGTCCAAGAACAACAGCTGGCCTCATCCAATGCCTTAGAATAATTATAAATATATCATGGTTCTTTACACAAATGTGGAAATAATTTCATTTTTCAATTCCAATATCATCAATAGAATATTTTTTCTTTGTTATTGTGAAATGTCTTATTTCTTAATCTTTGGCCCCGAAATAAATATATGACTACATACATATTTCGTTGGGGAGAAGTTCCCTATACTTTACTATTTGTTTTTCCATGTACTTATTGATTTACCTAAGCCCTATTTTTGCCCTAATTTAATCATAGGAACTAAATCATTTATCCATTCAACAAACATTGTTAAAACGGGCTAGGAACTTGGCTTAATATAGATCAGACTGTGAAAATAAGGAGAAATAGTTTTCATTTAGAAGCACATAGTTAATAGAATGATATAATTTTGTTTTGTTAAGCAAAGATCTGTAGATTTAAATTATAATTTAAAGCAAAAATCTGTAATTTGGGGCAGTAAATCTGGAATCGTGACATTGGATCCTATTCTTCTGCTGTTCATTTTTTTTTTTTTTTTTTTTTTTTTGAGGAGAGAAGGCATCCTTATTAATGTTCTTATTAACAGAGCAAAGTTGGTTAAACACCCCACACATCTGTCATTATACTCCACTCTACACTTGAAAGGTATCAAATGTACGTGTATATCACTGGGATCTTTGGGAAGAAGTTCATAACCCTCAAGTAGTAGGCTCAATTAGAAGAATCTTGATTCCTCTTGCATAGCCTTAGAGGGTTTGCAGTGGTTAAATTTTATCTTTTATTCAATAAGCTATTGCAGATAATTACCTACATTTCCTGAGTGTGATGTACCTGAGTAATGATGAACAGACGTGGTGAAATCTTTCAGACATCTTTGCTACCCTTCCACTTTTTTACTCTATCCTCTTTCCTTGGAATTGCCTTACTTTTGAGGACTGTCAAAGTATCTGAATAACTCAAGAAGTATACTTCTCCATGTTCAGGGTTCACATATTTTTTCATGGAAAGTCATTGGTCAGAAGATTTAATATCAAACATACTTTTTGGTATATCTAAAACTTATATGTATATTTCTTTCTTTTCTTTTCCTTGATACACTCACAGCACAAAATGTCTCTCAATTAGAATTATGAATAATTTTAGTTATAAATTTCATTGGGAATTCTTTACTTCACAGACCCATAATGAAAGTTACTGTAAGTTGTATAAGTAATGTCTTCCTTTTCTAATTCCCATAGCATTTTCTTTGTAAGCACTTCAGCACATCTCATATTTCATCTCCTTTTTTGCTGCTGAATTTTTGTTTCTTTTTAAATTAACAACACTATTTTTTTTAGAGCAGCTTTAGGTTCATAGCAAAACTGAGTGGAAAATGCAGAGGTTTCCCCTATACCTTTTGTCTATCCCACTACCACTCTCCCCAACCCTCTTCTCCCACTGTGGGCATCCTGTACCAGAGTGGTACATTTGTTACAAACGATGAACCTACACTGACACGTCATTATCATCCAAAGTCCATAGTTGACATTAGGGCTCACTCTTGGGGTTGTACATTTTATGGGTTTTGACATATGTATAATGATATATATATATTCACCATTGTAATATCATACAGAATAGTTCCATTGCCCTAAAAATCCTCTGTGCTCTGCTTATTCATTCATCCCGTAATCACTAATCTTTTCATTTTCTCTACAGTTTTGCATCATCCCAAATGTCATGTAGTTGGAACCATACAATATGTAACCAGTTCAGATTGGCTTCTTTTTTGAGTGAGTTTTGACTGCTGAGAGTTTTCATCATGAATTAGTATTGGTTAGTGTGTATTTAAGTTTTCTCCATGGCTTCATAATTCATTTCTTTTTAGCCCTGCCTAATATTCCATTGTCAGATTGTACCACACTTTATCCATTCACCTACTGAAGTACATGCTGGATGTTTCCAAATTTTGACAATTATAAATAAAATGGCTATCAACATCTGTGTGCAGGTTTTTGTGTGGACATAGGACGCATTAAATTTATTTGGGTAAACACCAAGGAGCATGATTTCTGGATTGTATGGTAAGAGTATGTTTAGTTTTGTAAGAAACTACCAAACTTTCTTCCAAAGTGGCTGTACCATTTTGCATTCCCACCAACAGGGAATGAGAGTTCCTATTGCTCCACATCTTCACCAGCATTTATTGTTGTCAGTGTTTTAGATTTTGGTCATTCTAATAGGTAGTGTAGCAGTATTTCATTGTTGTTTTAATTTTCAATTACCTATTGAGATATGATTTCCTATGCTTATTTGTCATCTATATATCTTTGGTGATGTATACTCAGGTTTTGGCCCATTTTTTAATTGGATTTTTCATTTTCTTATACTTGGTTTTAAGAGTTCTTTTTATATTTTGGATAATAGTCCTTTATCAGATTTGTCTTTTGCAAATATCTTCTCCCAGTCTGTGGCTTGTCTTCTCATTTGCTTGACTTCTCATCGTCTTTTGCAGCACATGGGTTTTTAATTTTAATGAAGTCCAGCATATCAATTATTTCTTTCATGGCTGTGCCTTTGATGTTGCATCCAAAAAGTCATCACCATACCTAAGGTCGCCTAGGTATTCTCCTATGTTATCTTCTAGGAGTTTTGTAGTTTTGCATTTTACATTTAAATCTATGATCCATTTTGAGTTAATTTTTGTGAAGAGTGTAAAGTCTGAGTCCAGGTTTTTTCTGCATGTGAATATCCAGTTCTTCCAGCACCATTTGTTGAAAAGACTGTCTTTGCTCCATTGTATTGCCTTTTGCTCCTTTGTCAAAGATCAGTTGACTATTTATGTGGACCTGTTTCTGGACTCTCTGTTTTGTTTCACTCATCTTTCTGTGTATTTTTTCACCAATACTGTCTTGACTACTGTAGTTTTATAGTAAGTATTGAAGTTGGATAGTGTCAAGCATTGTTTTTGCTCAATTTTTAAGTTGGTAGTGTCAACTTCAATACTTACTATAACTTCAAAAATCCTCCAACTTTGTTCTTTACTACTGAGTTGGCTATTCTAGGTCCTTAGACTCTCCATATAAACTTTAAAATTAGTTTGTTGATGTCCACAAAACATTGCTAGAATCTTGATTAGGATTATGTTAAATATATAGGTCAAGTTAAGAAGAACTGATATCCTAACACTAGTGAGTCTATTTATCCATGAACATGGACTATCTCTCTATTTATTTAGTTCTTATTTGATATCTTTCATCAGAGTGTTGTAGTTTTCCTCATATAGAACTTGTTGTATTTTGTTAGATTTATGCCTAACTATTTCAATATTTTAGGTAAAAATCTAAATGGTAATTTTTTAAAAATTTCAAATTCCATGTGTTAATTTTTTATGTATAATAAATTTATGTGTAATAAATTTGTTCATTTGTTATGTATAATAAAGTGTTTGACTTTTGTATATTAATCTTGTGTTCTCCAACCTTGCTATAATTGTTCCAGGAATCTTTTGTTGTTGTTGATTCTTTTGAATTTTCTACATGAACAATCATGCCATGTGAACAAAGACAATTCTATTTCTTCCTCCATAATCTATATACCTTTCATTCCCTTTTCTTGTCTTATTGCATTAGCTAGAACTTGCAATATGATTCTGAAAAGCAGCGGTATGAGGAGACAACTTGCCTTTTTCCCGGTCTTAGCAGGAAAGCTTTGGGTTTCTTACCACTGAATATGGTATCAGTAAGTTTGTTTGTAGGTGTTTTTATCACATTGAGGAAGTTCCCCTCTATCCCCAGTCTGCTGAGAGTTTTCATCATGAATTAGTATTGGTTAGTGTGAAAAGCTTTTCACCATCTATTTATTTATCTGATCATGCGATTTTGTTCTTTAGCCTATTGATGTGATAGATTGATTACATTAATTGATTTTCAAAGATTGAGCCAGCCTTTTTATACCTAGGATAAATACTACTTGGCCATAGTTTATTAAGTATTTTTATACATGGTTGGAGTCAATTTGCTAACATTCTGTTAAGGATTTTTGCATCTATGTTCATGAGAGAGAGTGGCCTGTAGTTTTCTTGTAACATCGTTGTCTAATTTGGTAGTCGGGTAATGCTTGCCTCATGGAATGAGTTAGAAAGCATTCCTTCTGCTTCTATGTTCTGGAAGAGATTGTAGAGAATTGTTATAATTTCTTCCTTAAATATTTAGTAGAATGCATCGGTGAACCCATATGGGGCTGGTACTTTGTGTTTGGGAAGTTTATTAATTGTGGATTCAATTTTTAAAATAGGTATAAGCCTGTTCAGATTGTGTGTTTCTTCTTGAGTGAGTTTTGACAGTGTGTCTTTCAAAGAATTGGTCCATTTCACCTAGGTAACCAATTTGTAGGCATTAATTTTTTTCATAGTATTCTTTTATTAACCTTTTAATGTCCATGGGATATGTAATGATGGCCCCCATCTCATTTTCGATATTAATTTGTGTCTTCTCTTTTTCTTAACCTGGTTAGTGGCTTATCAATTTTATCGATCTTTTCAAAGAACCAGCTTTTCGTTTTGTTGATTTTCCTCTATTGACTTATTGTTTTCAATTTCATTGATTTCTATTCTAATTTTTATTATTATTTTTCTTCTGATTACTTTGGATTAAATTTGCTCTTCTTAGTTTCCTTAGGTGGAAACTTAGATATTTAATTTTATTGGCTCTTTCTTCTTTTCTAATATGTGCATTTAATGCCCCATCTAAGCATTGTTTTTGCTCCATCCCACAAATTTTAATGTTACATTTTTTATTTTGATTTAGTTAAATATTTCTTAGTTTTTCTTGCAATTTTATCTTGGCCCCATGTGTTATTAAGAAGTGTTTTTTTTGCTTTTTTTTTTTTTTAATTAAGATTTTATTTTTTTAGAGAACTTTTGAGTTCACAGCAAAATTGAAAAAGGTACAGAGATTGCCCATATACTCTGTACCCTCACACATGCATAGTCTCCCTCATTATCAGCATCCTCCCCCAGAAGGTACATTTGTTACAGTTGATGAACCTACCCTGACACATCATTGTCACCCAGTATCCATAGTTTATATTAT